>NC_052077.1:24257676-25645176 GCF_015852505.1 Tachyglossus aculeatus | reverse complement strand
CATTCCTGAAATCATTCTTGAGGGCAGGAGCTTTGATCAGATCAAGCTGGGAAGAAGGAGAAAAGAAAATGGTGGCTAACCCTTGTTAGCCACTGCACCAGTGCCTCAAAGGGGAATCTCTGCAAGCACATGATGAGGAAGGAATTATTGGTCTCTTCAGCCACCCTCATATCCATTTTTACAAAGATTTCCTTGTTGGAAGCGTCATCTTCAAACCCAGTGGACAGTTAAATATTCTTAAGGACATGTAAATTTACTACTGTGAGATTGCAGGGGCAATGTGCATATATTCACATTTAAGTGCCTATAAATTACTACTACATTCTAGTTCATGACACTCTTCTGTCCATAATCCCATTAGCTGTTTTATAATTGGTGATATTCCAGGTAAAATCAGATTTCATAATATTACCAAGCATATAATGCCAAGGACCATTTAGTGGTCAATATGACATCCTAGGAAGGACATGCTGAGGAATGGAACCCCACTGCCATGGTTATCTGAGGGGTAGTTTTCCCCAAAATAATAATAATAGTATTGTTAAGCACTTAAATCCATTGCCATGCGCTGTGCTAAGCAATAGGGTAGATTAGACAATCAAACTAGATTAGATTAGATTTAGATAAGATTTGATTAGACTACAACAATCCCTGTCCTTTTCAGGGCTCATGGTCCAAGGAGAGGGAGAACAGGTATTTAATCCCCATTTTACAGTTTCCAGTTAATAAAACTAAGGCACAAAGAATCAGTCTTAATCAATGGTATTTATTAGACACTTACTGTGTGCAAAGCAGTGTACTGAGTGATTGGGAAAGTACAGTAAAATAGTGTTGATTGCCATGATTCCCAGCCCCAGGGAGTTTAAAGTCTACAGGAAATCGAGTGGTTTTTCCAAGGTCACACAGTAGCCAAGAAGCCAGTTGGGAATAGAAGCCAAATCTGTCACCAAGGACATGTTGCTCCTGGTCAACTGCTCCACATTCCCTTGCTCTGGAATCCTGCTCAGGTACCTGAACCAGCTGTTTTACTTGTGGTTGCCAGATTCCTGCTTTCTGACCCTACTCACTGGGGCCCGCTTAATCTTGATGGAGATGGAAAATCTAATAGAAGTCAGTGCAGTACCCCTCCAAGCTGCTCCTGCAGCAGAACATTGTCCCCCTAGGGTAATACAATTCTGTCCAATCTGCTGCCAGGAACAATCAATCAATCAGATTTATTGAGTGCTTACTCTGTGCAGAACACTGTACTAAGTACTTGAAAAAGTACAATAAAACAGAGTTGATAGAGGCATTCCCTACTCACAACAAGTTTACAGTCTAGAAGGGGATACAAATATTAAAATGAATAAATGAATTACAGGTATGTGTTGTGGGGCCGAGGGCAGGGTGAAGAAAAAGGAACAAATCCTAGCATAGAGGTGATGCAGAAGGGAGTGGGAGAAGGGGAAATGGGACTGGAAGCACTTAGTACAGTGCCCTGCACACAGTAAGCGCTCAATAAATACGATTGATGATGACTGGAAGGCCTTTTGGAGGAGGTATGTCCTTGCAATAAATCTCTGAAGGTGGAGAGAGTGATTGTTGGATATGAAGAGGGAGGGCGTTCCTGGCCAGAGTCAGGATGTGGGTGAGAGGTAGGCAGCAAAGTAGGTGAGATCAAGGTACAGTGAGGAGGTTGGCATTATGAGAACTAAGTGTGTGGGCTGAGTTGTAGTAGGAGAACAGCGAAGTAAGGTAGGAGGGGGCAAGATGATTAAGTGTTTGAAAACCGATGGTAAGGAGTTTCTGCTGGATGTGAAGAAACATATATGTAAAATTATAAGGGTGATGATCCATTTTTTAAAAATTATTCCTCAAACGGTCAGATTGAAATCTAAAATTCCAACTGATAGTCGGTCAGTCTAAAGCATTTATTGAGAAACTACTGAAATAATCTCCCTTCCCTGATTTGTCTCCACAACTACTTCTACTTTAGCACTTCCTGACCCCCTAAACATTTGACTACTTGTCTTCCGCCACCTAGTCATATTCATGAACAGAATTATGTTGCTTCCTCCTATTTTCAATCTATTTTAGCATCTACTCCCCTTGTAAGCTCCTTGAGGACAGGGATCATGTCTTCTAATGCTACTGCACTCTTCCAAGTTCTACACAGGGTAAGCACTCAATAACTACTGTTGATTGATGGATTTCCATCTAGTAGGGGTGAATAGCATTAAAATAAATTAATCAATCAATCAATCAATCGTATTTATTGAGCGCTTACTATGTGCAGAGCACTGTACTAAGCGCTTGGGAAGTACAAATTGGCATCACATAGAGACAGTCCCTACCCGATAGTGGGCTCACAGTCTAAAAGGGGGAGACAGAGAACAGAACCAAACATACCAACAAAATAAAATAAGTAGGATAGAAATGTACAAGTAAAATAAATAAATAAATAAGTAAACAGAGTAATAAATATGTACAACCATATATACATATATACAGGTGCTGTGGGGAGGGGAAGGCGGTAAGGCGGGGGGATGGAGAGGGGGACGAGGGGGAGAGGAAAGAAGGGGCTCAATCTGGGAAGGCCTCCTGGAGGAGGTGAGCTCTCAGCAGGGCCTTGAAGGGAGGAAGAGAGCTAGCTTGGCGGATGGGCAGAGGGAGGGCATTCCAGGCCCGGGGGATGACGTGGGCCGGGGGTCGACGGCGGGACAGGCGAGAGCGAGGCACAGTGAGGAGATTAGTGGTGGAGGAGCGGAGGGTGCGGGCTGGGCAGTAGAAGGAGAGAAGGGAGGTGAGGTAGGAGGGGGCGAGGTGATGGAGAGCCTTGAAGCCCAGGGTGAGGAGTTTCTGCCTGATGCGCAGATTGATCGGTAGCCATTGGAGGTTTTTGAGGAGGGGAGTGATATGTCCAGAGCGTTTCTGGACAAAGATAATCCGGGCAGCAGCATGAAGTATGGATTGAAGTGGAGAGAGACACGAGGATGGGAGATCAGAGAGAAGGCTAGTGCAGTAGTCCAGACGGGATAGGATGAGAGCTTGAATTAGCAGGGTAGCGGTTTGGATGGAGAGGAAAGGGCGGATCTTGGCAATGTTGCGGAGCTGAGACCGGCAGGTTTTGGTGACGGCTTGGATGTGAGGGGTGAATGAGAGAGCGGAGTCGAGGATGACACCAAGGTTGCGGGCTTGTGAGACGGGAAGGATGGTAGTGCCGTCAACAGAGATGGGAAAGTCAGGGAGAGGACAAGGTTTGGGAGGGAAGACAAGGAGCTCAGTCTTCGACATGTTGAGCTTTAGGTGGCGGGCGGACATCCAGATGGAGATGTCCCGAAGGCAGGAGGAGATGCGAGCCTGGAGGGAGGGGGAGAGAGCAGGGGCAGAGATGTAGATCTGGGTGTCATCAGCGTAGAGGTGATAGTTGAAGCCGTGGGAGCGAATGAGGTCACCAAGGGAGTGAGTGTAGATTGAGAACAGAAGGGGACCAAGCACTGAACCTTGGGGAACTCCCACAGTAAGAGGATGGGAGGGGGAGGAGGAGCCTGCAAAAGAGACTGAGAAAGAACGACCGGAGAGATAAGAGGAGAACCAGGAGAGGACGGAGTCTGTGAAGCCAAGGTCAGATAACGTGTTGAGGAGAAGGGGGTGGTCCACAGTGTCAAAGGCAGCTGAGAGGTCGAGGAGGATTAGGACAGAGTATGAGCCGTTGGATTTGGCAAGCAGGAGGTCATTGGTGACCTTTGAGAGCGCAGTTTCCGTGGAATGAAGGGGACGGAAGCCAGACTGGAGGGGGTCGAGGAGAGAGTTGTCTCTCGACAGTCATAGGAAGTAATTATGTAATTATGTATAAAGAAAGGTACAAAAGTGCTTCAGGGGCAGAAGAGGGTGTGAAGACTCAGCTGCTTAGATGAGTGTGAAATTGCTGAAGTGGTGGTTCAAGAGACTAGGGGGATAAGGAGAGTCTATTAAGAAACACTTGTCATGAAACTGGTTCCAAATTCAATGTGCTGGTTCATTCCATGAATTGCTAAAGGAAACATATGCCTGGGTGATTCATTTGGGTAATACTCTCCTGAGTCATTTCCCAATATACTGGTCCTCAATGTAGCATTTTAATCTGAATATCTAGAAAGGGATATAGTTAAAAGTCCACTTTAGGACTGTGCACAGTAATGCTACCAAGCCATAATCTTTCTTAAGTACTGAAGGACATCATTTTAAGTCTGGACGGTACGTCTCTGCTTGACTGAACATGTCCTTGTATAGTTAATGAAAAATATAGTTTAAGTAAAATGCCAACCCTGCCCTAGTATTATATCATACATCATTGATTTTACTTCTAATTTTGCACTGGTTTCATACGGGCCTTCAAATTTTTGGTAATCTGTAGCAATGAATGCCTGCAAATGTAGTAAATGAGTAGAGTACCTACCACTGAGAAAGCCTTGGCTGTGGTTCAGTATATGGTGCCCAGGAATCTAAAACATGGGCCTATATTAGAACCAAGAGGGTTACTCTTAATCCAACAGGTGTTATAAATCTGACTGTAGAAATGTGTCAAATACTGCGCTGGGCTTAGATAGCACATCTCACACGCAGTCTTTTTATCACAGTGGATTGTGTATAAGAGCTAAGGGGAGCACTTATTGTTCTCCCCATTTTATAGAGGTAGAAAATGAGGCATAAAGAAGTTAAGTGATTTTCTCGTGGATTAGATTAGAACCCTGATCTCCTCATTCCCAGTTTTTTGCACTTTCTAGGGAGCCAAACTATCTCTCTGTCCCTTGATCACCTGTTGCTAGGAAATAAAGGAAATAAAATACTTCCTAAAGCCAGGAGCTTTCTGTCCTCTGGATGTGCCCTGGGTTACCTTTCTCATTTTGTTCAATTAAAGGAGTTGTTTAATTTTTAAATTTCCTTCGAAGGGGGGACCTTCTTCTTAGCAGTGATTTTTCTAAGGTCTGAGTCTTGTTGAAACTCCAGCTTTGCCTCAGAGCCTGATCAGGTTGACCCCCTCCCCCCACAAAAAAAATTCCAGTGCTCACCAGCTTCAGGAGGACTGAGAAGTTAGAAAGGAATGACAAACTTTGAAATGGAGAGAATCTAATTTCTTCGCTTTTTAAAAAAAAATGATTAACCTTATAAAACTGATATGGTCAAAGAGAGTCCATACAATCAAACAAGATGCAAAGGTGACAACATGCAAAGGTGGCAAGGTTGTGAAAAAATTACCACAAGCATATAGAAAATTTTATCTTTGGAGGGGCAAGGCTGTTGCCATTTAGTCAGGATAATAATCTGAAACTAGTGATTTAAAAAAAAAGTTGTGAATATATGCCTATGTATGGGAAGTTCATGTATAAATAATAGCTCTATTTTATTTGCTCTGGGACCTTTTACAAATCAACCTAAAACAACTGCCTTACATATTGACAGATATTTCGCTTCTAGGTAAATAGCTTTGCCAAGTTCCAAATCATCATCACCTTTCATGAATAGATTATGAGAACTATCTAATGTGGAACAATATACAGTTTTCTCTTTACCTCAGGAATCCTGTAGAAAAATGGTCACATAATTTGTTTAATTATTGAGAGGTATTGGTCCAAGACACTCTGACAGGCTAAACAATGTGACTGCTGGCTACTGGTGATGCATCTAAACACAGTATCAGACACTCATTCTTATGTGTGCCTTTGGGGGAAGATTTAATGACAAAATTTAGAGATCTTTTATTGTTGTTGAAGGGTGAAAATCTCTCTTTAGAAAAATGTACTAATTTCCCAACAACCGTGTTTTATTTTTAATCATTTTGGAGACCTTTTCATGATCATTCATTCATATTGGTAGAAGCCACATCAAGAATACCAACATGTCTTTGAGAATATAAACAGTGTGTGCCACAAAATTTGTTTATGTAAAGCTTGGTTAAGTAAAGTTCAAGATCAGGCTAGAGGTACTTAAGGAAATAGGGTTATCAATTCTATTCTAAAAGGTGAGGCTTAAATCTGGTTCAGGGTGAAATCAATTCACAGGAGGAAGGGAAAGAAAAAAACAAAGGAAAAAGGAGTGCCCTCAGTTGTATTCAAGATAGGTCTAGTGCCAGTGAGAGCTAATCAACTTGTATAAATCTCACTGAAAAGACTGTGAATGACCAACTAATAATATCTTCCACTTCATGTGCATTTCATTTCAAGATTGTCTTTGTCTTGTTATGAGTGGCCATTTGAAGTACCTCTTGTGGTTCTCTAATCTGTCTCATAGTATCCCATTCTTTAGGAAGTCTCTTCTCAAAGCAAGTAATCCCGCCCCCGATTATCCCATGCTCGTTGACAAAAATCTGCTGCTGTGCCACAGTGTGGGAGACTGTTTCCCTGACTGCTGTTAAAACATCCTTCTTGTCTGTGTTTACACCCGAGTCACTTTACTTAACTCAGTGCCTCAGTTCCCTCATCTGTAAAATGGGGATTAAGACTGTGAACCCCACGTGTGACAACCTGATTACCTTGTATCCCCCCTAATGTTATAACAGCGCTTGGCACATAGTAAGCGCTTAACAAATGCCATCATTATTACAAGGAAAGGTAATGCCTGATAAGTGTTAATTGACGATGACTATTATTATGCATTGGTGAACATACATGACTGGGATTGGCTTCTGTATAACCCCCATTTCAGTGAATATTTCCCTGCTACCTCTTAGCAACACCTGACATTTCTGCCAATAAACCTCAATGCAGTGCATTTTCTCTTAGATAGTACTTTCTAGATTCTTTTTGTTCTTTTGCAAGCCAATTATTTTTTTCATGTAGGTGAATATGGAGCCAGATTCTCTAAGCATTAGCAATAGGGGAAGAAGATCCTGGTTAATTTGGACTAGGAAGGTAAAGAAATTTCTCTCTCCTGCAGAGGCACTACAAGATGCTAGTATCCTTAGGCTACTATGCCCTGAAAATGGTGGAGGTGGCATAAAGCCAAGGAGTGTCAAGGTGAGACAAGGAAGAGAGTCCTTAGGCTGAATTTTACCATAGTGGTGACTGGCAAACTCTCCCTTAATCCACACATTAGAAGACTGCCTGTGGCTAGGAAATTACTAAAATCATGAGTCTTGTTAAATCTCTACAGGGCTCAGAGTAAAACCAAGTCCCTCCCTAATACTAAGTAAAATGCTTAAGGCACTGCTTCACTTTGCCAGCAGATTGTGGACGTTGAATGCCTGATAACTACCATTATGAGAACCTGACTTTTTTTGTATCAGATGAATCAGTGATATTACTGAGTGCTTACAGTATAACAAACTCATAACAGAATGTCTTTATCATTCATTCATTCGTTCAATCGTATTTATTGAGTGCTTACTGTGTGCAGAGCACTGTACTTAGCGCTTGGGAAGTACAAGTCGGCAACGTATAGAGATGGTCCCTACCCAACAACGGGCTCACAGTCTAGAAGGGGGAGACAGACAACAAAACAAAACATGTAGACAGGTGTCAAAATCGTTAGAATACATAGAATTATAGCTATATGCACATCATTAACAAAATAAATAGAACAGTAAATATGTACAAGTAAAATAAATAGAGTAATAAATCGGTACAAATATATACAAGTGCTGTGGGGAGGGGAAGGAGGTAGGGCAGATGGGGGTTGGGGAGGAGGAGAGGAAAAAGGGGGCTCAGTCTGGGAAGGCCTCCTGAAGGAGGTGAGCTCTCAGTAGGGCTTTGAAGGGAAGAAGAGAGCTAGTTTGGCGGATGGGAGGAGGGAGGACATTCCAGGCCAGGGGAAGGACATGGGCCGGGGGATGACAGGCGGGACAGGCGAGAATGAGGCACAGTGAGGAGGTTAGCGGCACACTAAGGAGGTTATCACCTACTTAAAAATCATTCAGGAGAATATTACTTCTTGTCACTTGACTATTTGTACATCATTTTATTAGTTATGCATTATTTATTTAACCAGTCAGAGACATAGGAAATCCAAGACAAGAGCAGAAACGGTAAATTAAGAAAATCAATGCAGGGGATGACAGAACTTATGCAGAGAGAACAATTTTGGTTTTCAGCCTTATTGATCTCCAGAGTAGTAAATAGGTCTGTGAGCTGTGAATGAATAACTAAAGAGCTAGGGTAAGATGTTTTAAAATTTGAAGGCTAGAGTTTAGCAATATAAATGTGTAGGGACATCCAGTTCATTTTCATTTCTGTCTGACTCCTGATGACCTGGCTGGGTTCTTCATTTGAATCTCCCCTGATGGAACATGTGTGAGTATGTGCAACTATCAAAACTGAATATAATTTCTATGCCAACATCAGAGCTCTTTCTAAAATGGATGTGCAGATAGGTGACTTATGGTAATGACATACTTAGCAGAGATGGAGTGTCATATTCATTTTAAGCCAGGACAGGAAATACGAAAGAATTCATCTATTGAGATATTCAAATAATTTGGACACATTTTTGATCAAATTTGCCTGTGGAAGGAGAGGAGTTTCTAGTCTCAACAAAAGACCTGAAAAGTTAAAATTCGTCCTCATGAATCACCTGTCTTCTGAACTAATGCACTGGCTTTGCAGGTTACAAGGGAACATCTCACTGGAGTAAGAAATTGCATTCAAATCACCCTTAGCTGTAAAGCAGAGGTAGGATGCACAGTTAGTGTTTAACAAATACCATAAAAAATTGACTGCAGTTCAGATATCCCCAGTTTGGTTGGGTAAACATGGTCCAATTTTAACTTAATCTTTTATCTGTATTTCAATAGGTTGTCTCATCTCTCTCCTAGCATCTCAAGGACTGCTCAACTGCTTATCTTCCGTACCATTTTTCAAGACCTCAACCCCTGCAGGCTCAAGATTTTACTTAATTGTTTCTATCTCATAATTCTATCCTATTCTAGCCTTTACCTCTCATCCGGCCAATAGTCAATCAATCAGTCAAGTTTTATTTACTGAGCTCTTTCTAAGGGCAGAGCACTATACTTGGGAGAGCAAACTACAACAGAATTAGCAAATACATTCCCTGCCCATTAACCAGTTTACAGAGTAGAGGGGGAGACAGACATTAATATGAATAAGTAATTTATAATAAGTACTTTAAAGATATGTACATAAGTGCTGTAGGGTTGGGGGTGGAGCAAATATCAAATGTCTAAAGGTCTCAGATCCAAATCATGTCCCTTATCAGTTGTTTCTGTGGCATGTCAGTTGTCTCTGTGATGAAATTTGTTAGCCCATTTGGCTGTTAACTGGAAGTTTGGTGATTTGAGCCCACCCAGTGAAGTGAGGTTTATTTAGACTGTAAGCATACTGTGGGTAGGGAATGTGTTTGTCATATTGCTGTGTTCACTCTCCCAAATGCTTAGTGCAGTGCTCTGCACACAGTAAGTGCTCAATAAATACGATTGATTGACTGACATACACCTAGTCAAATACTCCTGTTGCTGCTGATTAACTAGTGAAAGTTTGTAGTCTGGGACTGGCAAGTCTTCTTGCTGTGCTCAGTTTAGAAACACCATCACCACAAGCTAGGAATGCTGATGGAACCAGGAGTGATTTCTCGTCTTTGTTATCTGTCTGCTGCTTTTTTCTTCTTGTACTGAGTTCCGTCAAATTTTTGCCTTAACAAGGGTGGTCAGCATGAAGTGGCTCTGTAGCAGCTGGGATTGCTACTGCCGCTGAGGCTGTTCCTGCTGCAGTGGCCAAACTGAATTTAAAGCCTCTGAGCCCTCCCATTCAATGCTCCGCAGTGGTAGCGTGGCAAATCCAAGTTTTTCCTAAGCAGCTTTTTATTAAGGCCAGCCTCCCCCTCTGGACTATAAGCTTGTTGTGGGCAGGGAAAGTTATTACCAACTGTGTTATTCCACGTTCCCAAGTGCTCTGCACACCATAAGCGCTTAAGAAATACCATTGATTGATTTTAATTTTCAAATCGGAGATATGTGTCTTGCTTTTTCTGCAATGCTGAGCTGTTAAAAAGTTTTCCCATCTATCCTACAACTTTACTTTTCCCTTTTCTGAGTCTAAAGACACACCCAACCTAGATAGAATGCAAGAGAAGAGGAATTTTCCATTATAACCCAGGATCCAAAAAAAATGTTTTCTCCCTTGCTCTTCCCACCAGCCAGGCCAAATCAGATAGCGTTGAGAGATATTTTCATTCCCCATCTTTCTTCATGTTTGGGGTAATGGAAAATGCTTTGTTGATCAGGCTGAGCTCCTGACAGCTGTTTGGTTGGCAGTAGGTAGGGGAATGATTGAACCAAATGCCTGGATGTTGAATAGTTCTTTTTTGTTTGATATTATTAAAAATATTCATCTGGCTCAATTCAGCCAATAGTGTTGCCCTTCATAATTGTATTATTTAATCTTGGAGGAATGCGTGCAGGTTGCTCCTCACAGTGTGTTTTCCAGTGCTCTGTTCCCTTGTGATGGATGCGTATTGCAGTTGCTGTGTGTAACTGGAGAACGCCCGGGGCTGGGAGACAGAGTTCACTGCCACAATTTCACTGTAGTCAGTTTCAATCTCTGGAAAGGTTTTGAAGATTTTCTTCTGATGGAGAAAACAGTAGTTATGGTTTCTGAATTCTTCTGCAGAGTTTGGATTATTATTTCAATACGGGGTTAAACTGTTTCAATCAATGACATTTCTATTATTTACCTTGAAAATCTATTTCAGAAATAAAGGGATTTATTCATGGTATACAGGAAAAAATATTCTTTTCTCTACTGAGTAGTATTATTGTTCATAATAACACTTGTTTGACATAGAATCATGCTCACTTGTTGGTTCTTATCCAACTGAGTTTTTTGAATTAATGGAACCATCAGATTCAGCATTATCCCTAGGTGGCAAAGGGCCCGGGGAAATTCAAGCTGGTAGGGCTATCAGTCAGCAAGGGAAAGAGGAGAATGTATAAGAAGTGGAACTATGTGTTGCTATAATAGTTCTGCTCCTCAAACGTCCAGTCTTCATTGGTTCCAGGAGCCAATCTGGTCCATATCAGCCAATTTCCCGTGGAATAATCAGTTACTACTCTCAGCAAAGTGTCAGGACCCCTTAAGCATGCATTCTCGGGCAATTGCCATGATTTATCCAATCCTAGGAATGGCCTTAATCCCAGGCGTGTTCATTTGAGACAAAATATACTTGATTTTACCCTCTCGAAGAGAACTCCCCTTCTCCAAGACTGTGAGTCCCCCATGTAGGATAGGACCAGTGGTTGATCTGATTATCTTGAATAATAATAATGATAGCAATAATGATGGTATTTGTTAGGTGCTTACTATGTGCCAAGCATTGTTCTAAGCGCTGGGGTAGATATAAGGTTATCTGGTTGTCCCACGTGGGGCTCACAATCTTAGTCCCCATTTTACAAATGAGGTAACTGAGGCACAGAGAAGTTAAGTGACTTGCCCAAAATCACACAGCTGGCAAGTGGCAGAGCCAGGATTCAAACCCATGATCTCTGACTCCCAAGCCCGTGCTCTTCCCACTAAGCCGTGCTGCTTCTCAGTGTGAGAGCTAAGTCTTGAATCTACCCCAGTGCTTAATACAGTGCTTGTTACACTTTAGCACTCAATATTATCATTATCATTATTATTCTTCGTATTATTCCATCATTGTTCTGGGAAACATCATTCCTGAGTCAAATAGTTTATCTTGCCCAGTATTTTTCCTCTGATAATGACACCACAAACTGCCATGAGTTGGCACAATGTGATTCATTCAAACCTGACGTTTTGATCCAGTACAAATTCTTGTGCTTATCACCCACTCTTTTGGAAATGAATATCTCAGGCTTTGTATTTTTAGGATTTTTTTGAGTTGGTTTTATTTCTTACTCTGATTTTTGTGTACATTTTGCCATATCTCAAGTACCAAAATAACAACTGTGGTTTTTAAGTGTTTACTGTGTGCCTATAATTGTAGTAAGCACTAGCATAGATCCAACTTAAGCAGATAGATCAGTTAATCAATTATGTTTACTGAGTGCTTACTCTGTGCTGACCACTGTACTAAGCTCTTGGGAGAGTACAATGTAACAGAGTTGGTAGACACATTCCCTGCCCACAAGCTGACAGTCTAGAGGGGAAGACAGACATTAAAATGAATTATGGATATAATCAGACACAGTGACCATCTCACAGCCTCATGGGGTGAAAGAACATTTTTATTTTTAATTCCCATTTTTATAGATGAGGAAACTGAGGCTTAGATAAGTTAAGTGACTTGCCTAAAATGATACACCAGGAAACTGGTGGGACTGGGATTAGAGGACAGGTCTCCTGACTACCAGTCGTATGTTCTTTCTGCTAGGCCATACTGCAATAAAATACCTACTCTTCATGTACATCATAGCCTTAGTGTAATGAAGGTAAGTCACTATTGTAGTAATTTCCATGTTGGCTATTTCTGTATTTCTCCCATCTTCACAACATTCAATTCTTCAGTCTCTTCCAGTTGTTTTGCCCTTTCCTCAATTGTCTGTATCACTTCCTTTTTTCATAGTGCCCTCTTCTTCCTTCTCAATAACTCTCAGACAAGTATTCTTTTTGGTTTAGTTAAAATGATATTTTGAGTTTTCTGGGTTGAGAATCCGTTTTGAAACATTCAACCACCAGATGCTTCTTGGGCAGCCAAGGCTCACCAACTCAAATACCACAAGCCAAAAACATAATATGGGCTAGGAGCCACAGATCAAAAAAAAATACCTGTGGTTAAGTGTGGTTAAGCTTCTCAGGTGTATGTTGGTTAGTTTATTGTAGAAGACTACAATAAACAAGGTTACTGTATGGTGAATTGAAGAAATGGGACATAGTGGTAAGAAAAGAGGATAAGCACAAATATTTTAAGGTACTTATTTAGCCAGGTCTCAAGCAATATGGTATAGTGAGACTGTTTGTAGAAAGACTGATGGTCAGCAGCTATCAAGAATAGATTCACTGTCCTTGAACTTAGAGTTTGGGAAGATCTGGACACCAATAGCTCTCAAAGTGGCAAGTTTACATGTATCTTTACAT
Source organism: Tachyglossus aculeatus (assembly GCF_015852505.1). Taxonomy (NCBI): domain Eukaryota; kingdom Metazoa; phylum Chordata; class Mammalia; order Monotremata; family Tachyglossidae; genus Tachyglossus; species Tachyglossus aculeatus. The sequence goes on along the minus strand of NC_052077.1, from coordinate 25,632,172 downwards.
GCTTTCAATCAATCAATCAATTGTATTTATTGAGTTCTTTATGCAGAGCACTAAACTAAGCATTTGGTAGAATCTAATATAGTGGAATTGATAGACTTGTTTTTTTGCCCACAACGAGTTAACTGTCTAGAGGGGGAGTCAGGCATTAATATAAATAAATAAATTATAGATCATCATCAATCGTATTTATTGAGTGCTTACTGTGTGCAGAGCACTGTACTAAGCACTTGGGAAGTACAAGTTGGCAACATAGATGTGAACGTAAGCACTGTGGGGCAGAAGGAGGGTGAATAAAGGTTGCAAATCCAACTGCAAGGGCAACACAAAAGGAGTGGAAGAAGAGAAAATGAGGGCTTAGTCCAGGAAGGCCTCTTGGAGGAGATGTGCTTTTAATAAGGTTTTGCGTATGGGGAGAGTGATCTTCTGTTGGATATGAAGAGGGAAGATGTTCTTGGCTAGAGGCATTTCGTGGCTTAGAGGTCAATGGCAAGATAGAAAAGATCAAGGTAAGGTGAGTATGTTGTCATTAGAGGAGCAAAGCATGCAGGCTAGGTTGGAGAAAGAAGTGAATTAAGGGTAGGAGTGGACAAGGTGATTGAGTGCTTTATAGTTGACGGTAAGGACTTTCTATTGAATGTGTAGGTGGATGGCCAACCACTGGAAGTTCTTGAGGAGGGAGGAAACATGGCCTGAACATTTTTTGCAATTTTGGATTAGAGAACTGTAATACTCTAATTCTGTTTTCCTTATCATTGTGAAGACAGTAAGAGATGGTGAAATGTTACCACCAATAATAATAATAATAATTATAATAATGGCATTTATTAAGCACTTACTATGTGCAAAGCACTGTTCTAAGTGCTGGGGAGGTTACAGAGTGATCAGGTTGTCCCACGGGGGTCTCACAGTCTTAATCTAAATCTCCTTTTAGACAGTTTTGTCATCAGTAAGGATAACCCTTTCTAGACTGCTCAAACACTTTGGGTAACAATTCTCACTATGAAAGAAACTGGAATAATATGATGTACTGAGAGATTGAAAAAAATGCCATGATTCAGAACATACAACCTTTCTTGCAGGTTTAATCTGATAATAGCGTAATGCAATTGAAAGTTTCATAAAATATAACATCTGAAGAAATGCTTTCTAAGGAGGTGAGTTCCTAGACACCTAGTTCACAGTCTACCATATTGCCTGCTTCATTGCAAAGACAAAAAAAAATAAATCTTGGTAGAGCCCAAGGGGCTTGTTGAAAGAGGTTTAAAGAGTGGAAAGGGATGAAGTGAGTGTTTTCCTGCAAATGGCATTTTACAAGGTGTGTTTTGGTTAAATATCAATTCAGTTGTCTTATGCTTTATAGAATTTCCAATGGAAGTTTAAATTTTTTACCAGGTGGATTTTTTCATTTGGTGATTTTTTTTTTCCTTTGACTTTCATGATGAGAAGGGAGAACCTGTTAATCATTTCCCCCCACCCTAAATTTTCCAAAGTGATATGTCAAGTGCATCATTATCTAAGCAGATATTCATTTAGAAGAAAGAAATGACTTAACCATACATTGTATGTATTACTTGAGAGATTTTACTACATTATTAATGCAGGAAAATTGGCCCAGCATATGTGGATGAACATGCTAGTAACAGAAACTCTGATAGCCCAAAATATCACATTAGCAGGTGTTATCTACAGAACTATTTCCCAAAATATGCTCATTTGACCCTGGAGAATCCATCATGACTCCTAAGGGTCTACAGGACCAGACAATTCAGTTATAGCAGAGGACAAAAGAACCAAAGAATTAAAGGGACTAAAAAGAGAGAGGCTGTAGAGAAATTAAAGATGCAGCAAAGCAGGGTTCAACATGTATTTCAGTGGGAGGATCTGGAGCCCATTGTATTTTTCAAGTTAAATGCAGAAAGCCAAAATGTATATATTAAATATTAAACTGAACCCTGCATTGACTATGTGTTGAAAATACCAGTAGGATCATTTCAGGAGTTGAATGATACTAGGTCAGTGCCTTTGCTGAGATTGGAAAAATGGATAAACATAATAATAATAATAATTATGACACTTGTTAAGCACTTACTATGTGCAAAGCACTGTTCTAAGCACTGGGGGGATAGAAGGTAATCAGGTTGTCCCACGGGGGGCTCACAGTCCCCATTTTACAGATGAGGTAACTGAGGCACAGAGAGGTTAAGTGATTTGCCCAAAGTCACACAGCTGACAAGTGGCGGAACCGGGATTAGAACCCATGACCTCTGAGTCCCAAGCTAGACTGATGGTCTCAAGAGTTCACCACCTTATTCTCCAAAATAGTAATTGAGCTCCGTCCCCTCAGAACAGGGCTGTCCGGGAAGTGAGTCACCCATAGTGAACTCCCTTCCCTTGACCAGTGCCTTTCCTTCAAAAATGCCATTTCCAAATCTGGTGGCTCCTTGGAGCTTGGGGCATGAAGTAAATATAGCACTTTTAATAGATAATACAAAAATCGTGAACCTAGTTCAGAACAATTCAGTTCGTACACGATTGAAGAAAACAACCTTTTGGTGAAAACTTGATTTTTTTTTTCTTACCAGATGGTCCTGAACTGCAGAGAATTTAAGAAAAAAAGGTATAATTCATTCTTTAATTAATCTGTTCCAGTGTTTCTTCTATTCTCCATGGCTACCTATGGGTACAAACTGTTTTCATACACCTGTGAAAAGGAGACTTGCATTGTGCAGTATGTCTGTGTCCCACCTTTGTCTTTACATGTCAGCCAAAGACTAATACAGCTATTCCATTTTGGCTCCTTTTCCCTTATGCTGTCTGGAGGAGTAGGGATTCAGAAATACAATAGAGCAGACAGTTGGGAAATGAGATGTGGGACTGGTTCTTAATCATTCAGGAAGCAGCTGCATTGAACACTTTCCCTTTAATGATAGCTTTGCCACAGGAAATAAAAAGGCAAGTTGGAATCAAACAGCGGCCTAGTACAACCCATTTTATTGTGCATTTGGAGAATTGGCCTACTATTAAAATATTCTTACAATTAAGTGGGAAAATGACACTGTCCTGGATAGTTAATTATATATGAGTGTCATTTAGTGCTACATGAAATTGAATAGTCCTTGGTTTAAATTCAAACACCCTCTCAAGTTCATCTTAATCAGCTAAACTCCCCTTTAAAGTGATGATCTTGCCCCCTGATTCATTATTTTTAGGGAGAAGACTTCAAAATAATCAGATCAATATGGCTCTGTGACCTTTGGGCATTTGATATTTGCCCCACCCTTAGGGGCACCTTAGCACTTAGGGACATATCCATAAATTATATATTATTTATTTATGTTAATGTCTGTATCCTCCTCTAGACTGTAAAGGCGGGAAACGTGCCTGCCAATTTGTTTTATTTCTCTGCACTTAATAAGCACTCAGTAAACATCATTGATGATGATGATGATATTAAAATAGCCAATTAGTTTTTTTCTATCTTATTTTAGTCTGGGTGTCCATAATAGTGCTAGTTTTTTGTGGTTTGGGCCTAGCTAGCAAGGCTCATTAATTAATAATGGTATTTGTTAAGGACCAGGTACTGTACTAAGCACTGGGGTGCATAAAAGCAAATTGGGTTGAATGCAGTCCCTGTCCCATGTGGGGGCTCACAGTTTCAATCCCCGTTTTATAGATTAGGTAACTGTGGTAGGATGTGTCACTTTGCTAACATGTAAAAAGCTCTCTTGGTCTCAGTAGTTTAGTTAAGGGAAGGTAGACCTTTAACTCACAGAATTGGGGGGGAAGAGAGAGAGAGAGAAAGAGTGTGTGTGTGTGTGTGTGTGAAGTTATAGTTTGCATCTCAGAAGGAAATTGTTCTATTGAAGAAGGACTGAAAGGTCGAGATCAGCATAAGTACTATTTGAAACTTTTGGGACTGCTTAGGTCCTTGTTGAGACTCCAGACACACTGCAATCAGAAAACTAACATTAGCTCAGACAGGATGTATGAGTCAAGGATATCTAAGTGAGCTGGAAAACATGGTATTCAGGCATCTGTTGCTCTCCAGTTGCTGGGCTCTATTTGCGGTTCATGCTGCTGATCGGAGCATACTGGAAAGGAAACACAAACAGTCAGTTTAAATTGAGTTGCAGAGCTAACTGTCATGTGATTTACAGAAAGAAGAGGGAGGAAATGACCAAAGCCATGAAAGGGGGGAAAGGAGGGAAACTGGGGACATCTCAGAAGGTGGAGGCAAGCAAACAGCTTGGATTTTGAAAGTCTGCCTGAAATGATAAGATTTACCCTTCTGAAGCTCAGTGGTCCACCCTTACAGGAAAATCTTGTGTGGTCACTGATCTTGCATTCAATTAACACCAGGGATCCAAAGAGAGTAAGGCCAAAATAGGATCATTGTAACCGAAGCCAATTTATCTGGTTTGGCTTTGTAGTAACAGTAAAAAACCAGGAAGCTCAATGACCTGGGTCAGATCTAAAAAGAATCATTTCTCTTTAGCTCATACACAACTTTGCCATCAGGTATGTATGGGAGAGAGCAAATTGTGGGCAATTCAGTAACAAAGGAAAGATGAAAGATGTGGGCCTGGTACTCTCTAAATCTCTGGATTTTTTTTTTACAGTGATAGCTTCAAAATGGAGCAAGAATACAATGGTTAAGGCACAAATTATTCTCAATCATGCCTGTCGTGTTAGTGGTAAATTATTCTCAATCATGCCTGTCGTGTTAGTGGTTGAAACCACTGGGTTTTCCCATCAGTCAATCAGTGGTATTTTAAGTGCAATGCACTAAGCACTGGGAAAAATACAATGCAACAGATTTGGTAGATGTGATTCCTGCCCTCAACAAGTTTACAACAACAACAATAATAATAATAATAATAATAATAATAATGGCATTTGTTAAGCTCTTACTATGTGCCAGGCACTCTACTAAGTGCTGGGGTGGAGACAAGCAAATCAGGTTGTTCACAGTTTCTGTCCCGGTGGGGCTCACAGTCTCGTTCCCCATTTCACAGATGAGGTAACTGAGGCACAGAGAAGTTAAGTGGCTTGCCCAAGGTCACACAGCAGGCCAGTGGCAGAGCTGGATTGGAACCCAGGACCTGCTGACTCCCAAGCCCATGACCTATCCATTACACCATGTTGCTTCTGTCTACAGGGAGAGAGAGATGATAAAATAGATTAGGGATACGGAAACAGTATAATAATAATAAATAATAATAATGGCATTTGTTAAGCACTTACTATGTGCAAAGCACTGTTCTAAGCGCTGGGGAGGTTACAAAGTGATCCGGTTGTCCCACGGGGGCTCACAGTCTTAATCCCCATTTTACAGATGAGGAAACTGAGGCCCAGAGAAGTTAAGTGGCTTGCCCAAAGTCACACAGCTGGCAATTGGCGGAGTCAGGATTTGAACCCATGACCTCTGACTCCAAAGCCCGCGCTCTTTCCACTGAGCCACTGAGCCACCCTGCTTCAAGAATATATCTCAAGAATATTTACATAAGTATTTTGGGGCTGGGGTGAGTATCAAAGTATCAACGTCAAGTTCATAGTTGAGGAAGGGATGGGGGAAATAAAGAGCTTAGTCCAGGAAGGCCTGTTGGAGAAGAGTGGAAGGTTAGGATGCTGATGCAGCGATTAAGGCGGGAAATGATGAACACTTGGATCAGTGTGGTGGTAGTTTGGATGGAAAGGAAAGGGCAGATTCTAGAGATGTTGAGAAGGTAAAATCGACAAGACTTCTTAATCGATTGAATGGAGGTTGAATGAGAAAGATGAGTTGACGATAGTACCAAGAACTAAGGCAGTAAAAATGCCATTTACTTTGGCATACGACACAATTTGAGAAAGTAAGAAAGTCCCTCCATTTATTAGAAGTTGCACTTGTATGATTGTGGCCCAGATTAGGTAGCATGAAAGATCCTTGTGTCAGAAATCATGTCTAATTAATAATAATTTAATAATAGGGTATTTAAGCGCTTACTATGTGCAAAGTACTGTTCTAAGTGCTGTGGTGGATACAAGGTGATCAAGTTGTCCCATGTGGGGCTCACAATCTTAATCCCCATTTTACAGATGAGGTAACTGAAGCACAGAGAAGTTAAGTGACTTGCCCAAAGTCACACAGCTGGCAAGTAGCAGAGCTGGGATTTGAACCCATGACTTCTGACTCGCAAGCCTGGTATCTTTACACTGAGCCACACTGCGTCTCTAATTCTTCTGTTGAACTCTCCTAAGCACTTAGATCAGTGCTCTGAACACAATAGGCACTAAATAAATTTTATTGATTAGTACTTGCTACAGCATAATTGGGTCAGGTGATGTCTTGTCAGTCAAGAAGTGCTCTGCACACAGTAAGTGCTCAATAAATATGATTGAATGAATGATTTGTTGAGCACACAAAGGAAATGACTTTGAACTAGGCAATTCAAGAGACATATTACCTCATTCAAGTCTCCTTCTGTGGCTCCTCAAAGCAGGCTGAGAAAATGCAAGTGTCTGCCTGGAGCAGATTCTCTGAAAACTCTCCACAGCGAGTCTCGTGAAACCCAACAAAAAGGGGAATCGAAGAAAGGAGAGGCAGAGCATATTGATTTCATTTAGACTTGTTGCCTGACTCATAAGGCATTCCCTAATTTCAGATGACAATGTATCTACCCCAGTGCTTAGTATAGTGCTTGGCACAAATGGCCTAGTGGACAGAGCACAGGCCTGGGATGGACCTGGGTTCTAGGCCCTGCGCCACCATTTGTCTTCCGTGTGACCTTGGCCAAGTCACTAACATCTCTGTGCCTCAGTTACCTCATCTGTAAAAAGGGGGTTACGACTGTGACTGTGGGACGTGGATTGTGTCTGACCTGATTATCTTGACTCTACCCCTGCGCTTAGAACAGTGCCTAGTACATAGTAAGCACTTAAGAAATGCCATAAAAAAGTAAGCATATCACAAATATCCCTGTTCTCAGTGAGCTTTCTTAGTTGACTGACATAGGCTAGATTACTGGGATGGGAGGTGATGGTGAGGGATTGGATACAATTGGGTAAAATTCTACAGTCTATGATCATCATCAATCATATTTATTGAGCGCTTACTATGTGCAGAGCACTGTACTAAGCGCTTGGGAAGTACAAATTGGCAACATATAGAGACAGTCCCTACCCAACATTGGGCTCACAGTCTAAAAGGGGGAGACAGAGAACAAAACCAAACATACTAACAAAATAAAATAAATAGAATAGATATGTACAAGTAAAATAAATAGAGTAATAAATAAATAGAGTAATAAATAGAGTAATATGTAGTATGATGACAACATGATTATGAAGGATGATGGCCAGTGGATTCTCAAACTACAAATCTATCCCATTCATATGGGATAAAATTTGGAGGGCATAGGTTACTCTACCAGAGAGCTCTCCCACTTTGTCCCAGTGCAGGCCCTATCAACCAGGAATATAATATGAAAATGAGGTGTGGGAGACTGGCCACAGCCCAGGAAAACCCAAGCAAAACCCCGCTGAGAATCTACAAGGTATCTGGACATATTCTCCGCACAGACACTGACTTCCTTTAAAAGAACTTGGTCCCATGAGGGGGACTGTGGGAGTGAGAAGGGTGTTGAGAATTTGGCCAAAAATACATGAGAAACTGTGTCCCTGTGTATTTCTGGCTCTGCTGGGAAGGAATACTAGAAATCTGGGACTCAGCCTGTTCTCCCAAGCATTCCAGCTAGGTTCACACACCCACAGGGCTAAGATAAGATTCTAGCAAGTGTCTGATCATTGAGGGTGGTGCTTATCAGAGTCATTATAAAAAACAAAAAAACCCTTTCCACCTTTGGAAGGTTACCCCAGCTACATCAATCATAATGTCTTTGTTACAGTATATATAGTCCCATTTATAAGAGAAAAAATAGGATAACTGGGAAAAAATAAGAAGTCTGCTTTAGTGTTCATCTATTCAAGAATATAAATGAAAATGCCATCATTCAAAGAAATATTAATTCCCCTTGAACTTATCTACTTTTACAGATGAAGAAAAGATATTACTATCCTCCAGGGCATTTATTATTTAGAACATGATTTCCAAATGTATATATATATATTTATGTATTTAATTTGTGACATTGTGAAAGATTCCATCTTACATAATTGAGCTTTTTCAGCCTACATTAGTTGCCTTTGATCAACTCAGCTATAATATGGTTTAGTTCTCCTTCCTGGGAATTATCTTACCAATTAATTTACTCCAACAACTCCCTAGAATCATTCATAATTTGCCTAGTCTTCAGTTGACCATATTTTCAAGGTTGAGATGAGCATCAGTAAACCTAGAGAATTGCAGAGCTTTTCACATTACATGTTCTAGTTCCCATGTGCTTTAGAAAGAGATTAACTTGCTCACGGATATCACGTCTGGTTTTTCAGTTTTATCAAAGCCACCTACAACTTCCAGAGTCCACTGACAAGACAGTTGTATTGACTGAGAGAGGATATTTATTGTGCTGTCGTCTTTTAGGACTACTCTCTGCCTGCCCATAGCTTTATTTTATGGCACAGTAGAAGAAACTGCCGTAGAATGGTAAGGACATTCATGAATAAAAAACATGTTTAACAAATGACTTTCCTTATTTTTAGACAAATTTTTCCACAGTTGTATAGGAGATCAGCAATTTGGGATAGTGTGGAGGAAAAGGTGTCATAAGCTGGAGTGGAGTGTGATTTTTCATATATTTAGAACGTCTTGGCTCTTTGAAATTCTGCGAACAAGACCATATTGCAGAAACTCGATTCAACAGGAAACATGTATTGCCCTGGGAGAAGGAAATAGTGTGGTATGGGACTGGTAATCAGGAGACCTTCGTTTTAATCCAAGATCTATCACTTACCTGCTGTGTGACTTGGAAAAGTCACTTAATGAGTCTGTGCCTCAGTTTCCTCACCTGGTTTCCCTCCTTCTTAGACTGGGAGCCCTGTATCTGACCTGATTATCTTGTATGTATCTCAGTGCTTGGTCAGTGCTTGGTGCATAGTAACTGCTTAACAAATACCACAATTATTAATATTATTATTACCAGTGTGTCTTTTTTCCCAATTTTCTCTCCTATGTCCTAGCATATGTAAACTTCATAAACAGCTCAGCCAATATCAACTACTTGTTTTCCAGCTTCATGACTTATCCCTCTTTTTTCTTTTCTTTTATATCATCCTCACATTTGTAAGCTGCTTGTGGCCAAGGAATATGTTTGTGATATTGTTACATTGTAGTCTCCTAAGCACTTCGTACAATGCTCAGCACAGCAAGTGCTCAATAAATACAACTGATTATTTGCAAAAAGGTATCTCTCCGCAATTGATTCTCATCTATTTTTATCAGTCTATCTTCATACCCAACTAGGAAACATAAATAAAAAACCAGAAATCAGCTCTCATTCAAACTGAGAGTTCACTTTATGGTTTTCAGAATGAAAGTTCCTTGAGGACAGGCAGCTTTTCCCCTAAAGCATTGGCTATATTACATGATTTCCCAATAAGAGGTGTTTAAATAAATATATATTTAAAGATAATTTACTGTCTGCAGAACATTTACTAAGTGCTTGGGAGAGTGCAATATGACATTCCCTGCCTACAAGGAGCCTACAGTTTAGAGGGAAAGACAGATATTAAAATGAATTAACATTAAGGAATATGATGAGTGCTTAGATCAGAATAGTAGCAGTTTGGATGGAGAGGAAAGGGTAGATTTTAGTGACATTGTGAAGGTAAAGCCAGCAGGATTTGGTGGCAGACTGAATATGTGAATTGAATGAGAGATATGATTTGAGGATAATATGAAGATTAAAGGCTTATGAGATAGGGAGAACAGTGGTGTTTTCTACAATGATAAGAGACAGGGGAAGGAAATGAAGATGCTTAGTTTGAGGTGTTAGTGGGAGCATGGCATAGTGGATACAGCATGGGCTTGGGAGTCATTTTGTTTTATTTTTTGAGCACTTACTGTGTGCAGAGCACTGTACTAAGCACTTAGAAAGTACAATCCAGCAACAAAAGGAGACAATCCCTGCCCACAACAGACTCACAGTCTAAAGGGGGGAGACAGACTCATAAGGTCATGGCTTCTAATCCCGGCTCTGCCACTTGCCTGCTGTGTGACCTTGGGCAAGATGCTTCACTTCTCTGGGCCTCAGTTACCTCATCTGTAAAATGGGGATTGAAACCATGAGCCCCATATGGGATAGGGCCTGTGTCCAACCCAGATTTGCTTGTATACTCCAGTGCTTAGTACAGTGGCTGGCACATGGTAAGCACTTAACAAATACCATCATTATTACTATATCCAGATAGAGATGTCTTGAAGGCAGGAGGGAATGCTGGAAAGGAGGAGAAGGTCATTAGGGGAAAGGGGAGGTTTGAGGAAGAAGTCAAACATCTGGAATAGCTGACATAGACAGTGGGTATGGGAGTCAATATGGATGGAAAAGTGTGGTTTTCCTGTAGAAGAGAGGGCAGCATTAAAGCAGATGAGGATGCATTTACAACAAGGGGAGGTCAGTCTGGTGTCTGGATTTCTGCCTATCACTTCCATCTTCTCTTTGTATGATGGTGTCTATTAGACAAATTGTTGAAAAAGCCTTCTTTAGGTAGAGCGAAAATTCTGAGTATTCTAAATTTGGGTTTTATTGAGATGGTGAATCAAGGAATAACTAGAAAATGATACAGACTATTGGCAGGCATTTAAACCTAACTTTCCCCTTTTCAATTTCTAGTCACATTAGCAGAAAAGTTAGCAGATATGTCCTAGAGACTGTAAATGTCCTATTTATCCTTGGTTTTGATACAAAGAGCCTTTCATGAGGTTCAAACAGTATGTTCAAGTTGGAAAGAGTTAGGCAGGCCAGTTAAGGAGGAATGGTTTTTCTAAGACAGATAAGGATCGGTTATTATTAGTGGTGCCAGCAATAAGATAAAATTTCACTTTAAAATTCCAGTTATATTCATCTACCTGTATTCATTACATGTAGCTATGCAGAGCAACTTGAGTCAGCCAAGTGAGCTGCTGCCATTATTTTGTTGCCATCTTAAAATTGTGATAGTACCTCATCAGGGCTCATGATATTCAACAGCAATTTCATGTTTGAAACATGAAATTCAAACATGAAATTGGTCACAATAAAGAGCAGCAAAAATGCATCTGCAATATATCTTGCAAGGAACGTACGGCCTATCCAGACTCAAAACTTTTCAAACCAGTGAAATTAGATTTAAGGGGTAAAATGACCTCAACAGCCAGCACATGAAAGAGTCTCATTTTCTTCCCTTTACACATATTTATTTTGCATAGAGTGTAGGTAGAAGGTCTATAGCTAAAGTAACAAAATAGCTTTCATTAAGACCTCCTGTTTTCATTCATTGGCAACTGAAAATCATTATAGTGGAAGCATAATATGCCACGTTTGGTCTCTGGCCAGGAGTGAAAATCATTTTGGAAATACAGAACATTTGTCTTAAGTGCATTTCTCCATATGGAAATATGCATATATGGAATGCCAAGGAAGAACAGATTGTGTTATATAATGATAAATTTAGAATATTTTTTAAATTGCATTTTCTTTTGTTTTTAAATGAAACCATCTAATTTAGATTTTGCAATAAAATAGTGAAAAATGGGAAATGCATGAGGTTTTCATAGTAAAATCATTATTCTCTCAATGTAAAAGCTCAGATCATATCTCTATGTTCTTGGATAAATTCTCTATCAACCACTTTCATTTTTCAGACAAGAAACCTGAAGCAGTTTTCTGCTTCAGGAAGGAAGGTGCCTTTGTCTAGGTTACCCAGAAATTGACAGCAAAAGTTAAACTCCATGGCCTAGATTTCCACTCAAGAATTTATCACTGAACTAGAAAGCATAGCAGATAATTTACAAAATTCAAAATATTCAAACCTGAAGTCAAAAACAACCTTCACCTGCTCCCTGTGTAAATATTTACTTCCTCGATTTTTCCTTCATAATAAATACACAGGAATTGAAGTATTTTTGTGAGGCACAAGGGCAATGTCATTGTTCAAATACGTAAGCTTCCTTTGGTTCTTTTACCTACAAACTTACAAGAATGAAATAAGGATGAAGGCATTAGTGGTCTTCCTAGCATTTTGAGATGGAGAGAAAAATAATAGTAATATAAAGTGTTGGTTTTCTTCTCCTTCTCCCTTATAACTCCCTTCACCTCTTCCTCACAACCTATGTAACAAATGGCTTTATATCCAATTCTTTTGTAGACCTTTTGATAGTTTAGAAAAGTCTTCTATGCACAGTCTCCAAGAAGCTGGGATAAAGTTCTTCAGGAGCTGAGTAGGAAGTGTCCATCAGGAACTGGACTAAATTCCTAAAAGAAACACACTGTACCTCTTAGCCCAGACTCACCATTTTTCACACGTCCTTCACAGCTCCCTGGCTCAGGGAGAGCATTTCATCTGGAACAGCAGGAGTAGTAGGGAGTATTATTTCTCTCAGTAATAATAATGATGATATTTATTAGGAGCTTGCTCAGTGCTAGGGTGACCCAATACTTAAACACGTGGGTCTCACTGATAGTCTAAGAAGGAGGAAGAGCTAATATTTTTATTCCCATTTTACAGATGAGGAACCTGAGGCTGAGGGATGTTAATTGCTTAAAGTCATAAAGCAGGAGAGTGGTGGAGCCAGGACTAGAACCTGTGTCTCCTGACTTGCACTCTGTGCCTACTGTTTTGCATAGCACTGTATGACACACTTAAGAGCATACACTACAAATAAAAGACATGTAGCACCTATTATAGAGGAACTTTTAATCTATTGTGTACCAGCCACTATTGCTCACTGACTCTCCCTTATGTGAAAGAAGGGGAGACAACTCTTCATTAATGCTAAGTGTGCAGAGTAACATCCAGTACAAGTATTCAGGGAGCATCTAGCATACATACAATTGTTTGTAGACTGAAAAATGCCCTTGGCATTTTTGTATACCTGCACTGCAACCTATTAGGTTTCATAGTGAACATCAGCAGGGTCATTTTCCTTTCCTATGTGGAAGATATGGCAGCGAAAATCTCGTTGGCTAGAAAACAATTCATGAGCAATAGAAAGTAGAATTTTATCAGATCCCTGCATTGACTACAGGATCATTTCAGAAAATTGCTTGCCTTTTCATATCCTCTGTAGCAATTTAATAGTCCTTCCTGTACTGTAATGGAAGGATGGGAAGTTTTCTCAAATCCATAAAAATAAATTTAAGCAAACCATACAATAGAATGGAAAAGAGATGGCCTGTTTATTTGTGTTATTCATATTTAAGGGTAAATTTCTTTCCCAATAATCATATGAATCATTTTTTAACCACAGACTATAAGCTTGTGGTGGGCAGCAAACATCTCTACCAGTTCTGTTATACTGTAGTCTCCCAAATGCTAAGTGTTCTGCACAATTAAGCCCTCAATAAATATGATTGATTGATCATATTGGTGCCTTTTACTCTACAAAACTTAGGGAAATATAAAGGTTCAGATCCATAAAAGAACATATCAGGGATAAATAAAAATAGTATCAATAGTGAATTGTATTATGCTCTCCCAAGTGCTTAGTACAGTGCTTTGCACTGTGAGCCCACTGTTGGGTAGGGACTGTCTCTCTATGTTGCCAACTTGTACTTCCCAAGCGCTTAGTACAGTGCTCTGCACACAGTAAGTGCTCAATAAATACGATTGATTGATTGATTGATTGTACTTCCCAAGCGCTTAGTACAGTGCCCTGCACAGAGTAAGCGCTCAATAAGTACAATTGATGATAAGTGATCAATAAATGATTGAATTGAATGAAAAGTAAAAGCATCATAATAAGAAGGCAACAATATTTAGCATTTAATTTTTGAAAATCATATCAAATATGAAATGATGATTGGTGGATCAAAGTTAAGGAAATGGTAAAGCAAAGAGCAATTACATTTTTGTTTTCATAAAACTTGCAACATCCATTTTAAAAGTACTGATTCTTTTCCCAAGCTTTGTCTTGGTTTTCCAAAAGGAATATATGACTATCAACAGTGGCCTCCCTTTTGACTATTGACATTTAATACTTGGCATGTCCTTATTATATTTGATTTGATAGTTAGCATCTGCTTTTCATAAGATGACACTACTGACTTTTAAAACAAAGTATCCTAATACAATAATTACAAGAGTCATTATATTATGGGAAGAGATAGTGCTTTACAAATCAAGGTTGTCTTCATGATAGACAGATTCATGAACCTACTGGTAAATCCAGAGCATGAAAGAAGTGAATGGTTGATGACAGCAACTACCCTTACACTTGATTTCCTTCTCTGCTTATTACAACAAACTGGCAAGATCCCAAAGCATATAGCACTTTGCACGGTCAGGATAAAAGATGTGGTGAAGTTAGGGCTGAAATATACCTTTCGGCAAAATTGCAAAGACACATGCCACATGATCTAAAAGTATTGAGTAAAGGTAGATTTACCATTCATGTAATCCTGAAAAGAAAAATTAACACCTATGAAAACCAATTGCTCCGAAAGAGATTTCAATTATTATTGCATGTTTAGGGGTAATGTTTTTTCAAGATATAAAACACTTTTCCTGAGATAAAATACCATTGTTGCAGCTTCAAATTATAAAAACACATTTACATTGAAAAAATGTTGCATAAAAATTATATATATATATATGTGTATATATATGTATATATGAATTTTCTAAAGGGTGATGTTGGGGGCTCATCAATTCCACTTTGCAAATAAAACCTTTTGCTTTGACTCTTTTTACTTTGAAGAAAATAATTTTTTTTTCCAGCTGGCAAATGAATCTGTTGAAAAAATGGGTTAATTTATTTGATTACCTTCAAAGTGCTTTATCATTTTGAAGTACAGTAAGCATTTTATCAAACAATTGATGAATGGTTTTTTATTGAGTATTCATTGCATGCAGAGCTCTGTACTAAGGGTTAGAATATTTTTTCATCTGAAAGTGATTAACATAACTAACATTAAAATTAGGACTAAATATAGAATATAGTTTTTCTTCATTAATATTACTAAAATCTTCAAGAAACTCTTCAGACCATAAAAATTATATGATTCTCTTAGATCATATATGATTATATGATTCTCTTAGATTGAATCTATTGTCTTTGGAAGAGTTATTTATTACTCTTTTCTTTATCCTTACCGATTTTTCTATATAGAAATTTCCTTTCTTTGTGTTCTGTCAGCCTTAGCATTCATTTGCCATGAGCCACTTTTCTCCCTGACACCATGGGAAAGAAGATTTTACATTTTCCTCTACAGTGAACATATGAAGATAATCTTTAAATAGTATTTAGTTGACTTATGGCTGTCTAGTGCACAGTTGGAGGATTTCATATCCCAAATTTTAAATACTATAAATGAACTTCCATCAGGAAGATAGTTGCTCTTGGCTTTTTTCTGAGCATTAGACAGTCATACTTAAAAATGTTAAACATTATTCTACTGTACTTGACTCTTCATACAGCACTCTAATTATCTTTGAAATGTAGCACACTGCTCTGCACAGAGTAAGCACTCAATAAATACAATTGAATGATTGAACGAATGAAAATGTATTAAGAACAATTTAATTGCAAATGCACAAAAGAGTCCTTTGAAAATTTAACTCTGAATCTCCAGGATTTCTTCTTATATTTTGGCTTTCTATTTATAATATGTGATCTGTGTTCTGAAATTATAGAAACTGATTTAGACAGTTAGATCTGCAGACCATTGCCTAGAAGCAATGTCCTCAATCCACATAAAGTACCTGTCTTCTCTGCTTTACCTTTCTTACTAGTCTTCTGCCTAAATCAATTCAACGGAACAGTCAGAATTGCAGTGCCTTTCTTTTGCATGTCAAAGTGCTTAGGGCTACATTAGTACCCACACACATATTTAAAAAATAAACATACTGTTCATACCTGTACATCTGATAGTCTTTTAAAAATAGCACCTTATTATCATTACCACTTTAAAGCCAGAGATATGTAGAGAAGAAAAAAGAGATTAAGTGGTTTGCCTGAGGGGACACAAAACATTAGAAAGAATAAGATTGGACTTCCAGTTAATTTCTCAATTAGCTGTCCATTATGCCTATTAATGATTTTTATTAAAAATTAGTTTTAGCTTACTTCATTAAACTCCTAATGTGCCTCCTAATGGCATGTTCCTGAATGTCAATGTCATTTGTAGGGGCTTTCAGAAATCCTTATATAAAACCAGTCTAAGTTATCACTACCTGGGCACACCTATTGTAATTTGAACAAAGAGACTTCTGTGTTGTGGTTTCTATTTGTGGCAGAAAGCCACTTGCTTGCTGGGTGGTGTTTCCATACCTGCTTCTTAAATATATTAATTATTTGTTGGGGTTTTTTTTTTTGCATCATAAGTTAAAAAAACCCTTCTTGAACTGGCAATATTGGACAGGCAAAAAAATGATTAAAAAGAATTTCATAGGTTTAGATTTTTCTTGTTTTTATAGTATATTCATGCTACTGGTTTTCTCTTTTTGACACCATTGGCCGTCAAAGAGAGTATTTTAGTGCAAACAGCAAGTGCTTCATAAACATTACTGAATTTATAAATAAATGAGAATAACCCCGAATAACCCCTTTCCTTACTGCTGCATTACAGGTCAGTCTGCCTCCTGCAGTGGTCTTAACAATCTACTGCTATGCCCCATTGTTTGAAAGTACATTTCATTATGTCTTTAAGGTTTTTTGGGGGGAGAGGATGGTGAGCTTGTGGGCTCAAGAGAAGCTCTCATCATCAGTTGCATCAATTTTAAAAGCAGGTGGCAGTTAAAGACTGAAATGGCTGTGCTCCAGTTCACCAGCTGAAAAGCCTATTTCCTCTATATAAACACCGGAAAAAATAAAATGCTCCAGGGTGGTCAAATAAAATAATCTGAGACTGGAGAGGGAAAATACTATTACGCTTGGTTTAATAAATTAAATATATCAAAAAATGGTTTCTACTTTAATTTGAATGTGAGTTTCTGTCAAAGTAACTTGCCCAATTGAAATATGGGGAGAGTCACGGAGGAGGGAAGAATGACTAAAGAGAGGGAAAAACAGAAAAACATTGAGGATAGATGAAAACAAGGGAGGAACACAAGGTTGCACATTTTATAAACTAAAGAAAAACATCTGAGATCTGGATGATTCATGGGCTGTTTATTTTTGGTTGTGGCAAATTCTGTTTTAGGTAAATTCAACATTAATAATGTTAACTCAACATTACCCACCCTTTCCCGACAATGAACAGCCTTATTGTGTAGTCCGAAAATATCGATAATAAATTAATCTTATCCTAGGAGGATTTCCTAATATTTTGTGACAATCTTTTCCTTGAATTAGAGTATGCAATTTTGAATGTCCTCAGTTGGTGTAAAGGGCACTATGTTGAATTATTTACGAAACGATGAATGTGTACTGGCAAAGAATTTTTTTAGAATGAGATTGCTCAGTGAATCTTCCTTTGTATGGCCCTTGAAAGTGGTTTAAATTCTTCCTATAATAAAATAACACCATAGTCTGTTAAGTTGGCTAGCCAGGCTATAATTAATTACAGGTATAGTAACTTCATTCTTATATGCATATTATATAAATGCATAAATATTATAATGTATCTGATTATATATAGTGATGCAATATTTCCTTTTTCTTTAACTATATTCCTCTTATTCTTTGTCACTAATATCTGTTCAATTACTTTTCATTTTTCCTTCAATTTCTGGCTCCTTTCTACAATATTTTCCCTCTTCCCCTTGTCTTTTGAAACTCTCAATTTTCCATAATTTCCTCTATTTTTAATACACTGAAAATCCTTCTGAGGCCACCAGCTCCTCAGAGCAGATAATTTGGCTTTGGAAATGACATAGTAAATTGATTCCTGCTACTGGCCTTTGCCAAAGAAATCATGTAGATGGCCTAATCTTAGCTCTAAAGCATTTAAAAGAGAAGCCTTCACAGAAAATTAAAACTTCAGAAAACAATAGCATTTTTAAAATGTCCCTTGTTAACGTAAATGCTGATTGAGACACTGCCTAAAAATAACAACCATGATAATAACTTGAATTCAATAATCCTTTTCTTTCTAGTTCCACACCAGTCAGTCATTTCACATTTGTTTGAGGAAAGGCATTTCAGAGAAGCAAATGATTAAATCAGAGTGAGAAGGGTTTGTGGATCTATTTTCTTACTCTGGTGATCACAGTTATCATAATAATAATGATATTTAAGCACTTACTATGTCAAAAGAACCAGTATAGTCAGTGGTTGCCAATCAACCTCCACATCAAACATCTTTAAAGAATCTCAATCACCTTGCCCCCACCTACCTTGCCTCACTGCTCTTCTACTACTACCCAGCCCACAAACTTTGCACCTCAAACTCCCACTGTACCTAGATCTCATCTATCCCCACGTCCTGCCTCTCGCTTGGAATGCCCTCCCTCTTCATATCCAACAGACAATTACTCTGCCCCCTTCAAAGACTTATTGAAGGTAGATCTCCTTCAAGAGGCCTTCCTTGACTAAGCCCTCATTTCCTCTTCAACCACTCCCTTCTGAATCACCCTTTCACTTGGATTTCCTCCCTTTATTCACCCCTCCCTCAGCTCCCCAGCACTTATGTACACATCTGTAATTTATTTTATTAATTTCCGCCTCCCCCTCTAGGCCATAAGCTCATAAATAATAATAACGATGGCATTTTTTAAGTGCTTACTATGTGCAAAGCACTGTTCTAAGCACTGAGTAATAATGATGGCATTTGTTAAGCGCTTACTATGTGCAAAGCACTGTTCTAAGCTCTGGGAGGATAAAAGGTGATTAGGTTGTCCCTCCTGGGGCTCACAGTCTTAATCCCCATTTTCCAGATGAGGTAACTGAGGCCCAGAGAAGTTAAGTGACTTGCCCAAAGTCACACAGCTGACAAGTGGTGGAGCCGGGATTAGAACCCATGACCTCTGGCTCCCAAGCCCGGGCTCTTTCCCCTGAGCCACACTGCTTCTCATTGTCGGCAGGAAATATGTCTAACAACTTGGTTATATTATACTCTCCCAAGAGCTTAGTACACTGTTCTACACACAGTAAGCACTCAATAAATACAACTGACTGATTGGTAGGTACAAGATAATGAGATTTGAAACAGAGCTTGTCTCATAACAGAGCTTGTCTCATACCAAGCAAGCAGAGATGAGGAAAGAGAGATGAGGAAATCAAACAACTTTCCCAAGGTTAAACAGTAGGTGGAACTAGGATTAGAACCAAGGTCTACTGAATTACATGTGCACATTGGAAAGATGACTATCTTTCTAGGCAGTTCCGCAGTGGGAGCAGCATGGGCTGCCTCAGATATTCTAAGATTACCATCTTAGACCTGAGCTAGTAATGAGATGTGGTCATAGATGTAGCAAAGTTTCCATTCTTTTAACTCTCACCATCCCCTTCTCCATCCTGTCCGCCACACTCCCCCTTGAAACTTTTTAATGGTTAAGCACTTACTGTGTGCCAGGCACTGCACTAAGTGCTGGGATAGATTCCAAGTTGGACACAGTCAACATCCCATATGGGGATCAGAGTCTTAAACCCAGTTTTACAGGTGTGTTAACAGGCACAGAGAAGTTTAGTGACTTTCCCAAGGTCAGACAGTAGACAAGTGATGGAACCAGGATTAGAGCCCAGGACCTCCAAATCCAGGCCCATGCTCTTTCCACTAGGCCACAGTTTCTATCCCTATAGCCTTAGGCATTCTAGAAGGCCATTCATCCTTCAATCTACATTGTATTTATTGATTGCTTGCTCTATTCAGAGCACTTTATTGAGCATTTGGGAAAATACAATAGAGTTAGGAGACATGGGCCCTGTCTTCAATGACCTTACAGTAGTACAAGTAGTAACAGTACTTATTAATCAATTGTATGTCCTGAGTGCAGACTACTGTATTAAACGTTTGGGAGTTTTCAGTATGACAGTATAACAGACACATTCTGTGACCACAACCAGCTTACAGACTAGAGGGGAAGAGAGCTATTAACATAAATAAATATATTAATTACAGATATATACATAAATGCTATGGGAGTGGGGGGTGGTGAATAAAGACAGCAAGAAAAGCAGTGTGGCTCAGTGGAAAGATTATGGGTTTTGGAGTTAGTTAAAGGTCATGGGTTCAAATTGTGGCTCTGCCAATTGTCAGCTGTGTGACTTTGGGCAAGTCACTTAACTTCTCTGTGCCCCAGTTACCTCATCTGTAAAATGGGGGTGAAGACTGTGAGCCCCCTGTGGGACAACCTGATCACCTTGTAACCTCCCCAGTGCTTAGAACAGTGCTTTGCACATAGTAAGCGCTTAACAAATACCAACATTATTATTATTATTATTCTCTGTGCCTCAGTTACCTCATCTGTAAAATGGGGATTAAGACTGTGAGCCCCCCGTGGGACAACCTGATCACCTTGTAACCTCCCCAGTGCTTTGCACATAGTAAGCGCTTAATAAATGCCATTAAAAAAAAGGTCAGGGAGATGCAGAAAGCAGTGGGAAAAAAAAGAAAAACAAGATAAAAACCAAAAGAAAACCTCCCCAGCGCTTAGAACAGTGCTTTGCACATAGTAAGTGCTTAACAAATGCCATCATTATTATTATTATTATTATTATTTTTATTAAAAAGAGGGCTTAGTCAGGTAAGGCCTCTTGGAGGCTTTGAAGAATCATAGAGTAATTGTCTGTTAGGTATGAATAGGTAGGGTATTCCAGGCCAGAGGCAGGACGTGGGTGAGAGGTCAGCAGCGAGTTAGATGAGACTGAGGTACAGTGAGTAAGTTGGCAATGGAGGAGCGGAGGGTGAGCGCTGGGTTGTAGTAGAGTAGCAAGGTGAGGTAGGAGGGGCAAGGTAATTGAGTGCTTTAAAGCCGATCGATGGCAAGGAACTTCTGTTTGATGTGGAGGTTAATGGGCAACCACTGAAGGTTCTTGAGAAGTGGAGAACCATGGACTTTGGGGGATCACATAACTAGTTAATTAATTATTATTATTATGGTACTTGGTAAGCACTTACTATGTACCAAGCACTGTTCTCAGTTCTGGAGTAGGTACAAGTTAATCAGGTTCGACATAGTCCCCGTACCACATTGGGCTCACACTCTTAATCCCCATTTTTTACAGATGAGGTAACTGAGACACAAAGAAGTTAAGTGACTTGCCCAAGGTCACACAGCAGACAAGTGATGGAGCTGGAATTAGAACCCATGACCTTCTGACTCCCAGGCTGAGTCAGATCTACCTGATAGACAGTTAGTCTATCAACTAAACCATGCTGCTTCCCATGTTAAGTGCTTACTATGTGCAAAACACTGTACTAAAGCTGGGAAAAAATACACAGCTAGGTATTAAACATGGGCCCTGTCCCTGATGGAGCAGAATCAATCAATCATTCATATTCATTAAGCACTTACTGTGTGCAGAGCACTGTACTAAACACCTATACAATACAATATAACAGAGCTGGTAGTCAGGTACACAATCTAAAAGTTTAAGTGGGGAGATGAGATTGGAGAAACAGACATCAGGATTGATGAAACATGAAACAAAATTTAAATAATGGACAAAATAGGTTCAAAATCTTGGTGGTGGTGTCAAGGGAATCAATCAATCGTATTTATTGAGGGCTTACTGTGTGCAGAGCACTGTACTAAGCGCTTGGGAAGTACAAGTTGGCAACATAAAGCAGGGGCAGGAATGCAGGGGTAATGTGGGAGTGGGGATCCTTGGTGACATGTCCCCAGGAAATCGGTGTTCAGAGGACCAATCAAATTGTAATTTTTGAACACTTACTGTGAGCAGAGCATTGTACTAAGTGCTGTGAGAGTACATAATAATAGAGTTGGTAGACTCATTCCCTGCCCCCAGCCAATCTGGAATGGGAACACAACTTTGGTGAAAGTTCCACATATCAACTATATCTATGTAGATCTTTTAACTCAAAGTCCAGTATGAAGAGATTACAGAAGAATTTTGTTAGTATGTTTGGTTTTGTTCTCTGTCTCCCCCTTTTAGACTGTGAGCCCACTGTTGGGAGGGACTGTCTCTATATGTTGCCAACTTGTACTTCCCAAGCGCTTAGTACAGTGCTCTGCACACAGTAAGCGCTCAATAAATATGATTGATGATGATGATGATGATGAAGAATAAGACATTTATGCTCACAAAATGTTTACAGTCTTGCAATATTCATCCCAAGCGACTCTTTACATTTTAATATTAAATTCAGGAAAACAGGGTGCTTACATCAAATCTACCATCAAATATCCATACAGGACCACAGACCATAATCGGTCAGTCAGCATCAAAGAAATTCTTCACAACTGAGCATCAACGAATGGGACAAGTGAGTAAAATGCATGACAGCAGGCTAGCCCTAGCAGCTGCTATGCGATGTCCTGAAATGAGGAGACCATCAGCAGGGAGTATAAAGTGAATGTTTTAAAGACACAGGGAAGCAGACTCAATATTAAACATAATAGATAAATAATAGACTGCTGGGAGACAGCAGGGGAAGAAGAAGCAACATCTTAGCATGTGGAAATCAGTGAAGAATTTTCTTAAAGACAATAGCAACAAATAGAAGATTTGAAAACATTACTAGGCACAACAAAGAGCAAATTCAACATCATAGCAAAGGATAATTTTGGGACAGTATTGATGGGGCATTTATGTTTCTTTGCCACACCCATACACATAGATGAAATTCATCGTGATAAGCACAGATATGCATATGCACAGTCTTTCTTATTGTTCTTAGTACAGTTTTGGTTTGGAATCTTTCCATTCAGCTATCCATTCCTCTGAAAGAGTGACCACGTAGCTTTATCTGCTCACAAATATACTGTCAACTTAAATGCCCAGCGAAATGGAATGGAAAAGAAAGAGAAATCCTAAGACGAACTATGTAGAAGAAGAAGTATGTAAGGTAAGACGAAGGCCTGAGAAAAAAAGAGGAATTCAAAATGGACAGTTTAGCCATTTCTTCCGGCTTTACTCCTCACCAGCCTACAATGAGCCTGGCAATCGGGATAGACACTACTGGATATTACAGTCAGGAAAGCAAGTGATATAGACTCTAATAATTGATTTATTCAGTTTGAAAAATTGGCTCTTGGAACCCTTTTTCAGGGAGTCTTTCTACAGCCATGCACAGCTCCTAGAGGAGACATTGTGCTCTGTCGTGCTGCTCCCCAGATAGTTTTGGTCTCGGTTTGTGTTTCCCCCACTGTTTAAATACATTCAATCTGGATTCATTACACTGCTTTATATATAGAAGGAGAGTACCTCTTCCTTGGACACCGGTTCTGTAGGACTGCCATGTCCTGCTGTGCATACAATTGGCCTTGTTGCATCAGACTGAGAGATGTAGCCAAGTCAACTGGGGTGGGGGGGAGAGGGGTGTCGGGGAGGCTGCCAGTATGTATGGTGAGAAATCTGGCATATGTCTCCAGGATAATGTGCTACATCCTCAAAAAACTGTCTCTATGCTGATTTTTGAAAGGCTTTTCTTCCAAAGGTCACTTAGGATTGACAGCCAGAATCCAAGAAGAAAACTGAGGGAATGTATTGCCTTCCACACAAAGGGAGAAACACTACTAGTGAATTCACTGTCATTTCAATGATTTTTCTCTGTAGTACCTTCCAAAACAAACCCCTGCCCCCAAGAACAGAGACCAAAAAGAATTCCCCCGTTTTGTGAGATTTATTTTTCCACTTTTGGTTATGTTTCCCAAAAATGTCTAGTTGGCAAGCACAAATGTTCTCCCTAACCATCAACAAAGACTTAAGGCTTTTCCTTTCACCTTTCCTCCTAAGATTATTTTCTCAGAGATCAAAGAAGGATAATGTACTTCCTGCCTTTGATGAGAAACATTCCATGGCTTTGTCATCATAGACGATGAACAAAATGATGACCATAAGCAAATCCCTCTGGACAGCTGCCATTTCAAAACTGATGTTCTCTGCCTTTGAAGACAAAAAAACTTTAGGTGAAATATTATACTGCCCTCTCTCATTTTTTAAATGAACTATGATCTTCAGAATAGGTGGGGTGATCAATCCTCTGGAAGAAAAATTTGGAAAATTTATTTTGTCCAAAAGACAAGAGTTCTTAATGCAAGTCCTAAAAATAAAGTCCACTTTCTTTCTGTGATAGACAAATTGTACAACACAAATTCTATTTTTTTTAAAGAAGATTGGTCTCCCTTAAGTAACAGACACAGTACTCAAAATGAAAAGTAAAATCTCCATTCTGTGAGTACACCATAAACAGTATTTGTTCACATAAGTGTGGCCTAATGGAAAGAGCACAGAAGGAACGGATGCAGGAGGCCTGTGTTCAATCCCAGCTCTGCCACTTGCCTGCTATGTGACCTTAAGCAATTTACTCAATTTGTTCATGTCTCAATTTCCTCATTTGTAAAATGGGTGTCTCCCTTTCCTTTTCATTATGAACCCCCTGTGGGACAGGGACAATGTCTGATATGATTGCATTATCTCTATCTCAGCCTCTAGCAGTGTTCAATCATTCATATTTATTGAGTACTCACTGTGTGCAGAGTACTGTATGCTTGGGAGAGTACAATATAGCAGAATTGGCAGACATGTTCCCTGCCCACAACAAGCTTATAGGCTACAGGTAGAGAGAAACATTAGTATAAATAAATTATGGATACGTGCATAAATGCTGTGGGGCTGAGGGAGGGTGCAAATTCAGTAGGTACAAATTCACGAATAAGGGCGATGCAGAAGGGAGTGAGAGAAAATAGGATGTCTTAAATTATGTCTGGCACTAAGGGTTGATATGACCCTTGTGTAATGCATTTCAAACTTTTTTTAAAATTAAAACCACCCTGATGACTGAATGACAAAACTTAGCGATGGACGACACCTGAAGGAAACTTTGCAATATTCATTCATTCATTCAGTCGTATTTATTGAGCACTTACTGTGTGCAGAGCACTGTACTAAGCGCTTGGGAAGTACAAGTTGGCAACATATAGAGCTGCCCTTTCAAAGCATGGGACGAAGCCCATTGTTGTCTCTGGAAGACTGCCACTAGGTTGGTTTGATGACAAATAGATACTTAGTTAAGCTTTGGAATGACTCATCAACCAAAGATCATACCCGACAAGTACTGGGACAAACAGGCTGAACTAAGTCCAAGACTCCAACCAAGACCATATGAAGAGCTAAAAAAGCCTCTTACTTAACTCCCCACCTTCTAGATTGTGCCCAACCAAAAGCCCTATCAACTCACCTGTATTTACCTATTTACTTATCAATTTCTTTATTATTTATATCCGTTTTCTCACTCTTATCTGTGACACACTCTTCAGTACACTCCTCAAGAACCTAATAGAGTGCACATACCAGGTGCTCAATGAATACTGTTATTTCTGATACTACTGATACTTATTAAAATTAGTTAAAGTCTGGTGAATCTCCTGAGAGTGTCAGTGAGCCCTTTTGGACCTACAAGTCTCTCCCGAACAATATAGATCCATCATCTTCAAAAACAAGGATGGAACCCCATAACGCTATAACTATTTCCTTTAAACACCTTCCTTGACAGAAGTTGAGGTGTTGCCAACTTGTGAAGCTAAGGTCTTGCCTGCAAAATTAAAAAAAAAAAAAGTTACCCCTGCTGTGGTGTGCCTTGGCTGGAAAAAATAGCAAATCTAATGGTTATTCTTTAGATTCACAAACAGAGAATGGGCGCTGTCCTAAGAAGCCCACACATGATTTTCCTCAGCAACTGGAATATCAAATAAATGCCACAGGGTTTCAAAGTTGGCATCATATTAACTTTTTAAAAAAGAGGATGGAGGTCATTTTTTTCCACTGTTGGAAAAATTGTAGCTAGAATTGTCTGCAGCTGCTACTGAAGAGCATCATTGACTACTGATACCATAATTCAAATGCAACTTTATTCTACAGTGGAGCACATTGAACATTTCAATACAGTACTCTGCACATAGTAAGTGGTCGATAAATACCATTGACTGATGATCTTTTAATGCCTATGGACACAGAAAAAGTGCAGGGGGCAACATTCAGACATCCGTATGGTATCCAGAAACCTTAAAAGAGTAGTTGGCATTAAGATAAAATTTAGCCCCTGGCAACCACTAAGTATATTTGGCTGCATGAAAAGAACAATAAGTTTCTAAGATTTATGCTGTAATGCGGTTGGCACCATCAGGATGAGGAGAGACCTTGCCTGATTCCATTGCCAAGGAGCAAATCAGGACTGTGTACTGGGTTCAGTCATGTCCAACTTAATCTGCACAGTTATGCCTGCAGATGTGATGAGGAATTGGAAGTTCCAATGACTCCAATTAACTGGGAGATTCTTCTAAATCCATTGAAGTAGTATTAGTAATAGAGCAGTAGTAGTACATGTAATAGTATTTAATATGTGCTCACTATATGCAAAGCCCTATTCTAAGCACTGGGACAGAAGTGCACAAATAAGACATAAACATATTCGTTGGCCCACAGGGGCTCATGATTTAAGAAAAAGATGGTGAGAGAGTTGGTGACAGATGCAATAAGGAAGGAGGAAACAGAAATATAAAATACAAGGAGAAGGTTAAATATGACAGAAGGAGCAGGATTTCAGAATTTTTATGGTTCAGATCAGTTATCACAGAATTCAGAGTTGTGGCCATGGCAGTGACCTTTTCAGTGTTCTAAAATTATGGTACTCATTATGCGCTTACTATGCCAATCACTGCTTTAAAAGCTGGGGTAAATACAAATTAATCAGGTTGGACACAGTGCCTGTTCCACATGGAGTTCACAGACTAAGTATGAGGAAGTAGGATGAAATTTATGCTAAGAAGCTATAAGAAGGTATAATTATGCTTGGAAAGTTGAAATAAAATGCATGGTGCAACTGTGGCATCAAGTGCATAGTAGACTGCTCTTTTCACAGAAAACGCTCCATAAATTCCATTGATTGACTGAAGTATGAATTCAAATTGGAGGTCTATATACTAATTTCAGTATTCAACCTTCTCTGAACTTGGTTGCCACATCTGGGTTTCCATTTGTAATATCAAGTAGCAAAAAAGATGTCAGGCAATGTGGTCCTGGAACAGAAACTCCAACAGCATTAAAACAATGCTTGTTGCGGGTCATCTTTGCTGGGTGGGACAGGTGAAGGGAATGTGTGACCGAAACAGACCCAAATAACTGCTTTAAAATGAGTGGAAGTGAGAGAACTATAAACAGGGAGGATAGAAAAAACATTTAAAAATACAATAAACCAAGACCTCAGATGATGTGACATACCCTTAAAGAGTTGGGAACTGCCAGCAGACAGACGAGTCTGACATTTAGCTGTCACAAATGAGTAATTCGCTCTAAGTTCAGGACTCAAGAAAATCATGAAACCAAGAGGAAGACAAGACAATGGCACCAGAGGCTGTTGGTAATGCATGCAATAAGTGCAGCAAGAGAAAATCTTTCTTCACAGATGATGAAAGGTTTGGCATTATGCATTCATCTCCTCAGCAATATTTATACACAGTGGTAAAATCTTAACTTCAGGAGTCTCATCTTCAAACAGCAAAACAGAGGTATTTACATCTATCTAAGACATTTATGGACTGAAATTCTTAACTATTATTATTATTACAAATAATAATAATAGTGTTTGTTAAGCACTTACTATGTACTGTACAAAACACTAGGGTAGTTGCAAGAGGATCAGGTCCCACATGGGACTCAGTATAAGCAGGATGGAGAACAGAATTGATATTGAATTCCTATTTTGCAGATGAGGCATAGAGAAGTGAAGTGACTTGGGCAAGGTCACACAGCAGAGCCGGGATTAGAATCCAGGTCTTCTGACTCCCAGGGCCATGTTCTTCCAACTAGGCAATGCTGCTTCTCTAAATTCTCTGAATTAGAGAAGCAGTGTGGCTCAGTGGAAAAGAGCATGGGCTCTGGAGTCAGAGGTCATGGGTTCAAATCCTGGCTCCGCCACTTGTCAGCTGTGTGACTTTGGGCAAGTCACTTAACTTCTCTGGGCCTCAGTTACCTCATCTGTAAAATGGGTATTAAGACTGTGAGCCCCCCGTGGGACTACCTGATCACCTTGTAACCTCCCCAGCACTTAGAACAGTGCTTTGCACATAGTAAGTGCTTAATAAATGCCATCATTATTATTATTAATTGCAAAGGTATCAGTGGAAGGAACAGCTGGACATTCACAACCTCTAACAATTAATATAGTTTAAAAATATTAGAACAGGGCTTATTTTCAAAGACCTTTTTCCATGTTCTTATTCTTAGTCCACAGAATACTGCTTTCATAGATAAAGTCTTAAAAATACTATGCCCACAACTAACAGACTTTTTAATTCTTCTCAAACAATGGCTTATAACGAAGACTTTGCAAACCTAATATAGGAAATCTTAATTGTTTCATAGTCAACTTCTATTTCTATTATTTTATTGTCTCTAGCCAGGTCTCCAGAATTCAAGCAAATGCAGAACTGAGACAATCTTCAGAATCACTGACATTTGTAAGTGGTGAATGAAGATGAATTTGGACTCCAATTCACCAGGTGCTGAGAGCAAAATTGGATGAATGATCTGAAAGTTGTTTAATTCAACAAAGATTATGGATCCAAGGGGAATAGTGTGTTAGATAAAAGCAAATATTGCTGTTAGTCTGTTTCAGTAGTATGTATTTCAAGAGAAAACTTATACTGGGCATTTGGGAAGTACAGAATGGAGTAACACATTCTCTTCTGGTAGGACAAATATAAAAATATTTACAACTAGGATCAAAATAAATACTTTGAGCAAACAATGTGCAGGAAGGTTGTTTATCAAAGTAAAGAAAATCACAGTGCTTTTCTTTGGGTTTAGTTGTATCTTATTCATGCTTCATAATTACCCATCAGTCACACCTGATGAGGTCATTGGGCTACCATGGAAGGATAGTTTTTCTAACCTGGGGAGATTTCACATTCTTCTAATGGTTCTTGCGCAAAAGAAGATTGAAACAAGGGCACCAGTTATAGTTTGATTTTACTGCCCAAACAAACTACTTTTGATAGATAATCCAGCCAGCATTCATTCAGAATTTCATTGTGCCAGTCTTATCCTTGTGCCTGAAGGTAACTAAGAGACACATTTATTATGAGATTCATATTCACAACTCGTCAGGCTTTGAAGATTACCCTAATTACCCATGCCCTTAAAACATAATTCAAGGGTTTGAATTTCAAATGACAAGGATCTTTATGTTCTGGAATCTGGGCTTATTAGACAATTCTTTCTTTATGGCCTATCATCCTCCCTTGTGTTAGTTGAGATTGTTTTGTTTCTCACTCCTGTGATTGCATCTGGAGAAGGCTAAGGCTGCCCAAATTTTCACTGGGCAAGGCAGGGTAGGGGTTTTCACTGGGTCATTGATCATTTGATTTGCAAGAGATTTTTTGCTGTTCCTCTGTTCTTTTGGAGTTTTGCCAAAGAGAATACTGGGTGATAGCCATATGGGGGGTGGGGTGGAATTGAGGTGTTCGTCTTAGACTAGTGCAATTCTGTGGTTGTTTCTTAAATCTGTGCCCAGTGGTACTCATTACCTGGAATGAATTTTGCAAATTGAAAGAGACCAATTTCTAGCTTGCACATTTAAACAAGCTCTATGGCTTAATAAACACATAGAAATACTTTTAATAAACATTTTCTTTTCCTTTAGAATGACACTATTACATTCTACCAGTACTAGAACATGCAATGCAAACAGTAGGTGCTCAGTATATATTGATTGATTCGATTGAAAAGAAGTTATCAAAATAGTCTATTGGGTTGTTTCAGGATGTAAAATAGAGGGGAAATTTTAAATTGCCAGAAATAGCACATGCATAACAGATATAATAAAGGGTAGGGGGATTTTCAATCTTTCAAATAGTATATTTTAATCAGATTTTGCTGAATATTATTCAATTGGTATTTGCAAGGTCTGAGTGCCATGGAATAATTCTTGGTATTATCAAAAAATCTCAAAGTGTGTTTTTTCATTTATAGAATTGGTTATCTCTGGCATTGGAAGTGGAAATGCAGGATGGCATCATCTTTCAAGCAAATAGGAAAAAAAAGAGTGATGACACAGAGACTGTCATAGGAACTGGGGAATGTTAGGTGCAGAAGTGGAGGGCAGAGGCTGGAGATCTCCCCTGCTTTCTCCCACTTCAAAGCCTTATTGAAGGTACATCTCCTCCCAGAAGCCTTCCCTGATTAAGTACTCCTCTCCTCTTCTCCCATTCCCTTCTGTGCTGCTCTTACTTCCTCCTTCATTCATCCTCCCTCCCATTCCCACAGCACATATGTATATAACCATATCAATTATATATATATATATATGTCTGTAATTTATTTATTTATCTATTTATTTATATTAATGTCTGTCTCCCCCTCTAGGCCATGAGCTCGTGGTGGGCAGGAGCATGTCTGTTTGCTATTATATTGTACTCTCTCAAGTGCTTTGTGTTTTGCACACCGTAAGTGCTCAGTAAATATGATTGAATGAAGGAATGAATCTGAAGACCATGGGGAGATGAGCAACCAGTGTGACTGATACTGATGAATGTAGGTGGACCATGCAATCAATCAATCAATCAATCATTCTTATTGAGATCTTACTTTGCACAGAGCAGTGTACTAAGCATTTAGTAGAACACGATACAACAATATTACAGATATCTTCCCTGCCCATAATGAGTTTAAAGTGTAGAGGGGGGAGAGAGACATTAATAACTACTGCAGACAAATAGAATTGGTGGTGGAGGGGCTAAT
Source organism: Tachyglossus aculeatus (assembly GCF_015852505.1). Lineage (NCBI taxonomy): Eukaryota > Metazoa > Chordata > Mammalia > Monotremata > Tachyglossidae > Tachyglossus > Tachyglossus aculeatus. The sequence continues at coordinate 25,601,235 of NC_052077.1, read as the reverse complement.
CACTTTCAAAAGCCAGGTTATTTTAAGGGTCAGGTTGGTAGACATAGCTGATGAGAACTGGGAATGAGAAACAGGAGAAACAACAGCCCTCTTGTTCTGCCTTGTTGCCTTGAGCCAGACAAACACAAGGCTGGCAGGGGAATCAGTGGCCATGGCAAGGGGCAAATCATGCTGCCTGTAACAAATACTATCCATGCTCAGTAAAAGAGGAAATAGTGATTATAGTGCTGATCTACTTAACACTGCTTTCCTAGTGTCAGATCCTTTTACCAGGGATAAAGACCTGGGAAATTTAGTTTTTTTAATTAATACCATTTCTAAGTGATTATGTGCTAAGTGCTGGGGTTGATAGAAGATAATCAGATCATGAAGAGTCCTTGACCACTTAGGGCTTACAACTGGAGAGAAAGGGAGATCAGGTATCATCCCCATTTTACAGATAAGGGAATTGTGGCACAGATAAAATTAAGTGGAATTCCCAAGGGCACACAGCAGACCAGTGGCACAGCTGGAATTAGAACCCAGATTTTTTTTATTTCTAGACCTACCTGTGCTCTTTCCACTAGGCCATGCTACCTTGAGTAATCTTTTTAAACTCAGACACCTAGAAGACACCTGACTTCCCTGGGCCTCAGTTACCTCATCTGGAAAATGGGGATGAAGACTGTGAGCCCCACGTGGGACAACTTGACTGCCTTGTAACTACCCCAGTGCTTAGAACAGTGCTTGGCACATAGTAAACGCTTAACAAATACCATAATTATTATTATTACTGGATCATATTCACCTCCAATGCTTGCAATAGTACCATACAACAGAGTTTGGTAGTCATGTTCCTTTCCCACAAAAAGCTTACAGTCTAGAGGGAGAGCTTACACACAGAAAATCCTTTCTGAACCCTAAGGATGATAGGGATGTAATAAATAGAATTGAAAAAAAATACTTAATACAGCTAGAATTGCTTGCATTGATTTTAGGTTGTATCCTGAAATTGTTAAGGTCAACTGTATGATTTCACTTAGCTCCATGTAAGTTCCCTTTAAATACTAAGCACCTGGACACATGCTTATTAGGTTTGTATTAACATTTGAAATATGAAGTAGAAGATTTGCACGTGCCCCATAAATATAAAAGTTATAAACAATGCAGTGTTGTTTATGTGAATTAAGAGATCTGAGTCTAGACCTGAATGTACTCATAAGGGGCAATAATTCGTAAGGGGAACTGTTAACTGCCAGCATTTGCTACCGGTCTTAAATTGAGGCATAAGGAATATCTAAAGATGCCATTTTCAGTATAAGTGTCTGCTAAATTAATTGCAAACATTCATGTCATCTATGGCCATATGAGAAGTTGAGGGATGTTGTTATGGTTAATTACCTGGCCTTAATTGTTTCGCATATAATCACTACATGAAATATTTCCCAAGTAATTTTCAGAGGCAGGTTAATTAGGGTGCATTGATTAGGGTGCAGTGACATTTTGTGAGTTGTCAAAGCCTCCATTAATGAGTTGGTCAAAGATACAGAACCAGATATGGTTGCTTCCCCACTGAAATCACGATTATAAATCATTCAGTTGCCACTTTCCCCAGCCAAATTGTTCCTGGCTTCTCCCCATTGATACCTTACAGTTTGCCCATGCAGCACTAGTTAACAGAATCATTGTCCTGGATCTGGTTTTCATCACTCTTGCTTGTTTATTCTTCTCTAGGTCCCCACCTCTTTCATTAGCTTCTTACTCTTGCCCACTCCCCTTTCATTCCTTACTCTTCCGAAGCACTGGTCTTGCCTACATTTTCCTTTGCTCTACCCTAACCCAATTTTATTTCCTCCTCTATCTGCCTCCTTTCTCTACATTTTATGCACCATTATGACAAAATACCTCAACAGTCAACAATTGTGGTATTTGTTAAGTGCTTGATGTGTACCCGGTATTGCACTAAGCACTGGGGTAGACAGAAGATAATCGGTTGGACACAGTTGGTATCATTACTATGAGTGCCCCACTCTAACTTAGAACATTGTCAGCATATCTGCTAAGGGGCACAGTTAAAGTAAGAAGTCAAGACTCTCAAAGCCCCAAATCCCTTCTAGAATCCTTTAAAAAAACACCTCCCACAGAAAGCATTCCATCACTAATCCCCACCCTTGACCAGGTTGTCCAATTAAGCACCCTGCATCTTTATTAGATTGTAAAACTCTGACTGATTTTTTGATAGGAAAGGCCTGATTGTGCTGCCAGAAGAACTATGTCATCTAAACTTATTCATTCCAATTCTTTCAACCTCTCTTTCAAATCACTGCCACGGAAACAATGGTCTATATATGATTTCATGGCACATATTCTGCTGTTCTAATGTCATATCTTTTTACATTCTTAACAGTTTCAGCACCCTTAGAAACAGATAAACATTCCCACAGTATAGCACAGTCTAAAGGAGAATCACCTAAAATAGATGAGTATACTTCTCCTACTTCATAATATTTGTTGTCAATGTACAGAGAACCGGTCCCTTTAATTTCATTCTGCCTGAGGTTTTCATGCTCACCTGAATTTTCAGTTTGACATTAAAACTTTTTCACCCCTAAATGGTAGTGATGCTATCCATCCCCTTTCTCTCATTCAGTCATCTGATTATATGCTTAACGCTTACCTAAATACATCAGCCTAGCCGTGCATCTGACCTTACAGAAATCTACATCAATAACCATTCAAAATACACAGAAAATATGGGGCATTATAAAAAAGAATTCTTACTAATAAAGGTGGTGTTGAAATACTTTGTTGACAGTTATAGGAGACTGATTAAGGCTTATTAATGCCCATAACTTCCATCCAAACCTCAAAGCTGGGGCAAACAGTCCAAGGGAACACCTTGGTTCAACTGCTCATTAGGTGTACTTCATATTTAAAGATAGTGTCACTGACAAGAATGCTTTCCCATGAGTGTGAAGTGAATTAGAAGAATGATGCAGTACTGATGCACTTGGTGCCATTTCCATTTATTCCACTTGGTCTCAAAATGCCCTTGAAGTTTCTGAAGGAAAAGAGTTATTTCTTGAGTGCAGCATACCTGAGAGTCAGTCTGCTGAAGTCACTTTACAAAATTCAGCTGCCACGCCACATTGTCTGAGGTGGGGGTACTTCACTGCATCCTTAAGGCATTTCTGTTCTCACTCTCACACTCTGCTTTGGGTCATCCTATTTCAGTTTGCAGTGCAACTACTGATTGAATATTTTACTGATCACTAGTGATATGATCACTCACCCCACCTTCAAAACCTTATGATGATGGTATTTTTTAAGCACTTACTATATGCCAAGCACTGTTCTAAGATCTAGGGTAATAATAATAATAATGATGGCATTTGTTAAGCGCTTACTATGGGAAAAGCACTGTTCTAAGCGCTGTGGGGGATACAAGGTGATCAGGTTGTCCCACGTGGGGCTCACAGTCTTAATCCCCATTTTACAGATGAGGTAAGTGAGGTTTAGAGAAGTGAAGTGACTTGCCCAAGGTCTCAAAGCAAACATGTGGGGGAGCACGGATTAGAACCCATGACCTCTGACTCCCAAGCCCGGGCTCTTTCCATTACACCATGCTGCTTCTCTATAAAAAGCATTATCTCCTCCAAGAGGCCTTCCTTAACTAAGCCCTCATTTCCTCTTCTCCCATGCCCTTCTGTATCACCCTTGCATTAGATTTGCACCATGTATTCACTCCTCCCTCAGCCCCACAGCACTTATGTTCATATCCATAATTTATTTATTTGTATTAATGTCTATCTCCCGCTCTAGACTGTAACCTCGCTGTGGGCAGGAAATGTTTTCTACTGACTTTATGATATTGTACTCTCCTCAGTTTCTATTACAGTGCTCTGCACACAGTAGCGGTTCAATAAATACAACTGATGATAGATTGATCGACTGCTCTAAGTCTACACACATGTCCAATTCAAGAAAGTTGCATTAAGGTAAAAATGGATCAAAAGCAAGTGGACTGATTTCATTCAAGCTGATGGTGTCTCTATTTTGTCATTAACATTAGGAAATATGTGTAGATGATATTATGGAATTGCTTAAGAAGCCAGACCTAACATCTGTGATAGGCCCAGGTCTTGTACTTTTACCTGTCCTTTTGGGTAGAACATTAATTTGACCTGAAACTTGTGTGAACTTCTTAGCTGAAGGGGCAAGCGTGGCTGAGTTGTTTGATTTCTTAAGTTATCTATCTTGGAGTTGTGATCAATATATAAAATGAGGCTGTGTATTATAGCTCATACAACTTGTGTAATACAACTTGTCATAATACAACTTGTGTATTATACCTCATGATGCTATCTCGGATACATATGAACAGTAGGTTATTTATAATTCCCGTACACCTTTGTTTTGAAGCTGTTCTCATGTCAATACTGTATTCCCCTCTTATCCTAATGCAGATGTAAAAGGTTGTATTCTTTTCTTATTTTGCAATTCACAGACATCTTAGAGAGTACCTGAAAACTCAAATACTATATTTATCTTCCTTTTATATAATATTTCCTTGTATAGCACCCATAAGACTACTGGAGGCATTAGCTTTATATTATTATTGTTAAGGTTGCCCTGATCCTAATGAATCTAATCCCCAAGTATCAATTCCCCCTCTAGACTGTTAGCTTGCTGTAGGTAAGGAATGTGTCCACTTATTGTCTGTCATATTTTACTCTCCCAAGCATGTAGTACAGTGCTCTGCACATAGTAAGCACTCAATAAATATGATTGACTGTCTGACTGACTGACAGGAAAATCCCATCCCCCTGGAATTGGAAGACAGGAACAAAGCCTCCAAACTTTTGAAAGGTTTGGAAGGGTGTGCCGATTTGGATGAGGGAGGAACTCCTAGCAGCAACTATGTACTCCTGGTTTTGCTGTTGTTGCTGAATAATTACTTATGGAATCACTTATTATGGAATATGCTGGGTTAGATACACGGTTGTGAGATTGGACAGAGTCCTTGTCCCCCACTGCGCTCAGTCAGGCTATTTTATCCCCAATCAATCATATTTATTGAGCACATACTATGTGCAAAGTACTGCATGAGAAGCAGTGTGGTCTAGTGGGAGAAGCAGCATAGCCTAGTGGATAGAGCATGGGTCTGGGGGTCAGACAGTCCTGGTTTCTAATCCTGATTCCAACACTTGTCTGCTCTGTGACCTTGGGCAAGTCACTTAACTTCTCTGTGCCTCAGTTACCTTATCTGTAAATTGGGGATCAAGACTGTGAGCCCTAGGTAGGACATTTTATGTGACCAAACTCATTAGCTTGTATCTACCCCCAGAACTTAGTACAGTGTCTAGTATCTAGTAAGTGCTTAATAAAAATCATAATGAACCCCCCCCAAAAAGCATTTGAGAGAGTACAGTATGACAGATTTGGAAGACTTTCTTTCTGCTTACAAGGAGCTTTCAATCTAAATGGGGCGACTAAGGCCCAGGGAAGTTAAGTAACTTATACATCATCACACAATAAATAGGTCAGGAATGTTGTTGGGATTCTAACCTGGGTCACCCCACTTAGAATTCTTCTGCTATCCTACTGTCCCATTTTCATGGCTGTATTTGCTATTTCAATTCTTAACCCCTTCCAGAACTCCCAAACGAAAGAAAACGTTGTTACCACGTGCTGGCTGCAGATATTGTAATTTTGGTGCCAAAAGTTAATTTAGAGAATTCATCCAAGATTAGTTATAAAGTTTAAGATTGTAAATAAATTCCTGTCCCTAAACAGCACAGGTTTTCTGGGCAACAAGTACAACTTAGAGCCTATAAAAGGAAAAGAAACTAAAGCAGAACTAGAACATTGGACTTCTGCATATTTTCAACATGTAATCACTCTCTTGGTAATATTGAAAAAACTATACGGAGCAGCATTTTTTCCAGGAACATCTGAAAGACAAAAAATGTTGTATGAAAAAAATCAATGGACTCTCCTAAACTTTCAGCTTTCCGTTTTTCATTCCATTCCCAGATATTCTTTTTACTGTACTCAATTTTTTTTTCTCTCTGAGTCAACAAGTCCTGGATCCATTTTTGCACCAGCCTTATCTCATAACTTCAGGATAGCAATGCTTCAGGTAACAAGTTCCCTAAATGGGGGGTGGTGAAGCTTATGTTAAAAAAAAAAAAAGAAAAAGTTTTCATTTTCAAAAGTTGGGAAACTGTTCTAAGCCTTTGCATTGGTTAAGTGTGGGCAGTCCCTGAAGGCAATGCAAGATTTGGCATCTCAGGAGAGCACATTAGCACAGGTTTCAGCACACTTGGTTTGACAGTTTATAAATCTCACACTTTATACGATCAGATAGAACTGCCCTAATTTTTCTTCATTAGCAATTCCCACCATTTACATCACCAAGGTAGGTGTTCTTGGAAGTCAAGGATTGCTGATTCTATCTCAAAATTCTTAGTTGGTATCTATCCAGATAATGCAAAGCGTAGGCTAAACCTGCCTAAGGCAAGTTTACTTTTGATAGAAATTTTTCACTGGCTCCAGAGATAAAGGTGGGTGGCCGAGGCAAGGATTTTCCATGAGAAAGGCTAAGCTCCATGGGTGTGAACTAATTTATGTATGATATCATTATGTAATGCAACCTACCACAGTAACGTCATACAGAATGTGAGGCTATTCTTCCCTGCTTCAAAATAACCAAATGTCTGAAGCAGGCCCTGGCCTGACAGAAGTGAAGATCCGATGGGGCCCTGTAAATTTCATGCTTATAAAAGAATATTACATGATTATGGTTATTATTATTCGTAGTAATATTAATATCTGCAGTGACAAAATTAATTATAGCATTCAGATCAGTATTATTAGTAGTAGTAATAATAAATGATAATAATAGTTGTGGTATTTGTTAATTGCTAACGTGCTAACAAGCGCTTAGTACAGTGCTCTGCACACAGTAAGCGCTCAATAAATACGATTGATGATGATGTGCCAAGTTAATCGGGCCAGTCACGGCCCCCATCCCACGTGGGTTCAGATGGAAAATGGAGATTAACATTGTTCACCCTAAGTAGGACAGTAACTGAGCACAGGCCTGTGAGTCAGAAAAACCTTTGTTCTAATCCCACTCTGCCACTTCTCTCCTGTGTGACCTTAGGCACGCCAATTAACTCCTCTGTGCCTCAGTTGCCTTATCTGTAAAATGGGGATTAAGACTGTGAGTCCCTTGCAGGACAGGCACTGTGTCCAACCCAATTTGCTTGTCTCTACTTCAGCTTAGTACAGTGCCTGGTACGAAATAAGCACTTAAGATAAACCATAAAAACATAAAACAAAAAAAAAACCTGATTATCTTGAATCTTCCATAGAGCTTAGTACAGTGCCTGGCACTTCTTAAGCACTTAACAAGTACCATAAAACAAACAAAGTAACAAACAAGTGATACAGCTGGGATTAGAATTCTTGTCCTTTGACTTCCAGGCATGTGGTTTTGCCACTGGGTCACAATGCTTCTCAATACACAATGACCAATCATTTAAAAGGTTAAATGCTTTTTTAATCAACTGCAAATTAAATTAGTCAATTGCACATTACATTACTAGTTAATGGTTCAATGGGTGTTAAAATACCTTTATATTTGGACTTCTGATGAACACAGATTTTGAATATGGATATTTCAAGAGTTGTTTTTGTATTTGCTAGATGAGGAGAGCTCAAAAATATAGTTGATCTTAGGGTAAAACCCCAGGGAAGACTAAAGACATTCTTTCTTCTTTGGCTGTTATACGAAAGCCAGCTGTCTACAGAACTATAATTCTTCTGGATGAGGAATAAGCTATTCAGAGCCAAATGGATTCTGGGTGGCTTCAGAGAACAGCTTAGGGAAGAACCTGCAACAAAGGAATTTTCAAGCGCTTAATCTAGTAAGGAAAATTATTTTGTTTCTAAGAATCTTTGGCAAATTCCTATATTGCTCTGAGTTGCCAAAATGGTAGAGCTTGCCAGCATTGGACAACTGACATATCCAACTTCTGAGTAAAATATTTTTTAGCTGACCCTTATGTTGCCAGTTCACTTGAAAAATAATATAAAGTTGCATATTGCCCACAAACATTTGAAAAATATGTGTGAATTATCAGCATTAATGTTGACATTTTGGGTACCACTCAGTGAATTTTTAAGTTCTAATTACTTCCTCCCATTTCAAGGAGATGTAGAGGGCTAGTGGAAAGGCGAGCAGACCTGCAAGTCAGGAGACCTGAGTTCTAATGCCAGATCCACCACTTGGACCTACCGCCACTCTGGACCAATCACTTAACTTCTCTGTGCCTTTATTTCTTCATCTGTAAAATGGGTATTTAATACCTGCTCTCCTTGGCCCCATACACTGTGCACCCCATTTGGGACAGGGATTGTGTGTGGCAAACCTGCTTATCTTGTATTTACTCCAGGGCAGTGCTGGGCACAAAATAAGTCCATAACAAAAACCATTTTTAGGATTACCAGTGCTATTTTCTGGTGTCAGTTTCCCTCCTCTCATTCCACCATTCTCACTAAGCCTGGAACACTTCTGTTTTGGCCCAGATACACAAGGAGGTTTAAGCTACATTAAATAATGTAGAAAGGACAATTTCCTCATCCAACTTGAACCTGAAATGCTTGTTTTAGTGCTAATAATAGAAACAGTCTAGATAGTTTAATCCTCTTCACACTAATGAATTTTTAGCAATGAAAATAGTATTTGAAATATAATTTTTCAAAAGCGTGACATGGAGAATTTCCCCAAAATCTTGAAATGTGTTTTAAACATGAAATTTGCCCTTTCCCTCTAAAATTACATCTATCTTCTGGTCTTTTTTATAATTACTATTATTATTATGGTACTTAACTACTTGTCAAGGCATTTACTATGTGCCAAGCACTGTACTAAGCACTCGGGTTGATCACTGCGGTAGGATAATCATGTTGGAAACAATCCCTGTGTCCCACATGGTGCTCACAGTCTAAATAGATGTTTACAGATGAAGAGGCTGAGGTTTAGAGAATTTGAGTGATTTGCCCGAAGTCACACAGCAGACAAGTGGCAGAGTTTTCATGGAGTCTTTATATTTTTCCTTTGTGTTGACACCCTAGCATGCAATTTGAATCTGGAGACTTCCAGATTTACAATCTAAACTGATATTCCTGAACATAAATATTTCAGAAGCTGTGGGGAGGAATGGGATGAAGGACAGGATTTGGGTTAATTCTGAAATAGAGAAAAAAAGTTTAAGAATTCTAATTGTAAATAATTAACCTATGCCAGAGATAACTGGGGAGAGTAATGACTGGAAAGTGTGTATAATCCTCTAGCCTTAAAATTTAGTTTATGGAAAGTTACAGAAGCATCAGGAGAAATTCAAACTTAAATTCTATCTTTTCAGTGTATCATAATGGTGAAACATCCCCCTTTAAGGACCATTGCTAAAATTTACCTAACAAAAATGTAAAAGCTCTGATTTCTATATCCCTTAGCCTTTAGAAGATGATAATGATGACGATGATGGCATTTGTTAAGCGCTTACTATGTGCAAAGCACTGTTCTAAGCGCTGGGGAGGTTATAAAGTGATCAGGTTGTCACACGAGGGGTTTACAGTCTTCATCCCCATTTTACAGATGAGGTAACTGAGGCACAGAGAAGTTGTGACTTGCCCAAAGTCACTTAATAATACTTTATAAAATGCAAAGGCTGTTGAAGAAGGTTAAAGCAACCAAACCTTTACAAAATGGAATGCAAAATCACCTTTGAGAGATGTGCATCCTACTAGGAAGTGTCTGGTCTTTGGAATCAAGAAACGAAGGTTCTAATCTGGGCTCTGACATTGCCTGCTGTGTTCTTGGGCAACCACTCAACTTCTCTGTGCCTTGGTTTAGTCATCTGTAAAATGGGGCTAAGATACATCTTCTCTCTCCCCCTTAGACTGTGAGATCCAGATGGAGCAGGGACTGTATCTCATCTGCTTATATTCAATCTACCCTGTGCCTGGTATGTAAAAGTGCTTAACAAATATTATTATTATTAATATTGTTATTATGATCATCATTATTATTATTATTACATGATGTGGAAGTGAAAATGTTTGGATTGCCTCAAAGTCCCTTCAACCTGCAACCTAGGTGGCTTTAAGACAACTTAAGAATGGTAGATCATTGATTGATTTAACAAAGCAACTCAAAAAGTAATTGAATGGAAAACAAGAGTAGGTGCGAGGGTAATGAAGGTAAGAATGAAATTCAAGACCTCATTTCACCATCTGGTAGTCTTGGACATTTACTTTCTTAGTAGGATGTTCTGGGCCACACTTTGAAAGGAAAGTATTGCCATATTTATGGTTTATTGGGGATATCAGGGACCACAAAACTACCAATAAAGACAAGAATGTAGATCTTACCCAGTTTGGTACAACAAAAGTTCCTTTGATGCAATCAAACCTATAGTGTTCAGTGTCTCTGCATTCATATCCCACAGGACAGGGTTTAAGGCTGCAGTATCCTCCATCTTGAATGATTTCTTAGAAATATAAAAAGAAGATGAACGTGAAAAATACACCATTCATATAGAAATAAATATATGCAGACAATTCGAAAGAGCTATTGGGTTTTGTTTTTAGTTCATATTTCATTGAGCCTTCCCAACTGATGCTAACTAGTGGAATATTCTTAAAATAAGAATCTGTATTAAAGATACAAAAGTCTTTGATAATGTGGTTGAAGCATTAAGCTTATTATAAAACATTTATGATACATTTATTTCAACTCATTTCCTAAACATGGGTTTCTCTGATTTGCTCAATCTCTGTCTTTTAAAACTAATACCTAGTTCCCAGCTCAAGTTCCAATAAGATTTCTAAATGCAAATATAATACCAAAAAATTTAAGAAGCAATGTTTCCCACAGCGAGGCTTTCTCTGGTAGTGTTGGGCATGGCCCCTTCACTTTTTCAGATCACTAGAGAACAAAGTAGGGCCCTGAAGTGTCCACATGACCATAAGACAGAATAAAACTGGCAGTTTTAAATGAACTTTCATCACCTAAAGAATGTTTTTCAAAAATTAGTTCAGACTGCTCTTAATCGAATGTCACATACTTCACAGGGCCTTTGAGTGTTTTCTAATCTTCTCCCTAATTGAATCCTCATAATTATATTTTTTTATTATTTGGCAAATTATCATTTTTAATTAAAGGATCCCTTTGTTGGGTGAATGGTGGTTAGGTATTAATTGCAATCTTTAGGGCATTAAAGGTCTTTTTTTTTCCAACCAGAATCACAGGACTTCATGTCATAAGAAATATATATTTTCAAACAACCTGGAAATGGTGTTCTGTTGTATGAGATTTTAAAAATATTTTTTCATGGTATTTGTTAAGTGCTTACTATGTGCCACATCTGTGCTAAGCACTGGGGTAGATACAAGCTAATCAGATTGGATACAGTTCATTTCCCAGATAAGGTAAACTGAAGCACAGGGAAGTTAAGTGACTTTCCTAAGGTCACAGAGCATATAAGTGGCAGAGTTAGGATTTGAACCTAGGTCCTCTGACTTCCAAACCTGTACTTTATCCACTAGACCACAATGCATCCCGCTATTGTTATTAGAAATGTTGTTAGTTAGAAAAGTTATTTTAGAACAACTTGGAAAAAGCTATTTCATTCATAAAACACAGTTTATCATGGCAAAGACAATGAACTGGGGATATTCTTAATTTATTTACCGTACAATAAATACTTGGCCTGGAAATGAAATTATTTAATGAAATAATTACCTAATCAGTTATACCCTTTTTAATCAAATTTAATCATACCCTAGTTTTTATTTAAAAGGGTGATATTCGTCTTTTAAAATGTTATAGTCACAATCCTATTTATTAAAATGATTTCCATTTGGATTTCAATCATTTCTTAGCTGAGGAAAAGCATCATCAAGTTACACAGTGCGGTAAAGTTCAGGGAACCAGCTACAGTCAGATGCCCTTGTTTTGGGAAAACTGTTGGTCCAGAAAGTGGTCTCCATTATTGTCACCAAACTGCCTCTGAATTTGCCCCAGAGGATGCCACTTTCGCGTGACCCAAACAAATAAGCTGTGGCCACAATCTCCTACTTCTCAGAAAAACAATATCATTAGTCTGGGTGAATACAACTGGAATTTCACTTTCCAGAAACTTTCCTCAATGTAGAAGATGTTCCATCTGGACTTATTTCTGATTAATTGAATCAATCTCTTAAAATAAAATACTTCACATTGTTATTATTCTGTTCTGAAGGCCACCTACAATTGACAAATAATCCTAGGAACCATGCTACTGCTACAGGTGCATCCATTGCTACTTTATATTCTGATGTGCCATATTGGAGCTCACTAATATAGAAACCAATCCAAATCTATTTGTAAAAACTATATGCTCAGAAGATATTCATTCATTCAATCATATTTATTGAGTGCTTACTGTGTGCAGAGCACTGTACTAAGCACTTATTGAGATTTCAGATTTACTTCTTCAGTAGAAAATCTTCTGACATTGTCTGAGGTCTTTTTCTTGTCCTTTGGATTTCCTTCCGATAAAACTGGAGGTTGAAAAATGGAAGTTCTCACATCCATGGAATTCTTCAATGTCTTATGTACTGGAAGGTGTGTAAATTTTGTTTCACATGATTAATGATTCAGGAGAAAGATAGAAGGCAATATACAGATCAAATGCAGGAAATACTGACTTTCTACTAGCTAATTTGATTTGACATTACAAGTTACTGAAATGCCATTTAGTTCTAATGAACCTAAATCCAGTGTCCCTTTGATACAGTCTTGTCATCTTCATGCCCGTTCCTAAACTGAGAATTATCCCTGAAGCTATCATATCTCCTTCCTGCTGAAGAGAGAAAAAGCTCATCAACTTACAAGGGAATGAATATTGAGGTTAGAAGACAAAAATGCCTCCTTCACAATATTGGCACACTGAGCCATTAAATCTGAGTGCATCTGCAGGCATGGAATCCTATTTGAAAGTGCTGAATAGTGTGGAATAGGGGTATGACAAATGATCTCGCTCAGCTCATGACCCTAAGCCTCACAGCACTTCTGTACATACCAATTTATTTTTTTTGAAGGCACATCTAATCCAAGAGGCCTTTCCAGCCTAAGCCCCACTTTTCCTCATCTCCCACTCCCTTCTGCATTGCTTGCCCTGACTTGCTCCCTTTGCTCTTCCCCCTCCCAGACCACGGCATTTAAGTACATATCTGTTATTTTATTTATTTGTATTGATATCTACCTCCCCCATTCTAGACTGTAAGCCCATTGTGGGCAGGGGGGAATGTGACTGTTTATTGATATATTGTACTCTCCGAAGTGCTTAGTGTAGTGCTTTGCACACAGTAAGTGCTCAATAAATACTATTGAGTGAATGAATGATTGAATGAACTCTCTCCAAAGTTTAAAGTATTCAGAAAACAGCTTCAGGAAAGCATGCCATAGGGTGTGGTTTTTACTGTACTAGATAATCACTGCCTTCAGGTGTTACAAACTATGATGCACAATTCTGTTTTTCTAGCACTTTAAGGGAGAGTGTGATAATCCTACAATAACATAACCTGGAGGATTTCTTTTTTTTTTACTTCTTGAATTTGAATTTTCTTTCCTTTACAACTAATTATTCTGAAGTGATTTTATCAATGGATATGCCTTTTAGGTATCACCTACCAATCAATCAATCAATGATAACTATTAAAGGCTTACTATGTGCAGAGCACAGTACTAAGGGCTTAGGAGAATACAGTGCAATAGAATTAGAAGACATGTTCTCTACCCATAATGAGCTTACAGTCTAGAAGGCAATCTTACAGTTTAAAGGGCTATTTACCTGTTTGCTCTTGAGGCAAATACATCTTTGGGTCTAGGTTATACTCACTTCTTTACATTTTCTACCCATTTTTTAGCATATCTCTTCCAAACAAAGGATCAGGTTTACTTTGTAGCAAGTCAGCCAGAACCCTTTTTAAAGGTGATTTCATTCCACTCTATTAATGATACTAATATGATAATGGGGATGATGGAGTCTTTCATTGAGAATGATGGACCCTAACTCTACTACTATATGCCGCTATGTGATCTTGGGTGAGTCATTCACCCTCTCTGTTTCCACATCTGTAAAATGGAGATAAAATACCTGTTCTCCTGCCTTGTAGACTACCATCCCTATGTGGGACGGGGACTGTGCCTGATCTGATTATCTATATCTATCCCAGCGTGTAATACAGTGCTCGGGCACATAGGAAACACTTGCTACATGTAATAATGACAATGATAATAATAATTATAATAATAATGATAGTTATGAGATTGGATGCTTATACTAAATGTTATTTCATTAATTCAGTACAGAGAACCTAAAAATGTAGCATTACCAACATGCTATTTCACTGCTTCTCCCTCTAAATTAGGGGCTTCTCTAATTGCTAAAGTTATGAGGTCTCTTTATTTTGGCTACAATTCTCCCAAATAAAACAAGTGTAAGCTAAAGTAAATCCCAATACAATGAGTTAGCAACTAGCCAAGGCAAAGCTGAAAGGAAATACTGCAAATGAATCTCTTGAGTAGATGGGCGAAAGTTATCAGCTCAGCTGCCTTGGAGAAAAGTGATTGCTTCAACATACTTCTGCAACAATGTACTGTTTGGCGCTAATGAATATTTCCTACTTGGAAAGTAAACTGCTGAATATGTTTCCTGGCAGTGTCTTCTTAATGCCAAAATATATTGTATTTTTCCTTTGAACCATTTATCATAAAAGGGAGTTGTTTCCTTCAAATCAATTTGCCCTAATCCCTACATGGTGTGCATGCCCTATTCTGCACTGGAAAAGCACAAGTATTCGAACCCTGAATATCTTTACGAAAATTAGCTCTGACAAGTCTTTTCTAGAACAAACTTCAGAAATTTGTAATTTCTATAGATTAAAAAATCGCTTCCCAGTAATTCTCTTCCAAGATATTTTTAAGGTAGCAGGATTGTATTTATAGAGAAGATTGTGTTCCTGTCCTAGAGATGGTGTGCCAGGCCTGATAAAGTGAAGGGCCTTTGAAAATCCCACTTCAGGAATTACATGAACTCCTAGCAATGGGGAATCTTCCAAAATATGTGAATTAGTTTCAGAAGCCTGTGGGATATACAGGATCCCTTCTTTTTCATTCTTAAGGAAGCCCAGTGAAGACTGGCTGCTGGATTTTTTTTCAATCTGCTGGTTAGAAAAAAGTCTTCAGAAGATTGGAGACAGGTTGAAAAAGCACCTCTATTGATTCAGTAATCCTGAAAAATATCCACTCCCATAGCTAATTTTTTAAAAACTAACATAGGGTGGTTTATTCAAATACAGTTGACTCTTAACTTTGTTGATTTTCCTGGTACAGGATCCACTTTTGAAATATCCCTAGTGAAAATGGTTGCAGGGAAATATATCATCACAGCAGGAATGGATATACAAATTAATCTGACATTGGAGAAGCACTTAATTCTTTGAAGGTGATCCACTGAATCAAGTGCTCTTTTTTCTTCCTCAAAGTTTCATTTTTAAAGTAATTGCCTCAGAGTACGATGCATTTACATTTTACTGTCTTACAAACATTCCCTATTCTCAGCCCTGATTCAGGTACATGATCCGTTTTATAAAATAGAAGCTTATTTTGGTTTGTAAAACAACTGTTGGTCAATGTAAGAAGAAAAATTATTTGTGGAGAAGGGATTGTTTTAGTGATGGATGGACATTTTTGCAGAGAACTGGAAACTTCTGAAGAGACCTGATGCCTCTGAAGCATACAGTTTCATCAAAAAATTGTCAAAAATGAGTGAAAAACTGTATGTCAAGAGTGGGATATTAATGCAGCAATGAAATCTCAAGGTAAAAGAAACAAATAACCTAGCCCTGAAGACTAAATGAATTGATGGATTATGTGATCAGAAAGGAATCTTTCACCTTTACTATTCTTGCAGTGGTATTGCTTTTGCTTTCTGAAGATAGTATCTTTTCTTTTTTTTTTACCTGTATCAACACATGTATCTACACCATTCTCAACAGCTGCTAGCTGGTAGCCTGGTTTGCAGGAACAGGTAACCCATCCATATACCACTCGCCTGCAGTGAGTTGAGTCAAACTTGGTTCTCCATAGGGGTTTCACTAAAATTAGGAGGTTAAACAAACAAACAAAAATGGTCATTAAAGAGTTAAGCAATAAGACGCTCGAAGATATGAAACTCAGATGTCACTTGCAGCTCCCCTCAGGCCCTCATGCAATAGATTTCAAAAGGGAGGCTCGATGATTACCACTAGTTATGGTGGCTTTAAGGCAACCTCTGCAGCAAACGATGCCCAGATCAGGAATATTCCTGGGCCACAATATAAGTTTTTTTTAAAAAATGGTATTTACTAAGCGTTTACTATGTGCCAGGCAGTGTACTAAGCACTGGAGTAGATACAGTTAATCAGGTTGCACACAGTTCATGTCCCACATGGGGCTCACAGTCTTAATTCCCTTTTTGCAGATGAGGTAATGGAGGCCCAGGGAAGTGAAGTGACTTGCTCCATGTCACAAGAACAGAAAAGTAGCAGATCTGGAATTAGAACCCAGGTCCTTCTGACTACCAAGCTCATACTCTGTCCACTAGGCCAGGCTGCATGATGGATTACTCAATATGGGATGCTAAAATGAATTCTGCTAATAAGGACTTGGCTTCTTTTCACCGCTTAGAACAGTGCTTTCCACCTAGTAAGCACTTAATAAATGCCATTATTATAAACAGACTGGGAAAAACGTTTCAATCCTATTGTTGGTGTCTGTTTTGTGAACAATGTTGGAATACAACACTATATAAAGAAAAAATGGGCCAACCTCCTGAATACAGGCGGCAGTGGAGAGGGAGGGCGGATTAGAGTACTGCTACTATAATGTCAGATTCCCTGGGGACCCAAGTTCCACCTTGGGTGGAATTTAAATACCCTTGGAAACTTCAATAAGAGGTTCTAGCCCTGGCTGTACTGCTGTCCTGATGTGTGACCTTCATTATCCCAATGTACAAATCTGGCAACTGAACCTATAGGCAGTAAGATCCTCTTTAAACTGCAAGCTCCTTGTGGCAGGGAACATGTCCCTCCACTTTGCTGCATCATACTCTCCCATACTGGATGGCCACTTGTCCATAGCTGGCACTAGTTTGGCAGTGATGGCAGGAGTTATTTCACAAAGCTCGAGTCAGTATAATTTTGGAATCTAGGATTGCCTCATTTTTGCAGTAGGTCACCTCAGCAGCAGCAGTTGGGTGGAAAAGAAAACTGCAATGATTGGAGAAAACATGTTTGGGTGCACTGACACAAGGTAACTAGTTCACGTTCAAAGATAATGTAAAGAAGGAAAGGCAGGGCACTTTGGGTCAGGAGCCTTCAGAGATTTGAAACAAAAACACAGGGGACTCAGTTTCTGGACCCATCACATTTCATCGTGGTTGCCAGCAAAGTTTTCATCAGTTTCATGGCTGCAGTTTTGGCTCTCCAGTGTTATTTTTGGATCTGTCCAAATTCTTTCTTATGGGTTTTGAAATCACAATGCTGCACAGTAATGTGAGATTTTAAAGACTACAGCAGTGGCAAGGGAGCAGATTTCAGGCTGACATCATTTTTGAATTGGGATAATGATCACAGGCTGCATGCATGTGTTCTTTACAACAAAATATGTATTTCTCTCCAGGGGCTGAACTTACTTTAAAAGTGAAAATGCCAATGTAAGTCAGTTTTCCATCAGCTCCTATTTTCTGTCCTAAATCTTTTAAAATTTGATTGTGTCTTTAGTTTAAAAAATCAAGAAGAGTTGGCATGTTAAGTATTCTACGTAAATGTCTGAGAGTATCTTTTTGAAGCCCCAAGCATACAGTGGCTGCAAATGAAAACAGAATCACAAAGGAGCAAATTCATTTGTGCTGAAATTTAAAAACTGTGCCAAGAGGTTATTAGTCTGCCAAAGGACCACAATCCTAACTGGTTCAGAAGAATCAATTTACTGTCTCCTGAGAATAAAAGTGATTTATTTCTAAAGGAGAAGCTAGGTTCATTTCTCTTCTTTACCTTGAAGAGGATTTTATTTCTTCACCATAAATTACCATGGTTTCATATAATTTACACATTCAATTATAGCAATTCCTCTACTTGGGTGAACTCTTTTAATAGATGAGACTTTTTTCTTTCAATGGTACTTGTCTTTCCTGCAGCTTTGCAGAAATAGTTCTTGGATGAAAGTTTTCATTGCAAAAAGGTTTGTTTTTTAAACAACAGCATTTCTTGCTGTTCAGAACACTGCAAGCATTTGGGAGAATACAATAAAGTTAGTAGGCATAATCCAGCCTCTCAAGGATACTACAATCGTCAGTGGGAATTTACTCAATCAACTGTATTTATTGAGCACTTACTAAATGCAGAACACTGTACTAGGATCTTGGATAGTATAATACAACATAATTAGCAAACGCATTCCCTGCCCAAAATGAGCTTACAGTCTAGCGGGAGAAACAGACAAAAATATAAATAAATAAGCAATTTTAATAATATAGAAATGTGTACATACATGCTGTAGGACTGGGGATGAGGCAAATATCAAATGGCCAATGGTGGCACAGAAAAGGTTCAAAGAAGAGGACATGGAATATCGAGACATCTTGTCAAGAACCGTTATATACAGAAAAGTGAAACAAGGGTTGCTCTGGGGTTTTTTTAATGGTATTTGTTAAGCGCTTACTAAATGCTAAGCACTGTTCTAAGCACTGGGGCAGATATACAGTAATCAGGTTGGACACAGTTCATGTCCCAGGAGGGTTTCAGGGTTTTTATCCCCATTTTATAGATGAGTTAACTGAAGCACAGAGACGTTAAGTGACTTGCCCAAAGTCATAGAGCAAACAAGTGGAGGAGCCAGGATTAGAACCTTCTGGCTCCTAGGCCCATGCTCTATCCAGAATAGGATTTCTATCCTAATCCTCCTCTACCTCTCAGCTGTGTTCGACACTGTGGACCAACCCCTTCTCCTCAACACGCTATCCAACCTTGGCTTCACAGACTCCGTCCTCTCCTGGTTTTCCTCATCTCTCCGGTCGTTCATTCTCAGTCTCTTTTGCAGGCTCCTCCTCCCCCTCCCATCCCCTTACTGTGGGGGTTCCCCAAGGTTCAGTGCTTGGTCCCCTTCTGTTCTCGATCTACACTCACTCCCTTGGTGACCTCATTCGCTCCCACGGCTTCAACTATCATCTCTACACTGATGACACCCAAATCTACATCTCTGCCCCTGCTCTCTCCCCCTCCCTCCAGGCTCGCATCTCCTCCTGCCTTCAGGACATCTCCATCTGGATGTCTGCCCGCCACCTCAAACTCAACATGTCCAAGACTGAACTCCTTGTCTTCCCTCCCAAACACTGCTCTCTCCCTGACTTTCCTATCACTGTTGACGGCACTACCATTCTTCCCATCTCAAAGGCCCGCAACCTTGGTGTCATCCTCGACTCCGCTCTCTCATTCACCCCTCACATCCAAGCCGTCACCAAAACCTGCCGGTCTCAGCTCCGCAACATTGCCAAGATCCACCCTTTCCTCTCCATTCAAACCACAACCCTGCTCATTCAAGCTCTCATCCTATCCCATCTGGACTACTGCATTAGCCTTCTCTCTGATCTCCCATGCTCGTGTCTCTCCCCACTTCAATCCATACTTCATGCCGCTGCTCGGATTGTCTTTGTCCAGAAACGCTCTGGGCATGTTATTCCCCTCCTCAAAAATCTCCAGTGGCTACCAATCAATCTGCGCATCAGGCAGAAACTCCTCACCCTCGGCTTCAAGGCTGTCCATCACCTCGCCCCCTCCTACCTCACCTGCCTTCTCTCCTTCTCCAGCCCACCCCGCACCCTCCGCTCCTCTGCCACTAATCTCCTCACCATGCCTCATTCTTGCTTGTTCCGCCGTCGACCCCCTGCCCATGTCATCCCCCTGGCCTGGAATGCCCTCCCTCCACACATCCGCCAAGCTAGCTCTCTTCCTCCCTTCAAGGCCCTATTGAGAGCTCACCTCCTCCAGGAGGCCTTCCCAGACTGAGCCCCCTCCTTCCTCTCCCCCTCGCCCCCCCCTCCATCCCCCGTCTTACCTCCTTCCCTTCCCCACAGCACCTGTATATATGTATATATGTTTGTACATATTTATTACTCTATTTATTTATTTATTTATTTTACTTGTACATATCTATTCTATTTATTTTATTTTGTTAATATGTTTGGTTTTGTTCTCTGTCTCCCCCTTCTAGAGTGTGAGCCCACTGTTGGGTAGGGACTGTCTCTATATGTTGCCAACTTGTACTTCCCAAATGCTTAGTACAGTGCTCTGCACACAGTAAGCGCTCAATAAATACGATTGATTGATTGATTGATATGCCGCTTCTCTAGAACTGAGGACTACAAATATGAAATAGCTACCATCAATGGTAAATACTGATTACCTACTGAAAGCAGACCACTCTACTAAGCACCATGGAGAGTACACAAAAGCCAGACAAGCTTTTACTACCACAAAAGAGCTGATACTATAATAATACATAATGGATTGGTGGGAAGAAGAGGAAGAATAAGAACATAACATGTAGTAATGTGAATATTTTTAAGGGAATCCTGAGTAAGAGCTTGCCTTTTTTCCTGGATTAGCATAGCAATCCCTGATTAACAGGAGAGCATTCACAAGGAAGAGCAGAAACGTGGCATTTTCCCAAGGTCCACAAAAAAAAGTCTACAAATCTTTTGAAAAGCTATGGAGGCTCTGATTGCAAGTGTTCACTAACACATGATGTATATTTGAAAATAATTTAAAAGTAGATTCACCAACCGAGGTTTAAATCCACATGTTCAACCGGGTTTGATGAGTTTAAGGTCTGTAAATGTCTTTGCTTGGGAAAATGATGGAATCCCAATTCCAAAAGTGAATCCTAATAATACAGATCTATTCTTTTCCAATATGGAAGGGAATGTGTGGTCTAGTGGAAAGAACATGGGCCCAGGAGTCAGATGACCTACGTTCTAATCCCAGGAACACCCCTTGCCTGCTGCCTGATGATGGTAAATCATTTATCTTCTCTGTGCCTCCATTTCCTCATGTGTAAAATGGGGATTTCTCTTCTTATCAATACATGAATTTGCAATTTGATACTTTGGGTGTTTTGGAGGCCTGTTTTCTTAGATTCAGACCATTAATTGGCTACTGTAATCCTGAGGATGGATATATGGCTCAGGTGTGTAGAACTCAAATGGAATATGGAACTTTTTCTCTCACACCGATTTGGGAGTGATCTTAATATACACTGAGACAATTATTTAGAAGCAAGCCTTTCCCTACAAATTCTCAACATTTCCCATTCTGTTAGTTTCCACGACCTGATACCTGTCAGAGAATCTAAACCACTTTCTAACTGCTGACCCTAACAGCACGTCAGTGAACTTCATTAATATCTTGTGTCACAGAAGAACTAATTCCCAACTTCAAAATTTACAGTAACTGCAAGCACAGCAAGAGCAGTTACAGTAACTGCAAGCACAGCAAGAGCAGTTACAGTAACTGCAAGCACAGCAAGAGCAGTGTATGTACAATAGCAATATTGTTGACCACCCATTGAGTGGGTTCATTAAACCTCGAGTTGCTTTACTTCAGAGTTTAGGTTTATAATACAAATCATTCAATTCCAAAGTTCATGCTCTGGTTACAGAGAAAAAAATGAAACAGAAAACACTTAGGCCCTGAATTTCTTGCCAGTACTCTGACACTTTATTTTCAATCTGAATTAGTAGGGAAGTTTTCTCATGACCAAATTCAGTTTTTATTCTATCTTAGACCTAATTTACTCTGATCTACAGAAAAATAAGCAAGTCCTGGAAATCCTTTTAATGCCTTTCTTCTCTGAAAAAAAATATATACTTAGAGAAGCAGCGTGGCTCAGTGGAAAAGAGTACGGGCTTGGGAGTCAGAGGTCACAGGTTCAAATCCTGCCTCTGCCAATTGTCAGCTGTGTGACTTTGGGCAAGTCACTTAATTTCTCTGTGCCTCAGTTACCTCATCTGGAAAATGGGGATGAAGACTGTGAGCCCTACGTGGTACAACCTGATCCCCTGTATCCTGCCCAGCACTTAGAACAGTGCTTTGTAATAGTAAGGGCTTAATAAATGTCATCATTATTATTACTATACATATTGTGTGTGTATTTTTTCAGAGAAGAAAGGCATTAAGAAGTATATATATGTTTACATATATTTTTACAAGGAACCTAGAAGAAATGATGCCTCTCATTCCAAATCAGCACCCCTTTTAAAAACTCTTGCTAGAAACACGATTACCTTTCAAATGTAAAACTTATGAATATCCTCTGCTCTAAGATGCTCATCACACACAAAATGTGAGTATACATATGAGCTTGTATGTCCTATGTGTATACATACATCTATAAACATATACCATTTTTATATGCCAATTAATCAATACTACTAACTTGGGGTGAAGTATGTACAGAGCACTGTACTAAGCAGATATCATCATCATCATCAATCGTATTTATTGAGCACTTACTATGTGCAGAGCACTGTACTAAGCGCTTGGGAAGTACAAATTGGCAACATATAGAGACAGTCCCAACATTAGCACAACATTGAAATGTATATTTACTAGTGCAGAGAAACACTACCTAGCCTCTCTGAATCCACTTGTTAAAATCTAAATTTCCATTGTGGGTTTAATAACAATAATAACTGTGATAATTTAGTGCTTACTATGTACTAGCACTGCACTGAGCATTAGGGCAGATATAAGATAATCAGGTCATACACATATTCTCCCCAGTGCTAAGTACAGTGCTCTGCACACAGTAATAAGAACGATAATAATAATAATAATAAGTATGGAATTTATTGAGGGCTTACAATGTGCTAAGCACTGTTCTAAGTGCTGGGGTAGATACAAGGTAATCATGTTGTCCCACAAGGAGCTCACAGTCTTAATCCCCATTTTCCAGATGAGGTAACTGAGGCCCAGAGAAGTTAAGTGACTTGACCAAGGTCACACAGCAGACAAGTGGCTGAGCTGGGATTAGAACTCACGACCTCTGACTCCCAAGCCCGTGCTCTTTCCACTGAGCCACGCTGCTTCAATAAATACGATTGACTGACTGACTGTCCCACATGGGGTTCACAATAAAAGTGGAAAAGAGAATAATTGCTCAATCCCCATATTGCAGATCAATCAATGATATTTATTGAGCACTTACTAAGTGCTGTGCACTGCACTTAGCATTTGGGAGAGTTCAGTACAACGGAATTGGCAGACATGTCCCCTGCCCATAATGAGCTTACCGTCTACAAATGAGGAAACTGATGCACATAAAAATTACAAGACTAGTTCAAGGTCAAACAGCAGGGAAGTGGAGGAGCTGGAATTGGAACCTATATTTGACGTGATACTAAATTAATGAGTGAGTGTTTGTACTCAGCATGGCTCAGTGGAAAGAGCATGAGCTTTGGAGTCAGAGGTCATGGGTTCAAATCCTGGCTCCGCCAATTGTTAGCTGTGTGACCTTGGGCAAGTCACTTAACTTCTCTGGGCCTCAGTTACCTCATCTGTAAAATGGGGATTAAGACTGTGAGCCCCCGTGGGACAACCTGATCACCTTGTAACCTCCCTGGTGCTTAGAACAGTGCTTTGCACATAGTAAGCACTTAATAAATGCCATTATTATTATTATTATTAAATCTCTGGGCATTTTAATTTAAACTGACTGTATTTTGAAAGTAGAATCCCATTCACCTTTGTCAAAAGGAGACTGGTTAAAGATGGAAAAAGATAGACAAGAGACATTACATGAATTTTCTAAAACCACAATAACAATTGGTATAATTCTAGAATTAAAGTTCTAGCTTGAATTCTCCGCTTCTTTTCCTCCAGCCTCCATATTAAATTAACAGGTTTATGGCAGCCATGCAAATAAAGTAATCAGCCTTTACCAGACCACATTTCTTTAACAGCCTGCTGTCTCAATAATTTGGGAACAAGAAATAACATAAATGTGCAAGAATTATTTACTCCATTCCTGGCATAAAATGTTGGACGAGCATAATGCCAGACCATTTTAAGATATTGAAGAACGTTACCAAATGAGCCGGTGGGCTCTGTATGTTTTCTTTGGAAACGTGAAAGAGCCGGGATCACTGCATGAGTGATTGAAAATTTTATTGACATCAACACTCTCGAGAAGGTGTTTAAGCTTTTATAGACAGATCATTTTAGGATGTCACCCTCGAATAATATAATAATAATGATGATGATGATACCTTGCATTCATGCAGTACTTTTATTCATTCAAAGTGCTCTCACCTCACAACATTCCTGTGATGGGAGAAACTGACAGCATTATCATCCCTAGTTTGCACGTGAGGAAACCGAGGCCCAGAAAGTTTAAGTGCCGCATTTGCCTGAGGTCAAATGGCAGGGCAGTGGCAGAGCTCAGAATAGACCTCAGGTTTCCTGACACTCTCAGACCTTTAGCATGTTGGCCTAGACCTTACTGCTTCTTGCCACCTCACTCACCTTGGCTGAATTGAGGGGCTGAATTGAGGTTAAATTTCCAGAGTTCAGTTTCCAATGGTATCAAGTAAAGCACCTTTACAAACATTAGCCTTACTTAAAAAGTCTCTTAACGTTCTAGGGAGCAGATATGTTTTCATAGATTCCTTAGCATGTAGCATTATAAACAAGGCATCTGTTGGTTAAGTCAGACTCGTTACCCTTGGTAACCAACTGTACTGTACTTGAAAATGCACCCAACCTAGTATTAAGTGCAAACACTGCCGCTGGATGATTTTAAGCAGTAATCCACTGGACCTTTTCAAATATATCTTCTGAACCTCCCAGCAATTATGGCTCTTTGCAACATGTCATTTTTCTATTTTATTAGGAACAAAACAGTATAGTTAAGTCACATTTAAAATGTTTTCCCCTGAAACAGTTTTTGCAACAACATTCTATAAAAAGGGCACAAAGAGAAAAGAAAGAATCATATAAAATGCTGGAAACAGCTTTCTAAGGGAGACAATCTGAATGAATGTCCTTCAGAGAAAAAGGGTTTTCTAGTTTTATCTCTAAGCTTGAATTTTTGAATACTTTTCCCCTTTCCTCTTGACCTTGAATTCAAAGAGGCCTGTACACAAGCCTCTTCAAACAACTACATTTTATTATATCCGTCAAACATCAGAGCAAAGAGTGGCATGTGAATTCTTCTGTACTTGTGCAACCAATTCTAGCCTCACAATACACATGAGTAAGACTTCAAAGAGTCTTTTTCACATGAATAAAGGTTATACAAAATCAAGAGATCATATCTTCAGAACCGCATTCTTGGACGGCCAAATTGCTGTTGAATTACAACTGGGAGATATGAAACAGGAGTCATTTTTTATTTCTGAAATGCATTCAGACATTGTATTGGTCAACTATTTGTTCAAAAGAATAGAAGAATGATGGATTAAGATGGGCACTCCTAGATTAAAAAAAAAATCTCAGGATGGGCAAAACTACCACGGGACTGTCATTTTAATCAGCCTTCTCTTACTGCATCAGCCTTCTCTCTGATCTCCCATCCTCGTGTCTCTCCCCACTTCAATCCATACTTCATGCTGCTGCCCTGATTGTCTTTGTCCAGAAACTCTCTGGGCATGTTACTCCCCTCCTCAAAAATCTCCAGTGGCTACCAATCAATCTGCGCATCAGGCAGAAACTCCTCACCCTGGGCTTCAAGGCTGTCCATCACCTCGCCCCGTCCTACCTCACCTCCCTTCTCTCCTTCTACAGCCCACCCCGCACCCTCCGCTCCTCTGCCGCTAATCTCCTCAACGTACCTCGTTCTCGCCTGTCCCGCCATCGACCCCCAGCCCACGTCATCCCCTGGGCCTGGAATGCCCTCCCTCTGCCCATCCGCCAAGCTAGCTCTCTTCCTCCCTTCAAGGCCCTGCTGAGAGCTCACCTCCTCCAGGAGGCCTTCCCAGACTCAGCCCCTTCCTTCCCCTCCCCCTCGTCCCCCTTTCCATCCCCCTTATCTTACCTCCTTCCCTTCCCCACAGCACTGTATATATGTATATATGTTTGTACATATTTATTACTCTATTTATTTATTTTACTTGTACATATCTATTCTATTTATTTTATTTTGTTAGTATGTTTGGTTTTGTTCTCTGTCTCCCCCTTTTAGACGGTGAGCCCATTGTTGGGTAGGGACTGTCTCTATGTGTTGCCAACTTGTACTTCCCAAGCACTTAGTACAGTGCTCTGCGCACAGTAAGCGCTCAATAAATACGATTGATGATTTTAAGGTTTGAAAGGGAGGAGAGCCCTCAACATGGAAGAGCTCAATCACAATCCTTTAGGGTCCATTTCCCTCAAAGTAGTAGTAGTAATGGTATTTATTAAGTGTCCCAAGTATACTGTGCTAAATGCTTATACAAAGCCTGGGAATGGTCCTCTTCCAAAATAAATGGAATCTTTGTGGTTCCAGAAGCATAGCACCAAAAGCGTTCACGGGCAGGACCTGGGTAATGCTATTTGGAAGCATGAAGTGTTCACTGCACCTGCTACAAGTCCCAGGAATTACTACTTATATAAAGGCTCACTCCCTCCTAAAGCAGACTCCTCCCACCTATCACTCCGCTGAACTCTCATGTTCATCAATATTAGTTATCAATGAGCATGGCTCACTAGAGTTTCCCTAAATTTTCCCAATCCCTATACTCCTACCCCTGTGTACTGTAGGGTTAATTTTTAGTTACTCATTTGCAGCTCTTAACAAATATTACTTTTTATGCTGCAATCTTTTCTGCTTCGATCCGTACTCCCTTATGTTGGTCAGTGATTAACTTTGTAGTTATAATTTACGCAACTGGAGATCTCAGTCACTCTCCTAATTTTGGAATTCCTCAACCATTGCTCAAGGCACTAAACTTCATAATGCCGTTTCTCTTCAATCTAAAGCAATTATTATAAATCTTACTTCACCAAAGGAGGGACAGAAATTCAAATAGGTCATGACTCACACTAGGTATCCTTCAAAAAAGATTGACAGCTATATTTTAAGATCTTAGGGGGCAGAGATCATGTATTTTAATTCACTTTCCCAAACACTTGGTTGAATGGAGGAGGCACTCAATAAATACTATTGATAGACTGTTCCTTGTTTGCCTTAAAAATTAATTTAGCCCAGAACTGTAACCCTGGGAACTATTTGGTTGTGGCATTTTTAGGCACCAATTTATTAAGAATTTGTCTAATGTATCTGCTTACAATCTATAAGTACCACCTCTCTACTTGAATGTCAGTAGCATTAAGTACGCTGGCATCTGCCACTTCCAGCACAGAATCTGGCCTGTCAACACAGGATAGACAAACCCAAGACCAGCTGCACTCTCCAGATATTTCTGATACTTCAATACAGAAATTGGTGTGGGGATGTGATGAGTAGGTGTGGGTGCCATGTCCCTGAATTCAATCATATTTATTGAGTGCTAACTGTGTGCAAAGCACTGCACTAAATGCTTGGGAGAGTACAATATAACAATTAACAGACACATTCCTGCCCACAGCGAGCTCATGGTCTAGAGGGGAAGACAGATATATAAATAAATAAATTACAGATATATACGGATATATATATATATATATATATATATATCCGTATATATCTGTAATTTATTTATTATATATCCGTATATATCTGTAATTTATTATTATATTATATATATATATATATATATATGTGCTGTGGGGATCAGAGGGAAGATTAATGAAGGAGCAAGTAAGAGCAGCGCAGAAGGGAATGGGAGAAGAGGAGAGGAGGGCTTAGTCAGGGAAGGCTTCTGGGAGGAGCTGTGCCTTCAATAAGGTTTTGAAGTGGGGGAGAGCAATAATCCATCTGATATAAGGAGGGAGAGTGTTTCCAGGCCAGAGGTAGGATATGGGTGAGAGATCGGCAGTGAGATAGATGAGATCGTGGTACTGTGAGAAGGTTAGCATTAGGGGAATGAAGTGTGCGGGCTGGCTGTAGTCTTCTCTAGCTTCTAATTTACAGATGGGAACACTAAAAAGTGGTGTGCCAGCATAGGAAGAGTTCAGTAAGATCTCTTCTGTCATTTGTCTCTCCAATTAGAGTGCATGCACCTTGTGGGCAGGTATTGTGTCACTTTATTATTCTATACTTCCCAAGCGTGTAGTACAAGTGGATATTCAACAAATGCTGCCACATCTACTACAATTTAGAGTCCCTTCTTCTATCAATTCCATTTTTTCCTTCCTGGACATAATCATCTTGAAAAGCAGCCTAATAGAACAGCCTCAATGGATAAGGTCTTACATACCAGTCAACAAATGGAAACATCAATTTTTGTGTGCAACCAACTGTCTTGGGCCAGCTTTAACTGATAATAATAATAATGATGAATAAGAACAATCATAACAAATACATAGTTAGTATTTGTTAAGCACTAACTGTGTGCCCAGCACTGTACTGAGCACTGGAGTCGATTCAAGATATTCAGTCAACAACAGAATTGATCAGCAGCAGATAAAGTGGTCATTATTTCTAGCCCCTGACTATGAACACCTATCAAAGGCTGCTAATCCAAAGAAAAAATAAAGTTTTTACGGGAATGTTAAAGAGAAGAATCACTTCAACACTTCAAGTGCTGTCAGGTCTTTCCCTTTGTCTTGCTATATTTTCTAATCAAACAATCATATTTATTGAGTGCTTACTGTGTGTAGAGCATGGTACTAAGTGATTGGGAGAGTACAATGTAACAGAGTTAGTAGATACATTCCCTGTCCAGAACTGAATTGCACATATAGGGTTTTTCCCTCATATTTTTCAACAATCAATAACTGATATTTATTTGGTATTTACCAACACTTGGGAAAGCATATTACAATAGAGGTGGTAGATTCGATTTCTGCTGACAAATAACTAATTTATAGGGAGATACAGATATTGAAATAAATTCCAGATAGGGGAACAAGTAGAGTGTAAGGATATGAAGCACCGTGGGGCTAGGGAGAGTATCAAAGTGTTTAAGGGGTGCACAGCCACTTTGATGTTGACACAGCAGAGAGGGCGAATAGAGGAAATAAGGGCTTAGTCAGTGAAGGTCCCTTGGAGGGAAGGTGATTTTAGGAGGTTTTTGAAAATGGGGAGAATGATGGACTATCAAGATATGACGAGAAGGGAGTTTCAGTCCTAAGGGAGGACATGGGCAAGAGGTCAGCACTGGGATAAATACGATCGAGGTACAGAGAGTAGGTTGGTGATAGAGGAGTGCAGTGTACATATTGGGTCGTAGTATGAGACCAGTGACATATGGTAGGAAGGACAGAGTTAATTGAGTGCTTTAATACCAATGGTAAGGAGTTTCTTTCTGATGCAGAGGTGGATGGGCAACCGTTGGATGTTGGAGTGGGGCAATAAGGACTGAACCATTTTTCAGAAAAATGATCTGGGGAGCAGAGTGAAGTTTAGACTGGGGAAGGGAGAAGCATGACATGGGGAGGTTAAACGCAGTAGAAACCATCCACACTGTGAAAATTGTGCAAAATTTAATTATCTTTTAGGCACTTGATAGTCATCCTACCTCCATTCGCATAAGCACTTATGTGCATATCCATAATTTACTCATTTATATGAATGTCTCTCTTCCCATCTAGGCAATAAGGTCCTTATGGGCAGGGAACATGTCCATCATCTCTTGTATTGCCCTCTCTCAGGCATTTATTACAGTGATTGATTAGGGGATTCTTGGCAGTTTTTTGTGATAAAGGGAAAATTGACTTTCATATTACTCATTTAAACAAATAGTATTTAATTTCATCCAATTAACTGCTGGTTCAAAGAATTCCTCTGCTCGTTATCATAGTCAATATTGTCTTTGGTGAGAGCTACCATAGTAATACACCCAGGCAGAACAAACTGTGCTCCTAGCATGACACCCTGTGGCTGCATAGATCAACAGCAAAAATCTCCCCCATCATTCTCTCTCCATTATCTTTTGTTCAGAGAGAAGCCATGCTACAATAAGGAAACACTTTACTGCTAGAGAGCCAGGTTATTATTTTTTTTAAAAAAAAAAAGCACTCAAAAACTGAATAGACATTCCTATTTGGTGATGCAATTTGAAAAAAATTTCAAAAAATTGGGCTTACAATGGGAAAAATATGGAAAATGTGAATGCTGACAAAACATTGTTTGTGAGATCATTATTATATATTGTCATCCCTGAAAATTTTCCATTTTATCATGGCAGAAAATGCTACTTGTGATTTTTTTGATCTTTGATGTTTGGGGATTATCCTAATCAAAATGTTCCACACTGAAAGCTTCAGAACAATTTATTTTTATTAAAGCTGAAGGGCCTAGGTTGGCTACTTTTAATCAGGAATTTAAAGAATTTTCCCAAACCTGTGTGCATCCATATTTTTTGTTATTACTACATTAAGATATGTTGGATTTAAACAACATACTGTGACATTATTATATATAATAATATAATATAATATAATAATATAACAATAATAATTCTGGTATTTGTTGTGTGAACTATGTGTCAAGAATGTGTACCAAACACTGGGGTGGATAAAAGAAAATTAGGTTGAACACAGTCCCTATCCCATGTGGGGCTCAGAGTCTCAACCTCCATATTATAGATGGGATAACTGAAGCACAGAGTAGTGAAGTGACTTGCCCAAGGTCACACAGCAGACAAGTGGCAGAACTGGGATTAAAACCCATGACCTTCTGATTCCCAGGCCTATGACCTATTCACTAGGCTATGTGGTTCTTTAGATGTCTCATTTCCCACCTTTAAAGTTTTACCAGTCTAAGGCTATATGAATGGTGAGGGTCCACATTAAATATAATTAGTTGTATTAATTAGGCAGTTAATGTATCTCCACATTGCTTATCACCTGGGGTCACTTTTCAATAGCTAATTATAAAACTTTGATATGAATTTTAATTACACTATAATGTATAATAAACATGTATATAAAATAATAAGTACATTTAATGAAACACTCTGCCAACTCCATCAAGCAATGGAAGGTGAGAATATGCTAAAACTAATCACAAACTAATCCCCCAATTTTAGGCATTCCTTATAATATTCTACCCTTCCCTCCAATCTTTGGTACAAGCTCTTAAACCATCCAAATTGGGATCCTCTTTGAATTTCACCTCCTCTTTCTTTCCTCACCATCCTTCTTGAAGGTACTAATGAGTCTGTTGTGAAATAAAGAGAAAGCAGGAGAAGGAGTCTATTCAAGAGTTGGGATAGCCTGCATTTGAATCCTTAGATTGAAAACAAGATGGCTAGAAACATAAAGAATACTCTTGGACTAATATTCCAATGATTCTCCATTTGGGGGGCTCTGGCTAATTCTATTTTCTCTCCTCCCCTGATGATAAATTGATACATATTATGTTAGCTAAATTATTTTTTACCATACTCAGAAATATACTCAGTAATAAATACACAGAGGGAAGTACTTCCAGCACTGTCATCTTAGCTATCATATGTTGTTTAAAATAAATCGTTGGAATTGTACATGAATATGGATGAAAACACACACACAAATCAAAAAGATCTTTTTGAATGGAAAGCCTATCTTCTTACAGAAATCAGTTTTCATTATGCCACGTTTCTTATCCCAATTTTCACTTTCATAATAAGGACTACTCACATTTAAACTAGCTTTTTACTGATGACTTATGATCCAGATTCTTCTATTTAGTTACATTACTATGGTCTCATTATCATCAAACATCTACTGAGCACATTGTTAGAGTACACAATGGGATTTGAAAAGGTCTAGAGTTCCATTCCCCTCTCAGGGTCACACCTGGAGAGTTTCCAGTACTCTACTAGTCTCGACTACAGGAGGAAGAGTCAAGCAGAGGCATACCCATTCCATTCCTACCTTGGGCAGTGATTAGCAAGTGGAAGACAATTTGCTACAAGTCAAAACTCCCCTTTGCTGGGCAGCAGCAGCATGGGAGAGAAACCGAGGGCGGAGACTCGAGTTTACTGCGCGGAAGGAGGCAATGGTAAACCAATTCAGAATTTTTACCAGGAAATTCAATGGATATACTACCAGAATGATTACAGATGGATTTGGGATGTTCTGGGAGAGGTGTTTCCATGGTGTCGCTATGTGTCGGAGATGACTCGACAGCATAAGACAAGAGTACCATCTATGGGGAAGCTGGGTTACAGAGGTGGTCAGAAACAGCCAGTTTAGGGAAGTTCATATGACAAAAAAAGGAGGAGAGTAGATGAAAGATCTAATATGGGGGCCACAGAGAGCATGGACCATAATCCTTCCTCTTGACAAATGAAGGCCTTTCACAATGCCTTTGATACTCTATCCCAAATCCCCAAGGCTAGCTCCCTTCCAGTCCCCTTGATGCTTTCTTATTTATTGTTTCTGGATGGGTCTATTATTGGCTCGTCATGAATTGACGTATGCAATTCTGCTATGTTAATGTAAAAGACATTTAGTAGTTTATATGTTGTATAATCCCACCAAGTTCATTATTGGGATTTTTTTTTCCCTGACATTCAATTTTTTATTTCAGACTGATATTCCTGCCTCATGTTCTGTTTGGTGGGTTTGCATTAAAAAAATGAATGTTTCCTTTATGTTTTAGGATTTGTGCAGTCTCCTATAGGCTTCCCACTAGATGGCTACAGAGAAACATTTAGGGGAACAATCCCCTAGTTACGAGCAGTGGCTGCGACTGAGGTGGTAACCATGATGACAAAGTGGAGCATGAAGGAATTTTTTTTTTTGTACCCTTACTATACAGGGCTGCTGAAAACCTTCCCGATTGACTGAAGATGGGCTTCTTGGGGCCTTACAGAATTCTTTTTTAATGGAATTTGTTAATGTTAACGACTTACTACGTTTCAAACTCTGTTCTAAGAGCTAGGATAGGTACAAGTTAATTACTTCAGACACAGTCCCTGTCCCTCACAGGAATCACAGTCTAAGTAGGATAGATGATGGGTTAGTTAACCATATTTGGGGACCTTCTTGCTCACATGACAATTACCTTCCTACTTCCGAATGTTTATAATAATTTGTTAAATTGCTAAGAGCATCATACGTGCCAAGCACTGTTCCAAGCACTAGGGTAGCTACAAGTTAGGCAGACAGGACCCAGTTGCTGTTCCAAAGGGGGTTCACAGTCCATGTTGGATGGAGAACAGGTATCAAATCCCCATTTATCAGATGAAGAAACTGAGGTTCAGAGAATTGAATTTGCCCAGTGTCACAGCAGGCATGTGCAGGAGTCAGGATTAGAACCCAGGACCCCTGATTCCCTGCCCTGTAGTCTGCCAAAGACAATATTAGTCTATCATTTTTCAGACATACTGGACTCTGTTCTCTCACTAGGTAGCTTAGGTGATTTAAAATGGCTCTCTCTTTCAGGTTATTACAGTGTCATTTTGAGAATCAACTTGTCAACTTTTCTCGTACCCAGAATGTAATAGAATTTAGAAACTTTTCCAGAGTTCTGGTATGGACTCAACTACTATCATTTCCCCACACTTGATATACAGAATTCTCAATGTGGCACCAACCCGAATCAAGAAGCATATGCGATAGCCAGCAAATGAAAAGCAACACCATTTTCCTCTCCACTTACATGATTTAGTAAATACAACCAGGCAATTTTAATTTTCTTGTGGAGTTTCTTCGATCAAATCTAAGTGTTAAGTGCTGTCATTGCAACAACATCACTACTAAACGAACTCTTGTCTGACTAGATATATAACCTTTATATCCGATTTCTTTTCCATTAAACCTCTGATGAAGCTTTCGAGAATGGCACAAAAAACAAATGAGGAACATTATGGGTAAGTGCTGAAGAAATCTCCACCAGCTGTCATAGTTCCAATTGGTGTCTTTCCCTCTGTTCAGAATTCAGGGAACTAAAGAACTGATAGTGGAATAGATCATAATGATGCGGGAAAAGAACCATTCATATGTTCACTGACTAACTCCAGATAAGCAGCCATGTTGAAGTGCAAGGATTTCATCACTGAATACAGCAAAAACTAATAACAATTGAAAGTCTGTGGTAGACCTTTATGGGTGAGTTTTCCAAATTAAAAGCCTAGCCATAGAAGTGCTGTCATCATGCAATATTAAATTCATAGCTCAATAATACTAACAAGGGGAAAAACCGTTAGGATGGGAGGTTGCAAAATACTAATCCCTGAGATATTATGCAGTCACACCAGATATAACACTCTAAAGCAATGGGAAGAATTTCAGTTTGACCTCGTAGGCTGCTGCCATCCACTGGAAGTCAATTTAGGTTGAAAATTTGCTCTGGAATGATGAGAGCTTACACTATTAGCTGCCTCCATCCCACTCTAATGATAAATATGGAAATACCAAAAGTGCCCTAATTTATACACAGTGCTGAAAGTCTCAAACTTGGTGGTTAAACTATTTCCCATCGCTGGGAGAGTAAAGCTTAGAACTGTGTCACTGAATTTGGTGCCTAATGCTGTGTAGTACATACACAGCACTTAGGTACATAGATATAAAATTATATATTATAGATTATTTATTTACGTTAATGTCCTTCTCCATTTATAGACTATACATTTGTTGTGGGCAGGGAATATGTCTACCAAGTATGTGGTGTTGTACTCTCCCAAGTGTTTAGTACAGAGCTGTGCACGTGGTAAGTGCTCAATATATACCATTGATGATGGTGATGATGAAGGAAAACTAAACCAGATTGAGCCCTCTTTGTCCCTCTCCTCCCCTCCCCGTCACCCCCCTCCCTCTGTCCTGCTCCCTTCCCTTCCCCACTTCACTAGTGTATATATATATATATATGTACATATATATAAATGTACATATATTATTCTATATATCTTGTATATATTTACTACTCTACTACTACTACTACTACTCCTGCTCCCTTCCCCTCCCCACTTCACTAGTGTATATATATATATATATACATACATATATTTATATATATGTACATATATATAAATGTACATATATATTACTCTATATATCTTGTACATATTTACTACTCTATTTATTCTATTAATGATGTACACATAGCGATAATTCTATTTATTCTGATGGTGTTGACACCTGTCTCCTTGTTTTGTTTTGTTGTCTGTCTCCCCCTTCTAGACTGTGAGCCCGTTTCTGGGTAGGGACTGTCTCTCTCTATATGTTGCCAACTTGTACTTCCCAAGCGCTCTGCACACAGTGCTCTGCACACAGTAAGCACTCAATACATACGATTGAATGAATGAATGAATAAATGAAGATCACCTGATGACTAATCTCAAAGTGATTTTTTAATATATGTGTAAATCTTGCTAATAATAATAATTGTGGTATTGTTAAGTGCTTACTATGTGCCAGGCACTGTACTAAGTGCTAGGGTGAATACAAGCAAATCAGGTTGGACACAGTCTTTGTTCTGCAAAGGGCACACAGTCTGAATCCCCAGTTAACAGATGAGGTAACTGAGGCCCAGAGACGTTAAGTGACTTGCCCAAGGCCACACAGCAGACAGGTGGTGAAGTGAGGCTTAGAACCCATGACCTTCTAGCTCCATCCACTATGCCATGCTGCTTCTATGCCATTACACCACTACACCATTGCTAACCATTGCTTATAGTTCAGATTTAGTCTGATATTTTAGAGTTTCTTTTTAACTGGCATCACATTTTTGATTAAAAGTCATATTCAAGTTTAAGTACTACTCTTGATTCAAGCAGGTGGGTGGCCACTTTTCAGAACACCGCCTATGTATGATTTTGTCTAGGGGTGGTAAAGAAAATGAAGAGTATGGGGAGAAGCGTTGAGAGGAGGGGAACATATCTACCAGTACTGTTATACTGTACTCTCCCAAGTGCTTAGTACAGTGCTCTGCACAAAGTAAGTGTTCAATAAAAACTATTGATTGAGGAGAGAAAGAAGAAAGGAGAACAGGAAATTAAGGATGAGGCAGCTAAGGAACTTAGTGCTATATTTGTTAAGATGGTGTCTCACCCTATTCTTTGGAAAGCTCTACTTCTGTCCTTTTTTTCTCAGTGTTCCAATAATAATAATAATCATACCAATAATAGTAATAATAATGATATTTGTTAAGTGTTACCAATGTGTAAAGCACTGTACTAAGCACTGGGCTTGATACAAGACAATTCGGGTTGGGCACAGTCCCTACGTCATAGGGGGCTTACAGGCTAAGGACTTGGGTTTTAATTACTCAGGTATCCCGCTTTTATCCACTTTCATTTGATTCTGCCAACCTGGGTTGAGCGTTGTTTCAGTGGTGCTGATGTACACTTTCCTTGCTTAGGTGTATTCTAGGCAAACCTACTGTTGAATAATGATTAATAGTGAATCAGAGGATGTGGGTTCTAATCCCAGTTCTGCCACTTGTCCGCTGTGTGTCCTTAGGCAAGTCACTTAACTTCTCTGTGCCTCAATCACCTCATCTTTAAAATGGGGATTAAGACTGTGAGCTCCACCTGATTACCTTGTGTCTGCCCCAGTGCTTAGAACAGTGCTGGCACATAAGTGCTTAACAAATACCACAATTATTGTTATCATTAGTACCCTTTATTAACCCTACCCTCAGCCCTACAGTGTTACATACATATCTATAATATATTTTAAAATCTGTTTCCCCCTCTGGACTGTAAACTCTTTGAGGGCAGGGAACATGTCTACCAAATCTGTAATATGTACTTTCCCAAGGGTTTAGTACAGTTAATACTCAATTAATACTCTACACCAGTTAATACTGAGTTAACATGATTGATTTATTGGCTAGCCACAAAAGTCAGTCAGAATCTTCGCCTGGAGTGATTTTAATTTAGTGCATGAAAAGATGAAAAGTTAAAGTCAAGTATTTCCTATCCAGATGACAGCAGCAGACACCCAACAATGGAGATTATATTGCCCTCCAGATTCCTGATATTAATGGAGCAATCAGCAGCACTTTTACTCAAATTTGAGCTGCTGCTGCGTCAATTGGGCTAAAGTCCCACTAATTACATACAGTTTCTTCTTATCCTGAACACGGGATTTTACCTATACCGTGGGCAGATAGAAGCTGACTACTGAGAAACAACTGCAACTGACTGACTCACCTGGCATGTGACAAGGAGAAAGGGAGATAACTTTCCTTAAGCAAAGACAACAGGAAGCTCCTTCACAAAGAGGCAGATTGGCAAACAACACATCAGCATGGCAAAGGCTAATCTGTACAAGTACAGATTGGGAGTGAAGTGTCAGTCATGCAATGTAATTTTAAATACACTCACTCCTGTAGAGAGAATCTCCAAGTCAACACCATCACCTGATAATACGTTCAGTTAAAACTCTCTTTCTCTCCCCATATATTCTATACATGGAGACAGAAGCAGCAAAACCTAATGGATAGAGCACGGGCCTGGGAATCAGACACGGAATGGCTTCTAATCCCAGATCCACTACTTATCTGCTTTTTTACTTTGGCCAAGTCATTTAACATCTTTGTTCCTCAGTAACCTCATCTGTAAAATGGGGATTTAGACAGTGAACCCCATGTGGGATATGGACTGTCTCCAACCTGATTTGCTTTTTTCTACCCTAGAATTTAGCAAAATGCCTGGCACATAGCAAGCACTTAACAAATACCATAGGAAAATAATAGAACCATTGAGGATGAAGACGACTGAGGTTATAGATATAAACTTTATATTAAAACCTAATATACAACTAGGGGTGAACACTGAATGTTGTCACTGAGTTCTGATAGGTAGCAGAATGTTCAGTACCTCAAATTGCTGGGGAAAACTAAATCAATAAGGCAACGTGCCTTTCAGAGCACTAGCAGTTGGTGAGACACCAACTTGGCATAATGATTCTGACTAAACTGAATGTAAAGAAAATGACTGAAGTGTCCATCTTCCTTAATGGTTTTCAAATTAGTACCTTCCAAAGATTTCATTTAAGACTTCAATTGCAGTTCCGACATTGCTACACATAGTAATATTTAAAAGAAAAAAAAAAGACCGGAACCCAAAGCCTTCCCTGACTAATCTCTCATCTCCCCACCCTATTCTCCCTTCTCTCTGCATTGCCAATTCCCTTGGATAATAATAATAATAGTATTTGTTAAGTGCTTACTATGTGCCAAGCACTGTTCTAAGCGCTGGGGTAGATACAAGGTTATCCGGTTGTCCCACGTGGGGCTCACAGTCTTAATCCCCATTTTACAGATGGGGGGACTGAGGCACAGAGAAGTTAAGTGACTTGCTCAAAGTTACACAGCTGAAAAGTGGCAGAGCCAGGATTAGAACTCATGACCTCTGACTCCCAAGCCCATGCTCCTTCCATTAAATCATGCTGCTTCTCAGGATCCATCCCTCAAACACCTGGATACTCACACCACACAGAACTTCCATGCATTTCCTTATACTCTGCTGCTTCCTCTAGCTCTGACTGATTTGTGCTTCCCTCAGCTGTAATTTATTTTAATGTCTGTCCCTCCTGCTAGATTGTAAACTCCTTGAAGCAGGAAGGTGCCTACCAACTCTCCCATGCACTAAGGACAGTATTCTGAGTACAGTAAGCACTCAATAAACACACTGATTGTAATAATAGAATTCAGGAATGCGGCCAAAACCATCAACACTGAAGCGATGCTCATCATTATACACCTTCACTTAGGATAAATGAGGGGTAGATAGTGGCAGAATATCCAAGCAGGGCTCTAATTACAGTAGCATGAACTTGAAAAGTGAAGGCAGAAAAAAACATCTTAAAGGCACAGTGAAGCAGATTCCCCCAAGCACATTGCTTAGCAGTGGACATCCACAAGTTAGCAGCAAACGACACATCAGCTTGGGGTGTTATCACTGGGAAATGGAGTGGCAGTCATCATCATCATCATCAGTCGTATTTATTGAGCACTTACTGTGTGCAGAGCACTGTACTAAGCGCTTGGGAAGTACAAGTTGGCAACATATAGAGACAGTCCCTACCCACCAGTGGGCTCACAGTCTAAAAGGGGGAGAGAGCGAAGCGAGCTCTAGCAGTCCTAGATCGAGGCTTCAAAAAGGTGAAGATTCCAAGAGGGAACAAACAGTATCAGGCTTGTAGGTAATCAATATAACAGTGCAGTAATAAGAAAATATAAACATGCACATTGTAAAAGCAATTGCCATCCACAAATCAATATTACACATACCCGTATACAGTCCTCTAAACTCATTACCATTACTGATGCTTACGGCTGATTGTTTAAAATGAGATATTAATAAGTAAATGAAAATGTTACTTACCACATTCAGGGATTCCTTCAATGATAACCAGCCATTCTCCATTTCTGCATACTAAAATAAAAATCAAAAAAGATGTTTTTATTTGCTGAATCAATGAAAATGCATTATAACTTTTATTTATCTTATGAGAACATGTAACATTGGAAGTGACTATGATGGCCTAGTCTATATGCCTTAGCAAAGTATAGTAAAGTCAGTTCTCCTATAATTCAAGTGACGCATCTTCATTAAGGAAAACTTTCATTTATGCAATCACTCCAGGGCCACACTTAGAGCACTGTGTGGTAAGGACTGTGTCGAAACTGATTATCATGTATCTTCCCAGCACTTAGTACAGTGCTTGGAACAAAGCAAGTGTTTACCAAACATCATTATCATTATTATTGTTATTACATCCATATCTTCCAAAGGCACATCATGTCCTATCCAGACAGATATACATTTTTGGAAGATTATTTCCTAACTCTGGAGTCACTTTCTGTCAAAAATTTATAGTGAAAACACACATTAATAGTAACAATGATTAAGGTATTTGTTAAGTACTTACTATGTGCCAGTCACTGTACTAAGCGCTGGGGGAGATACAAGGAAATTGGGTTGGACACGGTCCCTGTCCCAAATGGTGCTCACAGTCTCCATCCCCATTTTACAGATGAGGTAACTGAGGCACAGAGAAGTAATAAAAATAATAATAATAATGATGATGGTATTTGTTATGTACTTACTATGTGCCAAGCACTGTTCTAAGCTCTGGGATAGATACAAGGTATCAGGTTGTTCCACGTGGGGCTCCCAGTTTTAATCCCCATTTTGCAGATGAAGCAACTGAAGCACAGAGAAGTTAAGTGACTTGCCCAAAGTCACACAGCTGACAAGCAATGGAGCGGGGATTAGAACCCACAACCTCTGACTCCCAGGCTCTTTCCATTAAGCCACGCTGCTTCTCATGCTTACATATCATCTTTGGATTAATACTCAGTAATATTAGCTATTTGTTTGCTAGACTGAAAAGTTTTCATGAATTTTCCAAATCGATAATGACCCAATCATTTAAACTGAACATAGTACAGTATTATCTTTGGCAACTATTTTAACTGTAGCTACAATTTGTTAATAGAAAGTGATTTATGAGTCATTTCTGGGTACCACTGTCTTAAATAGATTGGACTTGAAAATAGTATCCTGATGAACTTTAATATCAATGATTTATCCTGTAAAATTTCAGACTAAAATTGATTATGCTCAGAATGATCTATTCCAGTTCTTAATTAAAAATCAAATTAATCAAGGCAACAGTAAATACTCTTTACATCTCAAAGGTGAACCAGCTGCACTAAATGCTCCAGGAAGGGGGAAATAGTCACTGATAAAATAATTGTGGTCTTGTAGTTGTTCATTCTTGTCATTCTGGGAATGAAAATTCTATAAAGTCCTCTGCAGTATAGATCAGTATCTGCACAAACAAAACCTATTAGAGATTTTTGTCAGCAACCAAAGGACATAGTCAAATCGATCTTGCTTGAAATTATTCCATTCACTGTCCCATGTTGCAACTGATTGAATTCTTATCCTGTTTCTTCCATTTCTTTAAAAAGACAGCATGCCCATGTTACTCCGGGGAATGTAGTGTCCCAATCTGGTGAAATCCCACTGAAAGTTCCATCCCTCTGGTTTTTTCCCAATTACAGTGTTATTTTGCCTATCAACAACTGAAGTTCACTGAAGATTCTGGCAATAAGAAGCCAGAAGTTGAAAAAATCGATTTATTTGTCTTGAATTACCCAGAAGAGTTTTTGACTAAATTGACTAAATTTTTAAAATAATTGTGAATGATGTACATTTCCTATCTAGAAACATCAATGCCTCCCCGTTTCCAATAACAATAAAATTTCCTAAATATTGCACACACTGTTGAGTGTATTTTCAATGATGAAAGCATAAAAAAGACTATTAAAGGTTAAATATAAAGAATGTCATGTGGTTGTTTTTTTAACATGCCCTTAAAGACACTATGATACTCTGAAAGTTTCTGAAATGAAGAAAAAAAATACAATAGGTAACATAAAATATATTTGTACATATTTATTCTAATATTTTGAACCCTGCACAATAAAACACACATATACCATACAAATTAGAGAGCATATTTTAAGCACAAATGTTTTTGAATATATCACACATCAAAGAATACTAAATTAGACATTGAATAATTTATATTTATCTTCCCTTCCACTTTATATTCAAAACATTATCTTCAGGATTTTCCTTATCCGTACTGAGCCATGTCAACATAGTACCTTCAGAGATAAACATGATTTAACTCATTCAGTTATTTCAGATTCATTCAAGAGATTTTGTTTCCCTTTTCTTTCCTTTTGGAAAATATCACAAAGGCTAAAAAAAATGTTGCACAGATCTTATTCTAGCTAGATATGTTGTATGTTACATTTTCTATTATCTTATTTTTTCCAATGGGTATTGTTTAAAATCCATTTAAACAATCACACTCAAATATAGAATTGTCTTAGATTGCTGCAATGCACATTATGGTCCTATTGATTCTTCTATATATATTGAAGATTAATACATTAAACTTTCTATTTTGATTCACTGATCTTGGACCACTTCCCCTTTTTTCAGTCCTTCAATACATTATGAAAAAAATAAACAACAAAAAAAAAACCCACACACATCACAATGATGGCC
Source organism: Tachyglossus aculeatus (assembly GCF_015852505.1). Taxonomy (NCBI): domain Eukaryota; kingdom Metazoa; phylum Chordata; class Mammalia; order Monotremata; family Tachyglossidae; genus Tachyglossus; species Tachyglossus aculeatus. The sequence goes on along the minus strand of NC_052077.1, from coordinate 25,559,050 downwards.
ACAAAGACAGCCAACTGTTACCTGGTCCTGTGAAGTCAACATTCCTTGGCAGCTTCAAGGGAAATGATACTGCAAAACCACCAGCAATCAACAATGCAACAAAACACACTGCAGTTTTTATTTTAGCCATGGCAAAGGAAGAAAAGCCAATCAATTTCTTTTTGGTATTGAATATATATATATGAATTATTTTTTCAAATAAATGTAATATTTGCTAAGTCTTGACTCCAGCAATATGTCCAGAGAGGTTAGTCTTGCTAAATAGTACCTAATCAATATGAGTTTTCCATATTTACCCAAGCTACGAAATAGGCATAAACCTTTTGAGTGTCTGCGTCATGGAGCACAAAGATCAGTATGTTCTAAATAACCGATGACAGTCTTTCGAAAAATTAATTATCAAAGAGAAAAAATATAGAAAGTACTCTATTCTCTGAGTACTCTGGACAAGAGCACTTCTTGAGTGCAGGTTCATTATTTTTTTCTGAAAAATAGGACTAATAGCGATTTTTAAGTGTCCTCATGGGTTATTGTGCAAGGACAAAATACGATATAAAATCCTTGCCCTCAAATTAAAAGTCCACTAATGAATGGGAAGATACAAAATCCCTATGGATGAAATATAACTAATTCAAAATAGTTTCTGAAGTAGTCCTGAAGAAAACAAGGTACAGCCATAACTTATATTTTCCTGTTAGGCTTGGGGTAGAACATGACTGCAGAATTAGAGAACATTCTTTTGACAATGGGTTCTACCTGGATAGAATGAAGTGTATTGTTGGAAAAAATGGCTGTGCACATATCCATGGTGGAAGATAGGAAAAGAGTCATAAAATACACATTTTCTCACTACAGAATTTACCAAGAATGCAACTGTCACATCATAGAACTGACTGAATATGACATTTTTCTCGTTCATGCAAAAATCCCAACTGCGTACCAAATACTACAACTTTAAAAGTTAAAATCAATAATAATTCATCTGACAATCAATCGAGATATTTGCTGAGCTCTTACTGTGTGTAGAGCACTGCACTAAGTGCATGTTTGAAAGTACAATAATAATAATGGTCTTTGTTAAGCACTTACTATGTACAAAGTACTGTTCTAAGCGCTGGGAGGATACAAGGTTATCAGATTATCCCACATGGGGCTTACAGTCTTCATCCCCATTTTACAGATGAGGTAACTGAGGCACAGAGAAGTTAAGTGACTTGCCTAAAGTCACACAGCTCACAAGTGGCAGAGCTGGGATTTGAACCCATGACCTCTGACTCCAAAGCCTGTGCTCTTTCCATTGAGCCATGCTGCTTCTACAAGTGAAAGAGTGAAAGAGTTTGTAGACACGATTCCTGCTCACGAGGACCTTAGCATCTACAAGAAGAGACAGCCATTAAAACAGACAGAAAAGTAATACTTCTTACACATAATCAACATAAAATATTAGAGACTCCATCATCACAAAGCTTTGTTTATGAATGCTCAACATCTATTAGTCTCTTGGATAAGGATCAGTGAGAACTGGTCAATCTGAGAAATTTTCAATGGGGTCTACCTATAACCTTATTGTTAAAAAAGAGTCCATTAGCTAATTTTGACAGACCAATTCCGATAAGCATTTCCTGACTTTCAATACATATGGCCCCTTGAATTTTCCCACTTTTCTCATATTTTTCTAGAGCCTCCAGATTCTCAGCTCTTCACTTGCCTTCAAAAACATTTTATAGCATTTATTTATGCCACTGATATTATTCCACACTCAGAATGTGTCTGATTTCTTTTAAGAAGTGGGCAGTGTTTGATGGAACCACTGATGAGGCCATCTTTGACATCATGGTCTTATTTTAGAAAGGATATTTCCTAATTCCACAGAAATTCCATATTTCCCTATCTATGTTTTTCTGATATCCCATAACTCTTTACTACTACACTTCCCACCCACTGACCTACAGCTAGCTGTTGCTGAATTCTTGCTGTGGAGGAAGACCAAATCATTGAGACTATATGTATTTGCATATATAACATACACACATATAGTATGTATTATATATGCAAATAAAAACATTTTGAGATCAGAGATCATGTGTCATTTTTAACATGTATCCTAAATCCTTAATGCAGTCACAATCAGTACATCTTATGTGAAGTCATAAATATTTAATTATTGAACTTAGTATACTTTTTGAAATATACTTTTTGAATAATATACTTTGTGAGATATATACTAGGAATAACTATTCCTAAGCTACTGTCAAGGAATAGATGCCATATTCCAGCCATTAACTAGTGAAGAGATTTTTAGAATAATGAATGATTTTCTATTAATTTAGGATCCTCAAGCTATGTTAAGTTTAGAATCCATAAAGAGAACTAGGAACAAACACACACACACACACACACACACACCACATAAATTCCATTTTCAAATGTCATAACAATAGAAAACACAAGTAAATAATCTTTACCAATATGGCTGGGCAGCATTTCATAGAAAGTGGCATTTTCTTACCTGAAGTAGGCAAAAAAATGGAAAGTATATTTTTAAATTACTCATCTATTTTGTTAACTTGGGTAAACTATTATTTCAACTCGAAAAACAAAGCAAAGACTAGAATTCATTCAATCATGTTTATTCAGCGCTGTGTGCAGAGCACTGTACTAAGCACTTGGAAAGTACAATTCAGCAACAAATAGAGACAATCCCTAGCCCATAACGGGCTCACAGTCTAGAAATTGGCCCTCCGGCAAGGATTTGCTAATGGTAGCAAGCCTCGCTATACATAGTGTCCCCAAATAGTACCAAGGATATTATTGTTGGATTCACATTACTTTTATCTTACTATTCCTGTCCTAACAGACTAAATATTGAGTCAAAGCTTCCAGGAACCCATTGATATGGAGGTGAGCCAAAAGAGCATTCTCGACATTAGTCTTGTATTTATTTTAAGTGCGTAGAACTTTTTATCAATATCGTCTCTGTACTATTAATCTATGTGTGCCTGAGACTGGCTGGTATGTCAACTGAAAATGAAGAATAGATGTCACAAAGACATAAATGAATGTCATCACAGAGACAAATGCACATATAGTTTCAGATAAACCATAACTGATAGAAAGCCTTGGATTCAGAGCAATATAAAGACTCACATATGTCACCCAGGGAGACATGCTCTTACAAAGACCCAAGGGGCAAATGAGGAACCCCTCAATGTCAGATTCCATTATCATGAAGCCACGTTTATGAATAGTCAAAAAACTTGGAGTTTCAGCACAACTACACTGACCCTAGAGGACACAAAGGCATTGAGATAAGTATATGCATAAAAAAAGCCATACCATATGACCGTGTCTCACACATATGTATCCCCAAACCATAATCATTGATATTTATTGGGTACTTATTGGGTGCAGAGCACTGAATTAAGCATTGGAGAGAGTATAATAGAGTTAGTTGACATGAGTCCTACCCACAAGGAGTTTTCAGTCTATGAAAATGTTGTTCTCCCCCACTATATGGCAAAAATCTTATTCTCCCTTAAATCTTCCTCAAATGGTAAGAAACTGCAAAAATCAGGGGAAATGTTCTCAGCATGAAAACTAAATTAGTAAGGCCCAGTGGAAAGGGCACGGCCCTGGGAGCCTGAAATCCTGGGTTCTAATCCCACCTCTGCCACTCGTCTGCTGTGTGACCTTGGACAAATCACTTAATTTCTCTTGTCTCAGTTACCTCATCTGTACAATAGGGACTAAAACCATGAGCGCTATGTGGGATAGAGACTGTGTCCATTGTGATTGCCTTCTGTCTATCCCAGTGCTTGGTACGGTGTCTGACATACAGTAAGTGCTTAACAAATACCATAAAATTACAAAAAAAACCCTTAAAAATGAAGTGACATCACCAAGTGTCTATCAAATGATGTAACAGGTCTGTGAATCCAGAGAGGTCCCAGTATTTACTGAGTCTCTACTGTGTACAGATCCCTTTTCTAGGAGCAGGGTGAATGCAAAGATCAAGCAATAAGTCAGTGGTATTTACTGAGTACTTGGTGCAGAGCACTGTACTAAACTCTTGGGACAGCAAAACAAGAATGTTAGGCATGTTCCCTGTCTACAGCAATCCCCCAAACTCTGCACACAGTAAGCGCTCAATAAATACGATTGAATGAATCTTATAGTCTAGATGGGGAAATAAATATTAATATACATAAATATATAGATATGTAGATAAATGCCGGGGGCCTGAGGGTGAAGTAAATACCAAATGCCCAAAATGCACAAGGTCAAGTGCAAAGACACAAAGATATGTGAATTCAAAAATGGTGGATTCCATAATGAATTGAACAAAGTATTCCCAGCCAATTTCAAGGAAAAAAGTTTGGCTTAAGGTAGAAAATACAGAATTATGCTTCTAGGTCCAAACTTTCTATTAAAAACCATGTAACTGCATTAAGCTAAATTCCCCAAAGTCTGTAGAAGCTTGATGTAAACACTTCTTGTCTGGCAGTCTTTGCCGTTATCTTAGTCTTGCGGTTGCTGACTGTGATATAAGGAAACACATTTTGTGTTCTGCCAATAGTTGTAGATTTGTCTAAACAACATTTCTCTCTTTTCAACAGCCTACCAGAGCCCACCCACACACTGACCAAACAGTGTCAGCTGCACACAGATTTTAGTACAACCAAACTTCAGCATTTGCCTTCCATATGTGCAGCGTGAAAAATTATGCTCTTCGCTCTGTCCCAAATTCCTGCCTTCTTAAGTTCATGGGAAACAGAAGCAGAATGTCTAAGTGGGTGAGAAAACTTACTCTATAAAACGGCCATTGGCGATACATCCATGAGGCGATGTTGGGATATGTCTGAACAGAAAACCTATTTCTGAGGATCTGCTTTTCTGGTCTCTCTTTTGCTTACTACGTTCACATGAGAAGTGTTTGTTTTTGCAGTTCTGAAACAGTACTTTGGGTATATTCAAAGTGAAATAATTTATTCATTGTACAACATTTAACTTAACGTCACCTAACTTCTCTGTGCTTCAGTTTAGTCATCTGTAAAATGGGGATTAAATTACTTGTTCTGCTTCCCACTTAGACTGTTTTAGCCTCATTTGGGAGAAAGGCCATGTCCAAACCACTTACATCGTATTCATTCAATCATATTTACTGAGCACTTACTGTGTGCAGATCTCTGTACTAAGCACTTGGAAAATACAATTCGGCATCAGAGAGAGACAATCCCTATCCAACAACAGACTGTATCAAAACCGTGCTTAATACAGTGTTTGGCATAAGCAGATATCACAATTTCTTAATTGACACCAAAACATTGGAAATGGTTTGGGTCAAAAACCTGAGAATCTAGGGAGATGGTGGCTGAGCAATACTTTGAATTTAGGATTTGAAATGTTCATGGAATCACAGGAGTCCCACGTCATCTCCCATTGGCCTAAACTGAACAAATGTATATCTCGAGATTAATCTTCCACAATTACTTTGGCAAAGTTATTCCTTCGGTATTACTCACACACAAATTTTGGCCTGGTGCTTCATTCCTTCTGAACTTTAGTTTTATTTTTTTTTTCTAAAACGATAACCCTGCCTAAACAGAGATATATGTTACTTAAATAAGAACCGTAACTTTCACTTTAAAAAGTTGTCTTGACCTCACTACTCCTGTCACTCTTAATTCCTCAGCAAATTCTGCTAATTTAGCACAATGCCATAGTTTAGTACGGTACTCTGTACACACAGTAGGTGTTCAACAAATGCTATTGATTGATTAGCAAAATTAAGTACTCCCCTTATGAATTACATACATTGGTATCTAAAAATGTTGCTATTGAGCTAGCTTCCCTCAGGTAACTTACTCTTTTTAGTAGATTAATGATATCATAATGATAATGATGGTATTTGTTAAGTGTTTCCTATCTGCCAAGCACTGTACTGAATGCGATTAAATGAATGCATGAATGAGCACTGAGGTACGTACAAGATAATCAGGTCCACAAGGGGCTCACCGTCTAAATAGGAAACAGAACAAATGAGAGAACTAAGGCACAGAGAAGTTAAGTTACTTGTTCTATTGGTCAAGGACACACGGCAGACAAGTAGCAGGAGCTGGGAATAAAATGCAAGTTCTCTGACTCTCAATGCTCTTTCCATCAAGGCAACCTGTTTAGGCTCCAAGGAGATGGTGGGGGATATAACAAACAGCATTGTTAAGCAAGGCTTTGGTCTATGGTTCCCAGTAATAAGTAAGTCTCTCAGTATTTGGGATTCCTCCTTTCTTGGAAAGAATTTGGAGGGTCCCTTGCTGTGAAGTCCTCCAAATTGCTTAGCCAGATATATTAATTTGCTTCTTTTCCTAGATGAAGTTGGGGAAGTACAATCTTGGGCCCTCCACACACACATCCTTTCAGCGAGACTTCTTTCTTCTCCTGACACCTTCCCGTCAATTCACTCTCAGTTGGGCCACTAATGGGACAGGATTCCCCTCAAAATGGGAGACCATTCCACTGATGATAGAGTTTAGTTTTAGCATTTTAAAAACTTTTAAAGGTTTTAGTAACTGTTATTGTCCAGGTGAGTAAGAAGAATGTGATCATCACATTTTCTATATTCTGCTAAATCTTGACAGGTAATTTTATGGTGGGTAGAACAATCAAGACTGACAATGATACTTCACCTAGTACTGCTATTGTCCTTCTAGACTGTGAGCCCGCTGTTGGGTAGGGACCATCTCTATATGTTGCCAGCTTGTACTTCCCAAGCACTTAGTACAGTGCTCTGCACACAGTAAGCGCTCAATAAATATGATTGAATGAATGAATGAATATGCAATACTTCAAAGTTATATACATTTCTTTAAACCTTCTACTTTTACCAGAACTTTTAATTTCCATACCAAGGTGTTAACCTTAAAAAAAAATCAAATTTCATGTTCCACTGTCTTGTATTTTGTATCTTGTAGCCATTAGATTGTGAACTTCTTCAGAGAGCAAATTGATGGTATCTGTGGTTTTCCTTTTACCTACTGCACAGAAGGCAGTTCCTGTTCTCATTTCTCTTTTTAGACTACAAACTCCTTGAGTACAGGAAAATGTGTTTTGGACTTCCCAAGTTTCCAGTACTGTATGTTGAGCACAATAGATCTCACTATATACTGCTGTTGCTGGCATTTTCTTCTTTTTCCATTCTCTGTATTGCCTTGTTCACAAACTATGAAGCCATGCTGTTAATGTTGCTGGTTCACAATCTGCTATTTTAAGCCAAATATTATAAGCGTGAATAAAGACGATAGATGAGGGTGTGTAAATAGGGCTCTTCTATGATCCTATCATACACTACGTACCAATTACTGAGGTTGAAATTAATCGCTATGTCAACAAAACCCAATAAATTTATTCCTAACAAATTTGCTGGCTTCTTGGAGAATAAAAAAAACAGGAGCAGGAAGCCTATAACTGAGCTCTGCCTGATTCCAGAAAAACTAGCTTGCTGATGCATACTGTCAAGTAAAAAATTCACAGTACAATTCACAGAGCTATGAGAACCCTGATATTAGGCTTCACCTGGAAAGATGCTGTTTCTCTTAAAACTTTATGGCTTGTAGTTTACCACTTGAACACTGTAGTTTACTCTAATTGTTTACCTGGTTTTAATTCTAATTGTTGACCAGTTTTATAAGACAAGAATCTGCAACTGGAGTAGTGTGAATATCAAAAACCTAAAATGAAAAATAGAACACCATTTAGAATACATCTCTGTTCATTACATCATGGGGATAAGAGAGGCCAAAAACCCCGGAAACCAATTCTGAAGTGAGAAATGGGTGTGACTGATGTATAATTACTGTAACTATAGAAAGAGTAAGACAGGTTTCTTTGTGCTTCAATCCATAATAGCATCTCAAGATTCAATAATTTAGTTACATATTTCCTGTACGATGCCAGACTTTTTCAATTTTCAGTCTCCCTGGATTGCAGTGTTTTTGTCAGACACCTATATGTAACATGTGTAGCTCTGCCCAAAACAAGATTTTGTGAAAAATATTTTATATTGTTCATGATCAACTCAATTGTTCAGGATTATTAAACCATCTACCAAACAGCTGACCCACAACCCTAAACTATTTACAGCCATTTGAAGGGTTTAAAGGATACTGAGAAAGAATGGTGAACATTTTACTTACGTGCATCTGGCAGTGTTTACCATTCCCCACCAAACTATGCTATTAAACAGTCAAACTTTATACCTTCCTTTGCACCATAAAATGAGGTCCTGGGCCTTAGTGATAGAAACTAAAAGCCTGGAGGGATTGGTGGAGATCATCTGATCCAGCACCCTGCCTTCCTGAAAATCAGCCAGCTGGGAGAGATGGCTTTCTGCATTTCCCTAAGGAGCCATCGCAGCATCCCTTGATGGCCTAATCCAGCAGTTTAGCCCACTAAAGATCATAAGAACCGTTCTTATGATCCCACTGAAATCTTCTGCTTTAACTGAAGCCCATTTTCACACATTCAGTCCTTAGTGGACACCCATCTCAAGCTCCCTTGAGATCAGGTGACTAGAAACCTGATCACTGTGGACAGTGGGAGAGCCAGAAATATGGTGGGAGAGATGGAAGTGGAGACTACAAGCTCCTTGTGGGAACAGTCATGTATGCCAACTCTATCGTATCGAACTCTAATAGCACTTAGGATAGTATACTGTATACAGTAAGTGCTCGGATACACTACCGATTGACTGAGAAGGACAGAAAGGGGAGAAGGGAAAAGGAGGTAGAGTAAGAGAAAGAAAAAAGAAAAAGGAAAGAAAAATGATAGAGAAAAGGAAGAGAGAGGTGGAGGGGAAGCACCTACTTGTTTCTTCATTGTTCCCTCCCCCACTGCCATTTCCACCTAAGACCACTATGCTATCACTTCTGCCTGATATGTAGTGATAGTGAAGAGGATCGAAATGAGTTGACCCCATTTGGACTATCTTTCATGGGAGCCGCCAGACTGCTTAGGTGACTGAGGGGACCTAGCAAGCTCCCAACCTGTGAACTGAGACTTTTTAAGAGCCATCATCTTCTTTCTAGGGGCTGTAGCAGGTGTTCTCTAGCTGTTCTATCCATTCATATGGAGTTAGGAGCCTCCAATTCTCCACTTCCCTGTAGTGTGAACAGGCAAGCAGACAAGGCAAGCATCTCTTCCCTACATGACTCTTCCCATTAGCTGAGAAACACTTTTTCTTTTGTTTAGGATTTTGGGACCCAACTCCATTTCGGAAAACCTTAACTGGGAATCAGAACAGGCTCCAAAATTTCAGACTGCCCCACTACATTAGGGCATCTGGTTCCAGAATAATGACGACCGTACCTTGAAAACTATCTGTGGGGCAACTAACGTCTTTGCCTGTTGACCAATAATAACAATGATAGCATTTATTAAGCACTTACTCTGTGCAAAGCACTGTTCTAAGCCCTGGGGAGATTACAAGGTGATCGGGTCATCCCACAGGGGATTCACGGTTTTAATCTCCATTTTACAGATGAGGTAACTGAGGCACAGAGAAGTTAAGTGACTTGCCCAAAGTCACACAGCTAGCAATTGGTGGAGCCAGGATTTGAACCCATGACCTCTGACTCCAAAGCCCGTGCTCTTTCCACTGAGCCATGCTGCTTCTCTACTGAGCTAACACTTCATTCATCATTTCAAAATACTTTTCAATTCCTGTGTCCATTTAAAAATGCATTTCTGAATTAGCCTTTCTTCCTCCTGGTAGATTTCTCCCTCTTCCATCCTGACCTATCACAGATGCAGGTATAATGTGTTTTAACATCCTCTTGCAAGCATAAGGGCATTTCATCCTTACAGGCTTTTTTTTTAATATGGTATTTGTTAAGCACCTACTATTTGTCAAACACTGTCATTCTAAACACTGGGTAGGGACTGTCTCTATATGTTGCCAACTTGTACTTCCCAAGCACTTAGTACAGTGCTCTGCACACAGTAAGCGCTCAATAAATACGATTGATTGATTGATACAAGTTAAGTAGGTTCTATACTGTCATTGGTCCTGCATTGGACTCAGCCTAAGTAGGAGGGGAACCGGAGAACTGAGGCATAAAGATGTTAAATGGCTTGCTCAAGGCCACACAGCAAGCAAATTGACAGAGTTGGGATTAGAACTCAGGTCCTCTGACCTCATGGCCCACACTTTTACCACGACGACTTGTCCTTGTGAAAGTTACAGGGACAACAGTTTTAAATATGAGCACATCCAGGTAATGTGGAGGTCAAACACCTGCTGAAACTTGGGCTACTGTGTATGTAAGATGGTTGAGACCAAGTCTTTTTTTTCCCAGGCAAAGTGCATGTACCTTGTCTTCTACTTTCAAGCAGCCCACAGTATAGCACCAGAGGCAGCTGGGAACTTTATGCGAAACATATGGTGAGCCAAACCTTTCCCGATTAATGACCAGATTGTGAAGCAATTTAAACAACAGGGGAACCATGGTCTGCTGACTAAAGAAAAAAATGGGGGGGGGGGGAATCAAAAGAAGTGGGTTGAAGGCAAACAGGCATGTCCTACAAACCCAAACCAAATGATTAGTAGGAGACCAATTACACTGTGCCCTAGCCATGAAGAAAGAGACGTCAGGAGGCTCAAAGGCCAGACCTATACATTTGGAGACTGCCTGATCAATTAAAAGAAAAATGCTGTTGAATTGTCAATGGCTGTGAAAATTGTCAAACTATTGTATCTTGGGTTCAGTGAGTTAGAGAGACAGAATAGCCTGGGAAACAGTGATTTGGATGAGGGTTGTGTGGTGCTAGATTTTATAATAAATGTGTCCATTATGTTTTCTTCAGAACAATAGTCTTTGTTCTTAATCTCCAGCAGTTTTTTCAATCATTTCCCTTCATTTCTCTTTTCTGTAGCACTTCTCTCTTTGTTCTCGTCTTCCCATACCAGACTCACTATCTTTTTTCCCTACATGACTTCTCCTGTTCTCCTTTCTGTGAGGGGTTGGTTGGGGGGGGGGGGAGGGGGAGGGGGAGTGTGTGTGTGTGTGTGTGTACGCGTGCATGCATGTGGGTGCCATTGCTAGCCAAACTATTGTCTTAGAATTGAATGCATCTGTGGGCAGTCACCGATTTCTTTCTACATGCCCAGTGTTAGCCATGCCTAGCTGTATATTCCCTGGGTCCTGGTGACTTAAATATTCAGGAATGGTAAGAAGTTGGTGGTGGGAATATATCTTCACCTTCCCCAGCACATGAAGAGAGCAGAGCATGCATCTCATGCCATCCCACCTCTTTACGCCTAAGTATTCTTCTGCAACGGGCAAATTAAAGACTGGGTAGTGAGTCCAAGGGCCATCTTCCTTCTCCGTCCTTACTCCCCTTGCCCACTATAATAATAATAATGATGGTATTTGTTAAGTGCTGAGTGCAAAGTACTGTTCCAAGCGCTGGGGAGGTTACAAGGTGATCAGGTTGTCCCAAGCAAGGGGGGCTCACAGTTTTAATCCCCATTTTACAGATGAGGTAACTGAGGCATGGAGAAGTTAAGTGACTTGCCCAAAGTCACATAGCTGACAGTTGGTGGAGTGGTATTTGAACCCATGACCTCTGACTCCAAAGCCCGTGCTCTTTACACTGAGCCACGACTATGCTTCCTGCTTCCTCATTTCCACCATTCTTTTACTCTTTAGTGGCCAATGAGTGGCTTGTTGAACAAGGAGTTAAATTTTTGAAATGCCCATAAAGTTGCGTTAAATTGTCCACGTTATCATTAACTTCTAGCCAGGCTCCAGGGAATTTCCCAGGTCATGGGAATCCATTGCTCTGAGCAACCTTTGACTCAGATTTCTGAGACAAGTCTGACTAGCTATGTACAGTGTCCTTCATTTACAGCATATGATCCTCTGTTAGGACAGCCCATCACTGAAGTCAAGTCTGGTTCACACATGTGTTTCTCCCTGGTCAAAATAATAGGCAATCTGAATGTGAGTCACTCACTGTGGCCTCCAGTGATGGATGGAGTTTATTATTGCTATTCAGCATTTATGTCAAAGGTTTTACAGTGATCACTTAGTCTCATAACACCCATGTCAGGAGGCTGACACAAAGAGGCAATAAGCTTGAATTGCATTAACAATTTAGATGGATGGAAGAAAGAACAGGAAAGGTTGTTAGGCCTGGAATGAGTTACCAAAGCAGGCCGTGGATTCACCTTCATGGAGGTCTTTAAAAAGAGGATGGTGCACCTGGGACGGTTTAGTTGTAGCCTTGACGTAGGCAGGAGGATTGCCAAGATGACCCCTGGGACTATGATTCATTGACTATTTTGTCCCTTTCAGTATAGTGACATTGGACAGTGAGTTTAATCCAGGTTTTCTCAGTGACATTTACATTGGGGTACTACCCTTAGGTAGCATTTCCTTAAACAATACCAGGCATCAGCATCATTTACCTTAAATTGCAGGTTTCAAAAGGGCCCAGTTATCACTGCTTTGCACAGTATCTGACACCAGTCCATCAGTCAGTCAATCGCATTTATTGAGCGCTTACTGTGTGCAAAGCACTGTACAAAGAGCTTGGGAGAGTGCAATTTAACAATATAACAGACACATTCCCTACAATAAGCACCTAATAAATGATTTAAGTGGTGGTCATATGTTGAAACAAGTATTCTACCTACTCCATACCATTTAGACAAAGTGACACCAACTAAGAGTTGCAGAGAAGCAGCATGGCTTGGTGGATAGAGCATGGGACCGGGAGTCAGAGGTCATGGGTTCTAATTTGACTCCACCACTTGTCTGCTGTGTGACCTTAGGAAAGTCACTTCACTTCTCTGTACCTGTTACCTCATCTGTAAAATGGGGATTGAGACTGTGAACCCCATGTGGGACAGGAAGTATGTCCAATCTAATCTGCTTGTATCCACCCCAGCGTTTAGTACAGTGTCCTGCACAAGGTAAGTGCTTAACAAATGCCATATCACTTAACAAAAGTGATATGTCTGTCAGGAAATGATAACAATTATTAAATTGTTATCATTTCCTGACAGACATATCACTTTTGTTCCCAGAAAATTTCTGATTTGTTTCAGAGTATTCAGCTAACTAATGAGTTAATTTTCATCAATTAATCATTTGCTGTGCAAAAAACCACTTTAAAACAATAAAACTTTAGGATGTTACAGTAAAGGTAAGGTGGAGATCTTGAAATAAGTGGTGAAACAAACAGAGATTTTGCAAGACTGAGCAATGAACAACAGAAGACAGATGGTAATGCTGGATTTTCAGATCGAGATCATTAAAGTTAGGAAGAGAATAAACTCAGGAAGGTTCATATGTCCAGATGAGTATCAGGGAGTTGTATTTGTAGGACCTGTCCCACAAGACATTAGAATCATATAAACCAAACATGAAAGCAATCAGCAGTTCATATGTCTAGGACCTAGAAGAAATAAGAGCATGCTAGTGGAATCAGACAATGTTTTGATGAAACATCAAAACAGACAGTGGGTATTACGAGAATTACAGCTTCTCGTGGCCAACCACCGTTTTCCGACCACAAGTTTTAATACCCAGGCTCCCTATTTACTATATCATTTTAGCTACCACAGTGACAGTTGAGTAACTAACTACATTTTCCATTGAGAGCTCACACCGCCTGCCATTTCTAATTACCTGCATGACCTCTCTCTCTCTTGCTGTCTGTGTGTTGCTCGGGGGAGGATCAGTTGATTATGGGGAATCTGCAAAACACACACTGAGTCTCATGTTATACTTTAATCTATTAACTTGCAGTGCCCCCCATACTTCTCTCGGTTTTCTTGGGATTTTTGCCATTTGATCCTTAGTCACAGCCTCTAAGGGAAATGTGACTGAGTAGCTTTTACAGTGGCCAAGGAAAAGTTCCTTTTTAACATTAGAGTTCTTGTAACTTTTCTAGAGTCATTACTTGTATCTTGACAAAATAGAATTAAAATAGAACTTTTTTTTTACAGATGAAGGGCCGGCGTTATTCGTATCTATCAGGCTTCTTAATAAGTGTGACAGAAGTCAGAGAAACCTCACCATATTGTACCCATTAATCTTCTCTACCATGGCTTTCAATGAACTCAATCCCATAGTTGACCTGCAGGGCACAGGAATAAAGGTGCCATTAGTAAACGATGGTGGGGCCAATGTGAATTCGTGGGTAGATAGAATTTTTGCAGCTGGTCTTTTGGAAAAATTATTTCTAAATCCATCATTATTATTTTAAAGAAAGTGACTAAATTCCTGGGCAGTAGAGAGAATATTCAATCAGTCAGTCAATTGTATTTATTGAGCACTTACTATGTGCAGAGCACTGTACTAAATGCTTGGGAGAGTAGAGTATAATAAACAGACACATTCCCCATCTACAATGAACTTACAGTCTTTGACTGTGGCAAAACTGTTGAAGAGGTCCATCAACCTCCACTTAAAGATTGTCCTTTGTAGTGCTAATGTGTCTGCCACTTGACATTCTTGCTACTGTTTTTGTCTTGGATTTGGTCACCCCTGATCAAAGACAGCATCACCACTCCTGAATGTTCTCTACCAGGCTATTGGCTGCCTGTTGTTTCCCACAATCCATTATCACACCACATTGTTTCGGGTTGAAAACTCCTTTGGTATATTGAAAGCACCTTGACTGAAACTCCTCTGGTAGATTGGAAGCACTGCTAACTAGTGCACTCCCCCAAACACTTAGTAAGGTTCCCTGCACAGAATACAGGCTCCAAAAATACTACCGCTTGATTAATTACAACAACTCACCTGTATGTGCCCAATTTTATGCCATAAAGCAGCAACAGATGGGACACCCAGTATTATCTATTTACCTAGAAAAGTCTTAACCAGCAAAACTGCATTGCAATACACATTGCCTCCATGTTGATAAACAGAGCTCATTCCAGAACCTAATTTTATTCTGATGACATGGCACCTGTCCACAGGTTTTTTTTTGTTGTCTGTCTCCCCTTTCTAGACTGTGAGCCCGTTGTTAGGTCGGGACCATCTCTATATGTTGTCAACTTGTACTTCCCAAGTGCTTAGTACAGTGCTCTGCACACAGTAAGTGCCCAATAAATACAATTGAATGAATGAATGAATAAATGTTGATGATTCTGTTTCTGGTTTAGGCTGAGAGGACATAGGGAAAAATCATTCGGAGAACGGGCAACTAAAAATAACTAGTGAAAGTATTTCTGCAGATCATCATCTCCAAATTAACAGCTTTCATTTGTTTCCACAAAGGAAAATATACGAAAGGCAGTTCTATGATGATGATGATGATGGTAGTTGTGAAGGGCTTACTATGTGCCAAGCATTGTTCCAAGTGCTGATAGAATGGGATCAAATGTAGCCTTAAAAACTTTAGCATTACAGGAAAAGTTAGCAGCAAATATCCAGGCATAGTAATAGTACAGTGAGAATAATGTCAATTATCTAGTTTGCAGCAATGCATCTGGTACCCGTAAGGTCATTTTAGCGAGTGTTAGGAAGTCAGCAAAATCTAGAGATTTTAAAACAATGAGTACTAATACAGAAACAAAGAGAATGAATAGATGGATGGGAATCTTTGTTAAACCTGACCTCAAACAACTCTTTTTCAAGATTAAAGGTTTACATAAGAACCATTTATTCCAAGAAAGTTTCCTCTAAATTGTAGCTAATGCTTCAGCCAACACAGATTTGGAAAGTGCTGATATGAAATTAATGCTCTCGCTGCTCTTTGCTGAATGGCGGACATATCACTGATCCAAAGAGAATGGGAAGGTGTTTTGGAAATACAGAAATAGCTGCTATGTTAATCCAGAATATACAACTGAGTTCTGGGTCAATGCCTGACATGGACATTGGAGTGTTCGCTGTAAATCCAGGAAGCGTTATATGGCATTCCTAGACTGTGGGCAGAGTTCATATCTATTAACTCTATTGTCCTTGCCCAAGAACTTAGGACAGTCTCTGCACACTGTAAAGTGCTCAAGGAGCCACATTCCCCTTGCTTACCTTGCCTCCTCACCTCAAGAAACTTTCAAGAGGCTTTGGATGTGGTTTTCTGACATCAGATGAGGGTTGCCTGTTTTGCCTAGAAGGGAAAGCAAAGAAGTCAAATGGTGTAAACTAAGGGGATATTTCAGATGTATTACTAGTCTAATAACTGGCATTATGCTGAACTTGCTTTCCCCATTAACAATTCTCCTAGTGCCTGTGACTCACTATTCTTTAACACTCAAAGAGGACACGGATGCATTTTGCAGAATTCTCCTAGTGCCTGTGACTCACTATTCTTTAACACTCAAAGAGGACATGGATGCATTTTGCAGATTGTTACTTGAAATATACCCAGTACCATTCAATACCTCTTTAGGGCACAATTCATGATATTGAAGATGTTGTCTACCACACTCAGGAACTGTAATTTTGAAATCACCCAAATTTTTCAATTCACCCAAATCCACTTTCATCTGGATAAGTGGAAACCATTTTTCTTAGTTCTACAGCTAACCAACTGTGAATGCCAAACACAGACATCGATTCTCAGTTCCATGCATCAAGGGCTGGCCTTTTTTTATGGAATTTGTAAAGCACTTACTATGTGCCAGGCACTGTACTATGCACTGGGGTTGATACAAGGTAATTGAGTTGGACAGAGTCCCTGTCCCACATAGGGCTCACAATCTTAATAATCTCTGTTTTATAGTTGATGTAACTGAGGCTCAGAGAAGTTAAGTGACTTGTCCAAAGTTGCACAGCAGACAAGTGGCAGAGCCAGAACTAGAACCCAGGTCGTTTGTCTTCCAGGGCCATGTTCTTTCAGCTAGATCATGCTGCTTCTCTAATGTTGCTGACTTCTAAGATGTTGTCTTCTCCATTATCTTTGTGCCTGATTCGATCTTGTAGCTACCCCTTATCAGTCCTTATCATGGTGCTTGACACTTAGAAGGAATTAATAAATACCACAATAATTCATCATTTCAAATGGGAAAGTTGGCAAGATCACATCAGAACATATTATCTTTCCAAATCATCTATGATTTGCTATTTTATCTTTCTTCCTTTCTTCTCGTTTTACCTTTTTTACCTACTAGTCGTTGTCACAGCAGGCAGTTACATTCAGTGGAAAAGGATAATGTTTGTAACAAATCTGATTCAACTACAGTTTTGCTTTACTGACTTTGACAGTAATTGTCTGTTGAAACTGCTTTGAAAAGCAGTTTTCCAAAAAGTAGAAGGAACTAGTTCACGTTGCGTCGTTAACTAATATCAAGTAAAATTTATTTTCCAAGCTGCTTGATAGTATGGCTATTCATTTCCTATGGATGGAACTCCATTTGTTAACGGCATTAGAGCCAGAAGCCTGAATTAATAGTAAATGATGGCACGACCTTTAAAAAATCCCTTTAAAAAAATGTTAAAAGATTAGGGATCACTCATTCTGGTAAAGAAGAACAGTGGGTATTTTAATAACAGTCTTCAAGAATATGAATGATTGCTGCATGGAATATGGTGACCAGCTGTTCAGTTTCACCAAGTGCAGAACAAGAGAAAATTTGCAACTGAAGAAATTTTTAGATTAACTAGAAAGCTAGACCGAATTGCGAATGGATGTAGAAGAGTCTCCTAAAATAGTATAGACTCGGATCTGTGATTATTTAGTGTAGTTCTTTGCTGAGGAAGGGATATAGATAAAATGGCCTTTCAAAGTCTTTGCATACCATATGAAGTCAGTAATTATACTAACAACAACATATTGAGAGCAAATAAGAACCACTGATCCAGATTAAAAATAATTTAATTTACTGCAGGTTTTCATATTGCCAGGAAACCTCAATTCTGGGAAAAAAACAAAGATAGAACCACTTATCTTCATACTTTTCTTAACTGAATGATGCTGCAGGTTACTAAAGTAGCAAGGGAATGTAGAACATAATTCACCCACTGTGGATCACTCCCCATCAAGATAGCAGCATGGCCCAACGGAAAGAGTCGGGGCCTGGAAATCAGAGGACCTGGGTTCTAATCCCAGTGCCAACCTGTACCTGCTGCGTGACTTTGAGCAAATCACTGACTTCTCTGCGCCTCATTTTCCTCATCTGTGAAAGGGGGACTCAAAATCTGTTTTCCCTCCTACTTAGACTGTGAGCCTCGTCTTGTGTCTACCTCAGTACTTAGTACAGTGCTTGACCCACAGTAAGCACTTAATAAATACCACTATTATTTATCTGATTTAATTTTTCATGGTATTTGTTAAGCAATTACTATACGTCAGGTACTGTATTAAGCACATGGGTAGATACAAAACCATCAGGTTGGATACGGTCCATGTCCCACATGGGGCTCACAGTTTTAATCCCCATTTTACAGATGAAGTAGCTGAGGCCCTGAAAGTTAAAAAACCAGGAACATCCCACTACATATACATGCATCATTCAATCCCAACACTCACTCCTCTTGGGCAAGATGGTATTTGCAAACTTTTCTACAGGTTAAATGGATTGGATGGTATCAAAGCTTTTATATTTTACAATATCCTACATTTTAAAAAATTATAAATATATCTCACTACAATTTTTCTTCTTACATGGATATATAAGGTAGAAATAACAGTTTGTGGCTTGTATTTGTCTTTCACTTTAAGGGGGTTTCAATGGTGGATCTTAATCATTTTTATCAGTTTCACAACACACTTTCCACAGGAAGGAGAATGATGAGTGGAGGTATGTTACTGCTTCCAGACAGACTACTTGGCATAGTTATGGTGAATATCTTATTTCCCAAAGGGAACACATTTCACCCAGTTTCCTTTGTTGTGGACCAGCGCTGTAATTACTGCCTTGTGAACATCTGAAATAATTTGTAATGCTTTCCTTCCAGTGTTGGATCCTAAAGGTAATGTTGCTCCTCCCTGGTCTTCCTCCTCCTCCTTTCCCTTGACCTGACTTGTTCACATGAATCGTATTAGAGATTGACAATCAAATCTACCCATCAATGCTACTTACTTCCCATGTCAGAACATTATACACAGCACATGAGTACAATAGAATTGGTGGAGATGAACCTTGCCTACAAGGGGGTTACAATCTAGTGGGCTACCATGACATTCAAGACTGAGTTTAGTCTAAATTTGAACATCCCCATTGTTCTATATTCAGTGGGATCAATTATTTGATGATGATGATGATGCCTTCTTCAGTAGATCCCAGGATTTCTGTAGGGATGCATTCATAACTGGGCATCAAGTACTTCAGTCAATGGGAAGTCAATTAAGCACATTCATTTCTTGAAAGGACTGCATCTCAGGTATTTCTTTTCCAATTTCTCCTGGGAAATCATTGAAGCAGCACGGCTCAGTGGAAAGAGCCCGGGCTTTGGAGTCAGGGGTCATGGGTTCAAATCCCAGCACTGCCACTTGTCAGCTGGGTGACTTTGGGCAAGTCACTTAACTTCTCTGTGCCTCAGTTCCCTCATTGTGAAATGGGGATTAAGACTGTGAGCCCCCATGGGACAACCTGATCTCCTTGTAACCTCCCCAGCACTAAGAACAGTGCTTTGCACATAGTAAGTGCTTAATAAATACCATTATTATTATTATCATTATTCCATCTCCTTGTCTCTAGCCAAACACCCCTACTTCTGAGCTCCCTTAGATTTCACTGCCCTTCTGGCCTCTGGTCTTGCCCCCCAAACTCAGCGTGGCTCATTGGAAAGAGTCTGGGCTTTGGAGTCAGAGGTCATGGGTTCAAAACCCTACTCTGCCACTTGTCAGCTGTGTGACTTTGGGCAAGTCACTTAACTTATCTGTGCCTCAATTACCTCATCTGTAAAATGGGGATGAAGACTGTGAGCCCCCCGAGGGACAACCTGATCACCTTGTAACCTCCCCAGCGCTTAGAATAGTGCTTTGCACATAGTAAGTGCTTAATAAATGCCATTATTATCATTATTATTATTCTGCCATCTTTTCAGCCCCCATCTGCCTCTTTATTGTACATCATGTTTCTCCCCCACTTCTTCATCGGCCCCTCCTGCCTGCTCTCCCCATTATAGTCCAGTCCTGGCTCCTGATTTTTCAGACCAGACCTAGAAGGTGGAGATCTTGTGACCTGGAAGCAGCTACATGGAAGTAGCAAGGATCTCAATGGGATCCACCAGCACTGAAGCTGTGGAAAAACTAAATAAATTATAGGAAGAAATAGAGAAATAGTTGCAGGAGCCAAGAGAGCTGCCAAAGATTTAGAACTCTGTAGCAGTATAGGGGCTTAATTTGGTTACCTCAAAGAGGACAGGGTTAGCTTTAAATTGTTCACTGGGAAATGGGTTGCATGTATAACTCCTGAGTTGCAAATTTCACTATTCTGATCCATTAATATACTGAGTATTTCTCCATAAATGTCAGTAGTGAACAAAACAGGAAAGGCAGGAGAGCAAGCACATAGGGAAAAGTTAAGTGATCAATCAATCATATTACGTTCTTACTGTGTACAGAGCACTTGCGTGAGTACAAAGCAACAGAGTTGGACACACTACCTGCCCACAATGAGCTTACAGTCTAGAGGGGGAAGTGGTGGCAGAAGGATTCTGAAATATCCGCTCTGCTGTGCCCATTACCTTTGGTTTTGGGAACCAGCAGTAATGAGGACGCCTCATTCATCAATCTGTTGCAGTGATGAAAGACAACAACTTTAGCCTTTTTTTTTTTTTTTAGAGAAAATAACACTGGACAGGTGTGTGTGAAATTTTCTCAAATGAGAAAAATTTTCCAAAGGTGACTTAATATTGTAAAAAATAAATCATTTGTTAAATGCTTACTCTGTGCCAAACATAAGCACTGGGGTAGGTGTAATATAAGCAGATCAAACACCATCCCTGATCACACATAGGACTCGCAGTCTAAGTGCGCAGGAGAACAGGTATCACCCATTTATGCAGATGAAGAAACTGTCATAGTTAAGCTAAGTGACTTGCCCAAGGTCACACAGTAGAAACATTGTAGATCTGGAATTAGAACTCAATTTTACTGATTCCCAAGCCTGTGCTGTTTCTGCTATCATTTTTGTCATTGACAAAAATATGATTTCATAATTTCATAAAGGTTTTGGGTATGATCAGATAAATTACAAGAGACCTCTCATCACCTGAGAACATAAAACCTTAATAGGAGAGAAAAAAAAGAGAAAAGAACCCAAAGATGAAGAGCTGATTTTTCTTTGTTTTGTTTTGGGAAACTTGGCAACTTCTCTTCTACCCAACTGCTAAGCATCTGTGAAGCGTACTGTAACTGGATGATGCGTTTCCATTTCTAACCTCACACATGTCCTGCGGGATCTAAATAAGTACAGGTTCTGAATGAGGCAATTTCTTGACGCAGTTGTGGCCAACAGTCTCCTTTGTTCTAGGAGCCCATTCAATGTTTACTCAAGGAGGCTGCTGGCAAGCACATCTATTGCAACACTGAGGCTGACACACGCTGGGTGTAGGTAGCTCTTCTTTGGCCCAAGAGCTGATCAGGACAAGGGACAAACTAAAGAGAATTCTATCTAGGGACAGGAAAGTAACTGGACACAAATTTAGCCATTAAAGTGTCTTGTAATTCTCCCAGTAGTTCAAATGCTACAACAAGGAAGCACATAGTGGCATATAGTAGCACTGGCATTTATTGAGCATCCAGTGGGTGTGATGTGCAGTACTAAGTTCTGATAAGATATGCCGGGAACAAATTAAACTGGATGTTCAGTATAGGTCTATACATAACTTGATATTTGGTCATCAAACTTCAATTTTAACGAGCTCAAGCTTTCCTAGAACACGGTGAGTCTGGGAATTTATAAAGACTGTTAAAGGGTCTCAGGGTCCTTTGGGAAAAGCAGTGTTACCCATTAAGGAGTCCTGTGACTTTTTTCCAGCATGCTCAAGGAGAGATATGTTGGGAAGCAGCATGGCTCAGTGGAAAGAGCATGGGCTTCAGAGTCAGAGGTCATGGGTTCAAATCTTCCTCCGCCAATTGTCAGCTGTGTGACTTTAGGCAAGTCACTTAACTTCTCTGTGCCTCAGTTACCTCATCTGTAAAATGGGGATGAAGCCTGTGAGCTCCTTGTGGGACAATCTGATCATCTTGTAACCTCCCCAGCACTTAGAACAGTGCTTTGCACATAGTAAGCACTTAATAAATGCCATTATTATTATTACTCCTGCTTCTCGGGAGCTGGGACTGTATTTCCAGAAAAAATAAAACTCCTCTGGGAATCAGGAGACCTGGATCCTAATCCTGGTTCTTCCTGTAGCTAGGTAATGTGGGTGAAGATCATACATGCGCTTTGCAATGTCCTATACCCTTGTCTGGCTACTTATGGGCTGTGTTCTGTGCCTAAGCGGGCACACGACTGGCAGGGCTGAGAGAATGGGAGGCCTTGATTTACCATGTCTTTAAAACACTTCTTCTGTGCTCCTCGCAGGGAGTCATGACAGCCCTTTTATGGGATTTGAATCACTTGAATGGCAGTTGAATAACATACTTACTGTAACCTCTCTGGCTATTAACCCATAGGGACAAACTTCACCCTGGGCCTGCCTATTTGGAAAGAGTGAAATCCATAGATGAGCTTCAACAGCGTGATCATATACCTGTGCTTTCCCCTTATGTGGCAGGCACCAGCTGTGAGCAAAAGGTAACACAATGGCCAAAAGCCTCAAATGGAATTCTTTTTTTATATTGGGATCATCCTCAGAGGCAACAAAATCAGCAAGACCACTCTACATTAAGAACCAGCATCATATCTAAGTGTTTAGCATCTCCAAGATATTTTATGAGATGTGATATGTAGGGAAGCACCACTTTTGGAAATGTGCCAGTTTTCTGTAATTTTTCATCTGAATCAAATATGAAAGGGATCCAATATATCCTTGAAGATATAAAGATTTCTTGCTGGCAGCTGGTCCAGATGTCTGTGGTCAAAGCATATCAGACTGAATATTTTTTGTTCATTACAAAGACAGGCTTAGGTCAATATCTAAATGTCACAAACAGTAGATTTCAGAGATGCTTTCATTGAGAGGCTATTTGGGGGCTGATCTATATTAGGATGGTATCAAACATTTCCTGAATAGGTTTTCTTCTTTTATCATGTCCTGGATTTCTACTGTCCAAATTGAAATGATCCCAGTCCACCCAGATACTTTTCTATGCGTGCTTCTAAAGCGTTGAGTTGCCACAAGACAAAGAACCTTGGTAGGCAAACACATTGGAAGATAAGAAAGATAAAAGACAAATCAGAAGAACAGAGATTAAGACTAGTAAAATGGCTTTGCTCCCCCCCACTACACACACACAAACACACACATACACACAAGCACAAAAACACAAAAGCATACTTCATTGTCTTTCTGCAAAAAATTATATAGACATAGATAATGGTGCTAACTAGCAGTTATTTAAGGGCATATAAGTATTTTCTTGAATTATATTAATGTCTGTATCCCCCTGTAGATTGAAAACTCATTATGGGCAGGGAATGTGGCAACGCTGTTATATTATTCTCACCCATCTGCTTAGTATAGTGTTCTGTACACAGTAAGACCTCAATAAATATGATTAATTGTCTAATTGACTGAAATGAGGGCTACCCACAAAAAGCGGCTTTGCTGATGGCATCTCATGGTCTATACTATCAATATTTTTCTTTTGTCCATGTTCCCTCTTTTTGTTTTAGAATTTTCTCTTTGAACTATTCCGTCCATTGCTGAGTGATGAGGATGATCTATGAATTAATCAGTGGTATTTACTGAGTGCTTACTTTGTGTAGAAGTGCTTGGGAGAGTAGGAAATGACCCCATAATGAGCTTTATAAGCAGCAAGAGAGATTAGCCAAGGTGCCAAAAAAAGTCTAAAAGAGCTGAGACAAGAAAAACAATAAGAAATCTTGGTCTGTATCCTTCTTAAATAGGAGTTTTGCGAAGCTGAGGGCTTGTTCCGGTAGACTGCAGTGAAGTGAAACAATACGGTCTAGTTGAAAGCACATGGGTTTGGAAGCCAGGGGACCTGGGTTTTAGAAAGGCCTGCCATGTTCTTGTGGTGCAACTTTGAGCAAGTCACTTAATTTCTCTGTGCTTCAGATCCCTCATTTGCAAGGTGGGGATTCAATACCTATTTTCCTCCTACTTAAGGGTGTGAGCCCCACTTGGACCTGATCTACACCAATGTTCAGCACATAGTAAGCACTTACCAAGCACACAAATGTGATTGTTTTGCAAAAAAGCAATAGAGATAGTATGTGTGTGTGGGGGTGTGTGTGTGTGTGGTGGGAACAAAGCCATTCACTAGCCTTAGTCTCCGATCTGATTTTTCTTTTATCTTCCTTATCTTCCAGTGTGTTTACAGACCAAGGCTCTTCTTCTTATGGCAACAACACTTGAATTAGTCACTTAACCTCTGTGTGCCTCAGTTTTTGTAAACTGTAGAATGGGGGATAAGCTACCAACTAATAATAATTGAGGTATTTGTCAAGTGCTATTTGCCAGGTGCTAGCTAGATACCAATGCTAGATCAAGCAGAATCCCTCTCCCACATAAGGCTGTTTAAGAAAGAAGGAGAACAGGTACTTAATCCCTATTTTGCTGATAAGGAAACAGGGGCACAGGGGCTAAGGGTGGATCTGGATTAGAGCCCAGGTCCTCTGACTCCTCAACCCATGCTCTACTCAGTAGACCACAGTGTTTCTCATGAAACAATAGTTCCATTCCATAATTGCAAAATATTCCAGGTTTTCAAGGATACTACCAGCTGGGCATGTGGGTGGGCTTAGTGGAACTGATCCCCACTACTGTTGAAACAAATCTAAATAGGAAGAAGCACTGCTATAGGAAAACACCTTTAGTGTCTGCTACTAAGGACCTCTGAACACCCCAATGGTATAGCAGATAGAAAAGATGTTCTCCTCTCATTGAGCATCTTCGTGCAGAGCCCTGTGCAAAGCACTTCAGGGAATCCAAGAGAACAAGAGTCCCTGCACCAAACGTGTATACAGCCACAGTAGACCTTACGTATTGAGACTTCAGTCTGGAAGAGACTGTTTCTCAAAGATAGCCTCACACATGGATGCCATATCACCAACTCTGATTATGAAGGAGGTTGTATATTTATATTTATGGGACAAATTCCTATGGAATGAGGAATCTATTCCAGAAACAAGATCTCCAGACATGCTTCTCCTTCATATTTCCATTATAAATATCACTCCCTTTAAATAACATTTTCTTCTTGCATCTACACCACTGTCCCTCCTTATATGTATCTCTATTGTGTCTCACTACCTCATAGATTAGGCTGCTGGTCATCACGTCATATCCCATCTCTAGCTCTGGCTTTGCCGTTAGCTCCTGGCTCAAAGAATTAATGTAAGGAAGATGGATGATATGAATTCTGGGCCAGAAACACATGTTTTGGGAGTCTGTACTGAACACAGAGATACATTAGTCATGAAGTATACAGTTTCATCAATGACTCAACCAACAAAATACGTTCCAAAAAATTTGTCTGCTAAAAGAGATCTCGAGAGTTCAAGAAGTATATGATAGATGTGTTAAACAATGAGGGCCAAATCTGCATTGTGACCTCTGTTTAGAAAAAAAGAAAAAAAAAGAAACTGGTCCCCAAGATGGAGTACAGCTGGTTAATTGTGGCCCCAGATACCCAGATGTGCTTGCAAGTAATAATCAGATAGTCCATACTTTTGGATATCTGCAAAAATAACTGCATTTGAAAATTATGCTTTTCCTTCAGGACATCAGAGTACTTCCCAAAGCTATATAAATACAATAGACTATATAGTATTTACACGTTATAGGTGGGGAAATTCAAATGTGCTAAAGTCATAGACAAAGCAGAGAGTACCCAGGATTCCTGATCTTCATTTTTCAGACTACTACTTTATTACAGAAGAAAGTGGAAATCGTGTTTACTGAGTGCTTACTGTGGGCAGAGCACTATACTAAGTGTTTGGGAGAGTACAATTCAGCCATAAACAGACTCATTCACTGCCCACAATGAGAGTCTTGGTTGGTTGGTTGCGGTACTTAAGTCAAATCTCCCATCATGTATCTTTGTGCCACACATTTTGAATAGAACTCTACCTACAAATTAGGCCATGTTCGTTTGATAAGATGTTCCGGGCTGGATAGAAGGCACTGCAGTGTTGGAATAAACAGTCGTGTGCCTGTGCATGGCTTTGGCCCAGGCCTGACCACTTCTTAACACAAGGTTCTTCAAGAACACAGTTTCTGGACTATAAGAGAACCAATGGTTCATGATGTCATTGCCCTTTGGTTACTCTTGGAAGACTTTAAAAGTAGATAAAGGGTTCTCATTACTTGACTACCCCTTGGCTGCAAGCAAGGAATGTTATAGTTTATAGAATTCTGATTAACATTAATTATATTGTAAAATGGAACTAAATTGTCCACTAAAGTGCACTCTGTCCTTGTAACAGACCTCCTCATACATCTGATTTGCGAAGTTAATTGTTGTGTGTACACCCACGCCAATTCTTAAATTATATCCTACGCTCTCTTGTGTCCAGTTTTCCCAGAGGATTTGTGACATATGCTCAGCACATAGGCTGAGAATGGACTAAAAACTTATCACTCAGATAAAATATAATGACCAAATGAATTGAATATTTTCTAATCTACCCTCCCAATAGGTTCTTAGTGCTTTTAAAAGAGAATGAGCCTTTTAAATGCATTGACACAAAATGCAAAATATCATAACTAAACAATTTTTCCAAGTGGTATTTAATTAGTTCACAATATCTTCAAATGGAAGACCCTTGGCCAAGGTCACTCTAGTCTTCTATTGCACAGAGGTGATATATATCCTCTGGAGTCATCACCATTTCTAGTGCACTCTCCATAAAAAAAGAAAAGCCATCCTCTCAGAGTTAATGGAATCAGCTAAAATGGAGGTCAAACTAGCTACAGGTCAGCTTTTGCTGCTGCAACTATTTATCCCAGCACTTCTTGCCTGTGCTGAAACTTTCTTAACTCTTAATGGTGAATCAAACTCTCCTAATGGGATCCAAAGCTTGGTCAGAGGCAGAGGAGGAAGGGACCAAAGTCAGGGAAAGAGTCCTTACTTAGTCCATGTGGCTTCAGAAGCAGGTAAATATAGTGATGGCTCATCACGGAACCATGTAGGAGGCCAGATTCCTGAGCCCTTCTTGTGTTTCTACATAAATAACAGCAAGTTCCAATGCACAACAATTTGATCATGGTTGCTTCTGGAAATGATATCTTTGATTTTGCAATATAGTACCATGGACTGCCTGGAAGGGCATGCTGTAATGCTGGCACTGAGTCTGAAAACACTGTAATAGTGGAGAATAATCGAGAAGTAGTCTGGCCTAATGGAAAGAGCACAGGCCTGGGAGTCAGAGGACCTGGGTTCTAATCCTGGCTTCACCATTTCTCTGCTGGTTAACTTGGGGTGAGTCACTTAGCTTCTTCATTCCTCAGTTACTTCATCCGTAAAATAAGAATTAAGAATATGAAGCCCATGTGGGAAATGAACTGTGTCCAACTTGATTATCTCGAATGTACATCTGGCACAGAGGAAGTACTTAACAAATACCAATTAAAAAAAAAAGCTCCAAAGATCAGGGAAGCTGGGCTGGATGAAGGAGGGCCACCACAGTTGGAAATTTTTTGTCTTTCTAAATTCTGCCAAAGGACTGGATACGATTTTCACTTGCTCCCAAAGCTTCAACTGAAATCTCTTTGCAGATGACTCACCTATATACATCTCCACTCTTGACTTCTCTCCTTCTCTGCATTTTTCCTCCTGCCTTCAAGACATCTATACCTGGATATCCCGCTGATGCCTCAATCCAAAACAGAACTTCTCATCTTCCCACCCAAAAACTTCCCTCCCCTTGACTTTTCTGTCACTACAGACAGAATCACGATCCTCCCTGTCTCACAAGCTCATAACTTTGGCATTCTCCATGACATCTCTCTCATTCAACCCACACATTCACTAAATCACTAAATACTAAATCAACATTCACAACATCATTAGAATCTGCCCATACCCCTCTATCCAAATTGCTACCATGTTAATCCAAGCCCTAATCCTTTCTGGCCTTGATTACTGTATCAACCTTCTTGCTGACTTCCTAGCATCCTGCCTCTCCCCAGTCCAGCCCACACTTCATTTTGCTGCCCGGGTTATTTTTCTATAAAAATGTTCATTCCATGTTTTCCCACTCCCCAAAAACCTCAGTGGTTGCCCATCCACCTCCTTGTCCAACAGAAACTCTTTACCATTGTCTTTAAAGCGCTCAATCACTTTGCCCTCTCTGATCTTACCTGGCTGTCCTCCTACTACAATCCAGTCCACACACTGCACTTCTCTAATGCCAACCTACTCACTGTAGTTCAATCTCCTCTATCTTACCACTGACCTCTTACTCATGTTCTGCCTCTGGCCTGGAATACCCTCCCTCTTCATATCCTACAGAAGATCACTCTCCGCACCTCCAGAGCCTTTCTGATAGCACATCTCCTTCAAGAAGACTTCCCCAAATAAGCCCTCATTTCCTCTTCTTCCACTCCCTTCTGCATCGCCCTTGTATTTGGTTTTGCCCCCTTTATTCATACTTCCCTTAGTTCCACTACACTTATGTACATATTTGTAATTTATTTATTTATTTGAATGTCTGTCATTCTCTCTCTAGACTAAGCTCACTGTGGGCAGGAATATGTCTACCCACTCTGTTATATGGATCTCTCCCAAACATTTAGCATAGTGTTCTGTACCTAGTAAATTTGATTGTGCAACTCCTAGTGGTTTTAGGACTGTCGCTTATTCAAGGGGCTCCACCTTATTTGAGGGGAATCAAGAGGAAGGGGCAAGGTTCTGTATGGTGCATTTCCACCCACCTCATTCAAACTCTGTTCTATCATCCAATTACTCTTAACCTTATTTTTATTTATAAAATATAAATACATGAATAAATTTTATTTTATAAAATACAAATTTCAGGTATTTGGAAAGAAAAACTCTCCAACTTAGTAAAGAAACTAATTTGAGGTTTTTTTTTTTTTGATCTCCATTATCAAAGAAGGTACGCTTGGTACATCAGCACCCTTAATTCCTGGGGAGTGTTTTTATCACCATTGGCACCTCTTTACCTGGTATTTCAGTCTTCATTTTTATTTAGAGCAATTTCTTTAGTCTTTTGTTGGCACAACCATGTGTTTGCAACTTCATATGGAGTAGATTTCCTCTCCTCCTGCCTTCAGGACATCTCCATCTGGATGTCTGCCTGCCACCTAAAACTCTACATGTTCAAGACTGAACTCCTTGTCTTCCCTCCCAAACCCTGCCCTCTCCCTGACTTTCCCATCACTGTTGACGGCACTACCATCCTTCCCATCTCACAAGCCCGCAACCTTGGTGTCATCCTCGACTCTGCTCTCTCGTTCACTCCTCACATCCAAGCCGTCACCAAAACCTGCCGGTCTCACCTCCACAACATTGCCAAGATCTGCCCTTTCCTCTCCATCCAAACCGCTACGCTGCTTGTTCAAACTCTCATCCTATCCCGTCTGGATTACTGTATCAGCCTCTGCTCCAATCTCCCATCCTCCTGTCTCTCCCCACTTCAATCCATACTTCACGCCACTGCCCAGATTGTCTTTGTCCAGAAACGCTCTGGGCATGTTACTCCCCTCCTCAAAAATCTCCAGTGGCTACCAATCAAACTATGCATCAGGCAGAAACTCCTCACCCTGGGCTTCAAGGCTGTCCATCAACTCGCCCCCTCCTACCTCACCTCCCTTCTCTCCTTCTCCAGCCCAGCCTGCACCCTCCGCTCCTCTGCCGCTAATCTCCTTACCGTGCCTCGTTCTTGCCTGTCCCGCCATCAACCCCCGGCCCACGTCATCCCCCTCCAGCCCACGTCATCCCCCTGGCCTGGAATGCCCTCCCTCTGCCCATCCGCCAAGCTAGCTCTCTTCCTCCTTTCAAGGCCCTACTGAGAGCTCACCTCCTCCAGGAGGCCTTCCCAGACTGAGCCCCCTCCTTCCTCTCCCCCTCCTCCCCCTCTTCATCCCCCCCGCCTTACCTCCTTCCCTTCCCCACAGCACCTGTATATATGTATATATGTTTGTACGTATTTATTACCCTATTTATGTATTTATTTTTCTTGTACATATTTCTTCTACTTATTTTATTTTGTTAATATGTTTTGTTTTGTTCTCTGTCTCCCCCTTCTAGACTGTGAGCCACTGTTGGGTAGGGACCGTCTCTATAGGTTGCCAACTTGTACTTCCCAAGCGCTTAGTACAGTGCTCTGCACACAGTAAGTGCTCAATAAATACGATTGAATGAATGAATAGATTTGATTCCCATTTAGATACCTTCCTTTTGTTATTTCACATAAAGTTGTGAAATATTAATCACCAAAAGGAGACTGGACTAATTTGTATCTATCTCATTGGTTATTATGATGCTTGTCACATAGCAAACTCTAGTTATTATTATTATTATTATGGTATTTGCCATCATTATTATCATTATTACTTTGACTACAGTTTTTCATGGCCTGCCTCATTAGCTCCTTAAGGGATTTCTGCTTGGGGCATGCTCAGTTCCAGGAGAGACCTTTATTTCATTCCAGCAGAAGGGAGAGCATTGTATCAGGGAGGAAAAAGCCAGAAGATGAGACTCTCTGTATGGAGCAACCAATGAACCCAATGTTGGATATGTATATAAATAGACCCTATGTATATATGTATATATATGGAGAGAGCAATCCTAACCTGGATTTAAAACTATTTAATCTTAAGGCCTCCCTATGTTATTGTAACTTATGAATAATTTAGTCTGCTTGGAAAAGCCTACACTTGATGGCATCAGATCCCTAAGCATGGCTTCTCCATAGAGATAAACTATGGTTAACCATGAGAAAGGTAGTTGTTAAAGCAGTAAATGTCACTAAAGCGAATTTATACATGAGGTAATCTATGATTACCAGGAGGAGTGATCCACAGGAATTAATTACTTCACATTCCCTCATAAATTGTCTGAAAGGAATGGAGAGCACATTCAACAAATTGAGATTTAGGATTTTCCCCATCTTTAATTCAAGGGAATTAAATAAAACAATGTAAATTTTCTGCTTTGATTTTTTTTGTAAGGGAGTTCTCGACTACTTAGTTAGATATCTGCCCCATCCCCGTAGGATGGCAGCATGGCGTAGTGGCTACAGCCTGGGCGTCAGAATGTCATGGGTTC
The DNA here is from genome assembly GCF_015852505.1 of Tachyglossus aculeatus. Lineage (NCBI taxonomy): Eukaryota > Metazoa > Chordata > Mammalia > Monotremata > Tachyglossidae > Tachyglossus > Tachyglossus aculeatus. Next base: position 25,527,724 of record NC_052077.1, on the reverse strand, counting down.
TAATCCTGGCTCTGCCACTCCTCTGCTGTGTGACCTTGGGGAAGTCAATCCACTTCTCTGGGTCTTAGTTACCTTGTCTGTAAAATGAGGATTGAGACTGTGAGCCCCATGTGGGACAGAGACTGTGTCCAATCCAATTTACTTGTGCCCATGCCAGTGCTTAGTACAGTGCCTGGCACATAGTAAGTGCTTAACAAATACAGCAGTTATTATCATTATCCCTGTGTCATTTTGATCCATGACCAGTTCACCAGGTGACATCCTTCAAGACAACCAAATAATCAACCTTCTCATTTTGTCATTTCTTCCATCGTCGAAATGGTTTAAACTACAGTTGCGGGTCTACTGAGGGGGAAGCAGAGCCACGGAAGAGGGAGGTGGTACACTCTATCTCTCCTACATCTATTTCCTTTCCCCTACCTCCTCCTTGTTCTCCAGATGGTTGGGTGTCATGAGGACAGGGGGTTATGGAGGGAAATGTACCTGAGGGGCTAAGACAAAGTGTAGCGAGACTACTGGGGATAAATAACCTTTTCCCAACCCTCCCCCCCGCAACCCCATCACAAGGAGCTAGGACACAGCATTGTGGTAATCATGGGGGTGGTTCTATAGGAAATGAAAATTGCTGGTGTGAAATTTCTTCCTGCCAGCTGCTAGGACACACAGCAATTGGAGATAAATTTTTCTGTGGATGGCAGATGTTCCAGTCAATTGGATCCTGTCTGCAGGGTCCAATCGGAGGTCTTGGCTCATTTGCAAGTCATAAATCAACCCTTTCAACTGGGTGTAAGATCATCAGATATGGGTGCTCAGGTGTCCATAATCCAGTCAAAACTGCAGACAATTCACACCTGCGTCTTGTACAACCCTGCAAATCTTCCCTCTCAATAACAAACCTGATGTACCTAACTTCCAAATTTGGGAATGTAGATAAAATTTAGTCACTTTAACTAGTTTGGACAGGTTTCATAAAGTGATACTTATACTTAAACCAATATAGTCATATTGATTTGAGGGCTATTAAAGAGATCACTCTCACTTTCTAAATTGTTTCCAGCATAAGTAAATATTGTCTCTGATACCCACCTCTGTGCTTGCATACAGTAAACACACATATACACACACTCCCCCAACAACAGGGGAGACCTTTTACTGATCCTCCCTTCTGGAGCACCCAATAGCAGGCAATCAATAAATCAACTGTACTGAGCTGAAATGTATTGAGCACTTACTGTTTGCAGAGCACTGTACTAAGTTCTTGGGAGAGTACAATATAAGAGAGTTGGTTGATACATTCCCTTCCCACAACAAGCTAAGAGTCTAGAGGGAATATATAAACGGTGAGGAGTGAGATGAAGACTACATCACCCGTTGTGGAGTCCAGAAATTGCCAGTGACAGTGGAATTTTCTATTTTTCAGGGATATGTAACTTTGGATCTGTAGTGCTAGGATAGATATTAGGGAATCAGATCAGACACAATTTTTGTCCCACCCAGGGCTTACTATCTAATGGGGAGGGAGAACAGGTATTTTTCCCTATTTTATAGATGAGGGATCTAGGCCCAGAGAGATCAAGTGAACTTGCCCAAGATAAATGACAGAGCAAGGATTATTATTATTAATTATTATTATTATTATTATTATGGTATTTAAGTGCTTACTATGTGCCAGGACACAAGCAAGTCAGGTTGGACACAATACCTGTCCCACGTGGGGCTCACAGTCTCAATCCACATCTTATTGATGAGGTAACTGAGGCACAGAGAAGTTAATTGACTCGCCCAAGGTCACACAGCAGACAAGTGGCAGAGCTGGGATTAGAACCTATAACCTGCAGATTCCCAGGCTTGTTCTCTATCCAGTACACCAGGATGTTTCTCAAATCTAGGTCTCCACATCTAGGTCTCTAGGTCTTAGTACAGTGCTATTCACATGGTAACACCAAATAAATACCATTGATTTATTTCCTCGAGGCTAAAATTCTTCATTTGAACCAGAATTTGTACTTGCCATTACCTTAGAACCAATTTCACCACCAATTCTAATGGCTGATATTTCATAAGGAAAATGTAATGGAAAAATAAGGCACATGTCTTTGGAAGAACAAAGCTCCCCCCAAAACCATGATTTATAGTAATGTAATTATCCAGAGAACCTCACAACCCTCAAGTTCTCTCCCACATAGACAAAAGCAGTGTTAAAGTTTATACAGAATACGTTTTTGGATTTGATATTTACCATCAATAATCTGTTTCATTTTTAAACAAAGAAAAAGGCTGTTATTACATACCTCATCATGCCACCCACTTGTGTCATTAAAAAAAATGTCATAAATGTTTTATATCTCTAAGTAGAAGTTTAAATGAGGGCCAAGTTTCCCACCATGAGATTATCCCTAAGCACTGAATTTCTCAGCGATGATTTGGATATGTTGGATAACTACTAAGCTTTTTCCTGATGTTGGAATAGCTCAGTACCATGAATTTAAAAGTGAGGGATAGGTTTTCACTTCATAAGAATGATTTTCCCTTAATATATTTAGCATATACAATAGCTGTTGAATGGTCAAAAATAAAAAGTGGTGGAAGAAGTGTAATTATAAAACACCGAAGCTGGTTACTAATCTTAAGAAACAAACATTATTTTTAAGGGCAAGCCCCTTAATCCTGAATTATTTTTAACAGCAAAGGACAAACTTGTTATGTTCAGTTTCCTGTTTTGTTTCAGTTAGGTACCTTTTGCTTGGAATTCATTTTGAAAGAATATCTATCCTGAAAAACCAGTAAATATTTGCCCAATGACTCTGCCAGCTTCCCTGGTTTTTCATTTCCTTTAAAAGAGCTTTCTTTTGCTGTAATAAAATGCTGTACTGTGTGTGACTCTTTCTCTTTTATATTTGCAGCCAGGAAAAGTGACTATGGTGCAATTGAGCCTATACATTTTATATTGTTCCAAGAGCAACAGAGTACATACAGTGCCTTCACATGGTAATTTACAGTTGTATTACATTTTTTGTGTTCAGATCTTTCCAAGTGTCATGCAGTGATAATACTGACCCCAGCCAAGAACTGATAGCTTTGTCCTCTTACGGCAACCATACTGAACCTGCAGGACCAAGACATAATAATAATAATGATAGCATTTATTAAGCGCTTACTGTGTGCAAAGCACTGTTCTTAGCAGTGGGGAGGTTGCAAGGTGATCAGGTTGTCCCACAGAGGGCCCACAGTCTTCATCCCCATTTTACAGATGTGGTAACTGAGGTCCAGAGAGGTGAAGTGACTTGCCCAAAGTCATACAGCCGGCAATTGGCAATTGGATTTGAACCCATGACCTCTGACTCCAAAGCCCGTGCTTTTTCCACTTAGCCATGCTGCTTCTCTCCAGCTCTCTCAGGACAATTGAAAAATCCCCTGCTCTTTGCACTGAGTCATGCTGCTTCTCTACATTTCCTTCTTACTCAACTTTGGCAAGGAAAGGTGATGGAAAGTATCAAATCAGTTCTCCCCAATGTAAGTGATGAGAGGAGGTTGACTTTGGCCAAGTGGTAACTGTTCTACATAGCTGAGTTTACACTAACAAGTGATCTAAATAATCGTAGCCTAAAAACTTCAGGTGGTATTAATTATTGTGATAATAATCACAGTATTTGTAAACCACCTACTACATGCTAAGCACTGTGATAAATACAGTACGATCAGTTTAGACAGTCTCCATCACATACGGGACTCAGTTTTAGAAAGAGGGAGGACAGTTATTAAATACTGACTTTTATGCATGAGGAAATTGGGATACATAGAAGTCAATTGAGTTGCAAGGTCCCATAACAATAATAACAACAACAACAATAATAATAGCGGTATTTGCAGAGACTTTTTATTCCAATAGCTCCTTTCATATTACTTACCTTATTTTTGCTCCCACAATAATCCTGCAAGGCAAGGAGAAAGGCAGGTATCAGCCTTTCTCATTCATTGAGAAGTATTCTCATTCTCATTCATTGAGAAGCAGCGTGGCTTAGTGGAAAGAGCTTGGGCTTGGGAGTCACAGTGCGTGGGTTCTAATCCCGGCTCCACCACTTGTCTGCTGTGTGACTTTGGGCAAGTCACTTGACTTCTCTGTGCCTCAGTTACCTCATCTGTAAAATGGGGATTAAGACTGTGAGCCCCACATGGGACAACCTGAGAACCTTGTATCTACCCCAGCACTTAGAATAGTGCTCAGCACATAGTAAGCGCTTAACAAATACCAAAATTACTATTATTGTTATTATTATTATTATCATCATCTCCATTTTTCAGATGAGGAAATTGAGATGCAGAATAGCTAAGTGACTTACCTAAGGTAACACAGGAGGATGGTAGTAGAACTCAGATTCCTAAGAAATTCCAAACCGGCATGCTGCCTCTTCACTATGATACTTCCCCATTCAGGTCAACAGTCACATTCTTAGATATACAGATTTATTCTCTGCTTTTGTTCTTGACTTTTCTACATCCAGTGCTAGACCCATTCCATCCCTTCCAACTCATTTACAAACAGGCTCAAATTGTGAGCAAATATTTCCCAATTCCCTAGCTTTCTAGCCCAAAAAGCTACTGAAAACATGCTTTCTGGAAGAGCAGGGTTTATATGGGGTGAAATTATGTTGGGGGCATGACTCATCTGAATAGCCTGTCAAACTGGTAACTCAAAATTTTCTCCAAGCAGCATGGCATAGTGGATAGGGCACGGGCCTGTGACTCAGAAGGTCATGGGTTCTAACCCCTGCTCTGCCACTTGTCTGCTGTGTGACCTTGGGCAAGTCACTTCACTTCTCTGGGGCTCATTTACCTCACCTGTAAAATGGGGATTGAGACTGTGACGCCCACGTGGGACTGGGACAGTGTCCAACCCAACTTGCTTATATTCACCCCAGCACTTAGTACAGTGTCTGACACATCGTAAGAACTTAAATACCACAATTATTGTTACTGTTACTAAACAGTGACTAAAGTTCCTTGGGCTGGAAAATCTCAGCATACAAGATTCTAACCCATTGGTATTGAGAGTATTATGATCCACCCTCCTATGTCTAGGACCAGTGGAAGACAGAACATAGAAACCTATCTAATTGATCTAAGCATATCTAATCTAAACATAGAATCATATCTAACTGATATTCCATCACTTGTCTCTTCATTTTGATATTTTTAATAACTCGAGTCCTTGGCAGCCATTGTTTATGGAAAAGTCTACATGGCTCCAATACTATCAACTGCACCTCTGGTTTAAACAACATGGCCTGAAACCATGTTTGGTTCATCCTATGGAGCCAAATCCTTTCCTCAATCCTAAAATATTAAAAAGTTTGCAAAAATAAATGAAAATGATTTCCAGTGGAATGACTGACATGAAATAAAGGAGGAAAAGATGACAAGAGTGAAACAGTGAAGAATGCAATTTTATCCTCAGAACACAAATACCACCCAGTCACTGACACACTATTTACTGAAGGCTTTTGTTCTCTTGTTAATGTCTGTGGATATTTCTATGTAATAAAGTGTTTTTCTTTTCTATTTTTTTATGTGGGGAAAATACAGTTAAAAAGAATATTCTACTTTTCTTTCCCAGTCAAAAATATGATGGGAAAATCCCCCACAACTGTATGCATCTTGTGAATGTTGGTGGCTGTGTGAAATACAGGGATTCTGTGTAGAGCAGGGGCCTTGGAGTCAGAAGGTCATGGGTTTAATTCTGTCTCTGCCACTTGCCTGCTGTGTGACCTCAGGCAAGTCACTTAACTTCTCTGGTCCTGTTACCTCATCTATAAAATGGGGATTAAGACTGTGAGCCCCATGTGGGACGGGGACTATGTCCAACCTGATTAGCTCGTATCTATCCCAGCATTTAGAACGCTGCTTGACACAAAGTGCTTAACAAATACCATCATTATTGTTAGTAGTAATACCATCATGTACAGCTTTTTGATAAACTTAAAACTGAGTTGCGAGCTCTGTGCCTCGTGGATACTCTGAGAAATGCTTGTTCACTGATGAGAAAATTTTGGTTTTACGGGTGTTTTAAACTTGGCAGTTTTCTGTCTTGGAGTGTCAAAAGTATTATCTGCGTAACTGTGGTTCCAACTAAGATCTAAATAGTGATCCTGTCCATATATTTCTGAGTATTTATAGTCTGCTTTTTTAAAAAAAATGTCTTTCCAGGTCACCTGTCCTCCTGACAACAGTACAGGTGGGATTGCCAAACCAAGCATCTTTCCAAGGTTATACCTATCTGGGCCAAATGAATAGAACTGGATATTAGTATATTATTTGAGCAATGTATTCATTCATTCATTCATTCAAACGTATTTATTGAGCGTTTAATGCATGCAGGCTGGCTGGGTCATTCTAGACCCCCACAATTTCCAAGTGAAATTTTTTTCTTCAGTATTATGGTTTTTATACCTGAATTATCCAGGAAAATACCTTGTAGCATTTTACCTTCAATCAAATGAATAGTATTTATTATATATTGTTATATTATACTCTGCCAAGTTCTTACTACAGTGCTCTGCACACAGCAAGTGTTCAACAAATAGGTTGATTGATTGCCAAGGCACTGTTTCTAAGCTCTTGGGAGAGTATGATAAAATTAGTAAATATGAAACCTGCTTACAATCTGGCAGAGAATGCAGGCCCAAAAATGAATTTTAGATAGAAGAAATAAGGAAAAGGAAGAGAAGGATTTGAGTTAGTGCTTAAGATATGGGATATGCACAAAGTGCTAAGGAGAGGTTGATGACACTTAATAATAATAATAATAACAATAATAATGGTACTTGTTAAGCATTTACTGTATGTCCTGCACTTTACTTAGCGGTGGGGTGGATAAAAGCTAATTGGGTTGGACACAGTCCCTGTCCCATGGAGGGCTCACAGTCTCAAGCCCCATTTTATAGATAAGGTAACTGAGGCATAGAGAAGTTAAGTCACTGGCCCAAGGTCACACAGAAGACAAGTGGCAGAGCGGGGATTAGAACCCATAACCTTCTGACTCCGAGGCCTGTGTCCCACCCACTACTCCACACTGCCTAAGCACTTAGGTTGAGTGGAAGCAACTGTAAACTCTTTGAGGGATGACTCTTCTATACTTTACCAAGCACTTAGTCCAGGGCTCTGCAAAGAGTAAGCACTCAATAAATACCACTAATTAATTGATTGAAGGGTAGAAGAGGCAGTTAGGGGATATGAAATGGGGACATTAGAAATTACTTAGTATTTAAGGAGTGGGAAAAACTTGCAGACAGTGTTTTAGAAAAAGTTTCTGGGAAGCAGTATGGACTGGAAAGGGGAGAAACTAGAGGTAAGGAGATCATTGAGGAGGCTGATAGTTTAGCAGGAGTATGACTAATGCTTAGACAAGCAGGGTGGTTGTTTACTTGGAGAGGAAGGGGAAGAGCCTGGAAATGCTCTGGAAGAAAAACAACAGGTTCTGGCGACAGACTGAACAAGGGGGTGGAAAGAGTGGTTGGATTCAAGGATGATGCCAAAGTGGTGGGCTCCTGAGACAGCGGGTATTGGTGGTGTCTCCAACTGTGATGGAAAAATTAGGTGGAGGAGAGAGGAGGGAAGATGAGGAGTTTAGTTTTACAAGAAAAGGGCAAATCTGACTGAAACTTTAAGAAATAAAATGCCAGAACCCACATGCTCTTTCAGGCTACTACTGCCAGGATCAATGTTTCCAACTTAACAGAGAAGGGTTTGACACAAATCAGCATGTGCAAAAATTGAAAAGCGCTGTAGTAGATCATTCAAAGCTGGGGGGCTGTGGTGTGGTGTCTATGTGTCTGTCTTGATTGGTTGGGGCCTATCTGATTGGCAGCTGCCTCCAAGAACACTGATCAATTTTAGCTTATAATTTATAGGTAATTATGTTTTAGGTAAGGTCTACCCTTCAGCTAGATTCCACCTGGAAACAGAACATTTGGCCAAATAGTTAAATGTTTCTAGGAGATGTTACGTGTCAAAGTATGATTTTGACACTTGTCTACATGTTTTGTTTTGTTGTCTGTCTCCCCCTTCTAGGCTGTGAGCCCATTGTTGGGTAGCGACTGTCTCTATATGTTGCCAATTTGTACTTCCCAAGCGCTTAGTACAATGCTCTGCTCACAGTGAGCGCTCAAATAAATACGATTGAATGGATGAATGTATTTTCCACTTGAAAATTCATCTCTAGCATCTGCCTTTGTCTCATACTAACCAGCACTAAATGCAATTGGTAGGCCTCTTTCCTTCTTAAAAAAAGTTAGTACTTAAATGTCATAAAAAAGGTAAGTCTCGGAACAAATTAGTTATTGATCTGCTTTTCAAGTTAGCAATTAATTTACCATAATGATATATTTTTTTAAAAAAACAGACCTTCATTACTTTCATCCTTTGTGACAGATATATTTATCCACTGCACCCAGAGCCATTTTTTTTTACTTTCAAAAACTGCATTTGGAAGAAGTTATCTAAGGGCATCTCTAAATAGTATATTTATTACAGTCTGGTAAAAAAAAAAAAACTATGGTTAGTTTTTGGAAAGACTTTTAAAATTGAATAGAATTCTCCAGTTCCAGCACCTGTTGATTTACAATTTCAAAATTACTTCACAAAGAAAAAATAACTGGTGAAAAGACAGGAGTCACTTTAAAGTTTTCTTTAATTCCTTCATGAGAATGTAAATTGTAATTTTCTCATTTTATGTACTTTTCTCTGAAACAATCCAGTTCAATTTGGAGTTTAACCATTCTAAGACTGCTTCTATTTTTTCTTACATCATATCCCTTCTAATAAAATAAAATAGACTTTTCCTGTTTGGAATATTCCCCAAATGAATATCCATGGAGAGACTATATGAAAAGTGTTCACTTATATGAAAAGTAAAACAATATTAGTGTAGAAATTTCAGAGTTAATCTCTTCACTCATGAAATTATTTTAGACAAGTTCAAAATATAACTGTTACATAAATACAAGTAACTACAACCAGCAAAAACGTAGGAAATATTTGTGGTATTTTAAAAGTACATTTGCTGTGTCTCTCAATCTCTATTATTTTATCATAAACTTTATATTTTGATTTCTGTGACTCTTTGTCTCTCCCAATTTCTATATGGGTCAATACCTTTTTCTCTTGAATCTTCTTGAGTCAGTCAGTCAGTCTGTCAGTCAGTCAAGTGTATTTATTGAGCATTTACTGTATGCAGAGCACTGTATTAAGTGCTTGGGAAAGTACAATATGCCAGTAAACAGATATATTCCCTGCCCACCGTACATTCACAGTCCAGGGGGAGGCAGAAATTAAATAAATAAATTGAGGATATGTAAAGAAGTGCTGTGGAGCTGGGAGGGGGGATGAATGGAGGGAGCAAGGCAGCATGACACAGAAGGGAGTGGGAGAAGAGGGTGAGGATAATGACTACCACCGGGGATCGTGTTTACCAACTGTATTGTAAGTCTGTCTCTCTCTTGTCTTGATTCCAATGTCAAGCCATTATCTCTCTGTCCCTGTCTGAGGGGTTCAGCTAAGGGGCTCAGAAGTCCCAATCAATCAATCAATCAATCGTATTTATTGAGCGCTTACTGTGTGCAGAGCACTGTACCAAGCGCTTGGGAAGTACAAGTTGGCAACATATAGAGACAGTCCTTACCCAACAGTGGGCTCAGTTCAGCACGTTTTCTTCTCCCCATCTGTGACAATGATTGGCATATAATAATAATAATTATGGCATTTGTTAAGCACTTATTATGTGCTAAGCACAGTTCTAAGCTCTGGGGTAGATACAAGGTAGTCAGGTTGTCCCAAGTGGGGCTCACAGTCTTAATCACCATTTTACAGATGAGGTAACTGAGGCACGGAGAAGTTAAGCGGCTTGCCCAAGGTCACACAGCAGACAAGTGGCAGAGCCGGAATTAGAACCCACATCCTCTGACTCCCAAGCCTGTGCACTTGCCACTAGGCCATGCAGCTCCTTCTACACTGTAGTCTGAAGATTGTAAACTGTTCAAAACTCTGTTCTCCCACCTCCATGCCCCTCAGTATAACCATCAGCCAAAAGACGTCTTCCTTGAGATTCCTATCAACCCCAACCCACCTCAGCCTCTCCTTCCTTTCCAAGCCACATTGACTCCCCCTTTTTTCTTCCTGGCCCTAAACAAAGGTAGTCCATACCCAATTTCTCAGTTAGGCCTAGTCATCATCATCATCATCAATCGTATTTATTGAGCGCTTACTATGTGCAGAGCACTGTACTAAGCGCTTGGGAAGTACAAATTGGCAACATATAGAGACAGTCCCTACCCAACAGTGGGTTCACAGTCTAAAAGTGGGAGACAGAGAACAAAACCAAACATACTAACAAAATAAAATAAATAGAATAGATATGTACAAGTAAAATAAATAAATAAATACATACATACATACAAACACGTATACATATATACAGGTGCTGTGGGGAAGGGAAGGAGGTAAGGCGGGGGGGGAGAGTGGGAGGAGGGGTAGAGGAAGGAGGGGGCTCAGTCTGGGAAGGCCTCCTAAAATCAAAAATCAAACAGACGGACGGACAGACGGGCAGCAGCCGGAGTGGCAAGAGAAGAGGGGAATAATAATAATAATAATAATGACAATAATAATAATAATGATGATGGAAGCATCACCCCATCTTCCTTCCTGGGGCTAATATTCCAGGCCTCTGGCTGTCACTATTGGCAGATTGATTCTGGCTCCCACTCCAATCCTACTCTGCCAGAGTCTGTTTTTCCATTTCTCCTGCCCTGCCTGGTGAATTCTCTACTACCAACTCCCAATCTCCCCAAGGAGCCACCATTAAAAAACTGCCAAAACCTCATATTGCTTTATGCCAACTCCCTCCCGGAGCATCGCTCTGTACGTGTCCTGGGCAAAGGTTGCCCTTCCCAAGGGAAGCCACAGGGCCTAGTGGAAAGGGAACGGAAAGGGAAGTCAGAAGTCTGGGGTTCTAATTCCCGTTCTGCCACTTATCTGCTGTGTGATTTTGAGCAATTCACTTAACTTTCAACCTTTCCCTCCCACTTAGATTGTGAGCCCCATTTGGCACAGGGTCTGTGTCCGATCTACGTTCTGTCTACCCTAGTGCCTAGCACAGTGCTTAGCACATAGTAATCACTTAAAAATGTTATTGCTATTCCCACTCTTAGTCCTTTGTAGCTCTCTCTGTTGTGTGCTCTGTTCCTTATTATTACTTGTATCTCTACCCTATCTGTTCACTTGGTTTTTTCCCTTGTTGTTCTTATTCTGTTCTATGTGCTTTAAGTATTTGGCTATATATATGCAGAGCATTGGTGGTTAGGTGTCAAAGTGTACTATTTATATAGATTCCCATCACTGTCAAAAAGGCTCTGCGAACAAGGAGAAAACTCTTTTTCAACTTTAACATTCAGTATATCACTCATTATGCCAAGTTTTACTCCACAATATTTCCAGAAACCGCCCATTCCTCTCCACCCAAACAACCCACTGGTCTGACTCAGGCACTGGATTTGGCCTCTTCACTGGTCTTCCCACCTTCAGTATCTCCCCTTTCCAGACTGTACTTTACAACCTGAATCATTCTTCCAAAATGGTGTTCTGCATACACTTCAAACACCTCAAATTGGCAACCATTCCTCTCTGCATCAAACTGAAACTCCTGAACATTGATTTTAGGGTACTTATCCATTTTCTTTTCCCAACCCACCCCATGTTACACTTATTACTCCTCCCAAGCTAACATTACTGGGCCTCACACTCAACTCTCCCAATATGACCCTTTTCTAACAACACCCTTTTTCCAACCTATAGCTTCCTCCCTCTTTAAATCTATCAGATTCCAGTTCTCCTCATCTTCATATACATTCTGAAATATCACATCCTCCAAGTGACTTTTCCCAATTATTATTTCTACTCCTCCAATCACATCCTCCCAATTATCGCCTCTGCACTTCTGCTCCCATGGCCACCTATAGCACTTTTGTACATATTAATTTGCATACTCTTATACGAACACATGTTGAGTTACTTGCCTTTTCATTTTCTTTGTCTTCTATCTGTAAATGTGTCCTATACTCATCCAGTAATTACTATAGTGCTCTGCATACAGTAAGTGCCCAATAATTTTTTTCTGATTGAGGAGACACAGTAGGAGTGGTATTTATTCAGTGCCAGAGTCTCTTCACATCATTACTGATTTATTAAATGCATTAGTCTCTTGGTATTCATGGATTTTTTTTGTCACAGTTTTTCCTATTCACAGTTTGCTGTATCCTTGATCGCAACAGAAATTGCTCACCATAGTCTTTAAAGCATTCAACCACCTCAACCCCTACTAGTTCACCTCACTACTCTCCTACCACAACCCAATTCACACACTTCGTTCCCCTAACACTAACCTTCTCACTGTTCTTTGATCTCGTCTATCTCACTGCCGACCTCTTGCCCACATCCTGCCTCTGGCCTGGAATGCCTTCCCTCCAACAGACAATTACTCTCCCCTCCTTCAGAGCCTTATTGAAGAAACATCTCCTCCAAGAGACATTCTCTAAGCCCTCTTTTCATCTCCTTCAAATTCCTTCTGCGATTCCCTGACTTTCTCCTCTTTACCTCCCCCAGCCCCACAGAACTAATGTATATAACCATAATTTATTTATTTTTATTAATGTCTTTCCCCGCTCTAGAGTGTAAGCTTATTGTGGACAGGGAATGTATCACTTATAATGTCATATTGTGCTCTCCTAAGCACTTAGTACAGTGTGAGCCCACTGTTGGGTAGGGACCATCTCTATATGTTGCCAACTTGTACTTCCCAAGCGCTTAGAACAGTGCTCTGCACACATTAATCACTCAATAAATACGATTGAATGAATGAATGCTGTATACACAGTAAGCACCCAATAAATATGACTGAGTGACTAACTGTGGTTGCGGGAGGGGCCTTATTGAGCCCTGGTTCTCCAGCAGCTGCAGCCCTTGTCCTCAGTTCCTTTCTTTGCCTCCCCACCGGAAAGCCTAGCATGAGCAGTCACCACCACACAGATGGCATTCGAGGTGTCTCCTCATTTCTGAGGGTTTCTCTAACCGATTTCCTGCAAAAACAGAGGGACTATTGTGTAACCAATTTTGGATTTCTGTCCTCAGAAAAATGCTACAGGATGGTTCTGTGTTACGGAAGGTATCAATGGAAGTGTTGCACATAAACAAGCTATCTTATGGCAACAGAGAATTGTGTTTATGGCCTGGAGCTACCTAAACCTAGAAATTGATCCTAGCTAACTCATCACAAGAGGGCAGAGAGAGATGGCTTTGTAATAATAATAATAATAATAATAATGGCATTTGTTAAGCGCTTACTATGTGCGAAGTACTGTTCAAAGTGCTGGGGCTGGGGGGGGGGGGCGGGATACAAGGTGATCAGGTTGTCCCTCGTGGAGCTCACAGTCTTAATCCCCATTTTACAGATAAGGTAACTGAGGCCCAGAGAAGTTAATCGACTTCCCCAAAGTCACACATTGTAGTGTTAGTATTTGTGTTGGATTCATTATGCTTCATCTTGGAAACTAGTGGCCTTTAGGTGCCTCAGAACTATTAAACTACTAAACTTGTTGTCGACTGGATGGCACTCGTAGGAAAAAATGCTTATGAAGTCAATGAAGACACCTGATCAAAATAAAATCCCTTAGATATATTACCTTATATCTTGGGCTCCAAATAAAGTGGATTTAATGTTTAATATAACTGAGAGCAGACATTGTTTTCTATAGCACATGAGATAGTGGTGAAAACTACTTCTTAGAGTGGATAAAACATTTCATAACCATGTGCTTAAAATGAACTTCAGAGCCCCAAAAGACTATAAGTTTGAGATTTCAATGGATCCACGCCTACCAACTCTGTTGTATTGTTCTCTCTCAAGTGCTTTAATAATAATAGTGGTATTTGTTAAGCACTTACTATGGGCCAATCACTGTTCTAAGCGCTGGGTATATATAAGGTAATCAGGTTGTCCCACGTGGGTCTTACAGTCTTAATCCCCATTTTACAGATGAGGTAACTGAGGCACGGAGAAGTTAAGTGGCTTGCCCAAGGTCACACAGCAAACAAGTGGTGGAGCTGGGATTAGAACCCATGGCCTCTGACTCCCAAGCCTGCACTCTTTCCACTAAGCCAAGCTGCTTCATGCTGCTTTAGTACAGGGTTCAAACACAGCAAAACACCCCATAAAAACCACTGATGATGAAGTAAAGTCACAGATTATTTGAACGTAAAATACAACATAACTCATCCATTACATTAAACTCATCCATTACATTAACTGGCCTTTTATCACTCTATCATTCATAGAGCTATTACTTTCTGTTATAAATCTCAGTAGCAGGCAACATATTTTAGATGCCAGTATAATATATCATCAAGTGTCTCTATATTTCCGAAAAGTGATATCGCCAAGAATGTTCCAAAAAACGAAAAAGATTCAGTTCAGTCCAAATTCTACATTCTCAATGTGCTTCTTTCTTTAGAAGAGTTGCTCAGATCATCACCAAGGGACCAATCTATCAACACCAGCTGTGGGTATATGTTTCACCCACTGCCATAAACTGCTTTCTCAGAGATGGAGTGTGAAAATAGTGCTGTTAAAATGATGCAGCCTAATCTCGTTACGGCTGTATACTCCCTCCTTCCAGTACTCCAGTCCAGATTCCCAGGATTTAGAAGGGCTGAGATTGGGCAGGCTTTCAAATCTGATATCTTATCTTTTCTTTCCTGGCCTTTTATTTTCTAGGCAGTGAGCTTGGACCTGATTTTCTTTTTAATCCTTTGAGCCTTACACATTTTTGGAAGTATTCTAGTTTGCAATGCCTCTTGCTATCTTTCAGAAAAGTAGTACCACTGCATGAAATTGAGCTGCTTTTAAGGGAACCTCCTATTAAAGGAATGACATGGATATTTCAGCTGTAAGACACTCCTAAAGATCAAGATGCTTAGAGAGGAGAAAACCAAGCTTTCATTCTTGAAGCCTGTTGTGTCCAAGTAGTGGTATTTTTATTTTTTACCAGTTCAAATGGCACTGGGATAAAAGGATTTCCCTAAAAACTTAAACTCTTCCTTCCTAAACCTACTCTTCCTCCAAACTTTCTCCTCTCTGTCAAGAACACCACTAATATTTCCCACAGACTGCAGCTCATTCCAGCAGTCCTGAAGACTAGAAACACTAAACTCTGGGTTGTGGGCAAGGCAGGTCCGCCTTACCACATGGAGGTAAATTGGCCCCACCCCTTATTAATTCAGTCATTCAATCATATTTATTGAGCGCTTACTGTGTGCAGAGCACTGTACTAAGCACTGGGAAAATACAAATTGGCAACATTTCGAGATGGTCCTTACCCAACAACAGGCTCCCAGTCTTATCCCTTTAGAAGAAGTGCGGCCTAGTAGATAAGCACGGGTCTGGGTGCCCAAGAACCTGAGCTCTAATCCTGGCTGTCACTTGCCTGTTGTGTGTCTTGGGCAAGTCACTTAACTTTTCTGAGCCTCACTTTCCTCAACTGTAAAATGGGGATTCAATACCTGTTCCTTTCTATTTCACTGTGAGTCCCCATATGGACACAGATTCTATCTAGCCTAATTAACTTGCACCTTCCCCATTGCTTAGAACAGCACTTGACACATAGTAAGCACTTGACAAATACCATTAAAAAAAAATAGGCAGAAGAGATTAAGAGTCGTAGCAAATTTTAGAATGCTGCCAAGGCTGTGGCAGTTTGGTTAGCTGAATTACTTTATTGGTCAGTCTGAACCGTCCGCCCACAATCAATCATTGGCATTTATTGAGTGATTATTGTTGCAGGACGCTGTACTGAGCACTTGGGAGAGTACAATACAACAGAGTTGTGGGACCCGCTTCCTGCCCACAAGGAGCTTACATTATAGAGGACTTATGTATTTTTCCTCCGTCCTTTCCTTCCTTCACAACTCAGTCCCCTCCTAAAGTGTCAGCTCCCTTTGCCCACCCATTCTTTTAATAATAATAATAATAATAATAATGATAATGACGGCATTTGTTAAGCGCTTACTATGTGCAAAGCACTGTTCTGAGCGCTGTGAGGGGATACAAGGTGATCAGGTTTTCCCACGTGGGGCTCACAGTCTTAATCCCCATTTTACAGATGAGGTAACTGAAGCTCAGAGAAGTTAAGTGACTTGCCTAAGGTCACACAGCAGAGTGTGGCAGAACCGGGATTAGAACCCATGACCTCTGACTCCCAAGCCCGTGCTCTTTCCACTGAGCCACGCTGCTTTTGTCATCAATCATCAGCTCTTGATCACCAGCACAATCCATTTCCTCTGCTCTGCAGCTGGCAGAAACTCAGGTTGTAGCCTGACCTGTCATTTAAAATTCACTGACCTATAACAGCTCTCTTTCCCACTAGGCAACTCTTCTAGTCCCCCACCTCACTGCCCTCCATGCCCACAACCCCCTCCAAAGTTTGCAAATCTTTAGTTCCCTCCTGAAAACCACAGTATCCTCTGCAGCTATCACCCTACTGGTCCCATTCCTATCCAAACTCTTCAAGTGGGTTGAATACACTTTTTTCCTTTATTTCCTTTCCATGAACTCGCTTCTTGACCTGCATTAATCAGGTTTAATCCCCTCACTCCATTAAAAGGCTTCCTTACAGCCAAGTTAAATGGGCTCTACTCAGTTCTAACCTTCATTCTCCTCCCAATTCCTTTTGATAATGGTACACTCAGTCCACCAATCGCTCTGCCACTGACTACTATGAGCAGCATGGCCTAATGGAAAGAGCATGGGCCTAAGAATCAAAGAACCTGGATTCTAATCCCAGCTCTTTCACCTGCCCACTGTGTGACCTTGGGAAAGTCACTTAACTTCTCTATGCCTCATTTCCCTCATCTATAAAATAGGGATGCAATACCTGTTTTCCTCGTGAACCTGTTTAGACTGTGTGCCTAACGTTGGACAGGGACTGTGTCTGAAATGATTAACTTCTATCTATCCCAGTGTTTAGAGCATTGCTTTACACATAGTAAGGACAAATACCATAATAATAATAATTAAATATTTCTTGACAGTCTACCTAGTTAGAAGTATGTTTGAATATTATATTAACCACTCTCTCCTCTATACTATACTATATACTGCTGCTCCATCATCTTCTTGAAATTCTTATCTCATCTCCCCTTATCTCAAAATTATCTTTTGAGATAAACCATATTTAAATCACTTGGCAAAATTCAATGACCTGAAGCTTTGACTAAAGCTCTAGGTTGCTCACAGAGGTTTTGAGATGAGGGATACAGAGGCAGAGACAGATAGATGTGAGATGTAGACTTCAGGTCACTGATGAAGGAAGTAAGAAGAAGGGGGAAATGGAGAAAACATGGACTGCAGAGATTTTCTGGTAAGTAGTCTTCAACCCAGTTCCCAAACTCATCGCTCAGTTAATCTCTTTTCACCCTTAATCAATTTTTGAATTTTCTCTAAGAAGTATACACAGAGGTAAATATACATACACAAACATAAAACATTAAGCATAAAAACATGAAGTTATTTTTATATTTTGAATCATAAATTTACAGTCTTCAAAGTTATGTAAATCTACTCAGAAATGTCTGACAGCATAAATCAATTGCCAGTGACAGCAGTAAACAAAGCAGACCACCAAGGCTTTGGAGAAGATTAAGAACCTGGCAAAGTCAGTTACAGGGCACGTTGATCACCCTGGTAGCCTGATGGCAGAGAATGAATCAAAATAAATCACTCCATTCTACTTTTCTTTAATGCCGTCCCGTCTCAAACAGTGTGACATAGCACTTAACTACTGGAAGACCCCTGCGGGACACAAACTTCATGAACAGAATCTGGGGGATGTGTTGCTCATCGAGAGTAGATACTTTATCAAAGTTAGGATGTAAGGACAGAGTGTCTAGAAGACAGCCCAATTTGTGACAAATCCACTAGTGCAAAATGATCTATCCTTCCTTGTAAGCAATAGAGGATGATGCACTGATCTGCCACCATTCTTTTAAGCCACATTCTCCAGCAAGTGTAGCAACTTACCATTGGTATCCTTACCTTTGACAATGAAAGACAGATGTGTGTGTGTGTTTGTGTGTGTGTGTTAGTGTACTGAAATAGTATACATATTGATCGTGAGATCATCATGCTGATTCTCAGCAGATACAAATGATGAGAGGTAAATTCAGGGAATGTTTTGACTGCCATACAGCTGTTTAGTGGTTGAGTTAATCAGAATATATCTCCCTGTGCTTCATTGACCAGAGGGTGGTGAGGTTTCAGTTTCTGAATCGTTTCATCAAGACCAAAAATCCTTTTATGCACCGAGCAGGGCAAAATGTTTTGCCAAGATTTCTAAGCCAGTAATTTACCTTGAATTACCATCAATGTTGGTGGCCTTATAAATCCTCTAGTGGCACACATCAGACATCCAAAAAAATAGAAAACAGAGACCAAGTGAATCTCTGAATAAAGCCCTATGAAGTCAGAAATAATCAAATAATGAATTCTGGGATAAACCCCATTGAGACATGCTCATTTCCAGAAAAAGAAGCATTTTGGTATATCCATTTTCATCCAGTGAGTTCATGGATATGAGTACATGGGAGGATCATCATGACAAGTAATTATATTTGAAAAGCAGAATGCAAGATTGATTTCTTGCATATTCATTCAGTAACAAACTGCATTTGGGCAAGTCTCAAACTTGATTCTCCAATTTCTTTTCTTATAAACTGATTTTGCATCCCTTCTAAGAACACTTAAAATACTTATGGAATTATATTTGAAAACCCTTTAAACAGAGCACTTTGGCCAGCTATAAACTGCCAAAATGAAGAATTGAGGCATTCAGATAATTCAGGCAAAAATAATTCCTTTAAGTAAATTTACATTTTCATGGTTTGGGAAATCAGTAAATCTTTCAACATTGACCAAGATATTTTGTTTTGCATTCTTCCCCTCAGTCAGTGTATTTTTCTTTTAATTGAACCTCCTGGCTGTCATTAGTAGAAGCACTGCAGTTTCTCAATTAATGTTTATCCAACTAGAGACAAAAACACCTACTATTTCAGTATTTCCTGGTTAGATATCGTTATATGACTCTGGAGACACTATCTTGAAGAAACCGAGGGACTTGTCCTTTTATGGAAAATTCAGAGGTCGTTATTTTTATGACTTCTAATTTTGATATTTGTTTTGCAGTGGGCTGCAATAACCATTTAGGAATGCAGGTTATGCAAGATCCTGACATCAGCAGTTTTTATTCAATCCCAGGTAAGCAAGAGCCAAAATCAAGTAGCTCTACATGATGAATGGATTTGCCTATGAAACACAACTACATTTATCATCTACATTCTCTAACTGAAAATCCCCGGTATTTCTTCTTGCTTCCAGGATATTTCCACTTGGTTGTCTTATTGACACCTCGCGTTGTAACACGTCCAAGACCGAACTACTCTTCTTCTCTATTAAATTCTCTCTTCTTCCCACTTTTCCCTCTAGGTCAATGACCCTACCATCCTTCCAGTGCTAGGAGCTTCAAATCCTGGGGTTATCCTTGACTTTTCACTATATTTCAACTTTCACGTTCAAGCTACTACTAAATCCAGTAAGTTCTCACTACACAGCACTTCCCATGTTCATCCATTTTTCTCCACCCAGACTGCTACCACCTTGGTTCAAGATCTCATAATGCAGATGGACTCACTAGTCTCCTTGCCTCCATCCAGTCTCTCGCTATTCCCATCTACAATCCACTCTGCTATACAGATCATCTTCTTGAAGCACATTTTGCACAGCTCCCTGCCTATGGAAACCCTCCAACAGCTCTCCAC
The DNA here is from genome assembly GCF_015852505.1 of Tachyglossus aculeatus. Taxonomy (NCBI): domain Eukaryota; kingdom Metazoa; phylum Chordata; class Mammalia; order Monotremata; family Tachyglossidae; genus Tachyglossus; species Tachyglossus aculeatus. The sequence goes on along the minus strand of NC_052077.1, from coordinate 25,507,813 downwards.
TTCCCTCTGCATTGAGCAAAAGCTCATAATCGGTTTCAAGGCTGTCTACCAACTCTCTCTGTAAAAGGGGATTAAGGCTATGAGCCCTGTTTGGGATGTGGATGGTGCCCACCCTGATTACTTTTTATCTACCCCAGTGCATAGAACAGTGCCTGGCACATAGTAAGTGCTTAACAAATACCATAAAAAAACCCAGAAAAATGAAAAAAATATTCTTGTTCTACTATGTAATTGCTACTGAATATATATTTTTCAAACTCTCATCCCGAAAAGATTCTTATCTTTTTTTTTTTTTTTTGACTGGGCTTAAAGAACTAATTACTTAGGAAATTCAGTCAAAGCCCATGTCTTTAGACAGCTTGCCATGGAGACTCAGCCTCTATCCAGTTTCTTGAGTACGACATGGTAGCAGTTTGGTATATGATGAGGCAAATTCTTCCTCAACCTGGACATGTCTTCAGGACAAAAATAGTTTTAGAGGATTTTTGAGTAGAATATACATTTTGGCCCAGAATCTTTATAGGGCAAGATCCTTGCTAAACATGGCCTAGTGGATAGAACGCGAGCCTGGGAGACAGAAGGTCATGGGTTCTAATTCCGGCTCCACCACTTGTCTGCTGTGTGACCTTGGGCAAGTCACTTCATTTCTCAGGCTCTCACTTCCCTCATCTGTAAAATGGGGATTAAGATTGTTAGCCCTATGTGGGACAGGGACTGTGTCCAACCAGATTATTTTATATCTACCCCAGTGCTTGGAACAGTGATTAGCACATAGTGCTTAACAAATGCCATTATTACCATCATTATTATTAAATTCATAACTATGGTTAGCAGTAAATGTATCATATGAACAAAGTCAACATTTCTTTCCCAACCCCAAAAATAATAACTGTAGTACTTGGTAAGCAATTATAATGTGCCAAGTACTATAGTAAGTGCTGACTATACCAGATAATCAGGACAGACACAGTCCCTGCCTGACACACAGTAAGCTCTTAACAAATACAACAATTATTATTATTATTATTAGTAGTACTATATGGAACTCACAGTCTATCAGGGAAGAAGAAGAAGAATTTGATCTCCATTTAGAGATGAGGAAACTGGGGCACAGAAAAGTTAACTGATTTTATCAAGGTCACACAATATGCAAGTAGCGGCTGGGATTAGAAATCAGGTCCTCTGACTCCAGGCCCAAACTCTTCATTCCATTCCAGGAACCCCAATGTCAGTCCATCTGCCTACCTGATGGACAGCATTTTGGTGGTACTCCAACCTCACCCCTATAACTCTTTCTCATATTCCCATTTTACAGGTGTTAGGGATTCAGGGTCTGCTGGGAATAATGGGAAACTGATTTCACCTTCTTTGATAAAAAAAGATACTATAAAACTATATCTTTTTGAGAAGCCACATAGCCTAGTAAAGACAGTACAGGATGAGGAGTCAGGGGGCCTGGGTTTTAATCCTGGATCTGCCACTGTCTGATGTATCACCTCGGGCAAGCTAAAATTTTTCTTGGCTTGAGTTTCTGCATTTGTAAAAAATAGAATAAATTCATGTTCTTCCTCTCCCTTAGATTATTAGCCCCCTCATTGGGCAGGGATGTGTCCAATCTGATTATCTTGTATCTGCCACTGCTTAGTTGAGTGTTTGATATGCAGTAAGCACTTAAATACCACAATGATTATTACCACTATTATTATTGTTATTGTTATATACAACTGGCCATCAGCCATATATGAACTTGTCTTGGAAACCTCAGAAGTAGCTTTCAGGGTAAGTCTATTCTGGGATAGCAGAGGGATTATTTTCTGATCCAAACACAGTATCCTCCATTCCCCTTTTTGCCTCTGCTTTATGATCCTGCTGCTGTCTGCCCTGTAGACAAACCTACAGGCTCTGATTTACCCCCAAACTAGGCCCAATCCCCAGGGAGTCTTCTGAATAATTCTTGCCTGAATTATCTGGGTCATTGACTAAGCTTCAGCTTTCCTACTAGAGCCGGATAGATATGGGCCATATGCAAAATGAATAAAGCATAAGGTTCTCTGCATATTGAGAGATTTTTTATGAAGTTTGGAATTGTTCCAACCATCACATAGTTTGTTATTACTGCACCCTTGTTTGGCTTATTTATTTAGGGTTAGTGCTTTGATTCTTTAGGAAATTCAGGCTCTGGCAGACTGGTCTGTAAGAACTAGTGATTTGCAGGCTATTGAGTTGGTTTTTCTTGTAGCTTGCCCATAAATTGACACAGGATGCTAGTCACCACCCAAATTCTATTTTTAAAATATGAATAAAGTTTAAGGTTTATTTTTCCAACTCAGCATGTGTGCTTAACTAAGCACTTTAGTATTGCACAAGAAAATTCTCTTTGCCACCTTAACCACATAGATTTCATCATATTCACTGAAGGAAAAGGTGCATCATTATTCACATTTATGGTGGCCTCGTCTACCTCAAAGGCTACTGAATCATCTAGTCTTAAGTGGTTTTAGAAATGTTTCTGCTGGTCTTTTATTCTCCTTGAGTGTTATGCTAATGAAAATTCAAGTGTGGTATCAGGACAGATTCCTGCTGATCAGGCTGCTGAAGGATATTGAGATTTATGCAAGTCACTAGGGACATCCCACAGAGCCTCCATCTACAGGGAGGTAAATAAAGATTGAAATAGGCACTAGAGACATCCCACAGAGCCTCTGCCTATAGGAAGGTAAATAAATATTGAAATAGGCACTACACCTGACTGGTGATGAGTGTGCTATCAAGACAGGTACCAGCCAGGACCAAATTAGTGGTCCTGATACGAGAAGAGGGGTTTTGGAAGGCGGGTACAACTGAGGCCCAAGAGGGCCAGTCTTGGTTTAGTCTAGATGGTAAGCACCATTCATTCATTCATTCATTCAATCGTACTTATTGAGCACTTACTGTGTGCAGAGCACTGTACTAAGTGCTTGGGAAGTACAAGTTGGCAACATATAGAGATGGTCCCTACCCAACAGTGGGCTCACAGTCTAGAAGGGGGAGACAGAGAACAAAACAAAACATATTAACAAAATAAAATAAATAGAATATGTACAAGTTAAATAGAGTAATAAATATGTAAAAACATATATACATATATACAGGTATATACCAAAGGGGAGAACAGTACTCAAGAATTACAGACAAATTTGGGCTGGACTCAACCTCTCAGGGGTACAGAGAAAGCAGACCCGATGACCACTTTGAAGTTCCCTCTATCCACTGCTAATTGGATTGTGTCAAATCAAGACTGCCTCCTGCAAGTGCTCTGACATCCGCTTAAGCTCAGGCAGGAGACACAACCAAAACTTGGAGGGCTTAGGTTTTACAATGTAAGTCTTGGTGGCTAGCATGAACAGTTCAGAGACCATTTCAGGAGTAGGGGGAACTAGGGGTGGGGAAGAAGGCAATGGAGGGTATATATAGAATTTGTGCCTTCAAACTAACTGCCAAAAAACTGAATAAGAATGCTTCTGTTTTTAATTCAGTCAGTCAATGGTATTTATTGAGTGCTTATTATGTACAGAATACAGCATTAAGCACTTGGGAGAGTACAATGCAACAGAGTTGGCAAACACATTCCCTGATGACAACAAGCTTACAGTCTAGAGGGGGAGGCAGACATTAATAAAAATAAATAATTCATACAATGTAATATGAAGATATGTACATAAGTGTTGTGGGGTTGAGGGTGGAGTGAATATCAAGTGTCTAAAGGTCACAGATTCAAGTGCATAGTTGATTTAGAAGGGAGAGGGAGCGTTTAGCCCTTGATATGAGGGTTTAGATTCTGAAATATGGGACTTTTACTCAACTTAGACCTATCACTTTAAAATATGCCCTTACTTTCAAATTGCCTCAATATTCTAATTTTATATCCACGCACAATGAGTGTATGTTAAAAATGACGAGACTAAAAGGCCTTCTAAATGAAATCATTAACTTGGAAATTTAACAATGCCTAGTGCCTTGCAAGTATCTAATCTTTTTCCCTAAATTTCTCTCAGTGAATTTTCTCTGATCCCCCAGCCTGCTGTCAGTAAAAAAGAGACATCTTGAAGCAATCTCTGAGGGGGATGTGGGCTGAATGCAGACATGAAGTGTGCCTGGGTACATCTTAAGGCACACTGAAAAACAAGATATGTAACTTACCATTTTACCTCTAACGTGGACCAACTCAGAACTACTCAGCTACTTCTTTGGAGATCACGTTCCAAACTGACTCAAAGAATTACTACCAGTCACATTTCTCATTTAAGGACTGTTTTTTATGGAAGCCCATACAATTTCAGGTAAATTAGTTTATAAGGAACTAGAAAAGGGACTGGGTTTGGTTGGAGTTAAGGGCAAGAGTTCGAACACCACTGCCACCTAAAACATCCTCTGCACTGACTCACAATGACAGTCACACTACTCTCTACATATTCACTGACACCTTCAACTGGAGGCAATGCATGCCTTTGCAACAAAATACACAGATGTTGTCACATGGAAAATTATTTCCTAGGGGACATCAACAGAAGCAGGAAATGAGAGGAGAGATTTTCATGAGAAGCAGGGATATTTATGGAGGAGTAAGGGAAGGGTTGGCTTTGGACACTGGGAGAAGGGGATTCTTGGTAAAAAGAGCAGGAGAGAGGAAAGTCTATTTCCTATAACAGGCAAAGAAAGTGTGGAGGAAATGTAAAGAGAAGAGAGATTCCTGCCCCAGGAGGAAAGATTTTTGGTGGGGGGAGGAGGGAGTCACATCATGGAGGAACAGGAAGTATGAGTTCTCGATATTAGAGGGTGGAGAGGGAGACTTTCAAAAAAAGGAAAAGGGTAGTTTAGGGTGTAGAGAAATAGAGGGAAGAATCCTAGATTGACATAGGGATAGGCACACCTGAAGCAATAGAAAGTAATCTGCCCGCAAGATCTAAATACACACTATAGGAAAAGTTGTTTGGTGAGCAAGAGACATGCACTTATTAAGACAAACTTTCCTCACTAGGTTCTGAAACAGGCTTAGATACTTCCTAATTTGAAGATACTCCAGCTTTCTGAAGAGTGGCCTCAAGGAGAGAATGTACCTTCCAAAGAGCTTAGCTTTCCCAGAGAAGAGGAAACATAATTTTCTGTACTTTCAGGTTCTGAATGATACAGAGACCAAAACATATGCGAAAGGCAGCAGATGAATCTTATATTTTTTTCATGGTGGGTGGAAGAAAGTTCCTTCTGGTTAGGGATCTGCAGAGAAAGTGGATTCCTCCGATTATCCTTACACATACCAGTAAACCTTTTCAACTTTGCATGGCACATATCAAGACACATATGGTTTTCTCTGCTTAATGACTCATGAGATAAATCCTAGGAGCAATTATTGGCACTACAGAGATAAATACAGTCATAGAATTCTGTTTCCTAGGCAGTATACTGATGAACAATGAAACGATAGAAAAGGAAATAGAAAACCAAATCAGAAAGGGGGCCCAGTGAGTGTACGTTGAAAGCTTTGAGAAAAAATGGGGACAGTATGGTACTGAGCTCTAGACGAAACTGAAGATCTACAGAGCTGTAGTCCTGTCCAACTTTCTCTAAGGTTGTAAGACATGGACCCCAAATCTGACTACCAGAGTAGTCAGCATGATGGGATATAGTAATAATAATGGCATTTATTAAGCACTTACTATGTGCAAAGCACTGTTCTAAGCACTGGGGAGGTTACAAGGTGATCAGGTTGTCCCACGGGGGGCTCACAGTCTTAATCCCCATTTTACAAATGAGGTCACCGAGGCCCAGAGAATTTAAGTGACTTGTCCAAAGTCAAACTGCTGACAATTGGCAGACCCAGGATTTGAACCCATGACCTCTGACTCCAAAGCCCGTGCTCTACTGAGCCACGCTGCTTCTCAATATACTCAATGTTGAAAGGCAAGGCAACATGACTTCCCCTACTCTGTATTGCCCATGCAATTGGATTGAGAAGCATCATGGCTCAATGGAAAGAGCACGCAGGCTTAGGAGTCAGAGGTCGTTGGTTCTAATCCTGGTTCTGTCACTTATCAGCTGTGTGACTTTGGGCAAGTCACTTAACTTCTCTGTGCTTCAATCACCTCATCTTTAAAACAGGGATTAAGACCGTGAGTTCCATAGTCATGTTCCAGGGACAATCTGATTATCTTGTATCTCTCCCAGCACTTAAACCAGTGCTCAGCACATAATAAGCACTTAATTATTACCGTCATTATTACTATTAGTTGTGCCCTTTAAGCACATGATATTCACCCCACCCTCAGTCCCACAGCACCTATGTACATATCCTTCTCTAATACGTGGCTCAGTGGAAAGAACACAGGCTTTGGAGTCAGAGGTCATGAATTCAAACCCCAGCTCCGCCACTTGTCAGCTGTGTGACTTTGGGCAAGTCACTTCACTTCTCTGTGCCTCAGTACCTCATCTGTAAAATGGGGATTAAGACTGTGGGCCCCCCGTGGGACAGCCTCATCACCTTGTAACCTCCCCAGTGCTTTGAACAGTGCTTTGCACATAGTAAGCACTTAATAAATGCCATCATTATTATGATGATGATTATATCCAGTGCTTAGTAAAGTGTTTTGCATACAATAAGTACCACTATTTAAGTTTGAAGTGTGGCAGGGCTGTTGTCTGTCAGATTTGCAGAGAGAGGATGTACCAAGCCAGGTAAACAGCATGCATGAGGAGACAAGAGGCGGCAGAGTCTAGAAGCAGATAGAGTTAGGAGGCTAGATTGGGTCTTCCTTTTCAGGCACACTCATTTACTCTATAAATACAAAGGGCAGTGCAGGTATATACTACAGTCTAAGCATTGGGAGTATGGAGACAGGCCACCTTTGCTGATATACCAGGAATCTGGCATACAGATTATATCAGTATTTCTAGCTATATATTTAAAAATTGGGGCATGCAACAAAGCAAATTCTGGTAAATAAGTTTACTCTCCAGAAAAATCTCCGTTTGGAGGTGGCAGTTTTATGGGCCACAGAAGCAAAATTTAGTTTTCTAATCAATTTTTATAAAAGCACAGTAAGCTCTCAGTAAAGTACCAAATACTTCCTTTTTAAGTCACAATTTATAAAAAAGTCTTTGAACTGAAATGAACACACCAGTTTTTAAATTCCTCATTGTTCCTTCCTAAATGCAAAACCTGATGGCAATAGCATAACTTACTTTCAAACCAGTATGCATTACTGAAAAAAGTTCCATCTCCAATACGTGTGAACGTTTTTGAAACAATACAGCAGAACTAATCTGAAGAAAATTAAGGAACCACCCTGGGTTAAATGGCTACAAGGTGCATTTCTTACTCTTTCACCTAATTCTATTACTGTCTGTATCTGGCCAAGCACACTCAGGGCTCCCTTCTTCTATACATTCATTCATTCAACTGTATTTATTGAGCACTTACTGTGTGCAGAGCATTGTACTAAGCGCTTGGAAGTACAAGTCGGCAACATATAGGGACTGTCCTATATTTTACTTGTACATATCTATTCTATTTATTTTATTTTGTTAATATGTTTGGTTTTGTTCTCTGTCTCCCCCTTCTAGACTGTGCGCCCACTGTTGCATAGGTACCGTCTCTATATGTTGCCAACTTGTACTTCCCAAGCGCTTAGTACAGTGCTCTGCACACAGTAAGCGCTCAATAAATATGATTGAATGAATGAATGAATGAAATGAATGAATGAAATGAATGAAATCGATATGTAATAAAGTAGATGGATGAGCAATACAATTCTCCACTAGGTTTAAAATGTTACTAGAGATTAAAACTGAAGGCATTACAATTATACAGGTATTTCAGTGGGTCTGTAAAAAAAGAGATAAGAAAATTGCTTCCTTTATGCACCCTGACTTCCCGTCTCCTCCCCTCTTTTTATGATGTATTGTGTTTTCTTTTTTTTAGCATGCTGTTTGTAACAATGTTCATTCACTGATTCATTCATTAATGTTGGGAAAATATGTACAAGAAGAAACACATTGTTGTTCAATGTTGACAATAAAGTACCTTCACTGTTCTCAACGTCCATGTTTTCCTGGGGAAGTGATATAAAATGTTTCAAAACTTTCTCATGTGATCTAATAAACCTTCTATTCTATCCCCCAAAATCCTTGTTTTCTGGATTGACTTTAATAGAGCATACCCAAAAACTGATTGCTTCACCATCCTTTTTGCTGGTCTGACACAACTTTTCGTTTCAGTCAAAGATCTAAAGTGGTTTATATTCTGGCTTTGGTTTATAGAAGCAGCCCTGTTTAAACCCCCATCTCATTAAATGAGGATGAATCTCTAAGGCCCATTTGGAATTTTCATAATACTTAAAAGTAAATTGTGATGTTATTGATTTTTTTGCAGATTTTACAGTGGCTTTACATAAAACGTGCCATGCTGAAAAGTGAAAGAGCTAATTCAGACAGAAGGTGTGTTTTTCCTTTTCTAAGGGAGAAATGACTAAAATCCCAAGAGCCCTCATTAAGTAGGAAATAGCTACATTTTCTGACTGTGGTGCTATGGTCATTTTAGGTGCTTTTTCTTTTTTTTTCTGTGATGAACTATTTTTAGAAAAACGCAATCATTTCCAAACCTTTCCACATTGCCTAGTGTTGGACTGTATTGCTTCTATACAAGTGTTGCTATTCAGTATGAACTGTAAGCATGTGAGCATAGATCTTTTTAATATTTAAAATTCAGTTTTACCTATATTTTCCATTAATGCTGTATATAAACCAGACATTAAACTACTTATCCAATAAATTGATGGTACATATTGAGTGCCTATGTTTTTAGACTATACAAGCACTGAGACAGATACAGGGTACTCAGATCAGGGAGAATCACTACCCCATTCAAGGCTCAGAGTCTAAGCAGGAGGGAGAACATCTATTTAATCTCCATTTTATATATGAGAAAACTGAGACATAGCAGATCAATAGAATAAGTAGACAATGGTCCCTACCCTCAGAGATGTTACAATCTAGAGAGCCAGACATATTAAAATAAATTACTTGTAGGGGGAAAGAGAGAGGATAAGGAAAGGTACATAAATTATGTCGGGGGAGAAAAGGATAAATACTTAAAAATTTAGTGGTTATTGACTCAAGCCCCTCTCAGGGTCACATCTGGAGAGTTTCCAGTACTCTACCAGTCTCGACTATAGGAGGGAGAGTCAAGTAGAGGCCTACCCATTCCATTCCAAGCTTGGGCAGTGGCTAGTGAGTGGAAGACAGTCTGCTTCAAGTCAAATCCTATTTGTGCTGGGCAGCAGTGGCATGGGGGAGAGTCAAGGGTGAAGATTCTTTGAATTTTTCCCAAGAAAACGCTATGGACACACTACCAGAACAACTGCAAATAGAGGTGGGGCATTCTCGGAGAGATGTGTCGGAGACAACTGGATAGCATAAAACAAGATTGACTCTAGTGCGTAGATGACACAATATGAGGGGGAAATGGTGTGAGTAGATGAGAGTTAGTCAAGGAAGGCTTCCTTGAAGAAGTAGGAAGTAGTAGGGCTCGTAAAATGGGAAAGTTATGGTTATTAGATATTAAGCGAGGGAGGCTCCAGGCAGGAGAGATGAGTTGAGCAAGGAGAGGAAGGTAGATGAGGTGAGAATGAAGGACAATGTGCCTACCAGGAGCACTCACCTCTACAGAGAGGGTACTAAGGGCGTGGAACAGAGGTGGCCTCTTTCTACTCTTATCCCACCATTTCCTGTTGGCACCTTGGGCTGGTATGGGAGCAGGGCAGCTCAAATTGTCAGTGACTGAGCTTAAAAGGAAAAACGCCAGAGGGGAATCTATTATTAATGCCGAAAGTACAGGGGCAAAGGCAAAAATGAGTTCGGGGTTGCAGATTGCAAGGGAACCCTAAAGGGCTGCGAAAATCTCTTCAAAGAAATGTGAAGGTGACTGTACAGATGGAAGTCAATGGCTGAGAGCAGAGGCGGAGGGGTGAGGCCAACAGGAAGACATGAAATGAGAGAACAGATCATCTGGGCGTAGTCATAGAGTGAAGGGCTTTATGCTACCATGAACCCTAGAACCCATGCCTGTGACACATACTCACAGAATCCCCTCCCCATCCCCGCCCTCAAAACTTGCTAATATGATCTCCAACACCCAGGATCCAAAACGCTAATGGCAAGTCTTCTTTTCAGTTTACAGAAAATGAGGATGCAAATGTTTGCGCTTTAAACAAACATGCAGGTTTGGCTAATTTTTATCCAAGATACTTCTTCAGCTTCTTGCAAAATACTGCAATGCAAATACATCTTTAGAATCAATGCATTGATGCTACTTATTGAGCTTTTACAGAGATGACTAAATATTCCCAATTTTCAACTAAAAGTACTTTATTCTTCTACTTTGAATTGAATATGATTGTATTTTCAATTACATTTTAAGTAAATAATTTAATTTTGAAGCAATCCAATAAAATAAGGTCATGCTTGAAAATCATCCCAAACAGTGAGCTATTTGTTTTCCTACTGAGTTTTGCTCAGCACACCCTTTTTCATGGACTGCAATCATGCTTGACTAAGAGCCTTACCTCATGGGGCCATTGTGTGGATTGTTTAATGATAAAAGTGTAAATGTTAAAGTATTAACCCTCTACCTGCAAGTTGCATTTCTTATATTTCTTTGGGGCTACCGATCATTTGTCAAACAGATGTAGCACTCAATTGTTTTGTTAGCCACAAAAATGTAAATTACTTCTCAAATTATAAATTAGGCTCTGTCCTCTGCTAAAAAAAAACGTTCTCACCACTTGTTCCCACAGGAATAGAACTGATCTCGCGGTTTATCGAAATCTTCGGCTATATATGAAAAGGAATTATACTTCAGGGAAACAGAGAGGAGCAAAACATGACTTGGATTTGGAATTGCCCTTATTTCCTGATCTTTCATTGATCTCTTGGTCAAGACTGCTTAACTCTATGTCATGCATAATTTTTGAAACAAAAACTGGTTCAGCAGAAAGAGCACTGCTCTAGGAATCAGGAGATCTCCGGCCTTGGGGACTTTACACACCATCTCCTTAAGAACCCTGCTACTTATCTGCAAGAAGTTTAGGGACACTGACTGACCTCCATGATCTCTGCTTAAATATTAAGTTCAATGACGGCTTTTGAAGATTCTCACTAAATAGAATGTCAGGATATTTATTTAAAGTAACGTGTTTTTTGAAAAATGGCATGGCTTTGGGCAAGTCATTTAAATTCCTTGTGCCTCAGTTGCCTCACAGGAAAAACTACTTTTTGTCATCCTTAGACTGTGGGACAGGGACTGCAGTGAACAATCTGCTTATGATATATCTATCCAAGGGCTTGGCACATAAGCATTTGACAAATATTATTAGTATTATTATTATCATTACTTGCAGTTCTTGGGAAAGCAAGTGCCACTGAATTGGAAGGGAGATGAGAAGCAGTGTGGCCTAGTGGCAAGAACACCGGCTTGGGAGACAGAGGACTTGGGTTCAAGTCCTGACTTTGCCACTTGTCGGCTGTGTGACCTTGGGTAAGTCACTTAACTTCTCTGTGCCTCAGTTACCTCATCTGTAAAATGGAGATTAAGACTGTGAGCCCCATGTGGGACAGCATGATTACCTTGTATCTACCCCAGTGCTTAGAATGATGCTTGACACATAGTAAGCACTTAAGAAACACCATCATCATCATCATCATTATTATTATCCTTGGAAAGACAGCAAGATCAGGCTCCCAGTGGAGAGAACACAGGAAGATACTGAAATAATATGAGTCTCCTACTTTTAAAACCTTGCCAATGAAATGTTAAAATAACATTAGCTACCAAAACAAAGTCCAAGGAAAGTGTGTACATTCTCAAGAACTATCAGAAAGTTAAGATAGATAATTCAGTTTATGCATTTTCCAACACAGAGCAAAGGTCCAAATTCTATCCCAGTTAAAAGAGTCTCTCGTGAAGTTGGAATGTGAAAGAGTAATGATTCCAGCAAGTAATTAGCAGGGAATATTTCTCATGTGCTTTGTATACCACATTGTTCTAAGATAAAAGTATTCACTAATTTATTATGGTCTATGTTAAGCACTCACTATGTGTCAAGCACTGTTCTAAGCACTGGGACTGGAATGGACTGAAATGGACTGGTTCATATACATCATATAATTACTTATTTTCTGGAAATGCTACACAATTTAAGACACTAATGTTTCTTAGCATAGACATTGGCAAAGACTTGGAACTTGCTTTAAAACACATATAAGGTTTCAAGCCCTCAAGAATATGTGGTACATATGAACTCTCTGACGAGAGGTACCGTTATTAATTCTTCAGAACCGCACAAACTGGTTTTCCCATTCATACTGTGAACTCTTTGAACACCATTTCCAAGGGGCGTGCCAATTTTGGGGACTGAGAGTCATGGCATTCTAATTTTAAAGCCAGCTTGCTTCACTGTGCACATTCAATTTCAAGCTTATTCCTTCAGGATTAGAGCAATGAAATCTGAGTCGGTTACCTTAGGAAGAGAAAATTGAATTTAACTAGTATTCACTGTCTGCCTTATTGCACATTTTCTTTGATTCTGTGAGAATACTGGTATGGCTACAATCATCTACAATCCCTCTGAAGGCTCACCTCCTCCAGGAGGCCTTCCCAGAGTAAGCCCTCCTTTTCCTCAGCTCCCCCCCACCTTGTCTCGACTCGCTCCTTTGGATCTACCCACCCTGCCCCATAGCACTTGTGTATATAAGTACATATCTATAATTCTATTTATATTAATGCCTGTTTTACTTGTTCTGATGTGTGTGTATAAACACACATCTAATTCTATTTATTTGTATTTATGCTATTGATGGCTGTTTACTTGTTTTGATGTCTGTCTCCCCAATTCTAGACTGTGAGCTCGTTGTGGGCAAGGATTGTCTCTTTGTTACTGAATTGTACTTTCCAAGTGCTTAGTACAACGCTCTGCACACAGTAAGCACTCAATAAATACAATTGAATCTTTTGCTTTTTACTTCAACTTTCTTGGTCTGGATCTCCTTGGACTTATTATTCCTACTGACCGTATCTTTGGCTGCATTAAATGAAAGCTCATTCCTAACATCTTACTCTGTCTGCTCAGATCAGCTCTGATGAACGAGAAAAATATTCACTTAACCTGAATATAGAAATTGCTTTAAGGCCAAGCATCCTTATGTGGGACCCATGAACCATGGCCATTCAGCACACTGAAGATCAGCACTGGGCAGTAACTACCTGATATGTAATGAAACTGGATGCTGATAAAGGCAAAGTGAGGCAGAGGCTGACTCTGAAAAAATCAAGTGTAAATTTAATGAAAACCCCCCAAAACTGTGAGTTTCTTCAGGGAGAACCTTTTATGCCTGGCTCAGTGAATCACCAGGGAAAGAACGGACAGTAGTAGAATGGATTCAGCTCATACAAACCCATTGCATAGTCCAGGCAACTGATTCAGATCGGTCAGAGATAATCTCATGTGGTGAGTAGAGGATCATTTACTGATTGGTCGCTTAGTACAGTGCTCTGCATACAGTAAGTGCTCAATAAATATGATTGAATGAATGAATGGTCAAGGCTCATCCCTCTCACCAATCAAAAATGAGGCTGGAAAGCTGTATTATGCAGACTTTCAATCAGACATTTCTGTGAACATCAGGATTCTTGGAATGTGCTCTTAGAATGTACATTTCTTTAGTACTGCGATTTTGTTTTGGCATTTGCAGATTCATGACAAAATCAGATATTTGCCAGGGAAAAAACTGGCAAATAAAATCACTTGCCCAGGCAGATTCAGGCAAAGAGTATTCAGGCTGCTTCTGGGCACGGGCTTGGGAGTCAGAGGTCATGGGTTCTAATCCCAGCTCCGCCACATGTCTGCTGCGTGACCTTGGGAAAGTCACTTAACTTCTCTGAGCCTCAATTACCTCATCTGTAAAATGAGGATTAAGACTGTGGGATAACCTGATCACCTTGTATTCCCCCCAGCGCATAGAACAGTGCTTTGCACGTAGTAAGCGCTTAACAAATGCCATCATTATTCTTATTAAAGAGTATTTGGGGGGTAGAGAGAATGTGAAGACTGAGTTACCCATCCTTTGATAAAATGGGTTCAGACTTCTGCAAGCAACCTCAAAGGTTGCGTGAGATTATTTTTCCCACCCTATCAGGTTGTCATGTAGTATTGAAATAACACACCTTTTGTCATCAACATCAATCAATGGTATTTATTGAGTGCTCAGGAAAACACTCAATAAATAACACTGATTGACTGATTGCCTGCTCTATGCAGAGCATTATACCGTGCACTTGGGAACGCAAAATACAACAGAATCAGCAGAAACGTTCCCTGCCCATAAGAAGTTCAGTGATATCTCCTAATGTTCCGTTGATTCAATTTTTTCTTGTGAAGAAATGTGCATCCCTCTCCTGCTAGCCTATTTTTGCATGGACGCCAAGAGCCCAGCCTGGAAAAGTCAAGACCAATAACCTGGGTTCATATGCCTTTGGAGCAGGGAGCTAGCGATGTAAAAGCTGAGAATGTTCTGTACCAAATTACCTGCCTCCACAAGAGACAAATAAAATCAATCTATTTAATGAGCACTTGGTTTGTGCAGAGCACTGTACTAAGTGCTTGGGAGAATATAATACAACAGAATTAGCATACACATTCCCTGCCCATAACAAGCTTACAAAACTGTTGAAGTCTCAAAATATGGCGATTCATGTCACACAATTCATTACTATCATACAACAGACTTTGAAAGAGCATACTTAGGAGAGAAAAAGCAGGAAAAATTTTGCTATCAGCTTTTGATTAGACTCACATGGAATTTTCCTCATACTTTATCTTCCAAAATATACTCGTGCTGTGTGGAGAAGGAAACTGTAAATTTCTCCAAGAGCCATGATCTCTCTGGAAAGACAGTTTTCCTTTGAACTGTATCTTGGACTACTCAGACATTTAATCATGTTAAACAGGATGTACAAAATATGTTGAATATGTGGACTAATAGTTTTTTTGATGCTGACACTTCAAGGATAAAACCTTGTCAATGTGATTCAAGATTTTCTCTCTTGGAAATGAAAATCTTATTAAAGTAACCATGACATTTTAAAATTCCCATTGTTCTCAGATCTGTCACCTAAAATGTGGACATTGGGAGAATTAATTAGAAGAAAATTTTAGTCAATCATTACCTGACACCTCCCTCCAAAGAAATACAAAACAAAACATAAATAAAATCAAAACGAGAGTAACTTGCAATTTCATCTTGATCCACCTATCTGAAGATAAAATATTGGCCCAACTCATTTGAAAATACCCTTATTCCCAGGGACTACTGA
This sequence comes from Tachyglossus aculeatus, assembly GCF_015852505.1. NCBI lineage: Eukaryota > Metazoa > Chordata > Mammalia > Monotremata > Tachyglossidae > Tachyglossus > Tachyglossus aculeatus. Next base: position 25,492,413 of record NC_052077.1, on the reverse strand, counting down.
GTTTCAATCTAGAGAGAATCAGCTAGAAAACCAGTAAATTTGAAAATGAAGCTACAGTTGATTTGTGACCATGAATACAAATTTCTAGAGGCATGTTAAACACCGTAAATCTAATCCTCAGAATTAAAACACTCCACAATGGTGGAGAGCATATATGACGATGATTTATAGACCAAAATCAGGACAGGCAACGTTGATGGACATTACCACTATGGCTGTGAGCTGGGTTGTGGGCAGGGATTGTCTCTCTTTATTGCTGTATCGTACTTTCCCAAGCACTGAGCTCCTTCCTTCCTCTCCCTCTCGTCCGCCTCTCCATCCCCCCCATCTTACCTCCTTCCCTTCTCCACAGCACCTGTATATATGTATATATGTTTGTACATATTTATTACTCTATTTATTTATTTATTTTACTTGTACATATCTATTCTATTTTATTTTGTAGTGTGTTTGGTTTTGTCTCCCCCTTTTAGACTGTGAGCCCACTGTTGGGTAGGAACTGTCTCTATATGTTTCCAATTTGTACTTCCCAAGCGCTTAGTACAGTGCTCTGCACACAGTAAGCGCTCAATAAATACAATTGGTGATGATGATGATGATGCTCTGCACACAGTAGGTGCTCAATAAATATGATTGAATGAATGAATGAGTCTTGTCCATTGTCTCTTTCATCCTCTTACTCTTAATGATAAAAATAACAACTGAGGTATTTAAGCACTTACTATTTTGCCAAGCACTGTTCTAAATTCTGAGGTAGGTATATCACAGATTAGATAAAGTTCCTATCCCACACTGAGCTCATTCATTCCATAGGGCCCAGAGATTGGTAAACTATTTTACCTTTCCACAAACCGAGTCTTTCTTTCCCTCACTGGAACATATAGAAACACAGTTTCCTTACTTCTCTCTGAACAGATGGTGAAAAAAAGTCCACACAGTAGGTGCCCAGTAAGTGTCAATGATGACAGCATAATGACATACACATAGTATAGGAAATGGTGAGTGGAGGCAAAAAATTCTTGAAAGTCCCCTTCTCCTGTCAACACCGGCTTTGGCGTTTAAGCTGACCATCGCTGAATCAACTTACTCCCACCCTCCTCTCACATCCAGGGATGCTTTAGTTGGAACAGCTCTATCCTTAATTCAGGAACGTCCTAATTCATCCTAACTCCACTAGAGGATACATTATTTTAAGTGCGGGCAATTTTGCTTAGCCTAGTGTTTACCTTTTAGAGTTATTTTTGGAAACTACACTGGTTAGTAATATTTAGAGAATATTCTGAAACTCAGCTTGGTGGAAAAGAAAACTGAAACTTCTAGATGTTATGCATTTGAAAAAATTCAACATATAGTTTCCATGACCTTCACAGGTGTTCATGTATTCTATCAGTGGCTTATTTGAGGCGTGATGACATTAATGGTTTTACCATGGGCTCTAGCATGCATACCAGGATGTGTGATTTAGTCCTGTATATAGGTTTTTCCTTGTACAGAATCATGGCTAAAAATAAAGTGTTCTTCCGAAAAAAGGAAATAGTATTTGAGCATTTACTGTGTGGCCAAGCACTGAACCAAGTTCTTGGAAGAGTCCAATGGGGTAGGTAGAAAACGATCCCTGCCCTAGAGAAGTTTTCAATCTTGGGAAAACATTCCACTACTATAGTATAGCTTCACAGTCCACGTGGGGCTCACAGTCTAAGTCACCATTTTCCAGATGAAGTAGCTAAGGCACAGAGAAGTTAAGTGATTTGCCCAAAGTCACACAGCTGACAAGTGGCAGAGCCAGGATTTGAGCCCATGACCTCTGACTCCCAAGCCTGTGATCTTTCCACTAAGCCACACTGCTTCTCATCTCTGCCTACAAGGAGCTTACAGTCTAGAGTCTCTAGTTAAAATGTGACTATTTTCTGGCAAATGATTTTGTGATTTTGTGAAATTCCGTAATTGGGCTGTTGAGCCCGTAGAGGTAAAATCACATGCTATGGTTGAGGAACTGAACTTGGGAGTATCTATTTTATATGGAAAAACATTGTAAACTTGAAAGAGCCCTAAACATCAATGGTGTAGGCAGGGCATACAAAATAGCAAAGCGGTTTGGGCAAGCTGTTGTTCCCTGCCATGATGCCGAATCAAGTTAGAACTCAGAAATGGCTTCTGCCAGAAAATACATTATTTCTTTAGCCAGTCAAGTGCAGCTCACCCATAAATCCTGCTGCCTCCCCTCCCTAACCAGCCTATTTGGAAGCTACAGTAGCAGGGATTTCCAAGTAGCTATGTTGAATTTATATCAGTATATAATAGCTTGATAGAAGTCAGCTCTAGAAAGTGAAGCAGTTTGGCCTAGTTGAGAAAGCAGGGGCATGGGAGTAAGAGAACATGGGTTCTATTCACGGCTCTGCCGCTTGTCTGCTACATGACCTTGGGCAAACTATTTAAATTCTCTAAACCTTACTTTCTCACCCCCAGGTAATAAACCTTCTCCGGGTGGAGGAATAGGGGAAAGGAGGGTGGATGGAAAGAATCAGTACTCTACCTCTCTTCCCTTCCCTCTTCCTAATGGTCAGGTCTGACATTAGTCCTTTATGGCAAGAGTATGCTGGGCACTGGGCCACTGCAATATGCGCTCTGTAGTGCTTCTGGTGAGCATTCCACTGCTGGTGCCCTCACAGGTAAAAGCTTTGCAAGGCCTCTTCTGCAGGAAAACTCCCCAGAAGTTGGGAAGAAAATTTCAGTCAGGCTTCATAGGAGGAGGAAGACAGAATCTTGTTCTCCTTATCTTGTTGTCCTCCTTATCTGAGAAATGTATGCGGCTCAATAGGCAGGGGAGACTCCCATCCATGCTGAGTGCAAGGCACAGTGTTTGAGAGGCTTTTGTCTACTGTGAAATTTGTTTTCTGGCTTGAATTCACTTAAGGAAAATCTAATCCTCAGTGCCAGGTCAATGCAGATGGGCAGTGCCTTTGGGGCCACATGCCACTGCCATCAGTGCATCTACTTGATGAGCAAAAATGGTAGCCTCTGCAGGGGAAGGATGTGACCTGTGATGTACTCCCAAAATATTATGACAAAACATACCACTTTTAATTTAGGTGAAGTTGGAGCAGATTATAGCTCTGTCATTTAGAACCATTTTGGGTTAGGATTTGTGTGTTGGTAGGGAGTGAAAACCTTACGAATGTGAGATTTGACAGGTTGACATCATCAAAGGATTGTAAATGCTGACAGTGGGATAACTATTCCTGGTTCCTTTAAAGAATATAAGAAAATCTTAAAATGGTATGAACTTAAAACTAGGCCATGTCTGTATTTTTTATGTTGTTTCCTAAGGACTTACTATGGACCAGGCACTGTTCTTAGCTCTAGGATAATAATAATGAATAATAATGGCATTTGTTAAGCACTTACTGTGTGCCAAGCACTGTTCTAAGTGCTGGAATAATGATGGCATTTAAGTGCTTACCATGTGCCAAGCACTGTTCTAAGCATTAGGGTAGATACAAGGTAACCAGGTTGTCCCATGTGGGGCTCACAGTCTTAACCCCCTTTTACAGATGAGGTAACTTAGGCACAGAGAAGTTAAGTGACTTTCCCAAAGTCACACAGCTGATAGGTGGCAGAGGTGGGATTAGAACCCATGACCTCTGACTCCCATGCCCATGCACTGTCCACTATGCCATGCTGCTTCTCAATAATAATGATGACATTTTTTAAGTGTTTACTATGTGCAAAGCACTGTTCTAAGCACTGGGGAGGATACAAGGTGATCAGAGTGTCCCACATGGGGCTCACAGTCTTAATCCCCATTTTCAGATGAGGTAACTGAGGCACAGAGAAGTTAAGTGACTTGCCCAAAGTCACACAGCTGACAATTGGTGGAGCTGGAATTTGAACCCATGACCTCTGACTCCCAAGCCCGTGATTTATCCACTGAGCCACGCTGCTTCTCTACTATATTGATTTGGTTGCACACAATCCCTGCCCCACATAGCACTCAGGGTCTCAATCCCCATTTTACAGATGAGGTAACTGAGAAACAGACATTAAGTGATTTGCCCTCAGTCACACAGCAGACAAGTGGCAGGACCGGGATTAGAATCCAAGTCCTTCTGACTCACAGATCCGGGCTCTATCCACTAGGCCACGCTGCTTCTCTACTATATTGATTTCACCAATCATTTCCCAAACTTTCTATGTCTTAACACTCACAGTTTCTAAGCACCACAACTGGCACTCTCAAAAATTATTCATCCAGACCTTTATCCAGCAACTAATTCAAATGCATAGTACCCAGAAGTTTTTAGGAAAATTTAATACAGTCTTTAGCCACAAGGAGAATGTATGCAAAATAAAGACACAAACAGCACCAGGTAAGATAATGTGGTGCCTGAGATAAACACAAATCCTAAAATTCACTTATTTCAGCTTGGGGCTAACAGGTGCCTACAAGCATCCTGGAAATAGCCAGGAAGAAAAAGACTTAGACATACAGCTGCAATTCAGAGGGAAGTCACTCAAATAAGCACTATTAAACACACCTCTCTATAACATTAGTTCAACTCTTGGTTTCTTTCATTGTTTAAAACATCACTGGGAAATTCTTAAGCCTTTGAATGAAACACAAAAAGGATCTTTGGGAAAAAAATTAAAATACAAATTCATGTTCTCTTAAGGATCTGTGAAAAGAAGCCTTAATTCTTTAACCCTCAGTTGAAGGAAAGTAGGAACAGTGATTCACTCAAAGCAACAATGCTCAGACCTGCAATTTGTCTCAATTTTATGCTGACCTTGAATGGAAATCAAATTGGGAGGCATCCATGCCATAGATTTACTGCTGCGGGTTGCTCCAATCTTTCCTTAATAAAACAGCTTAAGCAACTCATTAGTAATGAGGGGATCCATTTTTCCACTCATTTAGGGGACCAGAAATGTCCCCATTCTTTTTAAAGGCACATTGCTCTGACACATGGTGCCCAAAGTATGATGAGAACCAGGCCAGATTTCCGTGAACATGCAGTAATCAATTCATAAGCCACATTAATTCCACCTCTCATCATTTAGCATCTTACTGCTTTGTATGGATCCTTCTGGTTTCCTAATGATCCCCTACTGTTTGGGGTTGTCATAGTCCTTTCCCCCCCAATTATTCGTTTAAAGCTTTCCATTATGTGGAATGGTCTTCAGTTACATTTGGTTAAGACAGAGTACAATAACAGAACAGAAATATTTAAAAGACAACATTCCCATGAACTTCAAGAGAAAGGAAATGGCTGTGGTCCTCCTGCTAGAAGTAATCAGGCAGATTTTCTTTCTTTGATGGTCATACTAAAGAAGAGTATAACCTTATGTGACCCAAAATTCGAGCTGATCCTCTCCATTTTCTCTCTCTATGCTTACTGCACCTCGGTTAATAGTGCCTAGTATACTTAGCTCTGTTGAAGTGAGGCACCCAATAAATACTATTGAATGAACAATAAATTGAACTAGTGGAATGGGTCTGGGGGTCCGAGGACCTGGGTTCCAACTCTAGCTCTACTACCTGTCTGCTTTGAGACCTTGAATAAACCACATCTGAAAATGGGGATCAAATCCTTCTCCCTCCGATTTAGATGGTGAGCCCTAGTAACAACAACAACAACAATAATAATAATACAGATGATAATAATATTAATTGTGGGATTTGCTAAGTGCTTAATGTGTGCCAGGCCCTGTACTAAGCACTGGGGTGGATACAAGCAAAATGGGTTAGACACAGTCCCTGTTCCCTGTGGGGCTCATAGTCTCCATCCCATTTTACAAATGAGTAACTGAGGCACAGGGAAATGAAGTGACATGTCCAAGGTCACAAAGCAGACAAGTAGCAGAGCCAGAAATAGAACCCATGAGCTTCTGATAGCGTGGCTCAGTGGAAAGAGCAAGAGTTTGGGAGTCAGAGGTCATGGGTTCTAATGCTGGCTCTGCCACTGACCTGCTGTGTGATTTTGGGCAAGTCAATTGACTTCTCTGTGCCTCAGTTACCACATCTGTAAAATGGGGATTAAGAATGTGAGCCCCACTTGGGACAACCTGATCATCTTGTATCCCCCAATGCTTAGAACAGTGCTTTGCACATAATAAGCGCTTAACAAATACCATCATTATCATTATTATTATTCTGACTCCCAGACTCATATTCTATCCACTACACCAATGTTGTTTCTCCCTCAATGGGATAGAGTCTGTGCCCCACTTCATTATCTTGCATCTACCCCAGCACTTAGGAAACTGCTTGACACATAGTAAGCACTTAAATACCATAAAAAATTATGGATGGTTATGGCATTCATTTAGTAGTAGTATTTTTTAAATGCCTACCATGTGCAAAGCTCTATACTAAGCACTGGGAAAAATGCACAGATGCAAATTAGACATGGTACTGGTCTCATGAGGAAATTATTACAGTGCATCAAGTACTGTGATAAGCTTGTAAGATCATCAAATCAGACACTGAAACTGCCCCACATGGGCTTTGCAAACTGAGAAAAGACACCTTAATCCCATTTTACTGATGAAAAAATCGAGGTTAGAAAAGTTACGTGACTTACCGGAGAGCATAACTGCTACAAATGTTACCACATAGATTTGTTTTGTATTTTTCTCAAATCTTTGATATCTTTTACTTCCAATAGAATTGGAAAAGCAGAGAGATTTAAAGTGATTTCTTACATTCTTGAATCTCATCAAATGATATGTGCAGTGGAAACTGACTACTTCATACAATACTTATTTCATTCACCCAACTTACTGGAAATGTGGTTAGAAATAGATGCAATAATCAGATGCACAGCTATATATCATACACTGTTCCTTCCCTGTATACTTTTTATCTATTGTTGCCCTTTTCAGTGATTTTTAGGACCATCCGATGAATATGAATAAGCCAGATGCAGTTTATCTCATCTTTTTCAAGTGTTTTACTGATCTCTATTGCTATCACTGAGGCAATGGAAGTTTAGTTTGCATACTGGATACCCATGTTCTAAAGCAGAGCTCACAGAACAAGCATGGATATCATTAAATGTTGTTAATTACTTTTCATTTCACTTGAATATATGAGCTTCTGGAATAGCTACATATTCAATATTGTTACAGGAATATTCAATTCTTCAGAACAACAGAAATATTGTTATACAGGAAATTAAATCTTTCTTCCCCACAATGCTGATTTTTCAAAATGCATTTTATTCTGTTCCCTCCCTCTGCACTTTCACTCCCTTCACCTCCTCCAACTTTCTCTTCCTCTGGCACTCACCTCTGCATACACACATTTTGCCACTGAATCTGGGGCATGTACTTCATTCTGAAAGCACACTTCCCCCTGCTTGTTGGTGTATTTTCAAAATTTGGCATATAGTGAGTTAATACTGAAATGCACCTTGATGAAAATAGCAATTAAACCTCTAAGTTTCTAATCATTTTCCTGTTATTTACCATGAATAATAAGGCACTGACCAAAGTGTTTAAAATGCTGGTAAAAAGTTCTTTTTTGCAGGATAGTTCTGGGCACAAGAAGGGTTTTTATCTTGAATATTTGAAATTTCCATGTGCTTTTACCTGCAGTGTGAGGAAAGCAATGCTAAATCTACAGAATACCCAGGACAGGTTGTCATGCTTTTCCAATGCTTTGACCTTTCTTAGGTTCTCACAGGCTGTTCTTACATTGAAGTATAGTGGGATGAATGGTCTTTCAACCTGTCAAATTACAATACCTACTTTTTCATGAAAAAAAAAATCATGGGTAAGCCTGATGTTTTTCAAATCCTAAATGAACCTTTAGGAAATAGTTTTAAAGACTCCCATCCTGAACTGGTAGATGCTCCTATCATTTCTCGATTTTGTTTGTTTGTTTTTGTTGTTGTTTTTTCGGGGACACTTTCTGAGGCGGACAGCCTCTTTGATGGAACACATCTGTGCTCAACAGCCCAATCCGATGGAGTTTGCCAGAACTAATACAGATGACTTTTGCCTTTCTTCAAAAAGGAAGTTTACTCAGAGACCCTTTTCTTGCTGACAGTTTGCCCAAGGCTCAGATTCTCCCAACTGAAGATAAATACTGCCCTACATAAAAGAATCAGCAATAGGTTCCCATAGTGAAGGACTGTTGATTTAGTAGCTGTCACCTATGAATAATAAAGTGGCATGTCGACCTTTGAAAGCTGACAGAGACAGTTTCTTCTCACATACATAAGCCAGACACTCCCTTCATAGTTACCTCAGGATTGCATTTTTGGCACGAGAGGACATTTAATTTGGCTCATCTTCCTCCATCGTCATCAAAATCATTTATAACACAGCAATAATAGATGATATGCTACACTTTCACCTGGAATTTTACCAGGAATCCACAGAATATTGAGGTCCTAAGGAAAAGCCCAAATCTAATTGATTGGCTAGCAGTTTTTAATAATCTGGTTCGAGATTGAAGTTTAATTCTCAGACACAGTGTACATTTTCAGAAATATACACTGTAGCTTTTCCAATTGACTCAACTTTTATCATTTTTCCCTGTAAGCATTCTCTCCACTCAGGAAGCTCAAGGGGTATCTTATAGGTTAAACAAGTCAATTTTGCACATACATCTGTGACTAGGGAGCTACTTTTGCTCTATTCACGTGACCAAACTATTTGGCTAACCCAGACAAGGAATACCATCAATAGTACCAGGTCAATCTGGATGCTTAATTCAGGCCAGTATTCTGCCTCTGACAGTGAATTCAAAGGAACAACATAAAAACCTATACAAGTGGTGGTAGTACATATTGAATACCTGAGTTCAGTGAACTGTACTGAGTGTTTGGGGAAAACAACAGAAGCAATAGCCAGTTTTCCTGACCACAAGTTGCTGACATTCTAATAAAGTGTAATTTGTTTGCACTCATACCTGATACGCACACATGAATGATCCATCTCAATCCAACCCTGGATGTGCAAGGAAGAGCCAGCTACACAACTGACCCACATTTGTGATAGCAATTTAGATTCCTGTGCAGAGGAGGTAATACATCTAAATAGGGCCTTTTGATTTTGTAAGTGTACCTGGGAGATCTGTCAACACTCACTCGGTTCGTTTCTTTTGGCTTTTCTTCTTCTGAAGAGGATTGCGGCTAAGTCTTGACCATGACTGAGTGGGTAACTGCTGCCTGATCTTTCTTCACCAACAAACGCAAATTACCCCCAGATTTGCTGGGGATACCCATGGGATGGATCAGATAATTGCAGGTATGCAGGTCTCCAGAATAATGTGCATAGTTCAGGGTCTCACCCTGCTTGACTTTGTAAAATTTTTGGTACTCTGCAGTGAATAATCCTAGAGCATGTATGAGTGGAATCCCCTTCATTTTCACATCTAGTCAAGATGTGTTATGGCAGTGGAGTATCTGGATTTGCAGGCTGGTTGCCTATCTCTTTTTCTGTTATGGTATTTGTTTAGACATGTCAGGCACTGTTCTAAGCGCTGAGGAAGATAAAAGACAATCAGGTTGGACACAGTCCATGTCCCACATGGGGCTCAGTTTTAATCCCCATTTTACAGATGAGGTAACAGGCACAGAGAAGTTAAGAGACCTGCCCAAGGTCACACAGCAGATGAGTTGTGGAACCAGAAATAGAACCCAGACCCTTATGACTCCCAAGCCCTTCCACTAAGCCGCGCGGCTTCTATAAATCTCCTATTTATCTTGGTGTTTAGTAGTATTTGTATATAGAAAGTGCTTATAAATACAGTACTGGGGCCACAGTGCTTAGTATCAGTGTGACTTTGCAGCTCTACATTAGAGGTCACAGAGTTGAAAAAAGAAAATTTGGCTCAGAGTTTGTCACTCCCGAATTGTATTCAGATAATGGACTCCACTCTACTCAAAGGTAAAATGAAACCACTGAAAAATGCTCACATTGAGCATATTAGAAGCAACAACTGCTGATCCTGAAACCTGCTAAACTTGAAGAATGATCACTTTTTCCTAAAATGAATAGTTGTGAGTTCGTAAAGGCTGAAATTGCATAATGGGTTCAGCTGCACTGGCAGATGTTTTTAGCAGATAAATGCTCAACAATGGCTAAATACACTTGAACAATTTGATTTGGTTTTGACTCGTAGCAGAATTATCTTGTTAGAACTGTTTCTCATAGTGGAATATCCATGAAAGGAATAAAACGCCATCTGCCCTGCACATTTTCTGTGGCATCTCATTATCATCCTTTTTTGTCATGTGAGCAAAAGTGTAAACACAATGCTGAGAAACTGAGCCCTGTATAAGGTTGTTCCTCTTTTAGTTGGGATGACTTCTGTGATTCTCACAATCTCTTGGAGAAACTACTATTGGAGAGGTATGAATGGCCCTAAAGATCAGAACCTCCAGAGGTTATTCAGGATTTTTGTGATTGCTAGTAAAAATGTTCAGATTTATATAGAGTTCCTCAGTACAGTGAGATATGGATATCACATTTGTTGAGTGCCCAAAGGCTTACTCAAAGAAATTGTAAGCTTCTTAAAATTCAGAGATTATGACAACTAACTCTACTGTACTCTCCCAAACACTTAGTATAATACTCTGCACACAGTAAATGCTCAATAAATATTACTGATTGATTAGAGGTAGTGCACCTCGTCTCCCCAGGACTCCTCGACTGAGACACAGAAAAGGGTCTCTATGAGCTGAAATGCTCAAAAACATTCAAAGCCTCCTAAATACTGATCCTGGCAGAATCTACAGACAGACCATTACAGCCTGCATATTACATGTTTTGTTTTGTTGTCTGTCTCCCCCCTTTCTAGACTGTCAGTCCATTGTTGGTAGGGATTGTCTCTGTTGCTGAACTGTACTTTCCAAGCACTTAGTACAGTGATCTGCACACAGTAAGCACTCAACAAATACGAATGAATGAATGAATAAAGAGAATCCAGACTTCCAGATTCCCAGAGCCACGTTAATTCCAATGGACTTTAAAAACCTAATATACTGTTGGCCACTAGATTATAGATGTGTTGCTGCATCTTGGGCATTCAACTCGTGCTTTGTGTTGTTTTTTAAAAAAATATTTTTTTTAAAAAAATATTCAGTGCATAAAGGACTTTGCCTTGGAATAACCAAACATGGAACAGTGCCTGGAAGATAGTAAATACTTACAAAGTATCATAATTATGGAGATATCTCTGGACACTACTGTTCTTGATTTCCTAGAGAGAGATAATGGAGATCCACTTTCGTATGATGAATGGTAATACAACTACCATTGCCCTGATCATTAGTAATTTCAGAATTGGGAAAGCTGCCTCTGCTGCAGATTCCTAAAGAGAAAGCAATCACAAACTTACAGCGCCCACTGTGAACTGCCAACAGAAATACCTATCCTATCAATCAATCATATTTATTGGGTGCTTACGGTGTACAGAGTAAGCATTTGGAAAAATACAGCATAACAGAGTTAGTAGACATGTTCCTTGCCCACAGTGAACCCCTCCATTCAACCTGTGGGTAAATGGGCAGTTATACCTCTCTGTACACCTTCAGTCTCAGCTGATGCCACCATATGACAGTCAACTAAAGAACATGCTGGCCTCTTGATTTAAATCTGTCCCCCTAGTCTAGGCTGTATTGTTGGACAGTGAGCTGCCTACATTCCAGAGTTTTAAGTCCTGTGTTTCCAATGAAGATCTTTGATTATGAGTGGGATTTCAGTGGTGCAAGCTGATTATGTTGGCTTTCTTGAAACATATTCTGTGGTGCAATGTTAACTCTGCAAAAGCAGCATTTTTAAAATGGCATTTATTAGACTATTAGACACTGACTATATGCAAAAACTCGACCTCTTGACCATAAGCTCATTGCCAGCAGGGAACATGTCTACCAACTCTGTTATATAATACTCTCACAAGCACTTACCATTGACGAAAAGCACTGGGGCAAATTCATTCATTCATTCAATCGCATTTATTGAGCACTTACTGTGTGCAGAGGACTGTACTAAGCACTTGGGAAGTACAAGTTGGCAACATATAGAGATGGTCCCTAGCCAACAGTGGGCTCACAGTCTGGAAGACAAATATAATTATCATCTTGATGCAGTTCCTGTATCACGAGAGGTTCGCAGTTGACTTTACAGATGAGGAAACTGAGGCCCAGCCTGATTAAGTGACTTGCCCATGGTCACACAGCAGACTAGCAGCAGAGCTGGGACATGAACTCAGTCCTGGATATGAACTCAGTCCTGTGTTCTTAACACTAGGTCATGCTGCCTTCCTATATGCCTTCTTGGGTGTATTCAGGACTTCGGATGATGTTCATAGCCTGCTGAGTTGGTAAATTTCTCTAGAGGATAAGTTTCAAAGTCCTTCAGCATGACTGTGCGGAAGAAAATTAAAGAAGGTGGGACCTGCAACACAGCCCAACTCCAGCCTGACTGTGATGGGGAAGGTCAATCTGGGAATCTCCAGCTCTAACTATGGATAACTGTGTGACAGAATAGTTTTAGGATGTTGATGAATTACAGGCAGCCCTTGCCAGAGCTCTGATTCATTAAATTCCAATTAATACAACGCTATGTATGTCAGCAAACTTTGTGCTTCTTTCTGCTTTATCTCATCAGTGGCAGGTTCTCCAGTCTTGTTAGAAATACAAATGTTGCCAAAGTTAAGGTGATTTTGAAATGGTTAACATACCAGAGAAGAGCATATTCTTGGGTTTTTGCAAAGAACTGATAGAGAAGCCCTGAGCTATGTTTAAATTTTTGTCAGAAAAACTGGATTATTTAGGGACAATTAAATAAACCAACAGCTCACTGAAATCAGAGGTCCACTATGAAAATAAAATGGAGATTCTTTTTAAGTAGTACTGATTCTTCTCCATATAATAATAACAATAGTTATGGTATTGGTTAAACACTTACTATGTGCCACACTGTTCTAAGCGTTGGGGTGGACAGTGGATAGACTACAGGCCAAGGAGTCAGAAGGATCTGGGTTGCAATCCTGGCTGTGTCACTTGCTTGCTATGTGACCTTGGGCAAGTCACTTAACTTCTCTGTGCCTCAAATTACCTCATCTGTAAAAGGAAAATTAAGATTGTGAGCCCCATGTAGAATGTGGACTGTTTCCAACCTGATTAGCTTGCGTCTACCTTAGGACTGGCACGGAGAAAGCACTGAGCAAATAGCATAAAAACACAAATGAAAAAACGACATAGTATTTGTAAACTAATTCATCCTATTTTTATAAAGGTCTCCTGGGAAGAAGAGGACAGTACCTGCTTCTGTTGGACTTTTTCCATGTGCTTTTCAAGATACATTACACTCAGCACAGGCAAAATAAATACCTTGCTACTACTTCTCCTGACAGGATACCTTGGCCTTACACTCTGGAAGCCAACTGTCTTGATTTCTCTCACTTTCTCCCAGCAATGGACTACTCAAGAAGAAAAAATGAAGATCTGTCATGATATGTGAGCCCTAGCATTATTATTATTTTTTCCCTGTCAAGCCCTGGGGGAAAGAAAAAATAAAGTGCATCCAGGGATAGCCTATAGCTCATTATGACACTCTCCTGAAATGAACTTTTCTTATACTGAATTGCAGCAAAGTGACAATTATGTAACCATGGAAAAATGTAAAAAAATGATATGGGGTGTTACAATGTCTTCATCTTTATCATCTGCAGACATCCTTCAGGGATTTTTTTCAGTAGACTCAATCCCATTGTCACCACACCCCATTACTCTCCTGCCTTCTGTCACTTCAGTGGTGCGCTGTTTGGCCAGAAAAAAATCAACACAGGCCCTGGTTATTAATTTCTTTGATATTTTTTCTATAGGTCTAAATTGTGAGGCATTTTTAGAAAAAGTTTAGTGTATTATTGTTTCTACAAGGAATCCAAGAGACTAGTTACAACAATAGAAATCCTAGTAACAATAAATCAGTGGCATTTATCAAGGGCTTACTGGGTGCAAAGCATTGTACTAAGCACTTGGGAGAGTACACTACTACAGAATTGATAGACAAGTTCTGCTTCTCTAATCAAGAACAAAAAAGAGTGAAAGATAAGATTTGCATACTGTCTTTAGTCTGATTGTTGGCATGGCAGAGGACATTAGGATTTCATTTTGCTATAGTGAAAAACTGGAACCCTCTTACCTGAAACCCAAGCCTTTATTTGGGGTGATGAGATCTCCCAGACAGGTCACAAAGACTTTGGGATGAAACACCTGTCTGTAGGACCCTGTAAGAATTGATTATCGTGTTAGTGGTCTGTAGAGAGCCATTTACACGATTTTGTCCCTATCTGTCATGTTGCTCCTCGAGGTAGGGATGTAGTACATATGGAATAATAATAATACTAATAGTAATGATAATAGTATTTGTTAAGCACTTACCATGTTAAGCACTTGGAGAAGCAGTGTGGCTAAGTGGAAAGAGCATGGCCTTTGGAGTCAGAGGTCATGGGTTCAAATCCCATCTCCACCAATTGTCAGCTGTGTGACTTTGGGCAAGTCACTTAACTTCTCTGTGCCTCAGTTGCCTCTTCTGTAAAATGGGGATTAAGACTGTGAGCCCCCCGTGGGACAACCTGATCATCTTGTAACCTCCCCAGTGCTTAGAACAGTGCTTTGCACATAGTAAGTGCTTAATAAATGCCATCATCATCATTATTATTATGTGCACTGGGTTAGATACAAGATAATCAGGCTGATCACTGTTCTCGTCCCACATGGAATTCAGTCTTAGTTGGATGGAAAACAGGTAATGAATCCTACAGATGAGGAATAATAATAATAATAACAATAATAATAATAATGATGGTATTTGTTAAGTGCTTACTATGCACAAAGCACTGTTCTAAGCATTGAGGGGATAGAAGGTGATCAGGTTGTCCCACGTGGGGCTCACAATCTTAATCCCCATTTTACAGGTGAGGTAACTGAGGCACAGAGAAATTACGTGACTTGCCCAAAGTCACACAGTTGACAATTGGCGGAGCCGGGATTTGAACCCGTGACCTCTGACTCCAAAGCCCGGGCTCTTTCCACTGAGACATGGAAAAGTTACGTGACTTCCCCAAGGCCACATAGCAGGCAAGTGGTGAAGCCAGGATTAGAATCCAGGTCCTCTGACACCCAGGCCTGTGCTCTTTTCACTAGGCCACGCTGCTTTCTCACATGAAATGCACACAAGACATTTTTGTACAAAACCCATGTCCAGCCAGAGTGGCCATAGTTGGTGCCGATGTATCAGAGAACCATCGAGTCTAGGCATTTGCCAGGGAAGCCTCCTCAGGAGACATAGTAGTTCTTACCACCTAATTTTGGGGATTCTTGCTGTGCCTGCCCACCATCAAGGTGCCGTTAACTGTTCTTCAGTTAGAAACCTTTACCACTCATGGTGCATAGTCCCAGCAGGCCTCCCTTCTTTTCTTGGGAGACTTGAGAAGGGGAAGGAAGAAGGAATGCGGGGAAAAGCCAAGCCCTGATATTTCTGCCCAACTCTGGAATAAGCAGCTCAGGAATGCCATGGGTCCTTGCTGATTCTAAAGTTCCCAGCTCACCGTAGGCCCTGTCAGAATCCCTCTTGGACTAAGAGATGCTGCGGCCCCCTCTCCATTATGGTTCTGGGGCTAAGGAAAAGTTTTTAGGGCTCTGCTCTAGCAAACTCCAGCACACATTAAATCCTGCTGTAACAGCAAGTAATGACTAGATACTGAGCCCAGCCAGCACTGCCACAACTGATTCAGAAACGGAAAGGAAGACATGGTGGGCTTTCTAGTATATTCTTATCTTTGTTCACTTTCATTTACTATGGAAACAAGGCCTCCATGGATGACCACGACCTCACTGTGTGAGCTTTGCCAATTGTTAAAGGAAGACCAGCTCAGGAAATAGGCACCTCCAAACCTTCATCACAGTTATAGGAATCTGATCTTAAGGATTTAGCTCCCAAGCGGGCAGCAACAAGCTTTGTTTTCAAAGCCAGAAAACTAAATCTCATGGGGTATATGGGATGTTTGTTCATTTCAAGCCTCTTCATGTTTGATACAGACAAAGGGAGTTCTAAAGACAGGAAAAGCAGCATAAGTTTAAGAGGCCACAGGGTGCAGTGGGTAGAGGATAAGACAGGGCTAGAAGATTTGGGCTTTTTCTGTCATGGCCAGTAATTCGCTATATAAATTTAGGGAAGTTCCTTTAAGTGCTCTCTGGGTGTTGCTCTCTTCTCCTGAAAACTGGGTCATCCAACTAGGTCATGAGAGAATAATGAGTGGATTAGCCGAAAAATCCTTGCAAACCTCCTGAGCTGAGAAGTGATATATAAAATTAACATAGTAGCTTTATAGGTGATATAGTGAAAAAGATGCTTTATTCTCTTCCTCAGCTTGCCCATCTCCCAGAGCTTCGCCTTAACAAGGGAGTCATTTTTTTTTCTAAAAACTTCCTCGGCTTCAGGGCAATTAGGGGTGCATTACTCTTCACGAAGAATTAGCTTAACTAGCTTGAGCTGTTTTTTTCTAAGATTTGGGTCAGTCTCTAAACTGCCTAAACAGTTCCTTCGGGAAAGACAGACATCGAAAAGCAAAAATAAAAGCAAAACATTTAACAAACTTTCAGACTGCAGTTCAGTTATATACATTCTCTGTCCACCTTGAAGCAAACAAAACACTGCGAGTTTGTGAAAATAAGAGTTGCCACTTGGGAGTACAAAAGAACAAACTGAAAAATGAGCATGCAGGTAAGTTTTCTGTTACAGGAGCTAAGAGATTATTTTGATGTAGAATGTATACCTAGATATATTCATTGCTGTGATTTTGAGATGGAGCCCATACTGGTTACAAGGTATTTCTCATTGTGATGATTGAGATGGGGGCTTAAGGCTTGGAGAGCCAATGCTTACCACCTCCGCCATCTGGAACAGGTCAGTGTTTATTCTCTCTTCACCATGCTTCCTTCGTAATGCAGCTAGTGCTCGTTTTGTCCCTGGAACAGGAGCCCCAGAAGAAGTAAGGGAAGGAAAGGTGGTGATTCAATTAGGATAATTACATCAGATTCACTGGCGACCATGATAGACACTCTCTGCAGGGACCAGGCATTCTACTGTGGTGTACTGAATAGAGCACGGACCTCGGAGTCAGAAGGTCATGGATTCTAATCCCAGCTCTGCCAGTTGTCTGCTCTGTGCCCTTGGGCAAGTCACTTCACTTCTCTGTGCCTTAGTTGCCTCATCTATAAAATGGGGAATAAAACTGTGAGCCCTATGCGGAACAGGGATTGTGTTAAACCTAATTTGCTTATATCCATCTAGCGCTTAGTAAAGTGCCTGGCATACAGTAAATGCTTTATTATTATTATAAGTCTGGCCGAGTTAGCCAAAGCAATGATCAGGCCTGGATAAGCAAGAATTTGGCCTGGATAAATAGCACCAAATCATTTAACAATGTTTACTGAGTGCTTACTGTGGGCAGACCACTTTACTATGCACTTGGGAGAAGCAGGCATGGTCCTTGCCCTCAAGGAACTTACAAAGTAGCATGAAAGAAAAATGAGCAAATTCAAATCAAGACTAGGTTTCAGTTTACTTACATTCAGAAAAGCATTGGGATTCTTCTCACACTTCAGTTTCCTTGCTGCCTTTTAAAGAAGAAAATAACCTATTTGTCTTGGCCAACTTCACTTAAAGGAAGTTAACTTTTGTGTTTCATTATGTTGCCCTTAGAATTTATAGGTTATTCATGAGTAGTATTCTAGAACCGACAACGTACATTAATAAAGTGAAGAGGAAATAAGCTCCTGGTGGATTATTTCAGTTTGGTATTCAATACTCCCACATAAGCCTTCCTAATCAAACCATGTAATTGATTAAAAATGCTAATATAACTAAATTCATATGTATCTAAATTCAATCTATCCTTCTGCAGTGTAAATAGTGATACTGCTACTATTTCTGGTATAGATTTATTCCAGTAATACATTGCTTCCTAAATCCTGTAAACCTGAGTAATGGCAGAGAGATTTCCCCAAGTTACAACCAAAGTATATTACTTGGATTCTCTCCCAGGCATTTAGAGATCAAAGAATAGGTCAGATTTGAGAGGTCTTGGAAGAATACAAAATGCTGCAGGCACCTCAATCTTTCCCCTGCCCCAACTCTGCCTACAACCTGCTAACTTCCATACCATGCTGACCCTGAGCATACCGGAGGTCAATTCAGAGGATTCCCGTTCCAGTATTTACATTTCAAAAGTTTTTGAACAGGGCAAAAATATGTCTTTGGAAACATCTTCTACATGAAGTCTTTCTAAGAGTTTGCAGCAGGCACTGAAATCACTACCAGTTTCACTGGAACTTAGGTATCTGTACAATTGAAAATGATTATTGATTTATATATTTCCTATCATGTATGTTTGTTATCTCTCTTCATTTGTTCTGCCTTCTTTAAGAGACTGTAAACTCTAAAGGGGCCAGATTCTCTGTTGTTCTTCAGTGCAAGTTTCTTGCCATTTCCCACTGTTCTTAGAAACTCTTCTGCACACATTGGTGCATGTTATTGATGAGCAAATCTAACCCAAGCAAAGATGCAGTCTAAATGGCTAGCTGGAAAAGTAGAGTAAAATAGCAGGAGAACATTTTATTTGGATGCAAGTTTTTTTAACAACTTCTCCAGATAGTCTGTGTGTTCAATCACTGAATTTTCATTTTGCTGTTTTGAGCTAGACTATAAAAGACTTGAATGTGGAAGAGCCAGGCACAGGAAAAAATAAATCTCTTTAAATAAAAAGAAGAGTGTTTGCTAGAGTACTCTGCACAATTGTAACCACTATTATTGGTGAGAAAGGAACTAGGTGTCAGGGCCACTTGACTATACCTGTGACATGTCCGGGACCACTCAGCCTTAATCATCCCTGGAGCCATTTAAGAAGACCTGGACCCCACTAATTTGGCTGGATCCTGAAGTCCTCCTATTTCTCCCTTCCATGAGTGAACAGGATTGGGTTTCCCTTTGCTTGATGCCATCACTCTTGCTTTCTCAAATAAGCACCCCCCAAACGGCAATGGAAGCATTTGGAATCTAGCCAGCCTCCTTCTCCAGGTTGGCTGATGAACCTTTCCTCTTTCCATTCCCCTTTCCTCTCTCTCTCTCTAAGGTTCCCAGGAAAACACATCTCCCTTAACACCCAGGAGCTACCCAAACCCAACAATGAAGGCAGACACAAAGGATAGGATGCTCAATGAGTTTTTAACGAATGAATTGAAATTACCATGTTGATGAAACTAATAGAACGTAATTGTGATCCAAAACACCTTACTCTCTAAAATATGTTTCTCTTTCCCCTGGACCTTTCTAATTTTCATTAAGCATATCATAGCGTACGTATTCTTCTGGCTCTTTCCCTCTTCTCTTGGATGTTCCAGAATAACCTCCTCCAAATCCTTCTCTCCAGATTTATGGACAGCAGGGTCGATCTGCTACTGATCCACAGTATTATTTCTTCTCCTCAGACATAGGAGTCTCATTCCTCTAGGAACTTAACCTCTGGAACTCAGCATGGAGAACCTTTCCCCAGTGACCTTTCACTCAAGAATCATTTCCTAGAACATTTTCTGTGTCTTTGCCCTCCAGAATCACAACCAAAAATCTTCTACCCAAAAATAGTAACTCTCCTACTCTAAAGCCCACTCCTTTCCAGAGTCTCCCCTGTAACTGACTGTGATCCAGGAGGAGGCACCAGATAAGTCTCTGTACTTCACTGAATTAAGAAAGGATTTTCTCCTTCTCACTCCCTCAGTGTGGGGCTATCTTACATGACTACCACAATACCACCCTGAGGGGTCTTACTGCAGTTATCTTGACACAAACCTCTCTTCACTCACCTCCTCTCCCACTTTTACCTTTGCCTGGAAACTGCTACTAAAATGTCCTGGAACCTTCAGGAAAGTGCATGCATGTATGAAAACAATTGTTCAAGCCCAGTTTCCAGTGCCCAAGATGCTCTGAACCTGCTGGATGCCCAAAGGATAGTTACCAGATTCTTCCCTGACTCTCCTCAACAGATTTGTGGAGCTTAGTAGCTTAGGTTCAAGAGTACTCTGCACATAGTAAGTGCTCCATAAGTACTAACTGATAAACGCTGAAGCGCTTAGTATACACTAAGTATTCAATACATACCAATGATTGAGTGACATAAATGAGCTTGGAAAAAGTTTGATTTAACCATTTCTGAGCTTCAGGGTATTTAGATGGTCTTCCCACACATCATCTGGCCATATCTGATCTTTCCTCTGCTCTTTACAAACACCCTCTAGACTATGAAATCCTTGCATTCAGGGAACATGTCTACCAACTGTTTTACTGTACTCTCTCAAGTGCTTAGTTCAGTGTTCTCCACACATTAAGCACAAAGAATGATTGATGGAATATCAGATAACTGTTCTTCCCACCTTAAAAAGGAAATAACAATCAGCAAGTCCTACAAATCCCATTTAAAGCTTTACAGAATGTGTCTATCAACTCTGTTATACTGTCATCAGTCAATCGTATTAATTTAGCACTTACTGTGACTTGGGAGAAGACAAAAATAGACACATTCCCTGCCCATAAAGAGCTTACAGTCTAGAGAATGAGGCCGACATTAATATAAATAACAGATAGGTACGCATGTGCTGTGACAGGTGGGAATGAATAAATGGAGCAGGTCATGGCAACACAGAAGGGAATGGGAGAAGAGGAAAAAAGGGTTTAGTTAGGGGATGCCTCTTGCAGGAGATGTGCCTTCAATAAGGCTTTGAAGCCTGGGGGAGAGTCATTGTAGTTTCCCAAGCACTTAGTACAGTGAGTGCCCTGAACAAAGAAAACTCTCAGTAAATACAATTGATTGATTGTGATTTCCAGGATTTCCATGAGATCTGCCTTCACATAGGCAATGAAATCTTTGCTCACAGTGAAACCACCTGCGAAAGTTTGAAATTAATTGCTTATTGCTTTATATCGTCATCATTTTCAGTGGTATTTATTGAATGCTTACTGTATAACAACCACTGTTCCTTTAATTCATATTTTTGGAAACAGGCTAGAAATCATTTCTAGGCAGCCAATTAACTGGATTAATGCATTTATCAGAGAAAAACATTTTTGCTGTTTCAAATAAACAGCCTGGACTTTTAAAATGATCAGGCACAGCTATTTGCTGAAGTTATGCATTTTCTGGTCTCCCTGTTAGGAAATGAATGTGTCTACAATGGAAAAACAACAGCTAATTGGAAAAAACAACTGGAATCCACAATATACTTCAGGGCCCTAATGACATTCCACCCACTAAGTGACTCAAGTTTAAAGAATAGACTACTAATTTTTTCTGTTGCCATTAAGCATAGTTGGTCTCAGAAAAATGAGCATGAGTTGATGCAAATAATAATGATGGCATCTGTTAAGCACTTATGTGCAAAGCACTGTTCTAAGCGCTGGGGGATACAAGGTAATCAGATTGTCCCAAGTGAGGCTCACAGTCTTAATCCCCTTTTTACAGATGAGGGAACTGAGGCCCAGAGAAGTGAAGTGACTTGCCCAAAGTCACACAGCTGACAAGTGGAAGAGGTGGGATTAGAACCCATGACCTCTGACTCCCAAGCCCGGGCTCTTTCCATGCTGCTTCTTGGGAATTTAGTGGTAGTACGCATCTTGTGCACAAGTACCACAGTTATTATTATATTGTTATACCTCCTGAATAGCCAAGGAACTACCTAATTTATGACATTTTGAGAAAGGCATAGTTCTGTGGTCCTAGTTTTCCAAGATTCTGAAGCAATGCCTTGAGGTGACCCGATATAGCAATAGAGGGGAAAGACAGGGTTGGGGACTGAAAAAAAAATGCTAAAAAGCTATCCATTAATCAGACAGATAAGCTGATGTCTGGATTCCAGGGTCCCAGACATGGAACACATGACATACGTTGTTGCCGAAGCTAAACAAGATATATGGAGTTACAGTAGCTGCTCCTGAATGCTATTTTTTGAACAAATGGCTAATTTTCCTGAATGATCCACCTTGATTCTCAACGTAATTGGCCGAATTCAGTAGTCAAATATCATTATTTATATCTCGGTTAAAACTTAAGATTAGATGGAAAATAAGGTAATAAAACAAAAAAAATAGTTTACCTTTGGCTTGAGAAAGTAGGGTTTATATTGTATAATGAGCTAATCCCCTGAAAAGACCACAAAATTAGTTTGAACATGAGCAAAAGATTGTACAGCTTTGACTGGCTCAGACCCAAAGGAATCAGTAAAATGTGGAGAGGGAAATTCACTTAGTATGTCAGGCCTAGAATAATGATTACTAGAAATAAATCAGAAGGCTGGATTGCACAGCAGTTCCAAGTTAAATGTAGGAATCTAGTAGCTGTTCTCTTGCAAGAAAATGTCTCAAGTTTAATTTATTTTCCACTGCTATTTTAAGCTTAAAAAAAAGTTTCAAAACGTTAATCAGTCCCAAACTTTTGAAATCACATCCACCAAATGAAATCCCTGGCAGGAAAAGCTGGCTGCCATTATGAGGAGTCACCTGTATTTCACGATCACGGTGGTTCAGCGAGGCTGGGCCTACTGGTGTCAAATTTTTCAATTTGAGGTAACAGATGAAATGGAAGCAGGGGATAAACTTCAAGGAGATAGCACACCGAAAAAGTCAAAGTTTGGTGGTATTTAGTGGTAAGTGTGCTATTTGTTAAGTGCCAAAGCATTGTACTAAGTGCTGGAGTAGATACAAGACAGCTAGGCCAGACAAAGTCCCTGGGCCATATGGGGCTCACAGTCTAAGTAGGAAAGAGAACAGGTATTGGATCCCCATATTAGGGATGAGGAAAATGAGTTTAACAGAATAATAATATTTATTAATTATGGCATTTATTAAGCACTTACTATGTGCCAGGCACTGTACTAAGCACTGGGGTGGGTACAAATAAATCGGGTTTGACACAGTCCCCGTCCCTGGTGGGACTCACAGTCTCAATCCCCATTCTACAGATGAGGAAACTGAAGCCCAGAGAAGTGAAGTGACTTGCCCAAGGTCACACAACAGATAAATAGTGGAGTCAGGATTAGAACTCATGACCTTCTGACTCCCAGGACCATGCTCTATCCACTACACCACGCTGCTTCCAACAGAATTTGAGGGAGTTGCCCAAGGTCACATAACGGGCAAGAGGCAGAGTCGGGATTAAAACCTCTCACTCCCACGACTGGGCTCTTTCCACTAGGCCACACTGCTTCCCTTGGTTCTTGTCAAAGATCAGA
Organism: Tachyglossus aculeatus; assembly: GCF_015852505.1. Taxonomy (NCBI): domain Eukaryota; kingdom Metazoa; phylum Chordata; class Mammalia; order Monotremata; family Tachyglossidae; genus Tachyglossus; species Tachyglossus aculeatus. Next base: position 25,469,116 of record NC_052077.1, on the reverse strand, counting down.
CAGACTAGCTTAAAATGTTGTGTGGGCCATCAGCATTGTAAAGTGGGCACTGTGGCTATAGCTACTTAGCAAAAAAAGTAAACGGGAAAATTAGCCACTTAATTCCGTCAAAACCTTAATGTGAAGGAAAGTATTTTCTCTTTCATGTAGTTGTTATAGAGAAATGCAAACTAGAAAACCCCAGTTAAGTAGTAGCTGGGAGTGAATTACTGCTGGGACAGGACATCGCTGGCGGTCAAAATGCCAGGGACTGCTGCCCTACTACTTCATTATTGCAAAATCCTATGTCTTCTGTTCTCTTACTCTGACACATTTCATGTCAGAACAACTCTAACAAGTTATTGTCTAAAAGTAAAGACACCAAGCAGCTGTTGGCCATAAAGGATATGCTTATGCAATATGTTACTGGCCATAATTTAGATCTTGGGCATGGAATTCAGTTTTTGGAATACTGTCCTTTTGGGAACATTTCAAATTAAGTACCTGTTGTGAAACCAAATAAATAGCCAGATGCATCCAGAGGAAACTTAAACTGGAGTTGGAGCAACCAAGCCAGAACCCACTGAAAAAACATATACCCACTGGGGAAGAAATACCTGCCAGATGTTGATTTATTTAGCATGACCATTTAATAGTGGCTTCCTACGGTTATTCAAGAGTTTTTTATGTTGAAATCACTTAAGCTATATCTAGCCTTTCCTTAAAGAGACAATCCTTCCTTGGAAAGCTGAAATTGATTTACACTGCTACTGCTGTGAGACAGTAAGCACAGGTCCCAGGTTATGAATTGTCCCAGAATAGCAGAATAGAACCAGCTGTGACCATGATCAAGAATGGGCTGCCCCACCACTTAATGATAGGCAGTCAGACACTTGTGGAAATTGCCTTAATTCCTCCAGAGCAAGACAGCATCATTTAGTAATCACTCTCATTACAAAATAGGGTCCAAGCAGTTAGGTAGTACTCTACGATCACCCATGAATCCTCCATTGAAGGTGATATGAGATAAGAGGGAGCGACTGACCCGATGGGGCTTCAGTGGCTTGAAAGTGGTAATGCAGCTTTTAAGAGTCTCCAGTTTATGTTTGTACATATTTTTTACTCTATTTATTTATTTTACCTGTACATATCTATTCTATTTATTTTATTTTGTTAGTATGTTTGGTTTTGTTCGCTGTCTCCCCTTTTAGACTGTGAGCCCACTGTTGGGTAGGGACTGTCTCTATATGTTGTCAACTTGTACTTCCCAAGCACTTAGTACAGTGCTCTGCATGTAGTAAGTGCTCAATAAATACCATTGATTGATTGACTGATCAATCAATCAATGGTATTTATTGAGCACTTACTACATGCAGAGCACTGTACTAAATGCTTTGGAGAGTACAGTACAACAGAATTAGCAGACAAGTTCCATGCCCATAATGACCAGACACATATGCTTCTGTACTGTGTGTTTTAAAATCCTGAAGGGTCACAATCTGCTGTTTTGATTCAAAGTACCTGATCCCTTAAGAGCTGATGGATTCTGATTCTGTCAAATTTTTCCCTTAGAATAATGAGGGCATAAGTACAAGATAATCGGATTGGATACAGTCCCGCTCTCACATGAGGCTTAGAATTTCAGAGGGAGAGAGAACAGTTATTTTAACCCATTTTACTGATGAAGAATAAACGGAGCAGGTCAGGGCAACACAGAAGGGAATGGGAGAAGAGGAAAGAAGGGTTTAGTTAGGGGATGCCTCTTGCAGGAGATGTTCCTTCAATAAGGCTTTGAAGCCTGGGGGAGAGTCCTTGTAGTTTCCCAAGCACTTAGTACAGTGAGTGCCCTGAACAAAGAAAACTCTCAGTAAATACAATTGATTGATTGTGATTTCCAGGATTTCCATGAGATCTGCCATCACACAGGCAATGAAATCTTTGCTCACAGTGAAACCACCTGCTAAAGTTTGAAATTAATTGGTTATTGCTTTAGCAGTATGGCCTATTGGAAAGAGCACAGGTCTTGAGACTCAGAGGACTTAGATTCTAAACTCGGAAATGTTAACTACCTACTCTGTGACCATGGGCAAATCACTTAACATCTCTATGCCTCAATATCCTCATCTGTAAAATGGACATTCAGTACATGTTGTTCTACATACTTAGACTGTGAACTCCAGGTGAGACAGGGACTGTGTCTGACCTGATTATCTTGTATCTACCCAAGAACTTAGTACAGTGTTTGGTGCACATAACAAATATCTCAATTATAATTATTGTTAGAATTCCCATCTCCTGGCTCCCAGATCAGTGCTCTTTCCAGCAGGTCACATGGTCACCTGTGGAACTGCCAGATTTCAGCGAATTTTCATTAAATTTGAAGTGAAGTGATGTGTTTCCTAATGGAAGAAAACAGATATATGAATAGGCTACCATTAGGTTGCCTATTACCATGACTCCTGAAGGCCTATATTTATAGGTCAATAGCTACATATGCTATTGACCTATAAATATACCCTTTCAGGGTCGCACCTGGAGAGTTTCCAATACTCTACTAGTCTCAGAGGAATATCCATTCCATTCCTAGCTTAGGCAGTGGCTAGTAAGTGGAAGGCAACCTGCTACAAGGCAAAACTCACCTGTGCTGGGCAGCAGCAGAATGGGAGAGAGTCGAGGGAAGGGACTCAAGTTTACTTCATGGAAGGAGGAAATGTTAACGTACTTCCTTATTTTTACAAAGAAAACTCAATGGATACACTACCAGAATGACTGCGGATAGAGGAGGGGTGTTCTGGGAGAGATGTGTCCATGGCCTCGCTAGGGGACGGAGACGATTCGACGGCAGAGGACAGAGATGCATCTTTGAAAATTCCAAGGGTTTGGTGAACAGAAGCAGGACCAGTGTTCAATACACCTCTTTAAGGAAAAAATATTTCCTACTGGCATATTTCCTGATCACAGTTTGCCTGCCAATTATTCCATCTGCTATTTTTCCCTTGATATCTTCATGTCTGGAACATTCATCAAATTGAAAAAAGTAAAAGATTTAATCATTTTCCAGTAAAGATCTGGTTTCTAGAAAAAAAACAATTCCTAGTGGGCATATTTTGACCTATTTCCCCCACCATGTTTTTTATTGCTCAAAATCATTTACTTTGTATCAATTTAACCTATATGGAAATATTCCCTACATTGCACTTGTGAATTATTTCTAAAATGGTTTTTAAATGATCTAGATATTTTAAAATCTAATCAGAGTTAATGCCAAAATAGTCCGGCCATAAAAGTAGTAGGATTTTAAAATGTAATTAACTTTATCCAATAAACAAACAGCTCTTCCTTCAGAGTTCCATCTAAGTACATTTTTATCAGCTATCACCTATACCAGTAGAAGAAGAAAGACCAGAAAAGTGGAGTTGGGAAATTCTTGGAGGGATAATCTGATTTGCCATAATTTTTATATCTGTCTTTTCTTGTGTGTGTTTCTGTGCTGTTGTTTTTTTTCAGTTCCATGACAGGTTGGAGAATTTCGCGTTATGAAACATTAATGAGATGAAATCCTTCAAGATCAAACAATCAGCTTTTTATAGCCTCTGATTGAACACCGAAGCAGCGTGGCTCAGTGGAAAGAACACAGGATTGGGAGTCAGAAGTCATGGGTTCTAATCCTGGCTCCACCACATCTGCTGTGTGACCTTGGGCAAGTCACTTAACTTCTCGGAGCCTCAGTGACCTCATCTGTAAAATGCGGATTAAGATTGTGAGCCCCACGTGGGACAACCTGATCACCTTGTATCCCCTCCAGTGCTTAGCACAGTGCTTCACACATAGTAAGTGCTTAGCAAATGCCATCATTATTATTATTATTATTTAAATTACTAGGTTGCTTGATTTTCTGACTCCACTGCACTCATGTAGTTCATTTTAATATGTCTCCCCCTCTAAATTTTATGCTCCTTGTGGGCAGAGAATATATCTACCAACTCTTTTATATTGTACTCTCCCAAGCACTGAGTACAGTGCTCTATACACAGTAAATGCTCAATAAACATGATTGATTGATTGATTGATTGCTGAACCAGGGACAGAGGTGAGGCAGAGGGCTGTGTGGGTGAAGGGCAGCAGGAGCGCTGCTGTCCTGGCTCACTATCCCAAGCTCCAGAACAGTAGCTGGAAAGAGAAAAGCAGGAAGTCTGGGTTCACAACTCCCCTCGTATTTGGACTCGTTTTATTTAAAAAATCAACCAACAATAAATCCAAACTTGACTTTTCATTTCCCTTTCCTGAACAGTGCCCTCGGGTGCCATCGTGTCAGGTCAAAGCTGACCCCACCGAGGGCTAGCCCCAAACTCATCACCTACCCTGATCCTGATTTCTACACCGGACTCACGTGGAGACAAGCACCAGGTTGATGTCAGATTTTTATCAAATGACTGGCAGGAGGAGGTGCCACTATGTTGTATCATTGTTCAATCCCATCACGGTGGGATTAGTATACGAATTTGTAGTCAACCAACCACCTCTTTCGTGCAAGTTCACCTCCATCTCAGAAGCTTTTATTCCAAAGTTTTGGGAAATGACTGAAATTATAGAAATTCAGTTATTTCGTTAATCTTACAGCTCTAAACAACATAGGAGATTCTCCTTTTAGAAGGCACTATTTACCACATTGACAAGGAATTTTGATTTCACATTTTTTGTTTTGTCCTGGCAATTTCCTTCTCCAAATCAATCAATCAATCGTATTTATTGAGCACTTACTGTGTGCAGAGCACTGTACTAAGCGCTTGGGAAGTACAAGATGGCAACATATAGAGACGGTCCCTACCCAACAGTGGGCTCACAGTTTAACAGTCATTCAGTGGGCTCACAGTCATTCTCCAAATGATTTGCAGTGTTCTCCACACAGAAGGCATGATGGATTGGTGATTTCCTTTACTTGGAGACATTTACAAATTTTGAATATTTCATAGTATGCACCATATATAACCTTGCTCCACAGTCACACTCAACAAATAATTCCTAAATTATTCCCTGGGGAATCGAAATTTGATTTGAGCAACCTCATAGTTTAGCTTCTAAAAGAAAAAAGTCCCTCCAAACTAAAAGTAGTTTTCATCAAATGTTTAACTTTAATCCAACCTCAGCATTTCTTTGGTTTTGATGACATATTCTCCTGATGCAAGTCTTAGATTGATTCTGTCAAGCCACATAATATTACATTCCATAATGGACACATAATAAAGTGCTCCAACTTGATGAGACATGTCACAGGAGAGTGGTCTAGCTGAGAAATGAGATGGATGACTGTCATCAGAGATAGATTAATAACTGATGGCAGAAAATTCTAATAACACTTTCCTACTTAAAGGGGAACTTGTCACAGGATATAAATAATGCATTGTTGGAATCCTGTAACCTTGTTGTTTCAATTAAATTTAACAATCAGAAAAGCAGCATGACCTAGTGGTTACAGCAAAGGCCTCAGCAAAGGCATCAGAAGACAAGGGTTCTAATCCTGCTCCACCACTTGTCCGCTGTGTGACCTTGGGGAACTTCGCATCTCTGTGCCTCAGTTACCTCATCTGTAAAATGGGTATTAAGACCATGAGCCCTAAGTGGGACAAGGACTGTTTCCAACCTGATTAGCTTGTATCTACTGCAGTGTCTGGCATGTAATAGTCTCTTAACAAATACCATAAAAAGAGCAGTTTAACAAATGATCAGCGGAATACTCATGTGTTTTGGTGAACCCAACTCAAGGATGTCATGCAAAATTACATTTTGTGGAAAATATTTTAGGGCTGAAGTGTAGGTGTCGGGCCAACTTCAACAGTCGGCTGTGCACACCGGGAGTTTCGCTACTTTTTAAAAAAATCAGTAATTTTTTACTGATTTTTCACGCTCAGAGAAGCAGCATGGCTCAATGGAAAGAGCATGGGCTTGGGAGTCAGAGGTCATGGGTTCAAATGCGGCTCTGCCAATTGTCAGCTTTGTGACTTTAAGCAAGTCATTTACCTTCTCTGTGCCTCAGTTACCAAATCTGTAAAATGGGGATGAAGACTGTGAGAGCCCCACGTGGTACAACCTGATCACCTTGTATCCTCCCCAGCCTTAGAACAGTGCTTTGCAACATAGTAAGCGCATAACAAATGCCATCGTTGTTAATAATAATAATAGTAATATTATAGTGATTGTTGTATTTATTAAGTGCTTCCTTTGTGCCAAGCACTGTACTAAGCACTGGGGTAGATATAAAATAATCAGGTCAGACACCATCCTTTTCCCACATGGGGCTTACAGTCAACTGGGTAGGGAGAACAGGAATTTAATACCCATTTTACAGATGAAGAAACTAAGGCACAGAGAAGTTCAATGTCTTGCCCAAGGTCACACAGCAGGTAAATGGTAGAGCTGGGATTAGAACCCAGGTCCTTTGAATCCCAGGTCTGTGCCCTTTTCACTAGGTCAGCCTCCTCAAAACTTCCCCAAGAGATGGTTCTTTGCAAACTACAAAAATACATGGCAGAGGGAACAATAAACTTCGAGCTACATTAAGAAATCAACCCTAGAATTAACCTCATTTACAGCACTGGGGGCAATTACAGAAGGCTTAATGAATTTGATGAATCAACCAATCAATCAATGGTGTTTACTGATTGCTTACTATGTGCAGAGTGCTGTTCTAAGTGCTTGGGAGAGTAATACAAGAGAATAGGTAGACATGAATATGATGGTATTGCTTCCCACCTGCACAACACAACCATATCATCCAAAAAATTGCAATATCATCCAAAAACCCCGATATAAAGCTCAATCTGGCTGTGTGGCCACACTAATTAAAACCAGTAACCACCCCACACGATCTATAGTCCACTGTTCACCCTGCCTTTTTAGAGGCCAGTACAAAGTGATATTTTTGTTTAGAAAAAAATTGGTGCAAGCCTCCACCTTTCCCCCAGACTCATTTTCTTGACCCACTGTTGGCTGGAACACAAGCAGTTCTAAACTTTAATCATATTAATGCAGCTATGAAACTAAAACATGACAAACCTGACACCAGTATATGGTGGCAGATATTCAACTTCTTGCCTGGATCTGATGTTCAACACGGAAAACATGACATGCGTAAGGAGCAGTGCCAAGTAAGAGCAAAATGCATGGCCTATAACTGTAAGCCATTTGGCTCACAGTTTTATTGGGCTCTCTCCTGCCCTTAGTGCATTGTTTTGCATAGAGTAAGTCTGCAATTGAATCCATTTTAATTTCAGGGCTGAAGGAGGATGACTGTGAGAGAGCCAAGACTAAACTGCACCCAAGCTGTTCCGTTTTTTCCTTGAAGCATGAGAACTACCAGGGAGAGGGGAAATCCCAGCTCCCAAGGCTTACCAGCCACTTTGTGAAGTTGGACAGTGTTGAAAGCTGATTTAGATATTTCAGTGCCGAAACCCTATTTTATCTTCTGTCATCTAGAAGAACGTTCAGAAAATGTGTGTTCCTTATTCACGAAGTTGCCCCAGGGGCAACAATAATGATACAGGCACCACAGAGTGAAAAAGGCCAGCCATAGACCTGGCTTTCAGTTGAATAATGTTGGCTACCTCGCAGCCTAATAATTCAGTTGGGAATGCAGGGATATTCCAGTGACTCCCGAGAGGCATGTCATGGCCTAGGGGAAAGAGCCTGGGACTGGGAGTCAGAAGACCTGGGTCATAATACCAGCTCCACAATTGCCTGCTGTGTGACCTTGGGCAAGTCACTTAACTTCTCTGTGCCTCAGTTACCTCATATGTAAAACGGGAATTAAAACTGTGAGCCCCATACGGGACAGTGACTATATCCAACCTGACAACGTTGTATCTACCCCGGCGCTTAGTACAGTGCCTGGCACATAGTTAGAGACTTAACAAATGCCATTAAAAAATACACCTGGGGAGGAAACTGTCTCTGGTGAATAATTTGGTTCCCTAAATGAGGTAATTTAACTTTTTCACGGTAATGGGCTAAACTTTTCAGAACAACTGAAGGCACACAGACATGAGTAAATTGCACAAATGAGTGACATAGGAGCTCTCCAGGATTAGCCATGAAGTACATGCTCTTTTCAAATTTCTGTACAATCTCTTGTCACTAGTGAGCTTTGAATTAACTCCAAGGTCCTAGGTAAGATCAGCAGGGATTAGAAATAGCAACCACCATTGCAATGAGTGTCTTTTACTGACACTGTGACACCGAAGCATTATAGCCTTAGTGGAAAGAGCACGGGCCTGGGGTTCAGAGGAGCTCTGGTCTAATCCCAGATCTGCCACTTGTCTGCTGTATGATCTTGGGCAAGTCATTTCACTTCCCTCTGTCTCAGCTCATCTGTAAAAATGGGGATTAAGACTGTGAACTATTTGTGTGTCCAATCTGATTAGCTAGTATCTACCTCAGGGTTCAGCAAGTGCCTAGAAAACAGTAAGCACTTAATACCATAAATAAAAAATGATTAATTCCAATAAAAGTTTGTACAAGAGTACAAGAACACAGGGTTACAGAGAAACATCTATTATAATACGTTCCAGGAGGAAAAACATGAAATGGTGAAAATCTGTAAAAGAGCCATGGTTTTACTTTACATTTTAACATATCTATGTATATATGCATTATATTTATATATATACATATACCATATAAACAGGGAAAGCCAAGGAATGAATATACTTAAAAAAATCAGACCATTCTCCCTCAGACTGGGGTCATTCCTCAGAGTAAACATTTCAGTCCTAGGGAGAGGAGTTCAGAATTCTTTTTCATTATGTTGTAAATCATAATGTCAAGTTTCTACTATTAATAATGATGGTATTTGTTAGGCGCTCACAAGTGTCAAGCACTGTTCAAAGTGCTGGGGTAGATACAAGCTAATCAGGTCGGACACAGTCCCTGTTCCAAGGGGTTTACAAGCTTAATCACCATTTTATAGATGAGGTAACTGAGGCACAGAGAAGTTAAGTGATTTTCCCAAGGTCACACAGCAGAAAAGTAGTGGAGCTGGATTAGAACCCAGGTCCTTCTGATTCCCAGGCCCATGCTCTATCCACTAGGCCATGCTGCATCACTATCAATGGAATGAAGATGGAGTTTGTCATACAAAATGCAAGATAATTTGTGACCATAGGTTGTGCCCAGTTTTCTAAAAAAACTCTAGTTGGGTTGCAGAATTCACCTTGGCAAAAATAGGATCAGTGGTGAGAGGGAGGAATTAAACTAAGTGATGCAAAACTGAAAATTATGATATGGGTGCAGTACAAGAATTGTTGTGGAAAATTTTGATGCTATTGCTGTATAGAAAACTTCCTGTATTTACATTATCAGAAATCAGCAATGAAGGCAGCTTTGGTGCCCAGTAAAAAACAAAACAAGATTGTGAGTGTCCCTGTTTTTCTTTGTTTTTTTCTGCAACTGTAAATAATAAGTGCCAGAAGGAAAGAGCTATTTTGTAAGATTTTTAACCTTCCAGAAATTCAGACATGCTACTCCATTACATAAGCAAAAAGAAAGTAAAATAAATGGAATGCTATGAGATAGATATGAGAAAACAGTGCTCTTTAAGGTGTTTTTCTGATTTTGTCTCATAATAAGAACACTGGTAAAATAGAAAGATAAATCATCTCCATCATACAGAGGAAGAAACTGAAATCCAGAGAGGTTAAGTGCTTGTCCAAGATCACACAGCAGGCCATGGTAGATCCGGGATTAGAACCCAAATATCCTGATTCCCAAACCTGTGTTGTTTCCACTGCACAAAACAGTCTGCTTACCAAGCCCTTGAAGTGGGCTTCACGGATCCTGAATAATGCATTTTCCTTAGTTATCAAACATGATGGATTCTCTTACAAAACTGTTCACACCCTTCTTTGGACATTTCTGTTTCAACAGCTGTGACCCACCATCACCACACTGGAGCAAAAGGTATTCCAGATTAGGCCAGTTCTCTGGATCAAAACACCATTACTTTTTACCCAAAGGCCTCCTTTATTTTATTATCCTTTACCCATTACTTTCCTGAGGGAAAAAAAAAAGGCATGGAATCACTGTGGCCTAATGGGAAGAACACACACCTGGCAGTCGACGACCTGAGTTCTAATCCCAGCTCTGCCACTGGCCTGCTGTGTGACCCTGGGCAAGTCACTTAGCTTTTCTGTTCCTCAGTTTCCTGATCTGTGAAATGGGAATTCATTACCTGTTCTCCCTCCTACTTGGACTGTAAGCCCCATGTGAGACAGGGACTGTAACCAACCTGATATTGTTTTTACCCCAGAGTCAGTAAAGTGCTTGGCACAGAATAAGTGCTTAACAAATACAACTTAAAACTATGACACTTGGCCTTGGGATTTTTTTTCTTTTCCATATCAATGAAAAAACATTGATCAAAACAAATAATTCCTCACTCATAGTTTTCCTGTCCATGCTCATCTTACTAAACTGCTTTCTCACATATTTGATTTCTTATCTTCAAGCTCCCAGAATTTTATAATGTTCTGTTCCAAAGCAGAAAATGAAGAATGAGCTAATGACAATCTTCTGATTTTCTTTCCACTTCTGGTGTTGTGACAAGAAGGATTTTGATTTGTTTGATAACAATAATACAAATAATACTAATAATAATAACTCCCAGCTGCACACGCAACAACCCTCTGGCAATTGTTGGGCACCCAGGACGTTCACACCCACAATGAGGACACCTGGACCTCAGCACTCCTGAAAAGAGAAGCAGCATGGTCTAGGGGCAAGAGTCTGGGTTTGGAAGTCAGAGGATGTGGGTTTTAATCCCAGCTCCACCACTTGTCTGCTGTGTGACCTTGGGCAAATCACTTAACTTCTCTGTGCCTCAGTTACCTCATCTGTAAAATGAGGATTAAGACTGTGAGCCCCACGTGGGACAACCTGATTACCTTGTATCTACCCCAGTGCTTAGAACAGTGCTCAGCACATAGTAAGCACTTAAGAAATACCATCATTATTATTATTATTATTAAAGAAGGTTAAGAGACTCGGGAGATATTCTGGCCCTATCTCCCTCTATTTGTATAAAAAATCCTGTTAAAGGGCACTCAGAAGGAACAAAAGATATATAGCATCTGCCCAGGCTCAAAGGGCAGCATCTTTTGGAGAATTGTAATACTCTGATTAAATGTCTCTGCTCACAAATGATAATTTATCCGGTGATACATCTGAAACAGAATGCAAAGGATATTCAGATGGAAGGTTTGCAGCCTGAGCTTTCAATCTGCTCACACAAGGATCAACAGGACAGTAAATAAGCTCCTTACTGTCCTGGTCAAGATCAGGTCTCAGGGCACATATTTTTCAAAGATTTTCATTTGGAAAATGGGTGGAATCATACAGTATAAAAGCAAGCCTTTATGTCATCGGCCTAATGTTACCATGAGTACTGGTTAAGCATAGAGAAACAACTCATCTGTGGCCCTTAGGCCAGATTGTGAGTAAAGCATAAATTCATTTTCTCCTGGGAGCCAGATGATCCAAAGCAGGCAATCGCTGAGGAAGGCTTGGGAACTTTCTCAACTGCTTATAAAGATTTAATTCTACTTCAGAAGTGGGGTACTCCTGACAGTAAAGGCAAACTCCTCCCAGAAACACCCATGGCTTCTGGGAAATGTAAGCAATATGATCCTTTGCTTTTTTTTTTCCCCTTTCCTTTGCTCCTTTAAAGCCAACCTACTGACGGTATCTCAATCTCACCGTCAACCTTTCACCCACGTCTTTCCTCTGGCCTGGAATTCCCCCCCTCATCATATATGACAGACCATCGTTCTCCCCACCTTCAAAGCCTTATTGAAATCCTATTTCCTCCAATAGGTCTTCCCTGAATAAGCCCTCATTTTCCCCATTCCCTTTCCCTTCTGCATCATTCCTTCAATTGGATTTGTACCCTTTATTCACCCTTATATCTACATTTATTTTCATGTCTGACTCTTCCTCTAGACTTTAAGCTCCTTCTGGGCAGGGAACATGTTGACCAGCTCTTCATATTATACTCTTCCAAGTGCTTAGTACAGTGCTCTACTTGCAGGAAGCTCTCATTAAATACAATTGATTGCTTGCAATTCCCTTACTAATTTCCAGCAAGATCTGTGGTTTCAAATCACACAGTTCTCACCCAAAGACTGACATGACACAGCGAACTGATGAATAGTAGGAGGTATTTCCACCTTCATATAACACTGCCTAGTGATATGGAGAATGCCCCTCAAGAATTTTATTAAACTTGTCCTAATCCTCAGACAGTGTGAACAGGAAAGGGGGTCGGAGGCAGAGCAAAAGGGGGAGAGGAGACCTAGGCTCAGTATTCTTTAAATAGCTAAAGGAAACAAAGATTTTAAAATGATTATATCTTCACTATTTTAAGTTGCCATCAAATACTTGGCCCTTATTCAAATAGATCATTCACACTCATGACATCAGTCTGGAAGTCTAAAAGGTGTAGCTGGAACTCATCCAACTCTTTTCTCCTCTGAGGGCATGAGGTATTCATCATGCATTTTCTTAGGGTCGAAGGGGAAATGAGTCACTTTGCATCATCACCACCCTTTCCATCCCTGCAATATTCTCCTTCCCACTTACTTTTATGCCAGGCTGGAGGGAGGAATATAGAGCCAGTTGCGACAGCCTGCCTTATCGTATAGCTGTATGCTATTTCTAGGCAGCTTAACCTTGCCTTGAATAGAGGAAAACCTGTATTCTTGTCAGAATCACCATGCCTGGGACAATATTCCTCCTAACAACAGCAACAACGGTGATTAGAGCAGTGGTAGCAGTATTGGGGTGTTATGCACTTTTACTATGAGCCAAGCATAGTGCAAAGTGCTCTGGTAGATAAAGATGGGCACAGACTCTTTCCCACACGGGAGCTAAGAAAGAGTGAGAACAGGTATTTCATCACAGATGAGGAAACAGGGTCCCAACTAACTGATTTGTTCTCCCAAACACTTAATACAGTGCTATGATCATAGTAAGAACTCAATAAATACTACTGATCAATTGCTCACGTTCACATAGATGGCCAGGATGAGTATGCTCGTCTTCTGGCACCTCACTTTGACCTTTCTGGGATCAAGAAGGATCACTCACAGGAAAAAGCTGCAAAGTAACCAAAGAGTGCCCTAGAATTAATCTCTTTCAAAAGCACGTCAGATGCTAAAAACAATCTTTGTATCCTGTCTTCCCTATGAACTGTAAGCTCCTTGAAAGCACAGATTATGTTCTTGTATTTTCTCAGTAAGCTCCCACAGTGCCTTATGCAGTCCTTTGCACACAGTGAATGCTCAATCACTCCACTGATTAATTGATTGACACTTACAATGTCTCGACCCCCCTGCCCGGAGGGGTAAGAAAAGAACTCTTCATGTGGAAAATAAATATTCTAAAGATATTATTCAAATATGTTTAATTTAATGTAGTTGTGAAAAGATTTAATCGAAAGTACGTGAGAGGATAACTTGGCAAAGAAGCTCTAGTCATTTTGAAAGAAACATTCCTTTATATTCATGGGCTTTTACCGAGTTCCATTTTATCAGGGCAGCATGAATTCAAGTTAGTAGTTTCACCTCGTGGGCTCTGACATGGCTTTTATTGAATTTTTGTGAAGATTTTATATCTTCTTTTAGTTGTCATGGAGATATTCATAAAAGCAAATTACATCAGATAAAAGCACTGCTGAGGGAATAAAAGACTTCATTCCATTTAGACTGCACTGATGAATAAAGTAGGAGTAACTTTTTAAAACAGCATCTGACTCAGAGGATGCTGGAAGCTCTTTGCATTCTACAGCATGATTCAGAGTGCAGAAGACTGGGGAGCTCATGACTACTACTACTACTGCTACTAATAGTGATTTTTCAGAACTTAATATATGCCAAGCACTGTACTACTGCTAAGATAGGTAGCTAATCAGGTCAGACACAGTCTCAGTCCCAAACGGAGCCGAAAGTCTAAGGGGGAGGGAGAACAGGTATTAAATCCCCATTTTACATAGGAGAAAATGAAGGCATAGAGACGTTAGGTGACCTGTCCCAGTTGTCATAGCTGGCAAGTGGCATGGCAGAGTTTAAAAAACAGATCCCCTGTAAGCAGAACAACGTAATAATAATAATAATAATAATAATAATAATAATGACAATAATAATGGTATTTGTTAAGCACTTACTATGTGCCAAGCACAGTTGGCACAGTGTTGGCATAGTAAGTGCCAAAAGTGCTGGAAAATACACGTTAATCAGGTTGTCCCATGCTGGGCTCACAGTCTTAATCCCCGTTTTACAGATGAGGTAACTGAGGCACAGAAAAGTTATGTGACTTGCCCAAGGTCACACAGCAGACAAGTGGTGGAGCTGGGAAGTACCAAGTGCATGAGAGAGTACAACATAATAGAGTTGGTAGCCATGCTCCCTGCCCACAACAAGCTTACAGTCTAGAGGGCAAGTGTTATAAGAGCCTCCAGGAATTCTGAAAAGCCTTCAGTGATCACTCTAGGTTGAAGTCAGGGATCACTCTGAATCAAGCGAGGGAAAAGGTGGACTTAGAAAATTCCCAGGGTGCATTCAGGATTGGGCTAGGATTCTATAGGAGAGAGGGATAGGACAACTGTATGCAAATGTGAGAAGCAGTGTGGCTCAATGGAAAGAGCATGGGCTTTGTAGTCACAGGTCATGGGTTCAAATCTCTGCTCTGCCAATTGTCAGCTGTGTGACTTTGGGCAAATCACTTAACTTCTCTGGGCCTCAGTTACCTCATCTGTAAAATGGGGATTAAGACCGTGAGATCCCCGTGGGACAACCTGATCACCTTGTAACATCCCCAGTGCTTAGAACAGTGCTTTGCACATAGTAAGCACTTAATAAATGCCATTATTATTATTATTATTATCATTATTATTATTAAATGTGGCATGCTTGTACAAAATGGCTGGTAGACAGATCATGCCATTTTAATGAGATTTAGGAGACAACCTTCTGAAAGATCCAAAGTAATAGAGGAATGCAGAAATGGGAAAAGTCACTACAAAACACATACCTTTTTATTAGTGATTGTGGTAATTTAAAATTAAAGGGCACCAATTACAATGGAATTTCAATCCAACCCCCTGTACGCTTTAGTAGTGGTAGTAGTAATATGATTCAGTAAGTGCTTACACAGTGCAGAGCACTGCACTATTTTATAACCATGATTTATAATAATATACCAATACTAAAAGAAGTCATCTTTTCTGATGCTGCTGCTCTAATTGTATCAACAGACTTCTACCTTAAGCTGAGCTACTACTCTTGGATCTCTTTCCATGACGTTAAGGAAGATTGAGGCCATCATTCCTTAAATTGAGAGACTAGAGAAACTAGTTCTCAGCAGCATAATTGACAAACAACCAGTACAGCAAATGAACTTGAAACACCCCTGCAGTGATCTGTAACTTTCAGCTGAGAGGAGATTACTAGGAAATTCCATTTACACAAAAGAAGGTTTTCAATCTTTTATTAAATGAAAAACAAAATGGATACCCAAAATTAATCTTACATCTTCTATGAAACAGGGTCTACCCTGGTTATAAATTAGCCTCTGCTAAAGTACCTCATCACTAGTTTGCTAACAACACATTACCAGTTACTGAAAAAGAGAAAATGCTATTTCCTAAGGTGTTGGACTAAGGAATAGTCAAAAACAAAGATCTATCTGTAACAAAGCAGGCAGTATATCTCAGCAACTTGCAGATCCTCAAGAGCCTAGCTAAAGCAATGCTTATAACAGCAGATCCCATTGGAATGAACAATGGTGAGATACCAGAGCTGGAGGAAAAAATGGGGTCTAACAGAAAGAGCCCAAGCTTGGCAGTCAGAGTATCTGGGTTCTAATCTCAGCTCTGCTATTTGCCTGCTGTCAGACCTTGGCCAAGTCACTTAACTTCTCTGTGCCTCAGTTATCTCATCTGTAAAATAGAGATTCAATATCTGTTTTCCCTTCTCCCTCAGAATGAGCCACATTTATTCAATTTTTTTTATGGCATTTGTTAAGCATACAGACACTGTATTAATCACTGGGGTAGATAAGCAGCATGGTGGATAAAGCACAGGCCTAGGAGTCAATAGGTCATGGATTCTAATCCCAGCTCTGCCAAATGTCTGCTGTCTGAGCTTGGGCAAGTCACTTCACTTCTCGGGGCCTCGGTTACCTCATCTGTAAAATGGAGATTGAGACTGTGAGGCCCATGTGAGACAGGGACTGTGTCCAGCCCTATTTGCTTATATCCACCCCAGCGCTTAGTACAGTGACTGGCAGATCGAAAGCACTTAATAAATACCACAATAATAACTATTGTTATTCATGTTGGATACAGTCTATGTCCTATATAGGATTCACAGTCTTAATCCCCATTTTACAGATGAGGTAACAAGCACAGTGAAGTGACTTATCCAAGGTTATACAGCGGAAAGTAGAGAAGATGAGATTAGAACCCAGGTTCTCTGATTATCAGGCCTCTGCTTTATCTACTAGGTCATGTGGCTTCATTCATTTATTGACTGTTTACTGTGTGTAGAGCACTGTACTAGGTGCTTGGGAGAGTACAGTACAGAAACAGTGTGGTCTAGTGGATAGCGCATGGAACTGGGAGTCAGAAGTACCTGGGTTCTAATCCCACTCTGCCACTTGTCTGCTGTGTGACCTTGGGCAACTCACTTATCTTCTCTGTACCTCAGTTCTCTCATCTGTAAAACAGGAAATAAGACTGTGAGCCCTATGTGGGACACGGACTGTGTCCAATCAATTATTTTGTATCTACCCCAGAGCTTAGAACGGTGCCTGGCACAAAGTAAGTGCTCAACAAATACCATTAGATACATATTTAGAGAGACATTGGTAGATATAATACCTGCTCACAAGGAGGAACTAAACTACAGATTGGGAAAATGGAAGAGTATAAGGACGGGCACATACCTGCTGAGAGGCTGGACGTGCGGTAAATATCAAGTGCTTAAGGGCCATAGATTCAAGTGCAGAGGCAATGCAGAATGGTGGGGGAATAGGGAGAGTAAGGGTTTAGTCAAGGAAGATGTCTCGGAGGAGATATGATTTTAGGTAGGACTTTGAAGGTGGTGAGAATGGTGGCCTGTCATATATAAAGAGTTCCAGTCAGGAGGAGGATATATACAAGGGGTCAGCGATGAAAATGATGTTCCAAAAATTAACCCGGGGAAAACAAAGTTTTTGTTTTTCCACTTATTGAAGTAGCACCATTGTCAGAACCATGAGGGATGGCAGAGCCCCTGGATCTAACCTATTCCATTACAAGGACTTGAAAACTTCCTCTGATGTTCTTGAAGCATACACAGCATATAATAAGATAGTTAGGAATCGTTCAGCAACAAAGTGCAATGGACTGATAATACATCAAAAGAGTTACATCAGCAACACAGAAGGTAATGCTGTCACTGAATTTTGCTCTTGGGAAAGAGGTTGTTGTCCTAGAGCAGAGGCACTTTTGAAAAAAGGAACATGCTCGGCAAGATGCGAACATGCCAATATTGAAAGGAAAAGCAGTGTGGCCTTGTGAAAAGAGCATAGTCCTGGAATCCTGGTTTTAATCCTGGTTTGGCTACTTGACTACACTGTGACCTCGGGCAAGTCATTTTAAAAAATTTTGTTTAATGATATTTGTTCATTCATTCTTTCAATTGTATTTATTGAACACTTACTGTAGGCAGAACACTGTTTTAAGCACTTGGGAGTGTACATTATAACAAACAATACATTCCCCACCCACAATGAGCTTACAGTCTAGAGGGGGAGACAGACATTAATATTAATAAATTACAGATATGTATGCTATGTGCCAGGCAATATACTAAGCACTATAGTAGAAACAAGCTACTTAGGTTGGACACAGTCCATGTCCCACAGGGGGCTCACAGTCTTAATCCCCATTATACAGATGAGGTAACTGAGGAACAAAGAAGTTGTTATTGCCCAAGGTAATACATCAGACAACTGTAAGAGCCAGCATCATTACCCAGGTCCTCTGGATCTCAGGCCGGTGCATATTCCACTAGGACAGGCTGTTTCTCAATTTAATTCAATTTATCTATGCCTCAGTTTCCCCATCTGTAAAACTAGGGTTAAATACCTGTTCTCCCTCTCCCTTAGACTGGGAACCCAATGTGGGACAGGAGCTCTGATCTGACTGAATTATATCTGCTACTATGTTTTGCGCAGTTCTTGAGACACTGAAAGCACTTAAAAACCACAATTATTATTATTAGATGCCTTTTGGGGAATGGATTGTTGAACACTGTATGATTCACTTACACCCACCTCAGAGACAACTGCAGTAACACACTTTAATCTTTGAAATGAAGGAAAGGACCCATTACTGCCTCTTGACAGCAAAGTACCCCAAAAATTGCTACATGGAGATCTGAAATGGGGAAACAGAAAACAAGGGAAAATGGAAGATATCTTTTAAAGACAGAGTCAAGAAAACTCTAAAATGATGTACACTTAGCCAAGATCCTTTGAGAGACAACAGCTCCTATCAAACCAATCTGGTATGCAGCAGTTAGAGAAGCTGCTTACTAAGGTTTCGAGAGTGAGGGAAACACTTCTGTATGCCTAATAATTCATATCTGGTAGATTTTTCAAAGGAGCTACTAATCTGGGACTCTGGGTCACCAAGACCTGCCTAAACAAACAGTTTGCTGCTAAGTAAGTCTCCAAACATCTTTACCTAATTAAGTGGAAAGTCCCCCTTCCAATCTGATTACTTAGAAAAAGTAATTCTATCATGACGTGATCATTTTTTTCATACATCCCACCCTTGCATGCTGTACATATTTCCTCCAGTTTATTTTAATGTTTCTTTGGGGAAGTAATATCTCTGGCCCCTTTAGTTTTGATGTTTTATTTGGGGCTCTAACCTCACTTTTTCTCATTGACTTTTATGAGCTTTGAATCACTTGATCCTCAAAGAGCTTGGAAAATGTAAGCATCTCCTGTACAGTAATGTAACCGATGGAGTAATACCTAGAAACAACTGTGATGAATTTGGTGTAACGCTGTCATCAGATAGTTCATTTTATGTGGAGGCACTGAACAAAGGGTGTCCTTAAAGTGAATCCATCCTCCTGTGATTTACAATGGAATCATTAAGTGAAATAACTGAAGCAGTCCCACCACAATCTAGGGAGTGGTTTCTTCTCTACAGATCCCTGGCAGGTAGGAGGTATGTTGGCTGATTCTCCTAGGCCTCTGAGTAAGAATGAGTCATTCTTTTGAGGGCTGTAACTAGTGTGGTCAGTAGTGTGGGTTTAATCTCTCTGTCTCCTTCATGGGATGGCTTTGTCACTGGACTCTTTAATGTCTGGTATTTATATTTGCAGTGCTTAGCCTGTCTGTCTTGGATCCTGCCACCTAGTTCTGCTGCCAGATTTGGCATCCACTTTCAGAGGGACCTAGAAGGGGAACACAATACCTTTGGAATAACTCAAGAGGAGGGGGGTCAATTTATCCCAGGGGTAATCTTGAGCACCTCCTGCAGAATCAGGTGGAATTCCAGAAAAATAGCACCTATGTAACCTCCGTCACATTACACAATGTCCGGCCTAATATATGTGGCACCAAAAGGGTCCTGGGGTCCGGTCTTGAATATCATTAGGAATAGCTCGGGAATTTCCAACTCCAATATGATTCCTCAAGAAGCAACAAGAGCCTCTACTTTTGACAAAGCATCACTACATGAATGGGATTTTTATGTGTAGTATCAATTAACCAATGCTATTTATTGAACGTTTACTGTCTGCAAAGTACTGTAGGTGACAGATATGTTCCCTCCCCACCAGGAGCTTACCATATAGAGGAAGACACAGACATCAAAATACATTAAAATAAATTATGGTTATGTACCTCAGTACTATGGAACTGAGGGTGGGGTGAATAAAAGTTCCAAATACAAGTGCTTTGATGATGCAGAAGAGAGGGCAAATAGGGAAACTGAGAGCTTACTCAGGGAAAGGGTCTTGGGGTAATATGGTTTTAGTAGGGCTTTAAAGGTGGGAAAGAGTGGTAGAGTCTACCCCAGCACTTAGAACAGTGCTTGGCAAGTAGTAAGTGCTTAACAATTACTATAAGTATTATAATATGTGTGTGGATCAGCATAGTAGCAGTTTGGATGGAGAGGAATGGGCAGAATTTAGTGGTGTTGTGAAGGTAGAACTGAAAGGATTTGGTGAGAGATTGAATAGTGGGTTTAATGAGAGAGATAAATTGAGGATCATGCCAAGGATCTGGGCTTGTGAGATAGGAAGGATCCAAGTAGAGATGTTCTTGATGCAGACAGAAATGCAAGACTGATGAGAAGGCTAGAGGTCAGGGTTGGAGAAGTAGATTTGGGAATCATCCATATAGTGGTGATAGATAAAGGGAATAGGTGTATATAGAGAAAAGAAGGGGACCCAGAAGAGCCTTGAGGCATTCCCACAGTTGGAGAGGAGGTTACCAAGGAGGAGCTCATCAAAAAGACTGAGGAGTGGCAAGAGAGACGGCAGGAAAACCAGGAAAGGATAATGTCAGTGAAGTCAAGGTTAGATGCTTCCAGGAGAAGGGGCGGGCCACAGAGTCGAAAGCTGCTGAGAGATCAAGGAGGATTAGGATGGAGTGGAGGCTGTTGGATTCAGCAAGAAGGAGGTCACTGGTGAGCTCAGAGAAGGCAGTTTTGGTGACATGAATTGGGGTGGAAGTCAGATAAAAGAGGGTCAAGGAGAGAACTGTAGGAGAGGAAGTGGAGATAGCAGGTGCAGACAATGCTCAAGAAGTTTGGAGAAAAATGGTAGGAGAGAGATGGGGTAATAATTGAGGGGCCATAGCATTAAGGGAGGGGTTTTCTTTCCGATTCTGGAATAAGAAAGATACTTAAGGAGGGTGATGAATCCATTGAAAAGAAACCAATGACCATTCAAATGCCAACATCCCTGCCAGATGACAGCTTTCAGAAGCTCTAATTTTGTTATAGTTGTTTTGCAAATCCCTGCTTGTCCTCTGCACTACATAACTTAGCCATCACAGTTGCCAACATTGCCATCTTCCCCATTCCTGAAGCCAGCAACCTTGGCATTATCCTTGACTCCTCCTTTCTCTTTCAATTCCCATAGTTAGTCTTCCACCAAACCTTGTCAGTTTTTCCTCTACATCATTTCTAGGATCCACCCCAACCCCCGCATCCAAATGGCCATAACCCAGGTCTAAGCACTTATCGTATGGTATTTGTTGAGCACCTACTATGTGCCAAGAGCTATTTTCAACTCAAACACTATATGAGCATCCTCACTGATCTCCCTGCCTCCAGCTTCACCCCTCTCCATTTCATAATTCACTCTGCTTCCCATTCTACAAATATCTCCCCATTCGTCAAAGGCTGCCAATTGTTGCCCATCCTCTCTACAACAAGCATTAGCTCCTGACCATCTGCTTTAAGGCTGTCAATCAGCTCCCTCCCTCCTAAGTATCCACTCTCTTCTTCATACTGTTCATTCCTCTCAAGCTAACCAACTCACTGTGCTTCATTTTCATCTTTCTAATGGCTTATTTCACAGTGACATCCACCACAGAAGTAGCATGGCCTGATGAAAAGGGATCTAATGTCACCTCTGCCTATTGCTTGCTGCAAGAGCTTGGGCAAGTCACAACTTTTCTATGCCTCAGTTTCCTCAGTCATAAAATGGGATTCAATACCCTTTGAGTTAGACTGTGAACTCCATTTGGAACAGGGACTGTGTCCAACCTGATTAACTGATTAACCCCAGCATTTAGAAGAGTGCTTGACACATAGTAAGTACCATTATTGTTATGATGATGATTATTATCCATCAGACTACAGCTCTTTCTACTTTTAGAATCCTTCTGAAATCACAACTCCTCCAGGAGGGTTTCCCCACTTGTTATCTAATCTCTCTATTTCACATCTTCCCCAACTGCCCTAAGAATTTTAGTACTCAGAACCTCTACCTGCACCTTGCAGAATTTATGTACGCATCTTGTACACTATATTTCCTCCTATAATTTATTTTAGTGTCTGTCACCCACTTTAGATTGCACACTCCTTGAAGGCAGGTTCTCCCTCCCAAACACTTCATACTGTGCTTCGAACACAGCCGACTCTCAGCAAAAACCACTGTTCAATAGTTGATTTCCTGCATATCCATCACAAATACCAGAGTTGAATGTTCTGTTCTCTAGATCTCCCACCTCTCCTTCAACTATTCACATTTTTGGCAGGTATTCTCTCCTTCCAGCCAAAGAGATTTTGGAGCCTAAAACAGCCCATTTTATCTTTTGATCCAAAACTTTTTCTTGCACTCTACATCACACAAACAGGGTGGGAAATGCCATGTGGTATCCAGAAGAGTTTGAACAGAGCTCATCTTAGAGAAGCCATCATGTCGGTTCAGGCATCTTTGTGCTCAGCTGGAGCAGGTGGTAGGTTGAAATGGGTCTTAATCATGTCACCACCCAAAGGGCCATGGACATTCTGAAATAAATGCTCTCTGCTGTTGCTGTGTACACAGTCTAGTTCAACTTTTAGTTCAACAGTCTGGCTATTTTATGTGAGAATACCAGATATGCAAACGGTTTGATTTTGGAACACAAATCTCGTGGGACAAGTTTTGTTCCGTTACCTCAGTCAAATATTTACTCAACACCTGCAGGGAACTGGTAGAGTGCAGAGAATTCAAAATAGAGAAAGATAGTGCAGTGACATCAATCTTAGAAAAAGTCAATGTGCCTTATAGCAGCAGTCTTTCTAGTTCTATGAGCCCTACTGTGGACTTGGTGACCCCTTGTAAAAGGGTGAGGGGCTCCCTGGACAGTAATTCTCACACCATTCCTAGTCCAATGAACCACTGTGGACAGTTGTCTGGCGAGGAACGGGATGAATGGGAGGACGTGATGAGATTTCTCCATCACAGTGCCGAAAAGGGAATCACTACCTGTCAAAAACCAGTCTAAGATTAACTTGTCTAAGGCCACATAGGAAGCCAGAGCTAATGTCAGAAATAGAATCCTGGTTGATCACTCTTTCTGTTAGACTATGTTCCCACAATGACTACCCAGTTACTGCGGAGCAGAGTTTAGAACAATCTTTCAGAATCATTCATGCATGTTAGTAGACCCTGGAAGCACTTCCTTCCTTCCATGTACCTTAACAGCCAGCAAAATGAGGCTTGTGCCATTAAGAATCAGGGAAGCATTTATTTCCGATGTATCCAAAGCCAAAGTTTGCTCGTTTTTCCACACTAGAGCATAGGTCATTCATTCATGCATTCAATCAGACTCGTCCTTCTGTTTTACCAGTGCGGATGATCCATTTGATTTTCAAACATTTCAGTGTTACTCTTCCCCCTTGAATCTCTCTCCAGAGACACTGGAATGCCACAATATTGAGTGATTCTCTTCACACTGATTGGTTCTATCAAAGACTGTCAAAACAGTAAAAGTTCCAGCAAAAAGAAATGTCATTACTGACAAATCAAAAATCCATAACAATGTGTCAAAAGTAAACTCAAACTCATGAAGCAAGCAGTGAAAGCTTCATGGTAGGGCCTTCCTCCTCCTCCCCTTCCTCCTATTCCTCCTCCTCCTTCCCCTTCCTCCTCCACCCTCTGCCCTGCTTTCTTCTCCTCTCATGAGCCCCTCAAAGATTCTTTCTTTCTGCAGCTTCTGTGTGCCCTATTCCTGCTCTCACCAATTTCACCTCTAACGTGACTGGGCAGAAGAGAAGCGGAAGAAACGGGAGTTTGGTTTGGGCAGAGGAGTTGGCCACAGGAGTAGTGGTCTGGAATATGCAGCTACAATAGAAGGGATTGTAAAATGCAGCTGTACCACAAGGGGAATAACTCAAGTATAGAAAAGGAATTTTTTTCTGTGGGAGGAGCCCGGCAGACAGCTGGGATCAATCAATCAGTGGTATTTATTGAACACTTACTGTGTGTGGAGCACTGTACTAATTGCTCAGGAGAGTTCAATACAATAGACTAGGTAGTCATGATCCCTACCCACAAGGAGCTTGTAGAGTAGACAGTCTGAGGCTGAAAAGGTAAGAGAAGCTTAACCAACTGGTTTCCTCTATGGGTAAACGCTATGGGAACTTTCAAGTGATTGTTTCCTTCAACTATTTGAATAAATTACATTTCCAACAATTTGTTAAGCATCCCATAAAGGCACTGCACTAACTGGAATGTTTGCTGAGTCTTGTTGAGTCTGACACGCTTTTTGGGTCTTTGAGCACCTGGGGTCGATCATTCAATCATAATATTGAGTTAATACTGTGTTCCGAGCTCTGAACTAAGTACTTGTGAGAAAACATCAAAAGCAATGGATACAGTTCTTGCCCTCAGGGTACTTACAGTCTAATGGGATCTGGAAATTCACAAGTTTGTACAACTCTTCATGTGTACCAACTCTATTCTATTCGCCTAAGCACTTAGTACAGTGCTCTACACCCACTAAGCACTCAATGAATACCATTTAAAAAAATCAGATAACTGCCTTACGTGTAAAATTCACATGCCACAAAATCCATTAGTAACAGTTAGAAGAATCTCAAACATTTTAAAATTGGGAAATATATTTAAGTAAAATGAATGAGGTCTTCCTAAGCATTCTCTAATCACCACCATAAAGTTATTCACCCTGTATACATCACATGCATTATCTCTGGACCTGTCTACCCCTAGTTATCTGCAGTAGTTTTGTTTTACATTGTAATTTTCTCATCTCCATCACCTCCCCTACGACATGGACTTGGTTGTATTCTGACACCCGTCTAAACTACAGTGTGTTGGGAACTTCAGGGGAACATTTCTATTATGAAAGTGGTTTGTTACCAGAAAGAGTTGGGTGAATTTATTCTTCCTTATAAAACTTTAAAATGGATCCCGAGGTGCAGAATGAAATCCAGCACACCCAGGCAAGAATTAAGTCTGCATGCCTAGAGCTGAAAGTGTGAAAATAATGATAAAGCTCTAATTTTGAGACATTCAAATGATCAATCGATAAAATTACCTTTATTGAATACCTATTCCAAGCAGAGAGCAATGACTTTAAACAGCACATCTAAACTGCCAAGATTTCATATTTATGGATTGTTTTGTATATGAAGCTTGGATTAATGTCAGTGTTTTTCATTTTAGTTTATGCAATCACCCACTGTTGAATTTTCTCACAGACAAAATCAATATTCATAAGGACAAAAAACCCCTGATTTTTGAAGGAGTTGTTTATTAGCACAATAAGGATTTTAATCATTATTTTTCAGATCTTCTTGGAATTTAAATTAGTGTCTCTGTAAAAGTATTTCACAACAAATAGAGTTCTAATAGCCCATTACATTTTCTTGTTATGCTTATTAATCATTTTACCATCTAAGCATCTGTATTTACTTGGCATGGTCAGTCCTTGTTATTTATTGCCATTTATCGTGGAAGACCTTTGTTCTTTGTGTTTTTTAGCTCTGTTATTCTTAAGAGCCAGATCTCTGACAGCTGCTACCAGCTCTGTGTGGTTTGTTTAAGCAGTAGGGAGAGTTGCCTAGCAACCACACATCAAGCTTTTGGTACCCTATTAGAGCTCGCATTCCAAACTACTCTGCGCATCTTCACAAATAAACAGGGTAGAGAAAAATCACCCAGTGCAATGAGAATCACACACAGATTTTTCTTCTTATTCTAGAGTATATCCTCCTATGAAACACTCTACATTTCACTTGACAAAAAGAAGAAAAGTAATCTTACTGCAGGTAGAACAGATACACTTACAAAAAACTCTTATTAAGGCCCATGGACCTATTAAAGAATAATTTAAGGCTGAAAGTACAGCAATGGTATAGAAGAAAAACTACTGGACAGTACAGTCTTTCTCTCCTACTTCCTTTTTCTTTCCCCATTAATCCAAACAAGAATTTGGCCCCAAACCACTAGAATACACAGGTAGCCTTAATCAAGGCAGAAATCAACGTGAATGGAGTCTTGGAATTCCTTTTGGATTAGGAACAGCAGTGGATCATACAACTGTTAAAATATGAAGACTGAGTTTAGGAAATGAAGATTCCAATTTGTTGGACAATCTCATTTTGAGTTTGTCAGTTCCATTTTAGATCATGTAAATTACCTCTCTAGATGATTCAAATGAAAATTTTCTTTATCGTATCTATTTGCCCTACAAAGGCTGAGTTTTGCAATCACTAGTCATACATCCGACATGTAGTATTAGTCTTTGAAAATTCTGTATGTATGTATATATGTATGTTCTAATGGTAATGTATATAAAATTTGTATATGTATATGTATATATGCATGTAGATGAGGAAACTGAGGCCCAGAGAGGTTAAATAACTTGCCCGAGGTCACACAACAAGCCATGGTCAGAGCTGAGACACTTGACTCCCAGTACTGGGCTCTTTCCACTAGGTCATGCTGCCTTTCACTAGTAACTACTACCCTGGCTTTAATAATAATAATAATGACATTTGTTAAGTGCTTACTATGTGCAAAGCACTGTTCTAAGCGCTGGGGGGGAATACAAGATGATCAGGTTGTCGTCCCACGGGGGGCTCACAATCTTCATTCCCATTTTACAGATGAGGAGTACCACAGATCTTTTCTTGGCTCATTTTTTATTTCAAATATGTACGATACATTTATTTTTGGCTTTATACCTCAAGTTTTTTTATTAAAGCAACCTTCTGAAAAAACAAGATCCTAAGTCACTGATGTCACATTAAGCACTAAGGAAGCTCACAAACTAAAAGCTCAGGAAATAGACCAGGCTTCTGGGGAAGACCTGTATGTTCCTCCCACACTTATCCCCTGGCTCCTCTCACTTTTAGAGCTATTCAACACCTGGATATAGAACTGTATTGGTAGGTGGAGGGGAGAGGAACTGTGGAGGAGGCCCAGGCCATGCTTTTGAAAGCTTTGTCTTTCAACTGTGAAGTGGACAATTGGGACCCTAGAAAACTCCAGGTTTTATTATGACTGACTGAAGAACCATATTCAAATCACCAGAAAGGTAATTAATGATCTAGCAGAGGAGGAGATTCTGAAGCAAAGCTTTCCAATGGTGTCAACCTGGTGATATTTTCAGCAATGTTGTTTCAATTTTTGTGGCAATGACTCCGTGGATCATCGGTAACTACAATAACATTTGTAATTTCAAAATGAATAGTTACACATTTAAATTTCTTCTTTTATCCTTAGCCAATTTTAACCTTCTCAAAAGTCCCAAGTTAACACCCCACAGCTTGGAAGCTGTCCAAATCCTGCAGAGGATTTTCAGTCGATCAATGGTATTTATAAAGTGCTTCCTACGGGCAGCGCACTATTCTACATACTTGGGAGACCATAATACAATAGAGTTGGTAGAACGGATCCCTGTCCTCAAGGAGGCTACAATATGCAGAAAGGCTTTGATATATTTTCTATATTTTCCAAGAAAATCAATCACATTTGCGTGCTTACTGTGTGCAGAGCACTGTACTAAAAGTTGGTAGGCACATTCCCTATCCACAAGGAGGTCACTGTGTAGAGGGGGAAAGAAACATTAACATAAATAAATTATTGATATGTACATAAATGCCATGGGGCTGAGAGAAGGTTGAATAAAGGAAGCAAATCAGAGCTATGCAGAAGCAAATGGGAAAAGAGGAAATGAAGGCTTAGTCAGGAAAGGCCTCCTGGAGATGTTCCTTCACAAAGGCTTTGAAGATGGAGAGAGTGTGGAGTTATCAAAGCCAGACTAGTGAATATACTTCTTTTTTGGAAGCTGAAATTTGCATTATTACTGTTCTCCATTCAAATGAACAGACTAGATAGCTAGATGTTAGAGAAGCTTTTCTTAATAGACTTAGTTTTTAGCAGCAAAGGTTAAAAATCTCATAACTGTCCTGGGCTGGTTCCACTTGGAACAGCTAAAAATTATAATGTTTAGGAGGGTAACTTCCTCTTGGCTCCAGAATCAGTTCAAATGCAGTTTGTCAACATACAGAATTTCTTCTACTAAATTTCTACACCAGCTTAGGGTTTTAGCATCAAAACCTGAGCAGAAGTGAGAGGAGGAAAAGAGAACTTTACTCCAGAAAAAAAAAAGTGTTTGTTTCTGAAATACAAATTTTATTATTCTAGCACTTTAACATTTTTTATATCTTATCTGCTTTAAACATTGCCCTTGGACTCTGACAGTTAATTTTAGAAACTGATGGCTACATGATGAGAGAACATAATGAGTGTGAAAGGATAATTGGAACATACTAAGTATGAACTGCTGTTATGCAGATGGTATTTGACAGAAGCCTTTTGTCAGGCATCCAGGTTTAAAACGATAAGTATTAAGGAGAGAAGAAGCTCATAGATGCTAGAGCGAGATGAGCTTTTCAAAGTTCTATCAGATTTCCAGAGGTCACCAGATAAGATTAAATTAGTTGACAGGGATAAAAATAAGATAACAACAGAGAGAAACATTTATGCGTAAGAAGAAACTATAGTGCATTTAAGCATAGCTAGGGAGAATATTTAAAAGGACTGTATTATCTGAGTTTTCAAAGTGTAGGTCTTTCATGAGAGGGGAGTGGGTAGAGAAGGAGGGGACAGGACAGGGGTGGGAGAAGAAAAGGATAGGAAAGGGCAAAGGAAGACAAAGTGATAAAGAGAGACAAGGAAGCACACACATATACCAGGAGAAATGACACTCATTTAGATCACACTACCTAGCACAAACCAGAGCCACATGGTTGGGAGGAGGTAAAGGAACAGCTGCTATTGCTGCTGCTTTTCATCATCAGTGTGGCCTGGCACTATTACTTGCCTACTGTGTGTCCTTTGGCAAGTCATGAGACGCAGCATAGCCTAGTGGAAAGAGCACCGGCCTGGAAATGAGAAGATATAGATTCTAATCCCGGCTCTGCCATTTGTCTGTGTGACCTTGAGCAAGTCACTTAATTTCTCTGTGCCTCAGTTACCTCATCTATAAACAAGTGATTAAGACTGTGAGCACCACGTAGGACATGGACTGTGTCCAGCCTGATTAGTCTGTATCTAGCCCAGTGCTTAGAATAGGGCCCAGGAGATAGTCAGTGCTCAACAAATACCAATACAATTAAAAAAAACCCCAACTTCTCCATGCCTCAGTTTCCTCATCTGTAAAATGGAGATTTTACAATCTGTTGTCCCTTAGACTGTGAGCCCTTATGTGGGACAGGAACTGAGTCCAACATAATTATCTTGTAAGTACTCCAATGCTTAGTACAGTGCTTGGTACGTAGAGGCACTTAACAAACATTATTAGCATTATTATCCAAGTTCCTATCCCAGGTGCCCAGAGAAAGCATCAATAACCCAAATCAGAAAAAACAGAAACTCTGGGCGGCCAATGATGGCTGCTGAAACATACATACACCTTCTTCTCGTTTCCCTCTTACTGCTATTCCACTCCGTGCTGGGATCCTACTACTGCCAGGTATTTTACACTTCAGCTGGCTCTCTGTTGGAATTAAAATTGGGATGGGGAGGCCTGATGTTAGATAGAACTTCTAGCCCGTTGTGGGCAGGGATTGTCTCTCTTTATTGCTGAATTGGACTTTCCAAGTGCTTAATACAGTGTTTTGCACATGGTAAGCACTCAATAAATATGATTGAATGAATGAATGAATGTTGCGTTTCTGAGTGTGCTTATGTCGGGAGGAAAAGGGGTGAGATGTGGAGAGGAGAAGAAAGACAGAAGATCAGAAAGCAGTTTCCACAAAATAGTTCTACTTATTCTCTCAGGACTTGAAAAATACAGTAATGTACTACCAACACCTAATTTTCCATGCAGATTGCTTATAGGGATAATAAAAATAAATTAAATCCAAAATAATTTACAAATTTCATTTAGCCATTCTTCCTCCACCAAGTCTTTCACGAGGCGTCCTAATAATTAGCTGAATAATTTGCTTTTCATCTCCACTGCATTTCCCAGACTGTGTTTGGTGCATGCAGTAATCAGTGGTGAAGGGGCCATAAGAAAGGGTAACCAGAGGCCTGAGGCTTGGATAATAACCAAACTAGAATATTGTTCATTCATTCTCCCTTATGCCACCTTAGTTTAGGATTGTTCCATGTTCCTGGGCAGTTTCCTTCTTCTCTTAGTGATACCTGAAGCAGCACAGTCTAGTGGAAAGAGCACAGGCCTGGGAATCAGAGGACCTGGGTTCTAATGGGGAAGTGACGTGGCCTATTGGACAGAGAGTATGGGCTGGGAGTCAGAAGGACCTGTGTTCTAATCTCAGCTCTGCCACTTGTCTGCTGTGTGACAATGGAAAAGTCATTTCACTTCTGTGCCTGATACCTCATCTGTAAAATGGGGATTAATACCGTGAGCTCCAAATGGAACATAGACTGTCTCCAACGTGACTAGCTTTTAAGGGCTCCAGCATTCAGTACAGTGCCTGGCACACAGTAAACGCTTAAAAAGTAATAATAATTCTAGTTCCACCACTTACCTGCTGTGTGACCTTGGGTAAATCAATGAACTACTCTGTGCCACAGTTCCCTCATCCACAAATGGGGATTCAATACATGTTCTACCTGTGACAGACTGTATCATGTGGGACCTGATTATCTTGTCTCTACCACAGCTTCTAGTAATAATAATAATAATAATGGCATTTATTAAGTGCTTACTATGTGCAAAGCAATGTTCTAAGTGCTGGGTAGGTTACAAGGTGATCAGGTTGTCCCACGGGGGGCTCACAGTCTTAATTCCCATTTTACAGATGAGATAACTGAGGCCCAGAGAAGTTAAGTGACTTGCCCAAAATCACACAGCTGACAATTGGTGGAGCCAGAATTTGAACCCATGACCTCTGACTCCAAAGACCGTGCTCTTTCCACTGAGCCACACTGCTTCTCTAATACAGTGCTTGACACAAATACCACACTTATTATTATTACCAGTGGTTTTCCTTTTCAAGGAGTCACAGATGACGGTTCCATGTGACATTTTGTCAGGTACTTCCTATTCCTATTCACAAGTGACTCCATGGTGCCAGAAGAAATTGTTTTTGGAGGTTTTGTTTTTTAACCAGTTGTACAGTTTCTTACTGCACTTCAATCTTTAGGCCAGGAACATAATCTAGCTTCTATCAATGAACCCATCAGTGGTATTCACTGCATCTTTACTCTGTGACCAGATAACTCATCCTTTGTAAAGGTAGACAAATGTCCCCACAAAAAGTGGCAAAGCTCTCTGTGAGCTGTGAACCAGAACTTGAATTCATTGGTGTTGGTAGTCAAATGTCCAGTTTTATACTGGACATTTATACTGGACATGGTTATCAGTTGGATTGTCTCCGGTCCAGTATGGTGCCGGTATTTACATTTTCAGGGCCTCCAATCTCCTCCTGCTTCCAGTTCCATGGTGTGGAAGCAGTATTTAGAGGGATCAGAGAGAACACACTGGTCCTGGAGAAATTTGGGGTGCACGTCAGGGTGCCCCACATAAATGCTATAGATTTTGTAATCTATCACAAAAATGGCATCAGTGTGGCATCATCATGTTACATTGTGATAAGGCATGTGATGAAATGAGTGCCATCACAGGCCATCCTAGTGTTGACTCATAATCCTTCTTCCAGCTCCCACCACTCTTACTAGCTCCCAGATACCAAAGATATGGGGACAGAATAGGAAGAGATGCGAAATCCTCTGGTTTAAACCATCTGTTTACTGACAGTCACAATAGAAAATTATTATGGCATTGATTAAGCCCTTGCTAAGTGCTGGTATAGATACGAAACCATCAAATCATCTGGGTCCTGTGGCTTAGTGGAAAGGACACTAGGCAAGGAATCAGGAGACCAGGATTCTAATCCAAGCTCCACCACCTGGATATGTCACAACCTACATGTTCCTTATTTTCCTCAACTACAGTATGGGGATAAGACAGGTGTTCTAGATCCAGTGCTTAGAACAGTGCTTGACATATAATAAGTTCTTAACAAGCACCATAATTATTATACTGTTTTCAGGAGTACGGAATGGTCTACAAAAGCAGCCAAGAGGTCAAAAAGACTAGGTCATATTAAAGTCCAATAGTTTTGGCAAGAAGGAGATCATTAGTGACCTTGGAGTGAGCAGTCTTAATGGAGTGAAAGGAGTGGAAACCAGAGTGTTGAGCATGAAGAATGGAAGGTGTTGAGCATGAAGAATGGAAGTGAAAGAGATGATATGGAGGCAGCAGGGATTTTGGATGGGAATGGGTAGAGAAAGATAGAGCAATAACTGGATAGTACAGTGCAGTCCATTTCATAGTAACCCAAAACAAAGGTATTTGAGAACATTCACTTATGGTAGTTAGATTTGGCAAATACACTCTGGTCTCTATTACCTAGATATTTCAGATCAAAAATATTTGGGACCTGAAACAGGCCAAATAATATCTTTTGTTCTAAATTTTTCAGAAGGGCCACAGCTACACTAGCAATTAAAGAAATTGGCAATGCTTATTCCTTGCTGAGTGTTGCTAATTTCATCTGTTCTGGGCTAAGTACAAAAGAATGCAGGGCTTGGAGTTGGGATTCACATAGGAGACAAAAATTTGGCCTCTTTCATTTTCTGCCACCATGTCCTTCAAACAGTGAAAAGTATTTATTGAGCACTCACTAGGAGAGGTGCAAAGGCAGTTGTAGTTTTATCCAAACACCTGAACATGCCATCAGATTTTAAGTTCCTCAAGCAGAAACTATGTCTCTTACTTTCACTGTATGTTCCCAAGTGCCTAGCACACATAATAGGTGCTCAATAAATGCTGATGCTGTTGAGGAATTAATCAATTATATTTATTGTGCACATACTGTGTGCAGAACACTGTACTAAGCACTTGGAAGAGCATAATACAACAGAGTTGCTAGAAACGTTCCCCTCCCTCAACAACCTTACCATCTACAGAAGATGAAGGTATACTAAAGAGCTACTATCCATTCAATGTTCATTCATTCCTTCACCAGGATTTATTGAGCACCACAGGTAAGATCCCTTATCAAAAATAGCAATACAAGGATAACAAGCCTACATGGATGGAATCACACGGATGAAATAATGTGCTTTGCAAGTTTAGACCAAATTGCAATTCCTCAACGGAAAAGAACTGAAGTCGGATTTGAGGTTCAAGGTCCTCATGATCTGGAAAAAATGTGAGGTATTGTCTCTCCTCTCAAAAAAGCATTGAAAATGATTTATAAAACAATGGAATTTCCAGATGTACACATTCATAAGGTTTCTTGGATATTAACTGCTCTTTACAAAACATTTTGATGAGTTAATTGTAAATGAATCAGTAACATACGGATTAGATTTTCCACAAAATGCATATGGGCTTTTAAAATTGAGGGAAACGGAGTGTTTTGGAAAAATACATTTGATATTTGTCAGTTCCAAAAGGTTTTAAAATGTATTTTAATATTTTGCTAAACATGAAACATCATCAATTTAGCACAGCCCATAGTTGTAATGCTCTTTCCCTTTTCTAAAGTAATTATTTTTCTTCATAGCCTGAAGTGTCACTTTAACCTCATTTCAACTAACCAGAAGTTTATAGCATTACAAAAAGTAAAAGCAAAATCACCATAAAAATCCAGAGCAAGAACATCAGGCAAATAAACTACATCTATGTCAACAAAGGAGGGTAAATTCAGAGACCTAGAGCTATACTGGAGTCCTTTAAAATTTCCAAGATGGCCTACCCTGAGTCAATTCAATGATATTTTTGTCAAAAATACCAACCTGAAAATAACAAAGAAAGCAATAATCCCCGTGAAACCTGATGCTGCCAATGCTTAAAATGCAATTTGTTAGTTTAACCCCACTAGAGGTGCTTCTGCAATATATTAAGGCAATGCGTTTCTTAAGTAGAGAGTGGTCGGAACAGCTACTTTAGAAAAACACATTGCTTTTATCAGCTAATTATTTTCCCTAATGAAAATGAAAGAAATAACGATCAAGTAACAGTTCTAAAAAGTTAATTAGAACAACTGTTAAACCATTTGGCCAGTTAATTTTTTACTATAATTTTAATAGGATGTGCCAAAGAAAAACTACATTTGAAGAGCTGATATAAACCTGGGTTTTATCTTCCTCCAATTGTGAAAAGCATCTGTAGCTCTTCGAGAAAAACAAGGAATTCAAGAAGCATATTGTTTTCCTTAATATTACCGCAATGAATCTGTCCCTTTTCTGAAATTCTGAAACTAAATAGGAGCCTTTCAGAGGAGGCCTCCAATTCCAATGCCCAATCATCGAAAGTTTCCAACAAAATATTCCAAACCATTGGGCCTAGTGTCAGTTCATTTGCTGGAATTATTGTCATATGACCTGCGGTCTTGGTGAACATGGTATTATCCTGTCCATTTGAGGAACAACTGATCAGTTCAAATGTTACCATTTTAACCAGAAAACTAGACGTTTTTTAAACACTCTCCAGTTACATATGAGTTATTTGCAAGCAAAAGTATTGATACACTGAAACCATTACAATTTACGGTGTTTGTTAAGCATTTTCTATGTGCCAAGCACTACAGTAGGTACAAGTATATTATACACAATTTCAGGCCCAAATGGAGCTCACAGTCTAATGGTGAAGAAGAACTGGTATATAATTCCCATTTTAAAGGTGAGGAAACTGAGGAACAGACAAACTAAGTGGCCTGCTCAACGTCACACACCAGACAAGTAAAGCAATTGTATTTACTGAGTGCATACTGTGTGCAGGGCACTTGACTAAGTTCTTGGGATAGTAAAACGCAACAATATAACAGATTGATAGGTCCACCATGAGCTTACAGTCTAGAGGGGGACACAGATATCAATATAATAAATAAATTTTGGAAATGTACAGAAGTTCTGTGGGGCTGGGGTGGTGAATAAAGGGAGCAAGTCAGGATGAAGCAGAAGGGAATGGGAAAGAGGAATAAGGGTTTGGAGAAGATGTGCCTTCAATAAGGTTTTGAAGGTGGGGAGGGTATTCCAGACCAGAGGCAGGACCTGGACAAAATGTGGGCAGCGAGATAGACAAGATTGAGATACAATGAGTAAGTTGGCATGAGAGGATTGACTGTACATACTGATTTACTATTCTACCATTTAAACATTCATTACTATTCATTTATAATTATATTCTCTTTGTCCTCCATCTGTACATTTGAGTGTATTTATTGAGCACTTAGTACAGTGCTCTGCACACAGTAAGTGCTCAATAAATACGATTGAATGAATTTGAGTCTGTCTGTCTCTTGTTAGGTTAAAAGATCTTTGAGTAGTGGTGGTAGTAGTAGCAGTAGTTGTAGAAATAGTATTTATTAAGTGCTGGTCGTATCCTCTACATTATAAGCTTGTTATGGACAAGGAATGGGTCTACCAATTGTCATACTGTACTGTCCTAAGTGCTTAGTTCAGTGCTCTGCACACAGTAAGCACTCAGTAAATATGATTGATTGATTGATTACAAAATACTGTTCTTAGCCCTAGGGAAACATTGTATTTCTATGATTTCTACAGCTCTGGGTTCTATATTTCTGGGTTTTCTTGGGAGTCACTTTCCACCACATGAAAGGTCTAAAGTTACTTCTGGAAGCAGAGAATGAGTGGGTAGGGGAAAATCAGGACACTGAGAAGAAAGGAGGCATTATAGGAATGAAGCTAGGGATTGAGAATTAGGGGCAGCAGGGAATGTAGTAGGGGAATGGTTGGGAGTGAAAATGATAATCTCTGATTTTCTTCTCTATGACTGCATATGCCCCTCTTCCTCAGCAAATAATAATAATAATAATGATGGTATTTGTTAAGCACTTACTATGTGCCAAGCACTGTTCTAAGCACTGGGGAGATACAAGGTGATCAGGTTGTCCCACGTGGGGCTCACAGTCTTGATCCCCATTTTACAGATGAGGGAACTGAGGCACAGAGAAGTTAAGTGACTTGCCCAAAGTCACACAGCTGACAATTGGCAGAGCTGGGATTTGAACCCCTGACCTCTGACTCCAAAGCAAATATTGTCTCCTTCTTGGAACTCTGATCTGGGCTTGGGGCAGGGTTTGCTGATGTCCTCAGCACCCAATAAGCCCTCAGTAAATCCCATTCTCTTCTCTCTTTTCCCATTCTCTTTTGCATTCTCCTTGCACTTCACTTTGATTTGGGCACTTTATTCAACCTATTTTTAGCCCCATAGCACTTAGGTATATTCGGTAATTTATTCATTTTTTATTAACATCTGTCTCCCCCTCAAGACTAGAAGCTTGGTGTGGGGGAGAGAACGTATTTACCAACTCTGCTACATTACACTGTCCCAAGTGGTTAGTGCAGTGCTCTGTACGCAGTAAGCACTCAGTAAATATGACTGATGGATTACCTAAAGAATCTGCTAGTTAGATTTATATAGGAACTAGATTTTAAACTGACCCTACTAAACAAGAGAAGCAGCGTGGCTTAGTGGAAATAAATGGACTTGGGAGTCAGAGGTTGTGGGTTCTAATCCTGTCAGCTGTGTGACTTTGGGCAAGTCACTTAACTTCTCTGTGCCTCAGTTACCTCATCTTTAAAATGGGGATTAAGACCCGGAGCCCCGTGTTGGACAACCCGATTACCCAGTATCTACTCTAGCAATTAGAACAGTTCTTGGCACATAGTAAGTGCTTAACAAATGCTATTATTATTAATATTAAACACACCTTCCTTTTTGGCTATCCTTGGAAGAAAAATGAAGGGATGGAGAAAGAGCAAGGAGCAAAGAAAAGTGAAAAGAGAAAGAGTGCACAGTGATCACAGGAGGTAAATGGTCCTACAGTCCGTCTCTCCACTCTCCCTTCTCCTGCACGCTGCTTCATCTTCCTGCTCTGCTTTTGCTCAGTCAGATGCACATAAAGAATTAGGACATAAAATGAGATTAGCTTCTGACCACAGCAGTTTTGAAAAGAAGAATAAAAGTTTGGGCCAGAAACAAGAAGCTACCTAGCAATTAAAGTTTATTTTAATGAGAGGTTCACAACTTCCCTCTTTGAAATACAGTCTTACGCTGCTTTAAAAGGAGTATTATGTTACTGCTTGATTTAAACATTACTAGGTTTAATTAGCAACTGGCTAGAGCAAAGCTAAATCAATTAGTCTAACTTTAATTTACCCCGTGAAGCCAAATGGCGGAAAATTTTATATTAGCAATTTCACACATAGCTACTGAACTTTCAGTGACATGTAATATTTATGATTTAATTCAATGTAAAATGGACCTAATGGTATTCGGATTTTGATGCTTTAAACTGCTTTCTCATTCTGATTTCCCCTATGCATGTCGAGAACTGATCATTGGCAGGCTTTGAAACAAACATTGAAGATCACATTCATCCAGTTGAAGGACGTGAAGAGTAGAAAAAAAGGGAGAAAAAATGATCAGTCAACAATTAGCTCATAAGTACGTTTTTCACTGCCCTTAATTTGTTCTGTTGAAACACTTGTGGCTGTCAGGTTGTCCCACATGGGGCTTACATTTTTAATCCCCATTTTACAGATGAGGTAACAGGCACAGGGATGTTAAGTGACTTGCCCAAGGTCACACAGCAGACAAGTGGCAGAGCCGGAATTAGAACCCACGTCCTCTGACTCGCAAGCCTGTGTTCTTTCTATTAAGCCACACTGCTAATACAGTACAAAGAATTGGTAGACACCATTCCTGCCCTCAGTGAGCTTTCAGTCTAGTGGAGGATCTTAGTCTCCTGAAGATGTGTGCGATTTACAGGACCCTTGCCCTATTGGGTCCCACAGAACTAAGTTTGGGTAGGTTTCAAAATATGGAAGAACCCAAATGGCATAAAAACCTTCTACGGAAAAACTAATTTTGCACAGTGTTAACTACAAACCAATATACTTATCTGCAAAGATACAATCATTTTAATATATGTGGGGTGAATAAGAGTATGCAAGAAAAGCACTTGCCTATTCAGGTATTTACACTGTTTCATACTGCCACTCAGCTTGATCTACAATAAGATAAAGTGATGAATCCAAGAACATAAACAACAAAGTGTCTACATGGTTGGCAAATATGTTGGACATTTCCATTTCCTCACTATAAGAAATAACTTGGCAGCAATTTAATTTTTCTTGTTAACTGCCTTTACTTTTTCTCTTCAGAGCAAGTGATACTGAACAGAATGAATAGCATTTTATTTCACAGAATTTCTCGTTTCTTTAGTGATATTCTGGGTTTTATTGATTGATAGGGTAGATTTTAACACTGAATATTGAGAATGTCAAATGTACTAAGATGAAGGTTGGCACCAGCATTTTTAAAGAAATGCAGAGAAGGAACCCAACAGAAGCCTGAGGACAGGAACAAAAATGAGCGAGGGCTTGGGAAAAAAAAGAGTAGTGGAGAAAGTTAATACTGCTGGGCTTATCTCTTTGGGAAAAGTGTGAACTAAGTCCAAGTTCACATGAATGTGGCTATCCTGACCAAAATGTACAGCTAAAGAGCTAAACTGTGTCATTTCTATATGCTTGATTCATCAGTGGAGGACCATTTTAAATGGTCACAAACTCAGGCTGGGGATGGCAATTATTAGTCTAAAGAATATGCTTAAATGGAAAGAAATGATCACAAATAGAAGATGCTTTATTGACTAATACATGCTTGTAAATAATAAAAGATTATTAAGAAGGACACTTAAGAGACCAATATTCCACCCTCCACCCATTTACCCATTAGGCCCTGCTAGAAGTAAGATGTAAGTTAAGTATTTTAAAATGTCCCTGTCCTCAAGTGAGGGGAGACAATAGTTTCCTACTGTCTTCCTCCCTTAGTGAATGTCACCCTTCTCCTTATCTCCAATCAGTCACAGAAAGTTAAGCAATGGCAATAGAGAGGTGGAGGTGGGCAGAGAGCTCTGTTATTATTACTGACAAGCATGTATTTGTCAATAAAGCATCTTCTATTCATGATCATTTCTTTCCATTAAGCATATTACTTGGCTTTTCCATTCTTCAGTTGCTCAAAAAGTCAAATGGTACATGCTGTTAAAATTGAGTGGAAAAGTCAAATGAAGGACTTGCCATAAAATAGCCTTGAACATTCTTTACAACTTTTAACTGCACTTGAGTTTCCAGGTGACCTAATATATGTTGAGATGATTTTCCAGAAGAATAAACGGTCAGAGTACCTAGTTCTGAACAAATATTCATAACATTTTCAACATGGTATCAAGCAACTGAAAGGTAAGAACAAGGGTGTATTATCTTGAGTAACGCAATGTTGTTCAAAGCATTTTTCAAACATGTTGTTTCCCAGAAAACCTGAAAACATTTACCACAGCATGTTTTTATTCCGAAACCATGAAGGAAAGGAGTGATCAAGGGAAAAACGAAATTCTTTGATCTCATTTTAGCTAATGGAAATTAGAAGCTTTTTTTTTAAGAGTAACAAACTATTGGGTTAATTAAGAATGCATGTTTGTCATTTTTTAACAGGTTGAGACCAACATATGGTAAATAGATAATGGGTATCCACCGACTAGGCTGAATTTATTAGTGGGACTTTTATCTTTGCTCACTGAAAAGGGCTGCACTAGAGACAGCAATCGTCCAAGGTAAAAGAGTGGCCTATATAGACCTGGCTTCACAGACTTTCCTGCCCACTGCACCCCAAGGACATGAATAGTGAGATAACAAGGTTGTGGAGTGGGAATGCTAAAATAGAGGAGGAAAGTGATTACATCAGTTGCCCAAAGAGCGCATATGAGGTGGTTTATTGTATTTTGGGAATGGGAGGGAGGGGGAAGCAGGAGGATGGTTTCACCTCCCTCTCCCTGTCATGAGTACTACCACATTCCCCCACTGTGGTTCCCCAAGGTGACTTCTAATAGGATGTTAAGCAAGTGAACAAAATACATGATTTTCAAACAGCATGAATATGTAATGAGTTCAGAAATTCACTGAATTAAATTGCTGCCAAGTTATTTCTTATAGTGAGGAAATGGAAATGTCCAACATATTTGCCAACCATGTAAACACTTTGTTGTTTGTGTTCTTGGATTCATCACTTTATCTTATTGTAGATCAAGCTGAGTGGCAGTATGAAACAGTGTAAATACCTGAATAGGCAAGTGCTTCTTTTGCATACTAACTCTTCTTCACCCCACATATATTAAAATGATTGTATCTTTGCAGATAAGTATATTGGTTTGTAGTTAACACTGTGCAAAATTATTTTTCCTTAGAAGGTTTTTATGTCATTTGGGTTCTTCCATATTTTGAATCGTATTTATTGAGCGCTTACTGTGTGCAGAGCACTGTACTAAGTGCTTGGAAAGTACAAGTTGGCAACATATAGAGACGATCCCTACCCAACAGCAGGCTCACAGTCTAGAAGGGGGAGACAGACAACAAAACAAAACATATGAACAAAATAAAATAAATAGAATAGTCAATATGTACAAGTAAAATAAATAGAGTAATAAATATGTACAACCATATATACAGGTGCTGTGGGGAGGGGAAGGAGGTAAGGTGGGGGGGAGGAGGAGGAGAAAAAGCAACTTTGTTATTATGCTTACATTTGATTGTCCAAGAGTATCTCATGATACAACCAGGAAGGGCCTTTGAAATTGTGCCTGTATCACAGGGTATGTTTTCCCTTACAAGTCTATGTTATAAATTTGGATCTATTCCAGAACTTCTGATAAATTCATATTGAAATATTTCATGAGTTTTATGAGTTTTGTGTCCGTGTTTACTCTGTGTTATAGAAATTCAAAACATAACATTGAAATGTTTAATGAATGGGGACTTGTAATATTATGTTGACTTCACAGGAAGTTGCAGAAGTAGAAATTTGACTGATTTTTTTCTTCGGTTTAGATAATAATTTGTCCAATTTAGGTGGAACAGCATCCTTCTTTTTATCTGAAAGCACACTGTAGCAAGCTAACTCCTGATTACTTCTGTGTACTGCTGAACTCCTCCCTCCATTATGGTCTTCTTCAGTGATATTTATAAATTCATTCACTTCAATGAAAACTGAGCAAAGCCTTCTGGTTAGACATCTCGGTCATCGTCAACCTTTTTTTATGAGTGGTGTACTTTAATAATAATAATAATAATAGTAACGGTGACATTTTTTAAGTGCTTACTATGTGCCACACACTGTACTAAGCACTTGGGTAGAGACGAGCTAATTGGATTGGACACAGTCTCTGTCCCACATGGGGCTTAATCCCCATTTTGCAGATGAAGTAAGGCAAAGACAAGTAAAGTGACTTGCCCAAGGTCACACAGCAAACAAGTGGCAGAGCCTGGAAGTAGAACCCAGGCCCTTATGACTCCCATGCCTGTCTTCTAGCCACTAGTTGATGCTGCTTTCAAACAAGGGTGAGCAAAGAATTTGCTGGGAAGGGAAGTAAATATCCTACAGGTCCCGGGAAGTAAAGGGACTGTTTGCCTACATTTCCCGGAGGTCACTGAGGCTCGCAGGAAGGATTTTGCTATCAGTCCCAAGAAGAAAGCTGCAAAGTCTCTGTGGGCATGGAACATGCCTGCAAATTCTGTTGTACTGTACTCCCTTAAGCAATTGGTGGCAGAGTTAATAATTTTTCTGTGAGGGTTCTGATTCTAAAATCTCTTTTGGTTCTCTGTTCCTGTTTGCCTGCTTCTACCCTACCCCTGTGTCACCCTGGGTCTGCCTTGGACATGCGAGACTTTTCACCCTCTGTTTAACCAATGTCTGTTTTAAGGCAAGCCAGAGACATAGGGACAAACGTCTGTGTATGTGAGCCCATCCCTTTTCCAAGGAAAAGCCTTAGCATAAATTCCACGTGTGCTCAGAGGGGCACTTGACTTGTGCACAGGGTGAGGAGATCCTGGACTCATACAATAAATAGTGGATGAGTGAAATCTCAGCTGATGAACTTCCTTTTGAATCCTTCCATTTGTAATCTTGATTAATATTAATTGCTGGCTATTATTCTGTCTAGAAACTATTTCATCCCTATCTACCAGAACTTTGGAAGTGTTTCCTCTCGGATCTTGGATAGACATTCAATCCCTTCTATTCCTCTTAAGTGCCCTGATGATGCTGGAGGATTGATACATTTACTCCTGGTTCAGTGGCTGCCATCTCACCAAGTCATGACAGTTTAACACTCCCTAATCCTGATTATCACTCCTTAATCCCCAAATTTTAAGCTGGAGGTGGAGATTCAGTTGTCAGATCTTTATGAGGTCTCTGTTAATAACAAATTCTTTGAATGGCATGCATCGCTAACTCCATCTTCCATTTCCAAAATAAATAGCCTTCCAGTTAAGCTATTTCCTTGATTCCCAGCCCAGGCGTCTCTTCAATGCCTTGAAAATCTGACACTAATTGTGGGCAAAGTTTCCTTCAAGATCCATTAATTTTAGATGCTACTTCTCAGCCCTCTGAGAAAGAGGCAAGATAGAGTTCTCTAATGTATAATATGCAGAAGAAACAATACAGGCTTTATCTCTCACTGTGGATTTCTCACACACACACACCCACCCATAAATGTGTGGCTGTATGCAGGCATGTAAACATAAGCACCCTACATCATCATTCCACATTTGCCCTACCCGATTTCAGAAACTTGAATTTACACATCCTTTGATTCTGCATGAATCGATCCTTCATTGTGTGATGTGTTATAGATGAATCTTATTTTCATTCTACTACAGGAACTCTCCATTTGGAATAAGTGGGCAGGCACTGGATTCATTTTTGATTAAAAAAACTTTTCATTGTAATAAGCTACAATAGGCTAAAAACACAAAATATTAATGTCATATATTAAATTAAGGAAAGTGTTGAGTGGGCTCCTACTGAGGTGTATTTGGGACAAATATTAAAGAAAACTTCCATTAATAATTTGAAAAAAGGAGGATATTGCATATTCTGGAGAGGTTAACTCACACGATCTTTGTGAATTAAGGGCAATGGGATTAAATCAGTAAAAACAGGACTTAAATGAGGGCAACTTAAGTGGTGTTCATGAAGGTTAAAATAATAAATAAGCAGAGTTTGGAGGACACATGAAGGAACTGTAAGTGGAAGACAGATATTAACCTGTAAGTGGAAGACAGGATCAAATTACTATGCAGCTGTGACACAGTAATTGCCACAATGCTGAAATAAAAATATTTCCATGCCTGAATATTTCCTGCCACCTGGGAAACTGGTCTGGTTTATCCAGACTACTAGTCTACTTGATGGCAAACTCTTGTGCCATGTGCATATCCTGTAGAAATTGAGAGAAGCAAAATTTATCTCAACTGAACTGCATCTGCCTCCTCGCTGACCTTCCAGCCTCCTGTATCTCCCCACTCTAATCCCTACTTCACTCTGCTGCATGGTTCATGTATCAACAAAAACGTTCAGTCCATGTCTTCCTACTTCTGAGGAACCTCCAGGGGCTGCCTTTCAACCTCCGCATCAAACAGAAGCTGCTTACCGTTGGCTTTAAAGCATTCAATCAGCTTGCCCCATCCTACCTCACCTCAGTCAGTTGCTATCGTTTACTGAGCCCTTAATGTGTGCAGAGCACTGTACTAAGTGCTTGGAAGAGAAGAGCATAACAATATAAGACACATTCCTAGAACAAACACAGGTACCTAAGTCAGTCACTATCACTGTCAGGCTCCTTCCATGCTGCAGGTGTGTTTATTTTGAGGCAAAAAGGAAGGCAGCAGAGAGGCCCCATGGGGAGGAGTCTGAATAGAGCCCCAGGGAACCCATCAGATATTAAGGAGGCTACTGCTCTCACCTTGAAGAAATCCCCAGAGAGGCAGACAGGGAAGTCTTACCATACCAATCAGCCAGAACAGGTCTTCTGAGCTTCCCTGAGATTGTGTAAAACACCA
This sequence comes from Tachyglossus aculeatus, assembly GCF_015852505.1. NCBI lineage: Eukaryota > Metazoa > Chordata > Mammalia > Monotremata > Tachyglossidae > Tachyglossus > Tachyglossus aculeatus. Next base: position 25,425,155 of record NC_052077.1, on the reverse strand, counting down.
TGATAGCCCTGGCCTAGGCCAGAACTGCTCCAGAGCTTCACTGTTGGCAGAATCATACCTAGCAGCTTGTATGTTGGAGCTCATGTCTTAATGCTGATATTCCCAACTAGCATACACAGATTGCTCCCCTGTGTACCCTGGGAATCTCAGTTGTCCCCATCATGAACTTGATTGCCCATGTGCACATATGCTCCCAAGCACTCTCTCCAGTGGTCACAGGTCAAGTTAAGTCAAGGAGATGTGTGTGTTAATCTGTGAACACACACCACAAAGGCCAAGCTCTGATATCTTGCTGTCCCGAGGCAAAACTTTGCTTCCTCATCCAGTTTTATGGCCTTGTTTCATTAAACTGCTAGTGGAACACTGGGTATGTAGTGTTTGATGTCATATGGAAGTCTTCCTGAACCCACAAACCGAAAGTGTTTCTCCAGAAAAGCCCCTGGCCCTCACTACTTGCTCCAGGGCCATTGCATTCTTCTCCCAGGTCTATTCATGAAAGTGGGGCTTCCAACTTTGGCTTCACCACTTTATTAAGAGCCAAGATGTTCTGTGGGTAAAGTGCCAGAGCAGCAGACTGAATCATATCATTAGCAAACAAATCAGATCCCATCTGTAGGAACCAATCTGAGATCGCAGCTCATTAGTGGGTCATAAATCAACACCTTCAACTGGGTAGAGGATGATTAGATAGGGGTGCCCAGGGACACCCATAAACCAATCAAACACACCTTAGGCAACTGGCAACCCTGTTGCATACCCTCTCCTCTTTTTGATCTGGTGTCTGTCAACAGGTAGCACGCCTATATCTCTGGGAATTAGCCTTTCCACATGGTGGATAATCATTTAGCCATATGGTTCAACTTGTAGCCCTTGTGAAAGAAGTTAATAAAATCATAGCGAGTTTCTCCTTTCCCTGTGAATTCCAGTCCTCCTCTGATTAAACATTCGCTTGTGAATATTGTGCTCGTAAATATAGACCACTCTTTTAAAATGTATACTGGGGTGGTTAAGACTTCTACAGAGCCCCTCCTGATGCCCTTAGAGGATCTGTTAACAATTCAGTCCCTACAGTTATGTCTCGGTGTAGTAGGGTTTCTGCTTCTCATAGCAGAGACATTAGTACAAGGTTAAGTGAACTAATACAAGGAGGAAGAAAGGAAAGGCAGTTACTTGCATGTCCGCATGCCTTAGAATGAAAACAGTAGGGGAAATGTTGCTTTATAGAAATCACTTGCTTTGCATAATGTTACATCAATCCCTATCATTAATGTTTCCACTTGTCCAGCGCAAGTTGTGCCTAGTTGGGACAACTGCTGACAAATGTAAGGAAGAAAAAAATTAAACACAAAGATTGGATGGCCCCAAACCCTCTTTTTTCCCCATTTGTTTCTGCCCCAACTTCATAAACCGGTACAAACAGCGCAGAGTTTATTTCATTCAGCAATTCACTGACAACCTAAGCCATCCTGGAGTAGGAGAGAAAACTGACAACCTAATTTTTGGGAGGCAGCATGGCCTAGTGGAAAGAACATACGTCTGGGATTCAGAGGATCTGGGTTCTAATTTTGGCTTCACCACTGACCTGTTGTATGAACCTGGGCACATCACTTCCCTTCTCGGTGCCTCAGTTACCCCATCTGTAAAATGGACATTAAATCCTTCTTCCTCCCACTTGGACTGTGAACCCCATGTGGGACAGGGACTGTGCCCCGCCTGATTAACTTGCATCTACCCCAGAGTTCTGAATAATGTTTCACATATAGTGTGCATATAACACATATAATAACAGTAATGATTATAATAATGAAGACTTTTCATAGGAAAGAAAATAATTTGGAAAATTAACAAATGGGAGAAAATTTAGAGCATGTATAGGCTCAATTTGGGACAAACTCACCAAATACGCTTGTTTAATATTTAAAGTAAGCATTATAAATAGCATGAGAATTAAATGAGCTTGAAGGGGCAGAGAAACACACAAAGTGGAAAGTCTAGAGAAGCAGGAAGAGAGAGAGAAGAGCACTGGGCAACAGATGTAGATATAAGCAACACAACAATAGAAACACACACACATGCACAGAATTATTAGTGGTGTCCTCAGAAGGAGTGGCAGTGGCAGTCATCTTTTGGGAATCAGCAGCCTTGCAAACCCTTAGCAAATCCTGGCCACAAGCCCAGCATGGACTCTAACAGGTCCCCTGCTGTTATCCAGCGCTTAGAACAGTGCTTTGCACATAGTAAGCGCTTAACAAATGCCATTATTATTATTATTACTCACTACACTGTTTCCAAGGAGCAGCCAAAGAAGAAAGGAGAGGATCAAAAGGCAAAGGCACTGGAAGTGACACTGAGAACCAGCAGAGTTGCCATGATCCCAGCACGAGGATAAGAATAATGATGGTATTTTTTAAGCGTTTACTATGTGCAAAGCACTGTTCTAAGCATTGGGGAGATTACAAGGTGATCAGGTCGGGGGGTTACAGTTCTAATCCCCATTTTACAGATGAGGTAACAGGCACAGAGAAGTGAAGTGACTTGCCCAATGTCACTTAACTGACAATTGGCGGAGCAGAAATTTGAACCCATGACCTCTGACTCCACAACCCGTGCTCTTTTCCACTGAGCCACACTGCTTCTTAATGATAAATGTCAACGAACTGAAATGAACCACTTGTAAATCCTGAATACCTGACAGCTCCCCTTTAAATTATTTTTAGAATTATCTCCACTCAAATACAATTAAATTAGTTCATCCTTTGCAAAGTAATCTTCCTGCAATTTGAGAACTGTAAATAGAAATGCAAAATCAATCAGATACTGACAGGAAAATTTCCAATTAAAAACTACCCATCCCATGAACCAGAATGAATTGAATATTGACTTCATAAGTACTCCCCTGACACTTCAGAAAAGACTATTATCTACACGCTAAATAGTGGTGGTGCGCGCCACAAGGCTTTATTCATCATCTATTCAAGCAGCAACTAGCAATTGGCGAATTGTCACAAACAAAACTCACATTTGCAGTGGACACTGAAATTGACGCTTCACAAAGAAACGATGTAATCCCAAGAGAATACTCTTGATTGGGGATCAATGCTTCAAAAATAGGTAATAGCTGCCCTGAAACTGGAGTGACTTTGCTAGCGATTGGGGAGTGAACCAAACACTTAGAACAGTGCTCTGAACACTGTAACCACTCAATAAATATCACTTACTGGTTGGAAGAAATGTTTTCAGAAAGAATGTCACTGTTCTCTGAATTGCTTGAAGTCCACAAAAGATATATTTAGCTGCATTAACCACTGGTTAATTGCAACAATCAATACAAAGGTGGCAGATATATTCATCTAGAAATGCTGCAGAGTCCTAATCTATGAAGCCATGGATTTTTAAATAAATTACCACAATGGGAAATGTAAATGGTCCTCATCTGACTAACCAGGGGACACTAGAGAGAACTGCACTAAATAATACAATCATATTTATTAATAATGATGGTATTTGTTAAGCACTTACTACAGTGCTTTGCACATAGTAAGTGCTTAACAAATGCTATTATTATTATTATTATTATTATTATTATGTGCAAAGCACTGTTCTAAGCCCTGTGGGGGGGGTACAAGGTTATCAGATTGTCCCAGGTGGGGCTCACAGTCTTAATCCCCACTTTACAGATGAGAGAACCAAGGCACAGAGAAATTAAGTGATTTTCCCAAAGTCACACAGCTGACAAGTGGCAGAGTTGGGATTAGAACCCATGACCTCTGACTCCCAAGCCCGGGCTCTTTCCACTGAGCCATGCTGCTTCTCATTTATTGAGCGCTTAATGTGTGCAAAGCACTGTACTAAGTGCTTGGGAGAGTATACAATACAACAAACACATTCCCAGCCCACAACGAACTCAGAGTCCAGAGAGTTGGCCAAGACCTCAATCCAGTTGGGGTTACAGGGGAATGTAATTTCATTACCATAGAGGCAATATATATACACACATAGAGGCATTTTTGGTCACTGCCAACAATAAATTCATTCATTCATTGATTCAATTGTATGGCTTTCTATTCCTGTAAATTGAAAAATTCCTTCCACTTTTGAATGCTTAGGTAGAGAGATTAGCAAGTCGATCTATCTGTATCTCTATCACTTCCAGAGAATAAAATTCTCATTTAATGGGATTTAAATCCCTACGAGAAGATCATCTACGCTGACGAAATCAAGCAGATACTGAAGAGGTAGAGATCAAAGCATATTCCAATGTTTTTTTGAGGGTTTGAGCTTCCAGTTGTGAACTCCTCACCCTCGGCTTCAAGGCTCTCCATCACCTTACCCCCTCCTACCTCACCTCCCTTCTCTCCTTCTCCAGCCCAGCCCGCACCCTCCGCTCCTCTGCCGCTAATCTCCTCACTGTGCCTCGTTCTCGCCTGTCCCACTGCCGACCCCCAGCCCACGTCGTCCCCAGGGCCTGGAATGCCCTCCCTCTGCACATCTGCCAAGCTACTAGCTCTCTTCCTCCCTTCAAAGCCCTACTGAGAGCTCACCTCCTCCAGGAGGCCTTCCCAGACTGAGCCCCCTCCTTCCTCTCCCCCTCCCCCCCACCTTACCTCCTTCTCCTCCCCACAGCACCTGTATATATGTATATGTTTGTACATATTTATTATTCTATTTATTTCTTTATTTTACTTGTACATATTTATTCTATTTTTTTTATTTTGTTAATATGTTTTGTTTTGTTGTCTGTCTCCCCCTTCTAGACTGTGAGCCCGCTGTTGGGTAGGGACCATCTCTATATGTTGCCAACTTGTGCTTCCCAAGCGCTTAGTACAGTGCTCTGCTCACAGTAAGCACTCAATAAATATGATTGAATGCATGAATGAATGAATTCAACTGGGAAGCACTAAAAAAAATTATTGAAACATTCATGGGCGTTAAATGCTTTAAAGGTTTTTTTCTTCTATCAGTCTGATGAAGAATTGAGTCATCCTAATTAATCCTAACCTCAGTCCTCTGAAGTATGATTCACCCCTGTGGAATGAATTAAAAAGTGCCTTCTTTATCTGAACTTCTCACTTAAATGTTGAACCAAAAATGTAAAACCACCCTGAAACAGTAAAATACTATTTCTGTTGGGATACTCCATGACCTAAGAATCAGATTTGACTAACATTTTACCGAACTTTCACTGAAGATGAGATAATACTGTGTGTATCAACCTATTTGGGGTATATTGGCTGCTTCACAGCTGGGACCAGAGACAAGGCCCGATACTTTGTAAGCTCCTTAAGGTGAGTGATCACGTCTTCTGTCACTATTATACTGAGGAAATGTCACACGTTTTTGATGGAGTGAAGTTGAGAGGAGAAACAAAAGAAATTTGACCTCATCTCCTTCTTTCCTTCTTTAAAAAAAATGGTATTTGTTACGTGCTTACAGGGATATAGTACCTGTCCCACGTGGGGCTCACAGTATAAGTAAGAGGGAGAACGGGTATTGAATCCTCATTTTGCAGTGCATCAAACTGAGAAACAGAGAAATTAAGTGACTTTCCCAAAATCACACAGCAGGCAAGTGGTGGGGCAGCGATTAGAACCCAAGTCCTATGGTCCCCAGCTGTGTTTTATTTACTAGGTCATGCTGCTTCCCACCCTTTATCCCTATAAACTCATCTTCTCTGACCCCTTAACCTCCTGAACATCTCTCTGGCCCTGGCAAGGTCAGGGAGGATAAGAAGTGTCATCTCAGCAGCTCTCAGCCCAAGTGCTTCCCATGTTTAAAAAGGCCAGTGGGGAGCCGGGGGCCAGGGGTACCATGGAATTGGGTACCCAGGCAAGATATATATACAAAAGCAGAAGGGGCTCCATGTGCTCCATTGTTGGTGTCAAACTGGTAATCATCCCTTTTCCCAGGTCCCCACATTGAGTTCAGGTGAGGGGGGCCAGTAGGCCACTGTAGACCATCTGGGAGGCTGCTGATAGCCCACATACCTAGGATTGGACTGGTTGCTGTGCAGGATGCTTTAAGAACTACCAAGACTACCAAATAAATAGAATAATAAATACGTACAAACAAGATCTCATTGTTTCCATTTTACCAGGGTGCAGTGCACCAAGTGTCATGAGAAAAGGGTACATAATGGGTCCTGGAGAATCCCTTCCTCTGCTTGGCCACAGTCACTCCTCAGATTTGGCCCCTCAGAGAGTGTTCCTTCCCCTACTTTAAAATCACCCCTCTACACCGGAGCCACTATGGAAATAGAAAGATCAAAAGGATCTTTGGGAGGTCATAGCTCATGCTCTGGATTTACGGGAAGGAACTGCCCCACCAGTGGAAGATATGAACTTGCCGAAAAAGTGATTTTTTTTTCCACATCTAATGTGTCCTTGACCTGGAATTCCACTATGGAGAAGTTGACATTTTCCTCTACAGATTATAATGGTTCAGGTGATTGTTTCCCTACCTTTCTTTGATACACTAAGCATAAAGAATGTATCATGAAAAATAAAAATAGAATTTCAAAACATCCTGCCGGTCCTTATCTATGAATTTCTATTTCATAGAGACTCTGCAATTAAACACAGTGTCGACACATAGAGTGTGGAACAAATGTAAATCTTAAATCAACTTCAAATATGTTATCTTTCTGCATTCATATAGAATGTTCCTGGACTGTAAACACTCCAGCCTTATATTTTCAAGCTTTGCAAATGTTTGTTTAAAGACTTCTCATGTAGTCGGCTATGTACTTCAAACCCAGTCATCCTTCAGCTGAATGATTCTTTCTACTTTCCTGGAAATAGATGTGTAGTCATCTGTAAGACCCAGAGCAGGTGCTCACACTTACTCTCTGATCCTCACTCACTTGCTCTTTGGAAGTTGGCAGGTCCAGTTGAATCTTAACGTTGTTAAAATTTGACCACAGGGAAATCTATGAAGCAGCTTGGCTTAGTGGATAGAGCATAGGCCCAGGAGTCAGAAGAACCTGAGTTCTAATCCTGACTCTGCTAGTTGTCTGCTGTGTAACCTAGAGCAAGTCACAACTTATCTGTGCTTCAGTTACCTCATCTGTAAAACAGTGATTAAGGCTGTGAGCCCCATTTGGGGACATAAACTATGTCCAACCTGATTAACTTGTATCTACCCCAGGGCTTAGTACAGTGCGTGGCACATAGTAAATGCTTAAGAAATACCGTAGAAAATACCCTAAGAAAGGTAGAATGTCCCAGTTCTCAGATTTTGTGCTTGGATGGTAAATGTATATACGGTTGGACTTTGAAAAGATCTAGGACTAGATTTGGGGCATCTGGGAAGCCCTCCCTAAAGATTTCAATCACATATGGGGTAGGCGTCCCTCTAGATTGTAAGCACGCTGTGGGCAGGAATGTGTCTATTTGTTGTTATATTGTATTCTCCCAAGTGCTTAGTACAGTGCTTTGAACACAGTAAGTGCTCAATAAATACAATTGAATGAATGAATGAAGGGATCATCAATCAGTGGTATTTATTGAGTGCTTACCATATTCATTCATTCATTCAATCGTATTTATTGAGCGCTTACTGTGTGCAGAGAACTGTAGTAAACACTCGGGAAGTACAAGTTGGCAACATATAGAGAAGGTCCCTACCCAACAACAGGTTCACAGTCTAGAAGGTGGAGACAGACAATAAAAACAAAACATGTGGACAGGTGTCAAGTCATCAGAATTAATACAAATAAAGCTAGATGCACATCATTAACAAAATAAATTGAACAGTAAATATGTACAAGTAAAATAAATACAGTAATAAATCTGTACAAACATATATACAGGTGCAATGGGGAGGGGAAGGAGGTAGGGTTGAGGGGATGGGGAGGAGGAGAGGAAAAAGGGGGCTCAGTCTGGGAAGGCCTCCTGGAGGAGGTGAGCTCTCAGTAGGGCTTTGAAGGGAGGAAGAGAGCTAGCTTGGCGGATGTGCGGAGGGAGGGCATTCTGGCCACGGGCAGGATGTGGGCCGGGGGTCAACAGCGGGACAGGCGAGAATGAGGTACAGTGAGGAGGTTAGCGGCAGAGGGGTGGAGGGTGCAGGCTGGGCTGTAGAAGGAGAGAAGGGAGGTGAGGAAGGAGGGGGCGAGGTGATGGACAGCCTTGAAGACGAGAGTGAGGAGGTTTTGCTTGATGCATAGGTTGACTAGTAGCCACTAGAGATTTTTGAGGAGGGGAGTCACATGCCCAGAGTGTTTCTGCATAGAGATGATCTGGGCAGCAGCATGAAGTATAGACTGAAGTGGGGAGAGACAGGAGGATGGGAGATCAGAGAGGAGGCTACGGAGATCATTGTAGTAAGCACTTGGGAGTGTACAGTACAACATTGCTGGTGGATACATTCCCTGCCCACGATGTGTTTACATTACAGTCTAGAGGGATCATCTTTTAGGAAGATTTTTGGCATCTGGCCTTAAATCTAAAAAAAAAAGAAAACCCCACAACGTTCTGGAATTAACACACACTGAGACCCAAGTCAAAAAAAGCATTCCAAAGTTCAAAACTAGAAAACAATCAGTGCTCTTATGCATTGGTGTGATGTATCAAATTTGTCTCTCCCATTTGGTGGGGGTACAGGGTGTGCTGTTTTAGGAATAGTAATTTAGAGGAACTCTCTTAGTACTCAGAAAAAAAATGTGAGATGAGCATTCTATTCATTCTGATGGTTTTGACACCTATCTACATGTTTTGTTTTGTTGTCTGTCTCCCCCTTCTAGACTGTGAGCCCGTTGTTGGGTAGGGACCATCTCTATATGTTGCCGACTTGTACTTCCCAAGCTCTTAGTACAGCGCTCTGCACACACTAAGTGCTCAATAAATACGAGTGAATAAATGAATGAATCAGAGAAGTTTCAAAGAAAATGTAAGCAAATCTACTTTATGGTGTGCTGTCTCAAGACATTGGCCCAAACGTGGAAAGGCCTGTCAGACCCTTATCTATGAAAATATATACTTAAACTCCGTACACAGCTGGTCAAATTCATGACCCATTCTTAGTTGCATAACTTTTCTAGGCACAGATTCACCTTGAATTGTAAGAAAATGATGAATTTGTAGAAGTTTCAGGGTTATGAGGAAAGAACTTGTCTTCATAGAAAGGACACATTGAATGAATGAATGGATGAATGAATGAATGAATACCACATTTAAGACATCCCTCAAGCCAATATTGTGCTTGAGAAAATACAGAGCAGAGGTGGGGCTAAAAGACAAGTGATGTGCTGTGGCTGAGTTTAAATGTGTTAGTTGATTAAATAAACTTTCTCTGCAAACAGTAAGTATGCATTACCAGTAAACATTTAATTTTTTTCCTTTCATTTCGCAAACTCATAGTTGGTATTTCTGGGGAGTTATAGATGTCTTCAACACTGCCAAGTCCATCTGGGCAGTTAGTATCTGAATTATGAGTTCATCTATAGGGCAATAAACGGTGATAGAATAAACATTCCTCATCTGAAGATTCTACTGTTCTGGTTACTGAAAAAAAGGAAACTTCATTGCAGGTGTTTTCTGTTGGCGGTGAAATCTAATAAAGTAGTCGTCATTGATCAATGTGGACATTAACCCCGTGGAATTCAGCAGTTATATTAGTGCAGACTATTTAATGAATTTCTAGAGTGGGGTAATATGACTTTAAGGGGGCATGTCACCATTAAGCAAAAATGGGAACACCTTTACTGTTTCAATGGTTTACTGGAAATGCGATGTCAGTCCTAAAATGTGAGTAGACTTCTGGGTAATGAGAGCAACTTCTCAAGTTTGAGCTTTGACAGAAGAGCTCTGATCCGTGATGAGGCAATCAAAGCCCCAGAGCAACTATAGAAGGGACAAATTCCTCCTCTGAGGATAGGCTAAAGGGACAGCTATAAACGCTCCACTGTAATCCAAGTAATGGATGACAGCAAACCTCGAGTAATATACTGTTCATTTGGACCTTGATGCCGTTCCATGAATCGTTTTATCTCTGCTTACCTTTCCTTGCCCTCACCATAGGTTGAATTACGAGCCAAGATTTAAATAAATGACTCGTGTATTTTTCTGGCACAGTTTTCCCAATTTTCTGCCATTTTTCTCTACACTATTTTTGCTTTCTAAATTTCCCAGTATGAAATGGACTCTCATTTTCCAAAACAACTCTTGCGATAAGACAGCATCCTTTGTGTGTGAGAAAGGCAAAAGGAAAAGGGGATAAAGAGTAAAAGGTCTGACCTTGAAGTGAAAGTGAAGGTTAACTAGGCATATAGTATATTATTGTAGGAGTACAGTGTTCCTTTTTTCAGTGAGGAGGGGCAATGAGTCTGTGATTTTTTCCAACGACATGTCCTGACTGGCTGCCCAGGATCCCTACTCCCATTCTTCACAACATTGCTAAAATCAACCCTTTCATCTCCAGCCAAAATGCTATCATGTTAATCCAAGGATTTATCCTACCTTGATTTATCCTACCTTGATATCAGCCACCTTGCTGACCTCACTGTTTCCTGTTTCTCCCCATTCCAGTCCATACTTCACTCTGCTGCCAGGATCATTTTTCTACAGAAATGTTCAGTCCATGTTTCTCCACTCAAAAGAACCTCCATTGGTTGCCCATCCACTTACGCATCTGACACTCCTTACCAGAGCCTTTAAAAGCACTCAGTCACCTTGTCCCCTCCTACCTTACCTCACTCTTCCACAATGATGGAATCCTCACCTGGCTCATGGCATTCTTCACTTACCTACTCTGTGCCCAAATCCTTCCCCGTAATTACCTCTGCTCCAGCTGATGTTTTAAAATGAACAATTGATATCAACTGAACAACGTTCCCTTTGGGGGGGTTCCTGAGACAAAAACAAACAGTTTCTCTGCTCTAGAAACTTCTGGTATTTTCTCTTTCCTATGTTTGGGGCTAGGCTAGCTTAGACCATCTGAGTCTCTCTATAGCATCTGGTATTTGCTATAATTGCATTGCAATTAGCTGAACCAAACCATGTCTTGGCCGCTGGATAGCTGGCAAAGAGATCATTCTCTGGGAAAGGAAGATGGGAGTCCAAGGATGGAAATGTCAGAATGGCCACATATCAAAGAAATACCACCTTAAGACATCCAAAAAGTCCTGTTGCCAATAAAATCTTTGCTATCCATAGTTGGCAAAAGTTACATCTTCATCTGGGTTGGTGAAAAACAAGGAACAAGGAAGAAAGGCTCAATTTAGGCCTAACTAACAAATGTAGGAAACATCAGAAGTAAACTTTTTCTGTTATGTTCATTTTATTGGTTAAGGATTATAAAACTATAAATCATGTTTAATTAGTCATCTGACCTAAATTTATAAAAAACACTTTCCAGAAAAAAAATCATTTTTTTCTACCCACTACCTCTTATAAGATGGTGCTGCAATGGTACAGAATATAACATTTTTTGTATTTAATGAGGTCTAAAGGAAATCATCAATTTAAGAAATTTTGAGGTAAGATGATTGGCAGAACATTTTTAAATTAAACCCTGTTTTTAGCTTTATGATGCCTTGGTTTTGATTTGTTTTACAACACTAGCCTCCTCTATAGAGCTTAAATCATGAGGAAGATTGGAGGACAAGACAAGGGTGCCTGGGAGTTGTGGGATAGTGCAAAAACAAGTTTAAATGCCATACGAGGGTGGAAAAGAGGGAGAAAGTACTAAGGGGCATAATTACTAATTATGTCATACAGCAATATTTGAGAACCTAAATTGAAAATTAGTATTAACATTTTTATCTGGGACTTTGGCACTATAATTTCACTGCCAAGTAAATGTCAAGAAAAACAATCTTGATCTGCAATGTTTCATGACTTCATCCTATGACTTCATGCAGCTCATCATTTTACACTATGCTGCCGGGACATTGAGGGTTTACCTTAATATGCCTTGGGGAGTCTCCACTGTTATGGCCAAACCACCTTGGAATAGTAGCTGTAGCCATAGCTGGTTAGTTCTGACTTCCTTGGTTTTCATGGAGTTAATGCCTGACTTCACAGAATTCTCAATATTTTAAGGGACCTCGAAGAATGAGACCCCTTTGCAGTATGGACAATGGTGCCAGATAATTCCTACACTCTAGCTCTACTGGCTAACATATTCCAGATATGAAAATGATGCCCAGACATGGAGAAGATTTTGCCCAGGGTGGCCCACAGATGGGCTATTGGGCTTACTCCATTCTGGTTTGGCTAGGAGGAAAGCCCCAATTGTGCAGCAATTTTTAATACAGTTCTAAGATAAAACATTACATAGTCCAAAAATCTTCTGGAAGTCTTTATTTTCACCTATATCTGTAGGTATCATCTCTGTCGGGATTTCACTAAATACTTTAACTACATGTCCTCTACATTTTAGTGTCAATTACAATTCACAGTGGAATTTTCATCTTGGCTTCTTGAAAACACAGTACCAAGTTTCTGTCTAAATCAAAAGAAAATATAATAGTTTTTACCCGAGCTGAGGCACAGTACTCAAGATTTGAACTCCTGGCTGGATTCTCCAGTCCAAATATGATACTGAATGCTTTAGGAAAAATTGGAGTGAAAAAGGGATTTATCACAGAGTTAAGACTTATCTACAAGCGAGGAAAAAAATGTGGACTCCTAATTAGACTCTTTCAGAACTGCCTTGTTGGGAGGTATTCGTTCAATTGTATTTATTGAGTGCTTACTGTGTGCAAAGCACTTTACTAGGAGCTTGGGAAGTACAAGTCGGCAACATATGAAGACGGTCCCTACCCAACAACGGGCTCTTAATGGGATACCATGAGGTAATTTGCAACTTATTCCCTAGTGTTCTGTTATTTCCCAAAACACTGACTTCTGGAACTGAATATAAAAATAAGATTTCAGTAGCAAAGCAGGTGCATTCATTAAGGGAAGTACAGTATTTGCGGGAGGGTGAAAGAACTAGGGAGTTGCTAGCTCTAGTTAAAAAAGACCGCTACAGATTTTCCATGTCACTCTCACTTTGCTTGCTGGGAAGCAGCACAAAGACCCTCTGTTTCACTATACAGAAATAACCTAAAAATATTTATCAGTCTTTCCTGAAATCATACACAGACCTTGCTGAAATGTCTAGACAGAAATAATTAGCATTTGAAGAATAGGTCTATTGCAATGAATTGTAAGCACTTGGTGAACATTTGTTTAAATACGTACAGACTTGATCTTTGAGGCCCATAGAAAATACCATTTTCCTGAGCTTGTGGAACCTTCAGAACATCGCTAAAATCCACCTTTTCCTCTACGCTCAAACTGCTACCATGTTAATCCAAGAACATATCCTAACTTGCCTTGATTATTGTATTAGTCTCCTTGCTGACCTACCTGCCTACTGTTTCTCCTTACTCCAGTCCACAGTCCACTCTGCTGCCTGGGTTATTTTTCTACAGATGCATTCAGTTTATGTTTCCCCACTCTTCAAAAACCTCAGGTGGTGGCCCAACCATCCCACATCAAACAGAAATTCCTTACCAATGGCTTTAAAGGACTAAATCACCTTGCCCACTCCTTCTCTAATGCCGACCTACTCACTGTATCTTGATCTCACCTATCTTTCCGATGACCTGCATCCTGTCTCTGGCCTGGAATGTCCTCCCTCTTCATATCTGACAGACAATTACTCTTCACCAAGAGAACTTCCCCGACTAAGCCCTCATTTCCTCTTTCCCCATTCCTTTCTGTGTCTCCCTTACACTTGGATTTGCACCCTTTTTTCACCCCTCCCACATCTCTTAGGTACATACCCATTATTCATTTATATGAATGTTTGTCTCCCCCTCTAGACTGTGAGCTCATTGTGGGCAGGGACTGTGTCTCCCAACTCTGTTATACTCTCCCAAGTGCTTAGTACAGTGCTTTGCAGACAGTAAATACTTAAACGCCATCAGGTGATTGGAAAATATCACCTGGAGAAAGTGGGTTTTGAGGAAGGGGTTTGATGGCAAGGAAAGCTGTGATCTGGCAGATTTGAAGGAATACAGAGTCCTAGGCAGGAAAAAGGGGGTAAGCAGAGGGTCAGAAATGGGAGAGTCAACAGCATGATACAGGTTGTTCCTTATTCGTATCCTCTGGAAGCTCAGTATCCAAATTCCCTTTTGCCAGGATAAAAATGAAGTTCCCCAAACCAATGTGATTGCAGTTTCAAATAGTATTTGCAATTTTAAACTGTGAGGGGTGATTCTCTACTACTAAGATATAGTTTGCTTATGGAAGTTCAGCTTCAGAATATTAAATAGGACTCTCAGAATCTGGAGTATATTGCATCATTTTGAACATAAAATTCCATTTGCAAAGTCTCTAACTTTGACCATATTTTCTGTATGAGTACTCACATGAGGATCAAAACTTCTTAATACAATTTTACCAGGCACCTGAAGAAAAACAGATTTACTATTCTGGAGTGGAGTCAGGGATTTTATTGCTTCTGTAATGATTTTTTTTTACCTGTGCCAAACATGTACTCCAAAAAAATCATTCAGTAGATAAAGTGGACTCAAAAACTTTCATAATAAACTGCTTCCAATTGCTTTGGGACTGGAATACAATAATAACCATTAAGTGTGCTTGCATGTGAGAATACTGAGGAAACACATTATTCTCTTTAATCAAGTTGACTCAGCAAGAAAAAAAAAATAAAGGTCACGTATCTCCTATATTACATTTGTTCCTCATGTTGTTTCTCACAATAAAAGTCTAAGTTCTTTTTCTTTTTAAAAATTGGTTAGTGGGAGGTAATACTGGTGGGTTCAGGTAGTGTAACCCTGGTTTTTTGGTTCTTTTCCTCCTGGTTTTAAAGTAAACAAATTCTATGAAACGTGCACTGACAGTGTTGGATATAGGAGTCTTTTAAACATAGAGCATTACATCTACAGTGAGATATGATTGCATAATATGCCTGGCCATTGGAATTTATCTTTACAATTCTCAAAAAGTCTCCTTAAAAGGCTGATCATAAAAATAAAGCACCAGGGAAAAATCTGCTACAGACACCGTGTGTTGGAATACACAGTAGCAGTGTCTGCTAGGGTAAAGACATATTTTCTGAAAGATTTTTTTTCTTTGGAAATTTTTTTTTTGTAGATTTAACTATGTAGAATAAATCTCACCTTCAGGGACAGATAAGTATTTGTGGGGAGATGACCACACAAACAGAATCTAGTCACTCCTGAGAGTGTGCTCAGGAACCAATGTGTCAGGATGTGAGATACAGTCACACTATTGATAATCTCTATTTCCTCCTAGGGAGGTGGAAAGCAGTTCTCAAAACTACCCGAGTCTCAAGCAGCAATTCTTTATTAGACAGACTCCCAGGACAATCAGAAGGCAGGTAGAGGGAACACTCACATGATCTAAAATCATGCCTGAAAAGTCTCTTCATGAATTGTGTACAAAAAGGTTAGTCACAAATCTCTTTGTTGTTATCGAAAATCATGAATTGGGATTTTTTGGTTCAAATGACTATTGGTTTGGCCCCATACTGATGTGACTCCACTGGAAAAATCAGAAAAGGTGATTAAAAACTGACAAAGAATCTCTTCGTAGGTCTAAATAAAAGAAACAGTTTTCTGGACGAGGACAGAAATATCCCATTAACTACAAATATCTAGTTGTCAGGATATCTTTCACACACAAAAACAACTTCTGTTATGATGCATGCACACACATCCACACACAGTCCTCCCTCTACTGGGTCCGATCTTTTCATTTTTAGCAACCAATGCCACTAAGTCTTTTTAAATTCCAGCTAAGCCTCTGTCTCTCCAAAATTTGCATCCTTAGTTCCAGTGGTCCAGCCATAAAGAGCCCCTTCACTACATCCCTATTTTTCTAACCTCTCCCAATCCACTCTGACTCGGACTCTAAAATGAGTAAACAAGTTCTCGCTTGTCCGTTCAGCTCCAGATGGGTTCTCCTGTTGGACCTTTCCCTAAGAATTTGCTCCATTACTTCCAAAGGAGGAACTATTGCTGACATCTTCTCGACAGTGAGCCCATTGTTGGATAGGGACTGTCTCTATATATTGCCAACTTGTACTTCCCAATCGCTTAGTACAGTGCTCTGCACGCAGCGCTCGATAAATATGACTGAATGAATGAATCACATAAGGAACTTGTGCTGACATCAAAACATACAGTGTTAGCATATGGTGTTAACATTTGGAATTAGTTATCACAGGAAGTTCAGGTTGAACATAGCAAACGTTTCCAGGGGAGTTGGATAAATTTAGGGATGAGCCATCATAAGGTGTAGTGGAAAAAAGGTGGGAATATTGCTATATAGCAAGGATATATCAAGGAGGGCAACCATCACACAAATCGGTTCTTCCAAGTGTTCTGTGGCAAGTACTGGGCATTTGTTATATTAACAGCATGACTCCAGTCCAGTTAGAGGGACAGCTAGAAGTTACAGATTCATTTTCTTCTTAATTTTCAATATCCACAGTTTTCCCTTTCCCTCTAGATACTTTTGAGACACTGATTCCAAGACATTAGAGTGCTTAATATTTAGCCTCTCTTCTCTTTTCCAAATTCATCTAACCTAACCTTTCGCCTGGGGTAGTCGTTTGTCTGGTTTTATGACAGACATTATAGTTTTCATTCGGCATGTCCTCTGACTGGTATATGTGTTTATACTCGGTATATACACTTTTAGCTCCCAACCTCCCACTGCCACCATTCCTGCTACTGACTTCTGTGGCTTGGACAGTGCTACTGTAGCCATTGTAGATGTCAGGATCCTTGGGAAAAAATCTCTAGCTTTGAGCTGATAACTAAATTAGGCAGAGTTCCACAAAATTGCAGTTTTGGGGCCTTATCATGTCACACTAAGGCTGACATAACGTTTGTGAGGTCATGTGTCTATCAAGGTCTGTTGTTGTTGAGTATCATTGTTCATTCATTCATTCAATCATATTTATTGAGCGCTTACTCTGTGCAGAGCACTTTACTAAGAGCTTGGGAAGTACAAGTTGGCAACATATAGAGATGGTCCCTACCCAACAGCGGGCTCGCTCGCATCCCAAAGCATCTGCCTAAACCTTTCTAGTCTTTCTCTGGATTTCAGACATGGGACAGGCTGCCACCACTGAGATCTTTTACTTTTGGCTAGAAAAGAATATATGCAATGCTTTGATATAGCAAGGGTCTGAAGTACTCAAATTGCTAGAAATTGTATAGCATACTGAAATTATTTACTTTTAATGGTATATGCCAAAAATGAGTGCCATTTCCATCATCATGGTTTAAAAAAGCACAATAGTGACATTTACTGCTCATCAAGGCCAATCAGGACACATTCCTGAAGAAAAATTCCACTTTTCTTCTATTAAATTTCTAGCTTCTTCCTGCAAGTGTTCACGCAGTAAAACAAAGAGGTTTTTCAGCTGGATGATTTCAGTGGCATACCCTGGTAACATGAAACAACTTGGAGTAATATAAAACTTACCCCAAAAATGCACAAAAAACCTTTGCCCTCTCCTGGAAGACTATAGGATCATTATTCTGAATGCTATCCTTCATCACGTAGGAAGCCAGCAGAGTGCTGAGTGAGAGTGGAAGCCCCAGATGGACCTAGGAATTAGCTTTATTGCCTTGTCCTTAGAAATATATTCATGGCAACTACAGTCTCTTTTCTGCCTGTAAGAACAATGCCCATATGGTTTCCCACCCCTTTGTATTTCAAAATGATCTTTCTTTTATGTTTCCTGTATATCATACAGAAGCTGAAGCAGTGTAGATATGACTCATACAAGATGTTGCAGAAATTCTCTGGTTCTGCTTTAGCAATATAAGAGTCCCATGGAATATGCCAAGCGGTTTAGTGCTGTACCTCCTCAGCACCAAGGATTTTTTCAACACCCCCACCGACGGTCCTGTGTAATCCAAAGGGAGATGCAACTGACCAGAGAGTTTTGTTCTGTTATGTTTTTAAGGTATTTGTTAACGACTTACTATATGTAAAGCACTGTTCTAAGTGCTGGAGTGGATTATAATCTGGTTGGTCACATCCCCTGTCCCCTACGGGGCTCACACTCTAAGTCAGAGGGAGGAGAATTTAATTCCCATTTTACAAATGAGATAGCATAGTCACAGAGAAGTTAAGGGACTTGGCCAAAGTCACAGAGCAGACAGGTGGCAGAGCCTGGATTAGAACCCAGGTTATTCTACCAGGCTTATGCTCTATCCACTGGGACACTACTTCTCCTGCTTCTCTAGACTTGGTAAATAGGATACCTGCCCTGAAGAAATGTAGAAAGTAGAAGGGGAGATTGGCATTTCTCCTACTATATCAATTTTCCTCAGGGTGTTTTTTAGGGTGATTTAGGACACAGAGAAGGAGAGAGAGGTACAGAGGGAGGGGAAGGCAAAGAGGCAAAGGTAAATGATTCTTCTAAGGATGACGAAGTCATCACCAGACTCTTCCACTCTCACTGATGTTAGATCAGCTCTCACAAAGAGATGTTCAGAAAACAGAGTTGTGCACAATATTTCCCCCCAACGGAATCAGATTATTTTGTATATACCCCAATGCCTGGCACACAGTAAGTACTTAAAAGTACCATACAAAAAAGCACTGCATTCTGCCCATATCTCTTTAGTTTACAGGAGTGGAAAGCACCCTAATAAATGCTGAGCCTTGTGAGCTCCGGACAATTAATTCATTCAATCGTATTTATTGAGCACTTACTGTGGGCAGAGCACTGTACTAAGTGCTTGGAAAGTACAAGTTGGCAACATATAGAGACGGTCCCTACCCAACAACAGCCTCACAGTCTAGAGACAATTAAGTGAATGACTATTAAAATTAGAGAGGAAGAAAAGGCATACAATACAGAATGTTCACAATGACTTCGGAGTTTAATGTCTATGCAGAGTGATGAATGGAAGATAAACATAAAATCAAATAAAAAAGACCAGGATGAGTAAAGCTGTGGTGGTGTCCAAATTTCTATGACTGCTTGTTGCTGCATATGTTAAACTCAACAGTGCACCTACTTGTATAGTTAGAGAGGACTGTGAGTTGTGCATAGCCCTTTTAGCCACATCCACAAGCATGCATAGATTCTCTATCAGAAGTACCAGCTTTGGATAAAAAGAACAGCAGGGCATATGGTATATATTCATACTACAGACGTACGGTGGTGTTTCTTCTTCAACGAGCAAATTTAGCCAATTTAATCCTCATATATTCTTAGGGAGAAGCTTAGTTGCATTATTCTAAAGACTAGAATCATTTTAATTATACTTGGGATCACATTCCATTAGCCTCCTTCTTTTGATTTCTGAAAAGGCCTTAGGCCAGATTGCTCAAATGTTTATTCACAGAAGCAGCTGGAAATGGTTCTTTCAACGATATAATCCTTACCCACTTGTCTGTCTTTATGGAAGCTTTATGCACACTAACAAACATTTGCACACTATAAAGGCAAAGCAGTCATGACTTTTAGAGCTTGTTTGTTAAATGGAGAAACACACAGATCATATCTCACAGGCTGAATTGACTAGGAGGAAATTTAAATCAGGGGAAAAAATTTTTGCTGACTTCATATATTTGGTAATGACACAACAAAGTCATTCTTAATCACTTAACAGTAAGTGAGTATACCACCTGCAAATTTTTGTTGTAATAAAGCATTGAGGGTCTGGGAATTAGGCATACTATAGATTTTATCTGTAATATGAAGTCCCCAAATGGGGTTTCTATCCATCCAATTGACATCTGTTAACTTCGGCTTTTATCTTCACCCCAGTATGATCCTGTCTTGAATCTGAGCAGGTTCCCAATAGTGTTGGCAAGACAACATGGAGAAGACAGGCCAAGGGGGGTGGGAGGGGGTGGGGGGCAGAGAGGGAAGGGGGAGAAGAGGGAATGGAAAAATGGATACAATGGTGGAGAAGAGAAGGTCCAAAGTTGGCAGTAGATGTGTGTTTGGAATTGTCCTCCCTTGGCATTCCAGTACCTCATTTACCTATGGTCCAGTTAGGGCACAGTGGTCTGTAAACTTGTTGTGGGCAGGGAATGTGTCTGTTTATTGTTATATTATAATCTCCCAAGTTCTTAATACAGTGCTATGCACACAGTAAGTGTTCAATAAATAGACTAGACTGTGAGC
The DNA here is from genome assembly GCF_015852505.1 of Tachyglossus aculeatus. Taxonomy (NCBI): domain Eukaryota; kingdom Metazoa; phylum Chordata; class Mammalia; order Monotremata; family Tachyglossidae; genus Tachyglossus; species Tachyglossus aculeatus. The sequence continues at coordinate 25,405,019 of NC_052077.1, read as the reverse complement.
CCACTGTTGGGTAGGGACTGTCTCTATATGTTGCCAACTTGTACTTCCCAAGCGCTTAGTACAGTGCTCTGCACACAGTAAGCGCTCATAAATACGATTGAATGAATGAATGAATAAATAAGACTGAGTGAATGAAGGTCTGACAGGATGGGAGCTTCTCCTATTTGTCTGACGGTGCGTGGCAGCAGAATATAGAAGGGATTGGCTTGCCCAAGTTGGGGGAAACCCTGTCCATCCCAGACTTTCTACTCCCATTATCGACTGCAGCCTGTGAAAAAGTGGTTCCTTCTTCCCAGGTAGAACAGTAGGAGGAGGTGGGGCATATACAGACAGAAATATGATTAAGGTGGGAATAGCTTTATCTATCTAGACAGAACAATGAGTCAAATACCTATCTTCAGAGGCTCCCAGGACCTAGGAACTCTGGGATCATCCTTTTTTTGGCATTTATTAAGCACTTACTATGTGCAAAGCACTGTTCTAAGCACTGGGGAGGTTACAAGGTGATCAGGTTGTCCTACGGTGGGCTCACAGTTTTAATCCCCATTAGACAGATGAGGTAACTGAGGCACAGAGAAGTGAAGTGACTTGCCCACAGTCACACAACTGACAATTGGCAGAGCCAGGATTTGAACCCATATTGAATATGACAAGGACACTCTGAAGAACATGTTTGTGGCCTAGTGGCAAGAGCCCAGGCTTGGGAGTCAGAGGACTTGGGATCTAATAATAATAATAATGATATAATAATAATAATAGAGAAGCAGCATGGCTTACTGGCAAAAGTGCGGGCTTGGGAGTTAGGGGTCACGGGTTCAAATCCTGCCTCCACTGCTTGTCAGCTGTATGACTTTGGGCAAGTCGCTTAACTTCTCTGTGCCTCAGTTCCCTCATCTGTAAAATGGGGATTAAGACTGTGAGCCCCATGTGGGCCAACCTGGTCACCTTGTATCCTCCCCAGCTCTTAGAACAGTGTTTTGCACAGAGTAAGCACTTAACAAATGCCATCATTATTATTACTATTATTATCTAATCCCGGCTCTGCCATTCATCTGCAGTGTGATCTTGGGCAAGTCACTTAACTTCTCTGTGTCTCTGTTACCTCATCTCTAAAATGAGGTTTAACAGTGTGAACCCCACAAGGGACAACCTGATTACCTTGTATCTGCCCCAGCGCTTAGAACAGCACTCAGAGTGTAGTAAGAGCTTAACAAATACCATAATAATAATTATTATTATTATGTGATTTGGATGAGGATGATGGCAGAACAAAGAACATTGTTCCAACAACATGCAGCATCTGGATAGAGTGTGATGCAGTGTTATAAAAAAAAATGGTTTATGTAGGAATGTGGCATCAGATTTGGGGTAACTACTACAGTGCAAATTTTCCTTAAAATGGGATTCTGCAAGAATGTACTAAAGGAGAGCAGGGTGTATTTTTCACTCTTGGGTCTCTTAAGACGTGCTTGAACCGACACATAAAAAGATCAGCTGCATTAGCTTCAAACACAAAGGATAGTTAAATCTAATGGAGACTTTCCTCTCCCCAGGCTACTGGAATAGCTGAAAAACTGGATCCTGGCTTCAACCCTGAAATAACATCCTAAAATAAATAAATCTGAGTTGCTTGGGGGGTGTGTACTTTCTGATGAGATTAAATGCTTCATACAATCCAGAGTCTATGTAACAATCAAGTGAACATGTCAAAGGAAAAATGTACCTAAGTCAACAGGTAGCATCTTAACACAGCACTATGATAAAGCTTATCCAAAAGCATGCACCATAATCCTGTTCTTTTCCCTTATCATCCCTGAAGCATGTCAAAGTTTAAAGTGTAATGAACATTTAAGGTACATAAGCCTGCTCAATTTATTTATTTCAGCCCCCCTAGTTATAAAGATTTTTGTGTTCATCTTCCTTGTAAGAGTGTAACCTCCTTGAAGGTAGGGAATAATGTGTCACTTCGTGAGAAGTAGCATGGCTTAGTGGAAAGAACACGGGCTTGGGAGCCAGAGGTTGTGGGTTCTAATTCCGCCTCTGCCACTTATCAACTTAACTTCTCTGTGCCTCATTTACCTCATCTGTAAAATGAGGATTAAGACTGTGAACCCCACGTGGGACAACCTAATTACCTTGTATCTACTCTAACACTTAGAACAGTGCTTGGAACATAGTAAGAGCTTAGCAAATACCATCATTATTATTATTATTATTCTGCATTTCCCAAGCCCCTAGTACAGTGCACTGTCTCTGGTGGGTGCTCAAACAGTACTACTACTATTACTGCTGCTATTAAGGCTAATGAAGAGGCTACTGGAATTTTGCCTGCATTCTATAATAATAATTGTGGTATTTGTTAAGCTCTTACTATATGTAGATACAAAGTAACTGGGTTAGACACAGTCCCTGTCCTACACAAGGTTCTCAGTCTTAATCCTCATTTTACAGATGAGGTAACTGAGGCACCGAGAAGTTAAGTGACTTGCCCAAGGTCTCACTTGTCTGCTGTGAGACCAGACAAGTGGCAGAGCCTTGATTAGAACCCAGATCCTTCTGCTCTATCCACTAGGCCACATTAAACTGCCCACTTTTAAAATGATGACTCTGTTGAGTATCTCGAGTACATTAACATTGTGTTTTATGATCGTTATCAAACGCTTACAGTTGTTGCTGGAAATCATCAATTATCGAATCAAACCTATTATTTACCTCAGTAGTAATGGTATTTATTGAACACCTACTGAGTGCAACATACTTGGCTAAGTACTTGGGAAAGTATTTTTCTATTCTATCATAAAATAGAAACAGCATGACCTAGTGGAATGAGCATGGGTCTGGGAGTTGGAGGATCTGGTCTCTATTCTTGTCTCTGCCTCTTGTCTGCTGTGTGATCTTGGACTAGTCACTTAACATCTCTCGGCCTCAGTTACTTCATCTGTAAAATGGGGATTAAGATTGAGAGCCCAATGTGGGACAGGGACTGTCTCCGACCGATTATCTGTATCTACCTCAGTACTAGTACACTGCCTGGCACGTAGTAAGTGCTTGACAAATACCATTTTTTTAAAAATGTCTAAACCTTTATATCTTTTTCTGAAGTGTAAAAAGTTCCTGATACACCCTCAGTTAGGGTAAGAAAGGACCACCATTTCACTGAGTAATAAATGATCTAAAAGGAAGCAGGACTATCTTCTAGGTAAGCACTGTGGAAACAGGTAAATCTTTCCTAAATAAGGCCTACACTTGCTTAGTACAGTACCTGGCACATATTTAAGTGCTTAACAAATACTATTTTTTTTAAAAAAAGTCAGTTTTGGTGTTCTAGTGCTAAATGAACAGTCTCAGGATTACTATTTCAATACGAGAAGCAATAGAACACCTTACAACTTAGAAGCAGTATGTCCTAGTGGAAAGAGTGAAAAGAAATCCTAGAAGTCAGAAGTCGGGGTTCTAATCCTGTCTCTGCAATTTGCCTGCTGTGTGACAGTAAAATGGGGATTAAATATCCCTTCTCCCTCCTGCTTGGACTGTGAGTGCCTTGTGGGACAGGGACCGTTTCTGGACTGATGACCTTGAATCTGTCACCATGCTTGGCACATAGTAAGTTCTTAACAAGTACCATAATTACTATTTAGTTGTTAACGGGATGAAGCTTCCATGTTTGTATCATCTGTTCCTCTTCTTGCTCCATTTTCAACAATTGATGAAAACTAATGGCACTAAAAACCTAGTTATCAGATTCTGCGGGTATGGAAACACAGTAAATATATTAACTGTTTATGAATATGATCATAGCATTGTCCGTGTCATTTTCAAAAGCAATGGGCAGCTATGTATATACACACACATTATAAACATTCAGCTCATTTCAAGGATAATTATTTTTATCATTTCAATGGCAAATTATACAGTCAAACCTGTTTACAACAAGGTCTTCCCATATGAGTTTCCCTCAACTCCCAGCAACTTATTATGCAATTTAAAACACCCCTACAAAAAGAAATTCTTTATACTCTAAGTCAAGTCCTCCAAAGTTGTTCCCTTCAGCTTCAATACAAAGAATTTTCACTGTATTTAGGATGACTTAGGACAGTAGACACTTTTTTTCCCCCTCTGCCTGATGATTTAAATGGAAGAAAATTCTCCAGTTCAACTGAAGGTTCAAAATGGGCTGAGAATTTCTCAGCAAGTTACTATTAATTGCAAACCTTAATATGCTGTCTGGCTCCAATGAAGAAAAGAACCTTGCTGAGCTTTAACTGGGAGGCCGGGCTAGCTTAGAGTGGAAGTCAACTTTAAATTTGACATTTTATTAAAAGCTTTTTCTTATGATCATTAATAATTTACAGGTGAAAAGATATGTTTCAAAGAGTCAGGTTTCTGCCCCTGAAGAAAAATGACCAAGTTTCATATCCTTTGTCTTTTATTATTTATTTTTACTAGAGTTGCTAATCTTTAGGACACTGAATTATGAGTAAAGAATTCTCAGCCCTTTCCCTGGCTCTACCATTTATTCCTGTGAACCACCACCTACCACTCTGCCTCTCTTTTCCTCAGGAAAATCCTCTTTTCTATAAAATGCTATTCAAGTTCCATAAATAAGTGACGATTTGGTACAACTGTAAAATGCAGCTTCTCAGGGAATTACTTTTTGCACTATAGCTAAAATGAATTCCATTTGAGAAAATTAGGAAAGTAATATGAGAGGAAAGATACATGTGAGAAAAGATATTAAAAATGTAGATATGACTGAGAAGGAACACAAAACCAATACGTCAGAAATAAATAGCAAAAGAAGAGGAAAATTGTATGGGTATCCTAGAATCATAGTCTCGAATGTCTGTTTAATTTAATTAACTCTCTCCAAAGATATATGGCAGTTTAGAGGGTCTTTTTGTGTTTAGTTTTACATTTCTAAACAGAGGAACATCTACTGAAACCTCCAAATTTAGCCAGGCACAATCTGGGTTAACAAGAAACCTGACCAAGTTCACCTATGATCTTTCTCACCCTCAGTCATATCATTAAATATTTAAGAATCGAATTAAATTTCTAAAGCAGGAAACTATCCTTCTAAGTCATATTTGATCAAGTACTGTATGTCACACTGTATTGTTTTGACTCTACTGGTTTGCTTGTTTCCTGGAATCCAATTTAATAATTCCTGCCCCTAGTGACCCTCATGAAAGCACAACATATAACCCTCCTTCCCTGAAGCTCTTTAGGAATACGAGGGAAAACCATCTGTGATGGATGGTTTCGGTACAGTGCTGCCTGGAGGTCAGGAGCGTGCTATAGATGATGTATGTGAGGTATTGCTTACCCTAAGATTCTGAATCTGGTATGGCTTCCTTCCTGAGAAACATTTAAGTCAATATTCATTTATTCATTCAATCGTATTTATTGAGCGCTTACTGTGTGCAGAGCACTGTACTAAGTGCTCGGGAAGTACAAGTTGGAAACATATAGAGACGGTCCCTACCCAAACAACGGACTCCACAGTCTAGAAGGGGGAGACAGACAACGAAACAAAATATGTAGACAGGTGTCAAAATCATCAGAACAAATAGAATTATAGCTATTTGCATATCATTAACAAAATAAATAGAATGGTAAATATGTACAAGTAAAATAAATAGAGTAATAAATCTGTACAGATATATTCAAGTGCTATGGGGAGGAGAATGAGGTAGGGCACGGGGGGATGTGGAGGAGGAGAGGAAAAAGGGGGCTCAGTCTGGGAAGGCCTCCTGGAGGAGGTGAGCTCTCAGTAGGGCTTTAAAGGGAGGAAGAGAGCTAGCTTGGCAGATGTGTGGAGGGAGGGCATTCCAGGCCAGGGTCGACGACAGGATAGACGAGAACGAAGCATAGTGAGGAGGTTAGCAGCAGAGGAGCGGAGGGTGCGGGCTGGACTGGAGAAGGAGAGAAGGGAGGTGAGGTAGGGCGGGGCGAGGTGATGGACAGCCTTGAAGCTAAGAGTGAGAAGTTTTTGTTTGATTCGTAGGTTGACAGGCAACTGCTGGAGATTTTTGAGGAGGGGAGTGACATGCCCAGAGAGTTTCTGTAGAAAGATAATCCGGGCAGCAGAGTGAAGTATATACCGAAGTGGGGAGAGACAGAAGGATGGGAGATCAGAGAGGAGGCTCATGCAGTAATCCAGTTGGGATAGGATGAGAGATTAAACCAGCAAGGTGGCGGTTTGGATGGAAAGGGCGGATCTTGGCGATGTTGTGGAGGTAATAAATTACAGTTGCCTGTGCAGCCATTTTAGTTGATGTACACATTCAAACGTGGCCCAGCTGGGTCAGCCCTGCCGTTAATCCAAACGCATGTTATAAAAAGGAAGTTTTAGGGATGCTGAGTTTCTTTTAAAGTTCAACTGTCCAAGAAGTGATGGCACGCAAACTTCAAAGAAAGCTACCACATCCCTCTCCTAGCCCTGCCAACGTTCTTTACAGGCAGCTGGCTGCTTTGAACTTTTAATTCCATTTACAAAACTTAATTGGGAGCATCTAAACAGTTCCCGATTTAACATCATCGGCCTATAAACTGCTGCTGAATACTGCGATTGGCTAACTAAAATGATGAGGAGTTGGTCTTTGATGTTTGGCTGCTAATGCATCTCAGTCAGCCAAACTTCAAAGGGTGGGCTGGGCCCCTCCAGCTTGCCTCTGCCTCTCTGGCCATTGTATTTAACACAACCTTACTAGCAGGTGGGTGGCATTTCACTTAAACTTTGCTTAGGCAACTGAGTTGGTATTAATTCAGCTCTCTAGTGAACAGTAAAACTTTAAAGGAGGCCTGCCCTCATGAAATCACTGATAAGTGCTGCAACAGCAAAACAGAAAATTAAGGGAATTTTAAGTAAACAGGATTATAGTACCTTGAAGCCCATGATGAAAATCCTATATACGTCTCCAGAACCTGCCATCTGTTAACCTCAAGAACTCTGTCTGGGTAAGATGGCCAGTTGCCTGGTTTTATACCAGATGTTCCAGTTTTCAGCTGGACTGTCCATTCTCTGGTTCTGATCCCGAAACTGAAGGCTTTTTATGTGTGTTTTTTTCTTTATGGCCCTAGGCTCCTACTGCAGCAGCCGAAGTTCTGCTGCTCAGATGACTTTATGCTGACGTGGGATTGGGAGCGTAAAGGCTCTGGAGTGCAGGGATTCAGGGACCTCCCAAGAGAGACACTTTAGGTTCAGGCAAAATCTGCATAATCTGGAAAATGATGCCCATGATGCCAATAGGCTTTGAAGGGTGCCCAGAGAAGGGATTCTAACACTGCAAGCATCTGCTCGCTGGTAGACAGGAAGGGCTGTGGATGGCTAAAACAGCCAGAAAAAAGAGATGATGGCATGGCCAATAAAACACCCACCATGGAGAGGAACTTCTAAAGCTTGACTTCAGTTCCTAGACTCTGATAACTAAAGCTTCTCCTACAACAAAGCTAGTAAGATACTTATGCTTTTATGTCATTTTAAATTATGCGGGCAGTTTGTTCACTTAAGTTTACTGTTTATTTTTACTTCATTTCAAGAGGTTTCCTTATCCAATGCTTCAAGAAAAATTGTTTGAGTAATAAGTAGGAGCTAGTTAGTAAATGTTCTGTGGGGAAGTACTGTAATCATCAGAAGGCTCAATTGACCAGAGCAGAACTTAAGCACAGCATCACAAATCACATTATAATCAACCACCACATACAATTGTGGCTCTAAAAATATGCTTGGATATAATGATCCTTTTACTATTTTTCTCCTTGATTTCAGTTTAGTAAGCCTTGCTCTGTAGGAGTTGTAGGCTTGATTTGGACTCTGGACATCCCAGTGAAAAACAGTGCCTTCCTCACTAAAGGTGTATTTTAACTGCTCAATGATATTGTACTTCCCAAGCACTTAGTACAGTGCTCTGCACACAGTAAGCGCTCAATAGGACTGAATGAATTTATGAAATGCTTACTGTGGGCAGAGCATTGTGCTAAATATTTTGGAAAATACAATAGAGTGAGTAGACATGGTTCCTGCTCTTCTGTATTTTACAATCTAGCTCGGGAGATGGACATTAAAATCAGTGCAAATAGGGGAAGCACGAGAGTGTAATGATATGTTCTTGACCGCTGCGGAAGTCAGGGGTAGAGTGAGTACTTAAGTGTTTAGTGGGCATGAGTGCAGTAGGGAGGGAAAATGCGGTGAGAGGAAAAGATTCATCAGGAAGAGCTTCCTGGTTGAGATATTTCATTTTGGAATGACAGTAATCAGGAATTGTAACCAGGACATTCCTCACAATAAATACACATTTACAATATGAACAGATTTAGCCTTAAACTCACCTGATGTCCACCTACAGTTTCTTACAGGTCAACTAGATAAGCCTCTTTGAAAACATTTATAGCATTTACTATTTCAGTGTCACAAGATCCAAATCACCTCAAATGTCAGGTAGCAAGTAGTACCTATCTCTGCTCAGTAGTTCACATATAATATTTAAGAAGCAATGTAAAGATCCCAGGGCTAGCAGACACCAAAGTTCTATTCTTGCCTCTGTCACCTGCTGGATGTGTATCCTTGGCTGACTTCTCTGTCTTCAGTTTCCTCATCTCCCTCCCCTTAGACTAAGGGCCCCATATGGAACAGAAAATGTGCCTGATCTACCCTAAGGCTTAGTACACAGTTTGGCACATAGCAAGCACTTTATGTATACTACAGTTATCAGTTATTATTATTTGGCTTCTTTCATAATCACTACTACTGTTTCATAACCACTTTTAAAAAATTAGATTACGAAATTTTCAAATTAAGTAACAAAAAAACAAGTAGGAAGAAATGTGCAATGGAGAAATGTATTATTTTGATTATTTGATTGCATTATTGATTATCACACCATATTTTGGGGTGGTTGTTCTTGAGAGTCCCAAAGGAGAGAAACATGTGCCATCCCAGAGTTAACACCAGAGGATCTTGCATCTAAAAGCCCAGAAAAGGTGATAACATTTCCAAATGGATGGTCCATCAGGAACTTAGCTGGTTAACAACCCTTCAATAAATCAATCAATGGTATTTATTAAGCACTTACTATGTGCAGAGCACTGTACCAAGCCCTTGGGAGAGTAATAAAATAAAATTAGCAAATGCTCCCTGCCCATAATGCTCTGTTTAACTCTACCCATAATCCCTCCTTGAATCACCACTGTTCATTCATTCATTGTCATATTTATTGAAAACTTACTGTGTGCAGAGCACTGTACTAAGCGCTTAGGAAAGTACAATATAACAATATAACAGACACATTCCCTGCCCACAACGAGCTTACAATCTAGAGGGGGAGAAAGATATTAATCAGTCAGGCAGTGACGTTTTGTACTTCTAGTTAACGCCTTCTAGAAGAAGGGACCCTGAACTAGCACCAACAGATTCATTCTGTTGAGGCTGAAAATAAAAAAAAAAAACGAAATAAAATGAAATAAAAATTTTAATCAGAATGTGAGTGGCCCGTCACCCCCGACCCCACACCTCTCCATCTTGTAGGTAAGTGGTCTGAGGATGGGGATATTCATTCAATCATTCAATCATTTATTGAGCGCTTATTTTGTGCAGAGCACTGTACTAAGCACTTGGGAAGTACAAGTTGGCAACATACAGAGACGGTCCCTACCCAACAACAGGCTCACAGTCTAGAAGGGGGAGACAGACAACAAAACAAAACATGTGGACAGGTGTCAAGTCATCAGAATAAATAGAAGTAAAGCTAGAAGCTCATCACTAACAAAATAAATAGAATAGTAAATGTGTACAAGTAAAATAGAGTAATAAATCTGTACAAGCATATATACAGGTGCTGTGTGGAGGGGAAGGGGGTAGGGTGGGGGGGGATGGGGAGGGGGAGAGGAAAAAGGAGACTCAGTCTGGGAAGGCCTCCTGGAGGAGGTGAGCTCTCAGTAGGGCTTTGAAGGGAGGAAGAGAGCTAACTTGGCGGATGTGCTGAGGGAGGGCATTCCAGGCCAGGGGGAGGACGTGGGCCGGGGGTTGACGGTGGAACAGGCAAGAACGAAGCACAGTGAGGAGGTTAGCGGCAGAGGATCAGAGGGTGTGGGCTGGGCTGTAGAAGGAGTGAAGGGAGATAGCGGAGTATTAGGGGGAGAAGGCCAAGGTGGAGAGTGAATAAACTTTTGGAGGGTGAGGAGAGGAGTAGGTTGGTCAGCAAAGCCCTGGAGAAGATGTCAGAAACACAGCCCAACACAGGGTCACAGGGAGGTGTAAAGTGGGACTGTCAAGGCTGTGACTCCTGGTAACCAGAAGCAAAAGAGTTCAGGTGGCGGGGGCTGTCAGTGCACCCCCTGGCCCCATTGTAGCCTCTCCTCCACTACTTCCTCAGGCTCCTTTCTTCACAAGAGAGATGAATTCAGCCAAGGTCCAGTCTTCTTCCAGTGTTGATCAAGCATCGATTGTAGCTGACTCTGATTGCCTCATTCATTTTACCATGTTCTCCCATGTCAGTTATAGGCTGGTGGAAAGTACTGCAGTACAACCTGATAGCATCGGTGCTGAAGGCAAGCAAATGTGGAGCATATCAAATCTGGGGCAAGAAAACAACCTCTTGACAGCTGAGCCCATTGTTACATGGCATGCCATGCATCACAACTGTATGATTGGCAGAAAAGACTCTCCACTGAAATTTTAAACTACCCCATAAAGTGTCCTGTCCATCTGTAGTCTGTCTATTTTTAGCTTTCATGGAGTTCTTGTTGAAGCCATACACAAGCAGGGATTGAATATTTATAATGGATGAATGTTATTTTGGGTCAGTGAACTAAATTCTAATACAAACACCAGGAGCTTCTGGCCTGTTTCTAAATAAAAGCAGAACACAAAATGAAGCATTAATCACTGAAAGTACTTGTGAAATACTTTTGGAAATCAGTTCCTCAAAGGCTGCAGTGACTGAATTTTCTGAGAAAGAAAAGGAAAAAAAGAAACATCTCAAAACTGCCTCGGCACTTCATGCTGAAAAAGGATGGAAATATTCATAATGCAAACAGTCTGGGTAAATGTTGAACAAAAGCCATTGGCCAGTTTTGTAACCAAGAAAGCAAACTTTAGAATAGTAAAGAATGGTGAAAAGCAGTGTGTCCAAGTGGAAAGAGCATGGGTTTGGGAGTCAGAGGACCTGTGTTCTAATTCAGGCTCCATCACAATAGTTGTGTGACCTTTAGGAAATCAATAAACTTCTCTTTGCCTCAGTTACCTCATCCATAATATGGGGATTAAGACTGTGAACCCCATGTAGGACATGAACTGTTTCCAACCTGATTAGCTTGTACCTAACCCCATGTTTAGGACATGGTAAGCATGTAATAAATTCCACTAAAAAAATGGTACATTCAATTATGAACTTCTTTAGGAACACAGCACCTATGTACAAATCCTTATGCTCTGTCTTTCCCCTATCTTTAATTTATTTTAATGTTGATCTCCTCCTCTGGACTGGAAGCTCCTTGTGGGCAAGGATTGTGTCTACTATCGTATTGTCTTCTCCTGAGCACTCAGTACAGTGCTCTGGCCAAAGTAAGCATGCAAATACCATTGATTAAGTGATGACATTTTACTAATTCTTTTCTATTCTCCCAAATGCTTAGTTCAGTGCTCTACACATATTAGATACCCAGAAAAGATGACTGATTGATGGATACATGGAGTGGGTTCACTTAAAATTCTTCCAAAAATATCCTGAACCAAGAAGAGTTGGAGCTTTTAGAAACTAAAATTCAAGGATTTGATGTAGGCCTATTATGTAAAGAAAAGTAAAGTCAGGTGTGCAGACCTGGGTCAGTGCAGTTTAAATAAGAAAGTGTAAATAACAGCAGAAATTTAAGTCCAAGATTATTTTGGGGCAAACTATTCTTTAGATAATGTAGTGAAGCAGCATGAACTCATGGAAAGAACACGCCTCTAATCCCTGCCCCAACACAAAACGGAAGTGTGACCTTGGGGAAGTCATTTCTATGTGCCTCAATCACATTTATTGAGCACTTCCTGTGTGCAGAGCACTGTACTAAGTGCTTGGGAGAGTACAGTTCCCACATCAATACAATAGTGATTCAATACCTGTTCTCCACTCTGCTTAGCCTGAGAGCCCCATGAGGAACCTGATTATCTTGTATCTACCCGAGTGCGAAGTACAGTGCTTAACAAAAACCACAACCTATATATAGACCTTCCAACTTCACAAAGCATGAGGCTGTCGTGTGTGCAATACTGAAAAATATAATTTTGATTGCTAAAGTAAGCTCATCTATGTGCTTTTTTCAAACTAGTCAATAACAAGTACTAACCCTTTGAGTTTGTGTATTTTTAAGAAAATCAGAAGGTTCTCTGATCAAAAGACATGTTATTTCAAATTCCATGTCCTACCCTGAATGTATTTTTTGTGATGTGTAAACTATACAATTTATTCATCTATTCATTCAATAGTTTACTGAGTATCAACTGTACGCACAGCATAGTCCGAAGTGCAGGAGAAACATCCAAAGGAAAGAATTCACACAGGATGCCCTGGCCCACAAGGAACTCCCAGTCTCATAAAATAAGGTTGAGGGTGGGCAGGTTTGAGGGAGTTTTGTAAACCAAATTGTGAGAACCTCGAGAGAGCAAATGCAAAAGTATTTTCAGCTATTGGAAAGAAAATTGCCATAGAAATATGAGGTGTAAACTTTATTCGTTTTTATGTCTCACTTTTTTTTTTTTTACTTTAAACCCAGACAGGCACTACCCAAAAAGATTATAATGATCTATTACTGGAATTAAAGTTACCTTACATCATTTTCAAAATTAGATTAACTTTTCAACAACTATAGATAGATCATAAGACCTAATTACCCTGATCGCATTGGTTTTATGTAGTTCAATCTTCACATTATTTCAGCTTCTTAAGAGCTACATATTTACCTTTCTTCAGCTTTCCTACTGAGTAAAAGAACAATATAAAAACATTCCCCATTTATTCTAAATGTATCAAGCCTCAGACTGCCTAACTGGGCCAGGATTTCCTGTCTCGGAGTTGTGTCTGAGTGGAAACCAACCGCTAAATTTTATGGATCATATATTTGCGCTCACACATGTATGTTCTTTAGTCCCTGATTAACCTGCAACTGAAGACTAATGCCAGAAGTACAGGTTTAGCTCCATGATTCATAATTGTGGCATCTGTTAAGTGCTTACTATGTGCCAAGCACTATACTAAGTACTGGGCTGGAAGGAATTCCATCAAATCAGGTCAGGTTAGGTAAAGTTGGTGTCCCATATGTTTTGGTCTAAGGAAGAGTACCTCTTCATTTAATTCACAGAAACTCACCTCTTGTCTACAATTGCACAGTCTACAATTAGCATCAGTAAATTCACCTTCTGATACTCTTTTTGGATCACCAAAGGATATATTTCAGGTTCTACCTAGCTCCTCCACATGTCTTCTGTGTGACCTTCCACAAGTCACTTCAATTCTCCGTGTCTCGGTTACCTCATCCGTAAAGTAAGGATTAAGACTGTAAACCCCACCTAGGACATGAGCTGTTTACAACCTGATTAGCTTGCATTTACCCCAGGGCTTAGTACAGTGCCTGGCACACAGTAAGCACTTAGAAAAATAACATTAAAAAAAAAACCTAAGGCTTGTTTCAGGCATAAAATCATACACTTGTATTTTGTAATTTTGGCGTAGATTAGATTGGAAACAAAATAAGTTACATGCTGACTACCAAGCCTGAATGTGTAATTTATTTCACTTCCTACTTGATCACACTCTAAACTGAATCGAAGGGATCATGATGTTCCAAACAAGTGAAGTGAATCTTTTTTGAACCATTCCCCACTATGTAAATATGGACCTCAAACTGACAACGCTTTTGTCATTTAAAATACTGTGAGTAGCACAATATTCCATGTGTTTATTACCCATTGTGAAACATTTAAAAAATGGCCTTTCATGGTTTTCAAAATTTCTGTTAGCTATGAATGTGAAACAGCATCATGGGTGTTTTGGTTAATCGATATTATTCACTCAGATTTAGATGGTGTTCAATAGCCTAAATAACCAAGATGATTTGTTCTATTCATGGACCAGGAATTTATGGCATTATTTTCTCTCTTCAGTATTTTTATTCTCTTACAACAGAAGTGTGTTTTCACCAAAGTGGGTATCATTAGCATGCAGATAGAAGTCAAATGTTATCAGCCTATATTCCATTGAATTGGAACTACTGTTTTCTCATGGCAACAATGACATAAGATAGATATTTCTTCTGGTGGATATATTATCATAAAGGACCTTCAAATAACTCCATGTCCTGTAATGAGCTTCCTGAGCAAAGGTTCTACAATAAAGGAAGATCTGGTACAGTCCATTGCCTAGCTATATTGACTGCATTAGAAATCTTCTGTTTAGAGAGTAACAGTCTTAGGATTCCCTTTGCCTGGGTCCTCCTGCAATCACATATTTCATTATGGCAAGTCCTAATTATGGAATTCTGCTCGTATCACAATCGATGGTTCAGCCCCCTTGCATTGATTGTTTTCATGTTGCAGTCCCAATACGACTGTCTGAATTCTCTCAAAGTCATGCCTTTTTCTAACTTGGCTTTCTTTATCAATCATATTTATTGAGCGCTTCCTGCGTGCTTAATGATTTTATAACAGTTCTGAGCAAGCCATCCATTTTTGTATGTCAAATCCATTCTTCCTACCAATTTGTCTTTGTTCAAGTCATTCATAACAGGGTGACTGATTATACGTTAACAATTAATTTTCTTAAATACTGGCTTACGCCTTTTAAATCATTTTCTGAGCTTAATTATTTTCAAGCTGTTGTCACCATTCCAAGTCACATTTCTTGTGCTGATTGTTCTACTGTTATTCTGAGGAATTAGTCTTGCACCTATTGATATTATTGTTATGACTTCTGGGTGATAAATTATGACTAGTACATATTTCGGGTCTGACACTTACAGACATGGAGGCAAAATCTGGTAAATCAGGTAGTCCTGAAGCAATATAATGTACTTAATGCTGAGACTATATAACATGAAAAATTAAATGTGCAAGGAAGTTTTCGTCATCATCATTAGCATGTACTGAGTGCTTAATTTGCATATAGCACTGTACTAAACATTTGCGAGAGTACAGTACAACAGTTACTAATCATGTTCACTGCCCACAATGAGCTTACAGTCTAGAGGGTTACCTATTTCTTGTGCTCTGATCCTCTTTGAAGCACTGAATTAGAATATATCATAAGAAATTAAGCAAAAAGCTAAAATCCAAATTCAAAGATCAAAACACAATAATGACTATCATAAGCTAGTCAATGAATAAAGGGTAAATAGAGAAGACATGATTTGAACCTTTGTAAAATTAACTGTTTTTAAACTGATCAAGGAGAAAGTAATTATTTTCCTAAGGTCAAATATTATGTTAAAAAATGAAAGATATTCTGGAACTTTGCTGAAGTAGAATTTTTTTTCTAACTTACCAGCCAAAACAGTAGGAAAAGAATAAATTAAAATATCTGCCCTTCTAGGTTTTTCTCAAAATTCATTACAAACATTCAGTTGAACCTCAATGGTTAGCTACAGTGTTTATCATAGTAATAATTGTGGTAGTCCCTAAGGACTAGCTATGTGCCAAGTGTTGTGCTCAGATGGGACAAAGTTCCCATATCACACAGGGCTCAATGTCTTAGGTAGGAGGAAGAACAGCGTGGCCTAGTTAAAACTGTATAGGACCTGAATTTTCATCCCAACTCCACCACTTGTCTGCTGTATACCTTATGAGAAGCAGCGTGGCTCAGTGGAAAGAGCACAGGCTTTGGAGTCAAATGTCATGGGTTCAAATCCCAGTCTGCCAATTGTCAGCTGGGTGACTTTGGGCAAGTCACTTAACTTCTCTGGGCCTCAGTTACCTCATCTGTAAAATGGGGATTAAGACTGTAAGCCCCCCGTGGGACACCCTTGTTACCTTGTAACCTCCCCAGTGCTTAGAACTTGCACATAGTAAGCGCTTAATAAACGCCAACATTATTATTATGATTATTAAATCACAACCTCTCTGTGCCTAAATTACCTCATCTGTAAAATGGAGATTAAGACTATGAGCTGTATGTGGACTTGGATGGTGCCCAACCTGATTGTCTCCTATCTACCCTAGTACTCAGTACAGTGCCTGGCACAGAGTAAACACTTACATACCATTATAAGAAGGAACAGGTATTCAATTCCCATTTTATAAATACTGTACTCCTCGTAGTAATCTACTTTCTTTGGAGATTAATGCACAATAGAATACCATCTAGAGCACCAGTAATGAACTGCTTGAAGATTATTGATGTTAAAAGTTGTACAAGCTGTATTCCCCCTCTAAACTGTAAGCTCACTGTGGCCAGGAAGTGTGTCTACCAACTCTGTTGTATTGTACTCTCCAAGTGCTTAATATATTTTCTGCACACAGTAAATGCTCAAAAAGTATCACTGACATTACTCTAAATTCATCTAAACAAAAGCTTTAACAAAGAACGACACCCTTTAAATTGGCTCTGTAATGGGATGCCAATTTGGGGGACTAGTGGACAATCGACTCCTCAGGATTGGGACTGTGGTAGCAAAGGCATTCACTTTCCCTCCTCAACCATTTATGTTGGATGTTTATCCTATTCCATTCTGCCACTCAGCAGAGCACATCAAAATGGCAACTCAGGCCCTGTATTGCCTTCCTCCTCTCCACTCCTTAACAGCTGTCCCATATGCTATGGTTTCCCTTCCTCAGAGGCCTCTGAGGACTAGCTCTCACATCTCAGATTGCACCAGGCGTTCACAGTGACACCAATTTGGGGCCCCAGTGGAACTAGCCTGGTATCTCAGTCAGTCAGTTGTATTTATTGAGCACTTACTGTGTGCAAAGCACTGTACTAAGCACTTGGGAGAGTACAATACAACAATAAAAGATGAATATTATTAATGATAATAATAATAATAATGGTAGTTGTTAAGCACTTACTATGTGTGAAGCACTGTTCTAAGTGCTGGAGGGGATACAAGATGATCAGGTTGCCCCACATGGGGCTCACAGTCTTAATCCCCATTTTACAGATGAGGGAACTGAGGCACAGGGAAGTTAAGTGACTTGCCCATAGTCATACAACTGACAAGTGGCAGAGCTGGGATTATAACCCCTGACCTCTTACTCCCAAGCCCATGCTCTTTCCACTGAGCCACTATAATTCCCTGTTCACAGCAAGTTAAAAGTCTTGTGACAGGAGACTGAGGGAGAAATGTAGGCGAATCTTCCTCAGTATTTGTCTATGTGACTATCTTTGATTCTTTGCTTGTATCTATCTCTCTGATGCTGATTTCTCTATCTGCCACTTTCTTTCCCCCTTCCCTATGTTCCTGATTCTACATTCTTCTTTCTTTCTTTCTTGGTCGGCTTGCGTCTTTCTCTGCATGACTTCTGTCTCTGCTAGATTCCTCAGACTGTATTTTGGAAAACAATAATCATAATAATAACAAGAATAACGGTATTTATTAAGTGCTCATTTAATGTCAAGCACTGGGCTAAATAGTAGGAGAGAATCAAGTTGAGATTGGAAGCAGTTCCTGTCCCGTAGAGTGTGATCCAACACAATCCCAGTCCCATTGAGGGTACCTAGTCTATGAGGTAGAAAAAGTAGTCATTTTATTCTCACATTACAGATGAAGGCCTACTGAGGTTGCAACTTCCCCAAGGTCACACAGCAGATCTGGGACAGAGGTGAATCAGCAAGCTCTTTCCACTAGGCAAAAATGTCCCCCACTTTATCCTCCCTCCCCATCCCCCCCACCAGCCAAACATACCCCTCAGTGATTATTTGGGGTCTGGCTAGGCTTTTTTTTCCTGCACTTCATTTTTCCAACCCCTTGCTTGTCCCTATGCTTAAAATGAAAAGAGGGAATAATAGTAATAATAATAATAATGGCATTTGATAAGCACATACTATGTGCAAAGCACTGTTCTAAGCACTGGGAGGGATACAAGGTGATCAGGTTGTCCCACGTGGGGCTCACAGTCTTCATCCCCATTTTACATCTGAGGTAACTAAGGCTCATAGAAGTTAAGTGACTTGCCCAAAGTCACACAACTGACAAGTGGCAGAGCTAGGATTAGAACCCATGACCTCTGACTCCCAAGCCTGGGCTCTTTCCACTGAGCCACGCTGGAATCAAGGCACTGCACTTTCAGCTTCTGACACTCACTGCTACATCACATATCACCTCTGTGAATCACTTCTCGTTGAAGAAAAAAATGGAAAAAGATAGCAGGCGGGCAAAAGAATTTTTGTCTAATAGGCACTTTTAATATATGTCAGAGAGATCTATAATTCCTTTCATAAGCATTTACAAATGCATGCACCACTGCCCTTTACACTCAAGGATGGCAGACTGATGATGTTGGTATGGAGAAGAATGACTTTAAGACTGATGAGTGACCAAAAGTCCTCTCCACACCATCAATATATGTCAGCCAACGCTCTCTGGCAGGTGTTATTTGCAGTCTGCTCCGCCTTTTCATCTCACGAATGGATTGACACCTGCCTCTAAATGAAGGGAGCTGTGACAAGTTGGAGAAGAGGCATGACTCAGGTTTGCAGTCTCTTATTAATATAATCCTATTTGCATGAACTGTGCTGATTAAAATAATTTCCTAGATAAATTTATGTAAATCACTTTTGTAAAAAGCACGGCTGCATGCTGTTTTTGTCTACTGCTTTTCTCTCTCTCTAGAGCCAGTCAACTGTAGGAACTATCAGGATGTGGTCATGGAGTACAGTGATTTATGAGAGAGGATGCAGTCATTCCATCACTGATATTGCCCCAGTCTTTACCTGATGCCTATCCTGCAGGTGGAGGTAGCAGTAGTTCTAATAATCACAGTATTTGTTAAGCACTTACTATGTGCCAAGAACTGAATTTGGTGCTGGGGTCGATAAAAGATAATGAGGTGAGGCACAATCTCTGTCCCATATGGGGTTTACAGCCTTATAATAACAACAATAATAATAATGATGGCATTTGTTAAGCGCTTACTATGTGCCAAGCACTGTTCTCAGCACTGGGGGGATTCAAGGTAATCAGGTTGTCCGACATGGGGCTCACAGTCTTAAACCCCATTTTACAGATGAGGTGACTGAGACACAGAGAAGTTAAGTGACCTGTCCAAAGTCACACAGCTGACAAGTGGTGGAACCGGAATTAGAACCCATGACCTCTGACTCCCAAGCCCTTGCTCTTTCCATTGTGCCACGCTGCTTCTTATAGTTGGGAGAATAGGCATTGAATTCCCACTTTAAGGATGAGGAATCCGAGGCACAAAGAGGTTACATTACTTTCCCAAGGTTACATAACAGACAAGTGACAGAGCTTTGATTAGACTTCTGGTCCTGTGACTCCCACGATCTATGATCTTTCCTTTAGGACATGCTGCTTACTAAGTGCTTCTATATACAAAACACTGTTCTAAGCACTGGGAAAGAAGAACACAGATGAGATATAGACACAGTCCCTGGCCCTCAAGGCACTCAAAATTCTGGTCTAGATTCTGTCACTGAACCGGGAAGTTCAGTTTAAAAAGGTCTGTCTTGGGTCTCAGGGTACCTTACAAAGAGCCCGGGATCCTGCTACACATATGAAGGGCTCAGCTGCTGTTATTCACATTCTTTTATAATCGCTATTGGAATAAAACTAGGGGATCATTTTTTTAAAATATTTCATAGAGGTCAAAAACAACTATTACGTATTAAACTGCTAACATATACAGTGACACATGCAATGTTCTATAAACTGTAATCAATCAATCAATGGCATTTAGTGAGTGCTTACTGTGTTCAGAGCACTGTACTTGAAATGGTACAATAAAATAGAATTGGTGGATATGATCAAGGAACTTAGAGCCAATCTGGATCAGATGCAAAAATAAATATTGCAAATATTTCCATTTTATTAATATTTCTCTTAAAAATACTGTTTTCTTCACCACCACATTTCAAAATGTCCAAAAATGTTCAGAATCTTCCCCTGAACCTGTTTGCTCATCAAGTGCCTTGGCAAAGCAATCTATCTTCTCCTTACCTTGCATTCTATTTGTTTATGCCTGGAGATGTTTGTGGCCCACAGATGACGGGGAGGGGGTTTCATTAGCCTGGACCTCAGGGCTTAATTGGGCAGCAAAGCTCACTTGTAGCATGCAGAGCCCAGATGCCTCTGAAAGGATATATGAGAGTGAGAATAAGTATTGAGAGTGAGAGAAAGTACTGCATTGCCTTGTTGGGGGTTCCACATTCCATCAGACTCAGGTTTTGGGGGGAGAGGGGAGGTAGGGGGAGTTGCATGATACTCCTCTCTAGAGGAAGTAATTGACATCTCTGCACTGTAAGCAGCATGGTATTGTGGATAGAGCACGGTCCTGGGAGTCATAAGGTTGTAGGTTCTGATCCCAGCTCTGCCACATGTCCGCTGTGACAACTTGGGCACGTTGCTTCACTTCTCAGAGCCTCAATTTCCTCATCTGTAATATGGGGATTGAGACTGTGAGCCCCACTTGGGACAGGGACTGTGTCCAACCCGATTTGCTTGTATCCACCCCACCACTTAAGTACAGTGCCTGGCACACAGTAAGCGCTTAACAAAGACCATAATTACTATTACTGTAAGCTCATTGTAGGTAGGGGATGTGTCTACCAACTCTGTTGTACTCTCTCAAGTGCTTAGTACAGTGCTCTTCACACAGGAAGTGTTCAATAAATACTATTGATTGAGTGAATGTATACCTTCACACCTACCTCATGGTGGATACATGTGGCAAAACACATAATGGATTTGGTGCACCTGGATTTTCACCCTTAATTCACCCAGCTCTACATAAGTACTTATCTGTAACTTACATATTTATATTTATGTGTCTCCCTCTGGACTCTAAGATCCTTGTGGGCAGGGAAAATGTCTACCAACTCTACTGTACTCTCCCAAGTGCTTAGTACACTTCTCCGCAACCAGTAACTGCTCAATAAACATGATTAATTGATATGACTATATAGGTCTTTTCCTCAAACATTCATAGGTATTTATTGAGTGTTCAACGTGCTGAACACTATACTAAGCGCTTGGGGCAGTACAGTACAAAAGAATTAACAGATATGTTCCCTCCCCATAACAAGCTCATACAGAGCATGCTAAAAGTACGTTTAAGAACCTCTACATTTAAGAACCTTTTCACCTCAGGCCTTAAAAGGAAAATCTCCCAACTTCCATTCTCTCACACTCTAATCCTTAGCAGTATCAGTAACCCTAATTCTCAGTGGCGTTGGTATTAGGTTTAAATCCACCTGTACTTTTATGTTTCTTTCTCAGACTACACTTCCCAGAGGTACCCATGCCAGCTACAGAGGTAGACCTGGCTACTCACAGAGACAACTGCACCTTTAAAACACGGTCTTCCCCAACACTTCTACTTTTACACGATAAAAGGAAAATTTCCTGGTGTGTTTTATAAACTTTGTGTCCTGAAAAATGCCCTGCAACAATTTATCTTGCTGATGGTAAAACAAAGATGCCTTCATTGTATAGTGTTAAAGCACATTCCCTGGGGTTTAATGCTAAATAAGTGCAAAGCTATTACATTTTATCCTTGTTTCTCTATGCTGTTCAAATAGAAGATGAATGATGCCCTCTACAGACCTTTTTAAAGTCTCAGCCTTCCTAAATTTTAAGCTCAAACAATTTTAATGATCTGGAAGAGGTGACAGGTTTTTTGCCATGTGTAAATATGAATATATTTTCTAAATACTGTCATCTTCTATGGGAATTGAATGCTTGATCACTGTCATTTTTCTCCAAGCTGTCTCCAGCCCTGTCCTGTGGAGGTCTAAAGCAATTAGCTTTCAACCTAGTGTGTCGATACATTCTGTCAACACTTGAAACTGCAAAACAAAAATGACTTCATACTCTTTACCTATAGTGCATTGGTTTATATTTCACAATAGGGATAAATATTTCTGACCTACCTTTACTTTGTGTTACATTTGCACCTACTTTTTCCTTCCTTTTAAAATCCTTCCTTTTAAAACTTGGGAAGGATGATGCATTGAATTAAGTGAAGCTAGGAAATGAATGGCAGAATCAAATTGTGCCTAGACCCCCACAGGAGTGATGCACACATGTTTATCCGACCAAGATTAGGGCCTATTTTCCACCTGGGATTAGGCTGTTGACAAAGAGTGAATGCACTATTCCTCTCAGAAGACTTAATTAGAGTCTAGGTTATTGGAGAGGTTTCAAAACAAAGTGAAGTGTACTCTTCTTCAAATAGGTGTGGGGAGTTCAGCTGACAGGCCCTGTTCCTTATGCTACTCGTTCTCACCCAGGGGAGAATCTGTGATTGTGTGAATGTGGGTGTCACACTGTGTGACTGTGTGATTGTGTGAATGCGTTTCAGGTGGTCTTACACAGGGGAAGGGTAGGAAGAAAATGAATATACTTGAGCATGGCTTAGTGGAAAGAGCCCGGGTTTGGGAGTCGGAGGATATGGATTTTAACCCTGGCTCAGCCTCCAGTCTGCTGTGTGAGCTTGGGCAAGCTGTTCAGCCTACCTCTCAGACTGTGAGCCCCAGGTGGGATAGTGACTATGACCCATCTGATTAATTCAAACAAGTGCCTAAAAAAAAATTGCTATCAATATCATTGTTACAGGCATAGCAGAATTTGGGAGAATTTTTTGAGGAAAATTATGATTAGGTTTGCCCTATGCAGATTCAGCCAGTACTATTACTTTGCTCACCTCCCCATATCACTGAGCTACATATGATTGTGACAACACAAAGGGTAGTACAGTGGGGAGGGCTGAGGGCTATCATCCTTAGGCTCATTGGTGGGACACCCAGAGTCAGTAGCGGGGACCCTATGTCTCCTAAGATACCAGCAGAAGGATGCTCCTGACTAAGTCTTGCTAACTATGCCACCTGAAATAGAAACAAGGTCAGTGAGGATTGCAGTACAAACTCTCTCTGGATGTTTATTTACTTTTTTGGGCTACAGGTTTGTGCTTTTGTTATTGCCAGGCTCTGGGTCTAAAAAACTGTCATATGTGCAGGCAGATTAGCTGGAGTGGGGCCTTAAGAAAGGTGGGTAGCTCAAAGAAAAATATTTAGAATGCTTGCATTAAATTTATTATTAAGTGCTGGGGGGAGTAAAAGGTGCTCAGGTTGTCCCACGTGGGGCTCACAATCTTCATCCCCATTTTACAGTTGAGGTAACTGAGGCTCAGAGAAGTAAAGTGCCTTGTCTGAGGTCACACAGCAGACAAGTGGCAGAGCCAGGATTAGAACCCATGACCTCTGACTCCCAAGCCCGGGCTCTTTCCACTGAGTCACGCTGCTTCTCTACCATTTAAGATGGTTAGTCAAAGCCAAATATTCACTGGAGACTCACAGGCAGAGCATGTGGGCAATTATAAAGGCTGGAGAATACAAGGCCTTGATTTTTAAGGATTTTACATTCCAATGGAATTCCAAGTGAAAATGATTCATATGTACACAAGTGACGAAAGCAGAAACCCTGACAAACAAATAAGTTTGTAAAGGAATGGCAACAATGCTTGGTAACAAGAAAGGATTAAAACCTGGAGTTCCTGGACTGATTGAAGTGGCTGGAACCAGATGGGAAGAATCTGATAAGGCTTCCTGGAGAAACTAAATTTTGAGACCAGTTATGAAGTTGTGGACTTGCCAACTGACAAATGCCTTGTATAGCTGCACTTGTGCTCATGCCAGCATTTGATTACCTCAGAATACTAAGTTAAGGATGTTTCCAGTAGAGTTACATTTCCTTTTAGTAGGAGAGGTAATCAACACATAATAAGCGTCATCTCTCCTATCAAGATTGTACATATAACTAATCTCTATGAAATTCTATAATGTGGAAGATTCTTGGTTTTCCCAGACATCCTCAAATCACCATGGGAGTTTCAGACACAAAAATCTAACTTTAATACACAGGCAGAAAACATCAGGGATGGACAAGATGAATCCAATAACAACTTTACTAAAAATGTGAATTTTAATAGTTATATAAACTTCAATAAGGGTATAAGTTTTGGAGGGGCTTAGCCTATACTCACCTGAAAGAAGTCAACCACCCATGTGAACTGCACAAGGAGAAAAGGTGAAGCACAGCCTCTCCTGAATTAAAAGGATTTGTCTACCTTCCACTGAAGAGGAAGTCATGGGAACAAACTTCCTCCTATTCATTCAATTCCCTTTATTACTTGCTATGGGGTCCTGAATAAGGTATACAACAGGCTTTACAATTATAATAAAGTCAGTCATTAAGTTTTCACAGTTGGGCTATGTAGAGATAAATGGAGAGAGGGCTTTTAATGCTCAACCTGTACCAAATCGCACTTCTGAACCCTCAGCTCCACTTTTCAGGACCAATGTTATTTGGGATTTCCCTCGGCTCTGACCTCCAGTCTCATACCCAGGCTCAGATCTGGATATTTGTTTTGTAGAAAAAAAAAACAATCAGTAACCAAGACCGCCCTATTTTTTTGTGTTCAGAGGGAACATCAGGAAGGTTCAAGCACTTTGAATTGCAAGCATCTTGTAGAAGGAGGCTGTTCTCTCCAAGGGATTAAAAATGTTTTACTCCCACATAAATGCAGGTAGTAATGCAGGAGCCCTTATTTTCCCCTTCAATTCCAGAAAAAAATGTGTCTGAAAGTACTATGTTGGCAGCAACACATTTGCCATGGCAACAATCGCACCTCCTACACCTCACATTACATAGAAATACTGAATAAAAGGAAACACATAGAACAGTATTTAATAAAAAAGTTCTTTTTTTCCTGTGGTTCTTGTCTGTTGAATCATTGTGAAAGTAGCATTACTTTATGCAGAGCTGTCAGCACTCAGGTAAATCTTGAAGAGGAAAAAAGCTGTTGATTTATTGGAAAAATTCCACCCTTTCAAAATCACAGAAGCTGGAAATGAAACAGTTTGACTCTCATGTCCTGCTGGCTAGCCTGACACAAAAGGAGTTCATTTCATTTTACCGTCAGAAACAGAAAGGTGGCTGGTGGGTGGGAAGAGGACGTGTGAACAGCCAGTGGCAGGATTGGGCATAAGACTCATTTATTCAATCGTATTCATTGAGCACTTACTGTGTGCAGAGCACTGTACTAAGCGCTTGATATATAAATGGGAAACCCCAGAGGGGACTCAGTAATTCAGTGTCTCTGTGCTACTGTGTTCACCTTTTCTGCCTTTTTCACTCTTCCTCATCCCCCCAAACATGTTTGGATATTGATTGGCTGTGCCCCATGTTGGTGGGGAGGTTCCATTTGGAGGTGGAGAAAATCTAGTCACTGTATGGAAATAATTTTCAAATTTTTTAAACACAATACAAATCTCTCTCATCCCATTTCCTGCGGCTGCCAACATTTAAATAGCATTCAACCTTTGAATGATTTTGATGTATGTTTTAGATAAACTCCGTGTCAACTATATAACTCAAACATTCAACTGATGTGGCATGCAAGTGACATGTCTGTGAATTGTACACAGACTCTCTACCAACTATCTAAACTTTATCCACAGTGCATAAAAGTGAGTTACAGCCAGTTCCGGCTGCCACTCCTCTACTTGTTCTATGAGGGAAACACCAGGAGTTAATTGAAATTTTTGCTCTCTGGACACTTTCATGGCAATTAATATCCATTAACTCTCATATGAATCAAGGCCTTATGGTAGCAGAAGAATTTGCGTAACGCTCATGAAGCTTAGAGCTATGCCATTCAGAGATATTCTCTCATCAGAGCTCCCCATAATGGAAAGGTCTAAGCCAAAGCACTGATTCACATGTGCTGGGCAGTAGTGGCATGGGAAAGAGTCAAAGGCATTATCAAGTGATCAAAATGTTGAACAATGACAACAGCAGAGACTTAGTTTTTTACGCACAGAAGAAGGCAATGCTAATTCTAACCTTCTCACTGTACCTCAGTCTCATCTAACTCACCACCAACCTCTTGCCCACATCCTACCTCTGGCCTGGAATGCCCTCCCTCCTCATATCAGATAGATAATTGTTCTCCCCCACTTCAAAAGCTTATTGAGGACATGTCTCCTCCAAGAAGCCTTCCCTGACTAAGCTCTCCTCTCCTCTTCTCCCACTCCCTTCTGCACTGCTCTTATTTGCTCCTCCATTCATCCTCTCTCCCATCCCCACAGCACGTATATCTGTATATATCTGTAATTTATTTATCTATCTATTTATTCATTTATTTATATTAATGGTCTGTCTCCCCCTCTAAACTGTGAGCTCAATGTGGGCAGGAATATGTCTGTTGTTATATTGTACTTTCCCAAGTACTTAGTACTTGCACACAATAAGTGCTCAATAAGTACAACTGAATGAATGAATGAAAAGGCAAAGGTAAACCACTTCTGTATTTTTTACCAAGAAAAATCTATGGAAAAAGAATCGTAGAGTCGCTATGAATCGAAAACAACACAATGGTGTCTAAGAAGAACAATATCCATTAAACATATCCTACTCACCAGCCTCAGATTTGAGTCTCGATTCAATTGAGAATTTATTTAGGCATCACCCTTCAATCTGGACTTCCTTTCAGTTCCTAGAATCCATTTCAGCAAAAGCTCAGTAAATTTGGATCTACGGATTAATAATACTTCAAACTTTAGGAGCTCAGAGAAAGAACCAGAGATGGCAAGTCGAGGCATCAGTGTTTCTGGGACATGTGTCCTGAGAATGCTTTATCAGAAAGGAGACAGGGCTTCCAAGGCTCAGGATCCCCAGAATGTTCAGAGTAGAAAAACCAGCCATGCTGTTGTATGCCCTTAAGGGCATGTCCTCCAACAGCATCCCAGGTTTTCCTGCCATGGTTCTACCCACTCCGTTTTTACTCTGTAGATGGGTAGGGACCGTCTCTATATGTTGCCGACTTGTACTTCCCAAGTGCTTAGTACAGTGGTCTGCACATAGCACTCAATAAATACAATTGAATGATAGAATGAATGTGGTGGAGTTGAGGACTTTCTAGCCTCTGTGTGGTTCCCAGGCTTGTTTCAGTAGCAATGGTCTGGGTTAACCTCATCAAGGTTAACCACACCCTAAGCTAAATTGATGCAGATATTGCACTGGGAACTAATTTCCCTTGCATCATATCTCTAAAATGTTTGACAGTGGAAATATTTTTAACAGAAAAATAATGAGCAATGAGTTTGAAACATCATCATGGAGGTATCTATCTTTTGAACTCCTTCTCCGTGATTTTGGGCATCTAGAACAATATTTCCATTAACCCTCAATTAGAGCCAGATCTAACTGACGGAGTGACTGTTTCTTCAAAAGCTTAATAAGGTTAAGATGACCTTTGGGGAGGAAGTAGCTTTTTCAGTTGTAAATTTCCCATCTTGATCTTGGGTCAGTGATTCTACCATCCAGAAGAAGATAGAGGAGCACTGTGGCTTAGTGGAAAGACCTCAGGACTGGGATTCAGGAGATGTGCATTCTAACCCTGGGCAATTCATTTAACTTCTCTGGGACTCAATTTTCTCACCTGTAAAATGGATTGAATACCTGTTCTCCCTTCTCCTTAGACTTGTAGGCAGGGACTGATTATAACTACTCCTGTGCTTGGCACATAGTAAAGCACTTAACAAATATCATGAGCGTTACATTTGTTGCCTGACAGATACTACCGGTATCTCTCCCCTATTCCAGGTGCAAGTCTGTCTGGACTTTGGAGAGTGACAAAGTCTGGTGAGGACTTGAAAAGTTCAAAATTTGTTTGTCTATCAGCAGAGGGACCGAAGCCTAAGGTCCCAGAACTACCTGTGAGGTGGGATCTGTTGATCGTGGCTGAAAATGAAGCTGCGGGTGAGATTTGCATAAGAGGTGATTGTTTGGATTACAAACACGTCTGGGCCTCCTAATAAATCTACCAATTAAAAGACGGGCTGGACGTGACCCAACAAGGCGCTGCCTATGATTGCCAGTCTTATGACACAGTCTGACATTGGCCTAACCCCCGTCCCTCATGTGCATCTGTGCAGCCTTGATGGCAGGATAGGTGCAGAAACAAAAACAATTGGACAGTCCCACTTGCCTCTTGCCCAGCACCACCCCCATTTGGAAGATTGGACAACCTATCAACAGTCTATCAGGAGATACTATGAAGCACTAGTTTATCAGGTCATCTTGAAGGATTTCACTGGATTAGCACATAGTATTTTAAAATGTGCCAATCTGTTGTGGAGCCCTCCAAAAATCAGTCTTAGCTGCACAGAGCAAATCCTACTTATCTGAACTGGGTTTAAAACAATAGGTTTGCCCTGCATAGATTTAAGATAAAAAGGAATTTCCTTGTCAAAAAACTATTCCTGGACCCTGGATGGACACATCCAAAAAATGGATTAGGAAGGAAGTATCGTGGCTCAGTGGAAAGAGCCCGGGCTTGGGAGTCAGAGGTCGTGGGTTTGAATCCCGCCTCCGCCACTTGTCAGCTGTGTGACTTTGGGCAAGTCACTTCCCTTCTCTGTGCCTCAATTCCCTCATCTGTAAAATGGGGATTAAGACTGTGAGCCCCATATGGGTCAACTTTGATTACCTTGTATCCCCCCCCAGCTCTTACAACAGTGCTCAGCACATAGTAAGCACTTAACAAATACCAACATTATTATTATTATCAATCAATCCATCATCGATGGTATTCACTGAGCACTAACTGTGTTCTGAGCACTTGGGAGTACAATCAATCGTATTTATTGAGCACTTACTGTGTGCAGAGCACTGTACTAAGCGCTTGGGAAGTACAAGTTGGCAACATATAGAGACAGTCCCTACCCAACAGTGGGCTCACAGTCTAAAAGTACAGTACAAAAGAGTCTCTGTCCACAAGGAGCTTACATTCTAGAGGAGCAATAACCTAGTACCTGGGTCCCTTTTCCTACTTCTCCATGATTTGTTGTTGGCTGAAAAAATTCCTTCATTAGTCTGAGGCCGGGCTTACCCTCCTGGGTATAGTGAAGCAGGCAAATCTTCGAGTGAAATCCTAGTCTTCACTGCTAAATTCTGCTATAACCTGAGGACTTTCTAACTGGACAACCAGTCCCCAGAAAAATTGCTGAATTTTCCAAATGAAGACTGAAGGCCTGTGCCTCAGTTTCTTCACCTAAATAAACAAGTCTTAAAAGATGGGCCCCAACTCACCAAAAAACTCCTATAAGAACCCTGCTGATTGGGGCTCTTAATGTATAGTGCATCACCATTACATTTACACCTTTAAATAAAAATAAGTGTTCAGAAGTAGCAACCTTGCTTGAACAGTTTGCTTCACTGTAGGCAATGGGACAGGAAGATGGAGGTCTTGTTTATTATTCCAGCTCTTCTTTCAGTACTTAACAATCAGAGAGACTGCAATTTCTGTTTTATGAGTCAGCATTAAACGTTAGACAGAACTGAGTTTATTATCTCAGTCCTTCTCAAAACTATCCCCTTTAAAGCCAGTTCAGCAAAAACAACAGAGCAATTGAGACTCGCCTATTTCAATTTGTTGTCTTG
Source organism: Tachyglossus aculeatus (assembly GCF_015852505.1). Taxonomy (NCBI): domain Eukaryota; kingdom Metazoa; phylum Chordata; class Mammalia; order Monotremata; family Tachyglossidae; genus Tachyglossus; species Tachyglossus aculeatus. Next base: position 25,375,370 of record NC_052077.1, on the reverse strand, counting down.
TTTCCTTTGCTGTGCTGACTCTCCCACTTGGGTATCCCTTGGATGAGGCAGGCTGGAAGGGCCCCAGAGGAAAACCTTTTCCAGCTATGGCTGGCAGAAATGAAATCAGCTTTGTCACTGCCACCTGTCCTCCAGATCAGTATTCCACCACAGCTTCTTTCTATACTCACATCAGACTTTCTCCTCCTCCCATCCCCACTGACCCTGACCTCCCTTAAACTTCTTTTCTCATGATTTCCTGGAACTCCTTTCTGAACATCTGAGCCCCGTAACCCTTGATCTGTGCCACACACCATATAATTTTTTAAATTTTCAGGTTGTGGCTGGGTCTCACTGCAACCCTTCTACCGTGCAGTTGGTTCACAGCCTATCCCACCTAAGACCCCCACAGCAAGAAGCCTTCCTCTCCTCCAAGAAGCCTTCCTTGACTAAGCCCTCCTTTTGTCTTCTCCCAATCCCTTCTGCATCACCCTGACTTGTCTTTTTATTCATCCCCCCTTCCCAGCTCCACAGCACTTATGTATATGTAAGCTAATTGTAAGCAGGGACCTCCTCAATATTGGCTTCAAAGCTCTCCAACACCTTGCCCCCTCCTACCTCACCTCCCTCTTCTACTTCTATAGACCAGCCCACACACTCCACTCCTCTGCTGCTACCCTCCTCACGGTGCCTCATTCTTGCCTACCCCTCCATTGACCCCTGGCCCATGTCTGGCCTGGAATGCCCTCCCTCCTCACATCTGCCAAACTAGCTCACCTCCCCCCTTCAAAGCCCTACTGAAAGCTCACCTCCTCCAGGAGGCCTTCCCAGACTAAGCCCCCCTTTTCTCTGCTCATCCTCCCCTCCTCATCGCCCCTACTCCTTCCCTCTGCTCTACCCCACTTCCCGCCTCATAGCATTTGTGTATATATGTACATATTTATTATTCTATTTATTTTATTAATGATGAGTATATATCTTTAATTCTATTTATTTATTTTGGTGCTATTGATGCCTGTCTACTTGTTTTGTTTTGTTGTCTCCCCACTTCTAGACTGTGAGCCTGTTGTTGGGTAGGGATTGTCTCTGTTGCCGATTTGTACTTTCCCAAGCACTTAGTACAGTGCTCTGCACACAGTAAGTGCTCAATAAATACAACTGACTGACTGACAAGGGAATGCATCACTTGTGTACTTGAGTCCATACCGCCTAAAAATTTGGATATTCACTCCCTATGCCCACAACATTTATATTCTTTGTTGCTTCCCTTAATTGTAATTTACTTTAATGCCTGTCTCCCCATATAATAATAATAATAATAATAATTGTGGTATTTGTTAAACACTTACTTTGTGCCAGGCACTGTACTAAGCTCTGGGGTGGATACAAGAAAATTGTATAATCTGCAGTCCCTAACCAACATGGGGCTCACAATCTTATAACTGTGCGCGGGGGACATGTCTGTTGTATTATAGTCTCCCAAACAACAACAACGAGAGCTCAGTAAAATGTTCTGCACACGGTAAGTGCTCAAGAAGTACCACTGATTGATTAATCCCCATTTTATAGATGGGGCAACTGAGGCCCGGAGAAGTTAAGTGACTTGCCCAAGGTCGCACAACAGACAAAATGGGCGAGCCAGGATTAGAACCCAGGTCATTCTGACTCCCAGGACTGTGCTCTTTCCATTAGGCCACACTGTAAGATCCTTGAGGGCAGGGACCATGTCTACCAACTCTACCAGTACTTAGTACAGTGCTCAACACACAGTAAGCACCCATAAAATGCCCTTGATTATTGTACTCTCCCAAGTGCCAAGTACAGTGCTCTGCACATAGCTAGCTCTCAATAAATAATAACTGATTGATTGATTGGGTCATGGTGGCTGGCTCTCTGGGAACCATCTGGTAGGGGAGAGACAGAACAGCCATAGAGGAACCAGATTTTTTAAAAAAAGCACACGGACAGGTTCAGGGGTGCTGAATTTTCAATTTGTTCTTACTGTTGTGTTTGTAATTTATTTTTATCTACATGTCTGTCCTCCCACTATTTAGATTATGGCCAAACATGGGTCAGGGATGGTGATTTTTCTTTTATTTATCCCAGTCCTTTGTGCAGTACCTAATACACAGAAAGTACTTAATAAATGTCATAAACAATAATAGTAGCCGGAAAGAGACAGAAATCCAGACACACCATTAGGATGATTGAGAACAAGCACTCATCCAGATACACTTACATATGCTTAGGTACAAAACATTCACCCAGAAATGCATACATTGCTCACTCAGACACATTCAGTCACAGAGATCCATAAACTCTCCAAACGGACAACCTCCATGCTGAGCAGAGGATCAGCTGCAGAAGCAGGGAAGAGAAACAACAGCTCAGTGCTACTGCCTCCACAGTTTGGCACAATTCCCCACCCTTGCTATCTGGCTCAGAGCCAGTGGAGGTGAATAACTGGCAGTAAACAGTGATTGAGTTCAGCTCTGGTTTCGTTTTCCCTCTCCTGCAGCTGAGGCTACTAGGCATCTTATTAGGCCATGTTGCCACCCTGGCCCAAAGCAGGGATTTTGAAGATACCAATGACCTTTTATTATGTGATGGAACCCGCTGGGAAAATTAGTGACGGTTGGACCCAATGTATCCTATGAAATACAAGAATTCTGTACATCACATATTCTGTGAAGGCTCAGTCCAGAAAATCTCCTCACTAAAAATCTCAGCACTGGCAACTCTGTGGCTGTGAAAGTTGTTTAACGCTTACCTTGAGACCAGGATTGCACAGAAAAAGTGGAGAGGAGTCTTGAGCCTTAATTTGTTGAATTCAAACAATGTGGATTGGATGCCTACAATACGCCAATTCACCAAATCCAGATTATTTCAGATGCAAAAAACGTATTCACCAGCGTTACCTGGGACATTATAAATTTTTTTTTTTCAAATGTATTAGAGTAATAGTTTCTGCTCCCTTCTTTCCTCTGTCACTGCAGATCTAGTCTGAATGCAAACCATTTGAACAAATCTGTTACTGGATATTAATCTGTACTGAATTTTGCCGAGTCCCACCGCCTACTCAATTTTCTGATTGTAGCTATTGAGTGAACAGAAAGATGAAGGGACACCTTGACACCTTTTCCTTCTTTTCTTTTCTCCCACTCACTTATCCCCACCCCCATGCTCCGAAGACAGATGATTCTGTCCTCAGGACCCATTTGCCAACACAAAAACCCAGTAATTGCAGTAAATATACATTTTCAGTGGCTGCCTCTGGCTGCTCAAAAGGCTTGCCTTGTTTTAAATATGCTCCCTGATCTCCTGGTTGTCTTCATCCTGACCCATTCAAGGGGCACATTTTTGGGATTTTCAAACATGCTTTAACAAATGCATTCAAACAGGGTATTTTAGTGCATTGTTCCCCAAATACTCTTTTTTATTCATGGAATGTGTCCCTGAAATCCTGTCTCCTAAAGAACATACATCAACTGTCTTTTTTTCTGCTAAATTTGCAGTTCCATTTTGGCATAAATATCCTGCAGAAAACTCTTGTTAGACCTTAGTACAATAAGGTTCATTGTTTCCCGTGTGCTGAAGCCATATTTGTGATGAATGAAGCTATTAAAAAAAAAAGGAAAAACTCTCAAAGTAAATTAGAGAAAAGCCATCAAGCTAAATCCCATCTCTGTCAACTATGAAGTCTTAACAAAAAATACAAGCATTTCTTTCATGGTATAGGTGGGCTGACACGCTAGGACACGATGCTGTCAGAGCAAAGGTAGATGCTAATCCGATATGACATGGAACTGTGTTAAAGCCAGCATTGTTGCTTATGAATTTACATGTTGCACAGAGAGACATCCTCTGCTCCCTCTCTCCAGCTCACCCAACCCAGTGAATTCAGACATATTAAATTCTCTAAGGACTGTAAACCTGAGGAATTTGTAAAAACCTGAACAGGATGGGTCAGAGTTGATTGTTTCACAATCAAGGATGTCCTGATGTGTTACTTGTTTTTTATAACCTGACAGATTGATTGGCAGGTTTCAACTACAAAATGGAGCAGTTTCCACCTAGGTGCTTGTTTTCTGGGTAAGGGATCATAAAAGGAATAGATTCCAACCAAAGGAAACAGTCAAATGTTAACAAAACATGTGTGTACATGCTTTTTCTTGTACTTTTTTTCCAATGGGCATATATCAATAAGGATAACAGTATCCTTTTGGTGTTGCTAATTGAGTTCTTGAATAGCTGATTCTCCTTGCTCTTACCAAGTTATCTACACAACAGAATTTCCTAGTACTGCCACACAAATCTCCATGGCAACAGCACAGAAAATGGAGCTCTGCTCCGAGCCAAATTGTCAGAGAACAAATCCTAGTAGCTTGTGAAAGACAATACTCCACAAAATACAAAATATAGATAGCAGTGAACGATTTCATCCTAAAAATCATCGAATTTTAGAAATAAAAAACCCGAGTCAGGGCAAAGGACAGAGAGTTTCCTGTTAGCCATTTGAATAAATAAGAATCAGAATGTAAAGTTGGGTTACTAAGCAGTAACAATACTAGCATAGGGCCAGTGCAGGACAGACCTTTATAGGAAATTACAGCATCAGTTAGAGAGGCTTAGAAGAAAACATCAGCTCTGGCTTCTGAGTTTCCTGTTGCTGATGAATCAATCATATTCAGCCCATCTGACGGCCAGTGTTGCTTTTGACCTTGTCTTTCAGGCACTCTGCCTAAGGGTCAGAGTTGAAGTCCATACATAAAGTAATCAGCACTATGAGAATTTGGCCATGTCTCATTTTCATCATTTCATATGTAAGGATCTTTGGGAATGGTGGGGAACTACAGGGGCTGTAGTTCAGCAAGGATGGTGTGAGTGGAAGCCTAGCCTACTGGCAAAAGTGTAGGAAAGCCCCAGCTCAGGGCCTGCGTAACTGGAGACCTTGGGCCACCAATCAATCAATCAATCAATCGTATTTATTGAGCACTTACTATGTGCAGAGCACTGTACTAAGTGCTTGGGAAGTACAAATTGGCAACACATAGAGACAGTCCCTACCCAACAGTGGGCTCACAGTCTAAAAGAGCCCACCACTCAACCCCTCCTTGCCTCTGTAAAATGAAAGTGTATCTGCCCAACCCATTCCTCTCCCCATGTCCCCACCGCACCACTGTTTTAGGAAAACAAATGGGACATGAAGCTTTGCGTGTCTCAGTGTGAGGAAAATGAATGACAGTAGGATCCCAAGCAACTGCTGGGTATAAGCTGAAATTGGGAAACCCAAAATAAGGAGGATAGAGAACATGCTTTAAAGTCATAGTTAAACAAGGCTAAAGACAATGCTCTCTTGCAAATGAACACTGAGAGGCAAGTCTCTAGGTCAGGCCAGAAAGGAGAGGCTCTTTTTGAGCAAAAGCTTCATAAAGAACTGAGAGACCAGAAGGCGAAAACAAAAATAGCACCAGATGCAGCAAACACCAAGTATAGCAACTTAGGAAGGGAAAACATTTTTGTGTGTAAACTGTGGTTATGGCTGTATGTCCCACATTGGCCTTTTCAACCACACTCATACTCAAAAGTGAATTCCAAAATCAGAAGAATCTTCTTTGAGTACTCATGACAATTATACAGACATGGATATTAAGTTCCTGCCACACTCGAAGGAGTGGGCTATCAGAGAATCTTGTGAGGATGGCAGTGCCTCTGTGCATCTGTGGTGGGATGAGGAAACTCAAACCAATTACTCTTTGGGTGTGACGCACCTATGCTGAATTCCTGTGCTAGCTATAACTGAGGAATATTACTTCCCAAAATGGAATGGTCAGGGATAATCTGAGGTGGTCATATGGACAGACTGCTGTGGCAATCCTGGGATCTATGAGGAGCCATGGAATTGTGCTCTTGGACTTATTTTGAAATGGCTGGCAGTCACAGACACAGACTGCAATGTGGTGGGAGGCACTAGAGAGGAGAAAGAGCTCAAGACACGGAGTCAGGAGACTTGGGTTCTAATCCTGGCTCTACCACTTGCCTGCTGTATGACTTTGGGCAAATCGTTTAACTTCTCTGTGTCTCAGTTACTCATCTGTAAAATGAGGATAAAATCCCTGTGCTCTCTCCCTCTTAGACTGCAAGCCCAATATGGGATTGAGACTTTGTCCTATCTACTTATACTGCAATTTTGCTTATATTATTTCTACCCCAGTGCTTAATAATTGTATTAGTTATGTGCCTGATACATAGTAAGTGCTTAGTAAATACTGCAATACTATCATTTTCGTTATTTTCCTTCCACATGCCAAAGATCGAAAGGGGTAGAATCGAGTTCGGTTTTGTGACATGTGCCCTTAAAAAAAGGAAATCTTCCTTTTCATTGTTTTCCAATTAAAATTAGAAAATAGATTACCTTGAAAGGCCTAAAGAGTCTCAATATTCACCATTCATCAACATTGATGTCAATTAGTCAACAGGCTTGATCTGCAACACCTTAGTTGACTCAACAAAATAGCTTGCACAAGGGTTCTGTTTCTGACCACAGTGCTCTGCACACAGTAGGAGCTCAATAAATATGATTCATTAATGCTTGCAGTTGTATTTGCTCCCTTTTTTCAACCCTCCCTCAGCCCCACAGCACCTACATACATATCCATAATTCATTGATTTTTAAATGTCTGTCTCCCCCTCTAGCCCGTAGGCCATTGTGGGCGGGAAACATATCTACCAACTCTGTTATATTGTACTTTCCAAAGCACTTAGTACAGTGCTGTGCACACAGTAAGTATTCGATTGATTGATTGAGGAAAAAAAAATATTCAGAAAAAAAGGAAAAGATTTCCAGTTTCAGGTTGACAAGAAAACTTCCTTAGCTGCCTGCGACTACCAACTGGTATTATTATCTTCCTGGAATACTATGGTCAAGTCTAGTATCATGTTATCTGATGCTGAAATGGTTCAGATTAGTATAATAACTCTCTAAAAGATTGAAAAGCCAGCTATTGTTCCAGATAATTTTTTTGAAGAACATACACTTTAGTACATCTATAGGTTGGGAAGTTTTTTTTTCGCACCCACAGAAGGTTAATAGGAAGAGTACTTTGATCTTAGCCCATTAAAAATAAATAAATCCTTTGATTGACTGGGGATTTGGTTCAATTTTGGCAACTGGGAAAGAAATGTGGTTGTCAGATTCCCCATTCTCTTCTTAAATAACTCAATTTTTTAAATCTGGGATTAGGGCGAAATTTGCTATGTAAAGGAGAGTGCTAGCTGACAATATTTTCTTAGACCTGTCATTTTGAAATACCCGAGCCCAAATCTGGAATCAGTATTGAAGCAGGTATGTCTTTCTGGGAACAGATTCTTTTTAGAGAGCAAATAATACATCATAGAATGCTTATTAGAAGTGGCATCATAGGACAGTGGAAACCACATGGTGAACAGCAATCAGCTCATTGTTTCAGTTTCTGGAGCTTAGGCCTGGTTTGACTTTCCTTGAAATGTAAGATTGCGTTGAATTTGTACACCTCAAGTCAGCTCTAGAAGCCCTGAAGCAGTGATTTATTTTGAGAGTTGGCATCAGTGGACTAGGCTCCATCCATGCAAACCTCTGTTATCTTGACCCCCAGAGGGGAATAGATAAAAACCACAGGCAAACAATTGAAGAAAAAAACTTTCAATAGGTTCTGTCAGGGTAGGAAATATGAAAATTGTTTCTATCTCAGTTTAGCACTTGCCCGAATTAGCACCTATCAGATAAGAGAAAAATGTACACATTAACCAAGAAATAAAATACTTTTCCAATAAGGTTCATCCCTCTTTTTCCTCAGTACCTTAGCAGGGACAATTATGGAGATACCCAAGCCTGTTTGGAGCCATAACCAAAGACACAATCTCATACCCAAGATAATCCTGTTTTAATGGTCACAAACAACCAGCACGCAACTGAGCTTGATAAAGTACAACAAAATTTTTCTGTTTCGAGAATGAGTCTGAAAATGCTTTGACTATTAGGAGCATGAGTTTCAGAATTGGTTTCCTTTCAATGTTCATTTGTTTTTCTCTGCAGTCTTGACTACTACTTTAGTGCACTAAATTAAAGTCTACTGGCCTGAAAATGTAATGCAATTCTAATCTTCCCAAACTATCCTTTATGCTGGGAAAAGTGCTAGCATGTGTACGAGCAAACACACCACACACATGCACACACACACACACTCACTAACTTTGAAGTGAGGTCTACACTAATAATTGAGCTATATAATTCAGACCTAAAATATACTTTGATTTCCACTACTAGGATGTGCTTACTATATAAAAGGTACTATAAGAACTGGGGTGCATACTAGAAAATCAAATTACAAGGGTTCATGATCTAAATGATGGTTTCTTCCCCTCCTGGTTCCTTCCCCTCTGCCTTCAAACATGCCCATGTCTCTCCCATCCAAAAATCCCTCTCTTGACCCCATCTCACCTTCTAGTTATTGCCCCATCTCCCTCCTACCATTCCTTTCCAAACTCCTTGAATGAGTCATCTGCACGTGCTGCCTCGAATTCAACACCAACTCTCTCCTTGACCCCTTCCAATCTGGCTTCCATCCCGTACGTTCCATGGAAACTGCCCTCTCAAAGGTCACCAATGACCTCCTGCTTGCCAAATCCAATGGCTCATACTCTGTCCTAATCCTCCTAGACCTCTCAGCTGCCTTCAACACTGCGGACCAGCCCCTTCTCCTCAACACGCTATCCAACCTTGGCTTCACAGACTCCGTCCTCTCCTGGTTCTCATCTTGTCTCTCCGGTCGTTCATTCTCAGTCTCTTTTGCAGGCTCCTCCTCCTCCTCCTCCCATCCCCTTACTGTAGGGGTTCCTCAAGGTTCAGTTCTTGGTCCCCTTCTGTTCTCGATTTACACTCACTCCCTTGGTGACCTCGTTCGCTCCCACGGCTTCAACTGTCATCTCTACGCTGAAGACACCCAAATCTACATCTCTGCCCCTGCTCTGTCTCCCTCCCTCCAGGCTCGCATCTCCTCCTGTCTTCAGGACATCTCCATCTTGATGTCTGCCTGACACCTAAAGCTCAACATGTCCAACACTGAACTCCTTGTCTTCCCTCCCAAACCCTGCCCTCTCTCTGACTTTCCCATCACTGTTGACGGCACTACCATCCTTCCCGTCTCACAAGCCCACAACCTTGGTGTCATCCTCGACTCCACTCTCTCGTTCACCCCTCACATCCAAGCCGTCACCAAAACCTGCTGGTCTCACCTCTGCAACATTGCCAAGATCCGCCCTTTCCTCTCCATCCATACCGCTACCCTGCTCATTCAAGCTCTCATCCTATCCCGTCTGGATTACTGTATCAGCCTCCTCTCCGATCTCCCATCCTCTTGTCTCTCCCAACTTCAATCCATACTTCACGCCGCTGCCTGGATTGCCTTTGTCCAGAAACGCTCTGGGCATGCTCCTCCCCTCCTCAAAAATCTCCAGTGGCTACCAATCAACCTACGCATCAGGCAGAAACTCCTCAACCTCGGCTTCAAGGCTCTCCATCACCTCACCCCCTCGTACCTCACCTCCCTTCTCTCCTTCTACAGCCCAGCCCGCACCCTCTGCTCCTCTGCCGCTAATCTCCTCACCGTGCCTCATTCTCACCAGTCAGGCCGTCGACCCCCGGCCCACATCATCCTTCTGGCCTGGAATACCCTCCCTCCCCACATCTGCCAAAGCTAGCTCTCTTCCTCCCTCCAAGGCCCTACTGAGAGCCCACCTCCTCCAGGAGGCCTTCCCAGACTGAGCCCCCTCCTTCCTCTCCCCCTCATCCCCCCTCTATCCCTCCCTGCCTTACCTCCTTCCCTTCCCCACAGCACCTGTATATATGTATATATGTTTGTACATATTTATTACTCTATTTTACTTGTACATATTTATTCTACTTACTTTATTTTGTTAATATGTTTTGTTTTGTTCTCTGTCTCCCCCTTCTAGACTGTGAGCCCACTGTTGGGTAGGGACTGTCTCTGTATGTTGCCAACTTGTACTTCCCAAGCGCTTAGTACAGTGCTCTGCTAACAGTAAGCGCTCAATAAATACGATTGAATGAATGAATGAATGAAAAATGAGATAAGTTGATACTTAGCACACAATATGAAAAAATAATCATTTTCAACTGTGGTTATGTTTGCATTGTTAGTTGCATGATGTAGGCAGGAAATGTGCCGAAATGTACTTTCCAAGCACTTAGTACAGTGCTCTGCACACAGTAAGCGCTCAATAGATACGATTGAATGAATGAATGAATGTGTCTACCAACTCTATTGCACTGTACTCTCCCAAGTACTTCGTAGTGTTCTGCACACAATAAGCATTCAATGATTGATTGATTTGATAACAAAAATAAGACCTAGAAATTATACTTAATCTCCCAAATTCTTAGTTCAATACTCTGCACACAGTAAATAATAAATATGATTGATTGATTGATTGAAACTATTTATTTTTGTTGTAATTCAGTCCACTAGAGCTGGAAAGCACTTTGAGCTCAGGGGAGCTAGAATCTTTTGTCATGAGATTTCCTTCTTCTAGCAAGTCTCCTCATTATCCTGAATCCTTTTAATTTACAGCTGCTGACCAGAGGTGCTGGTAGCTTTCAACTCAAGTAATCAATCGATCAGCAGTGGTATTTTTTGAGCATTTACTGTGAAACAGAGTTGCTGTGCAATACAGTGCAATGGAGTCGACACATTCTCTATCCTCAAGGAGGGGAAACTCACCCCTGGGCTAGAATTATTCTGATTTTTCGGGCCAAACCATCACTTTTTCCTTGAAATTTCTGGATGACCAAAAAAAGAAAAAAGCTTATTTTTATGGTTCATATTATCTAGAAATGTGATGAAAAGAATAGACAGATATCTTTCAGGGCCTCCCAGCTCCATCCAGATCCTTCAGTTTGCAAATCATTATCCAATGTGCAAATGATTTAATAGAGAAGAGGGCAAATTTCCTAGAGTCCCAAAGTAAAGAATTTCTATTACCACCTACTGAAATCTACAGACTATGTTTTTAAAAACTAATAAATCACAACATGAGAAGAAAAGCAAATAAAAAATAGACATAAGGCTTTTTGAAAATTTCAAAGTGCTCTAGTTTAGAGATGTCACTAATAGCACCATTAACTTTATGGGCATATAAATACTGTGGGGAAATCTTGAAATTCCCCTACATCCATTTTTGTTTTTTCTTTTCTGTACACATACACTGTCTTCTTTAAGTTTAGTTATGCTAAATAGTTGTCAATGCAATGAGTAATAGCAGTTAATTCACTTGTTCAAATAAACATTACATAAAGAGTTGAAAATAATCTCAGAATATCCCTTAGGCATTTGGATAGCTAAATTGAAGCAAACAAAATGAATGCCTGGACACCCACCAGAAATACGTTAGTGCTAAAACTTGGTTTGGATGGCAAGATTTTCCTCAGCTATATGTCTGGTTGGCATGTGCCTGTAACATAGGGAAAGGGACTTCTCATTTGTAATATTATTCTCTATTCAAATAATCAATATTCACTGGTGGTAAGAAGAAAGGTAAGATTCCCGCTTATTATCTTAAGGTCTTTGGTATTTCAATGGGCACTCTTGGAGCTCCATCTTTAAAATTCTAATTTTTCTCTCATTCCAGTCCACATTTTCAATAGATGCATTGTTCTCTGCAGTTTAGATAAAAGATGAGACTTAAATTATGTACTTCCAGGAATAGCTGTGAAAGGGGCTTATGTTTTCAAAGGGAAAACCTGAAATATCATTAGGTGAATCTAAAATATTTAGCAATTTAATAATTCGTATAGTCCTGCTTGAATAAAGGCCACTAGTAATGAAGATAGGTCATCAATATGTACAATGCAGAACCTACACATCTTTTGCTGAACAAGGCTTTATTAGTCAATAACCTCAAATACATCTGGACAGTGAGATAACTCTCCAAGACATTCCCATGCTTCATTTCTTCATTTATAAACTCAACTCTGTCATGCCCCTATTTCATTCTTCCATTATCTGTGTATAACGCATTTCTCCATGTTGAAATGACCTCAGTCCCTACTGTGTATTTACTAATGGGAATAATCCTATTTTAGCAATAAAACCATGTGGAAAGTATTACAACGATCCTATTTAAATCTAAAATTCAGAAAGAATTTACAGCATACAAAGAAAGGAGTCCTTAAGAGGCTATTCTGACTTTGTTATAAAGACTCAACATACCGAGTGTTTCATTTATTTGACAACCTGCTGTAACGGTCTAGCGTAGCCTTAATTAACATGTACGAGTCACGAACATAAAATCCCATTTAGAAAATGTCAAAAATTATAAGGAACCATGACCAAAAAGACTGTTATTGTTTCATGTTTGGGTAATCTTTCCCAAGACCTATTGGATCTGGATGATAAGTATGCATCTTTTTCCCGTAAAAGGTTATGCTTGGCCGTATGAAAAATCAGCAGGTCTCTTAAAATATCCACCTGTGGGACACCATTCCCCCTGTGGCTTTAACTAAACCTTTTATCTTCTAACATGAAAAAGAAAAAGAAAAATAGTCTCTTGCCATAGCTCATTAAATACCATGAAAACATTTGTTCAGGATAAGAAATTGGAGCTCCTGAAAGTAAGTAAATTGCCCAAGGAAAATATAACAGCTCCCCCGTGAGTCAAAATTGTGAGATTCTCCCTAAAAATTTAAACCTGACTTCTGGATGTGGCTGCACCATAAGGTGTGATTTCTGAAGCACCGGCCACAATATCCTGAGGAAAAGAACGGAACCCGGATTCTTTTCCTTTGATACCTTTTCCCTTTGTAACATAAAAAGGGAAGAATTTGATATTGGGCCTTCCCCAATTAAGCCCTCTTTTCCCTGTCTCCCTCTCCCTTCTGGGTCGTCTTTGATCTGCGTCTTTGAGCATTTGGTATTCAACCCACCCTCAGCCCCACAGTGCTTGTGTACATATCCGTAATTAATATATTTATATTGCCCGTCTCCCCCTCTAGATTGTAACCTGGCTGTGGGCAAGAAACATAGCTCCCAACACATTAAGTGTGCAATAAATATCTTGGATTGATTGACTGATTTAACAATACTTGCATTAACTGATGGCTGGTTTAAAATAAAACTGGGTTTATATGATGCAAACCCTAGGTTTGGGCTATAGGGGCTCAGTGGAAAGAGCTTGGGCTTTGGAGTCAGAGGTCATGGGTTCAAATCCCGGCTCTGCCAATTGTCAGCCGTGTGACTTTGGACAAGTCACTTAACTTCTCTAGGTCTCAGTTACCTCATCTGTAAAATGGGGATTAAGACTGTGAGCCCCCCGTGGGACAACCTGATCACCTTGTAACCTCTCCAGCGCTTAGAACAGTGCTTTGCACATAGTAAGCGCTTAATAAATGCCATTATTATTATTATTAATAATAAAAAAAATTATAGGCACTGATTTGGGCAGCAGAAAGGAGTTGGGAGTGGCAGGGTGAGTTTAAGGACTTGGAGCTGCCTGGGCTTTGTAATTGTGGGCTTCCAGGCAAAATTCACTTTCCCTTCTTTCCAATCAATCATCAGTTAATCCTATTTATTGAGTGCTTACTGTGTGCAGAGCACTGTACTGTTTGGAAGGGTACAATACAATGCAGCTGGTAGGCACATTCCCTGCCCAATTGGAACTTACAATCTAGATGCATAAATTGAAATTAAAATGAACTATGGATTGGTGCATAAATGCTCTAGGACTGAGTGTGCAGTGAATATCAAGTGTTTAAATAAGGGTACAGATCCAAGTGCCTACACGACACAGAAGGGAGAGTGAATGGGGGAATGAGGGCTTAGAGACAGCGAAGGCCTCTTGGAAGAGACGATTTTAACTAGACTTTGAAGATGGATAGAGTGGTGGTTTGTTGTATATTCAATCGTACTTATTGAGTGCTTACTGTGTGCAGAGCACTGTACTAAGCGCTTGCTGAAGGGGGAGGGATTCCAGGCCAGAGAGAGGACATGGGTAAGTTGTCAGTGGTGCGATAGTTGAGATTGAGGTACCGAGGGTTTACCGGTGATAGAGGAGCGAAGCGTGCGGGTTGGGTTGACTGGTGTCTGAGCTCTTCCTGCACACTTTCTTCTGACACTTCCAGTACCTCTATTAGACTGCCTTTCAGCGAGGCTGACATCTGTCAAGTCCCAAACCGTGCTCAGAGTCGGAACTAGTGCTTCCTGGGGTAGGCCAGCTCTGCGGCTCACCTCCTCACCCCAGACCCACAGGCTTTTTACACTGAAGGCTCACAGGCTGGGCGTGGCCTAAAAAACAGTAGGTAATTGACATGGAAATTCTAGATGTAGACGGCAAAAGCTGCTCAGTTGCATATGAAACTCCTGACATCTCCACAGCCACCTCCACCTTCAGCACAGTATTGCCTTGAAGCTGCCGCCTTACTCAGTTGCTATCTGACGTACTCCACCACCACACTGATAAAAGGTACTATGTACATGGGTGAATATCAGTGTCTTGGCAGAAAAAGCGACAACAGAGCTTTTTGACTACACCTTGAGATTTAAAGAGCACTAGTAAACTTTTAATGCTCATTCCAATTGGATCAGGAGCTAGAAAATGGTCCCTACCGTATTTTCAGATATATAGAATGAAATAGGTCTTCATGACACTCACACACATGAATAAAATTCCATTAACAGTTATGTAATCTTTGACTATAAAGGACATGTGTGTGTATTGTGTGTGTATCTGTGTGCGAACATATACAGTCAATAGTAATATTGTGGTATACGTATGCATGTGTTTTGTATGTATGTGTGTAAATAAAGTAGAACAAAGCAATGTCCTTAACTGGTTCTCCTCCTATCTGTCTGGCCTCTCCTTCTAAGTATCTTTTGCAGGCTCCTTCTCTGTTGCTCCATCCTTAACTGTCAGAGACCCTCAAGGCAAAGTTCTGGGCCCTTTTTATTCTCCACCTGCACCAACTTCATGAAGAACTCATTCTCTCCACAGTTTCAACTACCATCTTTATGTAGATGATGCCTAAATCTACCTCTCCAGACCTGCCTCCCCTTCTCTGGAGCCTCATATTTCCTCCTGCCTTCAGGACATCTCTATTAGGATGTCCTGCCAACACTTCAAACTTGACATCTCCAAAACAAAAATCCTATCTTCCCACCCAAACCATGTCCTCCCTGAGATTTTTCCCATACCTGTACACATCACAACTAACCTCCCCAACTCATAAGCCCATAACCTCTGCATTATGTATGTATCCATTTGCAATGTATTTTAATAAGTATCTCCCCACTAAGCTCTAAGCTCCTTCTGGGCAGAGATTTTAGTACATGCATAATAAATGTTCAGTAAATATCATCAGTTGATTGATAAAAGAAGGTGTGGGATGAGGGACAGGACCTTAACCAATATTTCATTATTTTATTATCTCAGCATAGATGCAAATATTGTGCAGTCACATTACATTAAACATGTGGGGTTTCTGCATATATTCTTCCATTTATTTATGAAATTCATATTGATGTCAGTTATCTCTCTAGACTATAACCTCATCATGGACAGGGATCATGTCTGCCAGCTGTTGTACGGTATTCTCCCAAGTGCTTAATACACTGCTGTGCACTACAACAGTAAGTGCTAAATTAATACCATTGATTGATTGATTGATTTAGGATTTTATGCCTACTATAATTCTCCAAATGTCCAGTATGGTTACCGAACAACCCTACTAAGACAAGGAAGGATAATCTAGAAACCTTCTGAGTTCCCACCCGGCCCTATGATTCTGTGATGTTTCCATTTCAAATGTTGTATTTTTAAAAAGTAGACTGAGATGCTATTATATTTTGGGAATTTTTTTTCTATTTTCACAATAGAGAAAGTAATGTAGCTCCAGAGAGTAAAATATACCTATATTGGGTTTGCTAAATGTAAAATGAAGATAATAACTCTATACACCAGACAATAATAACCATGAAAATGATAGAAGATACTCAGTTGAAAGATACTATCTCAAAACACAGAATTCTTCTACTTTGGAAGAGCACAAGGCTTACAAGGAATGAGCTATAGCTAACCCATGACTATAGTTAATCTTAATGCTAGACAGCAAGAGAGTGTGTTTCATGAAAGGAGGAGAAATTTCCCATATACTCAAAGATAAAGGGAACATTGAATGTGACTGTAGCCGAAGAAGAAAGACAGAGGGCCCAGAAAAGGGAAGAGCAGGATGAGACTAACAGAAGACACAAGCCTAAGAAGGAAATACAGTTTTCCTCTACTTGGTCAAGAGAACAAGTTGTGATCATCAAATCATATTTATTATCTCGCACCTCCACCTAGCACTGCAAGCAATGCTAAAACCTGCCATCACCAAAACCTGCCGGTCTCACCTCCGCAACATTGCCAAGATCCGCCCTTTCCTCTCCATCCAAACCGCTACCCTGCTCATTCAAGCTCTCATCCTATCCCATCTGGATTACTGTATCAGCTTCCTCTCTAATCTCCCAACCTCCTGTCTCTCCCCACTTCAATCCATACTTCACACTGCTGCCTGGATTGTCTTTGTCCAGAAATGCTCTGGGCATGTTACTCCCCTCCTCAAAAATCTCCAGTGGCTACCAATCAACCTAATCATCAGACAGAAACTCCTCACCCTTGGCTTCAAGGCTGTCCAGCACCTCGCCCCCTCCTACCTCACCTCCCTTCTCTCCTTCTACAGCCCAGCCTGCACCCTCTGCTCCTCTGCGGCTAATCTCCTCACTGTGCCTCGCTCTCACCTGCCCTGCCATCGATCCCTGGCCAACGTCATCCCCCTGGCCTGGAATGCCCTCCCTCTGCACATCTGCCAAGCTAGCTCTCTTCCTCCCTTCAAGGCCCTACTGAGAGCTCACCTCCTCCAGGAGGCCTTCCCAGACTGAGCTCCCTCCTTCCTCTCCCCCTCCTCCCCCTCCCCATCCCCCCACCTTACCTCCTTCCCCTTCCCACAGCACCTGCATATATGTATATCTGTTTGTACGTATTTATTACTCTATTTATTTATTTATTTTATTTGTACATATTTATTCTATTTATTTTATTTTGTTAATATGTTTTGTTTTGTTCTCTGTCTCCCCCTTCTAGACTGTGAGCCCACTGTTGGGTAGGAATTGTCTCTATATGTTGCCAACTTGTACTTCCCAAGCGCTTAGTATAGTGCTCTGCACACAGTAAGCACTCAATATGATTGAATGAATAAATGAATGAATAAATACACCTGGTCCTTGACCATTACAGAGCTTAGGATTTAAGGCAGAAACCATTAGCTAGGACAATAAATAAACAATCCATATAATGAAGACTCTTATGCGGAGCTGTAATCCTGTTCTGTTATACTTCTCATCAAACCAAGAGTTATCTCAGTCTGCTATAATCCAGTATTTTAATAATGATAATATCAATCAATTGCATTAACTGAATGCTTACTACATGCTGAACACTGTACTAAGTGCTTGGGAGAGTCAATATGACAGAGTAACAGAGTTGGTAGATACATTCCCTGACTTAATACAGTGCTCTGCACACAGTAAGTGCTCAATAAATACAATTGAATGAATGAATGACCACAATTAGTTTACAGTCCAGAATACGAGCTATATACATAAATAAAATACAGATATACTTAGGTGTTGTGGTGCCAAGGGGGTGAGCTGAATAAAGGGAGCAACTCAGGATGACACAGAAGGGAGTGGGAGAAGAGGAAATAATAATAATAAAAATAACAATCACAATCACAATAATATTTATAGCCTTTGTTAAATCCTTATCTTGTGCTAAGAGCAGAACTAAGTGGTGGCCTAAATTTAATATAAGCGAAAGGGACACAGTCCCGGTTCCACATTGAGTTCACTCTCTAAGGGGAAGGGAGAGTAGGTAATTAATCCTCATTGTACGGATGAGGAAAATGAAGCACTGAGAGGTTAACTGACCTGCCCAAGATCATACAGTAGGGAAGAAGCAGAGTCAGGATTAGAACACAGTTGTTCTGACTCCCAGGAGCAAGCTCTTTCTCCTTGCTGCTTTTAGCCACACAGAGAATCAACAAAGTCCAGTTCATGACAAATGCCACTGTCTCTTTCACCTCACTAAGTTTCCCTATCTCTTAAGTAGAAAGTTTCTTTACCTACTCATATCGTTGTGCCTTCTCTTTCCTTTGCAGGAAATGATAGATTCACAACCCTGTGTGTTTCTTGGGTTCTGCCTTCTGACACCTGGGACACAAATAGCATGCCAGACCTTCCCAGAGTAAGGGACTCCAGTTACACACTCAGGAACGATTATCTAATTGTTTTCCATTTTTGTGCAAAACTCCAGGGAGAAAGGCCATCATGAGAATGCTGACAATTCGGGAAAAGTTGGTTGTTCATTCAAAAGCTGCAGCCGCAGCAGCTGTGGTGGCCATGGCGAGAGCCAGATAAAAGGAGCCAGGGCCCAGAGTCAAGCTCCTGTGAGTTAAACATTCCCAGGAATGGACTTGACAGCATAAGTGGGCGACTGGAAGGTCAAGCCAGGATGCCAGTTTCCTTTAAATGGCTCTGAGTGGCTCCAAGAAGCTTAGATCTGATTAGAGAAACCCAGAGGTATCAGAACTTATACAATCAATCAATCAATCATATTTATTGAGCGCTTACTGTGTGTAGAGCACTGTACTAAGTGCTTGGGAAGTACAAGTTGGCAACATATAGAGACAGTCCCTGCCCAACAGTGGGCTCACAGTCTAGAAGGGGGAGACAGAGAACAAAACCAAACATATTAACAAAATAAAATAAATAGAATAGATATGTACAAGTAAAATAAACAGATAAATAGAACAATAAATATGTACAAACATATATACATATATACAGGTGCTGTGGGGAAGGGAAGGAGACTCACTTGAGCTGACCCAGTCACACTCCAGCAACTACTGGAGCTCCTGGAGATGCAGAGCGAAGACCACTTGCTCCATCACTGCAGCCAGCGCTCATCCAGACCTGGGAGAAACTCTCTGGAAGATGAAGCCAGTCCTGTATCAATTTCTACAGGGAGCCCATACCTTTTTACAAGTGGTGGTGGTAGGCTGGTCCTGAATCTGTTGCCTGGCCCTTCAATCAATCAGTTATATTTATTGAGTGCCTAAAGGGTACGGAGTACTGTACTAAGTGATGTTCCCTGCCCATAAGGAGCTTCTTTCTGAAGGGGACTACAGTTCTGCCAGTTTCCCTTCAGGAGGTACTGGGGTGTACCTCTGCTCTTCATTCCTTCAAAAGGAGTGGCAAGGTATCCCCCAGCTTTAGTCTTTCTGGAACACACTGCATTAACTTGCACAGCTCAGTTTCCTTCCTGTGATTAGTTATTAGTTACTCTTTTCTGCTTCAGTTGCCATGTGGCAGCATAAAAAACACTGAATAAGAAGCCCCTGTCCCACATCTAACATATTTTTTTCAAACTCTGAACAACATTACTGCTAATAATAATGGAAATGATTTATGCATCAGGGAAATTCATTTGAGGAGAAATGTGTAGTAAGAGAAGTACTGTTTCTAATTGTTCTGCATTTTAAAACATCAATTCAGGACAAAAATACAAATTACCCGTCAAAATTACCCTTTGAGACTTTTCTAATAAGTCTATAAGACTGGGCTATACTAAGCCAATAATTCACTTCTGGGCTCCTAAAATCCTTTTTTTTTTTTGCCTCTACTTATTATAGAGACAAAGGAAGTTATTCACAGACAAGTGTGAAAAATGCCCTCAAATATCATATTGCATAAGTATTAGTGCCATTGAATAGTTCATTAGCATTTGTGAAAAATGCTCAAAGAGCAACCCAACTAACTTAAAGAATCTTCATATTTGGGAATTTTTTAACATTATCAACATTCAAATAATTTATCTAGTATAAATCTGGCTAAAATATCTGGCTGGGCCTGATGAGGAAATTCAGTGCTTTTCTCCTCATAAAATCACAAACATCTTTCCTTTCAAGATGATCATGTCCAGCTTTTTAAAAGCAATGATAATAATGATGGTAATCATTAATAATGGCATCTGTTATGCATTTACTATGTGCCAAGCATTGGGCACATAGGATAATCAGATTGGACATGGTCCCTGTCCACACAGGGCTCAGAGTCTAAGGAGGAGTGAGAAAAGGTATTTAATCCCCATTTTACAGATAAGGAAACAGAGGCACAGAGAAGTTAAGTGATATATCCAAGTTGTGCTCTTTTCACTAGGCCACACTTGTTCTCCAGTTTTTAATCAATTCACTTTTTCCTCAAACCAAAAGGTGACTGAACCACTTAATCAATTGTATTTATTGAGAGCTTACTGTGCGCAGAGCACCGTACTAAGTGTTTGGGAGAGTACAGTATAACAGAGTTGGTAGACACATTTGGTTGTAAAATTTCTGTACCACCTCAAAATATGGGTTCAGTCTATTAAGAAATAGATCTAGGGTTGTTTCCATAGGAGGGCACCTCTGATTTTAAGATGGAAGTCCCTAGGCAAATAATGATATTAAATGGTGCCGCCAAAATCAGGAGAATGGATGTCAAAGAGGACAACTAACAAATGGAATTCCAAACATGCCTTATCGAAACTCCAGAGATAGGATATTGGTCTGGCCAAACATGATATTTTTTATGCTCCTTAGGGGTCCACTTAGAGAATTTTACTTTGGGAGCATGAAGAGAAGTATCTATTTTGAAAATCAAGACATCTCTGTAACACCAAAAAATTTACCTCCATCAAAATAGAGAGGATGTTTTGGATTCCCCTTCTTCCTGCCTCCATCATGGAAAAAATGCAATCTAAAACCCAATAAGATATTACCCTTCCCCAGGTCTAAACCCTAAGAACTGTGACCGACATTTCACCAGCAATTAATGGTTTCATTTTTCAGGGAAATGTAAAGATTCTAAAACAAGGCAAGGCATATAGACATGAATCAGAAACTTCTCTGGAGTCCACCAACATCCTAAGTTGTGCATTTGCACCAAATAATTTAGATGGGCTTCTCTTAAATATGGGATATTTTGATCTTTAATGCAACTCTTCAGTCTTTTCATATTTTTCCATTACTGAGCCAAACTTGCCCAGAGGAAAGTGATTGTTCTAACTTTTATATCACCCTAAAACTGGCTTAACTTTCAGCGGAGGTTTTGATTTTATTTATTACTTGCAATGTGGAAAATTCAGATTCCAAAATAAATAAATTTCATACCTAAATTGTTTGTAAACCAAATATCTAACTATTAAAGAGAGTAGCTTACAAATGAAGCAACTCCATTTAAATAAGCATTTAGTTTTATTTTCATAATGAAATCCCATTTATAGTTTATTAAAAGGAGTGCTAGGGAAACATAACTTAAATTCTATACAGCTGAGTTGTCTTGTAAACATTTAGGAGCCCAACAGATGTTTCAACAGGCTCATTTAAGATGCTTATCCTTCCATTCCCTTCAGCTGATGAGATGTCCTTAAAAGGAATTCCTTCAACCATCACAGTGGTACAGCTGGCTTAAAATGCCAGCTGCACTCCTGAATGCCTGGTTGGGGCTAACTATACTGTACAATTTTTGAGGGTGCTTCACAAACCTCCCTGGTGGAATCCAGCAGCTAAGTGACCAAATATAATGCTTGTATATATAGATATGAGTCCCTCAGCTAAGAAATGTAATTCAGTGCTTTGTCTTCTCTCCCCTTGGAGGGTTTATAGCTTGGTATCACAGTGTGATCTTGCTTGATATCTACATTCAGAGATTCCTCTAATCGTAAATTTAAAATATGCCCCTAAATATAGTTTTCCATTTCTAACACAATTTTAAGATTTACTAGGAAAATTTACAACAGTATTATCAGCTGACTGCAGGCACATCTGAAGTATAAACACGATAAAACGTATCAGGGATCTTTTGGAGAAAATGGAATAAGGAACTTTGGTATTTAAATTCTTTAGCTTCATATTTCTGATTAGAAGATAATAGCGTGACATATGGTTCCTGCTGCCAGTATTTGATCATAAAGGAAATTTAAGAGTTAAAAGATCTCAAAATCAACTTCGGTAGTTACAATACCTTCCCCTCTTCTATACCTAGATTGATGCACTTCATCATGTTAACCTTACATTTCAGAATTCCGTATGCCAAACCTTAAATTGGCAAAATTATAATCACGGTGTTATTTGCTAATTCCTATGTCCCAAGGCTGAGGAAGTTCAAGTTAATCTGGTACGACAAACTATCTGTCCCACATGGAGCTCACAGCTAAGTAGGTGGGGGAATAAGCATTGAGTCTCCATTTTACAGATGAAAAAACTGAGACACAGAGATGTTAAGTTATTTTTCTAAGATCACTCAGCAGGGAAGTGGCAAAGCAGGATTAGAATCCAGCTCTTCTAACTCTCAGGACTGTGTTCTTTCCATTATGCCTTGCTGTTTCTCAGATCTAAAGTGATCTAATCTCCTTATTACATTAACAGCTTGAGTTTCCAGTGTCCTAGATGTCCTTGATGAGAAACGCTGTATATTAACCCAGACTTCTGAATACTCTTACCAAAGAAATCATAAGCAGACTTCTAAAATTGAAATGACCTATCTGTCTGAGGTTTCCTATCTGCCAAGTAGTTGGAGGCCACTTTATATGTAAATAGGTGGAAAGTTCTTCAGGTTAAAAAATCTATTCCCTTTTCTCTCTTCCTCTTTCTTTTGTGCTCAGTCTCCCTCTCTCCCATATATTTGGCATGAGATTTTTAAGGACATGCGGGTCAGCTATTTCATTCCTAATTTGCCTATGAAGGCTGCTATAGCCATCAGCTTCTCAAGCTCAGAAGATGAAGGTTGTCAGATAGAATTTTCTCTTTCCACTTGATGGTAATATTTGCCAATTACAGAAGCAAATGCCTGCAGAGAACAACCAGCCCATTCTTCCGATGCCGAAGGCAAGTAGTTTTATATGGGTCCTCAACCATGACTGCATCAGGGCCATCATTCATTCATTCATTCAATTGTATTTATTGAGCGCTTACTGTGTGCAGAGCACTGTACTAAGTGCTTAACATTTAAGCGCTACTCCATCACTCCTCTCCACAAGGGACTAACCATTTCTATCAATATGCTAGGGCAAAGGGTGAGAATATCATGGAATTTAAGAGGCTTTTTTATGGAAACTGGTTGCTTCTTACTCTTCAAGACAGACTTACCAAATCTAATAGTATCCTTGGTCTGAATAGGCAGTTTCATGCAAGAGTCACAACAATCCTGCTCACCAAATTCTTTCATAGGGAACAGAGCTTCTTCTAGGTAGCACATTATTAAATTGAAAATTGGCATTTTTGGGTGAAATTCACCAATTACACAGTGAACCCATTGCCAGAGTGGATTTCTTTTGTCCTAGATTTTCTAGATTAGTAAAGATCATATGAAAAAATCATGAATAAAAATATCTTAGTCCATAGAAAATGAGTATGATTTATTTCTTGTTTGAACATCCATGTTGGTTCTCTCACAAGAATGCTGAGGTATTTTGCAAATGCTAAACTCCCCAATCTTGTATCCAATATTAATACTGGTCTATTCTCTCTCAAAGTTATAAAACGCTAACAGAAGTACTAAATTTGAAGTCTTCTAATTCCCCTGTAGATTTTATTTGCTTATCTGTATCCCCCCCCCCCCCCCCCCCCCCCCCCAAATTTTGGAAAATTCCTAGCAGCAGATATAGCTGTATTGGTGCAAAGGTATCATCTTGCTAAGGAGACAACAAAACAGAAATGTTAAAAATAACAAGCCCTAAAATTAACAACTAGTGTCTAGGCAAAGAACAGTATGGAGGTGTATACACAGGGTAGAAAGATCTTCTGGTTTATTATCAGTCTTCTTAGCTACACCAGTTACATACATATAACAACACTGTCAGCTACGGCATTTTTGAATACTAACTGAAATCTCTCACTCTTTCTCGCTCATTAGAAGACAGATTTATTTTTGAAAGCTAAATTCACATTAGCAATTACAAAAATCATGTTTTAAAAGAAAACCGGAAAAAATGTTCAATGAAATAATTTTTTTATTGTTTTATTCAAAGCCAGTAGAGAATATCTTGAAACCGAAGGCAAGTAATTTTAATTACATTCTTAGATACTGAGCAAGAGTCAAGAGAATTACAAAAAGAATTACAAAAAGGCTAACTAAAATGGCTAGGACATCATTTTTAGAAACTCTCAATGCTCTAACTGCAATCAAAATAATTGATTAGTATGCTACATCTTTTCCATATGATTTATGCATTGAGAGCAGTGTCATGCTCTGTGTTCAGTGTGTCACATATTTACACCAAATTAAAGAAAATAATAATGATAAGCCAGAATGATTCATGCAGCTTTGATCAATGTCTTCTCTGACACCCTTGATGTGAAACGAAGGAAGAGGAAAAATGAGCTCTCTTGCAAATGAAATATTCATCAAAATTTTCTGCATCTTTTCTACAAATGTGCTCCTCTCAGGGATTAGGTTATTAGCACTTTATTTCCTTAAAAGGTTAATATCAAGACTCTCAACATTACTTAGAGATATTTCAGAAGCTCATGGAAATCTACACTAAAGGTTTCCATGCTAGATTATAAACTCCACTGAGATTACATTGTTACAATTATTTGTTCATTTTTTCTATCATAAATTGAATGGCCTCTAATTGGCACTAAGTCATCTTTGACTCCAGCAGGCATTGCACTGTATATTCTCTTCAGAATAAATTGTATTGTCAAGGAAGTTTTTTTCTAGGGATAGTAATGAAACAGTAATGTCCTTGTTTCATTGCTAGCCATGAATCAGACTGCAGCAGTACAGAGCTTCCTCAAACAACCATGACTTAAAAAATCTGCTTGAAATCTTTTTTCCCTTTTCGATTTTAGTGAGCTTTCCAATCTATTGTAAATGACAGTACACATCTAAAATGCTCCAGTTGAAAACTTGAATCACCAGAGACTTTCCAAACTGTGAATTTTAGCCCAACTCATTTATGCGGTAAAGAATAATACTGAAGGTCTTCTAATACTTCTAAAGTAACCTGAAATCAGAGGCATCAAGGCTATGCATCAAGGGATCCTCCTTCCCCTCCCCACAGCACCCGTATATATGTTTGTATAGATTTATTACTCTATTTTAGTTGTACATATTTACTATTCTATTTATTTTATTGATGATCAATCAATCAATCGTATTTATTGAGCACTTACTGTGTGCAGAGCACTGTACTAAGTGCTTGGGAAGTACAAGTTGGCAACATATAGAGACAGTCCCTACCCAACAGTGGGCTCACAGTCTAAAAGGGGGAGACAGAGAACAAAACCAAACATACCAACAAAATAAAATAGAATAGATATGTACAAGTAAAATAAATAGAGTAATAAATATGTACAAACATATATACATATATACAGGTGCTGTGGGGAAGGGAAGGAGGTAAGATGAGGGGGATGGAGAGGGGGACGAGGGGGAGAGGAAGGAAGGGGCTCAGTCTGGGAAGGCCTCCTGGAGGAGGTGAGCTCTCAGTAGGGCCTTGAGCTTGGGGGGGTCGCGTAAAGATGTGTATATAGCTACAATTCTATTTATTCTGGTGGTATTGACACCTGTCTACCTGTTTTGTTTTGTTGTTTGTCTCCCCCTTCCAGACTGTGAGCCCGTTGTTGGGTAGGGACCGTCTCTATATGTTGCCAACTTGTACTCCCCAAGCGCTTAGTACAGTGCTCTGCACAGAGTAAGCACTCAGTAAATATGATTGAATGAATGAATTAAGGGGAGTGTGGTGCCAAGGTTCTCCAAAGAAACACTCAAGGTACAGGAGTTAGAATGGATTTCTGTGTGACATATGGATTTCTTTCTCAAGACTAAAAGCTTGTGGTGGGCAGGAAACAAGTCTACCAACTCTGTTATATTGTATTCTCCCAAGTGGTTAAAGTGCTCTACACACAATAAGCACTCAATAAATACAATTGATTGATTGATACTATTCATTACACCAAACTGCATAGCCACAGAGCATAATATCAAGATGTCATGCTTGAGATGTGGGCCCTGGCCTAATATCTGATCCTCTTGGAAATACCAGTGGGATGGAAGAGGGCTGTCTGCTTCCTTTTCATATGGGGAGATGCCCAGGAATTCCAGGAAAACAGAGACAATTTTAAAAGCTACCATGGAAGGAAAATGGCAGGGAAAGTTGGAATCATAGGGTCATAGTAAGGTACCGGGAGTAGGAGTGGGAAAAGCTCTGAAGTGGAGAAGGAGGGTTGACACCTTTATTTTATTTCTGCTGCAGAAATAAATACATTATTTATGTATTATGTATTATTTATGCAGAAATACAACACATTATCACACTTTTTAGATATTCATTATATACCACTTTCTTTCTAATACAAAGTCAAAGACATTGAGATCCTTCCCCCATGGATAGATGTGTCCCAAATACCTATGAAAGACTGGCAATTCATTATTCATTCATTCAATCATATTTATTCATTCATTCATTCATTCATATTTATTGAGCGCTTACTGTGTGCAGAACACTGTACTAAGCGCTTGGGAAGTACAAGTTGGCAACATATAGAGATGGTCCCTACCCAACAGCGGGCTCACAGTCTAGAAGGGGGAGAGAGACAACAAAACAACACATATTAACAAAATAAAATAAATAGAATAATAAATATGTAAGTAAAATAGAGTAACAAATCTGCACAAACATATATACAGGTGCTGTGGGGAGGGGAAGGAAGTAGGGCAGGGGGAAGGGGAGGGGGACGAGGGGGAGAGGAAGGAGGAGGCTCAGTCTCGGAAGGCCTCCTGGAGGAGGTGAGCTCTCAGTAGGGCTTTGAAGGGAGGAAGAGAGCTAGCTTGGCGGATGTGCGGAGGGAGGGCATTCCAGGACACGGGGAGGACGTGGGCCAGGGGTCTATGGAGGGACAGGCGAGAACAAGGCACAGTGAGGAGGTTAGCGGCAGAGGAGCAGAGGGTGCGGGCTAGAAGGAAAAAAGGAAGGTGAGGTAGGAGGGGGCGAGGTGATGGAGAGCCTTGAAGCCAAGAGTGAGGAGTTTTTGCCTGATGCGTAGGTTGATTGGTAGCCACTGGAGATTTTTGAGGAGGGGAGTAGCCTTATCATTTATTGTGCTTTTCTTCCCTTGGCTAGGAGCCCATTTTTCTATCTAATAATTATATTAAGTACTTACTATATGCCAAGCACTGAACTAATAATAATAATGATGATGATAATAGCTTTTGTTAAACCCTTACTCTGTGTCAAAGCACTGTTCCAATCGCTGGGGTAGACACAAGCTGATCAGGTTGGACACAGTCCCCATCCTAGATGGGGCTCACAGTCCTAATCCCCATCTTCCAGATGAGGTAACTGAGGCTCAGAGAAGTGAAGTGACCTGCCCGAGGTCACACAGGAGACACATGGCAGAGCAGGATTAGAACCCAGGTCCTTCTCTATCCACTAGGCCCCTATGCTTCTCTCAACCTAACTGACTAGGCAACGGGCAATGAGCTAGGGAAGACACTTGGATGTCCAGGATGGGTGCCCACGGTTGGGGAACCCTGGGCCGGGAGAGACAGTACGCCCGTTGGGACCTTGTTGCCCAACATTTAATAGAACTTCTGTCTGGCACTGTTTCCCTTTGGAAATCCAGCAGAAGGGGTTTTTCTCAGCCTTTGGCTCCTGGAAGCTATCTGATTAGGTCAGAAGGGCAGGAATTAATTGGGAGGACGGTGAAGAGAGGTTAGAAGGGGGTAAGCGATTGAGAGGAGGCTTGGAAAGATCGCAGTTGGAAAGGAAGCAGCATGGCCTGTGGAAGGATTGTGACCTGCAAGTCCGGGGATCCGAGTTCCAATTCAGTCTCCACCACTCACCCACCGGGTCACCCTAGGCAATTCACTTAACTTCTCCGTGCCTCAATGTCCTCATCTGTCAAATGGGGATTAAGTGCCTGACCTCTATCTCCTTGGAGTGAGAGCCTCACGAGACCATACTGACCTTCCTGCCTCCCGCCTCTCCTATCTCCAGTCCGTACTTCGCCCTGCTGTTCAGATCAGAAATCTAGAAAAAATCATTCTGTGCACCGTTGGTTTTTTATGGTATTAAGCGCTTACTATGTGTCAAACACTGTTCTAAATTCTGGAGTAGGTGCAAGTTAATTAGGTCGGACACAGTCCCTGTCCCATATGGGGCTCACGGTCTAAATAGGAGGGAGAACAGGTACTCAAACTCCATTTTACAGTCGAGGAAACCGAGGCACAGAGACATCAAGTGACTTGCCCAAGATCACATAGCAAGCAACTGGGAGAGCTGGGATTAGAACCCAGGTCCTTTTGACTCCCAGGTCTGTGCTTTTTCCAGTTAATCAATCATGATTATTGAGCACTTACTGTGTGCAAAGCACTATACTAAGCGCTAGGGAAAGTACAGTGGAACAGTACAACAGACACATTCTCTGTCCACAACGATCCTACAGTCTAGAGAGGGAGACGGACATTAATATAACTAAATAAATTACAGATATGTACATAATTTCCACTAGGCCACGCTGCTTCTCTCCATCAACCCCTTGCCTGTAAATCTTGCCCCGACCTCTTGCCCCCTTCATATCTGACAGATGACTCTCCCCTATCTTCAAAGCCCTATTAAAATTACACCTCTTCCAGGAAGTCTTCCCTGACTAATCGCTCATTTTCCCACCATATTCTGTCTCCTTTCTGCATTATCTTTGCACCATAGTCTGCACCCCACAGCACTTATACTCAGATCTTTCCTCTACATGTAAGCTCCTTGAGTGCAGTGATCATGTCTACTTTATTGTACTCTCCCAAGCACTTAGTATAGTATTCTGCAGAAAATCAGAGCTCAATAGATACCATTGATTGATTGATTGATGTGGAGTTAGAGAGTGTGTCCGAATTGACTGAAATGCATCTATCCCAGTGCTTGGCACATAGTAAGCACTTGACAAATACCTCAAAAATTACTTCAAGGACAGTGCCTGAGGCCTAGGGTAAAAGGCTTCTAGTCCCTACTCTGTCCCTTCCTTGCAGTGCGGCCCTAGACAAATCACTTAGCCTCTCTGGCCTCAGTTTCTTCATCTGTAAAATGGGGATATCTCTATCTCTCAGAGGGGTGGGATGAGGATAAAATGAGATAACTGATATGAAAGAACTCTGAAAAATCTACCAAAACAAGGTATTGTTGTTTTCATTATTATTATCATCATGATTAGTAATAATAATAATATTTGTTAACCGCTTACCAAGTGCCAAGCACTGGGGTAGATACGAGATAATCAGGTCCCACATGGGACTCACAATCTAAGTAGAGGTAGAGCAAGTATTGAATCTCTATTTTCCAGGTGAGGGAACTGAAGCACAAAAAATTAAGTGACTTGTCCGAGGTCACCCAGCAGACATGAAGCAGAGTCAGGATTAGAACCCAGGTCCTCTGACTCCCAGGCCTGTACTCTTTCCACTAGGCCATGCTGTTTTTATTATTATTATTAAGGAGCTGGGGGTATCCTCAAAAGCCACTCTCCACTCTCACTTAATATGCTTCTCCTTCAGAGACATTCATTTATAGGATTCCTCTTCCCAAGTCTTCAGCATCTTCGTTTTTTTTATGGTATTTGTTAAACGCTTACTATGTTCCAGGCACTGTACTAAGCACTGGGTAGATACAAGCTAACCAGTTTGGACACATCCCTATGCCACATGGGGCTCACAGTCTTAATCCCCACTTTACAGGTGAGGTAACCGAGGCAAAGAGAAGTTATGTGACTTGCCCAAGGTCACCCAGCAGACAAGAGGCAGAGCTGGGATTAGAACCCAGGTCCTTCTGACTCCCAAGTCCATGCCCTATCCACCAGGCCACACTGCTTCTCCTCTTGTTCCCCTGATTGGATAGCCAGGTTGTCGGTGGGATGGCATAAATGCACACGGAGACCCTGGTGTTCCTCTTAGAGTTTGAACCGGAGATTTTAAAATTTTCTCTAGGGAAAGGGGGCATATAGGAACTCCCGGGCTGAGATCTGTCCAACTCCTACCACTTGAGTCCCCCTGCCTGACTTCACTACCATTTCCCAGCTAGGGTTCACCTTGGACTTTGAAGTATTCATATCTGGGACTCAAACAAGGTCCCTCATCCTATTTTTGTGATCAAACAATCCCTGGAGTCATCCAGGCAAGGCCAAACTTTCCTATAGGAAAACCAGCTAGCCTGGTGGCCAGCTAACCTGAGAGGTTTCAGGCGGCCGCTTGAGCCTTTGATGGACTCGGCTTTTTCCTGTTCTTCTTTCCCTTTGATTGCCTATTTTTGTCAAGAAAAGCTGCCCGATAAGGCCCTGTAGGTTATTCACTCATTATGTCCGAGTCCTGAGATCTGACTCACCATCCCAGTTCAAATCCTAGCATTACGAGTGGCTCTGGGGCTAAACATCACAGGAGCGATCAGACTATAGTAGAGGTTTAAAAGGCCAAAGCAGTGTCACATGGGGAAATCAGATAGCCATTTTCACTCTGAAACCCATTAAGACCAGCCCACGCAGGGCTGAATTCAGACTCGAGGCAGATCGGAAGTAGCCCAGAGCAGCTGGGTAGCCATTTAGCCTTAAATCCGAACAAGGCCGGCTTCAGACATCCTGCTGCTGCAGTAAGGTGGGGCCTCAAGGGTCCACCCACACTTGCCACGTGAACCCATAATGTCCCACGGTGCTCATTCTCAAGTTCTATAATAATAATACTATTTGTTAAGTGCTCACTATGTACTAAGCATTGTAGTAAGTACTGGGGTGGATACAAGATTAGCAGACACAGTCCCTTTCCCACGTGGAGCTCACAGTGTAACAACCCTTTTCCTGCTTGCCGTTTGCCATAGGCACTAACAGCACACTGCATCAAGTGTGTGCTCAATAAACACTAACACTAATGCTAGGCTGGTTTTTCTGAATTAATTATCCTCCAATTGTCCACTGTTATGCCACATTATTTGAGGCTACGCTGCATTGTGCTTTATAGTGTTTATTCTCCTCTCCCTAATTGTTTATGTCCAATTTCAGTTCAGCAATCAGCAGCTGTTAGTGAATCGACACGTCCCATGGAGTGAAGATATGTTGCAATAAGGATCACCTTGATGCTGGAGTTGACTAAGTTTCATGAACTCAGAGCAGATAATCCTATCTCACCAATAGGTGCAGAGTCCAGAAGACAGCAAGTTTATTGAGCATCGGGAAAT
Organism: Tachyglossus aculeatus; assembly: GCF_015852505.1. Classification (NCBI taxonomy): domain Eukaryota; kingdom Metazoa; phylum Chordata; class Mammalia; order Monotremata; family Tachyglossidae; genus Tachyglossus; species Tachyglossus aculeatus. The sequence continues at coordinate 25,344,056 of NC_052077.1, read as the reverse complement.
TATCCTACATCGAGTTACTTGATCTGAGGATTTCCCCAGCAGCTAAACTAGGTCCCACCTGGCAAAATGGTTGCTAGAAATGTCCATACCTCCTTATACAGGTGACTGAATGATCTTACAATCACTACAGAACACAGTCCTGACCCTAAAGGACATATTTCTTCTTCCCACAAAGATGAATGGCTGTGCATTTTACTGTTCCTCTCCAGCCCTGGGAAAACAGCCAAATACATAGCAGTTTAGTCCTACTGAGTCACCAGGGAAAATCCTATTGGAATGAAACAAGTAACCTGCTCCAGTGAATCTTGGCTCCATTAGGTAGAATACTTCCCTATTGGAATGATCAAGACTTTGCTCACTGAAGGCAAAGAGAGAAAAAAATGTGCTATGACAAGCTAAGACTATATTAGCCAGTATCACAAGATTAAGGAATACAAATTAGCCATCTGCAGGTTCCAGGGTGATCTATCTTTTTAGGGAGAACTAGATGTTATTCTTTTTTTTTCCAGAGGTAGCAAATAAATCATTTCAATAGTGGGCCCTTCTCTTCCCTATGCCCCTTTGGATCAAAGGCCAACTTGCTTTCAGCAGCTATACACAAACCAATTTTAGGAAGAAAGCAGTAAATTTTTGGTTTGGTAATAATTTCTCTTTGAAGTAAACATTAGAAATTGGTGGCAGGGAATAGAGTTCTTCTTCTCTGCCCTTAAATGATCTGAAAAATAATATTTTTTTCAAAAAAAAATTTCCCAGGTTGAAGGAGGAAATATATTCTTAGGAAATAAGAATGGGTTCATTTAGCTATCAACAGTTGAGGGAGAAAGAAAGAGAAGAGAGAATCATAGTGTCTCAGTGCTTAATTTAAGCAGGTGAATCCCTGTTAGGTAGGCAGCAAAAGGCCATTTCAGGCCTCAGCAGCTTATTAGTGAGGAACCTGAGGCACAGATGGCTAAATGATTTGCTTAAGATCAATTTGTAGAAGGCAGAGCTGAGACAAAAATTAATTTTATCTGGATTCCAAATCCTATGCTCCTCTGTTGGAGTTGTAAGATGCTTGAGGGCAGGGATTATGTCTACTAACCCATTGTACTCTTCCCAAGCACTTGATACATCATTCTCCACAAAGTAAGCTTGCAATAAATGCTATGCTCATTTTGGGCAGGGAAAGTGTCTGTTTATTGTTATATTGTACTTCCACATGCTTAATGCAGTGCTCTGCACAAGTAAGCGCTCAATAAATATGATGGAATGAATGAATGATTTAATATTGATTGATTGAAATATTATTAGACAAAATTTGGTCTTCAAGAAGCATCTCATTTCAGCCTGCAAGATATTCTATAAAATACAGGATAGCATAAAAGCAAGGAGTGCAGTTTAACCAGCTGCTAGCAGCTGATAAAAATGTCTTTCAGTGTCTGGATTATACAATCCCCTGGTTGAATAATCTGATAATATGCACCTGCTGATTAAAAAAAAAAATTCACTTCCTGAAAACACAAATCCCTTTTCTTTTGACAAAAAGTCAGAGGTTTTTAAATATAAATTTAAAAATAGATTTAAATATAGTTCCCCTTACAGTTAGAAAATTTCATATATGTATATTGTATATTAGACTAGATTACAGATACAATTTTGAGTATCTGTGAAGAAAGCTAGTGAAAAAATTAGAGGCTCAGTGTAGCTTCAGTGAGTAGTTGTATCAGTAATAATGATGAAAATGATATATGAAAACAAGTTGTATGATACTGTTTTTATCATTTGGGAAGGTAGATCACATATTACAACAATCTGTTCATGTGCTTGTATGTTCATATCCCAGATACAGAATCTAATTAAATTTCACATTGAGCCTTAACAACTGAGGGCATTTCAATAGCATCTAAAAATACAAATTTAAATCAATTGCAGATATGTAAACTTCTAAACCTAGTGTATAAGAAAATGAACTATGGCCAATTAAGAATATTGTATTTGTTGTGCAATTATAGTACTAAAGGGACAGTATGAAATGGTATAGTCAGGAACATTATGGGAAAGGGGAATTCTGATGCATGTAACAGAAAATATAAGGACAGTTGCTATGGTAACTGCCTTTTCTTACTGAGTCGGGGGGTGGGAATGGTTGCCTAGATATTTAGCAAACAGCAATTTTTTAGGTTTTGCACGGTCGGTAACATTCACATCTGCATAAAACAAGTTCTACTGTATCAGTAGATCATATCTGTACTACCTTTCTATTTATTTCTATTTTTTTCATTTAAATTAAAGGATTATTGTCTGAGGAGGGAATAGTCATTGGGCAGGGTATGGTTTCTAGCAGGGTGGGGAAAGAAGGGAGAAGTGTCAGAGAAGAAATAAATGAAGAAGTGAGGGGATGGGTTTGGTGGAACTAAAGATAGAAAGAAGGAGGGGAAATGGAATCAATCAAGTAATGAGGTGGAGTTTCCTTCTGCACTGAAATCTTAACCTCCCAACAAAATTTAGATTAGCAGCACTATACAAACTCACCAAGTCAGACCAGGGAAAATAAATCTGATTAGACTCTGTACCTGATGGCTTTTTTTGGGTGGGGGGGATTAGTTAAGTGCTTACTATATCCTCTAGACTGTGAGCTTGCTGTCAGCAGGAATGTGTCTGTTGTTATAGTGTACTCTTGGCAAACGTTTAGTACAATGCTTTGCACACACTAAGTGCTCAGTATATATGATTGAATGAACGAATGAATGGCAAGCCCTCTTAAGAGCCTTGCAGTAGAACTGATCATTCCACCCTTCAAATTCAATTTTTCCCAGTTACATATTTACTTATGCAAAACTAAAACAGAAGCAAAAATACATAGCGATCTTTTAACTAGAATTTACTAAAGTTATCTTTCTGTTTTTTGACTACATTGGTTCATATTTTTCTAAAAATTAACCAAATAATTTTCCATTGTCTATTTTTAATCAGACCAGTTCATATTTTTCTAAAAATGAGCCAACTAAGTTTTCATAACATATCTTCTGGAATAATTATATGGCTCTTAATTACCATGAGTTATGAGTATATTTAAAATTCGTAAAAATTCTCCATTGCCTTCTTTTTTTGAAAGCATAAACCAATTTTTCATAGCCCTCTAATGGAGGGAGACATCAGCTCGAGTGTGCTGTGAATGCTAAGTTGTTTTTTAAAATCGTTTTAATGATCAAAACTTATTGAACCTAGTGGAAACATAATTTTTATGGTCTGGTTAAAATTAAGATCAAGAACCTTGTCAGAATGACTGCTTAAGCATTTACTTATTTGACCATCTGTGAGTTTTGCAAAGTACAGCTTCTTCTGATATGTGACGCTGAACCCATCTCACTTAAAACCAACAGAGCTACTTTCTAGTTCTCCCATATTCATTCATTCAATTGTATTTATTGAGCACTTACTGTGTGCAGAGCACTGTACTAAGCGCTTGGGAAGTACAAGTTGGAGTTGTTGTTTGTCATCCCAAGAAAATCACTGCTTTTTTTCTAAGTTGAAATGGAATAACAGTAATAAATTCCACCACCACAAATACATGTTGTCCCCAATATGTTCCTGTATAGCCCAAGACACGTGGTTCTATTGGAAAAAGCAACAGGGTAAGAGTCTGCAGAAGTTTCCCCACATGAAAAATAGGGTAAAATTCCTTCCTGTCTCTTTAAGGGTGATTAGATTAGATTTAAACACCTGTACAGTACTATTAGGACTCCAGAGATCATCATTATATAAATTCAAGGTATGAGGTAGTTAATGTACATATGGCACATTAACTATGAGAATAATGGTGGATTTGAGCTCTGTTCTCCACTGAGCTGAAGCAGGAGGCCTGCTGGGTTTTTCTTTCATTGTAGATATTGGACAAATGAATAATTACCTCACTTCCAGAGGGTGCTTAATAGCCATTAAATAATTTTGAAATCCATTCTTTTGTCTAAAGTACCCGAGCATACCTCCTTTGTTCCTTCTTTGAGAAACAGCATGGCCCAGTAGAACCGGGACAGGCCTGGGAGCCATAGGAACTGGGTTTGAATCCTGGCTCTGCCACTCACCTTGTATGTGACCTTGGGCAAATCACTTAACATCTCGGTGGCTCAGTTTCCTCATCTGTAAAATGAGGATTAAATACATGTTTTCCTTCCTGTTTAGACTGTGAGCCCTATGTGGGAAAGGGGCTGTGTCCGACCTGAATAAACTTGTATCCACCCTAGTGTTTAGTTCAGTGCTTGGCACAGAGTAGGCATTTAACAAAATACACTATTATTATTCTTTTAACTTCCATCTGAAGACAGGCAGCTTTTGCTGAACATCTTTCTACCCGACTGGCAGTTCGGAGGGCTATATCTTATTGCAGTTCTGTATGGTCTATTCAAGAGTAGCAAGCGGAGTAGGGATATTAGGAGTAATAAAGTAGTAGGATTAGCAAAGCAGTATAAGTAGCACTACATACTCCTTACACTCAAGCAACTGGCATACACATAAGGATATTGTGTAATATCCTTGAACTGTGAGAAGGGGTACCACATTCACCTCTCCCCCTCAAACGTCCACTCACGAGTTGGCTTCATGTAGGAGAAATTGGGCTCACTAACAAATGACCTTTCATTCATTCATTCAGTCATATTTATTGAGCGCTTACTATGTGTACAGCACTGAACTAAGTGCTTGGGAAGTACAAGTTGGCAACATATAGAGACGGTCCCTCCCCAAAAATGGGCTCACAGTCTAGAAGGGGAGTGTAAGCTCATTGTAGGCAGGGAATATGTCATATGGCTGCTATATGGTACTCTCTGAAGTGCTAGTACTGTGCTCTGAACACAGAAAGCACTCAATAAATTTGATAGAACGATTGATGTATGCTCTCCCATCTGCATGTACTGTCAATGGTATTCATTTAGCACTTACTGTATGCAGAGCATTGTGCAAAGGACTTGGGAGAGAACAATACAACGGAGCCACTTTGCTGTGTGAGCTTGGGCAAATCACTTAATTTCTCTGTTGCCTCAGGTATTTCATCTGTAAAATAGGGATTAAGACTGTGAGCCCCATGTAGGCCATAGACTATGTCCAACCTGATTAGCATGGAACAGAGCCTGGCACATAGGAAGCACTTAAAAAATACCATAAAAAGATAGTCAGTAGACACATCCCCCGCCCACAACAAGCATATGTAGGAAGAGCTTTCAGTCATGAGTCTGCAGAGAAATGCTTTGAAGGACAAAGTTGGAGGGAAGGGAGAATTCATCCTTTCCTTATCCCCATTTTCAGTACCAAGTATTTATACCAGCCTGAATTGAATGTGGCTTTGAGGATGCACAAAGCCATGTGGGACAGCAAGAAACAGCTGTATGGATGGGCCAAAAGGGCTCCAATTCTGCTAGCAGCTCAGCAGCTGCTCTTATGCATCATTTAGCACCTCAACATGACTTTAAGAACTTCTGGGCAGGCTTGGGCTTGGCACCAATTGTTTTAGAGACAGGTCCTCGGCGGGAGAACAGACAAGACCTCTAGACTGTAAACTCAATGTGGGCAGGGAAAGTCCCTGTTATTATATTGTATTCTCCCAAGTGCTTAATGCAGTGCTCTGCACACTCTATTTATTTATTTATTTTACTTGTACATAGCTATTCTATTTATTTTATTTTGTTTTATTTTATTTATTTTATTTTGTTAGTATGTTTGGTTTTGTTCTCTGTCTCCCCCTTTTAGACTGTGAGCCCACTGTTGGGTAGGGACTGTCTCTATATGTTGCCAATTTGTACTTCCCAAGCGCTTAGTACAGTGCTCTGCACATAGTAAGCGCTCAATAAATATGATTGATGATGATGATGATGATGCACACAGTAAGTGCTCCATAAATAAGATTGATTGACTGACGGAGAATGAAAGAGAGGAAGTTGAGAGGGAAAGGGCTAAAGTTGCTTGCTCTCTCTGCTGCTCCTTTGGAATAATAATGATGGCATTTGTTAAGCGCTTACTATGTGCAAAGCACTGTTCTAAGCGCTGGGGGGATACAAGGTGATCAGGTTGTCCCACGTAGGGCTCACAGTCTTAATCCTCATTTTACAGATGAGGTAACTGAGGCTCAGAGAAGTTAAGTGACTTGCCCAAGGTCACACAGCAGACATGTGGTGGAACCGGGATTCGAACCCATGACCTCTGACTCCAAAGCCCGGGCTCTTTCCACTGGGCCACGGAATGTGCAGGGCTCTTCCGTGAGGCACCTCAAAGAGATTTTCAGGCTTAATAAGAATGATAATAAAAATGTCTTTAAGATAAAGAATGAATTTTCTTGTCGCATTCATCTAAGAATAAAGCATTTTCAGTGAAGAGCGTTTTGGGCCACAGTGTTCCTCTTCACTTTGCTAGTTCAGGTTATCAAAGCAATCAAGAAGAAACAGTGTGGTTTAGTGGATAGAGCCCAGGCCTAGGAGTCAGGAGGTCATGAGTTCTAATCCCGACTCTTCCTCTTGTCTGCTGTTTGACCTTGGGCAAGTCACTTCACTTCTCTGTGCCTTAGTTACCATTGTATAACACCCCCCATAGCTCTTGTGTATATATGTACATATTTATAATTCTATTTATTCATATTAATGATGTATATGTATCCATAATTCTATTTTTTATATGGCTTCTATTATTGCCTGTTTACTTGTTTTGTTGCCTGTCTCCCCCCTTGTAGACTGTAAGCCCGTCATGGGCAGGGATTGTCTCTAATTGTTGCTGAATTGGCAGGCAGAAATAATTTCCTCCAATCTGTCCTCTCCACCTACCCAGTTCTCGTGCCTTCATTCTGGAGTTTCTCAGTAAATTTCTTGAATCCAATCCAGTCCTGAATATCTTACGGAAAACTTTCAAAAGCAAAATACGTGGTGTGGAAGAAAATATGTCAAACAGATTAAATATGCATTTGAAAAGCTCTATAGCAATTCCATAAGGAAGTAGCAGGAAATGACAAAACTTCTGCTTAACTACTAAGGGTTCCATGACTGTCAGCTCTGTTGTCTGCTCTTTTTTGGAACCACCTCTTATTTTTGTGACATTTAAAACACGGAAATCTTGTTAAATTCCTATGGAAAATTTTCCTAGTAACCAACTTCAAGGTAGAAAATGGGAGAGTAACCTAGGTTCAAAGAATGGTCTTCTGTTTTAAATTACTTCTAGTGTGTGAGTTCAAAAACAAAAATTCATGTTGTGAAAAACAGAGAGGGATCTGGGCTGCCAGTAAAGGAAACTATGAAACACAGTTCTCTCAATTTAAGAGAGAAAATGGCCTAGTGGAAAGAACATGGACATGGGATCCAGAGGAGCTAGATTTTAGTCCTGCCTCTGCTACTTGTCTGCTGTATGACCTCCGACAAGTCACTTTACTTCTCTTTGCACCAGTTACCTCATCTGTAACATGGGGATTAGGACAGTGAGCCCCATGCGGGACATAGATTTTGGCCAACCTGATTTGCTTGTATCTTCCCCAGAACTTAGTAATAATAATAATAATGATGGCATTTATTAAGTGCTTACTATGTGCAAAGCACTGTTCTAAGAGCTGAGGAGGTTACAAGGTGATCAGGTTGTCCCAGAGGGGGCTCACAATCTTAATCCCCATTTTACACATGACTTAACTGAGGCACAGAGAAGTTAAATGACTTGCCCAAAGTCACACAGCTGACAAGTGGCAGAGCCGGGATTTGAACCTATGACCTCTGACTCCAAAGCCCATGCTATTTCCACTGAGCCATGCTGCTTCTTAGTACTGAGCCTGACACATAGAAAGCACTTAACGAATACCATTAAAGATAATATTTTCTTATCTGTCCCTATACCTTTGTTTAAACAAGTAAATCTATAGACCTACTCCCTTCAAGGCCCTACTGAGAGCTCATCTCCTCCAGGAGGCCTTCCCAGACTTAGCCCCTTCCTTCCTCTCCCCCTCATCCCCCTCTCCATCCCCCCCATCTTACCTCATTCCCTTCCTCACAGCACCTGTATATATGTATATATGTTTGTACATATTTATTACTCTATTTATCTATTTATTTTACTTGTACATATCTATTCTATTTATTTTATTTTGTTAGTATGTTTGGTTTTGTTCTCTGTCTCCCCCTTTTAGACTGTGAGCCCACTATTGGGTAGGGACTGTCTCTATATGTTGCCAAATTGTACTTCCCAAGCGCTTAGTACAGTGCTCTGCACACAGTAAGCGCTCAATAAATACGATTGATGATGATGATGATGGAAAGAAAATGGACAAGGTGGAATGTGGAACATGTAGGAGAGTCACAACTTTGTAGCCCTCCACTTCTCTATATGTTATATGATTCATTTTAACATTTTAATTTCTTTTCAAACTGAGCTAGTGCTGTTTTGGGAAACTAATGCATTTCACCAAAGTTAATAAAAAACTCAGTAAATCATTTCTGTGAATTCCGAGACACTATAACTTTTTTATTTCCCATTTTTACCTGCCTCCCTGGATCTCTGACACCAGAGTTTTCTCACATTAGCCACTGTTCCCATAGCCTCTTTATCCCATCCATTAACTATTTTGTGTCATCTTCCCCTGTTAGATTGTAAGCACTTTCAGAGCAGGCATCATGTCCGTGTGTGTCTGGGCTTGGGTCCTTTACCTCCATTGCACCTGAGAAGCAGTGGGCCCTAGTGGAAAGACGTAGGCCTGAAAGTTAGAATTCTGAGTTCTAATCCCAGCTCTGCCATATGTCCTTGGGCAAGTGAAATCACTTCTCTCAATCTCTGCTTCCACATCTGCAAAATGAGGATTAAATATGTTTTCCTTCCCCCTTAGGCTCTGAGTCCCATTTTGGACAGGACTGTGTCTTGTCTGATTGCATTGTACCCACCTCTGATTAGACATTGATATAAATAAATGAGCAATTTATAATGTATAATTAAAGTATCAATAATACTTCCTTCAGCCTCACTAGATCATACTATGCTTTACTCTGCTGATTCAAAATTATGGTTTGATTTCCTAAGTAAGGCCTCGGTCTTAAAGATTTTTTTCAAGCACACTCTATTTTTCAAATCCCAGAGGTTAAGATCCCTGAGTAATTAAACAGGTTTTGATCCATTCTTGGTCCCAGCTGAATCATAGTTATTCAAGTCAGCTAAAATGTGATTTTCAAAAGATTAGTTTTAAAGAACTAAAACCAATATTTTCTTTTTCCATGGTTGGCATGATTATTGGCACTTAAAAATACATGGGCTGAGAGGGACATAGACTTGAGCATGAAAATGAAAGGAAAATCCCCTCCTTATCTGTGTTATATCTGGAATGTTCCAAGTTTACTAGTCAGGCAAAATAATATTGAACCTTCAGCTCACTGAATTTAAAATTTCAACAGGCTTGAGAGAGAAGGTTGCTTTTCATCCTTTCTAGATTGGCTTATGTAAAGATGCAGGAATTGCTCTTGTAGAAAAGGAAAACTTGGGAAATGCACAGATTTGGTCTTTCTGAAGGGAAAATTCTTATCTCAGTTCTTATCAACTGATTTTTTTAATGGCATTTGTTAAGTCCTTACTATATGCCAAGCATTATTAAGTACTGGAGTAGATGCAAGCTAATCAGGATGGACACAGTCTCTGTCCCACATGGAAATCACAGTCTTAATCTCCATTTTATAGATAAGGTAACTGGAACACAGAGAAGTTAAGTACTTGCCCAAGGTCACACAGCAGACAAGTGACATGTCTGGTATTAATAATAATAATAATAATAATAATAATAATAATAATAATAATGGCATTTGTTAAGTGCTTACTATGTGCAAAGCACTGTTCTAAGCACTGGGGGGCTATAATGTGTATTAGAACTCAGGTCCTTCTGACTGCTAGGCCTGTGCCCTATCCATGAAAGAGAAAGAGGAGATTCTAATCAATCTTCAGAAATTTGCGAATAAGAATGAAAAACTTAGATCTTACATTTTAAGTAACCATCCTAAGCAATGAGTCATTTTATGTAGCATTCGATGTGATGTGTCATAAATCCAATTACATGAACCACTAGCAGGTAAGAATTCAAAAATCCACTCTGAACCCTGCATTCTTCAGTGCTACTTCAAGGGGGATAGAGTATCCAAATCATTTGCTTCTGATTTTCCAAATCCTAACTGGGAAAGCTTCTTGATGGAAGAAGTACAGTGCAAATCACAATGTAGGTGCTTAATAAATGCTACTGTGGGCAGGGAATGAGTTTTTATGTTTTTGTATTGTACTTTCCCAAGCACTTAGTACAGTGCTCTGCACACAGTAAGTTCTCAATAAATATGATTGACTTACTGACACTGTTGCTTTATCCCAACATCTAATACATGTGTGTACGTGTGTGTGTGTGTGTGTGCGTATATATGTATATATGTATATCTGTTCTTCCTTTTCAAAAACAACACTAATGATAGTGCTTTGATTTGGAGCAATAATAATAATAATAGCATTTATTAAGCGCTTACTATGTGCAAAGCACTGTTCTCAGTGCTGGGGAGGTTACAAGGTGATCAGGTCGTCCCACGGGAGGTTCACAGTCTTAATCCCCATTTTACAGATGAGGTAATTGAGGCACAGGGAAATCAAGTGACTTGCCCAAAGTCACACAGTTGACAATTGAAGGAGCCAGGGTTTGAACCCATGACCTCTGGCTCCAAAGCCCGTGCTCTTTCCACTGAGCCATGCTGCTTCTCTAATGGGAACTTATATTTCTTAAAATCAGGTGCAAAGGTGCCAGACAAAGGTGCTTTTCATCTTGTAAAATAATTTTTAAAAGGAAAATAGCATGTTTTCAATTTTACCAATATCTCCTGTGCTAGTATATAAAATATAAAAATGCTAAAATCTGCTTCTATTAACTACCAAGTTCAATATTAGTGATTTTGAATTTTAGAAAACTAAAATTCAGTCATTTTTAATCCAACCAATTTCCATATATTTGTCCTCACTGTCTCAAGTCAAACTATGAAACAGATCTGAACATTTAAAATCTTAGAAAGGAAACTGAATTGTTTTAATGTCCCATATGAATGGCCTCATAATTATTCTATGTAACTTCACCTCTCACATCACAAAACAGAAATTCATGTTTTTGAAGCTGGTAAAAGCAATTTACTTTGGGTTTGGAAGATAAGCTTTTAGTAATAAGCTCTTAGACTGTGAACCTTTTAGACTGTGAGCCCACTGTTGGGTAGGGACTGTCTCTATATGTTGCCAACTTGTACTTCCCAAGCGCTTAGTACAGTGCTCTGCACACAGTAAGCGCTCAATAAATACAATTGATTGATTGATGAGCAAGAATAATTTCATCCCAGAGGTATTTTTGTGAAAATCTTAACAGATAAAAAATAAAGTATAGAAAAGCTTTGGCTCCACTGTGGTCCAATTCAATCATGTTAAATGAAGTTACAGTGAAATGTGAAAGCAGGGTAATTTGGGATTTGATTGAACCAAAAATGAGATTCATTATGAAACAATGTACAATAAGCCAACATTGAAAGCTATGGGGCAGAATAAACCAAAGATATGACAGAAATTTGGAAGACAAATAAATAATATTAACTGTTCATTTTTATCCCTACATCAAAGTTTCCACCTAAGCCATGGAGCAACCAGACACTTCTAAGTCAACACCAGTGGAGGAAAGGTCTTAGTTACCACAACCCAAGAGAAAAATCATGACTCTACATATATATTCTAAATTTGCTATGTCAAAAAAACTGTTCATCTCAGTGCAAAAACAGAGCTCTTTTCTGTTTTCCCTTTCTGCAAATCAAATTTAAAACTCTGGAAAAGTTCATTTAGCTCTTTCTGTCCTGTCATCATTAATCCAAAACATTCTCTTTTTCTTTCGATACAATAAGTGATTCTCCATAAAAATGAACTTCACCTTTGGAAAAATGTAATTTTACTCTTAAGCTTTTTTTCCCACAATAGGCAGGTAGCACATGCATTTGGAGAGGTTAAAAAGCCCTTAGGGGAGGTTGAACTGTTCATATTTTCTTTTTAGGGGAAAAGAAATCTGTCAAGTTGAATTTTATTCATTCTCATCAGAATCAAATTTTTCACAAGTTAGAAGAGATTGAACATTTCCCCTTTTACATCTTTGTACTACCTGAAATGACTTCTTATTCATAGTAGTCAATGTTTATTCCTTTTGGGAAATTTGTGAAGGAAGAAACTTCACTCATCCTTAGATAAACAAGTGGCAAATCATCAGTCCTGCTATAACTTATTCACCGATCCAGAACTGTGCTAGTTCTCTGTATGAAAATAACCCATAAGGAGAAAACATATTCTTACCGACTATCTACAGTTCCTTTCCTTGTCCCGGAGTTCATTCCAGCAATTTTCTCTAAATAGTTGGGCCACAAGAAGAAGTAGCACCACATAGAATTAAAAGAAAAGTTGTAGCTAGTCAGTTTTGTAGAAATGGTAAAAATGTTAACTGCCTCAGAAATTTACGACGGCCTCACTTCCAGAGCACTTTCTACATTTTTCAGTGAGTGAACAATACTGTGGATGAGAACAAAGGCTCACAATGGTTAATGGACCATAAAGTAGGTTTGTAATATTTTTTATATTAGTTAAGTGCTTACTATATGCCAAGCACTGTATTAAGCAATGGAGTAGATAATTCTATTTATCTTTTTTGATGGAATTGATGCCTGTCTACTTGTTTTGTTGTCTGCCTCCTCCTTCTAGACTGTGAGCCCATTGTTGGGTAGGGATTGTCTCTGTTGCCAAATTGGACTTTCCAAGTGCTTAGTACAGTGCTCTGCACAAAGTAGGAACTCAATAATTATGATTGAATGAATGAAGTAGATACAAGCAAATCAGTATGTACAGAGTCCCTGTCCCACATGGGGCTCACAGTCTTAATCTCTATTTTATAGATGAGGTAACTGAGGCACAGAAAAAATAAGTGACGTGCCCAAGATTCATTCATTCAATCATATTTATTGAGTGCTTACTGTGTGCAGAGAACTGTACTAAGCGCTTGGAAAGTTCAATTCAGCAACAGAGACAGTCCCTACCCAACAATGGGCTCATAGTCTAGAAGGGGAAGACGGACAGCAAAACAGAACAAGTAGACAAGGGTCAATACCAGCAAAATATATAGAATTATACATACATACACATCGACAACCACTGGAGATTTTTGAGGAGGGAAGTGACATGCCCAGAGCATTTCTGTACAAAGATAATCTGGGCAGCAGAGTGAAGTATAGACTGAAGCAGGGAGAGACAGGAGGATGGGAGATCAGAAAGGAAGATGATGCAGTAATCCTGTAGGGATAGGATGAGAGAATGAACCAGCAAGGTAGCGGTTTGGATGGAGAGGAAAGGGTGGATCTTGGCGATGTTGTGGAGGTGAGACCAGTAGGTTTTGGTGATGGATTGGATGTGTGCAGAGAATAAGAGAACAGAGACAAGGGTGACACCAAGGATGTGGGCTTGTGAGACGGGAAGGATGGTAGTGCCATCCACAGTGATGGGAAAGTCAGGGAGAGGACAGACTTTGGGAGGGAAAATAAGGAGCTCAGTCTTGGACATGTTGAGTTTTAGATGGTGGGCAGACATCCAGGTGGAGATGTCCTGAAGGCAAGAGGAGATATGAGCCTGAAGGGAGGGAGAGAGAACAGGGGAGGAGATATAGATTTGGGTGTCATCAGCATAGAGATGATAGTTGAAGATCACACAGCAGACAAGTGGCAGAGCTAGGATTAGAACCCGAGTCCTTCTGATTCCCAGCCCCATGCTTTATCCACGAGGCCTTGCTGCTTCTTAGGGGTGAATATTAATATGATTAATCTAAAAAGTGTATTAAGCACAATAAATGCTCCTAATTTGGGTCAACCTTCAATTCTGCGATCCGGAGAAACAGAATGTCTGGAAAATAAATATATATAATCTTACAGTGAAGGATCGTATTTTTTGCTCTGGTGAAGCATGGATTCAAAGAAATCTGACATAGCAATGGGTAGATCAGAGACCACTGTTGCAGAAGGGCCATTCTGCAAGCAGTAAAATGGAAGCTCTCCTTGAGCAAAGGCTTTATCAAGATCAAAATGGTAGAGGCAGGCCACAAAACAGAGACAGACCTATGTATGGGGCAAGTGTATTAAGGGAGCAAGAAACTCTCTTTACATGCAAAGAACTCTGCAAGAGAGTGTTTGTTCTGCATCAGTTTTTTAATGGTATTTGTTAAGTGTTTTCTAAGTGCTAGGCACTGTACTAAAATCTGGGATAGAAACAAGATAATCAGGTTGGACACAGTCCACTTCCCAAATGGTTCTCACAGTCATAATCCCCATTTTACGGATGAGGGAACTGAGGCCCAGAAAAATTAAGTGACTTGCCCAAAGTCGCACAGCAGACAAATGGGTGGGCGGAATTAGAAGCCAGGTCCTTTTGATGCCCAGACCCATTCTCTGTCCACTACACAACACTATTTTCCTTTTTCAGTCGTAGTCCTCTAGAGGGAATGACTCCCAATGTAAAGAACATAATCTTTGAAATATAACAGTGAAATTCATATAGGGAAAGTCTATATTGATGAACACTATGGAAATAGCAGTGGAAAGGAAAACTGTGGGGAATAAAATACCAATGGATAGGTAGACAATGACTAACAGTGCCACATTCTGCTATGAATGACAGTTTACACCGATGTATAAAACATGAACCTGGTATTATGTTTCTGGACCTAATGTGTAAACTGAATGGTTTGTTCCCAAGATGCCCTAATCCCCACAGGGATGTTAGCTTTCAGGTTTAAGGCACAATAGTCTCTCCACAGGGTACAGCATAGTTGAGCTTCTAAAATGATTTTTAAAAGACAATTCAGATGCAGTGTTTAACCCTAGAAATGCACACTGTTGGCTGGAAGCAACCAGGAATGTTAAGATATGGAAATTATATTTGGAAATCATAGTCACGTTTCATGGATCATTTAAAATATTTCCAGGAGCCTTGATTTATTTTTACTTTTCTTATGCAAGATGGCTTTCTCTCTTTTTTTACATTTTTGCTCAAGGCAAATGTTTTTAAAGGCAAGCTATACTTTATCGTTCAATGGGAACAGAAGTAAGTTATAGGAAACAACTATTAATGGCCTCTAACCAGATCTTGAATGAAAAAATAAGGAATGTAAAGATCAATGTAAAGCAAAAATCCAAAAAGACCTAGAAATGGAACCATCAGATGCTGTAATTTTAATGCTCATTAAACACTGTGCAGTCTGAAAGTTGAGTATAAAGTGACAATGCAATATATCAGTCTGCCTTGCCAATTATAAAACCTATGAAATATATCACTGTAATTAACATCTACTTAGAATACATAAATATAGCCTCATATCAGGTTTGTAGTAATTTTCCAGAAAGACAGAAACTGTAAAGTGAAAAAAATGCCCTATTTCCAGTAATTCACATCTACAAGAAATGGCCTAATTAAGCAAAACCAAAAGATATGGAAAACCAAGCAAATACAAATAATTAACCTTAGGCGTCCCCATCCTGAGGCAGAAATACATAAAAATCTACAGAATGTACTATTGTAAGAGCAAAATCAAATAATGCATTAATAATAAATCAATATATGAATGCATATTTGTAATATTTATAAGCTAATATATGTGAGCTTAATGCTGTAAAATAAGAGAGTTAATCATCTTGAGAACAAACTTGAGTTGATAGATGATTTATTAAGATTATTCAGAGATTGTTAAGATTCTAGTATTTTCAAAAAATATTTCTGGTCTTTGTCTTTCTCCATGTCTTCCTAACTTTATTTTAGAATACCTGAAGTATCAGTTTTAATGGATTTGGCTGCAGATGTGCAAGTAATGTACTTAACTTATTTGTTGGCTTGATGACTGGTAAAAAATAAACCAGGGGTCTGACAAATTTAAATAGTTTAATTCTGTCTCCCACATATAAGTTAGTAGAACACATAGTAGAACATATAGTATATAGTTAGTAGATTAATAACTGGATGAATGACAACACATAGCAGGAATTTGAAAAACTGGTTCTATACCTGGTTCTACTTGCATTTTACAGTTCATTTTAACCTATTTCTAATCACCTTCTGTGCTCTGCTGAGTGTGAAACATATAAACCAGTCCCTTCCTATGAAGTTTGAAGTCTAAACTGGATTCTTGGTTTCTTTTTTATAATGATATTTGGAAAATAATTGTCATAATTTCTACCAAACTTTTTTCATAACTCCAGCAAGCTGCCATTTTTAAATGATTGAAAAGAATGATGATGATGATGGTATTTGTTAAATGCTTATTATGTGTTACGCACTGCTCTAAGCACTGGGGTAGATCCAAGATAATCAGGTTGTACACAGTCCCTGTCCCACATGGGGCTCACAGTCTTAATCCCCATTTTACAGATGAGGCAACTGAAGCACAGAATGTCTTGCCAGATTTGCAAATTGGGATGGGTGGTTTCCCCAAGAGATCTCCACACAGTCCCACACCTCATTATTAATCCCAGTTTTTTACCAGATTTGCCAGAATGTCACACAGCAGACAAGTGGTGGAGTTGGGATTAGAATCCAGATCCCTCTGATTCCCAGGCCCGTGCTCTATCTACTAACCCACGCTGCTTCTCAAAAGTAACACATAATCAACAGTTGCTTTTTGCATTGTTAATCATAGCAGGTTATCAAGGCAAGGCTTATTTCTCTGCTTTTTGCTTTCAAGCTGGTATGATTCAAATTTGCTGTAAGAAACAGACTGTGATTTTCTCATCTTCTAGAAGCAAATCAGTAGGGGGTTGAATTTATTTGTTTGCATTTTCCTCTCCCCAGATTAAACGAATGTTGACGCAGTTTGCCTGTTTGCCATAATTCTCTGCTGAAAAGGTTTCCATACATGGACTCTTCTGGAAGTGAATAAAGGAAAACAAGAACAAAAGCTGAATCTGGGTTATAAACATTCCTCCACTATCCCTGCTGCTAGAGAAGCCATTTTCTTTATATTCGTAGCTTTAGATGTTGGATTTATAGGACATTGCACTTTGGGACCGAGAAACATGAACTACTTTTGTGAAGTATAGCAAATTAAAGCAGGATGGAAACTCTGAGAGAAATAGAAAGGTTTTTATTAATTTTCCTAGTTTATAAAACAGTCTGGTTGTTAAAGTAGGAACACAGGACCACTAGTTGAGCACTGCTGAACGGAGACATCAGAAGGTAAGGAACTGGGAATAATAACGAGGTGTGGGGCTGTGTGGAGATCCCTCGTGGAAACCACCCCTCCCCACAATTTATTGCATAATTCATAAAGAGAAAACCCTATTGAAGAAATAATATTTAAGGTTTGTGTGATCAAAAAGCAGACCAGACAATGGAGACTGTTGTAATGAGTCCATTTGTGAACGGTAAGAGTCAGCAGTGTTGTGTGGAGACATAAAGAGCAGTTATTTAGAGACAGTTACAGTGACATAACATACAGAACCCATCATCCCATTACCAGCTTCTGGGGGCCTTGCTGCCTTGAATTTATTTTTGGCTTTCTGTCTCCTGTTTAAGAAGAACCTGTAGGTTCTTAAATATATTTGGGAGAAGGATGAGAAAGATTGGAGTAAGAGGAACCAAATCCTTGTGAAGAAATTTTGTTGGCACATACCTCTGAGACTCCCATTAGCCCCTGCTCTGCTCAAGTACAGAAGGGAAATGCATAAGTAACAGTATGAAGCCTTCCAAACCTCTAAAACATTGGGAAGGCTGCAACTTTGATCATGACTATTTTAATTGTTGGGCTCTAAGCCACGAGGAACCTTAAGTTCTGCGGAACTCCATACTCTACTAAACCTGAAACTCTGTGAAGATACCGACAAAATAGTTAGATCTGTTCAACTCCAGTCATTCTTGTCTGCTTTTATGTTTTTTTTCTCCCTGGCATGACCTGCTGCATCTCAGGATGTAGTGTTATGGTCATTTGATAATGTCCATAAAATACTGGCATGACCTGCTGCATCTCAGGATGTAGTGTTATGGTCATTTGATAATGTCCATAAAATACTGGTTCCACAGGTACACAAGAACTTCCCCAAAAGACTAATTGGGTTTCAAACCAGAGAGGTACCAAATTCATTCATTCAATCGCATTTATTGAGCACTTACTGTGTGCAGAGCACTGTACTAAGCGCTTGGGAAGTACAAGTTGGCAACATATAGAGACGGTCCCTACCCAACAGCGGGCTCACAGTCTAGAAGGGGGAGACAGACAACAAAACAAAACACATTAACAAAATAAAATAGAATAATAAATCTGCACAAACATATATACAGGCACCGTGGGGAGGGGAAGGAGGTAAGGCGGGGGGGATGGGGAGGGGGAGGAGGGGTATCTTGTATCTACCTCAGCACTTAGAACAGTGCTTGGCACATACTAAGTGTTTAACAAATGCCATCATCATTATTATTATTATTATGTCTGCTGTGTGACCCTGGGCAAGTCACTTCACTTCTCTGTGCCTCGGTGACCACATCTGCAAAATGGGGATTAAGACTGTGATCCAACCGCATTTGCTTAGTACAGTGCTTTAGCACATAATGAGCACTTAAATACCACACTTATTATTTCCCAGAAGCCCTGTCTTTGGCCCTCTAAGGAATCTTGTTAACAAGAGCAGAGTAAGATGAGTCTAAAGGCCTGGGAAGAACAATGTGAAAAATTTGTATCTCACTTCGGCTTCCTCAAATTCTATAATCTCCCTGATTCATCAGTCTATGGGGATTTGTTCTGAGGAAGTGAGAGACACGTACAATTGCATCAGCGGTAGAATTTCCTGAGAGAAAATCTTCATGCATTAGGCAGACCTACTAAAACTAAGGCTACGATTAAGGTTCCAGAGTCCCCTGAGAGAAAATCTTCATGCATTCTGCAGACCTACTAAAACTAAGGCTATGATTAAGGTTCCAGAGTCCCCTGAGAGAAAATCTTCATGCATTCTGCAGACCTACTAAAACTAAGGCTATGATTAAGGTTCCAGAGTCCCCCCACCACCTCCCACCCCCAGTTCTGCAGTTTGTATCCCTCAGATTGTCTTCACTGCATGTCTGGTACACATGCCCTCCCTGACATGGCTGGAATTATCTTTACCAGTAGGAGGCTTGGCATGGCCATAGCAGGGAAAGGGAGGAAGAAAGGAATCCTGCCATTAGAATTGCCAAGGGACTCCTTTCTTCCTCTGCCATTCCTGCTGGTGAGAGCTTGGGTGTGGGTAGACACCTCCAGTTAAAAAATGTAAAGGAGACCTCTCTATCAACTAGGCAAAGAAACAGAAGAAAGCAGACTATTTCATATCTCTTTCAGGATCGTCAAACAGTGGACTGAGAGTCATGCATAGATCTTTTTCACTTGCCAAGAATCTGGGGCCTTTACATGCATTATTTCCCTGTTGTAGTGAATTGCTCCAGTCTTTTTGACAGTAGCTAACACTAATCCAAATTGTACTTTAGGGGACCAGGCTGGGGAGGACTTTAGCTTTAGAAAGCTCTGAAACCAGGAAGCTCTGAAAACATTTTCTACCCTTTGAAATAGCTTTAAATATACTTCCTCGGGCTCATTTCTCGCTTCATGACACTTTCTGGAGGTGTTTTGCATCTTTTCCCTAATTTATCAGTGGAATCATGTAGGTTGTTCTCAAATATCTTTGCTGCCGAGTACAAAGCCCCAGAACAAATAGAGCCAATGTGGGCTTTTAGATTGTCTCTGTTGAAGATTGTTTACTGTTGGACAGTGCAATGGAACAGAGGTGAATAGCAAGGGGACTTGCTGCCTGATAAACAGAGCTGGACAATCCATGATCACCTCCATTCTACAAGTATCAGAAACTGGCTTCATTGTTTAATGAACTTATGCTGTCTCTTTTTACAATAATAATTATGGTATCTGTTTAGTGCTTATTATATGCCAGGCACTGTGCTAAGTGCTTGGGTAAATAAAATGTAAGCAGATTGGACATAGTCCTTGTCAGCCAGTCAATCATATTTATTGAGTGCTTACTGTGTGCAGAGCACTGTACTGATTAGGAGAGTACAATACAACAATAAACAGAAACACTGGGGCTCCCAGTGTAGGAAGCAAGGCATGAACAAAGACATGACCTGAGGGAAGAGGGTTTGGAGAGTTTATATACTAGGTTCTGTTGGCAGACTTATAAGACATCAGAAAAGGTCTCTATGGCCCCAAATGAGTCCTAGTCATAAAAAAATGACAGACTCTCTCACAGTGGGAGGGTTTTTCTTCTCACCCAGGAATCTTTGATCAGCAGATACAGTTCTTACAGAATCAATGCTCAATCAACACATAAGCTATTATTGAATGATACACATAGGTGTGAAAATGACTTGGAGAAGGGGTGGGGTTTCGCTTAGAACACAAAAAAATATAATGAAATGTTCACAGCAAAAGTAACTAAGTTGATGAACTGTGAAGATCCATCACAATAAGTAGGGTAGATAAAACCTCACTTCACGCTGTCATTAATGACCACATAGATGGTGATGCTTCGGGTGACAGCTTTCTTGGTAAAGTGAAATTCTCCTTTGCTACACCTGATTTCCCCTCCTTATTCCCCCTCTTTAGGTGTAATTTTCTGGAATTGTTCTAATAGTAGGTGATCTGGACTTTGGCTTTCCTGGTCAATTCCTCCCCTCTGATACCCCCAGTCTCTTCTTGCCACCTTTAATAAAATCCATCTTGAAACATATTACTGAATCTGAAATTCCTTTGACTGTTGGCCTGGATCTTAACAATGGTGCATTCAGAGATCTCCACATCAGCAAAATTCACTCAGGGTTTGTGAGCAAAATGTGCTCCTGCTGGTCTTAGAAATAGCACACCACAGGCAAGGCAGCAATCCAGCTGGAGAGGGTTGGAGGAGAAAGAAGAGAAAGGGGACGAGAGAGGCAGTGTGTGGCCATTCTGAGTCTTGCCCTGATCTGTGTGATAGAAGTGGCATAGGAGCTCAGTTTCCTGGCGTGTTCACAGCTTTTCAGAGTACTTGTGAGGAGAATAGTCTTTGAAGAGAAACATCAATGTGAAGAATGTGATGGTAAAAATTTGCACGTGGGTTTTCCCTGCCCCAAGCTACAATTATCCTGGGGTTAAAATGAACTGAAATGTAGTGCCAGTAGCCTTCTCTCACCCTTCTATTCACCTTAACTTGCTATCACCATTCTTGTCTTCTCATTCACTCCATCTTTCATCTAATGTTCATGCTGTTCTTTTCTGAGGGTCCCTTCTGAGCACAATCTTATTAGCCTGCAACTAACACACCCCCTGATATCACTGCAATACCACGTGAAGGATTTTTATTTGTTGTTTCCCCACTTTGGCAATGCCGAAGGCAATAATGATGATGAAATGGCTTAAAACAGTAATCAGTAGTCTAATGGCAAACAAGCAGTGGTTGAGCTGCGCTGTTGGCTCTGTAAGCATGATTGGGTATTGTTGTCCCTGGATATTGCAGTTCCCCAGGCCAGTTCGTGCCCAATTTGTCAGGAGGGAGAAAACTACAGCACAGTCATTGCCCTCACTGGTGACCTTTTCAGAAACAGCTCTCAGGATTGATTTAAAGCCAGCAAACATATCAAAGACAATAAATGTTGTTTCCTTTGCTCACTTGGTGAAAGCCAAAAATGGTCTAAACTTTTAGGTTTCTGTTTTCCTAAAGGCCCAAATAGATAACCTCAAGAATTATCAAATGCAGACTTTTCAACAAATAAGCAGTCTTCAGTTTCTGCCTCATACCATAAGAAGAATATTATGTAAAAATACTACAGCCTCACAGTTCCTTGACTCTAGTCTCTGTAGGATTTCAAAAACACTTTCGTAGGCTTCATTACACTGCATGAAATTTGTTTTTACTAGTAAATCTCATTGTTTTATTAATGCAGGAGGTAAAATATGTAGGTCTTGAATTATAAACTGGTTCCTGCTGCTTTATGTATTTTCAGCCTTGGTCCTGAAAAGTAGGGGATGCATAGATTTTTGTGTGGCTTTCCGACCTTTTTCTCTGTGGTCGATCTGATGAGATCCCAATCTTTGGTTAACATCTCTCTAGAAGGTATATTTCAGCCTCTAAGCACAGTACAGAAAGCTTATCAAGTGTCATCTCCTTTAAGTTAAAAACACATAAGCTTGAGCATCCAGATAAAAGATTTGTTCTTCCCAGTGGAGAAATAATTCTGTAACTGTCTTTTGACGACAAGGCACTTGATGAATTGTCAGTTTTAGGGTAAGACTGTAAAATTCCATTTTAGGCTATGTTTGTAACTACATTTATTAATTCAGAGACTAAAATAGTCACTCTGGACCTAAATCTTCCAGATTATTATCTTTTTTTGTGCCTACTGATCCCACAGGAGCTATCCAGAGACAGTGGGGTTTCTGTACACAGAATCTTGGTTCTGAAACTGAGCTTCACTTCAATTTCAATACCTCTACTCCTCAGTGAGGCACTCACATAGATGAAACAGGTTTTTCTTTCCTTTATTTTCTCGCAACAGGCCTTTCCATGCCTAACTAGGGTAGGTTAGGATTACATTCCACATTTGGCTTTCAAACTGTAAGTTCCTTGTGGACAGGGATCACATCCACCAACTCTGTTGAATTACACTTTCCCAAGCACTCAGTATGGTGCTCTTACCCAGTAAGTGCTCGGTAAGTACCATTGATTGAATGATTGATTGATCTGGAATAAAGCAACTGAAAAGTCAAAAATAAAGGGGTTGTACACTCATAAAAAATCTTCCACCTTACTAATAGTAATAATAATGATAATTAATAATTATGGTATTTTTTAAGCACTTACTCTGTGCCACGCATTGTTCTACGTGTTGGGGTAGATATACAGTAGTCAGGTTGTCCCACGTGGGACTCACAGTCTGAATCCCCATTTTACACGAGGAACTGAGGCACAGAGAAGCTAAATGGCTTGCCAAAGGTCACACAGCAGACAAGTGGCAGAGCCAGGATTAGAACCCACATCCTCTGATTCCCAATCCTGTGCCCTTTCCACTAAACCACAGTGCTTCTCTATTATTACATTATTATTACATTATTTTATTATTCTATCATTACATTATAAGTCAAGGATGGTGATCCACCACTAAGAAGCAGGGTGGCCTAGTGGAAAGAGCACTGGCCTGGAAGTCAGAGGACCTGGTTTCTAATTCCGGCTCTTCCACTTATCTGCTCTGTGACCTTGGGAAAGTCACTTAACTTCTCTGTTCCACAGTAACCTCATCTATAAGTGGGGATTAAGACTGAACCACAGTGGGACAGGGACTTTGTCCAAACTAATCATCTCATATCTTTCCCAGAACTTAGTACAGTGCTTGAAACATAGTAAGTACTTGACAAATTCCATTTGAAAAGAAACTATTAAACAACTCTCAAGTGTCCTTCTCTTGGTCTGTAATGAGACCGGTCTTGAAGAACAACCATATAAAGAGTCACTTAATATCTGGTGGAGCTGATGTTTGTGAAGAAAAGGAGAGAATTTTGTAATCAGGCCTGGAGGTAAGGATGGAAAGCCCTGCATGAAGCAGAATAATAATAATAATAATAATAATAATAATAATAATAAAAACATTTGTTAAGCACTTACTATGTGCAAAGCACTGTTCTAAACGCTGGGGAGGATACAAGGTGATCAGGTTATCCCATGTGGGGCTCACAGTCAATCCCCATTTTACAGATGAGGTAACTGAGTCACAGAGAAGTTAAGTGACTTGCCCAAGGTCACACAGCTGACAATTGGTGGAGCCAGGATTTGAACCCATGACCTCTGATTCCCAAGCCTGTGCTCTTTCCATTGAGCCACACTGCTTGTCTGGGAAGAAGAACCTGAGAACCTGAAGTAGCCTCAGTCAGTACTGCCACCACCATCAGTTCTCCCGTTCTGCTCTGGGCTACATCCCACCTCTAAGTAGGGTTCTGTATTTACATTTCAAAACAGTTGGAGCTGAAATCTATGATAAAGATGAAAATAAAGCTTGGTACCTTGGGTTGGCTAGAATCTTTAGCATCTGACTTTTTAAAAAACCCTCCAGCTATTTGTCATCACTACCTTCTGGGTACGATGAGGGAAAATTCTGTCTTCAAAAATTTACAAACTGGTAAGCCGAGAGGTAATCTCACAAAAATCTAGGCCAAACATAAATAGCCTTGTCTTACCTTTTGGGTCATGTGAAACCTCTGAAGATTATTTATAAATTGGTAGGTTTTAAGACAACAACAACAAGAAAAAAAAACCATGGAATGTGTTACTTTGTACACTGGGTTCTGTATCATTTGCAGAATCACTTCAGCCAATGCTGAAAACATGCATTTCTTTGGACTTGTTCATGGATTTTGATATGCCAAAGGGTGTTGGGGACTTAGGTGGAATGGGGGAAAGGGGCAAGAATTAGGCCAGATAGGAGAAGAAAAAAAAATTAATCTTCATCCTAGAAAGCACATTTTCAGAGAGAAAAATATTTGTATTGAAATTACTAAGTATCTTGGCATTTTGTGAAAACAGCAACATGCTGTTTTTCAGTGGTATTAATTCTGCCACAGATCTATCTCCTTGTGGGCAGCCACATTCTAATCAAAATATATGAAGTCTGTACTATGTGAACACAATCTCCAACTTGGTATTAACAAATGTTGAACTAGAGGACTACTTTAGCTTTACATTCTCTGCTGCCCTACGGACCCCTGTCCACTTCCTGACAAGAAATGAAAACGTTTTGCCAGTTTTTATTTTATTTTTTCTCTTGACAGTAGAAGGTGTGAAAGCAAGGAGACAATTCCGCAATGCCAAAACACAGGCAGGGAATCTGTCTACCAACTCTGTTATATTATACTGTCTCAAGCACTTAGTGCAGTGTTCTGTATACAGTAAGTACTCAAATATGGATTGACTGCTAAAAGATAATTTTTGTAATGCTGCTAATTCTAACATGGAATGGATCCAGTTAGTAGAGAAATTGTGGCTTCCGCTCAACCACTCGCGAAGCTCCCTACTGTAAAATTGGAGCTGGAATTTAAGAGAGCAAGCCACTTGTTCCATATAATGAGTTCTGAGTGACAGTTTTATAATATAAATGCATTTAAATTGTGTAAATTGCCATTTGGTGTGGGGAGGGATAGCATGACAATGTTACATAGGTTAAAACACAGGAAAATCATGCAAATGTTATTTTTTATTCACTTAAGGAAATGCATGTTACTTTTAATTTTTGTTCCATCATTATCTATACACTTTTTCCAAAGCATTTAATAGGTTCAGAAAAATCCTCCCCATTAAGCTCAGAGGAGGAAAATGACAAGCTGAGTTCTTTTTATCAGTCTTTTGAAGACCTTGACTAGAGGAGAGTAGAGGTCTTTCAAAATCAGTAAAGAATATAGTTCATTTTAAAGTGGAAGTTTAATTATGGTGTGAAATTCTCAAAGAACAAAATTTATAGTAAAGAACAGTTTAGGAATTCCAGCTATACATACCTTGACAAGATTAAAGAATCATAAACTTTTCACAGCTAGCCAAAATTAGTAATCATCCTATTATTTTCCTACATTTTTACCAGTCTGAAGTTTGATCTTTATCACATGCACAAGGTATTAAAAGAATATTTAATACAAATCAATTTCTTAATCTTATCTATTGCTCTTGGTTTCCCAATTTCAGTCACCACATAGCAGTGTTTTAGGAAAAGCAGCATGGCATAGATCATGGGCCTGGGAATCATGAGGTCATGGGTCCTAATCCTGGCTCCACCACATGTCTGCTGTGTGACCTTAGGCAGGTTAATTCATTTCTCAGGGCCTCAGTTACCTCATCTGCGAAATGGGAATTATGACTGTGAGCCCCATGTGGGACAGGAACTGTGTCCAACCCAATTTGCTTGTACCCACCCCAGCACTTAGTACAGTGCCTGGTGCATAGTAAGCAGTTAACAAATATTATTATTACTAGATATCCTGCAGTTATTAATCCTTCTCTCATGGCCCATCCAGCATAGCTGTGTTAAGCTGAGCAGAGTTTCAATGCCAGGACACTGACTTCATTCCAGAACATCATTGTTTGTAATCCTTTATTACCACTGGATTTTGAGCCAGCCCATTAATGATACTGTTGGAACTGCTTAAGGAGTCAAGTATGGCATTTGTGTGAGGTCCAAGTCTCACAGTTGTAGAGAAAATTGAATGGGACTATAACTCTGTAGAACTAAATTTGATCTGGAGCCAACTACCATTCTGTTTGACAGTCTCCCAAAAGATGTGCTGCCTTCTTGATTTGGTTTTCTATCCCTTGCCTATTGTTTCATCATCGGTCAGTGTACTGCCTAGATAACAGAAGTCTCTAACTGCCTTTCGCTCATTGTTGCCCAGGTAATTTTTTGGCTGAGCGTATGGCTTTATGGGTACAAGCTGATGTATTATCTTCATTTTCTTTAATCTTATCAGCTATATCCCTGGGCTAAATTGTGGAAATACTTTACAACATTTTTACATGTCTTCATATGTGTGTGTGTGCGCGTGTGTGTGTGTGTGTGCGTGTGTGTAAGGCAGGGTTATCAACTTGCTGCAATACTTAAAAAATTTGGAAGATTCTTGGAGTCTGTTGAGTTGGAAGAGTTTCCCAAAGATTCAGAAGCTTACTCTGACACCTGTATCCAAGACTTTCCTTGAATCTTCCAGTAGGCTGTGTCAAATAAATGAACAGGGCACATCCCTGCTTTATTCCACTGGTGATGGGAATGATTCAGTTGGGGTAATCTTTGGTTCTGACCAAACCATCTCTGTCACCACCTCTTCCACCATTTTGCTCCCAACTTCTAGCTGCTGCATTTAAGTGGTAGCCACAGGGGTGGAAGCAGAGGTTCAAGAGAAGGCAATCGAAGCAGCGTGGCTCAGTGTAAAGAGCCCGGGCTTTGGAGTCAGAGGTCATGGGTTCAAATCCTGGCTCTGCCAACTGTCAGCTGTGTGACTTTGGGCAAGTTACTTAACTTCTCTGTGCCTCAGTTACCTCATCTGTAAAATGGGGATTAAAACTGTGAGCCCCCCGTGGGATAACCTGATCAACTTGTAACCTTCCCAGAGCTTAGAACAGTGCTTTGCGCATAGTAAGTGCTTAACAAATACCATTATTATTATTATTTTCTGCAAGGAGCAGCTGAATAAAGTGCAGCCGATGGGCACAGACTTGAAACATGTATTTGTCTTTTAAATGAAGCTATAGGTCTTGGCCAGGTAGGACTTTTGACAAGGACATATCGCCAAATGTCTATTCTATTCAAGATACTAAATCTAACTTTGATCATGTTACTGCAAAATCATACATGGCCAAATAATAGGACAATTTTTAAAACACCTTTTATGACGTTATCAGGATAGGTATGAACAACCTCTTTTTCCTTCAAGTCTAGTCAGTTCTGTTGAGTTATTTTAGGTGCTAAACCCAGGCACCTGAGAGTTGAGGGAGTAAATAGAGAGATCGATAACAAATATTAATCAGGCTTTCCACACATTTCCCCACTTTCAAATTTTGAATTTCCATTTTTATTCTGTCACCATGGTAGCATTCTTCATGACAACTAGATTCACATATACTATAAAAGAAAAAAAACTATGCATTAAATTAGACCCCAAAGTGGTATCAGTTCAGTAATACAGCATTCTCTTGACACTTTTGACATTGCCTTAATTAGCTGCTTTTTTTTCTGTTGGAATTCTTGCAAGCTTGGGGATTTTCTGGTCAGCCTTGAGTATGCCATCCACCATATTATATAATAATGATGACTTTTGTTAAGTGCTTACTATGTGCGAAACACTGTTCTAAGCGCTGGGGGAATACAAGGTAATCAGGTTGTCCCATAAGGGGCTCACAGTTTTAATCCCCATTTTACAACTGAGAGAACTGAGGCCCAGAGAGGTGAAGTGACTTGCCCAAAGTCACACAGCAGACAAGCGGCGGAGCCAGGATTAGAACCCATGAGCTTTGAACTTTGCAAATTCTACACGCTGTTTGTGTGGTGAATGAATGCTGTTCATTCGGATGGCATATTGCTCTTTATGGGATTCTCTTCTTTCCCCTGAACCTGGGCCTCTCCCATGTGGTAAGTTAAGCATTGAGGGAGAAACATTTACTCTTCCCGATCACAAGATCACTCTAGCAGGAATGCACCAAGTGACACGCTGGAAATTCTCTAATTGTTTAGTTTATCACCAGGGCTGTGGTAGCCACTGGGAAGAATCATGCTTATTATGGGTTGAAGACTCAGTATGAGACTTCAGGAGAGAAAGGAAACAAGTGAAGACATCTTCAAATACTTAATTCAGGGCTAGTGAACCAATCTTCATCAGTGGTATTGTGATGTGCAATATGATGGTAGCATAACACTTAACTAAATGAAATAAAACATATATTTCAATCTCTCATTGCACTATGATTATTTTCACTTCTCTGTACTGTTAGCAATACCAAACATATTTATGCATACATATTTTCAAGTTTTGATTTATTTTCTCTTTAGGAGATAGCTAGGCCGAGTGTGGTAGCAGCATGGTATCAGATTTGGGACCAAACTAAGGCTATACTGTACTCTCTTAAGTACTTAATACAGTGTTCTGCATACAGTAAGCACTTATTAAATACTATTGATTGATTGCGGTACTGTTCCAGCTTCTCTATGTCCGTGATACCTGGACTCCACACAAGCATCACATCCCACTTCTGAAACAATTCCATTAATGCCGCTTATGGACTACATTCAACATCAAATTGCAGGACAGGATCACAAACAACTAAGTCCTAGAATAAAGTCAGTCTTTTAGCATGGAAGTTATAATCACCCCAACAGACCTACACTGTGAACTTGGAAGGATACCTAAACAGCTGATATAAGAGGCAGGGTATGTGTCTACCAACCAACTCTATTATATCCTTATATTGCACTTTTGGAAGCACTTAGTACAGTGTTCTGCACACAACAAGCGCTCAATAAATGCAACTGATTGAGAGCTGAAATTGAGAAATTATGCCAAAGGAGGTCAGAGGAAACTCTTTAAGGATACTAAAATAAAGGCTCAGACAATGCTGCATACCAGCTCTGAACCGGAAGTCAAATGCTGAGGATATATCAGCATGGAGCACTGCCATCAAAAGAAGGGAGTTTCTCTTCAAGAAAAAGCTTTGTAAAAGTGAGAGACAGGTAAAAACAAAACAGTGCCAATCATTGGAAATTTTGAACATGACATACCAAGGCATAGGCTTTTTTGATGGGACAAAGGGACAGAATGTAGGTCAGGACATTGTCCACACCTGCACTCAGAGGTGGTTTTTTTGTTTATTTGTTCTTTTATGGTATTTGTTAAGTGCTTACTATGTGCCAGACATTGTATTAAATGCGGGGATAGATACAAGATAATCAGATTGGACACAGATCCTGTCCCACAAAGGACTCACAGTCTTAATTTCCATTTTGCAGATGAGGGAACTGAGGCACATAGAAATTAACTGACTTCCCCAAGCTTACAGAAGCAGACAAGTGGCAGATCTGTTTAGACCCCAGGTACTTTAACTCCCAGGCCCGAGATCTTTCCACTAGGCTATGCTTCTTCTCAATGGTGTCTTCTTCAAACACGAAGGAGAAAAATATAGAAAAATATAAAATAGCCTAAAAAATTAAACATTGTCACCAAGCTCAATTTTAAAAATATTTTTTTCTAGTCCATAAAGAATGAGGCTAGGAGATATCAATTCAATTCTACATATTTGTTGGGATCTCATTTCAGCTAATCTCACTAAAGTTGGATGAAATGCTAGCATTAAGGTTTAATAAGGAAAATCACATTTTCTCAACATTAGCCTAATTCTATCACTTATCAGTGGCAAAGGGTTTTGAAATTTAAACACAGATGCCTGGAAGGGATTGATAAAGCAACCAAGTGAAAACCACAAGCAAGTGTTACGAGCTGTGCTATTTCTCCCAACCCATGAGGGGGAAAACTATTGGAGAGACTGCATACATTAGATAGATTACACAGTGTTAACAATGTAATCTCCTAATGTCTCTAGTGTGAGCTTAAAGGTCAAATATCCTTATAGGCAATATAATCATACACTCCCAATTGTTTTGCAATTTTAGGAAGACGACAATGACTTCTATGTACAAGTCACTCCTCTAATGCCAATGTACTCACTGGACCTCCCTCTTGTCTCATTCAACCTTTGACCTCTTGCTCATGTCCTCTCTCCTGCCTCAAACTCCCTCCCCGCTTCATAACCAACAAACCACAGATCTCCCAATCTTCAAAGCCCTTCTTGAAATCATATCTCCTCACTAATCTCTCATCTCCCCA
Organism: Tachyglossus aculeatus; assembly: GCF_015852505.1. Lineage (NCBI taxonomy): Eukaryota > Metazoa > Chordata > Mammalia > Monotremata > Tachyglossidae > Tachyglossus > Tachyglossus aculeatus. The sequence goes on along the minus strand of NC_052077.1, from coordinate 25,313,659 downwards.
CTCTATTTCTTCTTCTACTATACCATGTACTTAAATCCTCACTCCTGAGAACTTGTATGCTCTCTACCCCTCCCACCTAAGGTTTACACACATATCTTTAAACTCTGTTGCTTTCCTCTACCTGTAATTTATTTGGAGGCTTGTCTCCCCACCTAGAATTTAGGCTCCTTGAGAGCAGACATCATTTCTACTAACTCTGTTACTCTCTTCACAATACTTCATACAGTTTTCCTCACAGGGTAAATGCTCATTAAATACTACTTGTTTATTTGTTGGCTTTTCATTGTCTTTTGCCTTGAAAGAATAATTTTAAAATGATCTCTGCATTCTTAGTTACAGTTCTGTCCTGATGATGTGGTCATTAGTATGATGATTGTTAGGCCTCATGAATATTCCAGGTTGACTGAATTTTTTTAACTTCTGAGGAAAGGCAACAAGGTTGATCATAATGTGACCTTTGCCCCAGAAGGTTTAATAAAAGTAAACAGTAACAGTGGGGTGAATATGGCATTTGTTTCTTAATTTTCTGTTCCCCTTCCCTTACAGCAGCCATAATTTGCTGTCTTTTTTAAAAATGAGTTTCTTTTACTCTTACTTTATTTCATTTTACTTTACTACTAATAATAATAATAATGATGGCATTTATTAAGCACTTACTATGTGCAAAGCACTGTTCTGAGTGCTGGGGAGGTTACAAGGTGATCAGGTTGTCCCATGGGGGGCTCACAGTCTTATTCCCCATTTTGCAGATGAGGTAGCTGTGGCTCAGAGAAGTTAAGCGACTTGCCCAAAGTCACACGGCTGACAGTTGGTGGAGCCAGGATTTGAACCCCTGACCTCTGACTCCAAAGCCCATGGTCTTTCCACTGAGCCACGCTGCTAAAAACAATTATAAGACCTCTTGCTATTTTCTTTGCGCTATGACTTCATTCCATTGATTAAAGGAACCTGTTAAGGACGTCAAGCGATTCTATAACAGTGGTGCGGGAACTGTTGAAGAAATAGTGAGCTGGTCTCTTTTAAATAGCCACACACCATGAATTAGTGTAGTAGGCCTGCATAAGGGAGAGGTGGAGAATCTCATTTCTGTGGCAGGGGGGCAGTGAAGAATTCTGCCCAGTAAGTTCATAAATAAAGTTTCAAAAGCTTGGGCTTTCATTTTGGGTCACCTAACAAAAAGATTATGTATTCAGTTTTTTACATGATTTCCAAAGCAATTTTGACCTGATGATGATCATAATGATGATGACCGCTTACAAGGTGCACAGAATACAAAGCACAAAAGAGTGAATTTCTATGGCAAATGCAAATGGTATCAAATTTTAAAGCCTGAATTAGACATCTCTGTGAATTAGGTATTCAAAATGCATCCCTCTGAAACATGAAGCATAAGGGGCCCACTACTGTGTGTATTTCAACAACTCCCAGGCCACCCAGCCCTATGAGGTAGGAAAGAAAAAATAATGCAAATTAATTAAAATTGCATGTGGTGCTTGGACAAGAAGCTTATCATCAAGCTAATCTGACAAGACATTAAAGACACATGAGCTCTAAAAGGCTGCTGAATGCCCTGAATCCCATTAAAAGCACCACTGCCTGCCTTTGATAAGAGGTCAGGACTGAATTTTGCAAGTCTCACTTAGGAAGCAACAGCAGCAACATGATAAAGTCTTTCATGGCCTGCTGAAACATTAGTTCAGCTGTGCCTCAAAGGGCTTCATGCCCCTCAGAGAATTAGCCAAGGCTACTGATGAAAGAAGGTGGATGTTGCATTTGTGGGGTTCTAATTTGATATGACCCAGCCCGACTCCCGAGTTTTTGGACTCCAGCAAGATTAGAGCACCCAGTGTGGATGACTGCAGGCTTTCAAGAAGGCTGCTAATATTATAAGGCAAGGGACAAGCTGATGCAGAAAGTACACTAACAGAACCGTTTTTCCATAAGTGGGGGCTTTGTTTAAATTTCTCTTTGCTGGTTGGCAACATTAGTAGCTTCAATCCCTTGGTAGCTAGTGATTAGCAATTCTGGCGACCTATATTATAGATGCTATTTCCTTTCAAATTCTAATTGGATGTGTTGACATCCATACCCGTTGACATTTTGAAGGGCATGTGAAGTCAGGGACATGGGGTTGTCTAGTGGCAGGAGGAGGCTGGACAGGTTGTGTACAATCAGAACTGGACAGGACACAGACCAGCTGGAAACCAGACAGTTAGGTATAAAATCTGATAAAAAAAAAAAACAGCACTTAGAACAGTGGTTGAACCCATAGTAAGCACTTAATAAATCCCAAAGTTATTGCAAATTTAGACTGTGAGCCCACTGTTGGGTAGGGACTGTCTCTATATGTTGCCAACTTGTACTTCCCAAGCGCTTAGTACAGTGCTCTGCACACAGTAAGCGCTCAATAAATACGATTGATTGATAGATTGATTGCAAATAGCCTGGTCTGCTCTAAGCTCTTATCAAGACTTGGGCTACTGAATTAACTGGGGCCTATAAAGGTCCTGAAGAGGATGCCAAGCTAGGAGGCTATGTTGCCTAACATCAGCATGGTGTAGTGGATAGAGCATGGATCTGGGATTCAGAAGGTCATGTGTTCTAATCCAACTCTGCCACTTGTCTGCTGAGTGATCTTGGGCTAGTCGTTTGACTTCTCTGAGCCTCAGTTATCTCATCCATAAAATGGGAATTGAAACAGAGTCCCACAGTCCCTGTCAGTGTCCAACCTGATTTGCTTGCACCCCAGTAGTTAGTACACTGCCTGGTGCATAGTATGTGCTTAAATAGCACAATCATTATTACTATTATTATTATTAATAGCTTTATGGCACTCAGTCAGCTCTCTCCCAATTATTTACCCTCTCTTCATTTCTACTACAGCCAAGTTCTCACACTTCACTTGCCTCTGTTTCCAACCTACTCACTGTTTCTCGCTCTCATCTCTCACCATCAATCTCTTGTTCACACCATCCCTCCTGCCTGAGAAGCAGTGTGACCTAGAGGAAAAAACATTGCCCTGGAACCAGAGGACTTGGGTTCTAATCCCAGCTCCTCTGCTTGTTGGCTGTGTGAACTTGAGCAAGTGTCTTGACTTCTCTGTGCCTCAGTTACTTCATTTGTAAAATGGGAACTAAGATTGTGAGCCCCATGTGGGACATGGACTGTATCCAACCTGATTATCTTGATTATCCCATTGCTTAGTACAGTCCCTGGAACATAGTAAGTGCTTAACATCATTAAAAACCAAAACATAACCATAAAAAACCCCTCCTTCATATGTGGCAGACTTCATCATCAAAGCCCTACTAAAATCACATTTTCTACAGGTAGTCTTCCCTGACTAATCTCTCATCTCTGCACCCCATTTTGTTCCCTACTGTGCCACTGAACTCTTGCCCCTTCTCTCCTCCCCTCCTTAACTTCCATCTTCAACCACTCACTCTTGACTGGTTCCTTCCCCTCTGCCTTCAAACATGCCCATGTCTCGCCCATCCTAACAAAAATCATCTCTTGACCCCACTGCCCCTTCTAGCTATTGCCCTATCTCCCTCCTACCCTTCCTTTCCAAACTCCTAGAATGAGTCATCAACACTCGCTGCCTTGAATTCCTCAACTCCAACTCTCTGCTACACCCCCTTCAATCTGGCTTCCATCCCCTACACTCCACTGAAACTGCCCTCTCAAAGGTCACCAATGACCTCCTTCTTGCCAAATCCAACGGCTCCTATTCAATTCAATCCTCCTTGACCTCTCAGTTGCCTTTGACACTTTGGACCACCCCCTTCTCCACAACATGCTATCTAACCTTGGCTTCACAGACTCCTTCCTCCCTCTGGCCATTCATTCTCAGTCTTCTTCATGGGTTCCTCATCCCCCTCCCATCTGCTTACTGTAGGAGTTCCTCAAGAGTAGGCTCTTGGTCCCCTTCTGTTCTCCATCTATACTTACTACCTTGGTGAACTCATTCGCTCCCATGGCTTCAACTATCATCTCTAGGCTAATGACACCCAAATCTATATCTCCACCCCTGCTCTCTCTCCCTCCCTCCAGGCTTATATCTCCTCCTACCTTCAGGACATCTCTATCTGGATGTCTGCCCACCATCTAAAAATCATTATGTCCAAGACTGAGCTCCTTATCTTCCCTAGAAAACCCTGTCCTCTCCCTGACTTTCCCATCACTGTAGATGGCACTACCATCCTTCCCATCTCACAAGTCTGCAACCTTGGTGTCATCCTTGACTCCGCTCTCTCATTCACCCCACACATCCAATCTGTCACAAAAACCTGCCAGTCTCACCTCCACATCATCACCAAGATCCGCCCTTTTCTCTCCATCCAAACCGCTGCCTTCCTGGTTCAATCTCTCATCCTATCCCGACTGTATTACTACATCAGCCTCCTTTCTGATCTCCCATCCTCCTGTCTCTCCCTGCTTCAGTCTATACTTCACTCTGCTGTCTGGATTATCTTTGTACAGAAATGCTCAGGGCATGTCACTCCCCTCCTCAAAAATTTCCAGTGATTGCCTATCAACCTTCGATTCAAGGAAAAACTCCTTACTTTCAGCTTCAAAGCTCTCCATCACCTCACCCCCTCCTACCTCACCTCCCTTCTCTCTTTCTCCAGTCCAGCCCACACACTCCACTCCTCTGCCGCTAACCTCCTCAGTGAGCCTTGTTCTCACCTGTCCCGCCATCGACCCCTGGCCCACATCTTATCTCTGGCCTGGAATGCTCTCCCTCCATACATCTGCCAAACTCTCTCTCTTCCTCCCTTCAAAGCCCTACTGAAAGCTCACCTCCTCCAGGAGGCCTTCCCAGACTGAGCTCCCCTTTCCTCTCCTCCTCCTCCCCTCCTCATCGTCCCCTCTACCCTACCCACTTCCCCATAGCACTTGTGTATATTTGTACATATTTATTACTCTATTTTATTAATGATGTATATATAGCTATAATTCTATTGATTCTGATGGTATTGACACCTGTCCACTTGTTTTGTTGTCTTTCTCCCCCTTCTAGACTGTGAGCCTGTTGTTGGGTAGGGACCATCTCTATATGTTGCCGATTTGTACTTCCCAAGCACTTAGTACAGTGCTCTGCACAAAGTAAGCACTCAATAAACACGATTGAATGAACTGGATTGTAAATGCCATATGAGGACAGGAATCATGTCTACTTACACTTATTCCTATCCCAAGGCCTTAATATAGTGTTCCACTCAGCGTAGGTACTCAAATACTGTTGACTGATTGAAAAAGGATACTTTTACATGAGTGATCTGGGTTGAGGGTAAAAGAAGAATGTATTTTGTTGGCATTTTGTCTTATAATTGACAACCTTCCTTGGTAGTTTGCTCTTGCTGTGGCATTCTATTTAGAAAAAAGCAGCAACTTAGTGGAAGTAAATGCAGATGTTCTCACTAACTTTAGCATCCGCTGTTTTTATCAACTCTCACTAGCCCCAAATCATTCCCTAAGGCCAGAAAAACATCAGACACATTTCTATGCAAATTACAAGCCATGCAAGGAAAAGCTGTGAAGAAATGAATATGGGAGGGGGAAACCTTTGCCCTTAATCTCTAATTACAGAAAGGAGTATGAATATAGATCAGAAAAGGATTTGAGGAACTTGTATTTTATAGCTGAATACTTAGGTTTTTATTGATCCTGCCAAAAACTTGAAAATACCTCTGCTTTTATAATGTAATGCATTTAATCATTCCCTTGTCACCCTTGTATGTGAATAACACACTAATAGATTGGATATGCCACATAAATGAGCCAAATGTATTTTAACGTAAACTAAATGAGGGCAGAGTCAGAGTTCCACATGGTGCAATTTTAAATCACATCAAGATTTCATCATAATAAGCAGCAGGACTGCAAATCCAAGTGACAGAGGCATCTTTCTAGATCCTGACCAAATATGCCCACTTGCTTGGCAATCACAAGCTAAGAATTTCCTTTTGATGTTTAGCAGAAGCTCCATGTTTGCATGGGATGTTCAGGTGAGAGGAGCAGGATAAGTAGATCATTATTCCAATCTAATCTTTCACACTGAAGGTTCCCATGCTCTGGGCAGATGGAGAACAGCTCTGCCAGATTGACTACCAACTCTAGTGTTTTGTTACTTTCCCCCATTGCATAGTGTAGTGCTCTGCACACAGTAGCACTAAATAAATACAATGGATTGATTGATTGATTACTTTGCTATCAGTGTGGAAGATGAATAGGAAGCTCAATCGATGAATGGTATTTACTGAGCACTTACTGTGTGCAGAGCATGATACTAAAAACCTTGGGAAAGCACAATACAGTAGAGTTGGTAGACACATTCCATGTCCACAATGAGGAAGAATATGAAATGGAACAGTACACTTTATCACCATTTTAAGAGATAGGAGGACAACTTCCCTATCAGTTCAAGGACATGAAAGAAGTAGAAAAGTCTTTACTTTAGTAGCAATGCTGCCCAAAGCCTTTTAAATAAATTATAGTTATCTCTCCTCTCCCTATCCTCAGAAGTTACCCTTCAAATAAAACACACAAATTCAGCATTGTTTACCATTCACCTCATTTAAATTGTATCTCTAAGCATCAGTATGAGTGGTTTTCAATGTTGCTAGTCACTGAACAAGACATCAAGACAAGCACCATCCCACCTTTTGAGAACTTTACATTTTAAACTTGACACAATATGGATATAGCAAAGGCTTGGTAGAGAATTCCACACCAAAATTTTCCTTGTCCATTTTCCTTTATGGGGTGAGGGAAAGTCTAATGCTGTAGGGGAAAGGAGAGCCAGGTTGTAAGATTTAATTATTATTTATTTTCCTCAACTCACATTAATGCTTTCCAGATGGAAGACAAAAAAAAGAGAATTCACTCTCACTCCGTTATGCATGGGCCAAGAAGAATCACTTAGGGGGCAGTTTCAATGATCGTTCCTCTTGTTCATGAGAGAAATGATTCTGTGAGAACTCACTGCTTAAGTTTACCCAGTATCACAGGATTTTCTTCCAGACTAATCCCCGGGCCCTAGCCACTGCTCACCTTGGCCTCCTCCAATCAAGCCAAAGCTGAATTGAATCTGGGGTCAGAATGAATCCACCAATGTATAGTGCAGCTAGGAGACCTTAATGCAGTAGTTTAGCTACATTTTCCACTGATGGTCTTAACTGCTCCAAAAGCCAGTCTCCCCATACTTTTGTCCACTGGAAGGAGCAGTAACAAAATTTGTTGCCGAATTGTACTTTCCAAGTGCTTAGTACAGTACTCTACACACAGTAAGCGCTCAATAAATAAGACTGAATGAATGAATGAATGAAAAGAGTATGGGTGAAAAAAAGGGTATTGAACAGCTCTGTACAATGAAGGGTGTGTTGTTGGGGGACTCCACTACTGGCAAACCTTTAAAAGCCATAGTGGCCTCATTTCTTCTCACTGTCCCTTTAAATCTCCACTCTTACATGGTCAGAGGCCAGAAATAGAATAATGGACATCCCAGAACTCGGAATCCCAGTAGCTCTTAAAGAACTCAGAACACTCAAGAGGAAAGTAAAATGCTGCCCTTAATGCATGTTTTCTCTTGAGTAAATTATCTTGGGTGCATCGATAGCCAACAGGTTGTATTAAAGTGACAATTAGTCATCTAACATCAGAGCCCTCCCCTGTCTGCCTCACCCACTCCATGGGGAAAATTAGAGCTAAAGCTTCTGTACTGCTCAGGCCATGGGGCTATGGTGATGATCTCATTAATTATGCTCCCCAATCCCAGCCCCAGATGTACCATCCCAGGTTGCTCAACTCTCTGCAGAGCCAAAGCAAACAACAAGTCAGAACACATAACCTGTTAGAAGTTAACCATAACGGCTGAGAGTCCAGAGCCTGGGAATTCACTTTTGTAGGCAAAGATTGAGTGACCCATTTCCAATCAGGATTTTTTCTGCCTGCACAAATTGAGAGTGTGGCAGAGAGCAGAGGAAGTGAGGTGAAAAGTGAAAGAGGAGGGAGGCATAAAATTCCTCAGTTTTTCTGTAAACCCTCATCTTTGTCTCAATCCTCTGACTATGTGTGCCACATGTGACTACTTCCATGTCACTGACTATTTGGTTGAAAGGTTTCATCATGCCTTTCTGTTTCTAAACATTTGCTTACTCCAACTCAGGGAAGCCTTATCCCCTGGAACCTCTCAACCCCTGTTCACCCTAGTCCTCAAAATGAAAACTTGATACTGGTCGACAATGTATAAGAATAACCAATGCTAGAGCAAATAAATGCTTAAAAATAGCAGAACTGATGAGTTTGTAAAGCCTGTAGTCTTTTAAAAAGTGTTTTGAAAGCCATATGTTCTGGCAAATTGTCATTTTATAATCATAAAAATCTGCTCTATGCACCTTTCTTCTGAAGAATTGAAATTATACATAGTCTTCGATTAATTCTTATAAAGTTCTTTAAGACAGGCTGAAAGTGTTTATCCAACTTCTCTCTCTTCACCCCATCTTACTGATGTTCGGAAAAGTAGATCCATTTCAAATTAGCAACAAGAGGAACAGGTAGGCCCTATGGCGTATAAGCAATGCATGACATAGTCAAAAGAGAACAGGACTCTGGGCTCTAATCTGCCTGCTGTGTGATTTTGGGCAAATCACAACTTCTCTGAGCCTCAGTTATCTCATCCATAAAATAGGGACTAAACATCAGTTCTCCCTCTCCCCTTCCCAGACTCTAAGCTCCATGTGGGATAGAGATGGGGTCAATGTATTGAATCTACACCAGCACATAGTAAAAGCTTAACGGATACCACATTTATCACCTGAAGACGGCTTGCTGTTAATCTTCTTCAGAACCATCATGTAGGATAGTTAAGGCAATATTTTTGGGCTGGGCATCACAGACACCCAGATACCCTAGGTGCTTGGGCTCAGCAAAAAGATGTGAAAGGACAAGTCATGAATTTAGACACCTACTATATCTGTGGTACCACATAACTAGATTTTAGCTAGCCCCCCTGCCCCAACACTTTGAGAGAAGAATTGATCACTGGGCTCAGTTACCTTTCTCAAACTCAAATCCAGAATGGAGAGAGCCTAGGCATGAATGCCAATTATGGCTTCCTTGTGTCAGCAAGGGGCCATATCACATAACCAAAGATAGAAATAACTTAGCACCTTAATCATCCCCTATTTCTTTTCTTCCTCTTTACAGATGTCACTTGATGGGGACATGTCCTGAGAAAAGCTGTGTGGAAAGCTAGATAAAGAACATTTTCTTATATTTTAGAGAAGCAATATGGTCTGTGCTGTTTCCACTAGACTTGAGTCAAAATACCTGGGTTCAAATCCTAGCACTGCCACTTGTCTGCTGGGAGACTTTCGGCAAATCATTTAACTTCTCTGGGTCTCAATTACCTTATCTGTAAAATGGGGATTAAGACTGTGAACCCCAGGTGGGACATGAACTATGATCAATCTGCTTATCTTGTGTCTACCCCAGTGTTTAGTACAGTGCCTGATACATATTAAGTGCCTCACAACTTCCATTAAAAAAACAAAATCTCTCTCTTTGTTCTTGATGCTTTCTGGAAGTCATTTGAGAACCTCCTTTCATTTTGTTAACTGCCCTGCCATCTTCCTTGTCAGTTTTAAATACAGTTCTCAGGCAGCTCAGTCATTTCCAAGCTCAGACAAAATTCCCACATGAAACAAAATCATCTGAAATGCATTTTGACTAAGTCCTCAAACATTCTCTATCATATATTTGCAATTACATGTTGCCTTCTTAACCAGTAATAGGGCCTGTCATTTTATCATCATTCATTAAACCTTCTAAGCAATGTCTGGAGTAAGGTTTATTAAGACTACATTTTGTAAGTAAACTGAATGCATCACAAATTGAGAAATTGAGTCAGAGAATGAAATGGATTAGTGAACACAGCAGAACTGAAATGTTAGCACAGGCATCAAACTCTGAAGCCTCATGTCTTAAAAGGGCTTAGATTGTTAAGCAGTAGTCAGTCCAAAATAGAAGTAACAGTATTCATTAAGTAGTACATTATTATTATTACTATTATTACTACCACTATTATTACTATTATTATTACTAAATTATTAGTATTTAGTATTTATTTTCTAGATTGTGAGCCCATTGTTGGGTAGGGACCATCTCTATATGTTGCCGATCTGTACTTCCCAAGCGCTTAGTACAGTGCTCTGCACAAAATAAGTGCTCAATAAATACGATTGAATGAATAAATGAATATTAAGTGCTTACATGAGCAGACGCAAGGGCTGGAAAAGAACACAAAGGTAGGAATTAGATCAGTCCCTGTCCTTCAGGAGGCTCACAATTTAAGACTAAAAATGGAGAAAAAAGATTGGAGATGGACAAATTAGCAGTGGTAAAGGTATGAAAATTCTAAAGAAGCATAACACATGGACAAATAAACAAAATAAAAAATGAAAATCAGTAGGGTGCGGGGGTTATAGGAGAAGAATATCAGACTCTTTGTTCAAAGTCCAAGACACATCCATAGCCACAGAAATTGCTACAGCAAACACTAGCCTTCCCAAGATTTTTTGAAGATCCAATGCTTCAGGTGCTTTTCTTTCCCTCTAGGGTGGTAGTGATTCCAATGCAAAATGTCTTTCAGAATTTAAATGTTTATCTTAATTATCTCAGAACTGAGGAAGCTGCAATTTCCAGAAACAATGAAACATAGCCTTTGATAAAATTTAATTTCTCCAAAATGTTACAGCACAAAGCTCTAGAATTTTGCAAAACTCTAATCTATTTTTGCCTTCCTAGACTTGAAAACAACCAGATAGATTTTCTTTGTAAATATTATTCTTATAAATTGCTTTCAAGTGGGAATCTTATAACGTACCTTCTTTACATCAGTAAGTGTACCCTTCATGTCTCAGTGGCATTTTAAAGGGTCTCAGAAGGTTTCAGAGTTATCAGATCTCAACAAAAATATCTTATGACTTTAGAGCCCAAGTATTCACCTGAAAGTTGGCATTCAGATAGTACCATGGGAACAATATCAAAAATATCAATAGCAATCACCTGCTAATTAAAATGGAAATTTAGCTCAATCTCTACAAGACAAAGTTGAAGCCTTAATCCAAAATCTTACACATTTTTCCTATTTTCTTATACTCACCATGGAGTCACTAGAATAGTTTGTTTACTTCCTTTATAATGGCAAATCAATTCAAACTCATGGGAATAACACCTTTTCACTTAAACCACCATTCAACTATAAGGACTTCATTTATCTTGGTAATCACAGAGGCTCGCATCCCAATTACCCTTCTATTTTTGTCTGAAGCTGGCTCTAATTGATAATTGAAGACTAAAATCATGGTACCTACCAACTGGTAGAAAGACAGACAGCTGTTTCTTCTTCTTTCTCTCTTAGACCAAAGGGCAAAATTTTGTAAATGGTCTCATCTAGTACATTAAGTGGTAAAGTTGAGGGCTCGGATTTCATCTCTCTGCAGAATGCCAAAAATGAACTGTTTATATACTTCCAGTAAGATCAGCCCCATTGCTTGTGTGACAAATCATTGAAAAACAACTAAAATAAAATCTCTTTAAAAGGTTTATTCAGCAGTGCTGTAAAAAATATATATAAAATACAACCTTCTACAATTCCCTTCAGACTTTTTTAGAAATCATTGGCAGTTTTAGTAAGGGCTTTTGGTCTTTTTTATAATTTCTAAAGTCTTCAAGGATTTTTTCATTTTGATTTAGACTCCTGTCAAATCAAAATTGTTGACTAAAAAGCAGCTAGTTGGAATCACATTTTGCTGTATTTATTCAGGATATTAACTTGTGTTTGTTTCACAACTGGAACTTCTTGAATTGCTCTGCCTATCGAATGAGGCAGAGTGGCCTAGTGAAAGGAGCACATGATTGGAAGTTAGGAGATCTGGATTCTGGTCCCATCTCTGTCATTAGACTACTGGGTGACATTAGGCAAGTGACAATCTTTCTGGACCTCAGTTTCCTCATCTGTAAAATGGAGAAAAAGTAGGTTGTGAGCCCAGGGTGGAACAGGGATGTGTCCAATCGGATAACCTTGAATCCACCCCCGTGCTTTACACATAGTAAGCACTTAATAAATGCCATAATTATTATTAAACTGCTTTAATGAGAGCTCACCTCCTCCAGGAGGCCTTCCCAGACTGAGCCCCTTCCTTCCTCTCCCCCTCGTCCCCCTCTCCATCCCCCCATCTTACCTCCTTCCCTTCCCCACAGCACCTGTATATATACATATATGTTTGTACATATCTATTACTCTATTTATTTATTTATTTATTTTACTTGTACATATCTATTCTATTTATTTTATTTTGTTAGTATGTTTGGTTTTGTTCTCTGCCTCCCCCTTTTAGACTGTGAGCCCACTGTTGGGTAGGGACTGTCTCTATATGTTGCCAACTTGTACTTCCCAAGCGCTTAGTACAGTGCTCTGCACACAGTAAGCGCTCAATAAATACGATTGATTGATTGATTAATGGTGAAGGAGAATGTCTGGAGATTTCCATAATCTCTTGGAGGAACAGAGTCTCATCCAAATCCAGAAGTTCCAAACTTGAGTTTATTTCAGTGGTTTGGAAAGACATACCTTCTAAAGAAATCATTTTCCTGGGATTTGGAAGTGTAAAATGCCACATAAATAAGAGAATAAAAGGGCAGGAAAACATGTTCAGAGGTCAACTGGTCGCCCACACTGTCTCCGGACTAAACTGTCCTTTAATCATTCCCAGGTAAATAACTATTCTTTTCTATAAAAGCAAGAAGAAGGTAATTCAATGGCCTTGCTTCAAATGCTGCAGTGATTAATAAGTTCAAGAAAAGAAAATCACAATTCCCTTTGACTTTTGTGTAAAGGAACAATTTAGAGAATTTGGAAAATAAAATCCAACTCCCTCAAATCAAGGAATAAAATGATGGTGTTTCAAAAAAAGCAAACAAAACCTTAGGTAATTTTCTTCTAAATGTCGTTGTCCTTTGTACTCTAAGATGCCACTAAAACAAGAATTGTAGCATTTGTTAAGTGCTTACTATGTGGCAAGCACTGGACTAAGCTCTGGGGTAGGTCCTTGATAACCAGGTCCCACATGGGGCTCACAGTTTAAGTAGGAGAGAGAATAGGTATTGAATTCCCATTTTGCGTATGAGACTTAAAATGATTCACCCAAGGTGGCAAAATAGTTATGTGACAGAGCTGAGATTAGAACCTAGGTCCTCAATGCTCTTTTCACTAGGCCATGCTGTTTCTCTAGTGCAGAAATTCAGCTATGAGCACAAGAATGATGGAAAAGGTCAATGTGGGACCTATGGTCCTCTCCTCTTTGTGCACAAGAAAAGGCTGTTCCTTGTTATTATGTATGAGGTCCACAGTGCCTGGTGCTGTTTGGGATCATTCCTTCTAAAATAACCACACAAATATTTGGTCCTTTTCTGTCCCCCATGAATTTAACAGCACTGAATCAAATTACTTGCACATATCAAACTTCACTGTAATTCGTTGTAATTCTGATGTCCCACCAAACACCTCCAAACAACAAACCAAGAATTATCTACTTTTTTTAAAATGGTATTTGTTAAGCGCTTACTATGCATGAGACACCGTATTAAGTGCTGGGATAGATACATGCTAATCAGGTTGAACACAGTCTGTGTCCCACAAGAGGTTCACAGTCTTAATCCCCATTTTACGGATGAGGTAATGGAGGAAATAGAGAGTTAAGTAGTTTGCCCACAATACACAGCAGACAAGTGGCAGAGCAGGGATTAGAACCCAGGCTCTTCTGACCCCCAGGCACATGCTCTAGCCACTAGGCATATTGCTTCTAAATTCAAAGAGGATCTCTGTTTCTCCTGTCACAGAAGCAGCCAGGACCTGAAGACCCACATCATCACTAGGCACTGAAAAACTCTCATTTTTTCATTAGTCATTCACTTTCTTTTCCTTTCTTGACAGTGTGTAGCCTAGAGATTTAGCAAGTACAGGTATGTTCATCTTTATCAGAGGGTTTTGTGAACGTGTCAAATAATGATGGCATTTGTTAAGCACTTACTATGTGCAAAGCACAGTTCTAAGCACTGGAGGGGGATACAAGGTGATCAGGTTGTCCCACGTGGGGCTCATAGTCTTAATTTTTAGACTGTGAGCCCACTGTTGGGTAGGGACTGTCTCTATATGTTGCCAACTTGTACTTCCCAAGCACTTAGTACAGTACTCTGCACACAGTAAGCGCTCAACAAATATGATTGATTGATTAATCCCCATTTTACAGATGAGGTAACAGGCACAGAGAAGTTAAGTGACCTGCCCAAGGTCACACAGCTGACAATTGGTGGTGTCGGGATTTGAACCCATGACCTCTGACTCCCAAGCCCATGCTCTTTCCATTGAGCCACGCTGCTTCTCTAATAAATCAAATGCAATCATTGCCTGAAAATCTTATGCACTTCATTAAATAGGGTCTCTGTTTAATAAATGTGTTTCCCTGAATTAGTCAACTCTGAGAGTCCTATAAGAATAGAATTCAACTTGGTGTGCTGAGAAAAATGACTTAAGGCAGCTACCCAGATCATTTTAAAACTGAATTCCAAAGGGAGATTGGTAATTTGCAAGAATAAATTTAAAATATAAAATATGAGGGCTATGTTATCAAACTACCAGATGTCCAAGTGAATAGAATTATTCATCCAGATTAATTGATATTAGATATAGCAAAAACTTTTTCTGGTTTCATCTAATGCTCATTTATAACACCTCTAATAGTTTATTTCACTAAGTTCATAGGTACAAGCTGGAATGTCTTTAATGGCTACAAATTTAATACTGAAATACCATAGAAAATAACAGCGGATAAAAGCAATTAAATTTTGAGGTGAATATTTGAGAAACAGTATAGCCTAATGGAAGGAACACAGGCAAGGGAATCAGGAGACAAGGGTTCTAATCCCAACTTGGCAACTTCACTGCTGGGTGACTTTATGCGAGTCTTTCTCTGTGTCTTAGTTTTCTCATCTGTAAAATGGGGATAACATATCTATGTCAGATCTACTTATAGTGCATCTACTCCAATGTTTAGAGCAGTGATTGGCATATAGCAAGTATTTAAAAGACTGCAATTATTAGAACTGTACATTATTAATAATCATAATAATAAATCACATTTATTGAGCACTGACTGTATGCAGAGCACTGAACTAAGTACTTAGGAAAGTACAATATGACAGACACATTCCCTGACCACAGCAAGCTTACAGCGTTGTGGGATTGAGGCAGGGGATGGAAAAAGCAACCAAATCAGGGTGACACAAAAGGGAAGGGGAGAAAAGGAAATGAGGGCTTTGTCAGGGAAGGCCTCTTGAAGGAGGCATGCCTTCAATAAGACTTTGAAGGTAGGGAGAGGAATTGTCCGATATGAAGAGGAGGGCATTCCAGGCCAGGGGCATGACATGGGTAAGAGGTTAGCAGTGAGATGGATGAGACTGAGGTGCAGTGAGTAGGTTGGCATTGGAGAAGCAAAGTGTGTGGGTTGTAGTAGGAGAAGGCAAGGTGATTGAGTGCTTTAAAGCTGATGGTGAGGAGTTTCTGTTTTGATGTGGTTGTGGATAGGCAACCACTTGAAATTCTTGAGAAGTGGGGAAACATGAACTAAATGTTCAGGTGGAAGAATGATCACGGCAGCTGAGTGAAGTGTGGACTGGATGGAGGGAAATGGGAAGCAGGGGTAATGGAAACAATATTATTATAACTCATTGGATAAAGTGGATGAAGAAAAAAGTTAACCATAGGACTGTTCTTGTTTCAAGTTACCATGTTGGCAGATTGCCTGGTTTCCTTAGGCCTAGTTTAAGGCCTAAGAGAAGCAGCATGGCATAGTGGATAGAGCACAGACTGGGGAGTCAGAAAGTAATAATAATAATAATGATGCTATTTTTTAAGTGCCTATTATATGCCAGGCACTTCACTAAGCACTGGATGAGTTCTAATCCCGACTCTGCCACTTGTCTGCTGTGTGGTCTTGGGCAAGTCACTTCACTTCTCTGGGCCTCAGTTAATAATAATAATGATGGCATTTGTTAAGTGCTTACTATGTGCGAAGCACTGTCCTAAGCGCTGGGGGGGGGGGGATACAGTGCTCTGCACATAGTAAGCGCTCAATACGATTGATTGATACAAGGTGATCAGGTTGTTCCACGTAGGGCTCACAGTCTTCATCCCCATTTTGCAGATGAGGTAACTGAGGCCCAGATAAGTGAAGTGACTTGCCCAAAGTCAGACAGCTGACAAGTGGCAGAGCTGGGATTAGAACCCATGACCTCTGGCTCCCAAGCCCGTGCTCTTTCCACAAAGCCAAGCTGCTTTTATAGTCTGTGAGCCCACTGTTGGGTAGGGACTGTCTCTATATGTTGCCAACTTGTACTTCCCAAGCGCTTAGTACAGTGCTCTGCACACAGTAAGCGCTCAATAAATACGATTGATTGATTGATTGATTGATTCTCTTAACAACTAACATCTGTAAAACAGGGATTGAGACTGTGAGCCCCACGTGGGTCTGTGTCCAATTTAATGTACTTGTATCCACCCCAGACCTTGGTTCAGTGCCTGAAGCACATAGTAAACCCTTCACAAATACCAGCATTATTATTATTAATCAATTCAGTATTATTCCCCAGCCAAATGGTTATCAATTCACAAATTGGGCAATTCTCTATCTGGCCACTGGGTGGCAGTAAACTGTAGGCATGACAAAGTGGTCACCAGATTTTTACATAATAATAATAATAATAATAATAGGCATTTGTTAAGCGCTTACTATGTGCAAAGCACTGTTCTAAGTGCTGGGGAGGATACAGGGTGATCAGGTTGTCCCACGTGGGGCTCACAGTCTTAATCCCCATTTTACAGATGAGGTAACTGAGGCCCAGAGAAGCTAAGTGACTTGCCCAAGATCACACAGCAGACATGTGGCGGAGTCGGGATTCCTATTGGTATCTAGAAATCAATCAATCATATGTATTGAGCACATACTGTTTGCAGAGCACTGTACTAAGCGCTTGGGAGAGTACAGATAAGAGGAGAGAGTGGGAGGGGGATTATCCGTTACCTTATGAATGGTGTTTTTCAGCTACCAGAAACAGTTGTTCTTCAACACCTCTGCCACCATGCAAATCTCTATATCACCATGTGCTTCTCCATAATGCTACCACCCTCACAGGAGGGCAAAGGATCAACATCATCGTGATTGGTGTTTACCAACAGCTTACTGTGAGCAAAGCAATGTACTAAGCAGTTGGGATAGAACAATACAACAGAGTTGGCTGGACGCGTTCCCTGCCCACTTGAGCTTGCAATGTGGATGAAATCAGACTCTAAAGACGTAGTGGTCAGGAGTCATTAAGACTACCTGAAATGGAGGACTGAAGGGAAAAAGAGTAATTCCTGCTATAACAAAGGCTGCTTTTATATGTCAGTGATGGCTAATTCATTGCCCGTGCGCCAAGCAAGTGAGAGAATTGAAGCAATAGCCAAGATAATTCAGTCTGAAAGCTCAGGTAACCCAGGCAAACGTGGCCTTAGCTAACGTATTGCTTTAACCCTTTGCTTTGGAGCTTTTGGTTGTTCTGCACACAGTAAGGGTTCCATAAATACCATGACTGAATGACAGATATCCCCATATCCTTCATCTCCTCACCCTAATAATAATAATAATGATGGTATTTGTTAAGTGATTACTATGTGCCAAGCACTGCTCTGAGAGCTGGAGTACATACAAGGCAATCAGGTTGTCCCACGTGGGGCTCCCTGTCTTAATCCCCATTTTCCAGATGAGGTAACTGAGGCACAGAGAAGTTAAGTGGCTTGCCCATGGTCACCCAGCAGACAAGTGGCAGAGCTGGGATTAGAACCAACATCCTCTGACTCCCAAACACATGCTCTTTCCACTAAGCCATACTGCATCACTTACACTCTTGAGCCCTTATCCCCTATGCACTTAAGTACTCACTCTCTAAAGCTTGCTACAGTGCTTTGCATACAGTAAGCAATCAATAAATATGATTGACTATCAGCTTTCCTCACAGCACCTATGTATTTATCTTTGTACTCAGTTTCTGCACTACCTGTAATTTATTTTAGTGCCTGCCTCCCCTACTAGATTTCAAACTCCTTCAGGTCAGGGATTACATCTATTTACTCTATTGTACTCTCCCATGTACTTAGTACAGTGTTCTGAACAGAGTAAGCATTCAATAAATACTACTGATAGATCGAGTTGGTATTAGAAAGAAAAATTATTAGATGAAGTCATTCAGTGACCTTATTACCTGTTCCGATTTCTCACATTTTAAAAGCCAACCAAATGGCTAATAGAGGCATATACTTGCCTTCTAGCGTGGCCTTTTGGATAGAGCACAGGCCTCAGAGTCAGAAGGCCCTGGGTTCTAATTCTGGCTCTTCCACCTGCATGCTGTGTGACCTTGGACAAGTCACTTCACTTCTCTGTGCCTCAGTTCCCTCATCTGTAGAATGGAGATTAAGACTGTGACCCCCATGTGGGGCAGGGACTGTGTCCAACCTGATTAGCTTGTATCTACCCCAGGTCTCAGTACAGTCCTTAGCTCAGAGTAAGCATTTAGCAAAAACCATTAAATAAATAGTAAACAAATAATTAAGTTGTCCTGTAACAAATTCAAACTCTAGCAAAAATAATTTTTCCCTCCTGTCCTCTGAAGCACATACATTCTAGGATGATGCAGCTGAAATCTTTGTAAGGAAAACTCGAAAATGGAGCCCTTTATTGTGCTGGAAAAGTGCTTAGAAATAGGTCAGAGTGGCCTCTCCATTTACTTTCCCCACCATTTACAATTGAATTGAACACAAAAATGCCCTGTACGATTTCAAAATAAATGGGCACCTTAAAATTTCAAGTGGAAAGGAGAGCAGCAGAATGAAGACAAATAGGTAAACATCCTAGTTCTGTTGCTATGCAGTATGTTCTTCCACATTTCCCTGGGTGGCTTGTTGCTATAGTTTCTCTTGTGAGCACATTCACACATAGTAGAGAACAACCATCTTCTACCTTGGATACTAAAAATAGCCAGCATTTTCTAATGAATGAGTACTTTGCAATTGGTGTGCCTTTATTTGGCCTGGCTGATCTTTGATGTGACATGTGAAAGAGGGAATTAGAAAGAAAGCCTTTGCTATTTTGCTATTAGCTGGCAGAAGACAGTCATCCCTGACTTGCACTGAAACACTGGGTGACTCAATTAATCTATGGGCTAACCCTTCCCTAGCTGTAAAATAAAGATTACAATCCTTACCTACCTGTTTCCGAGAGAAAATGGGAAATAAAGGTTATTAATCTATTTTACTTGCATTTATGGAGCATCTTTTAGGTATAGCGCAACCATTAACCCTGACATCTCCATACTGAAATGGTGGTTATAAGGGTGGGAAGACAGAGTTAAAAAGAATAACCATAATTTTAAAATGATAAACCAATCCATAGTATTTAATGAGCACCCACTGTGTGCAGAGCACTGTGTTAACTGCTTGGGAGAGCACAATAGTTAGCCAGCATGCTTCCTGGCCTCAAGGATCTTGGAAAGAAAATTGAAAGAGTTACATTTGAAATTAGAGGCAGAATTATGAAAGAACATGTAAACAGTGGAACAGATTACAGTTAATTCTGTAACAGTGGACATTCAAAGTATACATATTGCTTTAACCAATTTCTAAAAGGTCCTGAGACATACGGAATAAATAAAAACCCAAAAGATATCGATTTGCTGACATCTAATGTGACAGAAGGGCAACTACTCATTTTTTTTTTTTTTACTCCCTGTCTATGGCTGTGAGTCTTGAAACACTTGTAGATGTCGGATCGGGCTTCTGGAGCAATTTCATCAATGTTTCCTATGAGTCATTCCTAAAAATGGATGGTGTGCCAAGTGCAAAAAGATTCATTCATTCAATCGTATTTATTGAGCGCTTACTGTGTGCAGAGCACTATACTAAGCACTTGAAAAGTACAGTTCGGGAACAAATAGAGACAATCCCTACCCAACAACAGGCTCACAGTCCCTGGAACACTGCCAAACACTTAGGACTGGACAGAAGCAATGTTGAAGTCAGCTGTGTGACCTTGGGCAAGCCACTTAACTTCTCTATGCCTCAGTTACCTCATCTGTAAAATGGGGATTAAGACTGTGAGCCCCACATGGGACCTGATTACCCTGTATCCCCCCAGCGCTTAGAACAGTGCTTTGCACATAAGAAGCGCTTAACAAATACCATCATTATTATTATTATTATAGCCCCACCATGGTGGATGTGTTCACTGCAAAGAAGACAACAGCATGCCTAAGCAGCCGACGAACAGAGGATATGGTGTCCACCAGACAGACACACATCGCTGGAGTTGAATTTCGAGCAATATGGCATAGCTGTTGAATGGGGGAAAATACCAGCAGCCCGCCTCACCTCAAAACCTGAAAACAGGAATCAAGCACCTCATAGGAATCATTATTGCCATCAAAAATCATTCTGTATACTGAGACATGTAAAGTTCTGTTCTAGGTGCTGAATTCAAGTAGAATTTTTTAAGAATGTGCATAGTGCTTGTAGGTGCTTACGATTCAGTGATAAGCAGAATAAGAACGAAAGCGATGAGATTGGAAAATGCTTACTTATGTCAGTCAGTCATATTTGAGTGCTTACTGTGTGCAGAGCACTGTACTAAGCTCTAGGGAGAGTACAATACAACAACAAACAGACAATTGCCTGCTCACAACGAACTTAGTTTTCAGGAACAAAAATGATTTATGGGATTTGCTGTTTCCTTTGTTTCAGGACTCATTTTTGCTTGTAGGGAGAAGGGGAAAGTGAAGTTGGGATCAGGTTGGGTGGAAGAGGATGGGACAAGAAGAAGCAGGTGAGAAACATGATGTGAATAGGGAGGTGGCAGGAGGAGGACTGAGAGACAAGATGTTAGCATAGGGGAGAATAAGCCTGAAAAATCAAGGGGCAGAATGACCACTCCCAACAGACTCTCCAAAAAGCAACACTGGCTGCAATCCAAAAACATTTTTCATGTCGGCAGCATTGAAAGTCTCCATGTTAGAGATCAGTCTTTTCAACATTATTCATGAATGTGGACAGTCAAACCATCTGCCACAGCAACTTCACTGCTTCATTTCAAGAACAAGAAGATGGAAGTAGGGAGGTGGGCAGGCAGGGTATGCTTCCCCTCACAGGAAGGGAAAAACGGAGCTCCCAGATAGAACTGAGTTGAGTCATAAAATAACTGCACTTTTTCATGCAATCGCGCTTATTGATAGCTTACTGTGTGCTCAGTACTGAACTAAGCACTTGAAAAGTACAATTTGGCAACAGAGACAATCCCTACCCAACAACGGGCTCCCTCAAAGATACTTACTGGCATGCTTTGGTTTTATCTTTTTATTGAATCTATCGCCAGAGATCCTGGGTAGATGTGCCTTAATTTTCATTTTCATCCTGAGGGTGCAGGGATTTTAGTAGGGGTTGGGATTCCAAGAACCAGTAAGTTAGAAAGTCACCATTTGGAGGCTTGTCAGCCTGATTGGAAACTCCTCTTTCTTTTCAGAGACCTGGGGTGAGCAAATATAGGATTCCAAACTGTGTTGCTCCCATGGTCACCTCCAGGGAGACATTAATCTTATACCCCAATGCTGGAAATCCACTAGAATGACTCTACCCATTCAACAATAATATTCAATGGAATTTCGGTTCAAGACTTTTCCACCTCAAACCAGTAAGGTAAAGGGATTTGCACAGTTACTCTGCAGTTGGGAGTGAAGAGCAGGAAGTGGCAGAAAGCGCACACTTTGGTCTGTGCTTTGAATGGTGACTTCTCTATTGAGAGAAATGTTCCATAAAAACTTGGATGACAAAAGAGGTGTGAAGCAGACCCAAACTTACATTTTCGGTGATAAAGAGGCATGTAAAGCTCTTTGATCCTGGCCTGTCACCCACATCACAGGCTGGAATTTAATGTAGTAGAGCAAAATGAAGCAAATCAAAGTAAGGTATTTTTAATTAGTGGCTTAACTATGTGATTAATGATGTCCTTAAAGCAAATGCCTGTCCCAGTGAATGAAAAACTCATTATTTTTAAAAGCTGGCTTCTCCTACTTAATGACTCAGCTTAAAAGGCAGATAAACTGAAGAACAACGTATGAAACCCATTAGGCTTTAGCATTTTCACAGAGATCAAAATTGAATGTTGTTTTGCCGGTTGTTGATCAATTAATCCTAAAGTAATGAAACAATAATACCATGGAAAGGCTTGAGTTAAAATGGAGTGCAACTGGCTTTGAAGCAAATGGCTTAACAGTGCTCACTCGCATTTGCATAACACAAGAGCATCATTTAGGGAATAGAAGTATTGCTAGAAATTCTATTTGTTCCAAACTTCAAAGGATCTAAAAGTCAGTTTCACTGGAATATTAAAGGACACTTTTCCTTTTCCAAATGACACCTTCCAAGATTATTTGGTTATTTTGTCCCCCCAGATTATCTAGGGGTTGAAAGCAGTCGGTGGAGCCACACCTGTGAACTGCTCACTCCTCTAGAATCATATGGTATAGTCATACCATATGACTTTGGCATTGACCATCTCTATATGGTCATTCATTCATTCAATCGTATTTATAGAGCACTTACTGTGTGCAGAGCACTGTACTAAGCGCTTGGGAAGTACAAGTTGGCAACATATAAAGATGGTCCCTTCCCAACAGTGGGCTCACAGTCTAGAAGGGGGAGACAGAACAAAACAAAACATATGTTGCCAACTTGTACTTCCCAAGTGCTTAGTACAGTGCTCTGCACACAGTAAGTGCTCAATATGATTGAATGAATGAATGAATCCCAAAATATAAATTGCATAACTGAAATTTTCATACTCCAAGTATTTACAGCTGCAGAAATGGATTCCAGTCCACACTGACAGGAAATGAAGATGGCATGTATGTGAGGGGGACAGACATATATCACTTTATCTAGAGAATTTTTCCCAGTCCTTGAAGGTGCACGGAGATGTTGGGGTCAATTTCATCTATAGGCCAAAAGGTTCAGAGTCTAAAGCAATGGATTTTAGGGGTGTGTATGGTGGACAGGATGGGCGGGCATATATGAACCTTCTACCACTCCAGATAGCCATTCAGAAAGGCCACCTTATCCAGTAGCTACTGAACAAAATGTATTTTTCAAACTCTCTCTCCTCTCTCCTAACTCAATCTGGTTGGCATGAGTCTGGGTGTTTCATTCTGGTCTAGAAACAGCTAAATAGAAGCCTAGTGAACTACTGAGCAAGTTTTAATGCCAAAGAGAGGAGATAATTCCCTCCATCTTCAAGGTCCTTCTGAAATCTCTCTTCCAGGAAGTCTTCACTGATTCATTTCTCATCTACTCACACTCCTACCCCCACCACTACTGTCAATTCAGCCCTTCTGCTAATGCTTTTTCAGCACTTGTGCCATTCCACTTCAGCACTTCCAGACCAGTTAACACTTGGGTACTTTCTTCCCTTATGAACTTATTTACATATCTTAAACCCTGTGCCTACTTTGTGCTCCCTTCTTGAGGGCAGCAACTGTGACTACTAACCATATTGTACTAGATTCTTAGCATAGTGCTCTGCACTTAGTAAACGTTCAATTAAGTACAATTTAGTTCAGTGTCATCCCTTGATTTGATATCCTAACTATTGGTCATTTTGTGTCACCAATTTAACAATACAAAAATACATCTCACACTTTTTTTATAGTATTTGTTAAGCAATTACTATTTTCCAAGCACTGTACTAAGCTCTAGGGTAGATATTATTTACATATGTTAAACCCTGTACCTGTGCCCACTTTGTGCTCCCTTCTTGAGGGCAGCAACTGTGATTACTAACTGTATTGTACTCTGCACAGATTCTTAGCATAGTGCTCTGCACTTAGAAAATGCTCAATTAAGTACAATTTAGTTCAGTGCCATCCCTTGATTCGATATCCTAACTATTGGTCATTTTGTGTCACCAATTTAACAATACAAAAATACATCTCACACTTTTTTATATTATTTGTTAAGCATTTATTATGTTCCAAGCACTGTACTAAGCGCCAGGGTAGATACAAGCAAATCAGTTCGGACACTGTCCATGTCCCATATGGGGCTTTCAGTCTTAATCCCTGTTTTACAGATGAGGTAACTGAGGCACAGAGAAGTTAAGTGACTTGCCCAAGGTCACAGAGCAGATGAGTGGTGGAGCCAGGATGAAAACCCAGGTCCTCTGGCTCCCAGGCCCTGCTTTATCCACTAGGCCACACAGCTTCCCCTAGTGAGATTCCTTCTGTATCAATCTGTGATTCCTTTAAATATAGGCATTTCACTCATTCATTTATTCAGTCATATTTATTGAGTGCTTACTGTGTGCAGAGCACTGTATTAAGCCCTTTGAAGAGCACAATACTACAGTTATCACATTCCCTGCCCCCAACGAGTTTAGAGTCTAAAAGCAGGGAGAGTGATCAATACAAATAAAATTACAGCGTGGCTCAGTGGAAAGAGCATGGGCTTTGGAGTCAGAGGTCAGGGGTTCAAATCCTGGCTCCGCCAATTGTCAGCTCTGCGACTTTGGGCAAGTCACTTAACTTCTCTGTGCCTCAGTTGCCTCATCTGTAAAGTGGGGATTAAGACTGTGAGTCCCCCGTGGGACAACCTGATCACCTTGTAACCTCCCCAGCACTTAGAACAGTGCTTTGCACATAGTAAGCACTTAATAAATGCCACCACATAAGTGTTGTGGGGCTGGAGGCGAGAAGAGCTAAGGCGACGCAGAAGGGAGTGGGAGATGAGGAAAAGAGGGGCTTAGTCTAGAAAGGTTTACTTTAGAAATTTACCTTGGTCCCTTCTACACTTGTGGGGCAAAAAGAGGCTTGACATTTTAATAATCACCTAATTGAATATTTAGGCAGAGTTAATGGCTCTATATTATCAAGAAACAATACATTAACTCAGAAATCAAGACATTTTAAACAAAGTGCACCTTTCGAAGGTCACCTACCTAGCAGCTTTGGCACTGTAAGGAGCTGTTCTGAATGCCACCTGGATGATTTTTGTTTATCTAAGAGATATTTTTCTGTTTCCAAGTACTCAGAAGCAGGTTGGCGGCCCCAGCAAGACTCCTGAAAAATATGGCAGTGAAGACTGCAGCAGTAACTATGGCAACCACCAGCTGGGTTACCCTACTGTGCATAGGCACTCTGCTGCAGACACTTTGGCTGTAAACAGATTCTGCACATATAAAAAGAACCTTTGTGTTCACTTTACAAGGTGCCATGCCCCTGCTTTTTTAGTCACTTGAGACATTCCAGGCTCTAATCAATAGTATTTATTGAGTTCTTACTCAACACAGAGTACTCTAAGCAGCTTTTGGGAGAGTACGAGAGAGGTAATGGACATAATATCTGCCCTCAAGGACCTTACAATTTAGCAGAGAGGTACCAAAATAAATTATTGTTAACCATGTTATATCTTTGTCCTCCCTCCTGCTTCTTCAATCTGAAGTAGTTGATGTCTGTATGCACTAGCTCGTATGGATTGGATCTCTTACACTTCTGCTGTACTCTCCCAAATAACTTAGTATTCATTCATTCATTCAATTGTATTTATTGAGCGCTTACTGTGTGCAGAGAGCACTGTACTAAGCGCTTGGGAAGTACAAGTTTGCAAAATATAGAGACGGTCCCTACTCAACAGTGGGCTCACAGTCTAGAAGGGGGAGACAGACAGCAAAACAAAACATATAAACCAAATAAAATAAATAGAATAAATATGTACAAGTAAAATAAATAGAGTAATAAATATGTACAAACATATATACATATATACAGGTGCTGTGGGGAGGGGAAGGAGGTAAGGCGGGGGGATGGGGAGGGGGAGGAGGGGGAGAGGAAGGAGGGGGCTCAGTTTGGGAAGACCTCCTGCAGGAGGAGAGCTCTCAGTAGGGCTCTGAAGGGAGGAAGAGAGCTAGCTTGGCGGATGTGCGGAGGGAGGGCATTCCAGGCCAGGGGGAGGACGTGGGCAGGGGGTCGACAGTGGGACAGGCGAGAACAAGGCACAGTGAGGAGGTTAGCGGCAGAGGAGCGGAGGGTGCGGGCTGGGCTGTAGAAGGAGAGAAGGGAAGTGAGGTAGGAGGGGGCGAGGTGATGGAAAGCCTTGAAGCCGAGGGTGAGGAGTGCCTGATGCGTAGGTTGATTGGTAGCCACTGGAGATTTTTGAGGAGGGGAGTAACATGCCCAGAGTGTTTCTGCACAAAGACGATCCGGGCAGCGGCGTGAAGTATGGATTGAAGTGGGGAGAGACAGGAGGATGGGAGATCGGAGAGGAAGCTGATGCAGTAATCCAGTCGGGATAGGATGAGAGATTGAACAAGCAGGGTACTGGTTTGGATGGAGAGGAAAGGATGGATCTTGGCGATGTTGTGGAGGTGAGACCGTCAGGATTTGGTGACAGATTGGATGTGAGGGGTGAACGAGAGAGCGGAGTCGAAGATGACACCAAGGTGGGAGGGATGGTAGTGCCGTCAACAGTGATGGGAAAGTCAGGGAGAGGGCAGGGTTTGGGAGGGAAGATAAGGAGTTCAGTCTTGGACATGCTGAGTTTTAGATGGCGGGCAGACATCCAGATGGAGATGTCCTGAAGGCAGGAGGAGATACGAGCCTGGAGGGAAGGAGAGAGAGCAGGGGCAGAGATGTAAATTTGGGTGTCATCAGCGTAGAGATGATAGTTGAAGCCATGGGAACAAATGAGTTCACCAAGGGAGTGTAGATAGAGAACAGAAGGGGACCAAGAACTGACCCTTGAGGAACCCCTACAGTAAGGGGATGGGAGGGGGAGGAGGAGCCCGCAAAAGAGACTGAGATAGTATAGTATAGTATAGTATAGACCTATGTACCCAGCAGGGGCACAGTGAATATTGCGGCTGATTGATCAGAATTGTAAATCCTAATTGATGACTGTAACATGCCGTCATTTTCATTGTGATTTAATTCTACAGTCAGCCAAAAGTATTCATTGAGAGCTCAGTGAGTCAGCACACTAGGCTACACTATAAGCATTCCATTTAGAAAGGGTCTCTCAAATATCTATTTTTTTTCTAAAGAAAGGAGTATAAGATCAATCATCAGAAGGTGATTTGTGGAGAGAGGAAATGCAACATTTACAGCTTTGCTAATCAAATTGGTCAATTGCTTTGTTAGCCAAATTCATCTGAATCTCATCAGCCCACCTGCACTTATAAAAATGTAACCTGCACAATTTGTGTTGAGCTAATTGGTTATCAGTTGCCTATTCTTACCTTTTTTATATGGTATTTGTTCCGCTGGCCTCTCAGGGTTGCACCTGGAGAGTTTCCAGTTCACTACCAGTCTCTACTATGGAAGGGAGAGTCAAGCAGAGGCATATTCATTCCATTCCTAGATTGGGCAGTGGCTAGCCAGTGGAATGCAATCTTCTCCCAGTCAAAACTCACCAGTGCTGGGCAGCAGCGGCATGAGTGGAAACTCAGGTTTATTGCGCGGAAGGAGGCAATGGAAAACCGCTTCCGTATTTTTACCAAGAAAACTTTATGGATACACTACCAGAATGACTGCAGATGGAGGTGGGGCTTTCTGGGAGAGATGTGGCCATGGCATCGTTATGGGTCGGACATGGTTTGACAGCATCAGACAACCACAGCAACAATAATTTGTTCAGTGCTTACTATGTGCCAGGTACTGTACTAAGTGCTGGGGTAGATACAAGCTCAACAGGTTGGAAACAGTCCCTGCCCAAATGGGGTTCACAGTCTTAATCTCCATTTTACAGATAAGGTAACAGGCACAGAGAAGTGAAGTGATTTCCCCAAGGTCACACAGCAGACAACTGTGATTAGAGCTCATATTCTTATTCCCAAGCCAATGTTCCATCCAATAGGTCATGCTGCTTTTTAAAAGGAAAGCTGAGACCCTGAGAAGTTAGGTGACTTGCCCAAGGTCACACAGCAAACATTTGGCCGAGCCTAGATTAGAACCCAGGTCCTCTGACTTCCAGGCTTATCCTCTTTCCTCTAGGGCATTCATTAGCTTCCTGGATAGCCTGAAAAATGATGAATACTGTAAACCTGGGAAAATTGCTTCATGCACAGTCAACAGGAAATTTTGTCTTGAGACCTTTTATTAAGTGTGTCTGTGTCTTGCACAAATACCGCTTAACAAATACCATAATTATTACTGTTAGTAGTAGTAGTAGTAGTAGTAGCAGTATTCCTGAGAGTATGAGGGGTAATCATTAGTTCCTTTCTGAATCTGAAGATAGAATAAGGTCTCTCTCTGTATTTCCTGGGATTGCTTGAATTAGGAGATCAATGGCCCGATCAGAAAGAATGCTAACAGTTATAGGTAGATATGTTTGTCAAGCACTTATGAGACTGAACTTGTCTTCTTTATGGAACAATCTGATTTTATAGCTGGGTTGGTATTTAGTTATGGGGACAGTTGCACTAATGCAACATAGAAGTAAGGCAGGGATGGCCAAAGATTTGACCGAACGTTCTGTTTTCCTGGCAGGAATTTCCCCCTTTCTCTCTCAAATCACCAGAATCTCCACTTGGAGAGACAGAAATCTGATTTCATCAGTCTGTTCCTGGCAATGAAAAGCTTTTTATATGAAATAGAAAAATTTATTGTGCAGACACTAATAGAAATTCAAACCTTAAAAGGCTCTATTGGATAGAAAGTAGAATCAAGTTAATTAAAAGGTTTCTAATGTGGTAGCATGATCATCTCTCTCTAGAGTTAATTAACCATTCATTACCATTTTCCCCAGTTGAAAGAGGCCCTAGTACAACTCTAGGTACCTAAACATGGAATTATGCTATTCAATTTGGGTCTTTCTAAAAAGAGAGAAGTCACTGAGTTTATTAGTTGGGGAGAGGGGTTTTTTCTGGAGAGGATTCCTACTTTGGAAGAATTATTCTGGTTTCAAATTATTGAACTGTATTGAAGCAGCTGATTTACATTAACAACAGTTTACATAAGTATATCACAATTGTGCATGCCACTAAATTAGGGGAACTAGGTGCTGACCTCAATACTCCTCATGAAGACTCAGTTTGGTTGTCTGTTGCTCCTCCCCAACCAATCAATGGGATTTATTGAGCACTTATATGTGCAGAGCACTACACTAAGTTTTGAGGAGTGTACAATACAACAGAGTTCGTGAACATGTGTCCTGTCCAGTCCTGTCAATCAAACTTGAGGAAGGACTGGGCAACTGAGAAATCTCTTCACTTCTCTACATTCCCAAGAAATGCAGTTGGTTCACAGTTGGTTAAAAAGCTTAGCCACCTGGCCAGAGTATCTAAGAACTGAGGTGACTTGGAATAATTCAGGTTCACCAAGGGCTCAGGGTAGCTTCCAGTCTATCCAAACAGGGCAGAAGGCAATAGCCTTCCCTCCTCAGCCATGACCGTAATAACAGTGGTATTTGTTAAGAGCTAACCAAGTGTCCAGAACTGTAATAAGCACTGGCATAGATACAGGATAACTAGGATGGACACTGTCCCTGTCCCTCATAGGGCAGACAAGCAGTGTTGTCTAGTGTTGTCATTAATCTGCCCCTTCCTCTCCATCAAAACTGCTACCATATTAATCCAAGCACTTATCTTACCCTGCCTTGATTATTGGATCAGCCTCCTTGCTGACCTGCCTGCTTCCTGGCCCTTTCCACTCCAGTCCTTACTCCATTCTGCTGCCTGAATCATTTTCCTTCAAAAACGTTCACACCATGTTTCCCCACTCCTCAGAAAACTCCAGTGGTTGCCCATCCACTTCCACATCAAGCAAAAACTCCTCACCACTGGCTTTAAAGCACTTAACCACCTTGCCCGCTCCTAACTCACCTCACTACTCTCCTCCTACAACCCACACTTCATTCCTCTGGTGCTAACTTTCTGTACATTGATCTCGTCAATCTCGCTGCAGACCTCTCGCTCACATCCTACCTCAGGCGTGGAATGCCCTCTCTCCTCATATCAGACAGACAATTGCTCTTCCCCCACTTCAAAGCCTTACTGAAGGCAGGTCTCCTCCAGAAAGCCTTCCCTGACTGAGCCCTCCTCTCCTCATCTCCAACTCCCTTCTGCGCCGCTCATACTCGCTCCTTCATTCATCCTCTTCTTCCTCATGGTGTATATGTATATATCTGTACAAATCTGTAATCTATTTATCTATTTATTTATATTAATGTCTGTCTCCCTCTCTAGACTTTGAACTCATTATGGGCGGGGAATATGTTTGATGTTATACTGTACTCTCTCAAGTGCTTAGTACAGTGCTTTGCACACAGTAAGTGCTCAAATATGATTATTAATAATAATTATGGATGGAGCGCAGGCCTGGGAGTCAGAAGGACCCGGGTTCTAATCCCAGCTCTTCCACCTGTCTGCTGTATGACCTTGGGCAAGTCACCTAGTTTTTCTATGCCTCAGTTACCTCATTTGTAAAATGAGGATTACTACTGTAAGTCCCATGTGGGACAAGGACTGTGTTCAAAATGATTAACTTGTTTCTACCCCAGTGCTTACTTTATTTCCTGTCACATAATGAGCATTAAACAAATACCATAAAAAATGGAGCTCACAGTCTAAATGGGAGAGATAACAGGTATTCAATCCCCATTTCACAGATGAGGGAATTGAAATCCAAGACGTTTTTGATTTGGCAAGGTCATATAGCATGCAGGTGGCAGATCTTGCATGTGTTCCTGAGAAGGAGAAGGGAAATTAGAAGTCAGGCCGGAAGCGAGAAGGACAAGACAGAAGTGAGAAGGAAGAATTAGTATTTTAATTCAAAGATGCTGTTGAAGTAGTGGCTGTAAACATGTGCCAGCTATATGTAGATTTGTCCAAAAAAAAAAAATCACCTTATCACTGATTGCCGCCCACTATGTTATTCTGTTGGCTGCTAGCTTTTTCCAGTAGCTCATGGCTCTATCCTATTGTTTCATTCTCACGCACTCCCAATTTTATACCCAGCTTTCCCAGAAATGTGACAAGAGCCTTAGATCAATTGTATTTTCAGTCAAATTGTAGTAGTAGTAGTAGTATTTGTTAAGCCCTTATTATGTGTCAGGCACTGATCTAAGCACTGGGGTAGATGTAAATTAATCAGGTTGGACACAGTCCCTATTCCACATGGGGCTCACAATCCAAGTAGGAGGGTGAACAGATTCTGAATCCTCATTTTACATTTGAGGAAACTGAGGCACAGAGAATGAAGTGATATAGCAGACATATGGTAGGGGCAGGATTAGAACTCTGAAGACCTGGGATTAGATTAGTTTCGGCATGAGTAGAACCCAGGTCCTCTGACTCCCAGGCCGATGCTTCTTTCCAATATGCCGCACTTTTTCTTCAATTAATAAATTAAATCAAATCAAAAGTATTGACTGATCGCCTACTATGAGCTAAGCAGTGTCCTAAGCAGTAGGAAAGTACATGAGTGGTAGAAGGCATGAAATAATTTACTGTCAGAGGCAGAAAAACAAAAATAGATATGAAGATGAGTAAGTGCTTTAAGAGTAGGGTAGTTAGTCTATCATACTTACTGAACACTTACTATGTGCAGAGCACTGTACTAAGCACTGGGGAGAGTACAATGTAACAGACATATCCCCTTCCCATGTCTTCATCATCTTTTTACAGATGAGGTAAATGGGGACCAAAGAAGTTAAGTGATTTACCCAAGGTCACACAGCGGACAAGTTGTGGATCCAGGATTAGAACCCAGGTCTTTCTGACTCCCAAGCCTGTGCTTTAACTACTAGACCCACCTGTTGGGGAGAACAGTGTTGCAGAGGACATGAAGTGGGAGGAAACTCTAGGAAGTAAGAAGGTGAAAGCAAAAGGATGAGAATAAAAAGAATGAGGCCTTGTGTGACCTTGGCCTCTAGTTAGTAAGCTCCTTGTGGGCTGGAAAGGTGCTTACCCATTATGTATTACTGTACCCTCCCAAGTATCAGTAAAGGGTTATGCACACAGTTCACACAATAAATACCATTGATTGACTGAAAAGGTTAGCTTGAGAGCTTTGGGTGTAAGAGGGGGTTAAGTGATAGAATTTCTTATGGAGGCTGGGAGTGCTACAGTAAAGCATCAATAACTGAATATTCTCTGGTTCCTTATTGCCCTGGATCACAAACTAAGGAACTGAAATGGATAAAAGGATCTCTCTAAGTGCCAAACCCACCTGTTCATAAACCAGCAGGCCTGCTCCCTGGCCATATGAGGAGAGAGTCAGACTTAATCATCCTCCTCAACTGTGAAGGGGACAAGTTTGGCCCTGTGGCACTGCGTTGGGCCAAAGCATATAAACCCACACAAATCACCACTGCAATCTTGTTTATGGTGCTTTTGCCCATAACTTCCTGTACCTGAATGTGCAACCCATTTGAAATAGGGAAGATTCAAGCTCAATATTTCTCTTCTACCATCCTTTCCTTCAAGATAGAAAGGCAGCCCATTGACAGAATTGCAATAAACCTAAATATTATGGACTTGGAAAAGAAAATATAAAGAGTTTAGTTTTGTGTTATATTAGGGCATACAGGAAAAAAAGAGCAATGCTTTCAGCTATGAATGCTGTATTGATCACAAAAGACATCAGAATCACTAGCCAGGAAATAACATACGCCATCAGTTTGTCAAAACTACAATAACTCTAAATAAGGGAAAACTGATGGAGAGCAACAGTATTAAAAGACCATACAACATCTAATTAACACTCAAACATATATTCCTTGTGAACCTAATTGGGTAGCTGTCAGTATTTTGTTTTGTTTATTAAATGTCTCAATTTTAATTCTTTCTTTTATCTTTAATTCACTTATTCACCTTGACCTGTAGGACATATTGTCTCAGTTACTAAGTGAATTTTTTCATGTTGTGGACCTTCAGTGAGAAACAAATCAAAATCACTGCATTTTAAAAAATTGTTGACAAACTAATTTGTATGTTGATGGGATTTCACTATTTTCATGTGAATAACTCATATTTCTTTATTTATCTGTATTCTCTTGTATGTTCTCATATACTTTCTTCCTGCTTTTGGAACTTTCCTAACTCAAAGACATATGGTACTATTTCACTTCTCTGGGCCTCAGTTACCTCATCTGTAAAATGGGGCTTGAGACTGTGAGCCCCACGTGGGACGGGGACTTTGTCCAACCTGATTTGCTTGCATTCACCCCAGTGCTTAGTACAATTCCTGGCACATATTTAGTGCTTAATGAATACCATTATTATTATTATTATTACCAATGATAATAATGATGGTATTTTGGCATAGTGGTTAGAGCATGGGCATGGGAGTCAGAAGGACCTGGGTTCTAATCCCGGCTCCAACATGTTTCTGCTGAGTGATCTAGAGCACGTCACTTAAATTCTCTGTGCCTCAGTTACCTCATCTATAAAATCAGGATTAAGACTGTGAGCCCCACGTGTAACGGGGACTGTGTTCAGCCCAATTATCCTCTAACCATGATTATCATTATTATTATTATTAAATAGTCTCTATGGCACAAGGACTGTACTAAGCATTAGGATAGATAAAGATAAGCAGTGTGGCCTAATGGATAGAGCACGGGTCTGGGAGTCCAAAGGATATGGGTTCTAATCCTGCCTCTGCCACAAGTCTTCTGTGTGACATTGGGCAAGTCACTTTACTTTTCTGTGCCTCAGTTACCTCATTTGTAAAAAAAAAAAAAAATGGGGATAAGAGTGTGAGTCCCAGGTGGGACAGGGACTGTTTTCAACCCAATTACCTTGTATCTACCCCAGTGCTTAGTACAGTGCCTGGCACATAGTAAGTGCTTAACACATACCATAATTATTATTATGATGATGATGATGATAATCAGACTACACAAAGGCCCATGGGGGCCTCAAAGTCCTTGTTCTTGGGACCTTACAATCTATTGGCAGAATATATTTTTTTACAAGACAGAATACAATCTTAAACAATGTGGTGTGGATGAGGAAGGCTGGCGTTGGCATAAACAGACTGTCTACCTGTAAGTAGTAATAAGATTTGGGGTCTTACGTCTTGGGCCCAGGTATAGAGTTTTGTACATAGTATATTGTCGATGAATACTACCAGGGGCAAAGTGGACTTCAGAAGGCAACTCTGATTTCTGAAATGTCTTTCTTAGCCTCACCATTAGAGTTCCTTTTGGGCATGGAATGGTTCTTTTCTCTCTGTGGCATCTTTCCCAGGCATTTGGAAGCTTGCCTAGTGGATAAAGCCCAGGCCCGGGAGTCAGAAGGACCTGGGTTCTAATGCCAACTCCACCACTAGTCTGCTGGGCAAGTCATTTCTCTAGGCCTCAGTTACCTCGTCTGTACAATGAGGACTGAGAATTCATTCATTCAATCATATTTTTGGAGCTCTTACTGTGTGCAGAGCCCTGTACTAAGCACTTGGAAAGTACAATTCGGCAACAGAGACAATCCCTATCCAAAAACGGGCTCTGTGAACCCCATGTAGGACATGGACTATGTCCAGCCTTGTATCTACCCCAGTGCTTGAGAAGCAGCGTGGCTTAGTGGAAAGAGCACAGGCTTGGGAGTCAGAGGTCACGG
The DNA here is from genome assembly GCF_015852505.1 of Tachyglossus aculeatus. Lineage (NCBI taxonomy): Eukaryota > Metazoa > Chordata > Mammalia > Monotremata > Tachyglossidae > Tachyglossus > Tachyglossus aculeatus. The sequence continues at coordinate 25,278,911 of NC_052077.1, read as the reverse complement.
GTTCTAATCCCGGCTCCACTACTTATCAGCTGTGTGACTTTGGCCAGTCACTTAACTTTTCTGTGCCTCAGTTACCTTATCTGTAAAATGGGGATTAAGACTGAGTCCCACGTGGGACAACCTGATTACCTTGTAATTACCCCAGCGTTTAGAACAGTGCTTGGTACATAGTAAGCGCTTAAATACCATTATTATCATCATCATTATTATTATTATTACAGTGCCCTGCATATAGTAAGCACTTAAATACCATACAAAATGGGTGCTCAATAAATACTATTACAATCAATCAATCGTATTTATTGAGCGTTTACTGTGTGCAGAGCACTGTACTAAGCACTTGGGAAGTACAAGTTGGCAACATATAGAGACAGTCCCTACCCAACAGTGGGCTCACAGTCTAAAAGGAGGAATCTAATACCATTGTATTCTCTCCCCTTTTACCTCTTTCCAGGTCATTCTGAGTGGAAGCTGGAAATCCAAATCTTTCAGGATAGGGAATCTGTCAAATAACTCTGTTGTACCCTCCCAAGCCCTTGAGGCATGTCTCTGTGCACAGTAAGTGCTCAATAATTGTGCCTGATCTTTTGATCTTATCTTCAGGAGCCCTCTTTGTATTTTGTTTACCTGGATTACTCCCTAGCAGCAGAAGAGCTGAGATTAAGGACAATACACAAGACTGGAATTTGAGCAAGTGCTAATTTTCTTTACCAAATCCAAAGCCAACTAACAGCTTACTCACCCATTAAAATGCAAATCTCAAGCTCCCTGAAGTAATGTGCTCTGCTTTGCCAAAGAAGTCCTGAGTAGAACTAAAGTGATGTTTCCAAGTTTGGAGACAGAAATATCTATAAGAGTTTGACGTTGAAAATCAATCGATCAATAGGATTTATGGAGGGCTTACTGTGTGCAAAGCATTGTACTAATTACAAGAAGCCCATTTGAAAGTACAAGAAAACCTAAGAATGCTGCATTTTTTTTCAAATTTCCACTCCTCCCTTAAGATTTACGACCTCTCCCTATCATCAAATCACATTTAATAAAACAAGAGATACACTTCAAAAAGTACCTTTTATTTAAGGCCTCTCTGTGGTAATCATGAATTTCCTGGGGAGGGTTCTGCCAGAAATAACCCTCCCCAGGAAACACATGGTAACCACAAGGAGTCCATAAATAAAAGGTACTTTTGGTGCCTTTATTTAAGGCTAGTGTGTCAATGTTTCTCTCTCCTTTCCTCTTAACTCTGCAAGCAACAAGGCAGAGCTTCCACGGGATAGCCGTGAGATCGCTTTCTTGGTAAGCAAGAAATCATTTTAAATGTCTTAAGCTTTTGACCTCTGGTTCCTGGTGAATAGGTAAAAGGAGAGCCGTGCTTTGTGAGCAGGGAGAAAGGAAAGTTCCGTGAGGGACCAAATCCTCAGGCAATAGAATGATGCACAATAGAGCCCTGCAAAACATACACTTGGAAATGTCACGCCACCAAAAATGAGGAAACAGGGTCAAGACATTTTATGTGAAAAAAGAATACACGTTCATTCATTCATATTTATTGAGTGCTTACTGTGTGCAAAGAGTACACAGTGCAGAGTACTGTGTACAAAGCACATGGGAGAGTACAATACAACGATAAACGGACACATTCCCTGCCCACATCAAGCCTACAGTCCAGAGATCCGTTAACAGCTTTAGATCCGTTTCTATCGGGCGCTGCACAACCCTAGAACAAGTAGAGTTGGGTTTTGCATTCACAGCTCACGGGGCAAAAAAAAAAAAAAAAATAGGCAGTGGTGTGTACAATGCGTAGAGTTTGAGTTCCTTCTCAAACCTAATGAAGCTTAAACCATGTTGAAACCTTGCAATAGTGTAGCAACTATCTGCTGTATCTTCACTTATTTGCAAAATAGTTACCTTGACTCTCTACTTGGGCATATCATTTCACTTCTCTGTGCCTTAGTTACTATGTGCCTCTGCAAAATGGGGATTAAGAGTGTGAGCCCCATAAGGGACAGGGACTGTGTCCAACCTATCTTGAATCTATCCCACTGCTTAATACAGTGTCTGGCACATTATGGGCTTCAAGCACACAGTACAGTGTTCTGCACACAGTAAGTACTCTATAAAGAAGCAGCACAGAGAAGCAGCATGGCTCAGTGGAAAAAGCCCGGGCTTTGGAGTCAGAGGTCATGGGTTCGAATCCTGACTCCACCAATTGTCAGCTGTGTGACTTTGGGCAAGTCACTTAACTTCTCTGTGCCTCAGTTACCTCATCTGTAAAATGGGGATTAAGACTGTGAGCCCCACGTGGGACAACCTGATCACCTTGTAACTTCCCCAGTGCTTAGAACAGTGCTTTGCACATAGTAAGCACTTAGTAAATGCCATTATTATTATTATTATAAAGACGATTGAAATAATGAACAGATTTCACTTTGAAAAATTGCTTAAAAGCAGCATGGCCTAATGGAATGCTCCTCCTTCAGAGGAGCAGCGTGGCTCAGTGGAAAGAGCCCGGGCTTTGGAGTCGGAGGTCATGGGTTCGAATCCCGACTCCCCCACATGTCTGCTGTGTGACCTTGGGCAAGTCACTTAACTTCTCTGAGCCTCAGTTACCTCATCTGTAAAATGGGGATTAAGACTGTGAGCCCCACCTGGGACAACTTGATCACCTTGTAACCCCCCAGCACTTAGAACAGTGCTCTGCACATAGTAAGTGCTTAACAAATGCCATTATTATTATTATTTTATTATTTAAATAGCACAGGCCTGGGAGTCAGAGGACCTGGGTTGTAATTCCAGCTCTGCCATCTGCCTGCTGTGTGAACTTGGGCAAGTTGCTTATCTTCTCTGTGCCTCAGTTTCCTCATGTGTAAAGTAAGGTTTAAAAATACCTGCTCTCCTGTCCACTTAGACTGTGAGTGCCATGTGGGACTGGGACTGTGGCAAATCTGATTATTTTATATTTTCCCCTGACTCAGAACAGGGCTTAGAACAGCTGTAAGTGCTTAACAAGTAACACAATTTATTTTTAAGAAAGATACAATAAAATCAACACCTTGATGGTTTGAAGAGAAAGAGGACTTTCCCCTTCAAATTATCAAAACCTAATCCAATGCCAGTAGATGTACCACTTTTAATAAACTGTTTTTCATTCAGCAATGGATACACAACACTCTTTTATAGTCCCCTGTTCCTTGGATTGGCTGTTTCATCCTTCAGAAACATTTCACAAGGTAAAAGCCAGGAAGAATATATGCATTTGAGTTTGTTTCCTTATTGCTAGCCTTATTAGGCTTTTTACCTCCACTTAAGATTCAAGATTAAGATTTAAGATATTTTCATTTCCTCCCTTTCTGTCTTAACTTTTTGCCTGCTTTCTCATTCTTTCAGGATTGTCCCTCTTCCCCTCATATCCTTGCACTCTACTCTCCCTCTGCTTCCTTCCTCTCACTTTTGTCCCATCTGCCTTCTTTTTTGTTCCACCTTTGTACATCCATGTTCCAACAAATTCTCCTCCTTGTCCTCTGCAGGGGAAGAGGCAAGGATTGAAGGTGGATTTCAGTCCTTGCTACTGCAGAGTTGTTGCTGTTGCTCTGACCTTCCCATCCCTTGTCCTGACTACCATCTTACTGTCAATGCTGCTCTCCTCGAAACAAGCAGGACTTTGAGTCTCATGTGGGACTGTGTCTAACCTGATTATCCTGTATCTACCTAAGTGTTTAATACAGTGCTTGGCACATAGTAAGCACATACAAATATCATTGTTACTCTCATTAGTAACAATAGTAATAGTATCAATTATTAATAGTAATTAGTATTGTAATTATTATTATCCCACAGATGACCATAAAGCAAATAGCCAGTGCCAATTTCAGGTTCACCCAGTAGGCTGGAAAATATAATTTCTTTGAACACATTTAATTTGGCTGTATCATAGGTGCCTTGAAAAAAAAGAGCCTGCAGATGCTCTTTGCCAAAATACTATATACATATTTTGGACCAGATTAGTGAATAATTTGTTAATGTATACTTTGCCATTGCTAGTAAAGGCCTGGTCCAACATTTCACCCTGAATTAGAGTCCATAAAACAAACAGCACTAATAAATAGAATGGTGATGCCTTGGACAAGAACGATATCCATCTAGTAGTCATAGAAACACCTATAAAAAAAGTTATGCCATTTTAAAGCTAAATGTAGTAGCTCTCCAGAAAACCAAAAAAAAAAAAACCCAAAAAACAACTGAAGCTCTTAGCACATCCATCTATTACACAACTGTCCCTGCAGGGCCCGCGCATCACAGGATTCCTGTTTGAACTCGAAGACATTTTAGGTTGACTAGTAATCCAGCATTGTATTTTGTAGGCTTAAAGATTTGCTCTATGATGGCTAGAGTTGAAAATGAAATCACAGACAACCAAAAGTTGGCATGACAAAGCTTGACTCTCCCCTCAGCTCAGGGGAGAGCTGGTGAGAACAAATGGGCCAGGCTGTTTACATTAGCGAGACCCCCATTCGATGACAGATAGGAAATTAGGAGATCAGTGGGCATGCTGTATAAATACAAGACTACCCCATCAAGTCCTGGGTTCTAATCCCACTCCGGCACCTGTCTGCTATGTGACCTTGGCCAAGCCATTTAACTTATGGGTGCCTCAGTTATCTGTAAAATGGGGATTGCTTTTGTGAGCCTCATGTGGGACACGGACTGTGTCTAATCTGATTAGTTCATCTCTAACCCAGGCCTTAGTAAAGTGCTTATTATGTTCCAGGTACCGAACAAGTACCACTTAAAAAAAAAAGTCTTGGATGACTGGTCATTTCAAGAAACATTGATTTACTTGGTCCTGGCCTTGATTTGTCTTTGCAAAGTGACAAGGACCTACCTAGGACCCTAGAGTGGAGCATACACAAATTAGGACAACCCCACAAGGACCCTAGGAGTCCATCCTCAGACAAAACCATGATCTGAGAAACAGTGATAACTCCAACCACTGGATTTCCAAGTGTTTTTTGCTGAGGGCACACACAGCAAATGAGGATTTTCCCCCTGCTCCCATACCACTCTCTGTGTGCAATGAAAGCCCAGTTTTAGGCTGCCATATCAACTTTGATTTGAGTGACCAGACACAGGTTTGCTTCCAAGTGTCTAGGAATGTGCTTTCATGTGCACAGTGGAATCAAAACTCCCTAAAATTATTGGGTCTCCAAATCACTCTAATTGACAACCACAATTCTAAAGTAATACAGGACCAAATTCTTAAATTCTTCCCCTAGATGCAAACACGTGGCTACAATTGAGCTCCCCCCCCACCCGCCCGCCCCCCGACGCTGGTCCCCAGACTATTCTTGACTGATGGAAACAATTTGACCTCCAGAAGGTGATTTGGTAATATGCGGCATCTGGATGCATTTTAATGTACATTTAGTCCAAGTCTACAAAACGACAGAAAAATTATTAAGAAAGGATTAATCTGGTGCAAACAAGCATGGGTGGTACTTTCTTCATGATGCAATTGGATCTGTCTGATAAAAATGTTTCATTAAAATATTTGCTCTAAGTCAATGTGTTGAAACCAAGACCAAACTAAGACATTTGTCTTCGGGTCAGATCAGTCCAAAGGGGTCTGTTAAGCCAGACCCCCTCTGGGATATCACACAGCCCCTGTCCCCCAGCCTCCCAGATAATAGGATGGTGATTGCTTAACAGCAATGCAGGCAGTCTGATGATAGTTAAGTCTCCTGCCCTAAGTAGATCTCTGGCCAGGGTCAGTGTGATTGGCCCAAATGTCAAGGTATACTCTAAAATATCTCTTTAGCAGATATCTTCTGGATCCACCTGGGAATTCCCCTATGTATCCCTTCCCTAAAACACAATCCAGGGGCAGAGAAAACATGAATATAAGTGACTAGCAACTGATCAGTATTCTGGGGCTTGCCTCTCATTTTAGCCAGGCTATTTTCTCCCAAGCAGTCACGGGAAACTCAATCCTGCACTCAATGCCTCAGGCCTCAGTATATTCATTCATAAGCAGTGTCCCAGGTAGGAAATGGAGTGAGAATGTTAGAGTTTTATGGCTTCACAGACTTCAATGGAGGGAGGTGTTGCTTCCTTAAATGACTTGGCCATTCAATCAGGACCTGATAATGGTCCAAATGCACTTCAGCAGGCAAATGAGTGCCCTGGAGTCTGTCTAGTTGTTAGGAACTATTACACCAGAGTTTAAAACAGAAAATTCAATTCAACATATTTAAGCCAGGAAGCTAAGCAGGGAAAATTGCCCAGTTTCCAATTGAAAAGGCTGATCAGGCATCTAAGAAAATGGTGCAACTTATTGGCCTGGTGAAAAGCCAATATGACCTGCTTCAAAATCTGCAGGTTTGGGATGTCCACTGAAGTTAACTTTGGTTTGGTAAGGCAGATCAGGGGATATCCCAACCTCCTGCGACAAAGAATGGGGGGCTGAGATTTACACACACCTTCACAAGTTACAACACACAACTCAACATGTCCAAGACTGAACTCCTTATCTTCCCTCCCAAACCCTGCCCTCTCCCTGAATTTCCCATCACTGTTGACTGCACTACCATCCTTCCCATCTCACAAGCCTGCAACCTTGGTGTCATCCTCGACTCCGACTCTCTCGTTCACCCCTCACATCCAATCTGTCACCAAAACCTGCCGGTCTCACCTCCGCAACATCGCCAAGATCCACCCTTTCCTCTCCATCCAAACCGCTACCCTACTCGTTGAATCTCTCATCCTATCCCGACTGGATTACTGCATCAGCCTCCTGATCTCCCATCCTCCTGTCTCTCCCCACTTCAATCTATACTTCACGCCGCTGCCCGGATCGTCTTTGTGCATAAATGCTCTGGGCATGTTACTCCCCTCCTCAAAAATCTCCAGTGGCTACCAATCAACCTACACAGCAGGCAAAAACTCCTCACTCTTGGCTTTAAGGCTGTCCATCACCTCGCCCCCTCCTACCTCACCTCCCTTGTTTCCTTCTACAGACCAGCCTGCACCCTCAGCTCCTCTGCCGCTAACCTCCTCACTGTGCCTCGTTCTCGCCTATCCTGCTGTCAACCCCCGGCCCACATCCTCCCCCTGGCCTGGAATGCCCTCCCTCTGCACATCCACTATGCTAGCTCTCTTCCTCCCTTCAAAGCCCTACTGAGAGCTCACCTCCTGCAGGAGGCCTTCCCAGACTGAGCCCCCTCCTTCCTCTCCCCCTCACCCCATCCCCTGCCTTACCTCCTTTCCCTCCCCACAGCACCTGTATATATGTTTGTACATATTTATTACTCTATTTTACTTGTTCCTATTTATTCTATTCATTTTATTTTGTTAATATGTTTTGTTTTGTTGTCTGTCTCCCCCTTCTAGACTGTGAGCCTGCTGTTGGGTAGGGACCGTCTCTATATGTTGCCAACTTGTACTTTCCATGTGCTTAGTACAGTGCTCTGCACACAGTAAGTGCTCAATAAATACGATTGAATGAAATGAAGTTACAAGTAGAGTGGCCACAGAACACGTGCCACCTTGCCACCTCCTACATAGATAAAGATGTTTATTGAGTACGTACTGTGTTCAGAGCACTGTACTAAGTGCTTGGGAGAGGACAACGGAATTAACAGCAGATTTCCTGCCCATAATGAGTTTACAGCCTGGGGCGGGGGGGGGGACGACAGATTAATATGAATGAATAATTTATAATACATAATTTAAAGATCTAAACATAAGTGCTGTGGGTGATGGGACGAATATCAACTGTCCCAGCATCACAGATGCACGTGTATTGATCTGCAGAAGGGAAAGCGAGCTGGGGAAAAGAGGCCTCTTGGAGAGATGTGACCTTAATAATACCTTGAAGGTAGAGGGAGTGGCCGTTTGGCATATATGGAGGAAGAGGGAGTTCCAAGCTAGAGGGAAGGCGTGGGAAAGGGATTGGAGGCAAGAGAGACGAGATCAGGGCACAGTGAGTAAGGTGGTGCCAGAGGAATGGAGAGTGCAAGCTGGGCTGGAAAAGGAGATCAGTGAGGTGAGGTAGGATAGGGCAAACTGATTGAGCACCTTAAAGCTCATAGTAAGGAATTTCTCTTTGATGTGGCAATGGAAGAGAAACCATTGGAGGTTCTTGAGGAGTGGGGAGACACAGACTGAACATTTCTGTTGATAAATGATCCATGCAGTAGAGTGAAGTATGGATTGCAATGGGGAAAGACAGGTGGCCAGGAGGTCTGCGAGGAGGCAGATGTGGCAGTCTGTGTGGGATAGGATAAGTACCTGGATCAAGATGGTAGCAATTTGGATGGAGAGGAAAGTGTGGATTTTAGCAATGTTGTGAAGGTAGAACCAGCAGGATTTGGTAACAGATTAAATGCTCTGCACACAGTAAGTGCTCAATAAATACGATTGAATGAATGAAGACGAGTTGAAGACAAAGTCAAGGTAGGGGCTTGTGAGAGAGGGAAGATAGTGGTGTTCATTCTTTCAATCATATTTGAGTGCATACTGTTGTGCAGAGCACTGTACTAAGCACTTGGGAAGTACAAGTTGGCGACATATAGAGACGGTTCCTACCCAACAATGGGCGCATGCATATATCTATGTATACTCGCAAACACACACACACACACACACACACACACACACACACACCACAACCAATACTATTACTAGTTATAGCAGCACTAATAATAATAGCATTAAATACCACAATTTTAAAATACCCTAGATAAAAACCCTTATGTATTTTCCTTAGGGGAGTGACAAGTGTTTGCACTTCATTCCTGGACACATTTTGTTTCCCAAGAACTGTGAGTATATGTCTTTGCAGTCTGTGAAATTCCAACATGATGTGCAAGGCTCAGATCTCCCTGATCTCAGTGGTTGACATCATTATCACATGGCAACAAGTTGCTGAATGCACGATGCTCTCCATCTTTCTGCTTTTGCTATGAAATCATATTTTCTGAGCATTCTGACATGGCATGAAGTAGACAGGAGTGGGAGAGAGGGAGACAAGGAATAGGGTGAAGAGAGGTAGGGAGAGCAGGGACAGAGACAGAGACTGAACAATGCATAGTTGGAAAGTGGACAGAGAGGTACAAAGATATTTCAGTTTGGCCTGCAAAGACACAATGGGAGTTTGGGGATGGAACTCCGCAAGGGATAAAAGAACTGGGGAAGATTAGACAACACCTGTATGGTATAAAAGAAAGTGGTTATGAGAAGGTGTCTCCGCAGATAGGTGGAACTTTCCCCAAAATGGCCAAACATTCTGCCCTGTGGAATCAATGAGCTCTGTATTAAGAGTTTGGGAGAATAAAACAGAATTAGCAGACATGTTCCCTGCCCATAACGAGAGTAAAGTCCAGAGGGTCCAATGTCTCAGAAAAGGATGTGTGCATTTTCTATTAGGTTTTCCAGTCTCCAGCTAAACCAGTCATAGTTCAAAATGGTATTAATCCTTGTGAAACCCTCACAAACATTCTTCAGAGCTTTGGGTGTTTAAAAACAGGATTTCACTCTGGCCTTAGCAGGTAGGACAGGGATTATCCCAGAGTCTTCAAAATACCGAATGTTTTTGAGGACCTAAAACACACCTTCGGGGAACTTAAGGTTCAGTTAAACATTTCTCCTCTCACGATCTCTCTCACTGTGCTGTACTGAAGGATCTGCTGCTCGGCAAACAGGATGCTTCTACCTTCTGCTGGAACCAAATGGCACCTTTGGCTGCCAGTAGCCCAGGCAGATCAACTGTCCAGAGACGCCTACATTGGTGTACCTAAGAAGCCAGGAAGCTACATCTTCAAAAAGACTTCTCCATACATCTAATTGGAGGCTTTGGATTCTAAATTGTCTTGGAAAATACTGGACAGATGGGTAACTGACCACTTCTCACTGCCTCTTCAGGCATGGCTTAAATCAAATGGAGTTTTCTTTACAGATTTAGTGCAGCTTCAAATGGCACTTGGGAGCAGGTGGACAGTTACACTAACTGATTTGTAGGGGAAAATCACCTTCAGCATAGAGAGAAAAGACTCCATGTCTTTGATACCCAGGGGCATTTCAAAATGGACTTGCAAAGACATCTTGCTGTCAGCTAAAGAGAGCCTAGGACTTGGCAAGGAGCTCTAAGGTTGTTTATTTACTAGTTGGACTGGCTCCCAAAGTCTTTAAACAGCATAGATTTCTGTTCAGAAGAAATCAGCTCCAAATGGTAATGTCATTACAGCTAAATGCATATGTGGTCCTCAACTTGTGAAACAGCAAATTTCCTGGGTGCAGTAGGAAATAACCCTGTTTTGGATCCCACTGGAGAATCAGAGAGGAGGGCTGAAAATTACTCCATAATAAACAGGAATTTGCTAAGATTCATGTTATAAAATGAATTTGGATAAACAAATTCACTTGATGGTGCTTGTGAAATTTAATCAAATCATTAGTTTAAAGCCATATTATGTTTTATCATAATGGAGTGGCTTTATTGCTTCGGAAACAATGCTAAACTAAGGAAGCAGATGGATAAACTAGAAAAATCATTCTAAACTTAGAGCCTTGCTTGGATTTCCCAAAATGCAAAAGGCAAAATACGCACACTACTGGATTATCTGTTTCCAAATTATTCTTACAGAGTTTCTGTGGAGATATGATTACTCAAACTACTCAGTTCCTGCCTAGAGCCTGAATAAAGTTCCTCTCAACCAGCATCCTTTGAAATGGAAATTGAAATATAGGATCCAAAACCTAACACCAGGAGCAAGGAGCAAAAGCAAAAAGAAAAGAAACCAGTCATATAAAGTGGTAACTTGTCAGTAAACAGAGAAGAGTCTGAGATGAATCCAGATGGCTAAATGCCATGAAAAACTAACCGAATACTTCATTTCCAGTAGAGAACCAGAATGTTCAGTGATTATAATGATGTGTTAACATCTGTCTGTGAATATCATCTCTCTGGTACCAGAGCGTTCTGCACAACTAGGTGAAAATTCTTAAGAAAAGACAACACATTATTTTTATTAGGGAAATGATGATCTGACCACATAGTCTTACTGACAGTTTTACACTGATGGGCCCAACATTTAATACACCTTAAAAGAATGACTTTCCTAAGAGATCAGACTTCAGAAAAGCAGTCACTCATAAATATTTACTATCTAGTATAGTTCTGTTACCTTGCCTGTCACAGAACAGCCTCCATCTGTTGGAACTCTGTTAAATCCATAATTCTTCATGTATGACATTTTAGTGATATTGCCATATGCTCACTATTATTATCTGCAAATCCTTGTTAAAGAAAATTGTTTTTGCCATTTGGAAACTATGATTTTTAAAATATGAGAAACTAATGGCATATTGAATTGAAATGTGCATTCAGTGTATTATGTTAGGGAAGCAGCATAGCTCCAGCGCTTAGAACAGTGCTTTGCACATAGTAAGCGCTTAACAAATGACATTATTATTATTATTAGTGGAAAGAGCATGGGCTTGGAAGTCAGAGATCATGGGTTCTAATCCTGGCTCTGCCACTTGTCAGTTGTGTGACTTTGGGCAAATCACTTAACTTCTCTGTGCCTCAGTTATCTCATCTGTAAAATGGAGATTAAGACTGTGAGCCTCACGTGAGGCAACCTGATAATCTTGTATAATAATAATGATGGCATTTGTTAAGCACTTACTATGTGCCAAGCACTGTTCTAAGCACTGGGTCTACCCCCAGCACTTAGAACAGTGCTTGGCACATAGTAAATGTTTAACAAATACCATTATTATTATTATTATTATTATTATTATGTTTAAGTGAATACACTGTTACGCTGAAAGTTGCTACCATTATTTATCAAAGCATATATTGAAGGTTCCAAACTGGATCTTTCTGGGCCAAAGAAGCATCTCAGTGGGATCTCCATCCTGGTAACATTCACACCGTGGCTTTGGTTTGACTTAGTATCACTGTTCTTGTTCCTTTTTATAACTCATTTTCCACTAGTACTTGTAAACCAGAGACACACTGGCCCAACTCTCCCTGCTTGGATGAAAGAGAATGACCTGATGAACACCTTCTGGCACAACCAAGGTAGTTGGGGTGACAGTGATGATGATGATAATAATAACAACTATTTTGTGAGGCACTTGCTATGTGCTAAGCACTAAGGTACATACAATTAGATCAGATATAGGCTGTGTCTGACGTGGGGCTCACGGTCTAAGGCAAAGAATCCCTATTTTTACAGATATGGAAACTGAGGCATAGAGAAAGTAAGTGACTTGCCAGAAGTCGAACAGGAGGCAAGTAGTGGAGTTAGGGTAAGAATACTTGGGTCTACTGACCCCCAGGCCTGTGTTCTTAATACTAGACTATGCGCCTAATGAAGAAAAGAAGGTAAGAAGAATCACAGACTGACTCCCTCCCCTTTACATTCTTTACCTGCACTTTTCTTCCATTCAGATGTCTCCCAGTATCACAACTCCAGAAAGCCTTGTAAAATGGGCCAGGTCAAGTCATTCCATAGCTTCATATACTCTCCTCCCTGGAGTCTTTTCTCTCAATAGATGAAAACCTAGCAATTGGTCTCTTCCAAGGGAGCCAGTAGAAGGGAGTCTTTCACTCTTTGTCACAGGCAGGCAGAATGTCATTCTTAGTCATTCCTCATCTAATTCCTACTCCCTTTCTCCCCTCCAGCTGCCACTTGCACGTCCATCAGATCTTTTAAACGTCCATCCTTGGGTAGTTTCTATGCCTCCCTTCACAGGGCAGGCTTAAAAAAATAAAGAGCTTTTTAAGGCAGATTTGAGTGAAGAGGCATGGCTCCAGCCCAATTGGGAGTCACAGGGAACTCATGGGAAAAGGCAAGCACACTAGGGATAGTGGCATGAGTGAGTATACATGCAACATGCATAAAAGAAACTCTGGGAATCATGGAACCACTGGGAAAAAAACAGGGAGAATTTAAGAGGGAGTCAGAAGATAACTGTAGACTCTAAGCGCCTTGTGGGCAGGGAACATGTCTACCAACCCCGAGAAGTAGAGTGACATATTGGAAAGAGCATGGCCTGGGGGTCAGGGGACTTGGGTTCTAATCCTGGCTACACCACTTTTTTGTTTGTTCTTTTTTCATCTGCTATGCTACCTGGGCAAATCACTGAACATCTCTGTGGCTCAGTTACCTCTTCTGTAAAATGGGGATTAAGACTGAGACCCCCATGTGGGACAAGGACTGTGTCCCACCTGATTATCATGTACCTAGCCCAGTGCTCAGTACAGTGCCTGGCACATAGTAAGTGCTTAACAAACACCATTAAAAACAAAAAATCCTCTGTTGTACTTTTTCAAGCTCTTAGTACAGTACCCTACTTACTACTGTGTAATAAGCACTAAGTAAATACTATCGATAACTTCCCTCTCCCTCCAGACAGGCAGTTGTGTTATTCCTAAAGTCCTCAACCCGGGACATTTATAACTAAGACTAATTGCACTTACAGTGTTTCTAAATTTATAGTGTTTCAGGTTTACAACATGTTGGCTTTAACTTTACAATAAGGGCCTTCATTATGGCATAACACCAGGGGTATGGGTGAATGGGGCATGGGAAAGTGTCAGAGACTGGCCAGAAATCAGGAAACAATTTTACAAGCTGTAGTGAGGGGAAGGAAAAGGGAATGAAAACTTGAAAGAGGGTGGGAGTGGAGAGGGAGAGGCCAGGAGACAGAGAAGAAGGAGTGACCTGACTGCCAGGTTGAGTCACCAGTGAAGGTCATGTCCACTTCACTTCTAATGAAAGAAAAGTTGGCTAACATTGTGGAACTTAATATAATAACATTAATACAGTTATGACAGGGAAAACATCTACCAACTCTGTTGTATTGCACTCTCCTATGCTTTTAGTATAATGTCCTGCACAAAGTAAGCACTCACATACTATTGATTGATTGTATAATTCTAGGTTCTTTTGGTAAAGATAGGGTATTCAACCTGAACTCCAGAGTCAATGAATCACTTATAATATTGTTTATGGAAAACTGATTCCAACTTATATCATTTCAATTTGACACATTTTTCAGGACCCAACTGTGTCATAAGTACAAGGACGATTTGTTATGCATTTGTACTTTGCAGCCAAGGAAAATTACACTGGATCATTGATGATTACTCTGTTCCTGAACCAAGCCAGTTACTGAACTCCCTTATGTGTGAAACTGATACAGTGTTGATCTCTCACACCATTCCTAAATGTTCTGACAATTCCTTCCCCAACTGAGGCCCGGCCAAAGATAGTCATGACCTTGTCTTATAATAATAATAAAAATTAAAATAATGGTATTTATTATATGTTCATTAAATGCTAAGCAGGGGAGTAAATTACATGGTAATAAGATCAGAGTACCTGTCCATCTAAGGATCACAGTGTAAGAGATAGGAACAACAGGAATCTTATCCCAATTGACAAATGAGGAAACCATGGCACAGAGAAGGTGAGTGACTTGCTCAAGGTCACACATTAGGCCAGCAGCAAATCTGGGATTAGAATTCAGGTCTCCCAACTCCTAGTCCCATGGAGACCTGCGTTCTAACCTATGTCTGGACTATGCTACCACCCCGGCTCCTTTTCCACAATCTTCATTTGTAGGGGATATGGGGAGGGAGGGCAAAGAAAAAGGGAAAGAGAAAACAATAGTAAAAAATAAAAAAACAAAAAGGTTTAGCAACCTTTAGGGCAAAATATTAAAATACTAACCTCAAATACATCTATGACACCCTATGCGGTTTGCTTCTTAACTTTCTATGTCAGAGAAGCAGTGTGGCTCAGTGGAAAGAGCATGGGCTTGGGAGCCAGAGGTCATGGGTTCTAATCCCAGCTCTGCCACTTGTCAGGTGTGTGACTTTGGGCAAGTCACTTAACTTCTCTGGGCCTCAGTTACCTCATCTATAAAATGGGGATTAAAACTGTGAGCCCCGCATGAGACAACCTGATCACCTTATATCTCCCCCAGACCTTAGAACAGTGCTTTGCACATAGTAAGCGCTTAACAAATGCCATTATTATTATTATTATTATTATTATTATTATACCCCTGGCTGTGGACAGGTGTACTGTCATTCTATGAGGACTGAAGGGGACAAAACTCTGTAGTAGGCCAATTTACTTGAATTCTACTCAGACTTGTTTCCTGCAGAAGTCTTTTTTCCCCACTACCTCAATATCACTCACTTCTGTTTAGTGAAAAGAAGGAAGATATTAAGATAACTCAAAAAACATACTCTCCCAAGAGAATCAAACTTCACTGACTGTTAGATAACAGCATCCTTGTAAGGTAGGGATGTGGGAGTTCGAAGATGAGGAAAAGCCCCTCCAAATAAGGAAATGCAGCATATTTTTCAGTGATTTATGGAAAAATTGCTTCTTGGGGGCAATGGTTCTTTTACATAATCTGGATTTTTCAAATAAATGTAACTTGATATTCTGGGAACAGCAATTTCAGCCAAAATCTGGGCTGAATGACACACTTGGGCTGAAAATGATTTTTACAAGGAATTCTATCCTCAAATATAAAATAAAGTTTTTCCTCTCTCCTCCCAAATGGCAGCTACAGTTCTTTCTAGGGCAAACATAATGATTTGAGTCTTTGAAAAGGGCATGGACCTAACTCCTTAAAACATATCGGTGGAATGGCTTTTGAAAACACTTACCAGCAGGAGCCTGTGATAATTTAACTACCTTATTTTAGTGTTGCTAAAACTCAACCAGGCTTGGGTTATTTTTGTTGGTTCTCTGGAAATAAAAAATGTTCACAAAATTTGATGTGCGAAATGACTATTCATTTTGGGTAATGAAAAATGTCTCCGATGTTCTGGGCATTTTGCCTTTTAGTGCAATAAAATAATTGGCCTTTGATTTTGGCTCTGAGGTTTTAATCAGTGTAGTAACTTGGAATTCTTTGCTTTATGTATAATACATATTTATTTCCTAGTTAAAAAAAGTAAGAGTCATTCCTTCTAGGAGCTTTCTTGGAGGACAAAGTGACCTTGAGATTCACACACAGCAAAAATCTATCTTTATCAGCTGGTCTGCCCCTGTTCAGTACTGATATGCAGCAGGTGCCATATGTTCAGGAGCTTTATTCTAAACACCTACACTTCAGCCCATGGCTCACAAGTGGCACCCATTTTTACAGGGACTTGCCAAAGGAACTTAATAGCTCTGGAATCAAAGGAGGGCTCAGTGAACCCCCACAAGGACACACTCTAGGAATTTCCCATTGCCATAAAAATTTCCAACTGGCATCATCATATCATGTCATATATGTTGCCAACATGTACTTCCCAAGCGCTTAGTACAGTGCTCTGCACACAGTAAGCGCTCAATAAATACAATTGATGATGATGATGTTGTGTCATTGGTATAATATGTAACATAATGTATAGCTGCTGCTTTTGGGTCGGCAAAGAAACATCCAGTGTCTGAGACTATTGCCAATGCCTACTCTGGTCCCTTCCTAAACCAACTAATTGTCTCTTTCTGGAACTGACTATGTCTTGATACAGCTATGGTGGGCAGAGGCACAATGATGGAAGCATTCTTTTAATGTAATTCTATTAGGAAAAGCTATTCATCCATTTATTGAAGTCATTGAAATTTTATCATTAATACAAGACCCATATAGCCTTTTTCCCCCCCTAAGTCAGTCCCTGAGGCATCTTCTTTCCCCTGATACTTAGAAGACACATTTTTAAATATTTTATAACATGAAGAATTGAAAAACACAGCATTCCCCATTGTTTAGAAGGAACATGAAAATAATAATAATAATGATGGCATGTATTAAGCACTTACTATGTGCAAAGCATTGTTCTAAGCACTGGGGAGGCTACAGAGTGATCAGTTTGTCCCATGGAGGGCTCACAGTCAATACCCATTTTACAGATGAGATAACTGAAGCACAGGGAAGTTAACTGACTTGCCCAAAGTCACACAGCTGACAATTGGCGGAGCTGGGATTTGAACCCATGACTACTGACTCCAAAGCCCATGCTCTTTCCACTGAGCCATGCTGCGTCTCTAATGAACTTTTTCCGCATCTTGGCTTGTCTTCAAGGATAAAATTGCCTTGTCAGGTTAAAACATAATGTAGAAAAACAATTCTACAAAAAATGAGCTCTCAGATAATTCTGTTCATGTTAACTTTTCCTCCCATCCTAATCTGACGGACAAATGTGCCATAAAAATAATTCAAAGGTCTGATGATTAATGTGATGGTGATCCAGCACCAGAGGCCTGTGGAGCGTAAGTTCCTTCTTGTTAGGTGTGAAGCACTTTTGAAAGCTGGTCTTATTTTTCCAGGCCAGAAGCATGTCTTTTATGTAAGTGAATACATCATTAGGGAGTTCAACACTCCTTTAACCACCTTATAGAATTAACGGTGCTGTTCTATATGCTGGCTTAATCAACTGTAGAGCCTGGAGGTGGCTCAGAATTACCCAGAATTTCAGGCAGGTGCTGAATTGGGCTCATCAGAGTCCTCCAGTCAAATCCATGCCTCACTGAGCAGATCGGAATTGGAGAAGCCCTAGATATGGGGGAAAAATCGAGGATCTCAGGAGAATCTGGCAGGATACTGATGGAGAGAGATAGAAATAATCAGCATGAAACCAGAACCCTACAAGAACCTCAGACTCCATCAGAATTCCCAGGAAGGAGGGAGAAAGGGGTGAGTCAGAAGATCCAACTCTCCGCTCTGACCAAAGATTTTTCCCAGATCACGAGATGACCAAGGCTGAAGTGATGTTTCTTCAGCAGTTGCAGTTCTACATAGATCAAGCTTGCCAAGCCTAACCCCAAGCCCCTACATGTCCTGAGCATCCTGGAAGCAACCCCAGTGCAGGGGAGGGAGGCGAGGCCTGCTGGGACAAGGGAAAGTTATCATCATTTTGGAGTACTGTAAGATTTTCCACTCAGAGACGCCCACCACTAAGCATTGATGTGGCTTTGTGAGCAGCAGCTCTTCGCTCCATCCTTGGCATATCCCGGCCATTCTCCCTGAGAGACATGGCCTGGGGATAAGTCTTAATTTTGTTCTGGTGCTTGTCAGGGCACCTATGTGCAAAGCCCCATTATCAGTGCCAGAGCCTCAGTACCTCTGGGCATAGGCCTCCGGCTTTCTAAGGTCCATACCCAAAAAGGTGCAGTCATTCGTCTTAGAAAGAGCACATTGTTCCCTAGCCTAAATGCCTCGCCCATCACTTGGTCTCAGAAACCCAAACACCTTCCCCTCCCTTCTACTCCCCTGAAGAGCTTTCCAGTTGGACCAAGTTCATTCAGTGGCAGAGCTGAGCGAGGCGGGGGTAGTCAATATGCAGTCAGGACTGCCCACCTTGTACAGGGAACCAACAGAGGTGGAACAAGCGTTGGCAGCATCTGTACAATGTGGAAGACTGAGGAGAGGAGGAGTGATAACCTTCCCAACCCGGAGGACTTCTGGATGTCCTTACATGTTCTTATGACACCCCAACCCATATGCAAAAAAAAAAAATCCAACAGTCAGCCTTGTAGTATTTATTGAGCACTTAGAGTACTGTACTATGCACTTGGGATAGTACAATAGAATTGCTAGGAACTATTCCTGCCCTCCAGTAGGTTACAGTCTAGTGGGAATAAATTACAAATCGGAAAAGGAAAAGAGTTTGAAACAGGTACACAAGTCCTACTTGGGAGGTAGAAGATGGGGGGGACGAGGGGGAGAGGAAGGACTCCATCTCCATCTCCCTCTCCATCCCCCCCATCTTACCTCCTTCCCTTCCCCACAGCACCTGTATATATGTATATATGTTTGTACATATTTATTACTCTATTTATTTATTTATTTATTTTACTTGTACATATCTATTCTATTTATTTTATTTTGTTAATATGTTTGGTCTTGTTCTCTGTCTCCCCCTTTTAGACTGTGAGCCCACTGTTGGGTAGGGACTATCTCTATGTGTTGCCAATTTGTACTTCCCAAGCGCTTAGTACAGTGCTCTGCACATAGTAAGCACTCAATAAATATGATTGATGATGATGATGATGATGATGGGGAGTGAATACCCAAGTGCTTACACAATGAGGAAGTGAGAAAGGAGTTAGGAGTGGTAAAATGAGAGATTAATCGTGAAAGGTCTCCTGGAGTAGATATGAATTTAGAAGGGCTTTGAAGATGAGAGAGCAGTGGCCTTGTGAACATGAATGGAGAGGTTTGTGGCCCAGTGGAAAAAAGTACAGGCCTGGAAATCAGAGGACCTGGGTTTACAGGCCTGGAAATCAGAAGACCTGGGTTCTAATCCCAACTCCAGCACTTGTTTTTCTGCATGATGTTGGGCAAGTCACTTAACTTCTCTGGGCCTCAGTTACCTCATCTGTAAAATGGAGATTAAAGACCGGGAACCCCATGTGGGACATGGACTGTGTCCACCCCAGCACTTAGTACAGTGCCTGGCACATAATAAGTGCCTTATTAATAATAATAATAATAATATTGATATTTGCTAAGCACTTACCATGTGCCAAGCACTGTTCTAAGCGCTGGGGTAGATACAAGGTAATCAGGTTGTCCCACATGGGCTCACAGTCAATCCCCATTTTCATATTTTACAAATACTATTGAAAAAAGGAGGGCATGAGCAAAAGGTCAGCAATGAGAGAGATGAGATGAGGCACAGTGAATAGGTTGGCTTGAAGAGTGAAGGGTGAGCTGGGGTGCAGTGGGAAAGGAGCGAGGATAAGTAGTATAGAGTTGAATGAATATCTTGAGGACAATGGTAAAATGATGGTAAGGAGTGTCAGCTTGATGCAGACCAACCATTGGAGGTTTTTGAGAAGTGGGGAGCTGTACACAAGTGGCTTCTGTGCTGAGACAAAGAGGAAAAAGATTAGAACACCACCAAACTCCTACTCACTGACAAAAGGGTTCACTGGGGACTTGCGGGGTAGGGTTTTATGTTATGGTATCCAAACACAGAATACTCTTTGAGGCAAGTTAAACACTAATGGTTCTCTGAAATTCCAGCACCCCCAAGGCAATGTGTAGCACTTCCCTTTAGACCACATGATTATGATTTAGAAAATTTATGATTAATGCTCCCCTGTGGATTTAGAGATGAGCTTTGTTCTCAATGAGCCACAGAGACCAAGAAAATAATCTGAATCGACCGATCCCAGGCTAAAAGCAGAGTTCGGCATGTGTTAAGTATATGGAATGCCTTAATATTACCCTCCAGCAAAGAAGACATTGTAAATGGTCTTGAAGCCACAAAGTACTGTTCTAGTTGGCAGAAATCCCCTATTGGCCTGCAATATGTTCTCAATTTTCTTCTTTTCACACTTGTAGTAACCCTGGATTCACCACAGGCATCCAGATATTAGTGATGGTGACTATTGTGAGGGTGATTTCATATTCAGTTACCTACCTAATGGGAGCCTGTCCTTTGGCTCTAACATGCAGAGGGGTCAGGGAGTACAAACTGGAGATTCTAGCCTATCTATGCAGTACTCATCATCGTCATCATCATCAATTGTATTTATTGAGCGCTTACTGTGTGCAGAGCACTGTACTAAGCGCTTGGGAAGTACAAGTTGGCAACATATAGAGACAGTCCCTACCCAACAGTGGGCTCACAGTCTAAAAGGGGGTGATCAGGAAGATTTCTCTAGGGAAATCGCAGAATAATATTGGTTGGGCATGAAGACAAGGGGAGGGACGCAGCTTGAGGACCAGGGAGTGCTGCAGCCAAATCATTTTAGCAATGCACTTCCATTTCTTTTTTTAAATGGCATTTATTAAGCACTACGTGCCAGGCACTGTACTAAGCATGGGGTGGATACAAACTCATCAGGTTGGACACAGTCCATGTGCCACTTGGGATCCACAGTTTTAAATCCCCATTTTACAGAGAAGTTATGTGACTTGCCCAAGGTCACAGACCAGACAAGATTAAAACCTAGGTCCTCTAACTCCAAGGCCTGTGTTCTTTCCACTAAGTCCTGATGCTTCTCATAGATATGGTCCTACCCATGACTCCTCTGAGTCATTCATGTGATCTGTTTTTTGTAGATGAATGATGTTAGCACCAAATCCTTTCCTTCCAATGTGTGCTTGGGGAACATTTCCCCTCTCACACTCCGATTCCTATTATCTTTTTGGCCAGTTCCCTTCTCCTCAATTGGGGAGACTAGCCCGCTCTGATTCTAATTCAGTTATTAATTCAATTGTATGATGGAAATGATGTCTCCTGTGAAGGTCAAACAATTTAAATAATAATAATGATATTTACTACTATGTGACAATCACTAGGCCAAGCACTGGGATAAATACTACACAATAACAGATCAGATAAAGTCTCTGACCCTCATGAGGTTCAAGGTCTAAGGCAGAGAGGAACAGGCATTTAATCACCATTTTACAGATAAGGCAACTAAAGCACAGAGAAGTTAAGTGACGATAAGTCACAAAGTAGGGCAAGTGGTTGAACCAAGAAAACCGAGAATGTGCATGAAGGAATTGATTATAGTATCAGTGGTTTGTGCAGGGGCACTCGTACATATTCCTGCTGTGGGAGTCAGAGGACCTGGGTTCTAATCCTGCCTCTGCCAATTGTCTGCTGTGTGACCTTGGGCAAGCCACATCTCTGTGCTCAAGTCCCCTCATTTGCCAAATGGGGATGTAATTACTGTCTCCTTCCTACTTAGAAAATGATCCTTCTGAGGACCTGATTATCTTGTATCTACCCCAGCGCTTCATACAATAATTGGCACATAGTGTTTAACAAAAACTGCAATTATTATTATTATTAGTTGAATTCCCACTGGGGCAAGAGGCGGGCTGAGCTAGTGGGTGGCATGCAACTAACACAGAGAATAATAAGGTTGGCAGAAATCCTGAAAAAGTCATATAATTCATTCTTCCGCAAAGAGGACATTTAACCATACCAGGCCGATGATCTCTTTCCTGTTTTTAAAGAGTTCCAGACGAGATTTTGCATCCTCCCTCAAATAAAAAAAAATAAATCCATTCACTGCAGCATAAAGTCCACTCCCCTACACTCCTAAATTGTCCCAATATCATCACTACTAACTGTGCCTTCCCATAAAGCCTCTACATAATCTGGTCATAGGAACTATGTAATTAACTAGTGATTCACTGGCATGAATACGCGTGGACTTTTCTAATTGTAATTGCTAAAGTCGCAGGATTTGGCAATGGGTCTTTAAAGATCTTTTGCTGCCCTCAAGTGGTAAAATTGCAAGTATTTCCTTTAGACCAAGATTGTCTCATAGGAAAGAACACTTACACTGAGCAATAAAAATCAAATCTCCTGTCTTAAAAATAAATGAGTTCAATTCTCTAGCCTAATTCTACAATCTTTCATCCCCTCCTAGATATTCTCCCAGCCTTGGTATAATTGACATAGTAATCTCCTAGCTCTCTTTTCACCTCTGTTTCCTTCATTACCTCTTTTTTTTCCAATGTATTTATTAGGTGCTTACTATGTGTCAAACACTATGTGCCGGATTAGATACAAGACAATCAGACCAGATACAGTCCCTGGTCTACACGGGGCTCATAGTCAAGTAAGAGGGGGAACAGGTATTGAATTCCCAGTTTTTGCAGTTGAGGAAACTATGTGTCAAACACTGTTCTATGTGCCGGATTAGATACAAGGCAATCAGACCAGATACAGTCCCTGGCCTACATGGGGCTTATAGTCAAGTAAGAGGGGGAACAGGTATTGAAGTCCCAGTTTTTGCAGTTGAGGAAACTGAGGTATAGAAAAGCTAAGGGACATCCCCAAGATCACACAGCAGGTAAGTAGTGGAGCCAGGATTAGAACCCAGGTCCTCTGGCTCCCAGGTTTATACTCTTACCTCTAGGCCATGAAGCTCTTGGGAGTCAGACATCTTTGAGTTCTAATGCCAACTCTGCCAAATGTCTGCTTTGTGATCTTGTGCAAGTCACTTAAATTCTCTATGCCTCAGTTCCCTCATCTGTAAAATGGGGTTTAAGGCTGTGAGCCTCACGTGGGACAACCTGATTTACCCTAGTGCTTAGAACAGTGTTTGTCACATAGTAAGCACTTCACAAAATCCATAATAATAATAATAATTATTATTATTATTCACTTTACTGGGTGCCTGGCAGGGTTCAGTTCTGGGTTCTCTATTGCTTGGAATAGAGAACACGCACATATATACATGCCTATGCTCATTCCACTAGGCCATGCTGTGTCTCATATGTTTCAACCTGGTATCTGGTTGGAAATGGAAACTTTCCACCTTAGCCCAGAAAAATGATGGCTGATTAAATCTCTACCTTTGTACATTCTCCAGAAAGTAGTTTGCTTCCTCCTACCAGTGTTTCAGGGGGGATCATTCTATGACCAGGAGTTATCTCAGACTGATCATCAGTGATATTTATCATCAATGGTATTTAATGAGTACAACAGAATTGGTAGACATGCTCCCTGCCCACAAGGAGCTTTCAATCAAGACTTCTGTCTTCCTAATGCATTTCCTGCTTTGTGCTACCCTCGAGTCTCCTATTGCCTATGTCCCTGCTCTGTATTGCTCCTCATTGACAATTCTCAAACATGATTGATTTCAGTTTCAGTTTGATTTCAGTAAAAGCTACAAAGACGTTGAAGTCTTACTCTTGTGAGACTGGGCCATAACTATTTGTGAAAAGTGGCAAGGCATAATCACATGCCATGAAGTTCTTTAATTCAGCTATACTATCAGCATTTAAGTAACACTCATTACATTACACTTTCACTGGGTAGAACATGTTAGAGTGATTGGCAACAGGATGCCCCAAAACTGCTGTGTAGTGAACTGAAATAGGTTAATTGTGAACTGGATGATCAGAAGAAACATTTTAAAGTAAAGCAAATTCCCAAGTGGCAGGGCATTGCAGTGAATGGTTGGGGCCAGCAGTGGAAGGCAAATAAGCCTTGGCATGCAGCAATCCGAAATAAGATGACTCTGGACTGGAGCAGAGCCATCAGAAGATCATGATTACAAGAGGGAGAAGTGAAAAGAACAGAAAGGTTCTGAACAACAACTGGAACAGCATTACGAGGAGCAAAGATTGCACGCCTAAGACATGGATGAGTTCGGAAGAGAGGCATAAGTGTCATCAGGCACAACTGTATACACCTTTAAAATTTCACAGTCAGTAGTGTAATCTTAGAACCTGGAAGATAGTGATATATACACAACTTGGCCAAGACATGTCTTGGCTAAGAATTTGGCTAGAATATAAAGGCCAAATTTGGGCACGACATGACATGCATATGCATGCAACCTAGAACATAATAATAATAATAATATGCATTATTTCAAGGTTCTGCAACTATGCAATCCCTGGTCTATTGAAGAACAAAGAACTAAGAAAATCAAATAAAGATTTGCCATCATTCCTTGAAACTTCATCCCTGGTTTCAACATTGGCAATGGCACCCAGGAGGCTTCTTACAGAAAGAGGTTGAATAGTTCTACAGAATATCATACTGCTACGCAAAGTGTTGTAAAATAAAGGACATATTCAGGAGTCTGGCCAACAGACAGGCAATTCAAAAAGTATTGATTAATTCTCCTCTATTAGCTCACCGTTCCATAAAAATGTCAAGTGTAATACTCTGCAAAATGACTGAAAGACAGCAAAATGGGCTTTGCCGTAGCTGTGAAGTTTCAAGAAACTGTGAATGGTAGTTTTTAGTTCAGCCGCCTAGCTTTTCTAAAGCTCTTTGGCCTGTTTTTGGCCATGAGAGTGCTGACATGGTTTTGTTCAAGTAGTTAATAATGATTTTAAGACAAACACATTAGCTCTGCCTTCACAGCAGATCTAATATTGCAAAGTTTAAATGTTAGCTTATTCACATTTATTCAAAGTTACTGAGAAAGGAAAAAAAAATGCAATTGCCATGGAGATCACTCAATGTTTCAGGTGTTTCACAAAGCATTTTGTTCCATAAACCATTTGGAGAGAGAATGGGGCCATGCTTTATAGCTTTTCATTAATTTTAGTTTCTTTCCTGGTTGCCACTTTGTGGAGTTACCATATTTTCCTTTGTTTTCACCTTATTTTATTTTTGGCAGCTACTATTATAACACTTCACCTCCAGCTGAGAAAGTAGAACATGTCGAGTCTACTAAAGCTTGAACATATTCCACCCATTAGCAATGGCTGTGCAAGC
This sequence comes from Tachyglossus aculeatus, assembly GCF_015852505.1. Taxonomy (NCBI): domain Eukaryota; kingdom Metazoa; phylum Chordata; class Mammalia; order Monotremata; family Tachyglossidae; genus Tachyglossus; species Tachyglossus aculeatus. The sequence continues at coordinate 25,253,683 of NC_052077.1, read as the reverse complement.
AGCATATCACCTCTTCTGGCCAAGAAGCCTATTTCATCATCATCATCAATCGTATTTATTGAGCGCTTACTATGTGCAGAGCACTGTACTAAGCGCTTGGGAAGTACAAATTGGCAACATATAGAGACAGTCCCTACCCAACACTGGGCTCACAGTCTAAAAGGGGGAGAACATGGTTTAACATGGTTGCAATGGGAATTCAGTTGGTTTTAATTACGGCTGCAGTGGTAATTCGTGTCACGGAGCTCTCTTCAGTTCACTCACTTCAACTGAAGTCACTTCAGTTCTCTATGCCTCAGTTGCCTCATCTACTCGGAAGTTAGTGGCTGTCAAAGTATCCGCGGCGTGGCCGTTTTCACTGATCAGGGTGGTGGTGTTCCCCTTCTCACAATTATTCTGACAAGTGCCTTTGGTGCAGGTTACTTTGCAGATGCTCGGAGTAAAGACCACCTTGATGCGGCCAGTGTGGTTACCCAACTGAAAAGGGGATACAATTTGATCCGGACCAATTCTGAGAGGCAGGGAACCTTCAGTGGATTGTTCTCCCGAAATAACTTTATTTACACGTCTCTTGCACTGCAATTTTATATTATATAGTTGCATTTCTTACTCTGGATTTATATTGTCAAATACAAAATTCACAATAATGAGAGATCAAAGACAATCACCATGACTGAAGCTTTAAATATATTTTCATGACATTAGTAAAAGTTTCATCTCCACCTAAACCAGGATTACCAGCATTCACAGTTCAGACAATTAATTATTTGAACGGACTATTCCCCTTCCCATCATACAGAAAGAGAGAGACCTTTCAAGGATAGACACATTTGGTTTAATGTTTTACCTGAATAATGCTTCTTACAAAGTCAGTGTAAAGCCAAAAATAGATTTAAGAATGAAAAATACATTTTAAGGCTCAAAAACCCCCACAAACAGCAATTTATCTAAATGTATCTAATTTATGAAAAGCAACCCTTTTCATCTGCAAAGGGCTGAGGCCTAAGAAAATAGGCCTGAAAAACAGTGTGGCCTAGGACAGAGCATGGGCCTCGGGGTCAGACTGACCTGGGTTCTAATCTTTACTCTACCATTTTGCTGTGTGACCTTGGGCAAGTCATTTCATTTCTCTAACTATGCCTCAGTTACCTCATCTGTAAAATGGGGATTAAGATGGTGAGCTTCATGTGGGACCGGACTACCTTGTATGTATCCCAGCATTTAGTCCAGTGCCCGGCATGTAGTAAGTACTTAAATATGATACAAATAGATTAAGAACACTTCTGTACAGTAAAATTATGATCAAAATTAAAATTATATTATACATTGAATATATGAAGGAGTAATAACTGTGTAAGTTTCCAAAATGACTGCCACATTGCACATACGACATTTAAAGGCTCATAAAGACAATAAACCTTCAGTAGCACACTTTCACAGCATGTTTGGATAAAATACACTCAGAACATTTTCCTGAGAATGTGTATCTGTGTGGATACAACATGAAAAACTGTTACAAGAGAAGACTGTGCACATGTGTGCAGTGCTGGTAAAGACATGAGTATTACGATATTCCTTAATGTGAGGCTGATCAAGAATGTGACCCCTATTTTAATGGAACTATATCCTTTCACTTTCAGAAGAGTTCCAAATTATTTTTATTTACTTTTGTACCTGCTTTTCAGGTAGATAATCCCCAGATTGAATCATCTCACCTCCACAATAATTGGGAGTTGGAAGGAGACTATAATGAGTTTAGGTAACTGGGAGAAAAATAAGCCCTGAAGTAGATGAAAATGGTAGCAGAAAATTTGCCAAAAAGTACAAGATAGGAAAAAAAGAAGTGAGTCTGTTTTTGATTGGATTTTTATTGAATAGTGACTGCAGCCCCAAACACAAGCAGTGAATATAATGCGAAAAATTTGTCTCTACAGTCACATAATAAGAGTTGTAATACTTGTCAAATGCAGACTATATGTTAAGCATTGTACTATAAGCTAGGGTAGAGTACAAGATGATCAGTTTGGACAGAGCCCCTCTCCCACAGCTCAGGGCCTCAGTTTCCTACATCTGCAAAATGGGATTACACTGTACCTCCTTCTTTCCTTTCCTCACAGAAATATTGTGGGGAAATAGGTCAAAAGTATTTTGGAAAAAAAATCGTACAAATTGTAGGTATTACTGTAATTGTGGTTAATTATTTTCACTGTAGAAAGGTCAGTGGGTGAGGATTCAAGATTCCTTCATTCAATTGTATTTATTGAGTGCTTACCATGTGCGTGGAGCATTCTACTAAACGCTTGGGATTGTACAACAAGCACATTCCCTGCCCACAAAGAGCTTACAGTCTAGAACACAAATAAATAAAATAAGCAGCGTGGCTCAGTGGAAAGAGCACAGGCTTTGGAGTCAGAGTTCATGGGTTCGAATCCCGGCTCTGCCAATTGTCAGCTGTGTGACTTTGAGCAAGTCACTTCACTTCTCTGGGCCTCAGTTCCCTCATCTGTAAAATGGGGATGAAGACTGTGAGCCCCCCGTGGGACAATCTGATCACCTTGTAACCTCCCCAGTGCTTAGAACAGTGTTTTGCGCATAGTAAGCACTTAATAAATGTCATTATTATTATTACTTAACTTCTCTGTGCCTCAGTTACCCCATCTATAAAAATGGGGATTAAGATTGTGAGCCGCCCGTGGGACAACCTGATCACCTTGTAACCTCCCCAGAGCTTAGAACAGTGCTTTGCACATAGTAAGCACTTAATAAATGCCATCATTATTATTATTATGTACATAAGAGCTTTGGGGATGGGAACGTGGGGGAGAGCAAAGAGAACAAATCAGGGCAACGTAGAAAGGAGTGGGAGATGAGGAAGGGTGGGACTTTAGTCTGGGAAGGCTTCTTGAAGGGGCTGTGCCTTCAATAGGTAGAGAAGAACTGACTTTGAAAGAGGGAAGAAATCTTGAAGGCCAAAAAAGAGGAGAAATCTCTAAAAAAGGAGACTAATGTAAGCAAGCAACTTGAGGGCAGGGATCATTCTAGAGAACCCTCCCGGGCAATTAGGAGAGTGTTCTGCACAAAATAAGTGTTGTCTGTTTGTTTCCTATTCACTGCTACTCCATGCACATACTCCTCCAGAACGCGCCATAATCCGCAACCTTTCTAATGGTTCTCCCGTTATGGTTGTTATGGTCCTTATTCATTCATTCAATCGTATTTATTGAGCACTTACTTTGTGCAGAGCACTTACTAAGCGCTTGGGAAGTACAAGTCGGCAACAGATAGAACCGGTCCCTACCCAACAATGAGCTCACAGGCTAGAAGGGGGAGACAGACAAAACATTCATTCATTCATTCAATCGTGTTTATTGAGCGCTTACCTTGTGCAGAGCACTGTACTAAGCACTTGGGAAGCACAAATTGGCAACATATAGAGACGGTCCCTACAGGTGTCAATACCATCAGAATAAATAGAATTATAGCTATATACACATCATTAATTAAATAGAGTAATAGTGGCAAGAGCCCAGGCTTGGGAGTCAGGGGTCGTGGGTTCTAATCCCAGCTCTGCCGCTTCTCTGCTGTGTGACCTTGGGCAAGTCACTTAGCTTCTCTGGGCCTCAGTGACCTCATCTGCAAAAGCTGCCAGTCTGTCTCTTCCATGTTTTGCCTGGACTTTTCCTAGCACCCGTGTCTTCTCCAGAGAATCAGTCCTTTTGATTATGTGACACAATGATAATAATAACGATGGCATGTTAAGTGCTTACTATGTGCCAAGCACTGTTCTAAGCGCAGGGGCAGGGTGGAGGGGTGGGGGGGGATACAAGGTAATCAGGTTGTCCCACATGGGGCTCACAGTCTTAATCCCCATTTTCCAGATGAGATAACTGAGGCCCAGAGAAATGAAGTGACTTGCCCAGTCACCCAGCTGACAAGTGGCGGGGCTGGGATTAGAACCCATGACCTCTTACTCCCAAGCCCGGGCTCTTTTCACTGAGCCACGCTGCTTGTCAAAATAAGTACTCCATACTTACACACTGACTGATATTCCTTTTTCTGATCCTCTGGGTCTGCAGCCTCATTCTGAAAAGGGACGGATCAAATCAGCCTTCAAGGCTGTCCATCCCCTCACCCCTCCTACCTCACCTCCCTTCTTTCCTTCTCCAGTCCAGCCTGCGCCCTCCGCTAACCTCCTCACTGGACCTCGTTCTTGCCTGTGCCGCCGGCGACCCCCGGCCCACGTCCTTCCCCTGGCCTAGAATAATAATAATAATGATAATGTTGACATTTATTAAGCACTCACTGTGTGCAAAGCACTGTTCTAATCGCTGGGGAGGTTACAAAATGATCAGGTTGTCCCACGGGGAGGCTTCACAGTCTTAATCCCCATTTTACAGATGAGATGACTGGCACAGAGAAGTTAGGTGATTTGCCCAAAGTCACACAGCTGACAATTGGCAGAGTGGGGATTTAAACCCATGACCTCTGACTCCAAAGCCCATGCTCTTTCCACTGAGCCAAGCTGCTTCTCTAAAGATTCAGTGACCTGCAGGGAGACGACACCCTCCGCCAACCTAGCTCTCTTCCTCCCTTCAAAGCCCTACTGGGACCTCACGTCCTCCAGAAGGCTTCCCACACTGAGCCCCATTTTTCCTTTCCTCCTCCCTATCCCCCCCGCCCTACCTCCTTCCCCTCCCCACAGCACTTGCATATATATTTGTACATATTTATTACTCTATTCTACTTGTACATATTAACTATTCTATTTATTTTGTGATTTATTACTCTATTTTACTTGTACATATTTACTATTCTATTTATTTTGTTGATGAAGTGCCTATAGCTTTAATTCTATTTGTCCGACACCTGTCTCCATGCTTTGTTTTGTTGTCCGTCTCCCCCTTCTAGCCTGTGAGCCCGTTGTTGGGTAGGGACCTTCTCTATCTGTTGCCAACTTGTACTTCCCAAGCTCTGCGCACAGTATGCGCTCAATAAATACGATTGAAGGAGTGAATGAATGAAATGACAGATAGTTCACATTTCCATTTTTTTTCTGGGCCCCAATACAAAGCGAGCTGGCGGCTGGGGGTAGGTCCCGCTATTGACCCCAGACCCACGTCATCCCACGGGCCTGGAATGCCCTCCCTCTGCCCACCCGCCAAGCTATCTCTCTTCCTCCCTTCAAGGCGCTCCTGAGAGCTCACCTCCTCCAGGAGGCCTTCCCAGACTGAGCCCCTTCCTTCCTCTCCCCCTCATCCCCCTCTCCGTCCCCCCATCTTACCTCCTTCCCTTCCCCACAGCACCTGTATATATGTATGTTTGTACATATTTATTACTCTATTTTACTTGTACATATCTATCCTATTTATTTTATCATCATCAATCATATTTATTGAGCGCTTACTATGTGCAGAGCACTGTACTAAGCGCTTGGGAAGTACAAATTGGCAACATATAGAGACAGTCCCTACCCAACAGTGGGCTTTGTTAGTATGTTTGGTTTTGTTCTCTGTCTCCCCCCTTCTAGACTGTGAGCCCACTGTTGGGTAGGGACTGGCTCTATATGTTGCCAACTTGTACTTCCCAAGCGCTCAGTACAGTGCTCAGCACACAGTAGGAGCTCAAGAAGGCCTCCAGGAGGCCTTCCCAGACTGAGCCCCTTCCTTCCTCTCCCCCTCATCCCCCTCTCCATCCCCCCCATCTTACCTCCTTCCCTTCCCCACAGCACCTGTATATATGTATATATGTTTGTACATATTTATTACTCTATTTATTTTATTTGTACATATCTATTCTATTTATTTTATTTTGTTAGTATGTTTGGTTTTGTTCTCTGTCTCCCCCTTTTAGACTGTGAGCCCACTGTTGGGTAGGGACTGTCTCTATATGTTGCCAATTTGTACTTCCCAAGCGCTTAGTACAGTGCTCTTCACATAGTAAGCGCTCAATAAATACGATTGATGATGATGATGATGTTGACTTGTACTTCCCAAGCTCTGCGCACAGTATGCGCTCAATAAATACGATTGAAGGAAGGAATGAACGAAATGACAGATAGTTCACATTGCCATTTTCTGCTGGGCCCTCATACAAAGCGAGCTGGCGGCTGTGGGGATGTGTTGAGGGGGCCGAGACTGTTGGGTAGCGACTGGCTCTATATGTTGCCAACTTGTACTTCCCAAGCGCTTAGTACAGTGCTCTGCACACGGTAAGCGCTCAATAAATACGATTGATTGATTGATTGAGTCTGCCGGGAAGCGTGTGGGCCTCGTCTCTCCGCCCCGGGAAGGGGCGGAGCGGGGAGGCCGAAAGAGGAGGAAGCCGGGCGAGGACGGCGGCCTGCTGAGGCCCGATGGCGGCGGCCTGGCCGGGGCTGTGGTGGCTGAGGCGGTTGGGGCCGCTGCTTTGCTGCTGCTGCTGCCTGCCCTCAACCAACTGCACCGGGCCCAGCCGTCACCGGACCCAGGACCGGCCCGCCACCATCGCCAGCCAACGCGCCCCGACCAGCAACCACACCGCGGCCTTCCGGGTACTGAGGGCCGGGATAATAATCGAATCATCATAATAATGACATTTGTTAAGCGCCTACTATGTGCGAAGCACTGTTCTAATCAATCAGTCGTATTTATTGAGCGCTTACTGTGTGCAGAGCACTGTACTAAGCGCTTGGGAAGTACAAGTGGGCAGCATAGAGAGACAGTCATCATTTTGTTAGTATGTTTGGTTTTGTTCCCTGTCTCCCCTTTTAGACTGTGAGCCCACTGTTGGGTAGGGACTGTCTCTGTGTGTTGCCAACTTGGACTTCCCAAGCGCTTAGTCCAGTGCTCTGCACACAGTAAGCGCTCAATACGATTGATTGATCATCATCATCAATCGTATTTATTGAGCGCTTACTGTGTGCAGAGCACTGGACTAAGCGCTTTGAGCGCTTACTGTGTGCAGAGCACTGGACTAAGCGCTTGGGAAGTCCAAGTTGGCAACATAAAGGGACAGTCCCTACCCAACAGTGGGCTCACATCATCGTCATCATCAATCGTATTGATTGAGTGCTTACTGTGTGCAGAGCACTGTATTAAGCGCTTGGGAAGTACAAATTGGCAACATATAGAGACAGTCCCTACCCAGCAGTGGGCTCACAGTCTAAAAGGGGGAGACAAAACCAAACATACTAACAAAATAAAATAAATAGAATAGATATGTACAAGTAAAATAAATAAATAGAGTAATAAATATCTACAACATATATACATATACAGGTGCTGTGGGGGAGAGAAGGAGGTAAGATGGGGGGGATGGAGAGGGGGACGAAGGGGAGAGGAAGGAAGGGGCTCAGTCTGGGAAGGCCTCCTGGAGGAGGTGAGCTCTCAGTAGGGCCTTGAAGGGAGGAAGAGAGCGAGCTTGGCGGATATGCGGAGGGAGGGCATTCCAGGCCAGGGGGATGACATGGGCCGGGGTTCGATGGCGGGACAGGCGAGAACGAGGCACGGTGAGGAGATTAGCAGCAGAGGAACGGAGGGTGCGGGCTGGGCTGGAGAAGGAGAGAAGGGAGGTGAGGTAGGAGGGAGCGAGGTGATGGACAGCCTTGAAGCCCAGGGTGAGGAGTTTTTGCCTGATGCGTAGGTTTATTGGTAGCCACTGGCGATTTTTGAGGAGGGGAGTAACATGCCCAGAGCGTTTCTGGACAAAGACAATCTGGGCAGCGGCATGAACCCTTCTGATCTCCCATCCTCCTGTCTCTCCCCACTTCAGTCTATATACATCACTCTGCTGCCCGGATTATCTTTGTACAGAAACGCTTTGGACATGTCACTCCCCTCCTCAAAAATCTCCAGTGATTGCCTGGCAACCTATGAATCAAGCAAAAACTCCTCACTCGCGGTTTCAAGGCTGTCCATCACCTCGCCCCCTCCTACCTCACCTTCCTTCTCTCCTTCTCCTGCCCAGCCCGCACCACCTCAGAACTGTACCTCGTTCTCGCCTGTCCTGCCGTCGCCCCCGGCCCACGTCCTTCCCCTGGACTGGAATGCCCTTGCTCCACACATCTTCCGAACTAGCTTTCTGCCTCCCTTCAAAGCTCTACTCCAGGAGGCCTTCCCAGACTGAGCCCCCCTTTTTCTTCTCCTCCTCCCCTTCCCTCCCACTGCCCTACCTCCTTCCCCTCCCCACAGCACTTGTATATATTTGTACAGATTTATTACTCTATTTTACTTGTACATATTTACTATTCTATACATTGTTAATGATGTGCAAATAGCTATAATTCTATTTATTCTGAAGGTTTTGACACCTGTCTACATGTTTTGTTGTCTGTCTCCCCCTTCTAGACTGTGAGCCCATTGTTGGGTAGGGACCGTCTCTGTATATTGCCAGCTTATACTTCCCAAGCGCTTAGTACAGTGCTCTGCACACAGTAAATGCTCAATAAATACGATTGAATTGAATGAATGCTTGACACATGGTACGTGTTTAACAAATATCGTCATTATTATTATCATTATTATTTACATCTCCCGGGAATGCTGCTTCTGCCAAGCACTCGGTAGACTAAAGGGAAGCTACAGCCGTTTCCCTAAAGGGCTACATTCACCCCCGCCCCCTCCCTCCATCAAAAAAATGTTTTGGCCCATCTAAAAAAGGCTCTGGTTCAGCTGAATCGACACCCAAGTTCTTCTATAATAATGATAGTATTTGTTAAGTGCTTACTACGTGCCAGCACTGTTCTAAGTGCTGGGGTAGATACAAGGTAAGCGGATTGTCCTAAGTGGGGTTCACAGTCTTAATCCCCATTTTACAGATGAGGTACCTGAGGCACAGAAACTTGACTTGCCCAGAGTCACACAGTTGATTAGTGGCTGAGCTGGGATTAGAACCCCGACCTCTGACTCCCAATTGCATACTCTTTCCACTAAGCCACACTGCTTCTCGCTGTGAGATCCTACCCCGGAAAAGGCTCATGTACAACTGAAATGTCTGTACTTACTAAAATACCTCCCTGGCAGTAAAAGCCATGGTTATTTCAGGAATGGCATGATATTTTAGAAAAGAAAGGGACTATACGAAAAGGAAAAGTTTAAATGCATTCTACCCACTTTCATAGAATTTAAAGCACTAATCACCTAACATGAACTTACATCAAACATTCTTGTAAGGGTGATCAGAGGTATTTAAGCATGTATTTTGTGCAGACACTGTATTAAGTACTTGGGAGCAGAAACAGGCATTATTATTGATCATTTGAGAGCTTACTATGGTAGATCACTGTACTAAGTGCTTGGGAGAGTACAACAGAGTTGGAAGACTTGTTCATGCCCTCAACAAGGTTACAGTCTAGAGAGCAAGGCAGACATTAATATAAATTATGGCAGAACTAACAATCCCTAACTCTTCCAGGTCACACTCCAGACCTCCCTGAAGGACACCTCATGTTACAAAACAAACAAATGGGAGTTTATCACTAGTGTTACTGCATACCCTCTTATGGAATACTAGGCACTCTGGAGAATTAAAGGAGCAAGACAATTCCTGTCCTCATGGAAGCTTACAAGGACAGGCACATAAACATAATGGGCAAGGGACAGAATTCAAAAAACAAGATACTGGATGATACAAACAGAAACAAATACAACTTTCAGAAATATGTAGCCTAATATATTGCTGTGGCCTTCAGTATTTTTGATGTCCCAGCAGCTTCAAAACACCAAGAAAAGCAGCAGTATACTTCCCTTAGAGAAGCTGCGTGGTCTAGTGGACAGAGCACAGGGCTGGTAGAAGGTCCTGTGTTCTAATCCCAACTCTGCCATTTATCTCCTGTGTGACCTTAAGCAAGTCACTTTACCTTCTCTATGCTTCAGTTACCTTATCTGTAAAATGGTGCTTAAGGCTGTGAGCCCCAAGTGGAACATGGACTGTGTCTAACTTGATTAGCTTGTATCTACCCCAGTATTTAGTATAGAGCCTGGGGTAGATATGTGGTAGCATTTAATACCATAAAAAAAAATTAAAGAGAAAGCATATCTTGGGCCTGAAAAATTCTGGTCCAGAACGCAGCCCATGAGTTAGGGTAGGAAAGTTATTTTCTCTCTAATTCCCCAAGGGTTTTTCAGTATTCAGCAGATATGTGTTTCAAATCCCAGGATTTTCCACTAACATTTCCTTTCAACAGAAAAAAAAAAGCCTAGAGTATTGGATACCAACCACTTCCAGCCTGTTAAAGAAAGCCAAAGAGTGAATGTCACCCACAAAACTGAAGTGAAGAAGGCCAAAGTTGCAAGAAAGATTCCACAGATAAGAATGCTCTCTGTATCTTAAAAGCTTTGTAAAGAAAAGTCAGAGCCCTACCTTCGTGAGAGCTTCAGTCCGTGTAAATTTGGTGCAGCCATCAGCACACCTGCCCCTACTTCCTGTGCTTTATACTTTAGTGTTAGTTAAAGGGGCAGTACTGATATATCACCCCACCATCTGCGATGGCTACTAAGCACTAGTGATTCCAATTGGAGAAGCAGCCAGGCCTAGTGGAGAGAGCACAGGCCTGAAAGGCAGAAGGATCTGGGTTCTTTAATCCCAGCTCTGCCAGTTGCTTGCTGTACGACCTTGAGCAAGTCTCTTAACTTCTCTGTTTCTCAAGTTCCTCAACAGTAAAATGTGGATGTCTATTCTATTCCCCCTGCTGCTTAGACTGTGAACCCTATTTGGGATAGGGACTGCGTCCAACTTAATAATAATAATAATAATAATAATATAATAATAGCATTTATTAAGTGCTTACTATGTGCGAAGCACTGTTCTAAGCACTGGGGAGGTTACACGGTGATCAGGTTGTCCCATGGGGGGCTCATAGTCTTAATCCCCATTTTACAAATGAGGTAGCTGAGGCCCAGAGAAGTTAAATGACTTGCCCAAAGTCACACAGCTGGCAATTGGCGGAGCCGGGATTTGAACCCATGAGCTGTGACTCCAAAGCCCGTGCTCTTTCCACTGAGCCATGCTGGTAGGTAATTTGTACCTACCCCAGTGTTTAGAACAGTGTTCAACACATAGTAAGCATTTAATAAATACCATAAAAAATGGCCCTCCAGCTCTTATTTTCTGACATTCTATTATGCACGAGGACACCCAGGAAACTGTCTAATCAAGTCCTTGGGAAAGAAAGGGAGGGGGAAAAATGGGAAGGGAAAGAAAGGAGGAAGAGGCTTAGAATAAGAGATGGAAATAATTTGGAGGGAGAAAGGGATGAGGGAAGGTTATCTTCACCTGTGCTAGCCAATTTCAGCCCCTCATGGATAGGTCTTTTGTTTTAATTAAAAACTAGAACAGAGTTCCATTCCTAATCTTCTCACATTGTTCCTCTTGGCAGCTATGAATGTAGTAAGTTAGGGAGAAGTGGAAGATTAGCGTCCCCCAGTTTTTGGGTGTTTGTCATAGAAAATCCCAGAATACTGTGGATCAAACTGACTGTGTACTGAGCATGCTGCAATCTGGAGATGGAAGTCCAAACATTTAGATTGAGTAGGAGCTGCTGAGGGTTAGTTCAAGTTTACCTGGGATTTCCAATTCTAACCTGGCCAGTGTATTAAAGTAAATCATTCATTCAATTATTAAATCAATCATCGGTATTTATTGAGCTCTTACTGTGTGCAGAGCACTATCCTAAGCTCTTGGAAAAGTACAATACAGTAGAGTTGGTAGATGCAGTCCCAGCACAAAAGAGCTTACAGTCTACAGGGGGAGACACATTAAAATAAATTATAGTTAGGAGAAGTAATAGAGTACAGTGCTGTTTCTCTGAGATGACAATGAAAAGAGTGTGGATAGTGGGAATGAAGGAAGGCCTCTTGATGGAGATGTGATTTTAGGATGCTTTTGAAGGTGGACTGTCACATGTGAAGGGGAATGTGAAGGGAGGAGTTCCCGGCCTGAGAGTCCTGGACTTCCCTGATTAAATAGGTTGTATGGCCAGTCTGCCCATGGTCAATCATTGCTATATTGTACTCTCCTAAGCACTGAGTACAGTGCTCTGCATGCTGCAAGCGCTCAATAAATATGCCTGAATGAACAAATTAATGAACACACTTCAGGCATTGCAGTTTTATCACTGAACAGTAAGGCTTTTTACCGATGGCATTGATTTAGAATGCAGTAAGGTCTCCTGTGACACAGGAGTTGCATTCTTAATGAGCCCGATGTTAAGGAAATTTCATTTTTTAATACTCCCTCCCCCTCTCCACCCTAAGCCATGTCAGACTCCTCTTACATGCACTTAGCTGTTACTTCTGACACCTCATCACATTTGGTCCAGGCGACAAACATTGTCAGAAGAATGTTCCTTCTATGTTTGCATTCTATCCAAAACATGCAGTGAAAATCTTCCTCCTGATAGAACTAACTGTACATTGAATTTTTATGGCATTTTTTTTCTCCAAACGTTTTTTCCCACCACCTATCTTTTGTGTCCTCAGTACAGTGCTGTGCACACAGCAAGCGCTCAATAAATATGATTGAATGAATGAATATCTGTTGGGGGAGAGAAGAGTTGAGAAAAGAGGCCCAGAGTGATTGAGTGACTTGTTCGTCATGTAGCAGGTCAGTGGCAGAGGCAGGACTGGATGCCGAGTCTCGTGTCCATTAACCCATGTTACCTTTCCATCTTAAAAACCTTTGAGAGAATTCAAAGTGATTTGGTTTCCATTTAAATTAAAAGTATATTAGTAGCATGAGAACGCTCAAAGGTCAGTCTGCAAATCAGTGCAAGAGCCATTTACCAGTATGACATTTAACCTTGCCAGAAACACCTTTTTTCAGGCTTCTCATTATTTTAGTTCTCTCACACTCTAGTAATAACTCTGGACAACTGATCCTGTTTTCACAGCCAAGAAACTCTCACAGAGTTGTAAGAACACTCTGACCCCTGTCAAAACCTATAGTAATGTTAGTAACATAATGGAAACAAGAGTCTGTACAACACTTAACATGGTTTGGATGCATACATAGGTGGATAATTTCTATGAAAAAAGCCTAAACATTTTATTTGGCCCCTGTGGGTGAGTTTTCCTTTACAAGGGGTAGTAGAGCAGGGGAAATCAGGACCATTTCAGATACAAGTTAAATGCTCAATCCCACTCCCATAAATTATGTGCAAGGAATTGATCATTCTTATGATTTTGAAGCAGTGTGGCCTAGTGGAAAGATCCTGGGCCTATGAGTCAGAGTACCTAGGTTCTAATCCTGGCTCTGCCACTTCTCTGCTGTGTGACCTTGGGCAAATCACTGTACTTCTCTGTGCCTCAGTTCCCTCACCTGCAAAATGTAGACCATAAACTCGTAGTGTGCAAGGATTATGTCAGTTTATTGTTGCATTGTATTCTCCCAAGCGCTTAGTACAGTGCTCTGCATACAGTGAGCACTCAATAAATACAATTGACTGACTGACAAACTGGGGATTCAATTCCTATTCTCCCTCCTATTTATACTGTGAGCCCCTTGTGACACCTGGTGATCTTGTATCTACCCCAGCACTTAGTACAGTGATTGGCACATAATAAGCACTTACAAAAAATACAATTATTAATACTATTGTATATCATCATCATCATTTATGTGGTGTGGCTAAGAAGGAAATTATTGCTTCTTTACGTTCGTGAAATTGTATTCTTTTTGCAGCCAACAGAATTGCTTTGAGACTAGTGATGGTGGTATGTGATCCAGATAAGTTGTTCTGTCTAGCTTGGGTAGTGGCAGCAACAGTTATTCTTTTCTTATCCTGATTATGCATGCTTAAAGGAGGTTCTTCTAGGAAACTGCAGTACGACATCTGCCCTTGTTTGAAAAATATCAAGAACTAACACCCCATCTTCCCAACCAAACCATTTCCTCCGTATGACTTTCCCATCATTGTTGACAACACCACAGTCCTCCAGTCTCCATATTATAGTGTGACCCCACATATGTGTAAATACGTATGGAAAAGCAAGGAAGTTGTAAATGCTTTCCTTAGGTTCCAGCCATCAGCAAGACTGCATTCGTGAGTATGAGTGTCTTTGAGACAGAATCTCTTACACATTTATACACTTTGCCTATCTTTTCTAATAATAAGTGTGGTAATTGTTTGGCATTTACATTTCAGAGAAGCAGCACTGTCTAGTGGCTAGAGCACAAGCCTGGGAGTCAGAAGGACCTGGGTTCTAAAGCCAGCCCTGCCACTTGTCTGCTGTGTGACCTTGGGCAAGTCACTTCACTTCCCTGTGCCTCAGTTACCTCATCTGTAAAATGGGGATTAAGACTGTGAGCCCTATGTGGAATTGGGACTGTGCCTAACCTGAATATCTACCCTAATCTCTACCCTACGCTTAGTACATTACCTGGCACATAGTAAGCACTTAACAAATACCAAAACAAACAAACAAAAATTACTATGCACTAAGGACTGTACTAAGCACTGGAGTATATACAAAATAATTAGGTCAGACACTGTCCCTGTCCCTCATGGAGCTGATGCTCTAAGGGGGAGAGAGAACAGGTTTTTATCTCCATTTTACAGGTGAGAAAACTGAAGAACAGGGCAGTTAAGTGACTTGCACGAGGTTACATAGCAGGCAAGTGGTGGAGTTAGGATTAGAGAAGCAGCGTGGCTCAGTGGAAAGAGCACGGGCTTTGGAGTCAGAGGTCATGGGTTCAAATCCTTGCTCCGCCACTTGTCAGCTGTGTGACTTTGGGCAAGTCACTTCACTTCTCTGGGCCTCAGTTACCTCATCTGTAAAATGGGGATTAAGATTGTGAGCCCCACATGGGGCAACCTGATCACCTTGTAACCTCCCCAGTGCTTTGCATGTAGTAAGTGCTTAATAAATGCCATCATTATTATTATTAACACTCAGGTCTCCTGATCCCCAGGCCTGTGCTGTTTCCACTAGGCCACACTGCTTCTCTCGTTTTTAACCCTCAGTCATTGACTTTTTTCCCAAGCACATAGATGAAGGCCTTGTGCCCGTTGGGCTCTCAACAAGAACTGATGATGGGGCTAATGAATTAGGCCTTATAAGTCGGAAATTTATTTTCCAAATGGATAGGATGGATGTTTGAAAGCCAATTGTCTTAAAAGTATGTAAATGCAGCAGTTAATTATATGAATATGTTTTTTTTGTGTTTTTAGGAAAGTCTTAGAAGACATATCCGCCTGAATTCATTATCATTACACGACAACACCACTGCGTCTTATGGAACAAATCAATTTTCACATCTTTTTCCTGAAGAATTTAAAGGTAAAGCCTGATATGACTGGTTTTCTATTGTTATTGTATCGTTCCTTAGATCAAGAATTAATTGTGGTATCAAATAAGTACTCATTATGTGTCCAGCACTGTACTAAGCACTGGGCCAGATAATAATAATAATAATAATTGTGTTAATTGTTAAGCACTTACTATGTGCCAGGCACTGTACTAAGAACAGGGGTGGATACAAGATAATTAGGTCAAACACAGTCCCTGTCCTAAGGGAGAGAGAGAGCAGATATTTAATCTCCATTTTACATGTAAGGGAATTAGAGTACAGAGACCTTAATTAACTTGCCCAAGGCCAAACAGTAGGCAAATGGCAGAGCCAAGACGAGAGCTCAGTTTTCCGCACTCCCAGCCCTGAGCCCTTTCCGCTAGGCCAGGTTGCTTTCCCAGATACCATGGATAACATTGACTACAAGTGTTCAGTTGTCAGTTTTTAAAATTACAGCTCAGTCAATTAAGCAATGTTTTTTTTGAGCGCTTACCTTTTGTAGAGCACTGTCCTAAGCTCTTGGGAGAGTATGGTACCAAAGAGCTAGTGGGCATGTTCCCTGTCCACGAGGAATTTACAGTCTAGAGGAGAGACATTGAAATAAATTACAGCTATGTACACAATTGCTGTGGATCTGAAGGTGGGGCCCTCCCTCTTCATTCCCAACAGACAATTACTCTCCCGTTCCCTTTATTCACAGTACATAAGTGCTGTGGGGCTGGGAAGTGAGATGGATAAAGGGAGCAAGTCAGGGAGACACAGAAGGAAATGGTATTCTAAGCCAGAGGCAGGACGTGGACGATAGTAGACGAGGGTCTGTGCTGGTGTGTCCATTTTAGGTTGAAGCAGTTTGGCTGCCAAATCCCGTAACTCCCAAATAGATGCAGTGTGGGTTAGTGACAAGAACATGGGCTTGAGAGTCAAAGGATGTGGGTTCTAATCCCACCACTTACCAGCTGAGTGACTTTGGGTAAATCCCTTCACTTCTCTGTGCCTCAGTTCCCTCATCTGTAAAATGGGGATTAAGTCTGTGAGCCCCACGTGGGACAATCTGGTTTCCTTGTGCCTACCCCAGTGCTTAGAACAGTGCTTGGCACGTAGTAAGCGCTTAACAAATAATGTTATTATTAGTGAGAGGACAGAAAGAATGAATTGCTAGAAAGCTGTAATGATGGGAATTAAAAGTTCATAGGACTAAAATGTGCCCCTAGTCCCTTAACTAGTATTTCGTTGATAAGGGGGTGAAATATTGTATTCCAAATTAGGGGCAATCATTGAGTGATTTTGTTAATCATTCAATCATATTTATTGAGTGCTTACTGTGTGCAGAGCAGTGTCCACTTAGGCCATCATCTTCTAGGTTCTGGCTGTATATTTTGATAAATTCAGGTATGCCACAACATATTTTTTCAACCTGCATTTTGGCTAGAACGCTACTAGGGACTAGGGAACTTCAGGCTGCTTGGGTTCTGTTGGAACATGTTCATTCTTTCAGTTATTCAGTCATATTTATTGAACACTTACTGTATGCAGAACACTGTACTTAGCGATTGGGAAAGTACAACAGTAAACAGACACATTCCCTGCCCACAGCGAGTACATTTGGACATATGTATGATGTTGGAGTGGATGAGGACGACAGAATGAATTTTTCTAAATTCAAGATTTCGCAAGTTACCCCTCACACTGAAGGAGAAGAGTGTACTAGGAAAACTGTTTTTTACCTTCAGCGTATTAGCAAATAAAGAGGACTGGGACAGGTTTGGTTTGAGTGTAAGGACTGTTCAGTAGATTCAATGTATGAATGTAATTATAAATTCCATGTGTAATTCCCCCTTTAATTCTTAAAACATACTTATGCACAGCTGTACCCATAAACCAATCATACATGAATCACCTCACCTTTCTCAACACCTGTTCCCTCTTTATGATAAAAGCAAGCTCCCTACCTTTTCAATCAATTAATCAATGTGTTTTTTTTTGAGTGCTTAGTATGCAGAGGATTATACTAAGTGTTTGGGAGAGTACAGTATAACAGAGTTGGTAGAAACGGTCCCTGCCCATAACTCTTTACCAGCAGGGTACAGAGAGGATTTATGGAGTCAATACTAGCAAGGGGAGTTTGCCTGAGAAGCCCTTCTGATGGGGAAAAAAAATAGTTTTATTCTCATTATATGTGTTTGTGTTCAGCTATTTATTTAAGAAGCAAAACTTCCAAACTTCCCAGATACTCAGAGTCTCAGGAGACATCTATAAAGCCAATGCCTTTGCCTATAAGATTTGACTGGAGGGACAAGCATGTTGTAACACAAGTCAGGAACCAGGAGGCGGTAAGTCTTGGATGCTTTTTCTTAAAGCGGTCAGAATTTTGTTGTTTACTGATTCACCCAGGCAAGACTGAAAATACCTGTGTTCCTTACATCATAGGTTCAAAAAGAGTTTGCGGACATTTGACTCTTCAAAAGTCTGAAGTACCAGAAACTTCAGTTTTTAAACTGACCTCACATTCTGGTTAACTCAGTGGAGTGTCATCAACATGCCACTTCTGACTCCCAACCCCATGCCTTTTCTTCCTAGAGGAAAGACTTATGCCCATATTTCTAATTTGAGATTATTTTTTGATTCCAATCATTTTCTTAAACTATTTGTGTGCGTATTTGTGTCCTTCATGTTTATAAATAATGCTATTGATGATAAGATCCTTTTCATGTTTGCAAGTGTGACAAAAAATACCAATGTGTGGACACTATACTCTGACATGTTGATTACATGTAAGGATAGAGACTCTTCACAGCAAATCCCAACTCTCTGCCCTACTACTATCATCACACTCTGCCTCTCAGGTAATCACCCCTGAACATCAGTGGGATCGTCTGGGGTCCAACCAACCATCCTTTCTCCCGAGGCTGGCAGCGGGAATCTCGGAAGACCGTTAGCCCCATTCCACTCCCTCAACTTCCCAGCCAATGCGTTCCCCTAGCATCCAGAAGCCACCTGTACTTCCTACCAAATCCAGACACAGAGGTTCAGCACTTAACTGGGTTTTGATACAAAAATAGAAATTGTATAATGCTTAATGCTTAATACAGTGTTCTGCACAATGTAAGTCTTTAGTAAATAACCTTTATTAAATAATCTTAATGAAAATTCAGATATCAAGGACTAAAAAAAAAATCCCTCTCATCCAATCTGCTTTTCCTTGTCCAATAACACATTCCCCTCCAGTGTTAACTTTCTGCTCACACCTTTCAGTTCTTCCCCTCCCTCTTCCTCCTCTCCTACTTCCTTGCAAGCATCCTATTGCATGTGGGTTTTCCTGGTCCATTCCCCTTTGTCTTTCTCAGAGAACCTGATGGCTGTGAGAACTGCTTCAGTGCAGTGGGGATGCCTTGTAATACTGATGTAAGGGAACCTTTCCCTCAGAATGTACAAAAGGTGAATCATTTGATAATAAATCACATTATTGTAAATTTCAGTGTGGAGGATGTTGGGCCTTCAGCATTGTAGGTGAAATAGAATCTGCCTATGCCATCCAAGGGAAGCCACTCGAAGAGCTTAGTGTACAACAGGTGATTGACTGTTCATACAACAATTACGGTTGCAATGGAGGCTCTACTATCAACGCTCTGAACTGGCTAAATAAGGTGGCTTTTTCAGCATTTTTATTTTTCCTTATTTTCTCCTCTTACGTGTTTTGATTTACATTATTTGAGTACTCCCACTATGAGTCCGCAGTCAGTTAACATTCTCTGATAATGCAGGGCTTATACCTGGGAAGAACCATGGTATTAAGGAAAACTCATGTTGCAGTATGCACATCTTGACCAACCTGTACGATCGTCTCCTCTAACAGCATATCATTCTATCCAATCAATCGGTCAATCGGTGGTATTTATTGAGCACTTCCTGTGTAGAGAGCACGATAATAAGCACTTGAGAGGGTGTAGTTCATTAGAGTTGGTAGACGTGATCCCTGCCCTCAACAGACACAAGTGGTTGGAGAACATTACCAACAGTGTTTTATACATTGGAAGTATGCATTACGGGAGAAATAAATTTAGTAGATGTATTTTTCTCCATGGTACATTCTATATGATACAGCCATTAAATAATACAAGGAGACCCTTTGATTGTGGCCAACTTCCCTACTCTTTAAGACCCATAGTAGACTTCCATAACTCAGCCATAAAGGGTAGAAGCAGGTCTGCTTTTGCCACCCAGTGAGATCGATTCTCTTGCAGACAATTGTTCCCAGTTATCAGGATGGACGGAAGGATAGGCAGTTTGTCAAGGAAGCGCAACACATTAGCTTTGTTTTTCCCCCTGCCAACCCAGAGGTGCATTTGGACCACTGGATTCACCCACTGACACCAACAGCCCAATGCAGCTTCTTTCCAATGCGGCAGTTCATCAGGGAGAAAAATGTGTCAAATGAGTCAAAACCCACTTAGACTGTACATCAACAGTGATTGTCTTCTTTTTCTTCAAGACGCAAGTAAAACTGGTGAAAGATTCAGAATACTCTTTTAAAGCTCAGACTGGAATGTGCCATTATTTCTCTGGCTCACACTATGGGATTTCAATCAAAGGTTATTCTGCATATGACTTCAGGTAACTTGTTATTGACTTTTCTGTTAATTATGCTGTTCCCCCTATTTAGAGACTATAATTGTCTTCGGTCTATCGACCATCCAAAGGTAAGAACTTTTTATTGCAGCCACTCAATTTATTAAATGAGCTGATTTTAAACTGATTTGAACTAACATCACATCAAATATTTATTGAGCATTGAGGGCATGACATTGAGGCATATTAAATATTTTTCATTTAGCGGTTTGAGTAGTGAGGTTCAGTAAATGATTTGAAAATTGGTGGTCAGGGAAGTGTAGGGAAAAAATTTGAAATATATCAAGTAAATATAATCAGACATGAAATGAAGAATATAAACCTTTTACTGCCGCTTGTGAAGGTTACCGATTCTTGATGGTCTTTCTTTGGGCAAAAAAATTCTTTCTATAGGTGCTTTTCTTTATTTTCTCATTTAGTAGATGCTCCTTTAAATTAATAGGAGTTAATACAAGAAGTAAAAACAGTCATTGTACAAATGCCACAGAAAGATAGGGCTAGCAGACCTGGATCAAGTGAAATAGTGTCTGTTTACTGCTATGGCGTACTCTCCCAAGTGCTTAGTGTAGTGCTTTGCACTCAGTAAATGTGAATGAATGAATAAATGAATAATAATAATAATAATAATAATGATGGCATTTGTTACGCGCTTACTACGTGCAGAGCACTGTTCTAAGCGCTAGGGGGAGGATACAAGGTGATCAAGTTGTCCCACGTGGGGCTCACAGTCTTAATCCCCATTTTACAGATGAGGTAACTGAGGCTCAGAGAATTTAAGTGACTTGCCCAAGGTCACAGCTGACAAGCAGCAGAGCCGGGATTCGAACCCATGACCTCTGACTCCCAAGCCTGGGCTCCTTCCACTGAGCCACGCTGCTTCTACTAAATAGTAGAATACTAAAATAGTCTTGCAAAACCTCCTTTGTGGAAAACTCACCCCATAGTACTCATTCTGACACTGACACACACTCATAGACTGGTTTTTTCTGACACCTCATTGTGCTCTATCCAAACCAGCTATCGTGGGACAGACATCTGTCTATTTCCTAATAACATTCAGCCCAAATGGGTAGCGAAAGCTTTATCATTCACATTAAAACACAAACTCAATGTCAGATGAAACATTTTCATCAGATTTCTGCTAAGGTCTTATCTAGTCCATTTACAAATGACAAAACTCACTCCCCCCCCCCCCCCCCCCCCCCATGGTACTTTCATTTGGTATTCCCCAGCATTAACAAATATCGAGAGCAAAAATGATCCCTTGCAGCGATGTCCTTTATCTAATAGCTCCTTTATCTCAGTGTGTACCTCATTACCCTCAAAGCCAGTAGCAAAGCATAAAGACAGAAGAGTGGAACTGGAAGGCTGTTTTCTCTGGACAAATCACTCCATCGCCATCATTTAGATTGATCTTGGGCAGGATTTATAAGATACAGTCAGTGAGGCCCTCGTGGCTAGCAGAGAACTGTTCTTGCAATCCTAATGGATATTCCCCAGATCCAACAGTAGAGAAAAGACTATGGCAATTTCTGGACACGAGAGAGCACCGTGCACACAAGAAGACGACCATGCACAGGCTTGGGTCAAACAATGGATACTTTCATTTCCTGGGGTTCTTGATCTGTAGGGCTAAGTCACTCTGACACCAAGCCAAATCCATTCTGGTTTGGACTGAGCTGGAGCAGTCTTCCCCAAGCCACCTACGTGTGTCATTTAGAGTTCCAGATTTTTTTTTCAAAATGGCAGCACTGCAGTGCCTCTTGGGATGTGAAATCTCTCCCTACTCCAAAATAGTTTTTTTTTAATTCAGTCAGTGCCTGCATTTTTATATAAACGTGGCACATGTAGCTGCTACTTTTAATTTCTAAGCAAGGATGCAAACTGAACATCTGACCATCGGCCAGCAGTACAGAGACCCTGTTTAGCGTTCACAGTCTTGTAGTAGGTAGCAAGTCATCCTGTTTTATACCATATGCCTTTGTGTCTGGTATTTTGATTTTCAGGGCCAAGCCTACCTCTTAGGTCCTGGCACCATGTTCTGTGGCTTAGCAGTGACAGCCAAATTCAGAGGGTCCTGGAAAGGGAACTCAATGACTCTGGAACAAGAGGGAGGGTTTGGGATCACACCAGAGAAATGTAGGTCAGGTGGTAGAATATTTACTTACATTGATTGGATTCTATATTTCATTTTCTAACGTGTGCAGGCAAGGCCACTTAGCAGGAAAATGGTCATTTGTCTGGCTCTTTTTTAAAATTTGGGGTAAGGTTAGCTGGACACAAATTTTGACAAAATTACTGGGTTTGAACTGGCCCGAGCAGAATTCTAACAGCCAGCTGTCTTTTCTTTACAAAACAGACCACCCTCTTGAGAAATGAGGAGTTCCCAGCACATCACTTGAAAAACAAAATATTGTCAAAAGTTTGAATTAGGTGGGTAGTAATTGCAGTGCTAGTAGTTTTAAAGCAGTAGTACTGGTGACATTAGTTTCCAGGTTCCCATAGCATAGCTCTGCTTTTGATGGTAGACATGGGTGTAATTCATTCCAGTTGGATATCTTCCTTTGGTATGATAGGGGTTTGGATCAGGCCTGAAGCAAGGCCAAGGGAACTGAAATCTTTATGGAAAAAGCTCTTTTGGGCCTGAGCCAAAGTCAATTTAGAGGTACCTTACATAGCCCAGGTGGCTCAACGATGGATGTTAGGGGGTAGGTTCCATGGAAATACCATTTAAAATGACAAATACCATTTTTAAAAAAGGTAAGTATGAGGGAAATTGCTGATTGAGTGCCTTAACCAGTGGTCAGGAGTTTCTGTTCAATGCAGATAGGGATTTATAACCATTTGAAGTTTCTGAGCAAGCAGTGGGTAAATGTGAAGTGTGGCATTTAGATAAATGATCCAGGCAGCAGAGTGAAGAATGGACTGGATAGGGGTGAGACTAGAGGGAAGGAGAGCGGAGAGGAGGCTAAGAGTAGCCAAGCCTCCTGAACATAACACAACATAATGGTTGTTTAGATGGGAAAGAAGGGCAGATCACAGCATGACTTAGAAGAAAGAGCACAGGCTTGGGAGTCAGAGGACATGGGTTCAAATCTCAGCTCCTCCACTTGTCTGCTGTGTGACCTTGGCAAGTCACTTAACTTCTCTGTGCCTCAGTTCCCTCATCTGTAAAATGGGGCTTAAGACCATGAGCCCCACATGGGACAAACTGATTACCTTGTATCTACCCCAGTGCTTAGAACAGTGCTCGGCACATAGTAAGCACTTAACAAATACCATAATTATTATTATTTGTATTAGATTCTGGAAATATTGTGGAGGAAAACCTGACAGGATTTGGCGATAGATGTTAATATGAGGTTTGAAAGAAGGAGGAGTCAAGGATAATGCCACAGTTATGGGCTTCAGCAATTAAAAAAGGATGATGTTGACATCAACTATGATGGGAAAGCTAGGTAGAGGAGAGATTTAAGAGGAAAGATGTTTTAAATATAAAATGCCAGGTGTGGTATTGGATTGATACAACTTGGGATGCTGGGATTTAATCAAGTAAGACTTCACAGAGGAAGTGTGATAAGGGTAGAGAAGACAAATATACATTCAACATAAAAACGTATGAAATAATGTCAATAACAAGAATGATTTGGAGGGATGGGGTGTATTGAGAATGAGATAATATTTAGTGTAGCTAGGTTTTCATTTTGGAAATTCAGGATGCCTGCTGCTTTTTTAAAAAACTGAATTTAAGTGCTTACTATATACCAGGCACTGTACTAGACTCTGGGGTAGATATAGGATAATTGGGTTGGATTCCACATTGGGGTCACAATCTTAATTGCCATCTTACAGATGAGGTAACTGAGGCATAGAGAAGTTTAGGGACTTGCCCAAGGTCACCCAGCAGAAAAGTGGCCGAGCCAGTATTAAATCCCAGGTCCTCTGATTCTAAGACCCATGCTTTTTCCACAAAGCCATGCTGCTTTCTAGTATCAACTGCCATCTTCTTCTCCTGAAGAGGTGTAGCTTGTGTCATTAAAATCATGTTCATTTAGAAGTCCTCTCTCAACCAATGTTTCCTGTAAAATAAGACTTAAATGGGTGTGATGAGAAATAGACCCTCTGTTCTGTAAATTTTACCCCAGGTCTTTAAATTGAATGTGGAAAGACTTTTCCAAGTATACGACCAGGACATATTTGTTCGCAGTTCTTTGCAGAACAAACATTCTTCATGTGATTTTGACAAACAGTGATATTGACCAGAATTTGCAGAAACTTGTTTCGTTTTCAAATACCAAAGTTCATTTTCTAACAGTGCACTACAATTTGTATTCCTGTATTTTTCTTTTTTTATCGTGATTTTCAACTTGCACTTAATTGGTATTCAGTCTTCATAAAATTATGGTTTTAACATATGCAAACATTTCCCTGTCTCTGTTGCTCTTTAAGGAATTATAAATGTTTGCATTTTGGCAAATAAGCTGGAAATGTAGTAGCAGAATCCTACTTCCCCAAGATATTCCAGTCAGCAGTTCTTTTGCTGATTATTTTTTAAATGATCATTTCAAAATAATTTTTTAAACGATTATCCCTGGTTAAGACCAGATCACTTCAAGAAGAAAAGTAAGTTAGTAAAAAAAAGCCAAGGTCGCAATTTCATTTCAGTAATTCAAGAAACCAATCTCCAGTTTCCAACCTTTTTCTAGCCAAACCATCAAGTAGATCAGGGTGAATTTGTGGCTCAGATTTTTGAAGAGTGTAAAAGCTCATTGTGGGCAGGGAAGTGTCTGTTTATTGCTGTATCTTATTCTCCCAAGTGCTTAGTAAAGTGTGGTGCACACAGTAAGCGCTCAATAAATATGACTGAAGCTAATTGAACGTTTTGAATGGTTACATAACAGGTACGTGTAATTTATTCATGACAGAAATTTAGGGCCTTTTTGGTGCTTGATAAGCACCTACTATGTGTCAAGCACTGTTCTAAGCGCTGGGGTAGGTACAAGTTAATTGGGTTGGACACAGTTGTCGTGCATGGGGCTCACATTCTAAGTAGGAGGGAGAACAGGAGAACGGAGGCACAGAGAAGTTGGGTAACTTGCCCAAGGTCACACAGCAAGCAATTAGCGGAGTGGGATTAGAACCCAGGTCCTCTGATTCCCAGGCCCATGCTCTTTCCATTAGGCCCTGCTGCTTCTCAAGTTGGCCAGAATTGCTCCTAATTTCCTTGCATGATTTAATTTTAGTAATAAACTACAATGGCAATTGTAGAACAGTATAGAGTTTGGTCTAATTTTGCTTTCCCTCCACTCCCTGACCTCGATCAATCATATTGATTTAACACTAACTGTGTGCAGAGCACTGTACCAAGTGCTTGGGAGAGTACAGTACAACGGTGTTGGTAGACATGTACCCTGCCCACAAGGACCTCAGGTATTGTAGGTAGAGAAGCCGCGTGGCTCAGTGAAAAGAGCACGGGCTTTGGACTCAGAGGTCATGGGTTCGAATTCCGGCTCTGCCACATGTCTGCTGTGTGACCTTGGGCAAGTCATTTAACTTCTTGGAGCCTCAGTTACCTCATCTGTAAAATGGGGATGATGACTGTGAGCCCCACCTGCGACAATCTGATCACCTTGTATCCCCCCAGCGCTTAGAACAGTGCTTTGCACATAGTAAGCGCTTAACAAATGCCATTATTATTATTATTATTATTGTGGTCTGGAAGGGAGATGATAATGATGATGGTATTTGTTAAGCGCTTACTATGTGCCAGGCACTGTCCTAAGTGCTGGGGTGGATACGAGCAAATCAAGATAGACACAGTATCTGTCCCATGTGGGGTTCACAATCTCAATTCCCATTTTACAGATGAGGTAACTGAGACACAGAGAAGTGATGTGACTTGCACAAGGTCACAAAGCAGACAAGAGTCTGAATGAAGATTAGAACCCATGACCTTCTGACTCCTAGGAGACAATCGCAGGCACCATGTATTTTCCCCTTCTTCAACTGTTGCTTCATGAGTTGCACCTGCTGCCACTCTGGCCACCTTAGTGCCTCAAAGGTGGAGCAAACTGACCTCAGAGCAGGGGCAGAATCAGCCCAGTATAAATTAGTCCCTTAGTGGCTAGGGCTCTGGAGGGATGACTTCCAGTTGTCCACCCCATCCAGTGTTTTGTCAGAACACTCCCAGGATCAACAAAGGCCAAAGATGCCTCTGTACTGGATCTCTTTTGTTTGTAAACCCCAGAAAAGCAGGGATCAACTTTTGAATATTTCATTTTGCTGTCCTATATAAGTACTAGTATAGTACAGTTTAGATCTTTGAATAATTAATAAATATGCCATTTTTGTCAATTTTCTTCACTGTTTCTTAGTGCTATAATTACCACCCATTTCCTCTCCCCACCTACCAATATTCTTGGCTGTGTATCTGTCCCTCCATGATCCTTACTTTTTACGTGAATGAGATGCAGTCTGTCTCCCCTCTAGACTGTGAGTTCCCTGTGGACAGAAAACATGTCTACTGACTCTATTGTATTTTACTCTCCCAAGCACTTTGGTGCTTTGCATTCATTAAGTACTCAATAAAAACCATTGATTGAATTGTGGGACTTTTAAAATTCTGTAATCATATTACAAAGCATTTCTCCTTTTTTTTTTTATAGTGGCCAGGAAGATGAAATGGCTAAAGTGCTTCTTTCTTTTGGTCCTTTGGCAGTGATAGTGGATGCTGTGAGTTGGCAAGATTACCTAGGAGGCATTATACAGCATCACTGCTCCAGTGGAGAAGCAAATCATGCAGTTCTCATCACTGGCTATGATAAATCAGGTATGTTATTTGAAAGATTCACAGGGTTGTTTCCTGGCTTTTACTCTGCTTCTTCAACGGCTTCCATTTGTGAGAACATGGGAAATACTACTTTCTAGAAATCCTCATTTAGCCTTTCCCTGCTTCTTAGTAAGGTAAATGTTAGGTTTCACCTTCTTTACCTGAAAAGCAGCGTGACTTAGTGGCAAGAGCATGGGCTTGGGAGTCAGAGGATGTGGGTTCTAATCCCAGCTCTTTCACTTGCCTGCTGTGTGACCTTGGGCAAGTCACTTAACTTATCTGGGCCTCCATTACTTCATCTGTAAAATGGGTATTAAAAGTGTGAGCCCCACGTGGGACAACCTGATTACCCTGTATCTGCCCCAAGGCTTAGAACAGTGCTTGGCACATAGTAAGTGCTTAAATACCATTATTATTATTATTATTATATGGTAATAGGAATAGCATTGACTGAATATCCGCTGGGCACAGTGCACTGTACTAAGCACTGGGGAAGTACAAACCTAGAGGTGACACTTCCCTACCCTCAAGGAGCTTATCTGTAATGGAGAAGGCAGATATAAAAATATTTAAATAGAAAAATCCAAATAAATAATTGCATGTACAATAGAATAAACATACATAAGCCTAGGGATGGGTATAGATAAGTACCCAACTGTTAGAGATAACTGATGAGTTTATACTACTTGGGAACTAGAAATTAATCAGGAAAGACTTATTGGAAGAGGTGAGATTTCAGAGGGCTTTGAAACTGTGGAGAGCTCTGTACTTTCAGATTTGGGAGGGAGTGGGTTCCAAACCAGAGGAACAGCATGAGCAAGTGGACAGAGGAGAGAGAGATGGAACTGACATACAGTTTGAAGGTTAGTTTGGTAACAAAATGAGCAAGTTAAGGAGTAGACTTTAAACTCATTGTGGGTACATGTCTACTAATTCAGATATATTGTATTCTCCCAACTGCTGGGTACAATGTTCTGCACACAGTAAGCATGCAATAAATATGATGCATGTAGGGTGAGATGAGTTGGTGGAGAGCTTGGAAGCCAATTAAGAGGAGATATTGCTTGATAATAATTGGAGTATTTGTGATATGCTAAGCACTATGATAAATGCTGGGATGGGGGCAAAACATTCAGGCCAGACAGTCCCTGTCTCACATGGCCAGGGGTTACAGGAAGCCATTTGCAAGTTTTGAGGAGTTGAGAGATATTTACCAAGTGATCCATGAAGGAAAAGATTCGTGCAGCAGTGTGCAGTATTGATTTTTATGGGGAGAGGATGGCGGTGTTAAAACCAATGAAGATGTAGATGCAGAAGTCTAACTGTTATAGGGCAAGAGCTTGGAGTAGGGTGGTAGCCATTTTTGTGGCGAGGAAGAGACAGATCAGGGGGATGTTGTGTAGGAAGAATTGACAGAATTTGACAGTTGAAAAGTTGAAGAGTGAGGAGTCAAGGATGACACCAAGAGTGTGGGCTTCAGGGACAGAGAGGATGAGTGGTGTTAATGATTGGGATGGAAAAGTTAAGAGGAGAAGTGGATATAGAGGTAAAGATGAGTAGCTCTATTTTAACCAGACTGTTTGAAGTGCTGGTGGAACGTCCAAGTGGAGCTGTCCTGGAGGCATGAGGTGATACAGGATTGCAGGTTAAATGAGAAGTCAGGGCTACAAAGATTTGGAAGTCATCTGCATAGGAATGGTAGCTGAAAACATAGTCATTCATTCATTCAATCCTATTTATTGAGTGCCTACTGCGTGCAGAGCACTGTACTAAATGCTTGATGAGTGGATGAGCTCCCTGAGAGAGCAAGTGTACAGTGAGAAGAGGAGAGAGTACCCAGAAAAGTGCCTTGCAGAGTGCCCACATTAAGAGGATGAGAAGCAGAAAAGGAACCAGTGAACAAAATTGAGAAGGAGCCATCAGAGTGGTAGAAGGAGAACCATGTCAGTAAAACGCAAGTCTGATAAGGATTTCAAGGTAGAGGGCAACGATCAGTGGTCTGTGTACAGCAATGATAAAGTTGTTGGTGATGATTCCTGATAGCCTGTAGAACTCTCTGCAATGTACTAGATTGAGAATCGGGTCTTTTTTTTATTTTCAGGCATCAATTTGTTTATCCCTTCCTAGTGTTCTACCTTCTTTGTATGCATCCCCTAAATCAGTTCATACAAGGAAAACTAAACAGCTGTTTGAAAAGTATAAAATGAAAGTTAATATAGCCCAAATCTTTCCTATCAGTGCAAACATTAGCAACCTCATTTTTTAAATTAACAAAAGGAAACCTGATAACCAGGACTGTTTGTTCCATTTCCACATTTTAAGGCTCAGAAACACTAGGTTGATCACATGGAGCCAGTAGCTTTGCTCTGTATGTTTTCTGATTGGCCTAAGAATCCACATTATTGGGAATCAGCTGTCAAAGATAATTGACAACCCTGGGCTCACTCTCTCACTGGATTTTCAGTGTGTTGGATGCTTTGAGGTTTCCAGGATCAGTAATAAGGCAAAGGGGTGTAGAGGCCCAGAATGTTTTAAATTAGCTAGGTGGATAGGCTGACTGACATAACTCTAGGATTCCTTATACATTCTCTGGAACTTGGTGAGTACTTGGAATTAGGTTTACTCCCTGAAGAAACGTGACTAAATTATTTTCAAAGGCAAATTTCTCTCTCCAAAGACTGCTTGTCTTATATAGGCTCGACTATTAAGTATTATATAAGTATATCGTATAAAGTCTAGTTTATTCTAGCATTTCACCTGCTACATTGCCAACTGTATTGATTCTAAGTCTTTATAACTGTAACAGTGAATATATTTCTCAGGAATACATGTTTACCATAAGTGTCATGTAGTTTGACTGATTTTTCAGAATTCCAACCTCCTTTTCTCTGACTACACAGTTGATGGAGGTCTTCTTTATCTGCAGGTAGCATTCCATACTGGATTGTACGAAACTCTTGGGGCTCTTCATGGGGAGTAAATGGTTACGCCCATGTTAAAATGGGTGCCAATATTTGTGGTAAGTCCTTTTTTACGGCATTTGTTAAATACTTACTTTGTACTATGTGTTCTAGGAGTTGGGGTAGATACAAGTTAATCACAGTCCTTCTCCCACATGAGGATCACTGTCTTAATCCCCATTTTACAGATGAGATACTTTAGGCACAGAGAAGTTAAATGACTTGCCTGAGGTCACACAGCAGACAGGTGGGACAGCTTGGATTAGAAAAAAAGTCCCAAGTTCCCAAGTCCTTCTAAAATTTGAAAGATAGTTCAGGGTTGGACAAGCATATTACATGGATAAATTGAAGCCATGAGAACCTTTGGTTGCTTTTATTTTTTATTTCAGGTAAAAGGATTTTAGGGGCTTGAATCGTCAGAATAATGATAAATTACCTGGATGATTTGTTTCACTTCAGTTATCTACATCATTTACTAGTGAAAACTGGACCTATGTTTCAGGGCAGGCACTTTAAATGAATGTAATGATTTAGAAAATCATATAGTTTGAAACACTCAGCTATATTTCATAAATAGATTGCTGTGGAAGTAGCGAATAAGATGTATTAAAAAATGTGTTTTTATCAAGAATTAAAAGTACATCAAAAAGATCACAAAGACAATGGACCGCTCCTTAAACCAGGCCTCTCCTATGTAAAACCAGCAGACATGGCTGCAGCTCGCACAGTATATATGGAAGGCTCATTCTGTGTCCCACCTCAGCTGTGAGATTCTTAAACTCCCTGTAGGGCAATGTCCTGAAACAGTAAAGCACTTCACAAATACAAGAATAATAATATCAGTAAAAGAGAATTGTTTGCATCTGGATGTGGAATTTTATTTTCCTTCAGCTGTATTGTGCCTTCCCAAGCTCTTAGTACAATGCTCAGCAAACAGTGAGTGCTCAGTAAATACCCTGATAGATTCAGGACTGAAACTAATTTCAATTGACACCAAATTCCACCTAAATGGGATGTAGGGCTGAACTCTGAGTGCATTGAGACCTTCTAGAAACCTGATTCTCATAAGAATTTTTCCATCTAAAGTTACTTAATAATTTATGAGATGCCCTCAGCCTTAAAGGAAACAATTATTCTAAAATGAGCCTGTTTGATGGCCCCTTTCCCAAGGTTTCTGTAGCCTTGTAGAGGTGTAAAGATCCACAAAACCTCATTACAACCAGCCCTCCACCTCAAATCAGCTAGCATAGGTCAGGAGTCTAATCTCAGTTCTTAGCTGTTCTGACATATTGGTTTTATAATTTGGTAGGAAGGGGGAGAGAGGGAGAGGGACAAGTCTCCACAGCCCTGGTCTTTGCTATGAATAAAAGAGAAAATTGATTTTAAAATTGGCTTAATAACTCTGTTTCTGAAGGCAAATTTGATGGACGGACACATTTGATCGTGAAAGTCACTTCAGCTAAGCATTTATGTTAAGTAGCTTTGTTCTTATGGTTATCACCATATCTGTAACTTATTTATATTAGTGTCTACCCTGCCCCCACCCCTAGACTGTAAGCTCACTGTAGGCAGCGAATGCGTGTGTTTGTTATATTGTACTCTCCCAAGTGCTTAGTACAGGGCTTTGCACACAAGTAAGCACTCAATAAATGCAATTGAATGAGTGAATGAATGAACCAAAACTTTTCATGACTTCTTTCTCTTTAGGCATTGCTGATTCAGTTTCAGCTGTGTTAGTGTGACCTGCAGCAAGCAGGTTGAAAGGTCAAATAGAAGCTCTTTGTTGTGCTGTTTTACATCAGTTCATCATGGAGTTTTTTCATTCTCCAGACATAATCATCATCAAATGGTTTGGAGCATCCGGGTGTGCTGACTGTACTAGAAAGCATTAGTATTTGTAAGTAGAAAATTTCTCTGGAGAGAAATAACTGAGATTAAGGGGAGAAACACCAGCTTTTGCTGTACCAAACCAGATGTTTGATGGGGAAGTGGAAATGATTATTTTTGCCTAT
Organism: Tachyglossus aculeatus; assembly: GCF_015852505.1. Classification (NCBI taxonomy): domain Eukaryota; kingdom Metazoa; phylum Chordata; class Mammalia; order Monotremata; family Tachyglossidae; genus Tachyglossus; species Tachyglossus aculeatus. Next base: position 25,221,992 of record NC_052077.1, on the reverse strand, counting down.
CAACTATTACCTTGCCTATCCTGTCGCCTTCATGGGATAGGATGGTAAAACAGGTGAATTTAAGGGAGAAAATGCCATTTTGAGTTGGCCATTCATCTAGACAATATTTGAATCTGAAGAACCTGGGGAGGTTTGAAGCTACCATTCACACCTCAGTATGGTCTACCTAGGAAGGCCAAGACTGCATAGGGTTTAAAGTGAAACAGTGATTTAGAAGAAATCCTCCTCTAGACTCTAAGCTTGTTGTGGGCAGGGAATCTGTCTACCAACTCTTCTGTACTGTACTCGCCCAAGTACTTAGTACAGTGCTCACATAGTAAGTGGTCAGTAAATACCAGTGGTTGAAAACTGAAAGTGGCTTGTTGGGGGTAAGAGCTAAACTGCCTAAAACCCAAAATATTTAATGTGAGAGAGATTGGGTGCAGTCCTATAAAAAGGGGTTTGGGCCTGGAAAGATTTCTCAAATTGAATATCTACTATTCCATCTGTTGTTTACCGCCAACAATTTCCTCCATTTTTTCTGTCTTTCACATGATTTCCATTCTCTTATCCTAATGAATTAGCTCTTCTTAAATGGACACCTATCATTTCCTGACCAGTCTCATTTCTATTTATATTCCTTCAAACATAAACTACACTCTGTCTAGGTCTTTTCTAACTTTAATTTTTCTTATTTTTTTGTATCTATGCCCCTGGTATTCCTCTCCTTGTCCTCTTCTCACCTCATTGTTTGTCTCCAACTCCCTTCTCCTCTTGTTTTTGCCCCTCACCTCTCTTAACCTTCAAGCCATAATCAGCTTTCCTTGCTCTTCTTTTGTTTTTCACCTTGGCACTTTTTTTTTTGGTCTTGACACCTGTGTTCTATCTCCTCATTACTCACCTAAATGATTCCCACCTGCTGTTCCCTCATTGCTCTTATGCTCCAGCAATTTGTCTCTTGTGCCAGCTGTCATTCCCTCTACTTGTTTGCCTGCCTGGCTTAGCACCCTTGATTTAGCATAGAAGCAGGGACAGAGAATTTCAGTGATGGGAAGAAAGCATCAGGCACCATTTCTTACCTTGCATTGCTGAGTTGGGAGAGCAGCTGCTTCAGCCTTGAGAAAGTGCCTAGGCCAAGTCTAGATCAGTTTAACTGAAAATGTCTAGTAGGAGAAAGGGAAAAAAAAATAATAACACACATCTACTTATGTGTATTACCTGCTTTAGGTTGGGGACTTTTATAAGGCAAGGTTTTGAAGCAACAGTAGCATTCAACAACCGTTTATGTTAACCCCTTCCCTCTTTTATTGTGCATTGAAATCAATAATCAGAAATCACTGGCACATAAGCCCTTACATTACAATGTTAAACACAAACAAAATTCTGTATCTAGATCTAAATACCTGTTTGTTTGTTCACTCACTGTTTCTGTTGATTGATTTTTCTCTTATCCAAGTGCATTTCTTCATTGATTTCTGTAACAGTGTCAACTCAAGCAACCAGTTTATTTAACAAAGAAAATCCTATTTTCTAACAAGTATCTTTATAATTAAAAGAATATACCCATCTCTTTTGTGTAATTTTCATTCCTAGAGTGTAAGGAGGTAGGAACAGTATAATTATACACAAGTTGCTGGACAGCCAAAGAATCTTCATCTTAAAAATTCCTAATCTCTGGAATATCCTATTCCAAATGAGGCTCTCAAAGGACATAGCCTAAATTGAGTCATATGTCCTTTAAACACTTTACAGCTTTTCTCTCTATATTGTACATGGACAAATAAATATGTTTTTTGAAATGAATGCAGGACAGAAAAAGCAAAGAAAGGTGAAGCATTAAATACCTTTATCTCTTTTTTTATGATATTTGTTAAGTGCTTACTATGTGCCAGGCACAGTACTAAGCCCTGGGGTAGATTCAGGCTACTCAGGTTGGACACAGTCCCTGTCCCACATGGGGCTTACAATCTTAATGCCATTTTACAAATGTGGTAACTGAGGCACAGAGAAGTTAAGTGACATGCCCAAGCCCACACAACAGGCATGTCAGAGCCAGGTTTACAACCCAGATCTTTCAGGCTTCCAGGCTGGTGCTTTTTCCGTTAGGCCACGGTGCTTCTGACACTATTAGTTTACACCAATCTCCAAATGATTTAGATTAAAGTGTTCAATTTACTTTATTATTCTCTTTCCTTTGCTAGAATAGCATTTCCTTCAGACTTTCCTTTGTTCCAAATGAATGGTGGACTGTTCAACAACTTTAGAGCTGCATTCTCTGTTGTCTGCGCAGTAGCGAGTGGTCAAGCATAGGCTAGGGGCAGACAGAAATTTTCTTGGATTCGGTGAGTAGTGAAGTGGAACCTAGTCCTAAACTCTCATGTCACTTGAAAACCACTTTAGTGTTCCATCCATCACATTGCCTGGCTTTGGGAAATGGTTTCAAAACCAACCAAAGGCTTATAAAACCCATTCCAAGGCATTTAGGAGGGCTAAATCAAGAGCAGGCCTAACAGGGAAGGATCAGAGCTGTGTGAGGCCTTTCTGTTTCCTTGGCCCAGCCGGGGGCCTGAGGAGTTGCTGAGTTCAGGTAGCACACAAATCCTATGCACCTCCCATGCTTAACTTCTGTCTCAAAAGAACTTCCTTTTTACCCTCTCTAATGCAATCCATTAGGTTATGACATTGCAATTCTCACCAAACCTAAGCAGCGTGGCTGGAGAAGCAGCATGGCTCAGTGGAAAGAGCACGGGCTTTGGAGTCAGATGTCATGGGTTTGAATCCTGGCTCCGCCACGTCTGCCGTGTGACCTTGGGCAAGTCACTTAACTTCTCGGAGCCTCAGTTACCTCATCTGTAAAATGGGGATGATGACTGTGAGCCCCACGCGGGACAACCTGATCACCTTGTATCCCCCCAGCGCTTAGAACAGTGCTTTGTGCATAGTAAGCGCTTAACAAATGCCATTATTATTATTAGTGGAAAGAGCTTGGACCCGGGAGTCAGAGGACCTGGATTCTAATCCCAGTTCTGCCAATTGCTTGCTATGCTACCTTGATCAAGTCACTTCTCTGTCCCTCAGTTTCCTCAACTGTAAAATGGGGATTAAATCTTACTCTCTCCTAGACTGTAAGCCCCATGTGGAACAGGGACTGTATCCAACCCGATAAGCTTGTCTCTACCCCAGTGCTTAGAATAGTGCTTGACATGTAATAAGTGCTTAACAAATGGCATAAAAATGTTTAGGTAGTAGAAAAAGTAACTATTATGGGGAAAAACCACAGGCGATAAAGGCAAACGGTCAATTACATAAAAGAGTAGAAAGCTTAGGTCTCCATTTGCTGGTAGAGTCTTCATCCCCAAACTTCCAACCCCTAACATTTTTGATTGAATGACTAAAAAATTCTGTGTCTGTGTATTTGGGTGTTCTTACAACTCACCACTGAATGGCATCCTTTTGAATTCTACTGGAACAGCACCCATACACAAAACTACATCTTGCACAAGACTACCATTAACACAATGTACTCTCCCAAGCTCTTACTATAGTGCTCTGCACACAGTAAGCACTCAGTAAATATCATTGATGATGACCTTGGAAGAGACAACATTGACCAAGCACGGACATTAGCCACTTATCTATATCCTCCAGCTGAACCTGTAGGTTATCTTTTCAGGGCAGGGGTAATGACCACTGATGTGTTCCAATGACAATATTACATAATAGTTTCCCCAGAGAGAAGCTTAACTAATTCCAGTCTGAACTACAGAGGAACTAAGTGGGAAGGACCTCACAACCCCCATTTTTAACCCAGAAAGAGCTAATACCTAGTATTTACCTCATTCCATAATAGGAGGCACAAGGAAGAAAATATAAATTGTTTTAATATTTTAATGACAAAGTCAAGTGCTTTGCAAGGTGTTTAAAAGATTCAATATAATGACAACTTTATATAAGGTTTATACAATGACATAATATTTATATACCTATTAAGACACAATAATTTTACATGTAAAATTTCCTATGTACAAAGTTTAAATTTGACATAATATTTTAAAAATCCATCTAACATTACTAAATTGAGGTAAAGATATTTTGGGAATTTTTATTGGTGGGTTCCTAATGCAACATTGTTATGCACAAATATACACATATATACACACACGTACAATGTAACATATAAAGATACTTGCAGATTTTAATAGGTTGGAACAACCAAAAGTTCATTATATACATACTTCAAAGATGGTTTTATTCAGAGTCATCACTGCTGAAGTAGGAACTATCACAATATTCAGCCATGTAGAGGAATTTATGAATGATCGGATTCATCCTTGGTATCCAGTGCCTTGGCACTAGATATGTTGAAAGGTTAAATAGATCCACAAATACCTTGTATCTGTCACTGGGGAAAAAAAAAAACAGAAGCAATAAAAGTTCTATGATTTAAATAGGGTAAAAAAGGTAATAATTGATTCGCAAAATGTTTATTGATTTCCTAGTCCACTGTTGTTCCACTGAAACTAACTAACTAACTAAGGCCTTTCACCACTAGCTAAACTAAAAAGACCGTTTCCCATTCTTAGAGCAGTGATCGAAGACAGGTCAGGGACTATTACTTCCTCCCTTGTTCCACCATTAAGTGGATGACTGTTAATTTATCTAGAACCGTTACAAAGGAAATGGATATATGTCACTTCCCGACTCTCAAGAGGTTCTAAAACATTAATGTCCAAACAGATTTCTGAGTTCCTCGAAAGCAAACAATCCCCAAGTACTATGTAAGCTCCTGCGGGCAGGGAGCAGGTCTACCAACTCACTGTATTGTACTCTCTCAAGCACTTAGTACAGTGCTCTGCACAAAGGAAGCTGTTGATATATACCATTGATTGATATGTATAATTTCCCTTTTTGGTAGGTGGAAAATAGCTCCTACCAATAGCACAAGTGAATTCCATTGCCCACTACCTGACAATGAAGTATTAATTTCAGGACTTGGGTATGTTTGCTACCTATATAACATATGCTTCATATATAACATGTTTCATACAACAATTTGAACCCACAACAAACAATTCAAGGGCTGATTATCCAGTTAGTAGACTGACAATAGCCTGCCCTCCTCTTCCTTAGCCTATACTGTGGGTCATGTTTTGGCCATTTTGTTCCTTAGTGGCACTTAATTTAGAGAGTAACAGAGTCTGCCGGGGAAAAAAAAAATATTCCACATTGAAAATTCAAAGCCAGACACAAAGCTGTATTTGTATTAATGATGGAAGCTTCTCATCCTCCTTAATTAAAAAAAATCTGGAATTTGTAATAATAGTTTCTATTGTACAAAAGATTTTAGATTATCAACATATTTTAATGTTCTGTGGGTTTTTTATTTGTTCCTCCATCACTATAGAGCCTTGAGAGTTGGCTGCATTTTTGAAAACTTTTGGAAATGAAATAGAGATTTCAGCTTCTCTAATAGAGATAACAGTGACAATAAGCCCATTTCTACGGTGAGCCAGCACCAGTAAAATTGTCTCTGGAAGTGAAGCAGTGCGGCCAAGTGGAAAAAGCCCGAGCCTAGGAGTCAGAGGACATGGTTTCTAATCCTAGCTCTACCACTTGCTTACTGTGTGACCTCGGGGAAGTTAATTAACTTCTCTGTGACAGTCTGCTCAACTGTAAAATGGAGGTTCAGTAGGTGCTGTACCTTCCAGTTAGACTGTAAGCTGCATGTGAGACAGAGTTTGTGTCCAACCTGATTAATTTATGTCTACCCCAGCACTTAGAACTGTGCTTGGTACATAGTAAAAGCTTAACAAATGTCTTAACTAAATGTATAAAAAAGTGAACTGAGTTCTTATTAAACCTTTCAGGGTCCAGGCTTGGGAGAGCTCATTAATCAACTGGTACTTCAGAATAGGCCATCAGACCATCAGACCAGGCCAATGTTTATGAATTCTACTTATGATGGAGTTTTCCTTGCCAGATGATTTCCAAGAATTTCTTGTAAATTAATGTGATAGCCCTCTTAATAGTCATTGTCCATTTTTATAGTGTTCTGAAAAGTAACAAGTCTAAGTGAGATTCCTAATGAGAAACTGTTAGTTTCTGTCATAAGGTCTCGAGAGAACTAGTGAATCTGTCCCCTTTGGTCCCCTCTTCTCCATGTATTTTTTTCCAAGTTGAGCTCAGGAAACTAAAAAGGATCATTTATGATACTTACCTCACCGTTGAGCGTAAATATTGGTAGCCAGACGATCCTCCAGTACCAGCTTTGCTACCAATCATTCGGTGTACCATACACACATGGTTATCTACATAAACACATTCAGTTCAATGGGTTATTTTCTTCCCCTTCGTTAATGACCCCAAATGTTAAAAACAAGGCATTGTTGCTCATTTAATGCCAGACAAGCAGAGGGCCTCAAGTTCTCATATAATGCAACCACATCAGAAATATATGCTCCCCAACCCCTAAGATTCTTATTTTGATTCAAGTCCTGCACCAGGGAAATGTGGGACCACCCCCGCAAACACACACACACACTCTGTCTCTCTCCCTCCCCAACATCCTCCTTCTAAAATGGTGAAACTTCATTTTTTCTAAAGGAAATCCTTAGTTGTACCTTATATACTAATGAGTTCATCATTTTTCCCAGACATAAAATGTGTCTTTTTCTCTTTAATTCATAAAAGAATCACTAAAAGTTTACAGTAGGCTATATACCTAAATTAGGCACCACTCTGAACCAGTTAAGGCCAGCCAGGTGAGTATTTAATCTTTTGCAAGTGTGATTTTTGCAGACACATAGAAGAAATGGAAATATTGAAGTGAACTTACATCTCCATTTTGTCATGAGGGTATCTATGTCCATAAGGTAAGTAAGCAGCTGGAAGGGAACCTGGAATCTTGGTTCTTCTCTGAAAGCAAATTAACAGGATACTCAGAGAAAGGCTAGTAATGCAGACTCTCAACATTTTTCGTAGTTGGTTATAAACTCACAGGAATGACATTAGAAGTGATGCTCAAAATATTGTAGGAAACAGCCATTAGTACCATCATTAGTTGCTGTGACTGAATTTCTTTTTACCCCACCCTTTCCTCACCTTCCATCTCACTCCCCAAACTGGTGTAGAAGAGTTCAATACTGGCAACATGCCTGGAATATTGAATGTATTTCAATATCGATCATGTATTTTAGGGTTTTTGGACAGGGCCTAGTGGAATTTCTCTTTACTTTGACTCTTAAGCCATGAGAACTGATAGAGCATGAGACAGTTTCCGAATTATTCAGTACAGTAATCACAGGGCTTTACCAAATTCCCAAAGTTTAACTATAGTTTCAGTTCCACGGCTCCATGTGACACAATGACAAAAAATCATTTTTAGAAAACACAAAAGGGCATTTTAACAGCTGCATTTCACTTTTTGAAAGAAACACTTGACCTCATATTTATTATAAGTAATTGTCAGGTCCTATTGAAGTGTAAAGGAATCAATTCAGGATCAATTAGGTCAATTTCACCATTTCAGGGTAAATCAAGTTACGTAGAAAATTTGGAATTTCTATCTGAATGGAGCAACTTTCCACAAGACTTCTGCTTCTAATGGCACTGTCAGTAGTAATATCAGCATCAGCAGGAAATTTGAAATCTCTATTTGAATGCAGCAACTTTCCACAAGACTTCTGCTAGTACTGTCAATAGTAATGTCAGCATCAGCATTTACAATTTAGCCTGGTAGGATGCCTAAATATTTCCTTACCTGTAAAAGTAAATCATCAGTGCACCCTGCAAGGCTTTGTATGACAGGCGTCTTTCACCTGGCAGATAGAGAATGGATTTAACTTTAGTGTTTATAAATCAGATAAAATGCAAGGTATAGAGAGTATGGATTATTTCAAAAATAATAATTTCTAGAAAAAGTGAAAATTATCCCAGTTTAAAATTATCCCAGCTTTCTTTCACCTGGCAGATAGAGAATGGATTTAATAATAATGATGATGATGATGATGGCATTTGTTAAGTGCTTACTATGTGCAAAGCACTGTTCTCAGCACTAAGCACTGTTCTAAGCGCTGAGCACTGTTCTAAGCACTGATAAATCAGATAAAATGCAAGGTATAGAGAGTATGGCTTATTTTAAAAATAATAATTTCTAGAAAAAGTGAAAATTATCCCAGCTTAAATACCCATTTGGTAACCTACCATTATTTTTTGAAAGCTTTAATTAAAAAAAGAGGAATGACAAAATACCTATATACTGTAAAGAATCATATGCATTATCAACGTCATTGTAGCTGAAAATACATCATTATTACCTTTTATGAAGAGTATTCTCAGTTATTTTTTTTCTAGAAAATTATTTCAAGCTTAATTGCTCCATTGAATACAGTCAAAAGGGGGTATTGAAAGAAATTGTGTTTGGCATAGCACTTATCCAGTAATTGTCACTTTCCGGTGACCCCCTTGGAGATTTCAGAAATTTATTTTAGTTTCTGTCTCCTCCATTAGACTGGAAGCCCCTTGATGGCAGGGATCTTGTTTACTAACTCTACTGTACTCTAAGTGCTTAATATGATTATTGTGGTATTTGTGTCCAACACTGTTCTAAGCATTGGGGTAGATACAAGTTATCAGGATGGATGCAGTTCCGGTCCCACGTGGGGCTCACAATCTACGTAGGAGGGAGAACGGGTATTGATTCCTCAGTTTTCAGTTGAGGAAACTGAGGCACAGAGACATTAAGTGACTTACCCAAGGACACACAACAGGCAAGTGCCAGAGCTGGGATTAGTAGTGTTCTTCACCAAGTAGGCAATCAATAAATACTTTTAATAAATTGATAGTGGCCAAACAAGACAGAATTTTCACAGAGAAATGGGATTAAGAGATATTCATTGGATTGAAGAAGAAATGATAGGAAGAGGGACAATAAGACATTTCAACCCTTAATTGTTTAATAAACATTTTTCCTGGTTAAGATATTGAAGTAATTTTTTGTGATCTATACCTAGGAGCGATTTAAGAAGGAAAATTTATCTCTCAATTTTCTACTATAGGCATGTCTATTTTAATTCCCTGTATCCCAAAGTTTGTTTTGATTTAGTTTATTACAGTGGTACTGTTCCAGGAAAGACGCCTGCAGAACTGGGAGAAACTCACCTTTACTCAGAAGATGCTCGTGACGTTTCTCATCAAACAAGGACAGAAGCAGTTTTTTTTGTTTTTGAAGTTCAGCCAGTTGGTCTTCTTTTTCCTCTGATTCTTCTTCAGTCTTTGAAAAAGAAAATATTTTTAACAAAATTTAACTGCTCAGATTTTACCCTGGAGACCTTTTTGGGGGCTGTGAATCAATCAGTGGTATTTAGCGAGTGCCTACTGAGCACTAGTTACCGGACTAACAACCTAAAGAAAACGTTCCCTGCCCTCAAGAAGCTCAAAATCTAAAAGGGGAGAAAATACAAAAATTCTAGATAGTGTATTTAGGAGGATATATTAGGAAGTAGTTTGTGAATATAGGGATGAAATAGATTTTACATGCACACACACACCCACACACTCTCTCAAGCGCTCTCTCAGAATTGGGTCTAATCCCAGTTTTGCTACTTGCTGGCAGTGGGAATTTGGACAAGTCACACAACTTCTCTGCCTCAGTTTCCTCAATTTTAAATTGAAGATTAATAACTGTTCTCCTTCCTATTTAGGACTATGAGCCTTATGTGGGACAGGGACTGTGACTGGCATGATTATCTTGTATTTATCCCAGTACTAAACAAATACAGTCATGACTATTATTGTAAAGTACACAATATGTAGGAGTGGGTTTGACTACCGTCTTGCGAATTACTCAGGAAAGGCTTCCCTTATGTGGTGGGATGTTTTGAGGGTTTTCTCAACTCAACTATGCCACTTGTCTGCTGTGTGATCTTGGGCAAGTCATTTAACTTCTCTGTGCTTCAGTTTCCTCATCTGTAAAATAGGGATTAAGGCTGTGAGCCCCTAATTAGTTTGTATCTGCCCTAGTGCTTAATACAGTGCCTAGCACATAGGGCTTAACAAATACCATTAAAAAAAGAGTTGGTGGAGAACTTTGAAGCCAATTTTTAGAGGTTTTTGGTTGATGAAGAAGGAAATGAGAAGATGCTGGAAGTTTTTGATGGGTGGAGAGATGTTGGAGGGGGACCTTTCAGGAAGATTATTTGTGTATTATCAAGTAGGAAAGATTGGAGCTGGAGACAGGGAGACAAAGGAAGAGAATAATCTAACCCCAATATGACAAGAGTGTGGACAAGGATGGAAGCTATTCTAGTGAAGAGGGAGGAATGGATTTGGGCTATGTTATGTGAATTCTTAAGGAGACATCACTGTTCATTTACAGTGAATCCAGTGCAACAGTTTTCCCTGCACATCCTATGTGTATATATTAATTGGAGATTAATTCTTATGAGGAGGGCCCCATGACAAATCATTTTGATGTTCTGCCAGCTATATTTTAAATTTAATAATTCCTCTTTCAGCCAAAATGCTAAAAATGCTAAAATTGCTAAAAAATGACTTTTTAAAAAAGTACCTATAGATTCTCTGAAATCACATCAAAACTAGCTGTCAGGAAACAACAACTTGCAAATGTAATAATCGAAATAATCTCATAAGAAGTTGAATGTGACACTGGATGTGTCACATTTCATCTGAATATAAGCACTCAATTTCAAATATTTCCTAGAACATTTCAACCCACGCTTTTTCCTATGAATTTTTGTACCTAAATTTAAGTTTTCTGGCATGGTGATAATAATAACAATGATGGCATTTGTTAAGCACTTACTATGTGCCAAGCACTGTTCTAAGCACTGGGGAGATACAAGGTAATGAGGTTGTCCCATATGGGGCTCACAGTCTTAATCCCCGTTTTACAGATGAGGTAACTGAGGCACAGAGAAGTGAAGTGACTTGCCCAAAGTCACATGACAGACAAGTGGCAGAGTCAGATTAGAACCCATGACCTCTGACTCCCAAGCCCGTGCTCTTTCCACTGAGCCACACTGCTTCTCTGACATGTTTTGCCCCAGTGGAAAGAATGCTGCTCTGGGTATCAGGAGACTTGGGTTCTAATACCAATTCTGCTGTAACATGGACAAAGACCACATGCACACTTTGTAACTGATCAGTCGTATTTATTGAGTGCTTACTGTGTGCAGAGCACTGTACTAAGCTCTTTGTAATGTGCTATACATCCTACTTGCTCATTGCAGGCCATGTGCGTATATAACTATAATTCTATTTATTCTGATGGCATTGACACCTGTCTACTTGTTTTGTTTTGTTGTCTGGCTCCCCCTTCTAGACTGTGAGCCTGTTGTTGGATAGGGACCATCTCTATATGTTGCTGATTTGTACTTCCTAAGTGCTTAGCAAGGTGCTCTGCACACAGTAAGTGCTCAATAAATACGATTGAATGAATGGTAGGGGCAAGAGTTCTAGTCACACTGCACAAGCCACTAGCATTATAATCAATTCCTCTGTGCATGTTCTCACCCCTGAACTTTCAAGCCCCCAAACTCATCTGCCACGCCTAACAGGGTACTCAGTCATCTTCCCAACATAGTTATCACCCCAGTTGGAGCAATTGGGGTTATTACATTAGAACAGAAGGTATCATCCTAATGTCAAATGGGAATTGGAGCTACCCTGGTTATACAAAGGCACAAACCTATGTTGAAGTGTTTCATTTATACCACTGTTAATTCTGTTACTTTCTATAAAAAAGCTGCTTAAAGACCAGGAGGAAGCCTTCAAGCTGATGGATTTAAGCAATAGGAATTGTCATGGAAACAGAAAACGGTTAAAATATACTGCGATTATTTTCTTCTTATGGTACTTCCTAGCATACCTACCCGAAGCATTATGAATTCTTCTTCAAGACCTTTGATAATATTTTTTTCAAATTTTCCCCAGAAGTTAAATCCGTGTGGTTCCAGTCCCGGTGTTCTTTCCAGCCATGCCTTAAAGTCAAGTCAAGTCTTATACATTTTTGTCTTCCGTATTGTAAATTGCAACAAATACAATTAATTTCTACAGAATTTGAGATAATTTGAGATAACTGTAAATAGTCCATTTCAGGATGCTACATGAAAAATAGACTACCAAAAGAACACTTAAGATTCCTACTTCTTATTCCCTCTCAATCACCCAACAAATTGAACTGTCCAGATAGATTTCATCCACGGTAAACACACCTAATAATTTGGTTTCATTTATTTCCTAAGACAGGGACATGTAAAGGAAAACTTCTGAATCTGAGATCTGGCTCATTACATTGAACAACATTAAAAACAAGGTCAAATGAAAAGGTTGCTTGAAGTCTACCTAACTTCTAGATGTGGTTTGTTGTCATTTTGGTTTGCAGAACAACACAATTGTAACTCTGATACTCTAGTATGTGAACTTTTAAAAACTAATAGAAAGCATTTATTTTCCTCAATACCGATTAACGTATTACTCAGATCAGTATGGCTTAGTTCTTTAAGATAATTGGAAAAATATTTAATTAGTAAACATAATGAGCTTTGGTGATATCCCCCAAGTTTTCTACAGAAACTGTATCATGTAATATTCAGAAATGTCATTAGGATGTAGAATGGAATTGTGTGACCCTTCACAGAGGAGTTTTCACTAAAGAGATATACTACCTCACAGGCTCTTGAATTAATTTTTAAATTCAAATTAGAAAAAAAAAAGGATGTACCTCTACCAGCTGTAGGAGTGTTGGTTCCTGCTCAGACTTAAGGAGCAGTTCATTGTCTTCTCCTTTGAAGTTATCCCGGTAATGTCTTCTATTATAGGGGACTCTCAGACTTTGAAGAACACCTATTTTATTTTCAAGTAGTCGAAACTGCAGACTCTGAAACCCTGATGCTGGAGACAAGTAATCCCTTAGAGAATCAATGAAACGGAAAGAGAGAGAAACAGAATGATGAGTTATGGAGGGAAATGTTGAAATTAACTTCCCTGGAGAACTTTAAGAACAGGACAGAGACCTATTTATCTGGCCCAGAAGGAGAGAAGGCATCTGTCCTCCTGAACATTGAGAAGCAGCATGGTCTAATGGATAGAGCATGGCCCTGGGAGTCAGAAGGACCTGGGTTCTAATCCTAACTCTCCCATTTGGCTGCTGTGTGATCTTGGGCAAGTCACTTCATTTCTCTGGGCCTCAGTTATCTTATCTGTAAAATGGGGATTAAGACTGTGAGCCCTTTGTAGGACAGGGGCTCTGTCCCTGACTAATTTCTATCTACTCCAGAACTTAGTACAGTGCCTGGCATATAGTAAACGCTTAACAAATACTATAAAAAATCCTTTCCAGTAAGCCAATGAATCTTCTGGTTTGAACAATGTAATTCTAAAATGCAAAGGAACTATTTTGTGAAGCTAATGGGGTGGCCTCATGGCATTTACTGAGTTTGAGAAGGGAAGGAATTCTGACAACAATTTGGGAATATGCTGGAGAAATGGTCCCTGGTTTTGTAGAAATAATCCATGTCCCCCAAAGAGACTGCCCTTCCCTCCCTTCTCTGATAAAATGCCACGTGACTCAAAATAAATAATCCAAGTGGCTGATTGTGAGTTTAAATGCTGGTATGCTGGTTCTTTTCTAGGTCTGATCTCATACAGGAGCATACTTGAAAGTTAGAATTGGGCAATTACCTAGTGAATTCAGAACTGTCAAGATAATCTGGATAAATGAAGCATTACCCAAATATTTAGACTTGCAATCTACACTGCTCCAAATTTGCTTTCAATCTCTACACTTAATTACTTTTGTAGCTTTGGCCATTGATTATAGCCTTTTACTTGACATCCAATCTCTTACTGAATCTATGCTAATCATTTCTTATTTTCCTAAATGGTTTCTTCAATAGATAGTTGAATTTTGGGTATGATTCAGGGCAAGTCTGATGTTCAGCATTTAACCCACTCCTTCATTTAAATCACATTCTCTGTCTTTGGCTGTGTAAATATCACAATCCATTAGGAAAACACTTGCCACTATTTCTGCCTTTGGATGGATTTATATATAGGTCCAGTAGACCCAGGCTAGGGTGGCAAAGTTAAAAGGGGAAAAAGATTTGCATGTGCTGGGACACCCTCCCATCTTCTACTCCTCCCTAATTCCCCCACCTTTGGTATTAATGAGTCTACTACTTTCAGCTGCATTGTCCAGCACTTCCTGCTCTTCAACCCCTCCCTCACTCCCCCCCCACTCCCCCCGACTCTTGAGGAGGTCTCTGTAAGGCCCATGTTGGTTCTGACTGGCTTTTAGGCCACCATCTTCCTTGGTGCCAAATCCATACACACTAGTGTGAACACTGCTGTGGGCCTGCAAGTCTCAGAGCAGTCCCCAAACTCAAAATAGCTGCAGTGTGATATATCAGACCGCCAGCAAACTAAGTCCTGCATACTCCAAAGCAACTATGTCATGACCTTGCCCTTATTTTAGAGGGGATGCCGTGTGACTTGATGGAAAGAGCACACACCTGGGAGTCAGAAGACTTAGTTCTAATCTTGCTGTACGTCTTTAACTGCTGTGTGACTTTGGACAAGCTATTTAATTTCTCTATAGCTCAGTTCCCTCATCTGCAAAATGGGTATTCAACGTCTGTCGCCGTCCCCCCCGGACCGTGAGTCCCATGTGGGATCTATCTTGTATCTACCTCAGTACTTATTACAGTGCTTGTCACAGGGTAAGCACTTAACAAATCCTATTATTATTATTATGATCACCTCCAAGAATCCAACCTCTCATTTTCAAGGTAGGGGATTGAATTATATCAATAATACATGGATCAACAACTTGCTTGGAAATGCTACAACTCTTAAGCCCGAGGTGGTGGTAATAATAATGATAGTAATAATAATGGTACTCGTTGAATGCTTACTACGTGCCCATCACTGCAGTAAGCACTGTGGTAGGTACAAGATACTGGAGCTCACAGTCTAAGTAGAGAGAGAACAAGTATTGAATCCCCATTCTGCAGTTGCGGGAACTGGAGCTCAGAAAAGTTAAGTGACTTTCTCAAGGTCATACAGCAGGTAAGTGGCAGAGCTGGGATTAGCACCCAGCTCTTCTGATTCCCAGGCCCGTACCCTTTCCACTAGGCCATGCTGTTTCTCTAAGGTGGTAGGTCTTCCAATTATTTTCTTCATTGTTTTCAAACTGCCATATAGATTCATATTGGAGATAACTATGCCATTATGATTTCTACAGGTAAAATGCTCCAAACACACTCTCACAAAAGGATTTTATGTAGGCTAAGGTTTCCAAAGGCCTGTGAGAACATTCCTTCATTAATTCTGTAAAAGCTTGCAATTAATTAGTGACAATTATTGAGGACTTACTGTATTTAGAAAAATTCCCTGGAGTATGGTGGCAAAGGCATCCATTAAGATGGCAGCTCTTGCATTTTCTCACCTCCTGTCCCCTCCCTCTCTTTCTGCAAGGTAATAAGTTCAAATACCCACCGAGTTGAATATTCCAATCCATACCTAAAGTCATAGAAGTCCAAGGCTGTCATAGTTTCCAATACAGAAAACTGTTCTACCAGTAATTTAAGGATGACTGAGATCCGATGCATCCGCGTCACAACTTTAAGCATGTTCCTTTCATCTCTCACCTATTGGTTTAAAAAAAAAGATGAAAAGAACATGCCAAACATTCACCTTCTATAGGACTTATATTGGAATAGTCGCAATAATGGGCTTCCTGGGAATAGTCCCTTCAGCATCAACATAAGTATCAACTTCTTCCATCTCTCCAAATCTCTGACACATCAGGCCATCAATATCCCGATAACTTGCTTTAGGACCCTTCAATAACTCATTTGGCCCTGCTGTCCAAATATCTATGTTCTGAAGAACAAATCCAAATCTTTTTTGCTAACACCTCTCATTTTCAAAACATGTCACATCCACACTGAAATGAAATTCACCCCCGAAACTTATTCAAAGATTTCTGCTTGAATTATCTAAATCCAGAATACACAGGTTTGTTGAGTTTTAGAACCCACTACAATGTGTACCATTTCAGCATAAGGTCCAAGGGGAGTTGAGCCTAAAATGGACCCTACTTGGGAAGGGGAATCTCTTTCTTTAGTATCCTCACAGGGCTGAGGGAAAGAAACCTCAAAGCCAAGCAGAGCTGGGGAATGAGTTCTCTTCTCCCTTACTCCTTTACAATAAAGCCCTGGTTTAATTTGAGGGCTCAATGGAAGCCTGACTGGCACCGTAAAATTCAGAGCATGGCCTGCAGACCCCAAAATTTTTAAAAATATCTCCAGGTAATATCAACTTCTTAAAAATCAGTCAATACTCTGCCCTTCTGTGAATTCAGTTTTGAGGTAGTGGTGCTTTAGTGCATTCTGGGACACATAATCTTTTCTTTCTAATATCCTTCCACTCCCTCAGTACTGACTGCTGTCAGAAAGCACTTAATCCCAGAAGTTATTTCAGTTCCACCATCTCTGAGGGTTTATTTTGCTGCCCTGGCCCAAATCTACCTGAGGCTTGCTATGGAACACCAGACTCAAGACTCAATCAATTCCACTCAGAGCTCTACTTAGTGGCTCTGATTTTACTCTGTCTTGCAGGGCCACATTTCTAGAAATTCAGACTGTTGTAAAAAGGTCCCTCTGAATTTGAATCTCTTCCATTTGGCCTATCCTGATTCAATTCCATACCACTTGGAATTGGAGAACTTGGTACACACCCACTTCCTCCCTTCTCCCCAGAAGCACATATATATGTATATATATATATATATATATATATATATATATATATATATAGTTTTTTAAACATTGTTGCTTACCCCTGCCAGTAACTTTACTGCCTTTTAGTGTCTTTCTCCCTTACTAGATTGCAAGTCCTTTGAGGGCAGGGATCCTGTCTACTTACTCCACTGTATTGTCCCAAGCATTAAGTACAGGGCTCTGCACAAAGTAGGCTCTTAATAAATACTATTGATCAATTGAATGAGGTCCCATTGCCATGGCAGTTGGATATATGATTGGTATTTGTTGAAAAGAAACCATACAGATGTGGAAACAGTACATGGAACTGCTCTGCAGAAGCAAAAGGAAACAAATCAATTCAAGAACAGCCGAGAAGCTGACCTAGGCCTCTACTTTGCTACCTTTCAATCAGTGGAATTCATTGAGTGCTTATTGTAAGCCCTACTGTGTACTAAGCACTAGGGAGAGTACAATATAACAGCATTGCTAGAAATCACTAAGTGCTTGGGAAAGTACAGTACAATAGAATTAGTAGAAATAAGCCCTGCCCTAAAGGAGCTTACAATCTACTTATTACTTATAACTTATTACTATTTATTATTTAGTACTTCTGAGTCCTACAAAGCACCTTAGGGACCTTGACATAGGGTAACTTTTACAGCTGCCTAATTCACAGGAAGAAGCATAGGCCCTATGAGAATCTCATTCAAGAAGTGGCCTTTATTGGTTAACTAGGTTAGTGTTCCTGTCCTTCATTTCAATAGCATACCCACTAGGGAGGGACCAAGATTTATATTAGATTTTATGAAACAACAGAATCTCTTATCACTACTCTGTAATCTAAATGTTATGTAAGAAAATGTAACTTATTACAACTCTGTTGAACTCTTCTGAACACTTAGTGCAGTGCTTTGCACACAGTAAGTGCTTAATAAATACTATTGAATGCATGAATAATTTAATTCTTATTATTAATAATAATGATCCCTTGCCCTTGCTCACTAAACGTACATCCACCTTGGAATACCAGTACTTACATGGCCATTTTGAAAGATCTCCCGGACAGAATCTAACTCCCACAGTATTTGTTTAAACCAGAGTTCATATGCTGTAAAAAGAAGACCTTGGTCACCGGTAAAGTCATCATCCTCTCCCTGGCTATTTTCAGAAAATGAAAATCTAGAGATGCAACACAGTCTAGTAGTTTACATACATACCCAAGAGGTAGGACCTGTTAGTTACAAATAAATTGTGACTTGATTCATATCCAAGGCCACAGCCAAAGAGATGAGGGACATGAGGCAGAAAGTGAATGAGGGATGGGAGACAAGATGGGGACGGAGGGGCTTGTTTATCACGTTTGCCTTAAGAATATAAAGTGAGATTATAAAAATGAAGCAGCAGGTCAATGACCTACCTTTTGACTTGTTTTAAACATTCGTAGTATGAATTCATTATGACAGTGGGCCTGGAATCCAACCCTCTCACTTTACTGGGGAAAACACTGGTTCACTTTTACACTGCTTTGTCTCAGAAGGTAGCCCTACCCAGCCAATATTTCAAGACAATAGTAGAAGGTATTTTCCAATCCAGCGCCGGCAAGCCGTTTGGGCCAGTGGATAGGGCACAGGCCTGGACGTTGGACGGGCCTGGATTCTAATCCCAGCTCTGCAAATTGTCTGCTGTGTGACCTTGGTTATGTCACTTCACTTCTCTGTGCCTCAGTTACCCCATCTGTAAAATTGGGAATAAGACTATGAGCCCCATGTGGGAGATTGACTGAGTCCAACCTGATTAACTTGTATCTACTCCAGCACTCAGTAGAGTGCCCGGCACATAGTAAGCACTTGAAAAACAGAATGAAAAACAAGTATGAAAAACAAGAATAATAAAAAAAAACCTCTGCAACTTACCTTGATGGGTAATGATAAAAAGATGCTCATCATGGATCTTATTTCCTTTCCTTTCACTTTGTAGTTCTTGAGCATTCAACACTTTTTCCAGCTTTAAAAGAAAGATTATGGAAATTACTTCAGTGTGCCCGAATTTGCCTTCGGATAGGTTTGTCAGGAGAAGGGGTGAGAAGGTAGCTGTGGGGGAGTATTTGCAAGATGTAATGTCACTTGTAAGTGATATTATACATCTTAATTAATTAGCTTATGGTGATTAGAGAGTTATCAGCCCCAGGAACTGGGCTATCATCATCATCAATCGTATTTATTGAGCACTTACTGTGTGCAGAGCACTGTACTAAGCGCTTGGGAAGTACAAGTTGGCAACATATAGAGACAGTCCCTACCCAACAGTGGGCTCACAGTCTTAAAGGGGGAGACAGAGAACAAAACCAAACATACTAACAAAATAGAATAGATATGTACAAGTAAAATAAATAGAGTAATAAATATGTACAAACATATATACATATATACAGGTGCTGTGGGGAAGGGAAGGAGGTAAGATGGGGGGATGGAGAGGGGGACGAAGGGGAGAGGAAGGAAGGGGCTCAGTCTGGGAAGGCCTCCTGGCTATGTAGATTTGAACTGTTGTTGCTGGGATTGAACGCATAACAACCTATACCATCATTTGGAACCAGTCCATTTTTCCTAAAGAAATGTCTTGAAAGTGTCTCAGTTTCATTCACTCATACAGGGGGACCCAAAATCTTGTAAATTTAGTGCTCCCTCCCACAAAACGGTGGAAATAGCAGAGTTGGTATTGTTCACCCAATATATTCTTGCATACCTTATTTGCAAACATTCCTGTTGCTTTTTTATTATTCAAATGTTTTGAAAACTTGGGCTGATACTGCAACAATGATAACAAAAAAATTAAGAAATTTCTCAATATTGTAGGCTGTACCTTAATGCCATTATCAGAAGTCAATACATTCAAAAGGCCTTCTTCACACAACTTATGCAATGCCCATGGAATGGGCTGTATTTCTGATCCTTTTGTAACCTTCAGCTCAAAGCCATAGGTCCCTTGTTGCTTAACAGTTTGCCCAGAAACAACTATCCCCCCAGGATCTAAATGAGTTCCGCACTTCCATTTTGGCTGATTCTCGCTTTGGTCCGAAGGCATGGATGTTTTCTTTTCAAAAAGATGCTTTCATCTCCCTGATGCTTAATGTCGATTCCCACAGCTGTGTGGGATCAGTGGGATAGATTGCTTTGTATTTGTTTTTCTAATTTCAGATCGTAACATTAGTCAATTCCATAAAGTTGGAATAAATAAAATGAGTGTCCAGAATGTGACTCTGTAGGCGGGTATAAGTATTGAATCCTGGAGTGGTAGAGGAGCAAGCCCCAATAGAATAAAGCGAGGTATGGCTCAAAACTTGATTCTGGGTTTGGATGGCTGCTAGAAGGCAGAAAAGAAAATAGCAAGTCAGACATAGGCTGTGCAGTAAAATAGTTCAATCCTACCACTTACGTGAAGGTAGCTGCCATAGATAATGCCTCCTTTACTGGCTTTATTCACACCTTTCTGAGATTCGTCTTCCTCACAGTCTTCTAAGGACAGCTTACTAAAAGCATATTTAAGGATCAAATGAGAAAAAAAAAAACATGAGAACTTAAGACGAGAGATTCAAACAGTAATATTTTAAAATTCAGCCACTGCTAGGATTTGCAGTGAGTTTGTTGAACAAGGATAGTGAAACAGACAGAAGAAAATCTAGAAATATATTAATGCAGACATTCTGATGGGTACCTTTTTCCTGTAACCTGCCATGGAGTTAATTCACAGAATCAGATACAGAAATCGTCTACAAATCCTAGCTCTATGTGATCATTGTAAATCTCCACTTACCCTGCCTTATTTCCTATGAAAGGGCAGCCACTCATGATGATGTCTCAGTCAGATAAGCCTCTGAGAAGTAGGTCTATGTTTCCTCATTGACTTTCCCAGGTAGATTCCAACTGCCCTTTATACACTCTGCTTACATCACACTAACCAATCACCTTCTTATTTACTCCATTTGCCCAATGCTGCTGGTTCAATAATAATTACAGAAGCTGATTTGACATCAACTTCAGAATGGATTTGTTTTGACGGCAGTTTATTTCAAACTTACAGATAATCACTCTCCCCACCTTCAAAGCCTTCTGGAAGGCACGTCAGGGAAGGCTAAGCCTTCATTTCCTCTTTTCCCACTCTGTTATGAACAAATGTCCATATCTGCAGTTTATTTATATTTATTAAGGTATGTCTCCCTCTCTAGACTGTAAGCGCGTTGTGGGCAGAAATGTGTCTATGTACTCTCCCAAGCACTTAGAACAGTGTTTTGCATATAGTAAGCATTCAATATGATTGAATGAATAAATACCTTCTGTGCTGCCTTTTCACCCTTCATTCATCCCTCCCTCAGCCCCACAGCACATATGCACATACCTGTAATTTATTTATTTATATTAATATCTGTCTCCCCTTCTAGACTGTAAACTCACTGTGGGCAGGGAACATGTTTACCAACTCTGTACAATGTACTCTCCCAAGCACTTATTACAGTGCTCTGCATATAGTAAGCACTCAATTGATAGGATTGATTGATTCAAACAGTGAATATAGTGCTGTAGATTATATTGCTTTGGGGGAGGGATACAAAAGAGCATTCAGTGAAGTTTTCTCCTGACTTTTCCCTGAGCAGCTAACAAGAAAAATGGGGAGTGATCATTCATTCAATCATATTTATTGAGTGCTTACTGTGTGCAGAGCACTATACTAAGCGCTTGGGAAGTACAAGTCAACATATAGAGACAGTCTCTACCCAACAACGGGCTTACATAGTAATTATATATACCAGTGCATAAACCCAGAATTAGATGTAGTGGGAAGGATGTGGGAGACGTGAAAATTCAGAATGGGAACTCTTGAAGCAGGAGTCTTTAAAAAAAATTGTATTTATTAAGTGCTTACTATGTTCCAGGCACTGTACTAAGTGCTGGGTAGATACAAGCTAATCAGACTGCACATAGCCCATGTCCCACATGGGGCTCACAGTCTTAATTCCAATTTTACAGATGAGATAACTGGGGCCCAGAGAAGTTAAGTGACTTGCCCAAGGTCACACAGTAGACAAGAATCCAGGTCCTTCTGACTCCCAGGATGGTGCTTTTTCTACTAGGCCATGCTGCTTCTTGAGTCACTCTTCGGAGTCATTCTTTAGTCTCTTCAGACTGAAGGAAGTGGGTTGCGAGTCTAGACACGTCCTTGTGTGGGTAAGTCATTGGAAGGGAGCCAAGTACCCAATTAGCAAAAGGAATCCCCTACATCAAACTACCAAAAATATCTAACAGGGTGGATTTTCTTGAATTATCAGAGCAACAGATGTCACAGTTTGTAGTAACATTGGTCTCAATAAATGATATACAAGAGAAAACAGTATGTAGACCTAAGTTCTTGCCATTAAATGACAAGTAACAAACCTAGATTAAAACAATTGCCTCCAGAATAAATGAATTCCAACTTCCTTCTGTTTTTTCTATAGTCATCCACAGAATGTAGCAGGATTATCCAGAGTCTGTAGGAAGAAAAGTGTTTATGTGGGATTCTCACACTATATATTGAAGCTGGAGAATGAGAAATAGGCTCGTAACTATCCATTTAGTTCCTCCATTAGATCTGTGTTGTCAAGGGGGAAGCAGCATGGCCTAATGGATACAGCACAGGACTGGGAGTCAGAAGGATCTGGGATCTAATCCTGCCTCTACCACATGTCTGTTGTCTGACCTAGGGCAAGTCACTTAACTTCCCTGGGCCTCAATTACCTCATCTGTAAAATGGGGATTAAGATTGTGAGCCCCAAGTAGGACAGAGACTGTA
This sequence comes from Tachyglossus aculeatus, assembly GCF_015852505.1. NCBI lineage: Eukaryota > Metazoa > Chordata > Mammalia > Monotremata > Tachyglossidae > Tachyglossus > Tachyglossus aculeatus. The sequence continues at coordinate 25,199,406 of NC_052077.1, read as the reverse complement.
TCCAACACAATTTGCTTATATCCAGCCCAGAGCTTAGGACAGTGCCTGGCACATAGTAAGTGCCTAATGAATACTACAATTATTATTTTTATTAAGGAGTGTTTGAAATCATTGGCTCTGATGTTTTTCAGGGCATTCCTACTATGGTGGCATGGCCTTTACCCTACTGATGGAAAGATTATGGGAAACATCCTTCTAGATTCTCCCAGGCCCTAAGGCCTTTCCTAGATTTAGGTTAGAAGTTTGGGGAAGCATAATCACTCCATCAGGCTACTATTCACTTCACCAGGACCCATTATAGAGGATAATCTCCTTTCTGTCAAGACTGATTCATTTTAAAGAAAGTCATCTCTCAAAAAACCTAATAAAGCTTTAGGAGATAAGCAACAGATACACGAAGTCAATATGGAAGAAAAACACAGGATATTTATGAATTTCCAGCTGCAATAGGCAAATTTAAAGACATAATCAGAGAAAAAGACCAAGAAGCTAAACCTAAATTTAGCACATCCAAACACCAAGATACACATACATACCTATATTTCCATAGATTGTAAACTCCTAAAGAGAACAGACATGTCTACTTACCCTATTATAGTCTTCCAAGTGCTTAGTACGGGGCTCTGCACACAAAAGCTTTCAAATACCAGTGATTGATATTATAAGCACATTTCTTAAATAATCTTACAGTCCATTCATTCATTCAATCGTAGTTATTGAGCACTTACTGTGTGCAGAGCACTGTACTAACTGCTTGGGAAGTACAAATCGGCAACAAACAGAGACTGTCCCTACCCAACAACAGGCTCACAGTCTAGAAGGGGGAGACAGACAACAAAACAAAACAAAATTTAGACTTTTCATTAATTCTGATAGGACTACCCTAGCCGTAACCCAAATTAATGAATTTATGTACAAACAACTGCTAGCTAGTTACTGTTTATCATAGTGAAGATGAGTACTATCTACTCATGATTTCCTCCTTCTAGACTGTGAGCCCATTGTTGGGTAGGAACCGTCTCTATAGGTTGCCAACTTATACTTCCCAAGCGCTAGTACAGTGCACTGCACACAGTAAACGCTCAATAAATATGATTGAATGAATGAATGAATGATTTCAGCCACCTGACTCAGAAAAACTCCACTGCACAATCCTAGCACTTCCTCTGAGATGATGTGTTAACAACTTGCCTGCTGTGTGTCTTGGGCAAGTCATTTAACTCCTCTGTGCCTAAATTTACTCGACTGCAAAATGGGGATTCAATACTTCCCAAGTACTTAGTACATTGCTCTGCCCACAGTTAGTGCTCAATAAATACAATGTTCTCCCTCCTACTTAGATTGTGAGCCCAAGGTGGGACAGAGACTGTCGACCTGATTGACATGAATCTACCCCAGTGCTTACAGCAGTGTTTTTGACACATAGCAAATGTATAATAAGTACCATGAAGAAAAAAAAAACAGACTAAATGTTTTTGCAAAAATATTTAGTTTCTGAATGATCCCTTTTTTTAAAAAAACAAACAGGAAACAAAAACATCTGATGACATAACACCAACACCCCATTTCTGCCATCAAGGGCACAGGTCATGTTGAATAAACACTAAGCCCTTAGTAAATACTTGATGATGAATCCCATTTCTCACACTGAAATCAGCATTCTTACACAATTCCAAGGGCCATTCATGGTCTAGGGTTCAGCTTGGGCTGCTACTTTTTCAGGTTGTCCCAGGATGAATAGCAAGAGGAGACACCACCAAAATCCAAAACCATCTCTGTGTCAACTGGTGGTGAATCCTGTAGAATCTCTGATTACCAAGGCATACCCTCAGGACCAGAGTTGTTACACAATTGATTTAACCTTAACTGTGATAATACAGTTGATTCAAATAATAGCTTTGTAGGCTAGGTATTCTACTGCCCTTGTGTGAATGAAAGATTCATAAGGACATATTACATTACCTGTGTTAAAACCCATTTTGCCCATTTTGAAGGTGGAAAATCATCTGGCTTTGATGCTGCAATAATCCCAAACTACTCGCCCCATTCTGAAAGTCTAAGCAAGGTCATGGAAAAAATGGCAAATCAATACTTTTGTTCTTCCCAGCATGAGTAGATGGATGCATTCCAAAAATGTTCTGTTGCGCAAAGGGTTCAAACAAACAATCTCTGATAGAATACGGGGGTTCTTTGAACTTTGTCAGGTGATCTGCGGAGAGATTGTCATGTTGGGTCAGGATTTAGAATTATACAAGCCAGATGGCTTGCCCAGTTAAGCATTAACGGAGTCCTTCCCCTCTCTCACCTGAAATTGTAATGTTTTCATATCCTGCTAGTTGCCACGGGGTTATTTAAAACAGAGCCCACCTACGAGATGGGGGCCGGGGAGCTAAAATGTCAAGTGGAATCCACCCATCAACTGAGCCAATGAGAGATCTTAGCCAGTCTCACTTGAAAGCTGTTGTTTAACTGTTTAAAAGTGGTAACTCTGGGGCAAATCACGCACAAAAATCCCTTGTATTAGCTAGAACTAGAAATATAACAACAATAATAATAATGTGGTATTTGTTAAGTGCTTACTATGTGCCAGGCACTATCCTAAGCGCTGAGGTGGATACAAGCAAATCGGTTTGGACACAGTCCCTGTTCCTTGTGGGGCTAACAGTCTCAATCCCCATTTTACAGATGAGGGAACTGAGGTACAGAGAAGTGAAGTGATTTGCCCAAGGTCACAGAGCACAGAAGTGGCAGAGCCAGGATTAGAACCATGACATTCTGATTCTCAGGCCTGTGCTCTATCCACTACGCCATGCTGCTTTGGAGCATGGCCAATGATTAGATCAAACAATGACTTTCACCAGCCCAACGTCAAATCATCATTGATTTATACTGGATCCATTACTCTGCCCTACGCACCATGAAGGTTACACAGAATAAAGAGCGGGCACTTTTTCTTTCCCTTCCAGCACTCACACACACACATCAGACGTAATCACAGAGTGAGAAACAATGCTCAAGGCCTTGCTCACTGCAAAATAGTGACTTAGGTCCTGAGAGAAAGGAAATGGTGACCAATTTTTAATCCACCCATTGTTTTGCCACAATGGGGTTGGGCTTCATCTCTGCTCCTTTGTAACCACACACATAGTCGTTGCGCACCTGTAGCCCTGAAGAGTGGGTTCCAACGGGAGGACTCCTTAAAAGGAACTTGCAGAAGTTGGTATCTCCTAACTTCTCTGTGTGGGAGTCCTCTCTACCCTCCACTCTGTTGTCACTGACCCATGTAGATATTTCATGTTGTAGAAATGATAATAATAATAATTATGGTACTTGTGAACTGCTTACTATGTGCCAAGCACTGTTCTATGCACTGGTGTAGATACAGGTTAATCAAGTTGGACAGAGTACACATAGGGCTCACAGTCTTAACTCCCATTTTACAGATGAGGTAACTGAGACCCAGAGAAGTTAAGAGATTTTACCAAGATCACACAGCAGATATGTGGGGGAGCTGGGATTAGAACCCAGGTCCTTCTGACTCCCAGGGCCAAGCTCTATCCACTAAGCCATGCTGCTTTGGCACTGGTCGTTTGATTCTATCAGACATTGCCTTTACGACTTTTCCTTCCTCTTCCCAACAATTTTTCACCCTCCTAGTTTCTTTGCTCCCGCATTTCTGTTTGGTAAAGAACAATGGTGTTAGCATCTATTGAATTTCACCTGCATTCCTGGAATCATACATCTATGCCTTCAACGATCTGACAGTGCTTTTCTTGTAAAACCTTTTCAAACTACTGCTGAATTCACCTTTTAAAGTTGAGGTCAGGGATTCTTGCTTCAATCTTGCTGAGAAACAGCATTGCCTAGTGGAAAGGGCACAGAAGTCAGGAGACCTCGGCTTTGCCTCTTGCCTGCTGATAACTTTGGGCAAGTCACTAAACTTCTCTGGGCCTCAGTTTCCTCATATGTGAAATGGGGATAAGATGCCTGTTTTTCCTCCCCTTAGACTATGAGCTACATGTGGAATAGACTGTAAGTTCCTTCTGTGCAGGGAACACGTCTGCCAACTCTGTTATCTTGTACTCTCCCAAGCACTTAGTACAGAGTTCTGCACAGATTTAGCACTCAGTAAATACGATTGATTGTATTTGGGCTAAAAATCCTGTACCTACCCAGGATTTGGCAAAGCGTTTGGCACTTAGTGAGTGCTTAACGATAACACAGTTATAATCTGATGTCCATAGTGGATTCAGAGTTGTGACCAGGACAGTGTGGGTGGGCAGGCTGAATTGTAGCATACTGAAGGTCTCTTTTCTGTCAAAGCTGTGGCTCTGAAATCCTTGCACGGATGTTACAGTTAGCTTGCTCCCTCTGGTGTTTTAGAAGAAAGAAAGCATTATTTACAGAATAAATTAGTCACGAGAACTCATCCCTTTCACTATGTTCTAGCCATAAAGAGGTGAGTGCAGCAAATATTCAGATTAAAAAAAAATTCCACTATTAAAAAGCCAAGATGTTATGATCACTCAGAGATCTTCCTCCGGGATGTGCTAAATGATTAGATTACATTCATTCTTTCAACTGTATTTATTGAGCACTTACTGTGTTTAGAGCACTGTACTAAGCGCATTTCTGGTTGTACCTCTAAGCTTACTCATAATAAAAATCCAGAAACAAAGGTCACACTCTTTTTGAGTTATCTGCTTTATAGGGCCCAGATTCCCTGACATGTTTCTCCTTTGCGAAGAGCAGCATTCCCATCAATGCAAATGGCAGTTCTGTGCCCAGGGAAACAATAAAGGAACTGATCCTACAATCCAATTTTAATTAAAAAACAAATAACCAAATACAAACATTGAGCACAGAACCTATTTATGCAATTCATAATAAATGTTAGCATTGCAACATTTATGAATGGGGACCATCTGGGCCCAATGCCACAGTCTTAGGACATAAGGCCCATCCATCATCAACGAACTCAGCAGCCCTCAGTGAACCTGGATGACTGGCCCAACAAGCCCTGGCCAGAGTTTGTGTCCTGGCAGTACCCCCCACCCCATCTTTCCTACCTCCTGTGTTGCTACTCAAATACTGCTGGAGCCACTCTGGGCTCCTTGTCACAGTCTCCTTTCTGATTCTGCCTCTGCCTGAATGATACTGTCCCCTTCAGGGAGGAGGAACCAGGAGAGGTGTTGGGACATCAGAAATTTGGGGTCCAACACACACTCAATGCCAGCTCCACCACATGTCTGCTGTGTGACCTTGGACAAATCAACTTCTCTGGGTCTCAATTACCTCATCTGTAAAATGGGGGTAAAGACTGTGTGCCCTATGTGGGACAGGGACTCTGTCCAATCTGATTAACTTGTATCTACTTCAGTGCATAGAACAGTTCTTGTCACATAGTAAGTGGTTAATAAGTACCATAATTATTATTATTATCATTTTTACAACATGAAATATCTATATTGGTCAGTGACAACAGAGTGGACGGTAGAGAGGATTCCCACACAGAGAAGTTGATACCAACTTCTGCAAGTACCAACTTCCGCAAGTTCCTTTTGAGGGATCCTCCTGTTGGTACCCATTCTTCAGGGTTACAGGTGCGCAATGACTATGTGCGTGATTGCAAAGGAGCAGAGATGAAGCCCAACCCTTCAAGCCAGCAGTGGGTTCCCAGGTCAGAAGCATTGCATCCCATCAACTGTGACCACTGTAATTTCGCGTTATCACAGGAATGACTCTACTGCTGCAGCTACCATGGTAACTAGGAGGGTTGGGTGGCGTTGGAGGCCAGAACCAGGCTCTCTGTGCCTTCCTCAGGCCTGCACCAAGCAGAGTAAGGAGATTGGCTTACATCAGGCTGAAGAAATTTCATAAGACGGAGTAGTGTAAGGAGGAAATAACCTAGCTGTCATTAACAAGGGAACATAGAATACTTTCACTGCAGATCACAGGACAAAACATAGGGTGGGAGAACCAAGAGTGCCCCAAATCTGAAGGTTATGAGAATGTGTTGGTGCAGGTGAAGAATAAAAGAAGTCTCTGAAACAGAGAGAGATAAATTGTAAAATAAAGTGTTGTTAGACTACCAAGGTCACTCTATAGGAATGTAATGAAAATGGACAATTAAAGTCTATTTATCCAAAAAGCCAGTCCAATGGGCACCAGAAATACAGTCAACACCACATATTGCTGTATGACCTAAGCAATTATTAAGGATTAAGAATACAGCCTTGCCTATCCCATCACTGAAGTCAAATCTGAATGCATCTAAAAACGATCTCTGTTGAGAGAACAGCGATCTCCTTCCAAAACCGAGAACTGAGGCCCAACCACTCTTCCAGGCTGTCTGTACTGGGGTGAGACTTTAACTACATGATCTACAAGGGCTTAGGAATCATCTCAGTACCCCTGAAGCCTTGTGTCAGTGAAAAGTCTGGTCATGATGAGAGTTGTGGCACTCAAGTGGTCTCTTCTGGCACTGTGGGCCCATTCTGCTCCCTCTATCAAAAAACCCAACAGGAAAGAATAACTCTCTTCCCTCACTGATCAAATTCTGGCAAAGCAGGGCCCAAGATCCAATCAGCTCCAAACCACTGAGAGAAAACAAGTTGCCTTAAGCTAAAAAATCAGTGAAGAAAAATGAGACAAGTTTTGACCAGATGTTTAGGACCCGACTCTAGTCTTGACTGCCCCAATTTGCCCGGCCCTGCCCTGTCCTTTCCCACCCACTCCAACCAATCGCATAACCTAAACCATCTTCTACATGACAAATAGAATCCTCTCATCCCCAGCTCCCAGCTGTAGTCCATTCATCCAATTTCAAAAGCACCATGTGAATTATGTCCTAATTATGTCCTCTACTGAGCCAGCTTCCCTTCCAGAACGTGGAGAGATATTATATAAACCTGGCACAGAGTAAGCGCTTAACAAATCCATAATTATTATTATAAACAAATCCATAATTATTATTATATAGTGGGATGCATCCTACCTCACCTCACTACTCTCCTCCTACAACCCAGGCCGCACACTTCATTCCTCTGGTGCTAACCTTTTCACTGTACCTCGATCTCATCTATCTCGCTCCCCACCTCTTGCCCACATCCTACCTCGGGCCTGGAATGCCCTCACTCCTCATATCAGACAGATAATTGCTCTCCCACACTTCAAAGCCTTATTGAAGGCACATCTCCTCCAGGAAGTCTTCCCTGACTGAGCGCCCTTCTCCTCTTCTCCCATTTCCTTCATTGCCCTTCATACTTGCTTCTTCATTCATCCTCTCTCCCTTCCCCATGGTGCATATGCATATATTTGGAATTTATCTATTTATATTAATACCTGCCTCCCCCTCGAGACTGCGAGCTTGTGGTGGGTAGGGAATGTGTCTGATCCATCATCAATCGTATTTATTGAGCGCTTACTGTGTGCAGAGCACTGTACTAAGCGTTTGGGAGGTACAAGTTGGCAACATATAGAGACAGTCCCTACCCAACAGTGGACTCACAGTCTAAAAATGTTTGATGTTATAATGTACTCTCCCAAGTGCTTAGTCCAGTGCTTTGCACACAGTAAGTGCTCAATAAATACGATTAAGAATAATAATGATAATAATTTGATGCCTATTGTTCCATAGGGGACTTGTTTTCTCAAGCCCTACTTGATGCTGAAAATTCATTCATTCAATCATATTTATTGAGTGCTTACTGTGTGCAGAGCACTGTACTAAGTATTTGGAAAGTACAATTGGGCAAATAATAATAATGACAGTAATGATAATAATAATAATGGTATTTGTTGAGCGCTTTACTATGTGCCAAGCACTGTTCTAAGCGCTGGACAATCCCTACCCAACGGGCTCACAATCTAGAAGATGTGTTGTAGAAGGAGATTGTAGTGACTCGTTCTCTGGGTTCATTCTGAATCAATCAGTCAGTCATATTTATTGAGCGCTTACTGTGTGCAGAGCACTGTACTAAGCGCTTGGGAAGTACAAGTTGGCAACAGATAGAGACAGCCCCTACCCAACAGTGGGCTCACAATCTAAAAAAGCCAGCACGGACAACTTTCTGTCTCGACTGGGCACAGCCTGGAAGCAGGTGGGAGACGGAGGGTTCCCATGACCTGGAATTGTAGGCAGAGTCGTCTATGATTTCCTGATAAAATGGCTTTTACCTTGAATGCATTCCTTCTCAATGCCAGCTGAGGGCTCCGTTCACAACTCTTTTTTTTTTCATCGTTCTTAATTCCCCAAAGCCATCAGTGCAAAGCTGGAAATATCACTGCAGATATACTCTATTGAGTCCCTTAGTGCAGATTTTCTCGGCAGTATATGTTCTGATGTGTTATTGTTTTTCCCAATTTAAAACAAGCCCGCCTGTTTCCAGGAAAAGGACCCGTTAACATCAACAAGGTGACTTTCTTGCTAAAATCTTGTCTGCCACACTTTGATTCAACTTGATCACAAATGTTGTGTGATGGAATATTGGATGCATTATTTGCTTATTTTTTTAAAATAGACTAACAGTCCTACATCTTACAAAATAAACTACTTGGGTATTCCCTTCTAGCTCTAACCTGCCCCAAAAGAATTAAAGTTTTCTGAGGGGCAGATTTGTCATTTTACTCTTCATAGGAATTTAGCCTAGTGCCATCTCTTAGCTTTTAAAATATATTTTAAATAACTATAAAAATAAATTAATAATAATAATAATGGTATTTGTTAACTGCTTACTATGTGCAAAGCACTGTTCAAAGTGCTGGATTATTATATTTTGATGATTATATATGTATATATGTTTGTACGTGCTTATTACTCTATTTATTTTACTTGTACATATTTATTCTATTTCTTTTATTTTGTTAATATGTCTTGTTTTGTTGTCTGTCTTCCCCTTCAAGACTGTGAGCCTGCTGTTGGGTAGGGACCGTCTCTATATGTTGCCAACTTGTACTTCCCAAGTGCCTAATACAGTGCTCTGCACACAGTAAGTGCTTAATAAATACAATTGAATGAATGAATGAATGAGGCATTTAGAATGGCCTAGTAGAAAGAGTACAGGGCTGGGAGACAGGAAGCCTGGGATCTGTTTCTTGTTGTGCACCTGCCCTCCTGGATAACCTTGAGGAATTTACATAACTTCTCTGGGCCTCATTTTCCTCATCCATAAAATGGGGATAATACCCCCCCCCCCAACTCACATTGAGATTGTGAGGGAAAATTGAGATAACTGTTGAGATACTGCTTTGAAAAAATGCACAGGGATTGTCACTCTTTATTGCAGTATTGTACTTTCCCAAGAGCTTAGTTCAGTGCCCTGCACAGTAAGCACTTAATAAATAGTATTGAATGAATGAATGAAAGCAATGTAGCAGAGACGGGGCATTAATTATTCTTACGATGATGAAGTTACTGTGAAATTGACCCAGCACGCCTCATTTTCTCTTCTGCCGAGAAAGCGATGATATGGTAGGACATCAACAATGTTGTGACATCTTTTTCTACCACTTTTTAATTTGTATTAGGTTTCTATACTGAGCTTCACTTAACCATTTTTGTCCATCATCCATTATTAAAAACATATAAATGATCACATTCTCTGGCATCCAGAATTGCAGTGCTCCTGAGAAGAGCTCTCTCTTGAAAGTACCAAACAAGAGTAAATTCCAACACATTGGTCACTGTGTCTCAGGTGGGTCAAATTTTTCAATTAAATTGATATGAGTACCTTGTATTATTACTGAAATCCCATTGAAAATGTGATTTTGTCACTGATAATTCTCCCCATATTTGCAGTTTTAGCCTATGGGGATGACTGGGAAATTGACTTCTTCCCAAGCCCTATTCTGTCTGCCAAAAATACTGAATTGTACTTCACTGGAATTTCTAAACAATATCATCAACAATTAAGAGCCACTGGTTAGCCCGATAATTTCCCACTCTAGCCTGGAGTGGGAAATTATGATTTTGGCACATTGCTGTGCTGTAAAGGAGAATGCATATTTAAAAAGTGAATCATCAAGCTATTGTTTGTTGATCAATAAATTTCCTTTCCTGCGTAATGGTGCTGTCCTATTATTATGACCCACTACTCAGTTAGCAATAATTTTGTACTTTAGCTCCCAGAACATGTGATTTAAAATGGCAAAGCATAGCAACCCAAGCATTTAAATGGCCTTGGGTTAAGCAATCACCACCCCTCTTTTCTATAAAAGCCACAAACAAGCCATGATCAACAATGAAAAGTGACACCTTGCTCCTTCTTGCTGATATCCTAATGGAGCAGCTTGAGAAATCAAAAGTGTATGCTGAAAGAGGTAGGTCAAAATATTATATTGTAGCAAGATATCCATAAGCCAACCTAATTTCAGCACCTTAGTAATCATTAAGAAAAGCTCTTTTCATTTGGAAATTTGATTCAGTAGTCTCTTGAGTACAGATAATCATTTTTGTTCGTTAGAGGAAGTATTTTGTATGTGGGAGTCACAAAATGAAATAGTTAAGGATGTCTTATCATGTAACCTTACATGATGTCCATTTTTTCTTGGTAGTGTTAGGTAAATGTTGAATGTTTTCTAAATGTTTTACAACCTTTCAATTTTCCACACAATGGTCAAGATTCAGTAGTAAGGCACCTGGTACATTAAGTAGGGGGGAATAGTCAGGAAGATTCTAGATCTTTGATTTTTCATCCTCACGTATTATTCATTAAATAATTATCTAAATTGAGTAAACAATACAACCTATGTCAAACAACCCCCAAATCCCTTGGTACTATGGGAAACAGCTACATGAAAACAATAATAATTGATGACAGTGCCATATTGAAGGAAAAGAAAATCATCCCTGGAGATGATGCATTTATATTACAAATGGGAAATTGTAGTTTGAAAAATACAACTGATAAAATCCAGTGCAAAAGGGCCCAGTCCATTCTAGTTCCATAACTCATGTCTGGGATCTGGAAGACTTCAATTTGGCCAAAGGAAATATCCTCTAGAAAGGACAAGAACCACTCAGAGATTGTATTTGTGAATTCTGCCAAAAATGGGCTGTTGATTAGCATTTAGGAGTCATTTTTGGGTCACATCACAAAATGGTTAAGATGGTATCAATTGTTAGGATGGTTCATTTTACTTCCTTCTCATTCATTTTGATTAATCCCCAAATTGATTTGCTAGTAGGGACTGAGCCTAAAATGGGTTACTTATGTTTTCAAGTCAATGATAACTATAAAACCCTTTGAAATACTCAGGAATGAGGGGATTTATGGATATGTTTTCATTATTTTTATATTCATACATATATATGTCAACCAACAATATATGGTGGTATATTGGTGGTATAATGTACATATTTACTATTCTATTTATTTTATTTTGTTAATATGTTTTGTTTTGTTGTCTGTCTCCGCCTTCTAGACTGTAAGCCCACTGCTGGGTAGGGACCGTCTTTATATGTTGTCAACTTGTACTTCCCAAGCACTTAGTACAGTGCTCTGCACACAGTAAGAGCTCAATAAATACGATTGAATGAATGAATATTCCTATAATTCCAACAATTTTCACCATTCAAGAGTAGATTTTTTCTTATATGCCTGTTCTATTTATCTGCATAACAGATGTTCAAGTAGTTTGAGGTAATAAGCACTGAGTATTAATGAATGCTCTCCCAAGTACTTAGTATAGTGCTTTGCACAAAGTAAGTGCTCAATAAATACAATTGAATGAATAAATGAATTGCTTGTCCTTTGGACATGCATTCATTCATTGACATAGAATGATAATAATAATAATAATGGTATTTGTTAAGCGCTTTCTATGTGCCAAGCACTGTTATCATTGTTATTATTATTATTATCATCATCATTATTATTATTATCATTATCATCATCATGGTATTTGTTAAGCTCTTACTATGTGCAAAGCACTATTCTAAGTGCTGGGGTAGATACAAGGCAATCGGGTTGTCCCACATGGGGCTCACATTCTTAATCCCTATTTTACAGGTGAGGGAACTGAGGCACAGAGAAGTTAAGTAGCTTGCCCAAGGTCACACAGCAGACAAGTGGAGGAACCGGAATTAGAACCCACATCCTCTGATTCCCAAGCCTGTACTCTTTCCACTAAGCCACCCTTCTTTTCACTAAGCCATGTAGTTTCTCAAGAAGAGGGCCTTGATTTTACAGAGCACTTTAATTTCCAAATCATTTCTGTCCTCCCAACATTCCTGTGAAGTAGGTAAAGGCCGATTTTATTATTCCCATTTGTAGAAGGGGAAAAACCCAGGTTCAGTGACTGCCTCAAAAATCACACAGCAGGAAAGTGTGGCAGAACCAGATTCCTACTGTACCATGCCAATCAGAGACCTGAAGCCCTGAGAGATTTAGCCATTCTACAACATTTTTTTTTTCAGGCCATTGTGGGGACCATTTTCAGAAACAATTTTACCTGCAAAGTTTATTTGGCTCTGCCTCCATCTGTCACTCCCTCCCGCTAAGCCAATCTTTGCCACCTGATTATCTGGTTTTCATCTGATCTGACTGTCACGTATTCTACCCCAGCGTTTGGCACATAGTAAGCACCTAAATACTTCAATTAACAATTTTCACCTAATTACTGCTAGGAGAAAATTGAAATGAGAAACCAGGTCCACCTGCCAGTAGCATATACAGTCAGATTTCCCCCTCAAGCACTGGTTGCCTGAGAAACCGGACAAAGAAGAAATGCATAGGAAATCATCAGAGAATTGTTTTAACCCCATACCTCAATTTCCATTAGGCCCACTCTGATTTCTCTCTTTTCTTGTAGTGAATTTGAAGGTACTCGGGACCGGCCTTAGTGAGGTGCAAGCATTCATCTTCTCCCAAAGGGAAGCTGTTTGTACCTTCCTTTTCAAAATGCTGCCCAAGAATTTCCATTTTTAATCATGTGATCATTCAGACTATTAAGACCAAAAACATGCCAGAGTACAGACAAGTGATACTGGGATAATAGAAATTTTATCTATATGGGAAATTACCTTTGACCTTAAAATTAGATATTGAAGAACACTGAGAAGCAGCATGGGCTAGTGGATAGAACACAGGCCTGGGAGTTACAGGACCAAGGATTCAATGAATCATATTTATTCAGCACTCACATGTGCAAAGCACTGTACTAAGTACTTGGGAGAGTACAACAACAAAAAGACACATTCCCCGCCCATAGCAAGCTCCCAGTCTAGAAAGAATATCGACAACACGCTATCCAACCTTGGCTTCAAAGACTCCGTCCTCTCCTGGTTCTCTTCTTATCTCTCTGGCTGTTCATTCTCACTCTTCTTTGCGGGCTCCTCCCCATCCCCTTCCGTAGGGGTTCCTCAAGGATCAGTCCTTGGTCCCCTGCTGTTCTCAATCTACACTCACTCCCTAGGTGAACTCATTCACTCCCATGGCTTCAACTATCACCTCTATGCTGATGACACCCAAATCTACATCCCTGCCCCTGCTCTGTCTCCCTCTCTCCAGGCTCGTTTCTCCTCCTGCCTTCAGGACATCTCCATCTGTATGTCTGCCCACCATCTAAAACGCAATATGTCCAAGACTGAACTCCTTATCGTCCCTCCCAAACCCTGCCCTCTCCCTGATTTTCCTGTCACTGTGGACAGCACTACCATCCTTCCCATCTCACAAGCCCACAACCTTGGTGTCATCCTCGACTCCACTCTCTCGTTCACCCAACACATCCGATCTGTCACCAAAACCTGCCGTTCTCACCTCCACAACATTGCCGAGATCTGCCCTTTCCTCTCCATCCAAACCGCTACCTTGCTGGTTCAATCTCTCATCCTATACCGATTGGATTACTGAATCAGCCTCCTCTCTGATCTCCCATCCTCCTGTCTCTCCACTTCAGTCTATACTTCACTCTGCTGCCCGGACTGTCTTCATGCAGAAACGCTCTGGACATGTTACTCCCCTCCTCAAAAATCTCCAGTGGCTGCCTGTCAACCTATGAATCAAGCAAAAACTCCTCACTCTCAGCTTCAAGGCTGTCCATCACCTCGCCCCCTCCTACCTCACCTCCCTTCTCTCCTTCTCCAGCCCAGCCCGCACCCTCCGCTCCTCTGTCACCGCTAACCTCCTCACTGTGCCTCGTTCTCACCTGTCCTGCTGTCGACCCCCACCCCACATCCTTCCCCTGGCCTGGAATGCCCTTCCTCCGCACATCCGCCAAGCTAGCTCTCTTCCTCCCTTCAAAGTCCTAGTGAGAGCTCACCTCCTCCAGCAGGCCTTCCCAGACTAAGCCCCCTTTTTCCTCTCCTCCTCCCCATCCCCCCACCCTACCTCCTTCCTCTCCCCTCAGCACATGTATATATTTGTACAGATTTATTACTCTATTTATTTTACTTGTACATATTTACTATTCTATTTATTTTGTTAATGATGTGCCTATAGCTTTAATTCTATTGTTCTGACTATTTTGACACTTGTCTACCTGTTTTGTTTTGTTGTCTGTCTCCCTTTTCTAGACTGTGAGCCCGTTGTTAGGTAGGGACTGTCTCTATATGTTGCCGACTTGTACTTCCCAAGTGCTTAGTATAGTGCTGTGCACACAGTAAGCACTAAATGAATACGATTGAATGAATGAATGAATGACTGCTGTGTGACCCTGGGCCAGTGACTTAACTTCTTTGTGCCTCAGCTGCCTTATCTGTAAAATGCAGTTTAAAAGTCTGTTCTCCCTCCCTCTTAGACTGTCAGCCACATATGGGGTGGCAGGGACTATGTCCAATCTGCTTACATTTCATGAATCGCGATGCTTTGCACATAGTAAGAATTTGACAATTACCACAATTATCATTAGTGTGATTGAAAACTGGGTTATACTTTTTTTTAAGCCCATATGCCCTGTTCACAAGTCACAGGTGAGTTGCCCTCTGGAAGTTGAGGACATAGTCTTGCAAACACTTGTCCCCAGGACAGTTCAGAATCCTCGAAAACCTGTTGGTTTTTTTTTTTTTAAATAAACAGAAGTGCTAGTGAAACAAAAGCAGATTTTTTAAAAATCTCTAAAAGGTGCTGGCTGATATGGAAGCTATATTAAGTCTAAGGGGGCATGGTCTAGAAATTAAGGGGGACTAATACATTTGTTATAATAGATAACTCATTCCAGCTTAATAAAAAAAGAATGATAATAATTCTTCACCCGACTAGCGTGTCTCATAGAAGCAAAAGAAGAGCTTGGCATGCCAGTGGGAGAGATATGCCCAGACCAGGAGAAGACTCTTATTCATTCATTCATTCAAACGTATTTATTGAACGCTTATTGTGTGCAGAGCACTGTACTAAGCACTTGGGAAGTATAAGTTGGCAACATATAGAGATGGTCCCTACCTAACAACGGGCTCACAGTCTAGAAGGGGGAGACAGACAACAAAACAAAACAGGTAGACAGGTGTCAAGTCATCAGAACAAATAGAATTAAAGCTAAATGCACATCATTAATGAAATAAATAGAATAGTAAATATGTACAAGTAAAATAGAGTGATAAATCTGTACAAACATATATACAGGTGCTGTGGGGAGGGGAACGAGGTAGGGCGGGGGGATGGGGAGGAGGAGAGGAAAAAGGGGGCTCAGTCTGGCAGGAAGATAAAATGGAGGTAGTGTCCAAATGGGGCCATTCCATAATTGCCTAGTTATGGAGCTGGGCCATGCATCTCTGATGATGAGGAAGTGATAGAACTCAAACAATCTCAGTGAAGGGAGAGCCTTAATAAACACCCGAGACAGAGGAGCATCAGTGGAGGAGGGAGGAGGTGGGAGGGGGTGAGGGCCTTAAATAGTCCCTGGGTACACTGACAGGTAGGCAGAGCTCCTCACTGCAGTCTCAAACTTAGAAATCATCTTTCTCTCTTCATCCCTTCCTCCTGAATAGATATCAACATTCTGGGACCTTTCAGTATGAAGAAAATATATCAGTGGTATTTATTAAATGTTTCCTGCGTGCAGAGCACTGTACTAAGGACTTGAAGAAACCCTGATTATCTTTATTCTACCTCCCTCTTAGACTGTGAGCCCCATATAGGACAGAGACGGCATCTGCCCTGATTATTTTGTACCTATCCCAACACTTAACACAGTTACCACTTAATAATAATAATACTAATAATATTTAGTTTATTTATTTAGTCTATTTAGTTACTATGTGTCAAGAACTGTTATAAATGTTGAGGTAGATACAAGTAAATCAGGTCAACGTAGCCCCTGTCCCACAAGGGGCTTGCAGTTTAAGTAGGAGGGAGAACAGGTATGAAATCCCCATTTTACACATGAGGAAACTGAGGCACAGAAAAATTAAGTGACTTGTCGAAGGTCACACAGCAGGAAAGTTAAAGAACCAAAATTAGAATCCAGGTCCTCTGACTCCCAAGCTGGAGAAGCAGCATGGCTTAGTGGAAAGAGCATGAGTTTCAGAGTCAGAGGTCATGGGTTCTAATCCCCGCTCCTCCACTTATCAGCTGTGCAACTTTGGGCAAGTCACCTAACTTCTCTGCGCCTCAGTTACCTCAAATCCCTTAAAATGGGGATTAAGACTGTAAGCCCCACGTGGAACAGCCTGATGACCTTGTATCCATCCCAGTGCTTAGAACAGTGCTTGGAACATAGTAAACACTTAACAAATACCATAATTATTATTATTATTATCCATTAGGCCATACTGCTCCTTCATTATCTTAAAAGGGAAGGAAACTGAGTCTTGGCTTCACAACATCACCGGGGAGGAAGTCAATCCGAGTTAGTCACTGCTCTATTACTAGATAAGCTTTCACATCGTTTGCAAAAGTCATAAAGTTTGAGAAAATGTGAGGGCTCCCAAATTATGTTCTGGTCCTTTTTAATTGCAAATGTCATTCCCCATACTAGATGTCATGCCCTCCTTCTCCTCTCCACAGCATTAGGTTGAAACAATGTCCTCCTTCCCACTCACTCTATCACTGAGTGACACCTGGTAACCACAGAGAAGAGGTCTGTGCTCTCCAGGTGATAAATTGTTCCTGCCCCCCGATAGGGATGATTTATATTTTGATCCCAAGAAATTATCTCAAACTTTTATCAGTCCAAACTTTGATTTTGTCCCTTGGTTCTTGGGTATAAAGTATATTTGGAGTTGGGGGGATATTTTTACATCGCTACCTGTATTGATCACTTTGGGGTTTGCTTGTTTTAATAAAACTTGAAGGATTTCTGAAAAAGATGCAGCTTTACCTTTCAAAGAAACCACTGCCGTCTCCCACAGACAGGAAGAAATTTGACCATGACTTTGTCGTGTCCACCTCATTCCACGGGGTCCACAACATTGTCCGAACCAGAAGCAAAGTTCGGAAGGTGATTTGGCTGTCGGTGGTGCTGGGCTCGGTCATTCTCGTCTCCTGGCAAATCTACAAAAGCATCATCAACTATTTGAACTGGCCCACCACCACATCCATAGAGGTTCAGTTTGTGGAAAATATCGAGTTCCCGGCTGTGACGTTTTGTAACTTGAACAGGTAAAGTCCCTTTCTCTGAACTTTGTGACTGAAGTCTATCTTTAGGATAGAAGACACAAGGAAGTATTGAATGATTTTTTTTTAATATCACCCTATAAGTCTCCTCTTTGTTCTTGAACTCCCTCAACCCATTTTCAGGTTAGTGGCTTCTTACGGTCTGCTTTGAGAGTTGATGGTAACTGTGGTAATTGTGAAGTGTTTGCTGTGTGCCAAGCACTTTGCTAAGCTCTGTGCTACATGTAAGGTAATTAAATTGGACAGTCTCAATTCTCACATGGAGCTCATGGTCTAAGAAGTAGGGAAAATGGGTACTGAATCTCCATTTCACAGTTGAGAGAACCTAGGCACAGATAATTTAAGTGACTTGCTTAAAGTCATCCAGGAGGCAATTGGCTGTGATGGGATTAGAACCCAGGTCACTTTCCAGTGGTTCCCTAACCCCTATCCTAAAAAATCCTCCATAGACTACCAGCACTTTCCAGCTATTGCACCATTTCCCTCTAACCATTGCACTCCAAACTCCTTGAGTGTCTATATCCACTGCCTTCTGGACAAACTGCAATCTGGCTTTTTGCCCCCTTCACTCCATGGAAACAGTCCTTTCTAAGGTCTCCAAAAGACCTTCTTTTTGTCAGATTCAACAGCCTCTACTCCATTCTAAATCTTCTTGATATTTCAGCTGTCTTCAACAGTGAGGATCGCCGTCTTCTTCTTGAAATATTATCTAACCTTGCTTTCACCCACATCCCTCTCCTATCTCTCTGGCTGCAGTTTGTTTTGCAGACTTCTCCTCTGCCTCCCACCCTCTGTGGGGGTCTCCCAAAGGTCAGTTCTGGGGTCACGTTCTATTCTCTGTATACACCAACTCCTCCAGAAAGCTCTTCACTCTCACAACTTACACTACCATCTCTGTGTGGGTGATTTCCAGATCTACTTCCCTACAAGTTTTGCATTTCCTCCTGCCTTCAGGACATCTGAATTCCTTCCCCCTTCCTGTCTGACAGACCACCACTCTCCCCACCTTCAAAGTCAACCTCAAATCACACCCTCCTCCAAAAGGCCTTCCTGACTAAGCCTTCATCTCCCTTAGTCCCTCTCCCTTCTATGTCTCCTAGGAGCTTGGGTTTGTACCCTTTAGGATATTGATATTCACCCCACCCTTAGTCCCACACCATTTATTTACATATCCTTATATCCTGACATTTCCCCTATCTCTTAATTCATTTTTATGACAGTCTCCCCCACTAGACTGTAAACTCCTTGTGGACAGGGATCGGCTTTTCCAGCTATTGTACTGAACTCTCCAGAGGGCATAGTAGAGTGCTCTGCACACATTAAGTGCTTAATAAATATCACTGATTGATAGGTGTCTTAACTTCCAGGCATGTACTCTTTATACCAGGACATGCTGCTTTCTCAATTTAAAAGTTCTTGGCTTAAAGTCAGCAGGAAATCAATAGTGTTCATATTTCTTCCTTTGTGTCACTAAACACATAGTATTTTTCTGTGAACTGAAGGCCTAGAACTTGGGAGCTGAGAAAATATTTTCAGTCATCTTTTAACTGTTTGGAGTTTTCCAAGCACTGTGACAAATATCTTTAACTTCAATTATTTTCTAAAGTAGTAATCAATCAATTTTTTGAGTGCTTACTTGGTGCAGAGGACTGTACTCAGTACTTGGGAGAGTTTAATAGAGTTAATAGACTATAAGTTCCTCAAAGGCAAGGATCATATCTACAGCATGGCAGAGGGGATAGGACACGGGCCTGGGAGACAAAAGGACCTGGGTACTAATCCCAGCTCTGCCACTTGTCTGCTGTATGACCTTGGGCAAATCACTTCACTTCTCTATGCCTCAGTTACCTCATCTGGAAAATGGAGATTAAGACTGTGAGCCCCACATGGGACAGGGACTGTGTCCAACCTGATAAGCTTGTATCTATCCCAGTGCTTAGAACAGTGCTTGGCATATAGTAAGCAGTTAAATACCATCATCATTATTACAGTGCTTGGCACATAGTAAGCACTTAGCGAATACCATCGTTATTAATGATTCTATTGTACTGTACTTTCCCAAGCACTTAGTACAGTGCTTTGCACACATTAAATAATTAATGCCACTGATTGATTGATTAGACTAATTATAGTTGTAATGGTATTTATTGAGTGTCCACTGAGGCCAGTACACTGTAGTAAGTGCTGGGAATATTTATTTATATATTTTATTTGTACATATTTATTCTATTTATTTTATTTTGTTAATATGTTTTGTTTTGTTCTCTGTCTCCTCCTTCTAGACTGTGAGCCCACTGTTGGGTAGGGACCGTCTCTATATGTTGCCAACTTGTACTTCCCAAGCGCTTAATACAGTGCTCTGCACACAGTAAGCGCTCAATAAATGCGATTGAAGGAATGAATAGCGCAACAGACGTTCAAGGCATTTTCCCTGCCCATAGAAGATTATACTCTCATTTTTATTTATATTGCAGCCTTCACAAATACACAAAAATGAGTGTAACTTTTTTTCCCAGTGGTGTAAAGTTATTAAACTCAAGATTCACTTTAAAGCAAATAATTTTCAGTTTTAGTTATTTTATTTTAAAGGAAAGAGAATGAGATAAGGTACTAGCACCTGGAGGAAAGATAAATACTTCAGTAAAATGTAGCTACAAATTTGGGGGATCATGAATTGTTTTAGGCTTAAAATAACGGTAGTAATACTTAAGAATAATGAGCAGATCCCAACAGGCATTTTGAAAGAGAAACTAAATAATTCTCATGTGATTCACATTTTGGGGATTTTTTTTTTCTTAGTTAAAATTGATAAGAGGACAAAACACATTCTTCTCCTTTCAGGAAACATGTGAATAAATATCCAGATGAGAATGTTTTGAATATGTTATTCTTAGCAGTAAAGAGAGGTATTTTAATGGAAAAGCTGGAGAGAAAATCCTTCAACAAAAGAAATTACACATTTCCATCTCCAATGTTAAAATGGCTCATAGAACGATCAGCCTTCCTCTTGTCTAAATTAAAATTGTTTTTGTGCAAGCGTATTAGCCACAACCACCGCTGGGAATAGGAGTATCGAGATCCTAGTACGGCGTGGCCTAATGGATCGACTACAGGCCTAGGAGTCAGAAGGACCTGGGTTCTAATTCCAGCTCTGCCACATGTCTGCTGTGTGACCTTGGGAAAGGTATTTTACTTCTCTGTGCCTCAGTTCCCTCATCTGTAAAATGGGGATTAAGACTGAGAGTTCTATAGGGGACAGGGACTGTGTCCAACACAATTATCTTGTATGTATTCCAGCATTTAGCACAGTGCCTGGCACATAGTAAGTGCTTCATAAATACCACAATTATTATTATAAGTAAATAATAATAATAATAATGGCATTTATTAAGCATGTACTATGTGCAAAGCACTGTTCTAAGCGCTGGGGGATACAAGGTAATCAGGTTGTCCCACGGGGGGCTCACAGGCTTCATCCCCATTTTACAGGTGAGGGAACTGAGGCCCGGAGAAGTGAAGTGACTTGCCCAAAGTCACACAGCTGACAGTTGGCGAAGCCGGGATTTGAACCCATGACCTCTGACTCCAAAGCCCAGGCTCTTTCCACTGAATCACACTGCTAGGGCTGCCAAATGGGGAGATAGAGAGCGACCTATCTCCCTGGTTGACTATCCTCTCTTGGCCAACCATAACCTTTGACTAAGTGCTTAGTACAGTGTACTAAGCTTAAGTGCTTAGTACAGTGCTAAGCGCTTAGTACAGTGCCCTGCACACAGTAAGCACTCAATAAATACAATTGATTGATTGATTGACTATATGCCAGGTATTATGCTAAGCGCTGGGGTAGAATCAAGCCAATTACATTGGGCACAGTCCACATCCCACATAGAGCTCACAGTCTCAATCGCCATCTTACAGATGAGGTAACTGAGGAACAGAGAAGTTAAGTAATTTGCCTGAGGTCACACAGCAGACAAGTGGCAGCGCTTGACTCCCAGGCTCATTCTCTATTCACTAGCCATGCTAAACTGCACTAAGCACTTTAGATTACAAGATAATCATTTCAGAAACAGTCTCTATCCCACACTGGGCTCACAGTCTAAGAGGGAGGGAGAACATATATTATCCCCATTTTACAGATGAGGAAACTGAGAAACAGAGAAGTTAAGTGACTTGCCCAGGTCACACAGCAGGCAAGTGGTAGACCCGGGATTAGAACCCAGGTCCTCTGACTCATCTCTCCCCCAATTGGGTGCGCTCTCACTAGTCTCCCTACCTCTAGGCTACCACCGCTGGGTTGCTTCTGCCACATTTCCTAGTAAGTTCTGAGGAGAGAAGCGGAGAGGCAATTTCACTAATCTGCCAACTCTCAGCTCCAATCCTCCATTCCATATTCTGCCCCGGGAACAAGAGTCAAAAATGAGCCCAAAACTGCCTCTATCTCATCCACTGCCATAAGCCAATGCTCACAATTGACAATTCTGTCCTCTTATCCAGCCATGGTGCTGTGCCTTCAACATTTTGGTTTTGTTTTTTTTAAAATGGAAACTTTATGCGCTTACTATATGCCAGACACTGTTCTAAGCCCCTGGTTGGGGTAGATGCAAGGAAATCAGGTTTGACAAAGTCCCTAGGGTTCACAATCTTAATCCTCATTTTCCAGATGAGGTTACAGACACAGAGAAGTTAAGTGACTTGCTGAAGGTCACACAGCAGACATGTGGTGGAGCCAGGATAAGAATCCAGGTCCTTCTGACTCCCAAGCCAATAGGCCATGCTGCTTCCGATTTAAGGGAGAAACCAACACGGCAGACGTTTGACTGGGGGACATTTTATATGTAATATATGCTCTTAAAAGGGACTCGATCCAGGAAACCAGTCTGGCCCAACAGTTTTCCACTCCTATCCCTATTATCCTTCAGTGGAAATAAAAAGCGCAAACAGCAGCAAAGCAATGTATGACACCTAGATTGGTATGTGGAAAAATAGCTTGAAAATAATGGAAAGAGTAGCTGTGAATGTCCTCTAATTCAAAATAAAGTTTAAAACCAAGAGCGACAGCATTTTACTGAGTTACAGGGCACTGCAGATTTTCCCATCCTCTGTTACTAAAATTTTTATAGATTTGCTTACTGAACTAGTGGTGCTGTATCGTACTCTTCCAAGTGCTTAGTACTGTTCTCTGCACACAGTAAGTGCTCCATAAATATGATTGATTGAAAAGCAGCATGGTCTAGTGGGAAGTGCAAAGGCTTGGGAGTCAGAGGAACTGGGTTCTAATCCTTGCTCTGCCACTCACCTGCTGTGTGACCTTGGGTAAGTCATTTGCCTTGGAGAAAGAAGGTGAGAGGAGAGTCACCAACTCGGCTACGCTTTCTATGCCCAGACGTTGGTAGTGGTAGTACAGTAAGAGCTATAAATTATTAAAAAAAAGTCCAACAACATACTGTCTATCCTGGTCACCTAAAAACCCTGGAATGACTTTGCCTTGAGTGGAGTGCATTGTTTGAGTTCAAATCTCCTGAAAAACATTCTTCTAGCTAAGAAAACTCAATATACTGGACTGTTTAAATACTTGGCCCTTTCTCCTACCTCTCCCTACTCCCACCCCAATAATCACCCTTTTGAATTTGAGGGAAATGATTTAAAAAAAATTGGAAAGGAGACTATCTCTGTCCACATTCAGAAAAGAATTCTATGCCTTCTGGAGGTGGAAGGAGAGAATTAAAGGGTGTATTACTGGATGGTGGCTAATTGTGGAAATCCAGCCATAGAGAGATTAGGTGATTTACCCATTCACCTTGTGAAAATGACATGAACCAAGATCTTAAAAGACAACATAATTTACTAGCAGCAGAGATTAGAATATCAGTAAAGAAAGGGATGAAATAGGTTTTTTTTTAGTCAAAAGGAGAAAGGGAAATTCTTGATAATTTTTCCCAGAATTTTAAACATAACGTGCCTCACAGTTTGTGTGATTGTAGCTACAAACTACATCATGGTAAAAATTGACTTTAAGAAATAATGAGAAACATAATTCTAAAAGTCTCATATTCTGATTCTCTTCTCTAGGTTCCAAACCCCCGCAGTTGCCAACCTCAGTATCATTTTTTTCATATGGAATGTGGTATCCAAAGTTCTTCGTCTTTTTGAAGTTGACCAAAACTCTACATTTTCTAAAGAGATTGACAATTTCCTTAAGGGTAATCAAGATTTCAGCATCAAAGAGTTCATCAAGAGTAAAGGATTTTATCTCAACAAGAGCACTTTGCTAGAATGTGACTTTTTTGGCAAGCCCTGTTCCCCTGAGGTAACATTTTTACTTTTATCCAAAGACTCTTAGTATAACTCAGTTGCATTAGGAGTTCACAAAATAGCGATTCCCAAGAATTCACATAGTTCAATCTTCCAGGGAGCCTGGAGGAGTGAAAGCTGCTGAGATTAATTTTGCTTCTCTAGTTAAGATCAGGGATAAACTAGAGAAGAGTGTTCCCATGAATGGAAAGCATTCACCCGCAGTGGATGAATTTGCCCTCCTCTGAGCTTAAATGAAAGAATTTCTGAAAATGGAGTTCATACACCCAGAAAAGGTAATTTTCCTTGCCTTCACTCACAACTGGCTAACATGATTTTGGGACTGTGATTTCAGCCAGAATGTGAACTGAGCTGATTGCTGTCCAAAGCGAGTCAGACTCACCCAGGAGTTCTACCTCTTGGACCAAGCAGTTTAGGATGAGTCCCTGCCCGAGATGAGTTAACTGCATTCTGAATCGTGCTATGTTAGTCACACCCAAGGCTTTGGGGATGGTTGTTGCTTGATTTCCCAATTCAGTCCTATAATTGCCTATGCAAAGGTGTCACTGGAAACGTGGGCATAAAAGTAAAACAAATTCCAAGTTAACCAAGAGCTTCTTGCCCACAAAGTTCAAGTGTAAGCCCTCTTCTGCCCAAAGCTAAAATAATGTAGGAATCCTAGGTAGCAGTGGGGCTAGTGCTAAGAGAAGATACAGCTAATATAATCTTTTGTCCAGCATTATTATGATTTGATAAATGTTGAATAATATCCTTGCCTGAAAGTATGCTTTTTAAAGTCTGGAAACGTATTTTGGAACAGAGTCAAAATCACACATAAGCATGTAGCAAGGAAATTCGGAGGTTTCTTGATCCAGTCTAAAAATTAGAGCTTCCATTCAAAATTTGCAGACTCCAGCCAAATTCCATGTCACAACAATATTACAGGAGATAATTATTTCATTTTCTTGATATAAAATTAAATATTTAGATTTTGAAATGTATTGCATGATTTAAAACATTTCCCTATTACCACAATTTTTCAAAGCCATTCAAAGAAAACCATGGTTTTATCACATACTAATTCATCAGTCAAATATGATCAGGCATATGAGACACTGAATGCGTATTTCACCAAGCCTAAAATATGACTCTAGATGGCTAGATAGTTCATTCTCCTGAATGTCTTGGATAATCATTTGGAGGTACCTTAGGGGTCTGCTGTTTTTACATATTTGGAGGTTTAAAATTTACAGGTGAACATTATGGTTATTTAATTTTTTTGTTTTTCATGTTGGAGGATTTTGAACATGTCTTCACGGAATATGGAAATTGTTTTACTTTTAATCATGACAATAATGTAACAGCAAAGAGAAAAGTGAGCGTCTCTGGAAGAGGCCTAAGTTTGCTTTTTGATGTCAATCAGGTATACAAATTACCATGAATATTTCTGCTTAACTTGAGAGATGGGGTGGAAAAAAAAAGGTCACCCAGCTCCTGAATTGCAGCTAACATGTTTGGAGATTGGATAGAGGTCTTTGGGAAGGATTTAGGTCCTTAACTGGGGAAATTAAATCTTGGCTTATGTGGCACAGAGGGATCAGGTATCTTTTTAAATATCATTAAATGCTCAAACAACCATTTATCTTGGAAGCATAAGGGCTCATGTTTCACTCAGTGACCAGAGAAAAGAGAGAAGAGATTTTAGGAGGTCTGGGAAGGGGACAGGCTTCAAAGAGCTACAGATCCAAAAGCCACCATTTTGGGTCTTCTCAGACTTGACTGAAGACTGTACGGACTTGTAGGAGACCCAAGATGAGAAAGGCTTGGAGATCAGTTCAAAAATCTGGAGGGGAATTTGCCTCCATGAAATCGATACCTATACTTTAAACTATTTTCATTTCTTAGGACTGGGTATTTTTTACATTGGCAGCAAGTGGGGTTCACTGAAGGGCCTATTCTCTAGCCTTAAAACCTACAGGAATATGGCTTTAGCAGTAGGGTCTAATGAAACCCACTCTATAAAAGACTGAGAAAGCATATTTTGGATAGAAAAGACTCAAAATAAACACTTCCCTAGTACATTCTGTTCAGAGATTAGTTATTTTCTGGCTACAAGAAAGATGAGACGCCTTAACAGCAGTGAGGAACATTGGGAATGTGTTAAATTCTTCCCTCTAGCACTTCAAATGCTCGCTCTTTTTGTTTACCAGGGAGTAAAGCACTGTACTTTAAAAAAAATGTCAACCCTAATGCCTGGTGCTTAACAGGGAGGTCATGGAATATAGAAATTTTAAGACAAGAACAAAATACTATTTTGTTCTACATTAGTCAGGAAGTGTTATTCAGACAGGAAGCAACGCATCTTGGCTTCTCTCTGATTTTCTAAATAGCAACAACCACCTCCTTGCTTTTGTGGTCAGTATCTAGGCTGGGTGGTGGCTGAATATATTTTCTCTGGCTGCCTCTCCTGTCCCTTGCACCCTCTTTGAAGACTTACTCAATGTTTCTTCCCTTCCTTCCTGAGCATCTACACTTACTGAACTCTTCTAGCATGTGAGGCAGGAGGAGCATTAAGGGGATAAGCTGCTTCTGTGGGAGGCTCCAAACGGTATCCCAGTTTTCAGAAAGGGATATGAATCAGAAAAGTAGACATGGGGACTTACACTTTAGATGTTGAAAAAGAATGTTAAAAAAGTCCTCATTTAATAATATTCTCTAACAAAAGAAAAAGAGCAGAATAAGGAACTCAGCGGTTTGTAGAGTTGGAATCACTGTTTATGGGTGTAGTCTGGAATTTCCTGTTTCTGCTACTGGCTTAAAGTACTTCCCTTCTGTTAATAAGGGGTAATTGAATAGGCCAACCAACACACAAGATGGATCATTGCAACCACTCCACTGAGGGATTGATTATAAAATCAATAACCATATTCCCAAGAGGGACTTGTTTGACACCAGGGTCAGCTGCCACAGATTTTATGCTATCATTATCAATTTATTTCCAGGTCAGTCAATCCATCAATAGTGTTCACTGAGCCCATGTTTGCAGACCATCTAGTTTGTCAGAGTAAGTCACACAGACCGTACTCCATTGGAGAGTACAGTCTTACAGGAAGATGGGAATGGGGGGAAGGTGTCTTGAGGAGTAGAGAGACATGTGCAGAATGGTGCCTTGGAAAAATGATCCAGGAAGTAAGAGTGTGTGGCATATAGGCTGAAGAGGGGAGAGGCTGGAGATTGGGGGACCAGTGAGGAACTGATTCAGTAGTCTTGCTGGGTTAGGATGAGCTCCTGGACCAGTGTGTTGGCTGTTTTGATGGAGAGGAAGGCCCTGATCTGGGAAATATTTTGCTCTACAGTCCCCCGGATTCCACATTAAATGAGATCAGTCTCCCCCTCTAGACTGTAAGCTCACTGATGGCAGGGAATATGTCTGTTATATTGTTTTATTGTACTTTTCCAATAGCTTAATAAAGTCCTCTGTACACAGTAAGCACTCAATAAATACAACTGACTGACAGACAGAGATAATGGGGAAGGGAATGGGGTTAAGTAGTAGACATCCACTGGGCCCTCTCGTGATCAGGTCCCTGGAACTGGGCTAACATGATGTGAGGGGGAATTTTTGGGGAGAGAGACTGGGGTAGGGAAATTTCCACCCACATTCTAGCCAGCGCCATTCTAAGTAATGATTCTGGTTCTCCTGATGGGCTGCAGCTTTGGATCCTCTAAAGCCAAACAGGGAAACATATAGGAATAGGAAAATGGTCTCTCTGCCTCTCCTCCCCCGCAATCTCCCCTATGTGAAGGCTCTACATAGCTCCCCTGAACCCCACCACAAGCAGAGATCTCTATGTGATTCACTGAATAGAAGCAGTTACAGTCTGCATGTTGGAAGAGGACAAACTTTTCAAGATAAACCATGAACCCCTTGTAGGTGCCACCCTGCCCCATTTCCCTTTCCTCACAACATCCTTATTGGAATTGGGGGTGGGGGAGGAGATGGCACTGACCATTTTGTACCTCCTTCTGGTTCACCCTTTGCATGCCCCATCCTTGGGGGTGGCAGTGGTAAGGGGCCATAGACTCTGCACTCCATCACCCCAGGTGCACCCCACCCCAACCCCACAGCTGTGGGGCCCAAGATCTTTGGACAACTTGTGATAGACTCCATTACTGGTCTCCATTTGTAGAACTGCAGGCAGACAAATTGGGCTGAGCCAGACTCAAACAGCCCCCACCTTCTTCCTCTATGTCTCTCAACGAGGGAGGAAGGGTGGGAAATGCCAATTTATATGGCTTCCTAACTGGCAACTCCACCACTAGGATCCTGCTGGAGACTGACAAACTACAGGCTACATGTTTAGCCTCAGCTCCCCCTCATTTACAAAGCCATCCAGTTGCACAGATTATTTTCTTTTTAAAAGGTGTTTGGGTGCTTTCTTGTTCATTAGAAGGAAGCAGCTTGGCCAGCTGGGACTCCAGATCTCTGGTGAGGGCCAGGTTCTGCATACAAAGGGCATTTACTGCCCTATTGTAAGCAAAATGGTTGCAATGCCCGTAGAGGGGCTCCACTGCTGAGTTTTGTAAAGGAGACTGTGCCTGGAGGAGACACAGGTAAGGTTCAGTTCCAGCCTAAACTGGAATCACTCTGAGATTCCAGCAAATCCCTTCATTTTGTGACTTTGAGCAATAATGTAATACAATCTGGAAAATTGGCTACAAAATACTTACATGCAAATCTCCCTTGAGCGTGTGCCTGGAAATAAAGCTGCTCTATCTGCATTTGCAAGGATCACAATAAAAGCAAGCATCATTTGGGCCTGATGCATGCTCAATTAACTTTCTAAGAATGGGAAGGGAGCTGAGTGGACATTTAATATTCCCCATACCTTATCCACCCTGCTTTCCGGAAGAACCACAATTAAACCAGACAGAGTGCTTAAAAGCTTAAAGCTTTCCTAAAAAAAGAATTTCACTAACACTTTCCGGAACTTACCCCAAACCCTGACATTTTTGATTTATAAAAATGAATCGTTAGACTTTGCCCAAATTCCTCACATTTAATTTTATCCACTATAGAGGTTTTAATGTTTACTAGTACCAAGGAATTTAACATTCATTGCTGTGTGACTTTAAATATTGAATCACAATAACTTTTAAATCAAAAGATGTAAAAAAAAAAAGGTTACCATGAGCTTTAGAAAATTATTTACCAGAGACCTACAGAATTGTCAGCCTGATGACTTTGGGCAAGTCACTTCACTTCTTGGTGCCTCAACTGCCTCATCTGTAAAATGGGGGTTAAGACTGTGAGCCCCACGGGGACAATCTGATTACCTTGTATCTCCCCCAGCGCTTAGAACAGTGCTTGGCACATAATAAGCGCTTAACAAATACCTTCTTTGAGAAACAGCTTGGCTTAGTGGAAAGAGCCCAGGCTTGGGAGTCAGAGGTCATGGGTTCTAATCCCGGCTCTGCCACTTGCCAGCTGTGTGACTTTGGGTAAGTCACTTCACTTCTCTGGGCCTCAGTTACTTCATCTGTAAAATGGGGATTAAGACTGTGAGCCCCATGTGGGACAACCCGATTACCTTGTATCTACCCCAGTGCTTAGAACAGTGCATGGCACATAGTAAGCGCTTAGCAAATACCATCATCATCATTGTTCTGCAAAATAAGGTATTATGATATTAGTCAGTGCCTTGGTCAGTTGTAAACATTTGAGATCATTGGGTCCAGAAAAATTATTAGGCAAATAAAGATTTGTGAAACCCTTAAGCTGAAGACTCTGGTTCACTTGAGGACATCTTCTTCCTGGGAAAATAAATCTCATTCCTATTTCCAAACTCACCCCGGGAATCTGCAAGTGTATGACGTTCGAGGAGGCTGCCCTCCTATAGGCTGAAATCACAATTGCAGTGAAGGAACATGAAAAACTGTACTAATGGTTTCTCAAGAAGGTCATATATTTAAACACTTTCTCCATCAGACAAAAAACTACTGCTAAAATGGAGTTCGAGGGACACAGCCCTCTAGGTCAACCACAAGACACATAACAAAATAAAACAGAATCGAACCGAAGGCCAAGTCTACATAACTAAGGCCAAGTAGAGGATGGAGAAAAGGTACCAGCCACCCATATACTCACTTCTTGCACTCCATACCCCAGCAGGAACAAGACAGTACGAGTGCCATTGCATGATCCACTAACATAGTATTTTTTGAGCACTTATTGTGTGCACAGCACTGTACTAAGCACTTGAGAGACTACAATGTAACAATAAACAGGCACATTCCCTGCCCGAGCTTACAGATTGTCGGGGTCAAGACCAAGGTGCATCCATCTTTCTTAACTCAAAGACACCATCATCACATCATTGGGTAATCAGCAGGAGGAGCATATGAGATTCACAATTTAAGGGGGAGAGGGAACAGGTGTTTAGGTCCCATTTTGGAGATAAGGAAACTGAGTCATAGAGAAATAAAGTGAATTGCCCGAAGTCACACAGCAGTGATAGAGTTAGGATTAAGCTTCCATGCCTTTGCTTCTTTCCACTTGGCTATACTGTGGTGAAAACATTTTTGAACTTTATTTTTCAAAAGGTACTAGTTACCCACAATTAGAGATTTACACTTCACTCTAGTGCCAACCTGTATCTCACTCATCTCTTTCACCATCAACTTCTTCCTCATGCCACTTCCTCCTTCTATGTATCTGACAGACCACTAGTTTCCTCATTCTATGAAGCCTAAAGCAACATCTAAAGAAGGCCTTCCCTGAAAACCCCTCATCTCCTCTTGAATGCCTTCCCTGATTAATCGCTCGTCTCCTCCAGAAGGCCTTCCCTGATTATTGTCTCATCTCCTCCAGAAGGCCTTCCCTGAGTTCTCCATTTTGCTACCCTCTTTGCCCCACTGCTGCATCACCTACGCTCTTGAGTCCTCAACCACTAACCACTTAGGTAATCACCCCAAACCCTCCTCACCAAAGCACTTAGGCACCCATCTTCAAACTCTGCTGCTTCCTCCACCCTGTAAATTATTTCTGTGTCTCTCTCCACTACTAGATTGTAAATTCCTTGAGGGCCAGAGATCATGGCTACAAATTACTGCACCCAAACACTTAGACCAGTGCTCTGCTCAAAGTAAGAACTCAATAAATACTGGTTGTTTTAACTCCTTGAATATAAATTAAAACAAATATGAAAACTTAATGTCACAATTTTGGTATCATGGTTTCATATTTAACTGTGAAAAATCATGTATATCTCAGGCAGAATTCACCGATGACCCAGCTTCTGGTTTTACTGATGCTGGAATAACCTTTGTCATCCATTCGACTAAGGAACCACCACAGTTTGATGGTTTAGGTTTGTCGACTCCTGTCGGAATGCACGGCCGGGTAACTATCCGTCAGCTGAAGGTAATATGCTGCAGGGGGGCTATTGATCAGTGTCAGTATTTGTGTATACAGAGCTTGAGAACTTCAGATAGAACCAGAAGTAGAGGACAAAATCCCTTTCCCTCAAAGAGCTTAGCACAGAGGACACCTCCAGAGATCACTTGGTGAATCTCTTCTACTTCCAGGCACAATGGCTCTTGACGTTGGAAATGGCCACCCCTCTGACACAATGATCTATTCAGGAACTCCCGCAGTTTCTATGTATGGTGAATGGTATTCTGTATCTACATGGGAAGAGGAGACAGCATCAATGGAAGTGGTAGTCTTATCAAGATTAAAATTCTTAGTTTTTCCTCTGTAATGAGGAAAATGAGGGTGATGGAGTTTCCTAAGAAGTTGGATTTAATGGGATGCTGTCCTTTATAAGCACTATTAACCTAAACTGTTATGAGCAAATCAATGTCCATCATACTCCCTCACCAGGGATTTTAAATGCGCTCCTCTAAAACGTCTTCCTCCAGGGGTGCCAGTTGAGCTGTCACTGACCATTAAACATTCTTCTGCACAGTCTGTTGTCTTCAGTCTTTTCAAGCGCCTTGTACCTGCATGCCACGAAGCAAGTTTATAAAACAGTCTGTCGTTGTTGTCTCCAGACAATTATCCAGGAATATCCTTGGGGAGAGTGCAATCCCAGCATGAAGCTCCAGAATTACCAGACTTACAGCACCTATGGTTGCCTACAGGAGTGCAAAGCTTGGAGGATAAAGGAGGCATGTGGCTGTTTGCCATTTCTCCTTCCAGGTAAGAACTGAACAACCTGTCCTGAAAAACCTGCCTCTGACACTACCACACAGTATTTGATCCCAAAGTGGTTACTGTCCAATCAGACAATCAATCAGGTATTTATTGAATGCTTGCTGAGTGCAAAGCACTGTCCTAAGGACTTGGGAGAGTACAATATAACAGAGTTGGTAGACACATTCCCTGCCCACAAGGAGTTTACCATCTAGAGAGCAAGACAGACATTAATATAAATAAATTATGGATATGTACATAAGTGCTGTGGGAGGATGAATAAAGGGTGCAAATCCAAGTGCAAAGGTAACATAGAAGGGAGTGGGAGAAAAAGAAATAAGGACCTAGCTGGGGAAGGCCTCTTGGAGAAGATGTGCCTTCAGTAAGGCTTTGAAGGTGGGGAGAGTGATCATCTGATGGATATGAAGAGGGAGGTCATTCCAGGCCAGAGGCAGGGTGTGGGTGAGAGGTCAGTGGTGAGATAGACAAGATCTAGTTTCAGTGAGTAGGATGGTATTAAAGGAACAAGGTGCAGGGGCTGGGTTGTAACAGGAAATCAGGGAGGTAAGTTAGGAGGGAGCAAGGGGATTGACTGCTTTAAAGTTGATGCTAAGGAGTTTCTGTTTGACATGGAGGTGGATGATCAACCATTGGAGGTTCTTGAGGAGTGGGGAAACACGGACTGAACATTTTTGTAGAAAAATGATCTGGGCAGCAGAGTGAAGTACGGACTGGAGTGGGGAGAGATAAGAGGCAGGGAGGTCAGCAAGGAGGCTGTCCACGTAAAGAACAAGTGCTGCTTTGTCTGTGGGCTGCTAGGGAGAAAAATTAGGGACAGACAAGGAGACTTTACATAGTCTTTGACTAGAGTTAAAACATTACTAAGAATAGGCTGTCAGGACTGGCATAATACTAGTTATTTGAAAAGGAATTAAAAGAATCATGACTTTGCATATACAATTGGGTAAATCTTACAGCCTCAAAAGTAAAGTTTTCACCCTTCTAACACCAAGAAAAATGATCCCCTATGCCCAGTACCGCTACTTATAATTCTGTACAAACCATGCAAGTCAGGATGAAATGATTTTCCTAGCTTAGCATGGCTTTGGGGGGGACCAATTTCCTATATGATCCTCTGGGATTCCCTAAGGTATTTTTATTTCTGTTCCATCTAAAGACTTCCACATCAATTAACACATTGAATTCTAAGCCTTACAACATTTTAATTATTGGATTTTTTTTCAAAGCCACAAATGAGTTTTTATAAATAAGGTGCCTGTGTGCATTAAGGTGCATTAGATGGGGACAACCAATGAAAATTGGTTGACTGAGACTGAGCCCCCTCCTTTCTCTCCCCCTCTTCCCCCTCCTCATCCCCCCCACCTTACCTCCTTCCGCTCCCCACAGCACCTGTATATATGTTTGTACATATTTATTACTCTATTTATTTTACTTGTACATATTTACTATTCTATTTATTTTATTTTGTTAATATGTTTTGTTTTGTTGTCTGTCTCCCCCTTCTAAACTGTGAGCCCGCTGTTGGGTAGGGACCGTCTCTATATGTTGCCAACTTGTACTTCCCAAGTGCTTAGTACAGTGCTCTGCACACAGTAAGCGCTCAATACCATTGTATGAATAATGCAGAGACATTATTGGTATGTTTTCCGTGGATTTATTTTAGTTTATTTCATTTACTTCTCCGTTAAAGAGATCATTTTCTACTGATGTTTTCGTTGCATAATACAGGGATTTCCATTTATTTTTATTTTTAAGGAAATGGGTTAGAGTGTGATCTACACAAATTTCACAGCTGCGTTTCCCCTGTACTTGGTAAGTAGCTGTTAAATTTATTGTTTTGTCTACAGGATCTTCTCTGAAGTCTGAGTCATCCACAACTTTAAATTATCCCAAGAAATCTCAGAAATTTTCCAGGATATTCTAATTAACAAAAAACGAGGACAAAATAGAATGTAGGTAGGAGCCTATCATTTTCTTGAAATAAAAAACAATACCTTATCTAGAAATAGTTTATGAACATTTTCTCTTTTCTTGAAATGAAGGCACACTAAGTACCGCTGAGTGAAATGAAGAAAGATTTCTAGCTTATTTCCAGGATAAAGGTTTATAATAATACCATGTTCTGCATGAACAAGAGTTCAATAAGAAACAATCTTAATCCTTTTGATCCCTTTGTTGATTTTGTTGGCAGTGGGGGATGGTGCGGGGTGGGGGGGAGAGCTAATGGCAGAAGGTGGGGGGTATAACTAGGGACAAGGTGGAGGGGAGACTGAGTCAGTGGAAAGGGAAAGTATTTGGCGGAGTGAAGGGGCAGAGCCAGAGCCAAGGGGAGAGTGGGCAAACAGACCTGATGATCGGGGCAGCAGAGGTGCTGGTACAGTATGGGGTGAACACAACGTATGGTAAGGCGGGACAGAGCTGGCACTGAAAGGAACAGAGTAAATTATAGTCACCCTAAATAGTCTTTCTGAGTAAAGAACTCACTGATTCCTTCCTTCCCCTCCCCTCCCAATTCCTGTATCCCTGGCTCTAGTCATGCCAGAGAACTCACTTCCACTTCTCAGCTGTAATCCAAAAGAAAAGAAAATAGAACATGTTAGCATTAGTAAGTAGAAAAGAGTTACCAAAAATCGTTTATCAAAAGCTTCTCATGAAGGACTTTAAGTTTGAGAAGCAGAGTGGTGTAAAAATAATAATAATAATAATAACGTTCGTATTTGTTAAGTACTTACTGTGTGCCAAGCACTGTTCTAAGCGCTGGGGTAGATACAAGGTAATCAGGTTGTCCCACGTGGCACTCACAGTCTTCATCCCCATTTTACAGATGAGGGAACTGAGGCCCAGAGAAGTGAAGTGACTTGCCCAAAGTCACACAGCTGACAAGTGGCAGAGTCAGGATTTGAACCCATGACCTCTGACTCCAAAGCCCGGGCTCTTTCCACTGAGCAACGCTGCTTCCCCAGCATGTAGTGGATAGAGCATGAGCCTGGGAATCAGAAGGATTTGGGTTCTAATCCCAGCTCCACTAATCAATCAATCGTATTTATTGAGCTCTTACTGTGTGCAGAGCACTGTACTAAGCGCTTGGGAAGTACAAGTTGGCAACATATAGAGACAGTCCCTACCCAACAGTGGGCTCACAGTCTCACACTACTTGTCTGCTGCTTGGCCTTAGGCAAGTTGCTTCACTTCTCGGTGCCTCAGTTACCTCATCTGCAAAATGGGAATTAAGTCTGTGTTCAACCCTATTATCTTGTACCTACCCCAGTGCTCAGAACAGTGCCTAGCACATAGTAAGTGCTTAACAAATACCATTTTAAAAAGATGACTTCTAACTGCCCTCCGCATGCTTCACTAGGAGCTGCTCTTTTCAATAGTATCTTTTTGTTCATTTCAGATAATATTGAATTAATGGGACTATGCACAATGGGAACTCACAATTCTAGTTGTCCTGTTCCATGTGAAGAAACAGATTACCCAGCTTCTGTCTCCTACTCTACTTTTCCAAGTCAAAATGCCTTGAAATATCTTTCCAAGAAGTTGAACAAAACTCAGGAATACATCAGGTGAGAAGCAGCGTGGCCTCATTGAAAGAGCACAGGCCTGAGAGTCAGAGAACCTGGGTTCTTATCCCAGATGCACCATGTATCTGCTGTGTGACCTTGGACAAGTCACTTCTCTACTCTGTCCTTCAGCTCCCTCATCTGCAAAATGGGGATTCAAGTTCTCCCTCCTACTTACACTGATAGCCCCTTGAGGGACCTGATTATCTTGTATCTACCTCAGCACTTAGTACAGCACATAGTAAGCACTTCAATATCACAATAATTCAATCATATTTATTGAGCACTTAC
Organism: Tachyglossus aculeatus; assembly: GCF_015852505.1. Taxonomy (NCBI): domain Eukaryota; kingdom Metazoa; phylum Chordata; class Mammalia; order Monotremata; family Tachyglossidae; genus Tachyglossus; species Tachyglossus aculeatus. The sequence continues at coordinate 25,163,488 of NC_052077.1, read as the reverse complement.
GGTGTGCAGAACACTATACTAAGCGTTGGAGAGTACAATGTAAAAATGAACAAACATATTCCCTTCCCACAATAAGCTTACAGTGTAGAGGACAAGCTTATTTATTATTATTATCAGGTAATCTTACTGGTGTTGTAATTACTAATATTTACAATGGTTTATTATCTTGACAAAATTTTCAGACTTACAAAAAGTTATGCATTCTGAACTGAGTAGGTCATGATTTACAACATCAAGAATATGACATAAAAATAATAGCTTCAAAATGACAAAAGTTTCTTGTTCAGAGGTTAGTGCTAAACCACTGTTCTGTTAGTGTAAACATTAATTATTACTCAATTTAGAGTCCAATAAGTACTAACACCTTGTTTGGTCTTCAATCAATCCCTTACTACGTGCAAGGCACTGTACTAATCACTTATCTCTTTTCATTTATTTGTAAAATATATGCAGTTATCTACTTACCAGTTGGCACCATCCGCAGGTACAAGCTTTGAGCAAATGAAAGTTCAGCATTATGAACACAGAACTCTGGAGATGACTTCTCCCTTTTAGACTGTGAGCCCACTGTTGGGTAGGGGCTGTCTCTATATGTTGCCAACTTGTACTTCCCAAGCGCTTAGTACAGTGCTCTGCAAACAGTAAGCGCTCAATAAATATGATTGATTGATTGATTGATTGAGTCTCATCCTGGTTGCAAGGAAACCAGAGTTCTTTAGGGCCCACTTAAGTAATCATGAGGGTGCCTTGATTGCTGAGTGGAGTGGGTGTGTGAGGTCAGGAAGCGAACAGATTGTAAGTAAACAAATCTTGATCTACCTCCAGATGCACAGAGTCTAAAGTGATCCTCCTAAACATAAAAATAAACTAACAAATATGAAGTGAAATTAGTGAATTTGTGAAGAAACAACCTTCAAGAGCAGTTGGCTTTTGCTGGATTTTAAGTTGACACGGGCTTTTGGACTGCTCAGACTGAAAGATGAGTGAGTTTGTGCTGGGGGAGGTGAAAGAAGCGGGCTGAGAATCAGAGAGCTGAAGAAATAGGGGGCAATGGTTTTCACTGTTGTTACAATGGAGACCTTGAAACTAATACCATGCACCCACTTAGACTATCATCTCAGAGTAGTTTCCCACCCAAAGTTTTCTGGGTGTGTGTGAGCGGAGAGGGAAACTAGTGCATGGAGCCTAGGGAGGGAATTAGCAGAAAGTCAGAGGTTCCACCAACTTCTAAACATGTTATCAAAGGAATCTCTCTGCCCTGATAAATCCACTCCAGAGGGAGAACCACTTAATACAGTGCTTACATAAATACCAATGATTGGTTGAACCATTAACCATGACTGGAAGAAGGCATCATCAGGAGAAGGTCAATGAATGTCTGATTCATATCAGCTGAAGAAGGTTAAATGCTTGCCAGTGTCTTGGGTCTTGAGGAAATGTAGGTGTCATATTCCACATACCTCCACCACTTGTCTGCTGTATGAGCTTGGGCAAGCCTCTTAACTTCTCCGTGCCTCAGTTACCTCTTCTGTAAAATGGGGATTAAGACTGTGAGCCCCACATGGGTCCAGCCGATTACCTTGTATCTACCTCAGTGCTTAGAACAGTGCTTAGCACATAGTAAGCCCTTAACAAATACCAGAATTATTATTACCTAAATTTAGAAGAAATCTAATCCCAAATTTTATCCCAAGAAATGGTGGATGGACCCCCTTCCCATCCCCACCCAAGGGAAAGACTAATTCATCCTGAAGTTTTGAGAATTGTATTCTATGCTGGCAGAAAATTGGCCCTCATGATTTTTTAAAAAATCCAACTATCAGTACTCCTGAGTTTCCCTTCTCATCAATTCACCGAAAAAGAAATGTGGAACAGCCTGATAGAGATAATAATAATACAAAATTTTGATCCAGGGTTTGAGCAGTTAAGATGAAAATTGCCAGCATAGCTAACATCTGGCTCCCCAGAGTACTAATAAAAGGTGATAAGTGTGGCCCACTTTCCTCAGTCCCACCCAAATATGAGTCCTGCATCTGGGGTTTGTGGGGAGAATTTCATCTTCTTGTTTGAACCCTCATGTGACTTTGTTATTTGGGCACTGGGGCAAGCTTATGGTCCTGTTGGTCCCAGAGTCCCAGGGAGGCTCCCTCCAGGATACCTGGACAGTCTCCCCCATGACCATCTGGGTCCTAATCTTCATGTCTGCTGTGTGACCTTAAGCAAGTCACTTCACTTCTCTGGGCCTCGGTTACCTCATCTGTAAAATGGGGTTTAAGAGTGTGAGCCCCATGTGGGACAGGGACTGTGTCCAACCTAATTAACTTGCATCTACCCCAGCGCTTAGAACAGTGCTTGGCCCATAGTAAGATCTTAACAAGTACCATTATTATTATTATTATCATTATTATTATTATTATCACAGTGGCCCTGCAGATCTCATCCAAAGTTAGTCCCAGCGGAGCCAGTGCTATGGCACCATGCTATAATAATAATAATTATGATGGCATTTGTTAAGTGCTTACTATGTGCAAAGCACTGTTCTAAGCACTGTGGAGGATATAAGATGATCAGGTTGTCCCACGTGGGGCTCACAGTCTTAATCCCCATTTTACAGATGAGGTAACCAAGGCACAGAGAAGTTAAGTGACTTGCCTAAAGTCACACAGCTGACAATTGGTGGATCAGGGATTTGAACCCATAACCTCTGACTCCCAAGCCCATGATCTATTCACTGAGCCACGCTGCTTCTCTAGTTGTACCTGCTCCAAGGAGGGCATGGAGGGAGTGAACCTGGAGAGCCTCATGGCTTTCACGGTTGGTGGAAACTTGAAACTGGCTCTGGCTGGGACATCATCATCAATCGTATTTATCATCAATCGTATTTATTGAGCGCTTACTGTGTGCAGAGCACTGTACTAAGCGCTTAATAATGGCATTTATTAAGCACTTACTATGTGCAAAGCACGGTTCTAAGCGCTGGGGAAGTTACAAGGTGATCAGGTTGTCCCACGGGGGGGGGGGGGGGGGTCACATTCTTAATCCCCATTTTACAGATGAAGGAACTGAGGCCCAGAGAAGTGAAGTGACTTGCCCAAAGTCACACAGCTGACAATTGGAGGAGTTGGGATTTGAACCCATGACCTCTGACTCCAAAGCCCGTGCTCTTACCACTGAGCCACGCTGCTTCTCATAATGATGGTGGCATTTGTTAAGCACTTACTATGTGCCAAGCACCGTTCTAAGCACTGGGGGGATACCAGGTGATCAAGGTTGTCCCACGTGGGGCTCACAGTCTTCGTCCCCATTTCACAGATGAGGGAACTGAGGCCCAGAGAAGTTAAGTGACTTGCCCAAGGTCACACAGCTGACAAGTGGCGGAGCCGGAATTCGAACCCATGACCTCTGACTCCCAAGCCCGTGCTCTTTCCACTGAGACACACTGCTTCTCTAAGCAGACCATCCTGTGGAACTCGGGACAGAGATCCAGACCTGTGTGGCTGCATGATCTGCTTCACTGACTGAGGGACCAAAAAGCATGAATGACCTGCAGGCAAATTAAGTGGACTGTGAAAAGAAAGGATGTAATATTATTAAGATGTTCTGATTCCCAAGGCAACATTATTATTTATTTCACTTAGGATACTGTTTTATTACTTGCAAACACCACCCAGCCTTGAGATTGCCCAATTAAGCAGAAAACATTCTTGTGTTACCCAGAGTCAAGCCTATGGGAATTATGTAAACCTAGTAATGAGTAATTCTGAAATTTATACCCAATGTGGGGGATATTGATTTCTTTCAATGAGCAAGAGGAAAGCTAGCTATTTATGGGCTTCTTCCCAGGTTATGTTGAAACTGTGTGGGCTGACGCCAGGAAACATTATTAATAGGACCCATTAGCGAGGGAGTTACCACGGACACAAGAAATTTTCAAGCAACCTGGCTTTCAGAAGAAAATGCCTGTAATGTCCATGTTCCCCTTCAGCAAAAAGAAAATGATGACTGGATTGTAAATTCCTGGACCACAGGGATTGTGTTTACGAACTTTACTATATTATACTCTCCTAGATGCTTAGTACAGTACTCTGCTCACAATAAGCACTCAGTAAATACCATTGATTGATCAGTCATTTATAATGAGGGTCCAATGGAAAGCAATCATCATTAAACAATTTTTATTGAATGTGGACTAGACACTTCAAAGAACAGAATAAAGACATGGTCCCTGCTCTAAGTAGAATTCAGTTTTTCAATGTAAAGCCTTTGGCTATTTTGTAATCGATTGGTTTATGGTAGAATTCTTGAGCTCTTGTGTGACTACCGTGGCCTAGCAGAAAGAGTCAGAGGGCCTGGGGTAATCCTGCCATCGTCCCTTGTCAGCTGGGTGACCTTGGGCAACTCACTTAACTCTCTTTGCCTCAATTTTTTCATCAATAAAACACAGGAAAAAAAAATTCATATTTCCCCTCTGACTGTGAAGCAAGGATTGTGTCACTTTTGATTACTTTGAATGTATTCCAATGCTTAGTACAGTGCTTGGCATATAGTAAGCACTTAACAAATACCACAGTTATTATCACACATATTTTATGAGAGTAATCAACTAGACCTGTCAGAGTTACAGTTGGTCTAATTTTTAGTTGCAAAAATACCTGCACTCCTAAGAACAAATGCATGTCTTTGAGCCTGTCATGGTCTATTAGAAATAAAGAATAGGACTGAAAAATTTTGAGCTGAGTTATCTCTGTTATTCTTTTTAGGCAGAATCTTGTACATATTGAAATAAAGTATAATGATCTAAACTACAAGATGACCCAACAGCAGAAGGCAATGAGCATGTCTGAGTTGCTTGGTAAGTGCTAGCTAGTTTGTCCTTTCTTTTTTGGCTCTGTTTCATTCTATTCCTTTCTTCATTCATTCAATCGTATTTATTGAGCGCTTACTGTGTGCAGAGCACTGTACTAAGCGCTTGAGAAGTCCAAGTTGGCAACATATAGAGACAGTCCCTACCCAACAACGGGCTCCCAGTCTAGAAGGGGGAGACAGACAACAAAACAAAACATGTGGACGGGTGTCAAGTCGTCAGATTCAATACCTGTTCTCCCACCTACTTAGGCCGGGAGCCTTAGGTGGACAAGGACTGTATCTGGCCTGATTAACTTATATCTACCCAGCGCTTAGGACAGTGCTTGACCCATAGTAAGTGCTTAACAAATTCCTTAAAAAATGAAAAAAAAAATAAAACAACACTGCAGCTGCCAAGCTTTCGGATCAGCTCCTGGACCAACAGGGTTGGGGTGATGGGCTTCCAGGGTTCTGGCTGGGGGTGCCACCAGACTCTCCAATTTCTCCCCCTCTCCCCAGGACCCCCTCCCCTCTGGCTTCCTCCAACCCTGAGCAATAACCCAACCCTCATCCCCAGCCCTGAGCAGCAAATCCACCCCGTCCTTCCCTCACCAAGCAACCCCCAAACCCTCCCCACAGAGTAGTGCCCCTTCCCCTCCCCAAGAAAGACCCCGGCCTGCCATGTTACCTGGTCTCCTTGGCACCACTCAGAGCGATGGCCTCCCCAGAACAGAGAGCAAGTCACCCGCAGTCGGGGCTTCCCGGGCGGCAGTAGAAAAGCAGGTTTGACGGGCGGCCTGGCATGAGCTCCAGGAAGTCACGGAGCAGGCTCTGCTTGGCCCGCTTAGGCTCTGGAATCGGGGCCATTGTGTCACCCCTGACTGGGCAGGGTACCCAACAGGCGGTATTTATTACACTATTTATTCATTTATTTTATTTGTACAGATTTATTCTATTTATTTTATTTTGTTAATATGTTTTGTTTTGTTCTCTGTCCCCCTTCTAGACTGTGAGCCCACTGTTGGGTAGGGACCGTCTCTATATGTTGCCAACTTGGACTTCCCAAGCGCTTAGTACAGTGCTCTGCACACAGTAAGTGCTCAATAAATACGATTGAATGAATGAATGACGGGGCGGGGAGGGGAAAGGGATGTTTCCTTCCCGCTCGGGCACAGGTGCCTCAGCCAGGTTGCAGAGCTGGGTGGCATACCACAGCTGGTCCTCCCGTGTGGGAAGGAAGAGGAGACGGGGAGGGAAGGTGTCACTCTCTGGTGGCAAACCACCAACCCCCTTTTTTTTCATGTCCACCAACTCACTCTCCCTCCACCCCAGCCCTAAAACAAAAGCAGCATGGCCTAATGGGAAGCACTGGCTTGGGAGTCGGAGGATGTGGGTTCTAATCCCAGCTCTACCACTTGGTCTGTTTCTAGACTGTGAGCCTGCTGTTGGGTAAGGACCATCTCTATATGTTGCCAACTTGGACTTCCCAAGCGCTTAGTCCAGTGCTCTGCACACAGTAAGCGCTCAATAAATACCACTGAATGAATGAATGAATGAACCCTTTTTGTCGCTATCACTTATCTACTCCATCGCTTAGAACATCGCTTGGCACAAATAAACCAAATAATGCATTTAGTTTTTCCCACTTTGGGAATGAAATCTTTCTAATTCCACGACAAAAGTGCACATATACACACACTCTATCTCCCCACCTCTTACACAAACCCCTCATACCTCCCATTAAGGTGCTGACTGACAAAAACCTTCAAAGTCATTGACAGTTTCAGTCCAAGAGGGTTCCAAGGTTTAGATGATCTAAGCATCGGTCTTCACCAGCAGAAACACAGAACAGGTAGTTGTCCCAGAACTAACCTGAGTCCAACTGACTCTCAGTTGGTTTCAGGACTTGGTTCAGTCATGTGATCAAAATCCTAATCAACAACCAGCCAATCAGTAGTATCTCTGGAGTATCTACTGTGGCACAGCACTAGTCTAATTGATTGGGAAAGTACAATACAATAGAGTTGGAAGACACGATCCCTTCTCATAAGGATTTTGAAGTCTACAGGGGGAGATAGACATTAAAATAAATTACGAGGAGAACTATCCAAATCCACATCAACTCCTCTGTCCCTTTAGCCCCTAAGCAACCAGCTATCCAAATTCTTTCCATTCATAGATGTGGTTTGCTTATCATGGTCAAAATTATTTTACAGTGGTATTTGTTAAGCACTTACCAAGCACTGGGGACTTCCTCACTCCCTAGTCCAGAGTCACGAAATGCCAATGTGCCAAGGGCCAACAAATAGCTTCACTGACAGGACTGAAAGGAGAGAGGTGGGGTCCCAGAAAAGGCAACCCCTACCAATTGGCAGTCCGGATTATCATCAACTTTACACTCCTTAAAATTGGTTTTGCACAGTAAGGGCAAGGATCTACTAACTTTGTTGTACTATCCCAAGCACTTAGTACACTGTTTTGCACAGTGTAAATCATCATCATCATCATCATCATCGTATTTATTGAGCACTTACTGTGTGCAGAGCACTGTACTAAGCGCTTGGGAAGTACAAATTGGCAACATATGGAGACAGTCCCTACCCAACAGTCGGCTCACAGTCTAAAAGGGGGAGACAAAACCAAACATACTAACAAAATAAAATAAATAGAATAGATATGTACAAGTGAAATAAATAGAGTAATAAATATGTACAAACATATATACATATATACAGGTGCTGTGGGGAAGGGAAGGAGGTAAGATGGGGGGATGGAGAAGGGGGCGAGGGGGAGAGGAAGGAAGGGGCTCAGTCTGGGAAGGCCTCAAATCTCAATGAATACCACTGATGGCTTGTCTTTTTGCTACATTCAGTATTGCAATTATTCATTCACTCAATCAGTCGTATTTATTGAGCGCTTACTGTGTGCAGAGTACTGTACTAAGTGCTTGAAAAGTACAATTTAGCAACAGAGACAATCCCTGTCCACAACGGGCTCACAGTCTAGAAGGGGGGTGACAGTTATCATGTCAATCAGTTGTAGTTATTGAATGCAGACTGTGGCAGAGCACTATACTAGGTGCTTGGGAGGATACAATAGAATTAGTAGGCCATGATCCTGGGCCCTCAAGAAGTTTATAGTCCAGCAGGGGAGACAGACCTTGAGTTATATGACAGTAAGACGGTAGTAACAGTATATATATTTACATAAGTGCTTAAGAGCAGTTATGAGTACCTAAGTACTTCAGTGGTGCAGAAATCATTTACTTTACCTCCATTTGCTTATCTTTTTTTATGGCATTTGTTAAGCACTTAGTATGTGCCAGGTACTGCACTAAGCGCTGGGGTAAATAGTAGCTAATCAGATTGGACACAGTCCCTGTTCTAAATGGAGCTCACAGTCTTAATCCTCATTTTTACAGATGAGGAAACTGAGGTGCAGTAAAGTTAAATGACTTGCCCAAGGTCACACAGCAGACAAGTGGGAGAGCCAGTATCAGAATGCCCCATGCTCTTTCCACTAGGCCATGCTGCTTCTCTAAGCTTATTATCTGCTTCCAGTGGGCAGGGAATTGCATCTGTTTATTATTCTATTGTGCTCTCTACAGAGTAAGGGCTCAATAAATATGATTGAATGAATGAATGTATCTAATGGGATGAAAGAAGAAACTCGATATGCTAACTTCACATTCTCCTCCTTTTTCAGCCGACATCGGAGGTCAGCTTGGCCTCTTCTGTGGAGCCAGCATGATCACAGTCATAGAGATCCTCGAATATCTACTCACCAATTTCTACTGGATCTGCATCTTGTTTCTGTTGAAGATCCCGGACATGGTCCAGAGGCCCCGCCCTGCTCAGAATCAGTTGGGAAACAAGAAGGGGATCCAGGAATGTTAATGGTCATCTAAGGACCTGAACTCCGGCTGTACAGTGCCGTGGTGCTTTTTAGAGATGATTCCTACACCCTTGTCTCATTTGGTGGGGCAACCATTTTCATGTACTCGAAGGCATTTCATCCAATTCGGTTCTATAAAATAAAAATGGAGAAAAGCCAGTGGTGCTTAACTACACAATGGACAAGTGTCTCTCTTGGATGGTCAAACATTCTCAATCGTAGTTTGCGATGAATAGAAAATCATCATCATCAATCATATTTATTGAGCGCTTACTGTGTGCAGAGCGCTGTACTAAGCACTTGGGAAGTACAAGTTGGCAACATATAGAGACAGTCCCTATCCAACAGTGGGCTCACAGTCTAAAAGGGGGAGACAGAGAACCAAACCAAACATACTAACAAAATAAAATAAATATGAAAAAGAAAATGAGACCAAATATTTGGGTTTCAGGTGCGAGTCTAAAGATTCAGAAAAGGAAGTACTTGATTTGGGGCAAGAAGGCGTTGGGCATAATTATACTAGACAGTATTTAAGGTGGTTTCATTTTAAACCTCGATAAAAAGTTGGGTTTATACTTGAGCTGTTCTAATGTGGACATGTGCCTCGGAAGCCTGCTCACTGCCGATCTGATATTGTAGAATGAAATCTAAAATGGTGATTCCCACTAGTGTAGGTTGACTCCCCTCAGAGTTGTCAGTCTTGCTGGCATTCCGGGCTATGAAATTGATTTCTGCCTCTAGCCCCTGCCCAGGCAACGGCCCGGTGGTATTTACTGAGTGCCCACTGTGTGCAGAGCCCTGTTAATTGATTGGGAGGGTACAATGGAGTAGGCAGACATGATTACTGCCTTCAAGGATCTTACAGTCTCGCGGTCTTGATGATGGAATGTCAAAAGCTACACTGAACTGCAGATAAAATCAACAGATGGTTTGAAATGTAATATATGGAAGTTTTAGTAATTTTAAATTAGGGTTGGCAGTATTTCTTTTCTCTACTTTGGAAAAAGTTTGTCATTTTCTTGAGGAATCAATCAGCCTTGTGTATATACTGGTCTGTTTCTTCAATTAATCCACCAATGGCAACTGTAATTCTGTGTGTTACTTTAGCCCCTGGGACCATTTTCCGTACCGGAAAAGACTAGAATTAGCAAAGAAACAGCAGCCATATACCTGCACGTGAATTCTAAAAATAAAACATCATTAATTCTGAAACTTTTGAAATATAAATGAAATTTTACCCATATTGAAAGAAAAAAACAATGACCCCCAAATTCTAATTCTAACCTGAAAAAAATGAATTTCTTACCTTCGTGCTACCCATCCCAGGGCAAGTCATCTAGGAAATGTTGAATAATCTTTCCAGAATTACCAGGAAAGAGCAGCCCAGCTGAAAGGACAACAGCTTAGCTCATGAGGGAAGTTGTTTCTGGCCTCCCATTGTCCCTGGGACTCGGGAATCTTTCATTCATTAAATCATATTTATTGAGCGCTTACGGCGTGCAGAACACCGTACTAAGTGCTTGGAAAATACAATTTGGTAATGAATAGAGACAATCCCTACACAACAATGGGATCACAGTCTAGAAGCGGGGAAACAGACAACAAAACAAAACAAGTAGATAGGCATCAACAGAACTGAGTACAGGCTTACCAGGGTATTCGTGTTGTATATGACCTCCCACCACAAACAAACAGAAGAGGCACCAGCTCAGGCTTCAGCCGAGCTCATCAAAAACTCTGGTCCAGATCTGGGGCCTACACCGAGCACTGCCGCAATCCTCTAAACTTTCTTCTGAGAGATGCCTATTACATCATCAGGCAGAAACTCCTCACCCTGGGCTTCAAGGCTGTCCATCACCTCGCCCCCTCCTACCTCACCTCCCTTCTCTCCTTCTACAGCCCACCCGGCACCCTCCGCTCCTCTGCTGCTAATCTCCTCACTGTACCTCGTTCTCACCTGTCCCGTCATCGACCCCCGGCCCACATCATCCCCCGGGCCCGGAATGCCCTACCTCTGCCCATCCGCCAAGCTAGCTCTCTTCCTCCCTTCAAGGCCCTGCTGAGAGCTCACCTCCTCCAGGAGGCCTTCCCAGACTGAGCCCCTTCCTTCCTCTCCCCCTTGTCCCCCTCTCCACACCCCCATCTTACCTCCTTCCCTTCCCCACAGCACCTGTATATATGTATATATGTTTGTACATATTTGTTACTCTATTTATTTATTTATTTTACTTGTACATATCTATTCTATTTATTTTATTTTGTTAGTATGTTTGGTTTTGTTCTCTGTCTCCCCCTTTTAGACTGTGAGCCCACTGTTGGGTAGGGACTGTCTCTATATGTTGCCAACTTGTACTTCCCAAGCGCTTAGTACAGTGCTCTGCACACAGTAAGCGCTCAATAAATATGACTGATGATGATGATGATGATCATGCCACTTCCCGGAATATAAAGTCCTGAACCCAAACCTACTTTCTGTAGAACAAACATTTGTATTTGCTAAAATATCCTCCTAAAGAGTTAAGTCCCTACAGACTCTCGGTCTGAGTTTTCCTATACTTCTGAAGAAGCAATATAGCTATTTCTCAATTTTGTGTAGACTTAATTCTTTCACAGTGCAGGGATATTGAACACACAGTGCCTGTGTTTTCTAACACTCAATCAATCATATTTATTGAGCACTTACTATATGAAGAGCACTGTACTTAATGCTTGAGACAGTACAGTATAAGAGATGGTAGACATGCTCCCTGCCCACAACAGTCTCAAGCAAGTGAATCCAAAGCCACTTAGTTTGTTCTCAGAAGCCCTGAGCAATCACTTTTTACTTTGCTGAGATACCCAGACTGCTGCACTACTGAACAAAAATTTGTGTTACTGCTTAAGAAATCATAATGAACCAAACTAAATGCAAAGAACTGGTGGAATAGGGTAAACCCAAAAGAAACTAAAGAAAATAATCCTGATGGGGTTTTGGTCATGAAACAGAAGCTACTGATTTCTCAAGAGTTGAGAACTCTACACAAAGTTTGGCATAACCAAGACACAATGTCAATCAATCTTGGTTCATTTTCCACAGCAAGAATAATAGATAGCAATTGTGTTACATAACCTCGGGAACAGCTATGTAAAGCCAACTTGTTATGTAGAGGATTGTAAATGCCAAAATGCTCATGTTCTCCTCTCCCTGCGGGATGGCACGGGCCTATTCTTCTGTCAAGGCTTTTCAAAGGAAGATACTGAAATTTAAAATCATGTGAAACAAGATGGGCTTTTCAGAAGGCAGGAGAAAATAGGAAATGTTCTCTGTTTGCCAGGCAACTGCTAATAATAATAATGGTATTTGTTAAGTGCTTAATATGTGCCAAGCACTGTTATAAGTACTGGGGTAGATACAAGGTGATCAGGTTGTCCCATGTGGGGCTCACAGATTTAATCCTCATTTTACAGATGAGGTAACTGAAGCACAGAGAAGTAAAGTGACTTGCTCAAGGTCACACAGCAGACAAGTGGGGGAGCCAGGATTAAAACCCACAACATCTGACTCCCAAACCTGGGCTCTTGCCACTAGGACATGCTGCTTCTACAAGCTGCTGCTGCTGCTAGTATTTCCCACCCCAAGAATTTAAAGGACTTGGTAACATGCGCCAGCCTCACGACCACCCCTCTTTAAGGGTTTGCGAAATAACAGGATCACTGTCCATAAAGGTGCAGTTGCTTTGTGGAACTCTTCTTCAACTTTTGAAGCAGCACAAAGAAGCCATCAACTCATGTGAGAGGCCAGGTAGGGGCAGAAACAGGATTTATTGTTATATGGTACTCTCCAAAGTGCTTAGTACAGTGCTCTGCAAACAGTAGGTGCGACTGATAATAATAATTATGGTATTTGTTAAGTATTTACTATGTGCCAAGCAGTGTTCTAAGTGCTGGGACAGATACAAGGTAATCAGGTTGTCCCCCGTGGGACTCACAGTCTTAATCCCCATTTTACAGTTGAGGTAACTGAGGCACAGAGAAGTTAAGTGGCCTGCCCAAGGTCACACAGCAGACAAGTGATGGAGCCGGGATTAGAACCCATGTACTCTGACTCCCAAGCCTGTGCTCTTCCACAAGGCCATGCTGCTTCTTTAACCCTTTAACCCCTTCTCTTCAACTTTAACCCTTCTCTTCACCACTCCCTTCCCTCGTGTGAATCAAAGGAAGACATTAGTGACTGATTCTCTTTTGACATTTGAGTTCTAGAGGTTCCATTAAAATTTCAGGTTTACTTCCATGGCTTACTGCAATAGAACACAGGCTTGGGAGTCAAAACCTGGATTCTAACTATGGCTCTGCCACTTGTCTGTTGTGTGACCTTGGACAAGTCACTTAATTTCTCTGTGCCCCTGTTCCCTCATATGTAAAATGGGGATAAAATACCTGTTTTCCCACCTTTCAATCAATGGCACTTACTATGTGAAGAACACATAGTACTTATTTAGACCATGAGCCCCATCTAGGACCTGATTATCTTATGTCTCCTCCAGCACTTAGAACATTGCTTGACACATAGTAAATGCTAAACAAACATTGTAATAATAATGATAATAATAATAACATTATTATTATAAGACTTAATAGAAATTACCCTTCTGGAAAAGTTCTGGTTTCATGGAACTCCTCAGAATTCTCTCCCTGTCTCCACCCTTGAATTTGAGAAACACAAATGAAGCTGGCTGGGAATGAGATTAAGTGAAGCAGAAAAAGTAGAAACCCAAAATAGAATCTAAAATTGTTCATGTGGGAAAGAACAAAGTTATTTTAATTCCAAACTGGAAACTATATAGATGAGGTAGACAGATGTGGAAGATCTGAGAACTGTTTCATGTGGAAACAGAAGTATTAGACCAACTTAATTTACTCGGCATGTAATGTCACTGCTAGGCTCCAGTGAGCCCAAGAGCAAGTTATTAGTGAACTACAGGAGAAAGCTCACTGAGGCAGGATGTTGTAATTAACTAGAGGGACATGCTTTGGAAAACCAATAAACTTCTCAATCATCTAGAGCCACCTCAGAGATCAGTTCAATAAAGCTCCCAGCCTGCAAACTTTCTGCCAGCAATGGTAATATGTCAGTGGGCCAATCCTTCTGTCCTGTCTTTCCTCTCCCTAGCTGGGAGAAGGGCTCTTATGTATCAATACTACCTCTGTGAGCATGGTAAGAGCTCAATAAATATGATTGATTGATTGATTGATTGCAGCCAATGGGTGCTCAGCTAATATCTTTGGTATTTAAGTCAACTTAGTGAGTTTTTATGATGAAAAAAATACACAACAATTCTCAATATTGAGGAGGCTTGGACATTTTTAAAGCTGTCCAAAATATGTCTTTTCCTTCTTTCCACTTTCTAAAGGGTGCAGAGTTTCCTTGGGTGACTCTACCCCTTGGTCAGTTTTTGCCTGCCAAATGTGTGTGTTGTGATTACGTATGTTTAGTCATTATTCTCAATTCAATTTGGATTTGGATTCTGTTAAATTTTAGGTGGATACTGGAGACTAAGGCTAATTGTCTTAACATTGCTATAGATGCCAAAAGGGATTTGTATGTCAAGGATTTGTTTGACCAGGCATGAGTAACTTGCATTAGTCAACAGGAGTAATAGTTTCAAAGAACCTCTTACCATAAATGTAAAAATTAAAACCAAAATATATTTTTAATTTACACCTGTTTTACCTGAATAATAATAATAAAACTAATAATGGCTGCCCCCTCAGCACTCGTATTTTTTTTAACAACCTGAAAACCCATTCAAAGTAGCCTAGATTTTCTCTGCTCTCTGCCCTGAATAATGTTGCCAAGATTTTTACATGCAAAAATGTGGGTGGCTGAAGGAATGATAATAAGAAGTGCTGAAAATGAAATTGGGACACTTCCCGTGGGTGATACATGAGTGATAGCACAGATCATTACAATGATCAAATTCAGCCTTAACATAAGTGGTTACTTCCTAATATGTTAGAGTTGCATTAAGAAAATTTGAATATTGCTTACCTAAACATTAATTAAGGGCATCTCATGACATCTAAGTGATAAAAGTTTGCACTTAACTCCCAGGAAACTCAACTGCTAAGAGTATCTGAAAATTTTACATTGAAAATAGTTTTTCTGAAGCCTAGGAAAAAGCTATATTACCCTAACTCCCCTTTTCACCACAACTGCAATCCACCTATGGTATGGTAAATCCCACAACACTCAACAAGGAGCTTTAATCTTTCCACTATATCTCTTTAATTTCATGGCTTTCCATGAGTTCAATTTCTACCTCATTTCTTTTATTGAGCCCATTTGCTTGTATCTACCCCAGCGCTTAGTGCAGTGCATGGCACATAGTAAGAACTTAGTACATACCATAACACCATAATTATAATTATTATTACTACTGATTTGTTTACAGATTCACTACATAAGACTAGTTATTGTGAGGGGAGTAGAGGGGACTATTTTTAAAAGTGTGAGGTATGCAAACCCTAGTAGAGAGCTTTAATTTAAACTCAAGATTATCTTTGTTTATCCATAGTCTTTGATGGCCACTAATGGAACCCATCACTTTGAAAATCAAAATTAAAATCCATCCGGAATCAGAATCAGTACTTACTGTGTGCAAAGCATGGTATTAAGCATTTGGAATAGAACAATAGAATTAGTAGACCAGATCCCTGCTTCCTAGGAGCTTACAATTTTACCAGGTGAAAGACATTATAATAAATTACAGGAGGGAAAAAAAGTAATAAAATATATGTACACAAATGGCAGGGATTGGGGGTGAGTACCCTAATGCTTAGATGTCATGGAAGTGCTGAAGTGGCAATGTGTGGTGTATAGAATGGGAAGATGAGAGAGTAATCAGGGAACGCTCCCTGGAGGAAATGTGATTTCAGAAGGATGTAGAATATGGAGAGAGTAGTGGTCTCCTGGATGTGAACTGGGAGGGAATCCTAGGCAGAAGGGAGGGAATGAGCAAAAGATTGACGGCAGGAGAGATGAGAGTCATAATGAGTAGGTGAGCTTGAGGAACAAAGCCCTGACTAAGCTCTCATTTTCTTTTTTCCCCTCCACTTTCTGCATCACCTTGCCTTGCTCCCTTTATTCACCGATCCCTGCCCGCCCAACCCCACAGCACTTAATGTACATATCAATAATTTTCTTTATTTATATTGTCTCCCTTGTCCCCTAGACTGTAAGATCACTGTGGGCAGGGAATGTGTCTGTTATATCATTGTGCTGTACTCTCCCAAGCGCTTAGTATAGTGCTCTTCACACAGTAATTGCTCAATAATTATGATTGATTGATTCATTCAATCATTCATTCAATCATTCATTCAATCGTATTTATTGAGCACTTACTGTGTGCAGAGCACTGTACTAAGCGCTTGGGAAGTACAAGTTGGCAACATATAGAGACGAACTACCCAACAATGGGCTCACAGTCTAGAAGGGAGAGACAGACAACAAAACATGTGGCCAGGTGTCATCAGAATAAATAGAAGTAAAGCTAGATGGACATCATTGACAAAATAGAATAGTAAATATGTACAAGTAAAATAAAGTCATAAATCTGTACAAACATATATACAGGTGCTGTGTGGGGAAGGAGGTAGGGTGGGGGGGATGGGGAGGGGGAGAGAAAAAAGGGGGCTCAGTTTGGGAAGGCCTCCTGGAGGAGGTGAGCTCTAAGTAGGGCTTTGAAGGGAGGAAGAGCTAGCTTGGCGGATGTGCAGAGGGAGGCCATTCCAGGCCAGGGGGAGGACGTGGGCCGGGGGTCGATGGCGGGACAGGCGAGAACGAGGCCTAACGGTGAGGAGGTTAGCGGCGGAGGAGCGGAGGGTGCGGACTGGGCTGTAGAAAGAGAGTAGGGAGGTGAGGTAGGAGAAGGCAAGGTGATGGACAGCCTTGAAGACAAGGGTGAGGAGTTTTTGCTTGATGTGTAGGTTGACTGGTAGCCAATGGAGATTTTTCTGGGGCCCAGTAGGAGAAGAGAGTGGGTTTTTAGGAAGGATAGAGGTACCTTGAATGCCTTAAAGAAGATGAACAGGAGTTTCTACTTGGTGTGGAGAGTAATGGGTAACCGGTGAAGGTTTTTGAGGAGTATAGAGACTGCTTTAGAAAAATGACTACAGCAGATTACCGGAGAGAGGTTAGGCTGGAGGTAGGAAGGCCTCTGCACTCGGGCATTCTGCAATATGACAAAAGCAAGCAAGCAACTAGAAACACTTCAGTCTTTGTTATTGTTTTGCAGTTTGTGTTCTGCAGTTTAGATAGGACATGTCTTTGCCAAAGACGCTTGTGCCAAAAGTGTTTCTGAAATGGGGAACCATATGTGTACTGAGGGGATTTTAAAGGGCCCTGATGATGAGCAAAAGGAGAAGGGGATAGCTCTTCACTACAAGTTTCTCGCTGTGTCCAATTTCCAACTAGCAGCACTGCTCTCCTCGCTCCCTAACCATTTCCTTCCAGAAATTTCCCTACAGAGTTCCCCATGATTCTTGCTTCTGCCTCTTACTATCAGCCCTGCCCAATTTGGACAGACCTCAACTTGGGTGCAGATATCACCATTTCTGAGGTGAGAAAACAAGAGAAATGCAACTATTAATCCCCCTTTCTCCACAGCCTGGAAATTCCCCTCACCAAGATTTTTGTTTGGTGCCTTTTTGGTGGATGAACAGGATGTGGAATTATGGAGTGAGAAAGTTAGTTCATTCATATATTACTGCCCAATTGGGCAAAATTCAGCATAAGGACCAGCACACAAGTAATCCCATTTGTCTCCTATCATTTTTCTTCATTCCTCCACATCAAATTCTAGAGAATGAGAGTTTCAAACACATGTAAGGTGCAACAGAGTTTCTCTGGCATTACAAACCCACCTAGTTTGTTTAAATCTCACTGAAGCAATGACCCCGAGTTTTTATGCTACTCACTAACAGGTTATATAATGAGGGCAAACCAGCATCTATCTGTCACACAGAGACTGATGTTGATGATGATGATAATAATAACAGTAGTGATTGTTAAGTGCTTACCTTGTGCCGAGCACTATAGTAAGCCTAGGAGAGATATGCTATAATCAGATCAAATACAGTCCCTGTCCCACATGGGAATCACAGTCTAAGGGGTAGAGATAGAAAGAAAGTATTTAATTCCCATTTTACAGATTTTCAGGCCCATGACCAAACTGCTCCTGCTCCCCTTGCCCTCTCTTAGGGCATGCTATTGGCTACAGGGGGCAGGCAGTGATTCAGCACTAACCATCACTAGAAGCAGCATGGCACAGTGGATAGATCATGGGCCTGCATGTCAGAAGGTCATGGGTTCTAATCCTGGCTTTGCCACTTGTCTGCTGTGTGACCTTGAGCAAGTCACTTGATTTCTCTGTGCTTCGGTGACCTCTCCTGTAAAATGGGGATTAAGACTGTAAGCACCCTGCGGGACAGGGACTATGTCCAACTTGGTTTTGCTTGTATCCGCCCCAGTGCCTAGTACAGTGCCTAACACATAGTAAATGCTTAAATACCAGAATTGTTATTTTTATTATTATTATTATTATTAAGTCACCACTTCTCTGGGTCTCAGTTACCTCACCTGTACAGTGAGGATTGAGACTGTGAGCCCACGTGGGACAGGGACTGTGCCCAACCTGATTTACTTTTATTCATCCCATAGCTTAGTTCAGTGCCTGGCACATAGTAAGCGCTTAACAAATACCATAAATACCAGTATTATTATCACGTCTGAGAAAAAAAAAATCAAGTCAATGGCTTGTTGATGAAAGTTGCCCCGTCTTACTCTCTCGCAAGCCCTCTAGGTGAATGGGCAGATGTTGTCAGCAGAGCTCTAGAACACCTCTTGCTGAGAGATAAATAAATCCAAACTGGAAGATTGGTTCATTTATCAAATTTCTAGAAAGGTTAACCACCAGATGTCAGATTCTTTAGCAGCTGTAATCTCTAAGGTAGTACAATGAATGCATGAGGTAGGGGTTACCTAATAGAATGCCACATAAATTAATTTTTCCATGAGTTAAGTTAGGTTAATGAAATGTTTAATCTGGAGCTTTTTCCTAGAAAAAAAAAATAACATAAATTCTAACATTACCAAGTTCCACATTAATGAAATAAATACAGTATATAAACAATTTGTTGAAGGAAAACAATTTAGATTAAATCCCAAGCAACATTGAGATATATGTTTTTATTGGACTATAAACTGTCTACAGAGCAGTGGAAAAAATAATTTATTGCAGTTTCTCTTACACATTAACATGAAACATTTATACATATACTTATGTGCTGATATACTCTACTAAATATAAAGACAAAAATTCTTTTACACAAAAGTAATTGCACAGAACTGTTATAGATAATTTTATAAAGACAGATATTCAGAAAATATCAGAGAAACAGTTAAGAATACAGGCATATTATTCCAACAGGAATGCGCTATATGTGAAAATTAAGCTACCTATTCTGGACCTGGGATCCTGAATACCATCACGTTCTGCTAAGAAAAAGCCAAAGAAGCTCATTTCTGAGAGAGTTAAAAAAACACAGCTGGGAAAAGGCTCTGACCGACCCCAGCATCCCAGCAATGTGGTTCCAACTTTGTTCTTGGCTGTTGTAAGAGCACCAAACCGTACAGTCTAATCCAATACTGTGGAACGGTAATGTAAAACAGGGCAGCACAGGATTACACTGTCATCGGCTGCACGTAGTTAGCTTGAATCAGTGAGACATGTACAAAGAGAAAGAATAGCAGTTCAGTGAAACTGCTGTTGCCACCCAGCTCAAACGAGTAGCAGAGATCTTTTTCATCACAGAAAACGTTCACGTGGACCTATAGGCGATAGAGGGAAGTGGAGCCGGAGCCTGGGAATCAGAAGAACCTGGGTTCTAATCCCGGCTCCACCACTTGTCTGCTGTGTGAACTTGGGCAAGTCACTTCACTTTTTTCTGCCTCAGTTCCCTCATCTGTAAAATGGGGATTAAGACTGCAAGCTCCATGTGGGACAGGGACTGTGTCCAACCCGATTTGCTTGCATCCAACCCAGCGCGTAGTATAGTGCCTGGCATATAGCAAGCACTTAAATACCACAATTTTTATTATTATAATTATTATAAATAGCCACAGTGCTTGGCAGAGCCTATCAAACCTTCTTCTGGTATAATGCCCCCCAAAGACATATCTGAGAAAGGAAAGTTATGTGAATAAAATAGGTTCCACAGATCTAATCAGGCAACTAAAAGTGTCTTGATGCTGAATGACACATTCCTTTTTTTTCCTCTCAGTTGAAACCCATATGCTCACAGATGATTTCTACATTAATGCACGCACTGGCACCACTCCAAGGCAAATGCTCATTAAACGCGACTCAGAGTCACTGAAAAATAGATGCATGAAGCGACAAACTGAAAGGCTAACACACGGTAGGCATCCACACTGCCAAATGCTCTTCAGTAGTTTATAAGGCTCAGGATACAAGAAGGTTCACATCATCCCACAAGAGGGAAATAAGAAAACATGCCCATGCCATGAACACAACAATCTCAAAAGCAGAGGAGAAAGATGAGCAAGAGGGAAGCTGAAGGCCTATGATGAAAATATACCTTGGGAATAAGGGAGGGGAGAAGTAAAGAAGCAAAGCAAAGCACACAGAGCCCCATTTTATCACTGCCGTTGGGCTGGGCAGGTGACAGGGAACAGGAATACCCCCAGATTGTCATCATCTTCCAGGGCCCCACACTTCAGAATACTTCTTGCTTGACATCCTTGAATGCATGAAAGTAAAGTGGAAAAGTAAAGAACTTGGTTACACTGGTAATAGATTGTCTCATTAGGGTTAACAGTATCGCTTTGCTATTTCTTCTTCCAACAATATCAAAATTCAGAGTTGCAGTGTGCACCATTTCTCAGGGTTGAGATTGGCTGACTAATGTGTGTGTTGTGTAATGGTGCTAAATGTCTGTTTTCTAACAACCTATGCATAAAACTGTGTATACTAATGCATACAATTCTTAAAGACTAAAAAACTGACCCAAAAAGTTCTGTGGCTACAATATTGGATTTTTACAATTGAAATGATGATGCTGGGTCTCACGGAATGGATCTAGTAGATATTTTTAGCTACTTTTAGTAGGTTGATTCATTCCATTCTGTTCCCTCGAGGAAAAGAGGGTAAAGGAAGCAAAGACAGCAACTTCAGTCCATCCTTCTAAAACATGTGTTTTTGGATAGAACATTTTGGATAGAACAGAATGGAAGAATTAGGGTATGTTCCTCCCACAACACACGCCTATCAAGATACCAAGTAACATGGTGTTGGGAGGAATGGTTTCAAACCTGCTCCCAGTGTTGTTAGCTAAAGATGGACTACTATCATATAAGCTCCCTTCTCTACTGTATATCCCTTGTGGGAAGGGAATGTGCCTACCAACTCTGTTATATTGTAGTCTTCAAAATGTTTAGTACAGTGATCTGCACACAGTAAATGCTCGATAAATGATTAATTGACGTAAGTTTTCCTGTATTGCAAGTTTCTTCAAGAACACAACGCCTTTGAAATAGGACTGCTTTCTCTCTCGATGACACTAAACCTAAACAAAAATCAGTGCACTCATTTCCTTTACAGTCATTTTGAATGATAACCCAGAGGTTTAAAGCCTAGGAGAAATATGGGAAGTCATTTTGGAGTGGAAGTTCTGAAGACGGGGTCTCAGAGGCATCTGTATCTGTTTTAAGAACAGATGAGTAGGAGTCAAGAGAAATATTAAAGGATTTTGATTTGATGGGGAGAGGAGGCCTGTGGAGAACACCTATCTTCACCTGATTTGGTCAGCACATAAAAATTAATCAACAGTATTTATTGTCTGCTATGTGCAGAGCACTGTAAGCACTTGGGAGAATAAAATACAGCACAGATTAAAATGCCTGAACTGTATTCCAAAATATTTTGAGAAAATTGAGTGTGCATTAGTTCAGTAACTTTCTGTACTGGTTTGCTATGAGAATGGTAGCAATATGAAGAATAAAAGCAACTTCTGTGTTTCTTAAATCAATTCTCCCCTCACCATATAAATCTCATTTTGCTCTCTTTAGATCAAAGGTATTTTATATCCTTGAGAAATTTTACTATCTTTTATTCACCAAATGAATTCCCTTTGGAATAGATAACTGATTAAAGTCTAAAGTGTTAAAAGGGTATGCTTAAAAAGAGACCTCATTCTTTAAAAAAGGTGCTCTGTATTTCAGAAAGTTTTCCAAATGCTTTCCTAAAATGCCTATATACTCTTTGGTTCCTGATGAATATATCATCGAAGAAAAAAAACAGAGACATGACCATAAATATGTATTACACATTAGGTTTAAAACAGAAAACAAAGAAATTAAAGTTTTATCCCAAAAAATCTGTGGTTATCAAAACTCTGACCTTGTTGAACAGAACTGAGGCCCAGTCGCTCTAATGAAGTCCAAGAGAAGGCTCACAAGGAGAAGGAATGGGAAGACCCAACAAGATTTTTACTCTCAGACTTTTTTCTAGGATTTGGGTCTGGTGTGAAGCTGGCTGAAACCCTTGGCTTCGGAAGGAACCAAACAGGCTCCAGGTTCTCCTGGAGGTTTGTATCCTTAAACAGCAGACTCTAATGTAACTAGACCAGTCCGGGAAGACGCCTAGACCCAAATCTCCAGTAAGCGATTATTCCAGGGACATCCTGGGATTGGGTCATGACCTCTCTGTCCCCACCCTGAAGACACAAAGAATCATTATCCAAAGCCCGTAAGAGAGGTCTGGAATTCTCCTAATCTTTCCAGGCAACCCCAAGTATGGAATAGGCCAGACCAATCCTATATTCTCTCCTTCCTCCCCTTAAGAAAAGATGTGGACTGGAATCCATCAGTTTTTAGGTGAAAACAGACCCCCTTTTCCCCTCTAGGAATAATGAGAGCCAAATTCCACTCAACCATTTTGCCAGTGCTTATAGTTGGCTGAACTTTAAATCAGTACACATGTCAAAAATCCATAGGTATATTACAGTTTAATAAAGCTAGGAAAAAGTTGTAAGATAGAGATAAATATTTTAAACCTCGCCTTCCATTCCCTCGAGCATTTTTAAAGTCAGAAAGTAAATATTTTAGGGACTGCATAAACACCAATGAAATGTAATCAAAGATTATAAATCCACTGTCATGGGTCAATATATTAATGGTGGTGATTTACCAAAGGGTTAATTTCCATTTGAGAACATTTATTTTGCTAATGAAAAAAATTTCAGTGGTTTAGATTAAATTCATTGTATTTACGTCTTGCTATAAAAAAAGAATTACCCTTAGATTAGTCATACCTCAGTCTCCGTACTTTTTCTGGACAGAAACCAAACTTTCATTGGTTCTTTTTTACCCTTCATGGACACCGGTCCTCTGTGCTCCAGATGGAACTGCTGGTCTGAATTGTCTGATGTCATGAGACATCTGGCAAGGAGAAAAGAGCATACACATTTTGAACTGAGTCTATCATGTGCTCTCAGACGTTAATCAGAGTCAGCCAAGATGTGCAATGCAGCATCTATCAGATGGGAAGGTCAAGGCCATCATGACATTGTCACACTGGAAATTCCCTTGGCCTCATGGCAGTGATATGGGTGGAAATCAAATCATGGCTTTCTCAAAATATATTTCCAAAAGAGGTCCCATACCAAAAAGTATTGAAGGTTAAACCCAACGCGACTCTACCAGTGTAGATCCTATAGAGAAAGCTTGGAAGATGGAATCTCTCACCTGTAGGTATATTCAGACACATTGATTTTCCCTTTCTCTCCAGTGGTTTCTGTTCTGCTTGTGAGATTAACGGTGTTTCCAAAGAGACAGTATCGAGGCATCCTCTGGCCTATGACCCCCGTCACTACCTCTCCCGTATGAATTCCTATTGTTATCTACGAAAATAAAAATTGGAACATCTGGGTTATAATTCAATCAGTACTTCACCTAACATTTAACACGCCAAACTCATTATTTCAACTTTCAATCACTTCCAGGTCAACCTTCTCTTTTTCCAGGTGGAAGGCAGTTGGGGTAAATCCAACCCTCTACATTTTGCTCATTATAATGTGACAATTTCTGATTATCCCTGCAAGACCTCTTTTGCCATGCCAATTTGGTAAAGAGAAACCACTTCTGATGCAACACAAAATCTACAAGAATACT
This sequence comes from Tachyglossus aculeatus, assembly GCF_015852505.1. Lineage (NCBI taxonomy): Eukaryota > Metazoa > Chordata > Mammalia > Monotremata > Tachyglossidae > Tachyglossus > Tachyglossus aculeatus. The sequence goes on along the minus strand of NC_052077.1, from coordinate 25,139,520 downwards.
GGAATTTTTTTTAATCCACCCACAATTGGGTTAAAAAGAAGTCAAAACACAGCATTTTACAAACATTAATGACATTAAGCACTATAATGTCTCCGCAAGTTTAGAACAGCCATTGCCCACTATGCAGAGTGCTTAGTACAGTGCCTGACATATGTAAGCACTTAACAAGTACCATTATCATTATTATTATTGATTGGATTACTTAAAGTAGAAATATTTACTAACCTGAACAGACTCTCCATCTACCTGAACCTGGCCAGCAATTTCCATCATGTCCAGCGCCAGGTGACAAATGGATCGGGCGTGGTGGATGCATGGCTCTGGCAGACCACTCACTGTCATATATTTGTCCCCGACAGTCTCCACCTAACACAGTTTAGAGAATCATTAGTACCTCGTACATTCAGACAACTGACAATACCTGTTTGCAATCCATCCTGAATATAAGCGGCTTTCAATAGTCTCCATTCTTTAACTCTCTTAAAACACAATCTGTTCGATGGTTGGTTTTTTTTTGTTTTGTTTTGTTTTTCAACGGTATTTGTTTAGCGCTTACTATGCACCAGGCACTGTACTAAGCCCTACGGCAGACATAAGATAACCACGTTGGATACAGTCCATGTTCCACATGAGGCTCACAGTCTTAATCTCCATTTTACAGATGAGGAATTGAAGTCCCGGGAAGTTAAGGGCTGGGAAGTTAAGTGCGTTGCCCAAGGTCACAGAGTAGACATGTGGCAGACAAGTGGCAAAGCCGGGATCAAAATCCAGGTCCTTCTGACTCCTAGGCTCGTGCTCTATCCACTTGGCCATTTTTCCCAATTTACTACGTACTGATTCTGTTCTGTGCTAAGAAATGGGTAGACACAAGAGAATAATTTCCAACTCAGTCCTGTACCTCACAGGCCTCACAATGAGGAAGACTGGGTATCTTTCTCCATTTTACAAATGAGTAAACTGAGGCCCACAGAAGTTAAATGACTTGTCCAAGGTCACCAAGCAGGCAAGTGGCAGAGCTGGGATGAAATCCCTGGTCTTCTGACATCCAGTCCCACATGCTCTCCACTAGGTTACACTGCTACCTTTTATTGAAAGAAAATGGAGAGTAATTCCGCTGAGATTGGGCACACTGCACATTCACTAAGGTGGCATCCCATAGGAAATTTAGTGATGGGCAGGAGCAGAGGTACATATATTATTCTTCACAAATTGTAACTGAATAGTCTGTAATGAATTTAAATGCAAATCTAAATATTTCTTTGGGAGCAGGAAAAGGAAATCACAATTTTGGGTGGTCTATAAGTTACTGCCTAGCAACTATCCTTAGTTCACAAAAGGCTTGGTTTACATCAGTGACAATAATGAATTTTTGTGTGCTCATCAAATACTGGGTGTTTTACAGCAACTATGCAGCAACTATGACTTATCACGTTGCAAAAGTGGGGAAACGATTTGGTTAACAGTTTAGCCTTACTGAGGAGACTTCATTCTTTCCTAGGTAGATATTTATTCACTAGAAATAAAGAGACTTAGAAGAACTTTAAATGGTTATTCACGAGTCAATAGCATTTGGGGACAAAAATGAGTTCTCCGTTGCGCCTACCCAGCTTTGTGGTTTTCTTTCTGAGACAAAGTGTGTGGTAATTGGTAGGATAATGGTTTCCCAGACCCGCCGAGCTGGATACTTGCTTCTATTAAATGCAATAAGCTGCCTGCAGAGATTTGTTACCCTCAGTGCAAACAACAGCTGAACATTTCATTTCAACCAGAAGTATTGCCAAATGAAATTTTATTACTTTCCAAAGCATCGATTCTGGGCATGAGAAAGTGAAAGATTCCTATCAAGGGAGCAATGATGCAGGAAAGCGGAGACTTTGGCCTTGCCTCCTCTGACTTGAGCAGAGCTTTGTTAGAGTAACTCTACAGGGAAATATCATGACATACAAATCCCAAAGCTTCAGCTCCCAAAATCTACACTTACCTTATAAACGAATGGATTTCTCCGGGAATCGGTCAGAATATCAAATCTGGTGTAAAGGTCATTTAGAAGATTCACAATCTTCATGGCCCCCTCCCCAGATGCATGCTTGCTACAGAAGGCGTTGAACCCAACAATGCCACTGAAGAGGATGGTCACGTTGTCATACCGCTTGGCAGGCACAGGGCGCTTATGTCTCAGCTCATTCGCGACAGAAGGTGGCAGGACAGAATACAGCAGCCTGTCCAGGAAGAAGAGGCATGCGAGAGAAAGTGAGAAAGGGGGAATACTCTGTTTGGTATATCTGCATCTCTTTCAGCCAAGGATCATACTCTGGGAAGATTCAGCGATTAATCCTTTTGAGACTCCTGTGGAGTTTGTGTCAAGTTCTACCATCCTTCTTTTAGAGGTGAGGAAAACAATGTTAAGAAGCTTCAGACATTGGGTCAGTGAGAGCTGAGCTGCTAAGAGAAGCCACGTTTTGCCTTGGAGCATAGAATGCCATCATTTATCTTTAATGCCAGCATCTACCAGGGTTCAAATGATGATATGCAAAATTAGTTTCCAGGTAAATTTCTGAATTGCCACCATGGTGAAATGTGAACATTTCTTTGTTAGCTGTCAGGTGGAAAGAGTGTAGGCCTGGAAATCAGGGGATCTGGGTTCTAATGCCTGTTCTGCTATACGCCTTCTCTGTTATTTTGGACGTCACAACCTTGTTGGGCCTCAGTGTTCTCAGCTGAAAAATGGACATTTTTGTGGTATTTGTTAAGCGCTTACTATGTGCCCAACACTGTTTGAAGCACTGGGATAGGTACAACTTAATTAAGTCAGAAAAAGTCCCCGTCCCGCATGGGGTTCACAGTTTAAGTAGGAAGGACAACAGGTATCCCCATTTTATAGTTGTTACAGCTGCTCTCCCTGTCTCCCTCCCTTATGTAGGAAAAGTAATGAGTCTGATTGGATTCTTTTGAACAGTGCTAAGCATTTATTGACAAGCATCCATGCATGCCTAGCACAAGTGCTTGACAATAAATGCTCAGTACTGTCATTATGAGGTGAGAGGACTCTGGCAAAGTAACAATAAGGTGCAATTAATTGCATGACCCATGGGGCCATGAGCTGCCCTTTTATAAATTCCACCTGTCTGCCCAGGTGTTCTATATATCTAGGAATATTAGATATTTCTGCCTCCTGGATCATTTTTCTTAAAAAAACAAAACAAAGATTTAGTCCACGTCTCCCCAGTCCTCAAAAACCTCCAGTCATTGTCCATCCACCACTGCATCAAACAAAACACTGTTTGTTTTTTTTAAAAAATGGTATTTGTTAAGTGCTTACTATGTGCCATGCACTGTATTAAGCACTGGAATAGATATAAGATAATCAGGTTGGACACAGAGCTTTTGGGAGGTCCAGGAAGCTCTGGATAGAAGGACTCAGACACTGGACATCTGGGTCTCAATTTAAGAGAAATAAGAGGCTGTTCCCAATGTTTTTCATGGCTACAGACTCCAGGAGGCTCCTGGGGATAAACTCACAATTGCTTGAAGTAGGTAAAACAGTAGAATGAAAATGAGCTATTTTGGGACATAAGACATTTCTTCATTCTGAAATTTCTCTGGAATTTTTTACTTTTAGTTGAATTTTAATTAGAAATATTCTAATCCCAGATTTGACTCAAACCTGAAAACAGGTAAAAGGGGAAACTAAGCTCTCATTTCCCCCACCTGCCCTCGCCTCTGCATCACCTATGCATTTGGTTGTATATCCCACGGCACTTATGTATCTATCCATACATGCTCTACAATTTCCCCTATCTGTAATTTATTTTAATGTCTATTTGCCCCTGTAGATTGTTTCCCTCTTGTGGGCAGGGATTGTCTCTATTGCTGTACTGTACTTTCCAAGCACTTAGTAAAGTGCTCAGCACACAGTAAGTGCTCAATAAATATGACTGAATGACTTGAAGTGCAATCTATCAAGTGCTTAGAGTAGTGCTTGTCACACAGTTAGCATTCAACAATTGACAGGTTGACAGGAATCAGAGCGCTGAACAGAAAACTCAAACTGCTACTTAAGAGCAGGAGATAGGGGACTCGCTCACTTCCAGACATCCAGAAAGCCCTGTGTCCTACTGATTATTTTATATCTACCCCAGCTCTTAGAATATTATAAGGGCTGAAAAAATCCCACTATCATTACTATTATTATTGTCACTACTAGTATTATTAGAGCTGGTTAGAAGAGATGGGAGTAGAGCATCCACATTCCCACCCTGACACACAGGGGTCTCCTACCCAGCCAGGTCTGAAGACTACAGTTTAGAGGTGCAGGAGCACAGCCTGAATGGACAAAAATGTATGAAGACTAAGGATGAGATTTTAAGCAGCTAAGGCTTTGTGGCTAGTGGCACAGTCTATAGCCTGTGGGCTGCAGAGTTTCCTCTGTCGGCCAAGAGATGTCACTGGAACATTTTCTACTTTTCCAGCTCAGACTCCAGTCCAGAAGGAGTGTCTGCCATCATTCTGCTCTGACACAGCCCGCAGTCTTTGGGGCTCAATGTTCAAGTACTGGCACTGTGTCTTACTAGTTGCACAGCTGGTTTTTTCAAACAGAATAGTTGGCATTTTTGAATGTAAGTTTTTGTTTATATGGTTCCTGAGAGCATCCGGGAACCAGTTCTGTGTGTTCATACGAGGCCGGTAACTCGCAAGGTGCAGGTAAGTAGAATGCGGTTTGAGTGAAATTGATTTTCCCACAGTACATGGATGATAATAACAATAATAAGAAGAAGATCAACAGCGGCATTTATTAAACACTTACTGGGGGCCAAGCGCTGTACCAAGAGCAGGGTTAGGTACAAACAGATCAGGCACAGTCCCTGTTCCACCCGAGACTAAGTGGAAGGGAGAACAAGTATTTAATCATCATTTTTGCAGGCTTGTCCAAGGTCCTAGAGCAGACAAGTAGTCCAGTGCTCTTTCCACTAGGCCACCCTGCCTCTGGATTTGTAGGCCAGACCCAGAAGCCATATACTGTGCTCCACTGTTTGGACTCATGGAAATTTCAGCTAATGAATCAGTGATACTAAAAGACAAAACTGCTACTTGTCCTCAAGGAATTTCACTGCTTTCCTCTGGGTTCTACTGGAGAGCACTGCCTGAGGCTCCATCCTCAGTATGATCTGGCCCTGCAGGGTCCTTGCCCTAAACTCAGCTCATGCTAGCCTCAGACACACCGCAGGACCAGGAAGGGGCCTGTGCCTCACTTTCGGGAAGCAGAGAAAAGACCGCAATGCATCTTAGGCCCTGTAGTCTCAAATGGTTCCCAAAGATAGCCATTAGCCTCTAAATCTGAGTCCAGATTGATTTAAGTGTGCTAAGTCAGTGGTCATAGGAATCACATTCTGACCCATGATGGGGAAGAGCTCTAATATGTTATAAATTGCATTGTACTCTCCCAAGTGCTCGATCATCATCAGCACTTGGGAGAGTACAATACAACCGGGTTGGTAGTTCTATTCCCTATCCACAGCGAGCTTAAATTCTAGAGGGGGAGACAGACATTAACATACAAAGTTTATAATATATAGTGCATAGATATGTTTGTAAGTGCTGTTGGGCTGAGGGTGGGGCAAATATCGAATGCCCAAAGGTCACAGATCTAAGTACATACATAACACAGACGAGAGAGAGGGCCAGGGAAAAACAGGTCTTAATTGGGGAAGGCTGACTGATTGACTTCAGCCCACAGCACTGACTTAGGGATACAGCAGTCGTTTATACTGAAACACAAAGGGGGACCACCTTCTTGTTAACCCTGAATCAGGCAGTGTTAAAACTCTTTTTGTTAAATTCTACTTGTCTGTCAGAAGGCAACCATAATTGGTGGCTATAAAAAATAGTCTTCAGAAAGACCAAAAAGCACAAAGCACCCTTTTAAATTAGGGCACTGTTATGAAAAGAAAATCTCTTCCTCTCAAATGTTACACTTTTTTCTACATTAATTTACACAAGGGAGGCAAAATTCCAATAATCTAAAATAATGAATTTTGCCCCCTTACAGCAACTCTTGTAAATGACAACACCTGTGGATGCACTTGGCTAGCACAGCTTCAGGCAAAAATGTTTTGGCAAATTATCCTGGTTCTACCTTGCTTAACCTAAAACAATATTTGCTTACTTTTGGGCAAAAAGACAATCTAGCCAGGGTTATTCCAGAGGCTCAGTACTCACAAATAGGTGCTGGGACCAGGATCCAATCAAGGCCCTAGACTCAGACTTAGTGGTCTATGACTTTCTACTCAGGTTGAAGGTCAATTTCCACCAGATCCATCACACTACACTCACAATACAGCGAACAGTAATAGCCCTCAGCTTAGATGGGCATTCATTCTTACGTATCTGTCTTTTTCTTTTCATCTTCCAGAGCTCTCAGAGTAAGTTGCAGTCTGTCTGTCAGGATTTCCAGTTCTTGAGTCAGCTTGTACTCTTCTCGGAACTGCTCTCCCAAAAGGACAAGATCTCGCGTGGCATCATGCAATGGGATGTCACTCAAGTACAGACCTCTCCTTGTCAGATCGTCCAGATTCATCACACTATTACACATGGGGAAAGCAGTGAACATTAGACCCATCTGGTCCAAGTGACACTCCAGAAGGCGACACCAAACTATTGCATGAGGACAGGAGGAGGGAGGATGGGGAGACCTGCTGCCTACACTAGACTTAGGCATATTGTTGATGTATTTTCGGTTCATTTCCACAAACATAAATTGTATAAATGAAAGACAACTTTTGCTGAATTTTCCCCTTCCATAAAAGACTTATATGTCAGTGCATAGGGATCCTTGCTGGATGCTCTTAGGAAGAGTATCTGGAGATCAAGACCTAATACGAGGGTGTCAGTTCACACAAAAATGCCAGAAGTCTACACAGTTCATGGGAATGGACCCTCTCTGAATGCTGAAATCATCTGGTTGAAAATGGCACTTAAACCTCTATTTTCCAGGTGTTAACACAACAGCTTCTCCTTCCCTCCTACCCAGAAAAATATTTTGATTAGTGGATAATCAAATATTCTAATGTGCTAGATGTGTGATTAAATACAGCAAAATCAGACCCTGGAAAAAACAGCATGCGGAACTTTACAGTTGCCTTTGATCTTTTTCCCAATCTGAGGTCATTGAGCAGGCTGATGGAAGATGTAAAGTAAAGGGGAGCCAGGCACTTCGCTTCCTTGTGACCATATCCAATCCTGCCATTTGTCACCAGAACTAAATAACTTATTAGGTAATGAGGGGGAAGGGTAGTAGGCCAAGGGGTGTGCCTGGAAACGACTGGAAATAGTTCCACAAAAAGTAGAAACCCCTAAGGTTCAGAAGAAAAACATGTCACAGATCCACAGCTCTTAGGTTATTGTGCTAGTTGAACTCAAATCTCTTCATATTTATCAATTTCATAAGCCAAATTGCACTATCATAGGTGTGATCATTCTTCTGTCACTTGGAGAGAAAGCTAAGGCACACCTCCATAGAGAGATTACTACAGTTCAGGAGTCAAACTGCAGTTGTGTTTACCTTGGAGAACACAGGAAAAGAATGCTATCAGCTTCAGGTAAATAGATCATTTGACCTTTTAGACGCAAGCAGCTGATCTCAGTCCCAGTCAATTCATCTTCGCATTCTAGCTTCTCCACATCCAACAATCCTTCCTTAATAAGACAAGACAGGGCAATAAGCAAACACCTGAGAGGTTCACCTCATTCCCAAGAAATACTGGGCACAATTGCACTACAGAAGTAAGCCCTAAATTCATCTCATCCATTTCTAATGCAAACCACCTTAAAACTGTTATTGATTCTACACTGTGAGCCCACTGTGGGCAGGGACTGTCTCTATATGTTGCTTAACTGTACTTCCCAAGTGCTTAGTACAGTGCTCTGCACACAGTAAGCACTCAATAAATACGATTGAATGAAAGAATGAATTAGCAATAAACATTCAGTAATATGCTTCTGATTTTCTGGAGGGAAGTTGTTCTCTCTACCCTCTGGGGTCCATTTATTGGGTCCTGTGAAGCTGCAAGGGTAGAATTCAGCTATGGCTACTTATCATCTTCTGAATAAATCAACAATACTGCTTTTTAACTTATCCTTGAGTTTTATCACACCTCTATACCATTATCAACCACTCTGTTGTAGTCACATTTTCTGCTCATTTTCTCTTCATGACTTCTGGTTAAGCATGATTTTTCTCACCAAGTGGAGTAAAATTTTGATTACCTTGCTTCTGAGCACAAAAACCGTGTTGATGTGTGAAAGGATCCCATGGAAGCTAACATCTATATGAGGTCGCACGAGAGAGAAAACGGACAAAAGGCTGCAATTCCCGGGCTGAAGCTAAAATGTGGGAAAGAAGCAAAGATCAGGTTCAGAGTTATAAACACATATATACATATACAAACAGAGTTATAATTCTATTTATTCTGTTGGTATTGACACCTGTCTACTTGTTTTGTTTTCTCTTGTCTGTCTACCCCTTCTAGACTGTGAGCCTGTTGTTGGATAGGGACTGTCTCTATATGTTGCCGATTTGTACTTCCCAAGTGCTTAGTACAGTGTTCTGCACACAGTAAGTGCTCAATAAATACGATTGAATGAACGAATGAGTCAAAACCAAATACAGTGAGAAAAAATACTGTTGGTAGAGGACCCAAACTTCACCTATAAATTCTTTTAAGTGATAGAAAATTCTTTGTCATTGGATATGATTATTTGATCTTCCAAAAAGCCACCTGGGCCATTATTTACAATCCATACTGTGCAGTCTGACCATGGGCTTTGTGGGATACCAGCACGTGACCTTGGTTGGAAGTCATTATTTGGAAAATAAATTATGATCCCCAAAGACAACAAGCTTGCTCAAGCACAAACACTCACAGCATCTCCCCTAAACGTCAGTGTATTTGGGTATAGGTTTGCTCATACAATTCTTCTACCCCTGAGAAGCAGCATGGCCTAGAGGCCGGGAGTCAGAAGACCTGGTTCTAAGTCCATCTGCTCTGTGCTTTTAGACAAGTCACTTAACTTCTCTATGCCTCATCTATAAAATGGGGATTATGACTTGAGAGTTCCACGTTTCCAACCTGACTGACTTGTATCTACCCCAGTGCTTAGTACAGTGCATTAACAACTACTCTTAAAAGAAAAAAAAACCTTCAATCAGGAAAAGGAACTTTGTGGAAATCACTGGGAGAAAACAGGAGAGATTACGCAATCAAAAATAATTATAATGATGGCATTTACTAAATGCTTCCTATGTGCAAAGCACTGTTCTAAGTGCTGGGACAGATACAAAGTAATCAGGTTGTCCCACATGGGGCTCACAGACTTAATCCCCATTTTACAGATGAGGTAACAGGCACAGAGAAGTTAAGTGACTTGCCCAAAGTCACCCAGCAGACAAGTGGTGGAGCCAGGAATTGAACCCATGACCTCTGACTCCAAAGCCCTGGCTCTTTCCACTGAGCCATGCTGCTTCTCTAAGGAGGAGAGTCTAGTTTTATACCTCATGTGACAAACATGCTACTGTCCATGATTTTAAAGTTAGATTTAAACATTTTTCCCTTCTCCACTCCCAATTCCCAACCCCAGGAAGTGCTTGTAGTTGATTTAAATTCCTGATCTAATATAGCTGCTCCTGGACTATTCCTGGTAAAAGACAAGTGCCCCCAGGGACACTATTGGTTTTCATTCTTTTTCACTACAGGCTATGCAGGAAATCAAAAACAGAGAGGGAAAAATTCACCTTAGGCCAAATAACAGTTTATATAGAGTAACATATTTTATATAAATGCATCTAATATGCCAGACACTAAAGATAACCACTAGAGCTTTGTGTAATAATCTGTTTATAAAATTTGAGGGATAATCCTTTACTGTCCCATGGTCTTCTAAGATACTCTTACCTGAGGGAGAACTCTGTAAATGGCATTGCCACATTGAGTGACCACCAGATCCCTGTCGAATATTATATGAAAAGGGAAAGCTTTGCAGAAAGTGTAAGGACTGATGCGTGACTCTTGGGTACCGTTTTCTTCAAATCTGTCAAGGTCTTCATAAAAGTCTTCCTCCTTAGACTCCTTTTCTTCAATCAAAAATTGGGTATGGTCGCACTCTTCATTCCTCTGTTGAATGACCTGGGGAAAAAGCAGAAGTCATATTTTGATGTAGCATAAATTGCAGGTAAATTCACAGGACAAAGTTAATGATGTAATACTAAAAACACTCTGTATTTGAATAACACCCAGTTCTCCTTTACAATATGAGGACTGCATTCTTACAGAACCCTGAATTACCATAGCCTCACACTTTAGTATTTAGCCTATACTAAAAGTGTGCACACAACCTTTTATTCTAGGTCTATGTCATGCTGTATTCTGACAGTCAAACACTGCCAAAAGAATGTTAGGTCAATGGTCAGGAGGATCTGTTTGACATGGAGGTGGATATGGGCAACCACTGGAGTTTTATGAGGAGCGGGCTGACATGTCCTGAAAGTTTCCGTAGAAAAATGATTTGGGTAGCAGAGTGAAGTATGGACTGGAGTGGGGAGAGATAGGAGTCTGGGAGGTCAGCCCCGAAGCTGATCCAGGCAAACAGGATGAGTGATTGTATTAACATTGGTAGCAGTTTGGATGGTGAGGAAAGGGCAGATTTTAGCAAGGCGGTGACGGTGGGCCCGAAAGGATTGGGTAATGGATTGTATATGTGGGTTGAATGAGAAAGAGGAGTCAAGGATAACATCAAGATTGTGGGCTTGTGGGACAGGAAGAATGGTGGTGTCATCTACAGTGATGGGAGAGTCTCGGGGAGGACAGAGTGGTACGTATCTACCTAACTCTGTTGTATGAGTACTCTCCCAAGTGCTTAGGATAGTGCTCTGCACACAGTGAGTGCTCAGTAAATACTATTGATTGATTGCACTGTACTCTCCCAAGCACTTAGTACAGTGTTCTGCACAAAGTGCTTGCTAAGTACAACTTATTGACAGACACTAAATAAATTACTGGTAGGGAAATGGAAGAGAATAAGGATATGTACACAATTGCTGTGGGACTGGGGCTCAGTGTTGAGGACTGGTGTTCACGTGTTTGTGTGTGTTCATGAATAGGTTTCACACTCTTAGAGTCTTCATGTTTTTTTTGTGTAGCTGGTTTGCTACTTCAGTCAATTTGTCAAGGTGTCACGAGATGTGTTCAGCACGGCCCTTCAACGCTGACCTGATGTGACAATGTGTGAACATTTGGAACAGACTCAGTTTAAGGCTTCAAGTGCCCTAACTCCCTCCAGTAGCTGATCAGAGGGGCTCTGAGAATGTGTATTCTCCGTGTGTGTGTGTGTGTGTGTGTGTGTGTGCGTGCACTCATAAAGATGGATGCAAAGTGACAGAGGTTGTGATTTGTGACTTTTCTTACCTATCCTCAGTTCATAGTCACCTAAACACAACTGGGGATTAAAACATACCTCTCCTCAAACTAATTATATCAAGTGAGAAATGGCAGAACCAAGTGAAAATTTCAGAAGAATATTGTGGGAAGGTGATCCTCTATCAAAGAGCAGCATCAGCCCTGATAAATCTGGGAAGCAAGATTAATCCTCCAAAAGCCTAAGAAAGCCCAAGATAGTGTCATCTCTGAGAAGACCATCACCATAACAACAACAATGCAAATCAGGACAAGTCTCCTATGGATTTCAGAGATTTAAACCTCATTTCTCCATCCAGTGAGAATTTCACCCTGCTTAGATAAGAAATCATATTGAAAAAGATCATACTTTTAAATTGGGCCTTAATTTAAGGACAAATTGCTTCCATTATTTTTCAAAATCCCCGATGTAACACATCCTTTGGATACCATAATACATTAGTCTTGTTAGTTCACTGTCATGTTCTATGGACTGGTTTCTGAGAAGATGCAAATTTCTCCTAAACTGAAGCCCAACAATTTTCACAATCATCAGTGAACTTTTACCCTTAACATGGCAGACGATTCCTGACTTGAAAACGAACTATCCTTGGGCAGCTCAAAAACTCATCATGAACATGTTAACAACAATTATTCTTCTGACACATTTCCCACACTTCTCTTCTCACTATAATACATATCTTTCTCTCAAGATGCAAAATATGAGCCCACAGTGACAAATGTTCAGGCAACTGTAAAGAAAATCATTTACAATGCATATTTTAGCAAAATATTATTGCACATTTCTTGCATTGAGTTTCTTTCCTCTAAAGCAGTGGTTTTCAACAAGTGGGTTAGCAACTAAGGAACTGTACTTGAATCATAACCCTTTCAGCACTTGATATTCACCCCCATCCTCAGCCCCACCAGCACCTCACATGTACATATTCATAATTTATTTATTTATTTTAATGTTTGTCTCCCTCTCTAGGCAGCAAGCATCCCTGTGGGCAGGGAATGTCTCTGCCAACTCTGTTGTACTTCACTTTCCCAAGCGCTTAGTACAGTGCTCTGCACAGCTAAGAACTCAATACATACAATTGACTGATTGAAACGTGTTGGGAGGCCAGTGGAGGCGGGTTCACTTTGTCATTGCCTCTGTTGCTCCTGTTCTTGTGCCTGCATGCCTCTCTCCCTGATGCCTGCATGCCTCTCTCCCTGACTCTGTCTCTTTTACCCTTCAAATGTCATGAAACCCTAAGTTTCTCATTAACTCTAAATCTGGGCTGCAAAATGAGTCCTTGATTTCCCTAGCTCTCCAGAATGGCTGACCAGATGATGATTGCAGAGATGCTGGGTCGCAGGGGTCATGTAATGGCATCTCTCCTGTCTCTCCCATCCCAGCAGTCTGTGCTGGAGGTGCCCAGGCTGCCGGCCTCCCAGGGAGGACACAATTCCATCTACCTGCTTCACACAGAGGCCAACATTTCATTAAAAACCAGACTTAATTTTCTGCAGGCTTCATCAACATATTTCTACATCAACACTGTATGTAGAAATGGTTACTTGGTGACAGTAAATAAACCAACCGCAGGAAAAAAATAAATAAAACCACTGAAGCTCTGGGGTTTGATGCTGGCAGGGCATTAGCCAAGAATCCCCCATCCAATTTGTCCTCTGATAGATAGTGATGGTGGAGTGCTTTTTCTAATTTGGCTCCAATCCCTGCTGTAATCCACTTACAAAGAAATCCTGCAGCTCTACAGGAAATGCCAAATAAATGTCTCTAGTCCATGAATACCCATGTAATCACTAGCCGAGGCAATTGGCATCTGGGCTTTGCTTTACAGTTCTCTGTGCTTGCCGGTTTAGCATTCCTCATAATGATTATGGTACCCTGCTAAGCACTTACTACGTACAAAGCACTGTACTAAGTGCTGGGGTAGATATAAGTTATCAGGTTCGGCACAGTTTCTGTCCCACCTGGGCCTCACAGTCCTTCTAGACTGTGAGCCCGTTGTTGGGTAGGGGACCGTTTCTAGATGCTGCCCGATTTGTACTTCCCAAGCGCTTAGTACAGTGCTCTGCACACAGTAAGCACTCAATAAATACAACTGAATGAATTAATCCCCATTTTACAAATGAGGTAACTGAGGCCCATGGAAGTTAAGTAACTTGCCCAAGGTCACACAGCAGACATGTGGTAAGGTCAGGATTAGAACTCAGGGTCCTTCTGACTCCCAGGCTTGTGCTGTATCCACTAAGGCACACTGCTTCTTATAGCACCTGCAGTCAGTTGTGACATGTAGCATTCTGAATCTAGTGATTTAACATCTTAGAGTTGCAAGCAAGTGATAAAATGGGATGAAATGAGTTACCCTGGGAAAGAAGTGACTGTTTGAAATTCATCATTAGCTAATGGCTATAGTGCAGGCTAAAAGGCCTGGATCTGATTATCACAGTTATTATGGTATTTACTAAACACTTACTATGTGTCAAGCTCTGGGAAAGATTAAATCAGGTCGGACACAGTCCCTGTCCCACATGGGGCTCACAGTCTAAGTAGGAGGGCGTATAGGCATTGAATCCCCAGTTTACAGAGGAGGAAACTGAGACACAGAGAAGTGAAGTGACTTGCCCAAGATCACAAAACAGCCAGTCAGAAGGGAGCAAATAAGAAGGGTGTGTGGCTGTCACCCCATCATCAGTAATATTTACTGAGCACCTACTGGGTGCAAAGTACTGTATTAAACTCTTAGGAAAGCACAATAGAATTAGTAAATATGATCCCTACCCTCAAGGGGGTTAAAAACAAGTGGGTGAGACAGACACTAAAATAATTCCCAAATATTTCAAAGGCCTTGAGATTCCTAAAATAAGGATATTATGTAGACTATAAGATCATAGTGGGCAATGCCAAATCTATTTCTAAAACCTAGGACAAATGGACGTTTAATAAACATTTTTGAAGACGCTAATGATAGAAACAAACCAGATCCAGTCTAGATTTTCACTCAAGGAAATGTTGTTATGCATGTTCATACCTGTTACAGTTAGTCATGCAAGAGACATGGATTCATTCATTCAATCATATTTATTGAGTGCTTACTGTGTGCAGAGCACTGTACTAAGTGCTTAGCACTGTACTAAGTGTCACTCTAATTCAGATGCCCTGGGCTCCCTAGAGTTTAAAGGCAATACAGCCCACCACTGTAAACACAAGGGCTAAATTTAAATACTATCTTTGTCACAAACTACAAGCATAATCATTAGAGAAATTGGCTACACCTTCTATGTCACAGTTTCCTTAGTCTCAGAAAGACAGGGAGCATATGTAATTAACTCTATTTCCCAGAGTGATTCTAAGGGAAAAATGAATGATTTATCACTTCACACATTCAATGATCTACATAAATGCTCAACAGATTGCTTGTTTGAAATATAAATTATAACGTAGAGGTTGTCAAAGTACAAGGGCCTGACGTTTTATGAAATGTGTCTGATGAAATAGGTCTGTAAACTGTGAATCCACTGTTTGGGACATCAACAGATTCTGGGGACTCTTGACACTTCTGGTAAGAAATTTCCAATCATCATCGTCATCAATCGTATTTATTGAGCGCTTACTGTGTGCAGAGCACCGTGCTAAGCGCTTGGGAAGTACAAGTTGGCAACATATAGAGACAGTCCCTACCCAACAGTGGGCTCACAGTCTAAAAATCCAATATCCTCTCTGTGGTTCTAACGTCTATCCATATTCCTACCAGTTCTCTTATGGAACCGTACCTTCATGTCAATTTCTGTGCCATGGATCTGTTGAGCCACCGTTTTGATGATCCCAATGACAATATCTTGGAGTCCTTCTCTCTCAGAGTAGTAATGCAGGATGAGTCCTTTGCCCTTTTCAGCATCGGTGCACCTAAAGGAAGGTGCCCTCATACCTGGATAGATGGTAGCCAGGTGGTCATGCAGAGCGTCCAGGTTCTATAATGAGGAAAGAAATAAAATGAGGTCCAGCTAGATGCCACCTCTCATTGGTTAACAATAACAATGACAATTGGTTGACTGTTCTAAATGCTGGGATACATACAAGTTAATCAGGTATGACACAATCCCTGTCTCACATGGAGCTCACAGTCTTAATCCCCATTTTACAGATGAGGTAACTGAGGCAGAGAAGAGCTAAGTGACTTGCCCCAAGGTCACACAGCAGACATGTGGCAGAGCCAAGATTACACTTATGACCTCTAACTCTCAGGGCTCCTGCTCTTTCCACTAGTCACCACATTAGGTCAGAGTCTTAATCCCCATTCTACAGACGAGGGTAGTAGACTCAGAGAAATGAAGTGACTTGCCCCAGGGTCACACAGCAGAAAAAATGATGCAGCTGGGATTAAAACCGAGTTCATTCTGATTTCCAGGCCCATGCTCTGTCCACTAGGCCAGCTGCTTCTCAACATTTTTCAAACTTTGTTTTATTTCCCCACAGTCAAGCAGGAAGGAGGCACTGAGTGTCGCATCTTTTAAGTTCTTTCTGACCTTATTCCTCATCAAGATTATAGCTACATTTTCCAAAGAAAAGAAACCACTGTAAAAGATATTTAAAGTCCCAGGACATGTATTTATTGGCATGTTCCCATGCCATATCTAACTTCTGAGGAGTAGCATGGCCTTGTGGAAAGAGCATGAGCCTGGGAATCAGAGGACTGATTCCCTAATTCTGGCTCTCCCACTTGCCTGCCTTGTGACCCTGAAAAAGTCACTTAACTTCCCTGTGCCTCAGTTTCCTCATTTGTAAAAAAAATGGAGATTCAATGCCTGTTCTTCCCCTCCTACAGAGAAGCAGCATGGCTTAGTGTTAAGAGTGTGGCCTTGGGAGTCAGAGGTCGTAGGTTCTAATCCAGGCTCCGCCACATGTCTGTTGTGTGACTTTGGGCAAGTCACCTCACTCTCTGTGCCTCAGTTCCCTCATCTGGAGAAATGGGGATGAAGACTGTAAAACCCCACGTGGGACAACCTGATCACCTGTATCCCCCCCAGTGCTTTAGAACAGTGCTTGGCACATAGTAAATGCTGTAACAACTACCATTATTATTATTATTAGACAGAGAGCTCTATGTGAGACAATGACTGTGTCCACCCACTCTCTCTCCCGCTTCCTTCTGCATCACCCTTGCACTTGGATTTGCACCCTGTATTCACCTGTACCTCAGCCCCACAACAATTATGTACATAGCCATAATCCACAATTTATTTATTTACATCAATGTCTGCTTCCCCTTCTAAACTGTAAGTTTATTGTAATCAGGGAATGTGTCTACCAACTCTGTTACACCTGATACCCTCCCAAGCGCTTAGGACAGTGCCCCTGCACACAGTAAGTGTTCAATATACCCGACTGATTCATTGCTTGACCAAGAGCTTAACAAATATGATAATAACACTAAAAAAGTACTAAAGGGAAAAACTGTTAAACCACAATGGGTAGGACTGATTTTTTCTCTTCAAATTCTAATTACCCCATTTCCCTAGGAACAAGGTTTCTAATGTTAATTATAATAAAGTGGTATTAGTTAAGCGCTTACTATGTGACAAGCACTGTACTAAATGCTCGAAGGCATCCAGGCCAAGCTGGTTATGAATTCAGAACCTTTTTCCTCCCCCGTGGGAAAAAAGGTCACAGCATCTGTTGAGACCATTAGTGATCGGCCACATGATCCAAGATGCCTGCCTCCCAGAATAAACAGACCCCCAAGCTTGGTCTGAGGGCCCCACCAATCCCAAAACCCAAGACCTCTGTGATCTGGAGCTCAGAGATTCAGAGCCCCCTAACTAATCCTCATTAAGCCACAGTGAGACAAGTTACCAGCATAGGGCAGAGGGGCAACAACCAACACACAGCAGTGGCATTTACCCAGCCCAACCTTACTGCACCCTGCACTATTAGCCTCTTTTTTACGGTATTTGTTAAGTGCTCACTATGTGTCAAGAAATGTCCTAAGCTCTGGAATAGCCCATTGGTTGGGTAGGGACTGTCTCTATCTGTTGCCAAATTGTACTTTCCAAAGTGCTTAAGTACAGTGCTCTGCACACAGTAAGTGCTCAATAAATACAATTGAAAGAAACGTTAATCAGGCCAGATCCAGTCACTGTCCCACATGGAGTTTCACAGTCTTAGCAGAAAGAAGAAGAGGTACTGAATTCCCATTTTTGCAGTTGAGGAAACTGAAGCCGACAAGAAGCTAAGTGACTTGCCCAAGGTCACTCAGCAGACAGTGGCAGACGCCCGAGATTAGAACCCCAGGTCCTCCTGGTCCCAGGCCCGTGCTTTATCCACTAGGGCTCACTGCTTCCCGGAGGTCAGGGGAAGGAGGATCATATGCTTCGCATAAGCCTAGAGATGACAATCAAGCTCCTTGGCTTCATGCAATTATGTTATCTCACCATGGGGAAGAGAAAAATATGGCGTAATTATTGTAACCCTTCTGGGTTTCTAACTGCCCAAGATTTAAAATAAAGACAACAATGAAAAGATTTGAATTAATTTTCCCAACTGATATTTGTAAAAAACGAATTCTTCCATGTAAATATTTCACAGGATCCACACATTTTACTTTGTGGGTTCAAGTAGAAATGGATGGGCTATCTCCACCTTCATATTACATCGTATTACCATCATAATCTCTTTCGTTTCACAGTCTCTTAAATTCACATTATAAATCATGAGCTCTTCCTTTTCTGTGGTAATTTGATGTAGGAGTTGCTACAGAACTCCAAAAACATATCACACTCCCGGGGATTCTTGTTTCACATTACTTGTGGCAACATAGCCTATGAAATATATCGTACTATTGACTTTTACCTATTGAATTTAAACTGGCAAGTAAACTGCTTTACTGAAGCATCTAAGTCCTTAATACCACTTGAGTGTAGTATTGACTTTTTTCTTGGAGTAGTTCCCTACCATAAAGCACTCTTGGGACTTCTTTAGTTTCCATTCTCCTCTCCCCCACACCTCTCTTTCCTTTCTCTCACCTCTCTCTCTCTCTCCTCCCTCTCCTTTTTCCTTCTCTTAGCAGTTTGGTGATCACTGGCAGCCTTGCATTCTACACTGGGGTATTCACCTCACTAGAAAAACAATTTCTGGTGCGTGGGCTGTGGAACAGATAATTTCTGGCACATTCTCTCAGAGGCAAAAAACAAGGAAACCTTAGACGGCTGGTTTATGAAAGTGCCAGCTGAAGATAAAGACAACTGCACACTCTAATAATAATAATAATAATGGCATTTGTTAAGCTCTTACAATGTGCAAAGCACTGTTCTAAGCGCTGGGGAGGATACAAGGTGATCAGGTTGTCCCACGTGGGGGCTCATAGTCTTAATTCCCATTTAACAGATGAGGGTAACTGAGGCACAGAGAAGTTAAGTGACTTGCCCAAGGTCACACAGCTGACAATTGGCAGGAGATGCAGGGCAGAACACCAAATTTTCCCAGATGTCCTCCCTTTCCTGTGCCAATCCGGCAGTGTAGGGATAGGGAGGCCAAAGAAAACACCAACAAAAAGAGAGAAAACTTTAGAATTTCAGTACAATATAGTAAAATATGGGCCATTTCAGCTCATTATTTTAGTCTCCTCTACAGCTTTAAAAATAGGACGTAAAGCTTGAAAGTGGGAACCTTTGGGACAATCAGTTCGCCATGGGTGTGTTTCTACTATATTCTAATGAATGTATTTAATAAGCACTTATGCCTAGTGTTTGTCTTCGTCTGCTAGATTTAAGCTTCTCTAATTAAATCAATTATTCATATTTATTGACACATTGTGTAAGAGAGCTCTGTATTAAGCCCTTCAGAGAGTACAATAGAGTTGGTAGACATGTAAGCCGCATATTGGGCTAACAGTCTAGAGTTAGGGATCACACCTATTAAGTCTATTGCATTCTCTCAAGTGCTTAGTGCAGTGCCCAGCATTCAGTAGGTGCTCATTATTTACCTTTGATTGACTGATTACTCGAAGTCCATTCAGATTCCTAATAATTCATTACGCGAGCTCTTCTGATTTTCTGAGGCACTTTTCCTGTTCCCATAACTGATTTCAATTTTAATTTTTTTGATGAGGGAAGGTTTTAATTTATTTACTTTAATGTCTGTCTCCCCCTCTAGATTGTAAACTTGTTGTGGGCAAGGTGGATGTGCCTTAATGTTATATTATGCTCTCCCAAGCACTTAGTACAGTGATTTGCACCCACACTAAGTACTCAATAAATACGCACTGACCTGATCATGATTGAGGTTGGACACAGTCCAAAGTCCCCAGGTGGGGATCAAAGTCTTAATTCTCATTATTACAGAAAGAGGTAACTGAGGCATAGAGAAGGTAAGTGACTTGTCCAAGTTCATGCAGCAGACGGATTGCAGATCTGGAATTAGAACACAGTTCCTTCCGACTCTCGGCTTGTGCTCTATCCACAAGGCCACACTGCTTCTAATGGGTGTTTTAATTTAGCTTCTCAGTCTACTTCCTTTCCACTTTTGTGTCACCTCTGCACTTGAATTTGTGACCTTTGAACACTTGATATTCACCCCAACCTCAGACCCATAGCACTTTACGTACATATCCATAATTTATTTTAATATCCACCTCCCCCTCTAGACTGTAAACTCCTTGTGAGCAGGAGTTGTATTGAACTCTCCAAGGCCCTTAGTGCAGTGCTCTGCACACTGTAAGCGCTAAATAAGTACCATTGGCTGATTCTCAGTGACCTGACTTGATTTTCTCATGTCTTCCAAATGCAAAGCACGTGTGCTCTCTCTTCAGAGCTACCAAAATCCAAGAGCTGAGAACAATTTGTGACCTAAGCCATTGTGGAGAAAGAGCTATTCAAATCTTGGGAAACTAATTGCAATTCCAGATGTTGGATGCTATTATTAGAGTTGAGGGAACCAAGCAGTGGTTAGGTTACTTGCACCCTTGAGAATTTTAGTTTGAGAGGATGATACTAGTATGAGTTTATTCAAGGACAACGAATGAATCACAGAATAGTTTTATGAAGTTCAAACTACTCTCCCCACTGCCCTCTTCCCCGCTTCCTCCACGCACCCACCCAAAGTCAGGGAAATTAGGGCAAGCAAGCAGCAAGAGTGCAAGAGAAAGAGGGTGCAGGAGACTTCTCCTCTCCCAAGTAGGGAAGTGGAAGCCAATGTTGCCCACTTTAAATTTACTGGTTTAGGTCTTCCCATTGTGGACCCTTTCCTCTTCCACTGACAGAAATATTCAGGAGCAAGGGGAGATGGAGGTTCTTCCTCCGCCAATTTCCCCTTCTTCCCTCCGAGGCATCCACCCCCCTCCACGCCTGACCTCTTTCCATCCCAAATTCACTTCTTTCACCCCCGCACTAGCTACCTTCAACACCCCCATAAATCATACTGTGCTTCAGAGAAGCTGTGAACTGACCTTAGATGGGGATGGGGATGCTGCCACTGCTTCTTTATTTATTTATTTACTTTAATGGTATCTGTTAAGCACTTTCTATGTGCCAGGACACTGTACTAAGCAATGGGGTAGATACAAGCTAATCAGGTCTGGACACAAGTACATGGTCCCCACATAGGGATCAGTCCAATCATCAGTTTACAAATGAGGTAACTCGGGGACAAAAATTTAAGTGATTTTTGCCTAAGATCACACAGCAGACAAGTAGCAGAGTAGGAATTAGAACTCAGGTCCTTCTGGACTCCTAAGCCCCGTGCTTTATCCACTAGATCACAGCTGCCTTTTAAACTCAGGAGCAAATAAGTAGAATCTGTAATAATGAGGGTTGCTACAGAAAGCTAGAGCAACTGCTACAGAGGGCCCATGGTCTGTCTCCTCCCCACTAACCCCCCGTCTCCACAATCCCTTCCCTCCACAGCCTAAATTGAGGGAGCTGGGGCAAGCATACACAACAAACCAACTTTCTTTTGCAGGGAGGCAAACAGTCTTACCTTATTAAAAGGGCAATCAATAGATTTGTACTTCCCAAGTGCTTAGTAGAGTGCTCTGCACACACTAAGCGCTCAATAAATACAACTGAATGAATGAATAACAGATGAAACGGAAAACACTGCTTCTTACTAGATGAAAATTCAATCGGTGTAGCAATGTTATTTCAGAAAATTTGCTCATTTTCAATTGAATTTTCACGTAGCAAGAGGGATTGATTTCTGTTCATATGCTGGAAAATGAGGCAAATTTTTCTTGAAATACATTTTCCACTAACATTTATGAATTTCATTGCAGGCAAAAGGTCATCAGTTTTGGTCATCAGGTCCTGCTTTGGGAACCAACCAATTACAGTCTTGTGTCTTATAAAAAAATTGTAGGGCTTAAATTGGTGGGGACTTCCAGGGACTTTTTAGGAGGGGTGCCCTGGAATAAAGAAAAAGAGTGATTCATTGACTGATGTGAGAGCAGGGGGTTCAAGTTCACATTCTGGCTTGTTAGTCACTAAGGAAGACCTTCCCAGGACTGAGCCCTTCCCTCCTCTCCTCTCGTCCCTCTCCATCCCCCCATCTTACTTCCCTTCCCTTCCCACACGCACCTGTATATATGTTATATGTTTGTACATATTTATTACTCTATTTATTTCGTTTATTTATTTTACCCTTGTATATATCCATTCTATTTATTTTATTTTGTTAGCTATGTTTGGTTTTGTTCTCTGTCTCCCCCCGCTTTTAGACTGTGAGCCCACACGCTGGGCGAGGGACTGTCTCTATATGTTGCCAATTCTGTACTTCACACCCAAGCGCTTAGTACACTGCTCTGCACACAGTAAGCGCTCAATAAATACGATTGATGATAGTGATAAGAAAAACTCCTTTTCATTCTTACCTAAATTTTCCCAAAATGGCAGTATTTTGATTGCGTATAATACAATTATGCTTTATATTTCATCCATGTCTTCAAGGAGCTCAAGGCATATTACCCACCACTATTTAGACTTGTTTCTAATTTTCTTTCCTCTTAATGAAAATTTTCCATTTCTCTACTGTCGTTTATGTCAATACATTTGCATAATTCAGATAGCACTCTTGCCATAGCAACGGTATGAGGTAGGCTATTTTTTATCTAAAGTAAGAAAAAAGACACTTGGCCAAAGCAGACGTACTTTCAAGATTTAGTCCTATCGATGTTAAGAATGAGAAACATTCAGATAAAATATGAATCAAAAGTACTTCCAGAACCATTTTTCCTTTTTAAAGCCCATGTTCTCACCTATTTACCACTGAAATCAAGTGAGAAGGAGTGACTTCCAAACAGAGAAATAAAAGAAAGAGTTTCACATAGCTTAAGATCTGCTTTTTAGCAAAAAAGCTACAGGATTTTCAGATTTATTACATCATATGCCGATACTTTCTTAACTTCTTCTGGGTTCCTATGAACATTTTCCCAGGAGTGGACATGAGATGGAAGGGAGTAAAAGAATTCAGGCTAAGGGATCATACATCCCAAACAAAGCAGGGCAGTCCATGATGAAAATGATGAAAGCTAAAGAATTAACTGCAGAAAAAGCTTTGTCCATCAGCTGCAGTTTCCCCTTACCTACAGTTGCTATTGTGCCTGCTATGGGCTGTTCTGTGCTGCTTGCTTTTGCAGTAGAATCCATTGCTGCCACTGATTCCTATTATCATCTCTGCTCAAGGATATCATCCTGGTGAATAACTAACTTGTGAATGAGTGCACTTGTGTGACTGTAAATATGAACATGTGGCGTGTGTCTGAGTGTGGGTGTGTAGACATGCACGCAGAAATAAGCGTGGCTCAGTGGAAAGAGCACGGGCCTCGGAGTCAGAGGTCATGGGTTCAAATCTTGGCTCCACCAATTGTCAGCTGTGTGACTTTGGGCAAGTCATTTAACTTCTCTGAGCCTCAGTTCCCTCATCTGTAAAATGGGGATGGAGACTGTGACCCCCCCCCCCCCCCCGCCCACCGTGGGACAACCTGATCACCTTGTAACCTCCCCAGTGCTTAGAAGAGTGCTTGGCACATAGTAAGCACTTAACAAATGCCATCATCATCATCATCATCATCATCATCATCATTATCACTATTACGATTATTAATACTACTACTACTGGATCAGGGAAATTTAAACAGTCTATAGACCGGTTTCCCTCTCACGGTCGCACCTGGAGAGTTTCCAGTACTCTACCAGTCTCAACTCTGGGAGGGAGAGTCAAGCAGAGGCATCCCATTCCTAGCTTGGGCAGTGGCTAGAGAGTGAGAAAGCAATCTGCTACAAGTCAAAACTTACCTGTTCTGTGCAGCAGCGGCATGGGAGAGACTTGAGGGTGGAGAGTCAAGTTTACTGCACGGAAGGAGGCAATGGTATACCACTTCCATATTTTTACCAAGAAAACTCTATGGATACACTACCAGAACAATTGTAGATGGAGGTAAGGTGTTCTGGGAGAGATGTGTCCTTAGTGTCACTATGGGTCGGAGACAACTCGACACCATAAGACAAGAAAAGACCTGCTAGAATCTTGGGAGGCAGAGTAAAGCTTGGTAGGGGGAAGGAGAATCAAGGCAGCCATCAAGAATTGTTCATCTGCCTAACATGTTGATTCTCATACTCTTAAATGCCCCCAATTGTCTCTAATGTGTTGCAAATCGGTCAATCAATATTGATTGAGTTCTCATTAGACCTGTAATCTCTTTGGGGGCAGGGATCCTGTCTACCAATTCTAATGCACTGTATCCTCCCAATCAGTAGAACGCTCAGCACACAGTGATTGGTCAATAATTACCACTGATGATTGATTATTATGTTGGAGACAAATGTAGTATGGGCAACAAAATTCCAGAGAAAAAGATCTTGGGAGTAATAGTGACTTAAGAGTGAGGCAGTATATGCCCTTTATTTAAAAGTAATGGAATAAATTAGCAAGAGTGTTATATACAAGAGCCAGGAAGTTTTTCCAAGATATAATATAAGTAGATCAGCCCTCCATTAGAACGTAGTGTCTAGTTCAATATGTGACAAATACAGAAAGTCCTGGGAAAAGTAACTTAGATGATGATTAAAGGGATGGAAAACAGATTATGTGAGGAATTATGTGACCTTAACTGCCTTCCATTCATTCATTCAATTCATTCATTCATTCAATCGCATTTATGAGCGTTTACTGTGTGCAGAGCACTGTACTAAGCGCTTGGAAGTACAAGTTGGCACCATATAGAGAAGCGGGGTCCCCTACCCCAACAATGGGCCCCACAGTCTAGAAGTCTAAGCATTCCAGTTTATGCAGATCTTTTAGGGGAAGGATTCTGGCTATTATTATCCATTCCATAGCTGAACAAACAAGAGGAAAGGGGCTTAAATTAAGGTGGAAGAAATGATAAGAACAGATAAGAACAGATACCACTTGTTCTGGGTGGTTTGCATCAATTGACCTTTCTGAGCCCAAGTGGCTAGAGCGATGACATCACAGGAAACCTTCTAGACCTGGTATTATTAAAATTGTTTTGCACATTACACTTGCCCAGGATTCCCTGACTCCCTTCAGTTTCACGCTACCCAATCCTCTCTCTGTATCCTTCCTTCTCTTTCCTCTTCCCCTTCAGAAAGTCTCTGTGCCCAATTTTTAGAACTGTTGACCTACAATCGTCTCCTGCCAAAACCACTACAACTGAAGATCAGCTCAAACCATTTTGCCATTAAGACAAGAATGTCGAATAAATCTTGATTTTTGACTCTAATTCATTACAAGGCAAGTAGGCAATCCTAACAGCATGAGAAAAACGTATTTGTATATTTAGCCCTGACCTCCGGGACTAACATTCTGAGCCAAAGAGCGTTTGTCCAGTATGTCAAAGCATATTTTGGCAGACGTTACAACAAGGATTAAATGCCCAATGTAAATGGCATATTTATTCAACCAAAAATACTGAGATTAATTTTTTATTAATTTCTTGCAGAGTGGCATGTCTAATCTCAATTCACATTTCTAATGGGAGCCACTTTGCTAAGAAATTGCAGATTTTTTTTTTGACACCAGTAGTCTGCCTATCTCAGAGTAAAAAAACCGCCAACCAGTTTACATCTTGATTTAATACTGTTTTAAGTTCAGAAGAAAAATGTTAATATGTAAACAACAGACGTTTTGATTAAACACTAGAGTTCTTATTTCGATGGTTGAATCAATAATGCAGCTGGATGGGAACTGGTTTACATTCCCTCACACTGGGCTTCAGTTCAGTTGGTGTCACACTGACATCACTTTCTAGCAAGATCTGGCTGTTTGCAGCCAGCTCAGAAATACCAATTGTAAACAAAGCATCATTTTCACAGTTCACACATTTCAAGCAGGGAGTCTCACAAAAGTGAATGCTTAAAATAGCACCCTAAACAAATAGAACTGGATTTATTTTACATTATTCGGTACTGCTAAAAGCTTTAGCGTATTTCAATTAATAAGTAAATATGCCAAGGAATGTCTTTGCTAATACCAACTTGAATTTCAACAGACTAAAAAAGGCATCCTCAGCTCTCTTGAGGGTTTTTGTTTTTTTTAAAAATATAATGGCTAAATAAAATAGATTTAAAGAAAGGGGCATGCTTGAGAGGAAACATCCTCATGGAAAATCTTACCTGCAAAAATTCTCGACATTGGAGCCCAGGACACGGAGGATTGTGTCATAACCAGATTCTTGACAAAACACGAAAAACATTTTTCCAAACATTTGGAGGATTTCTCCAGCATTAAGATCTATTGCAACATAAGAAAATGTTTTCATTATTTAGAATGATGTTGTTTGTAAATTTAGTCACTTTTATTTAATCTTCCATGATATAGAATTCCACCCTAACCTGCTTACAACACTCATAATAGACTAAGTGGCTTTTTAAAAAACTAGAATAATTCCCATGACTTTAAAATGACAATGTCCTAGGTTGAGTATGTCTTTAACTAACAAATTATCAGACAATTCAAATATCAAAGCATCCTTTATTCTCAGTATCTTCAGAATTTTTTTTAAAAGCAATGTTTTAAGTAAGAAACACCCAGATACTACAGGCGACTTGTTTTTTGAATTTGAATTACATATATATTTTTCTGGTGGTTAATCTGGTCTGTGTCTTAATATCCTATGGAAATCTACTTGGGATAGTTATTGAGAAAGAAGGCAGGTCAATAGTTAACAAACTATATATAATACATATGTATATGTATTATGTATGTATACGGAGTGTGTATGTGTTCGTGTGTGCATAAATTCATTCAATCATATTTATTGAGCACATACTGTGTGCAGAGCAATGTGTGTATACATACAGTACTTGTGTATGGTCCCACTGTCCCATTACAATTTCTTACTTATTTCATAGTCCCTCTCCCCCATGAAACGGAGATTAGAGGTGCTACATTAATGATCAAGTTGGTAGAAAGTAAAACCAACTCGATCACACTGGGTCTCTAGTGACATGTTTCCTACTTCATCTTCACTTCTACCCAAGGCAGAATGACCAACAGTATATTATAGGAGATCTTTCAAGATTGGCTACAAGCCCGTTATGCTTCGCTAAGTCAAGGCACAGATATTTTGCTCTGTGACGGCAATCCTCTAATCAGCTCCTAATTGGCACAACTCGTGAGCTACTGCCCAAAAATGCTGGCAGTTCAGTCTCAGCTCCTCTCACCCTCACTTGCCGACCTGAGTGGGCTCTGGAAAGCCAACATGTGCTTTCCAGGACAGTACAGCATCCAGTAGTTAGGACCAAAAGCTGGAAGGAAGGTCCACATCTGATAACACATCTAGAGGTTATCAGCCCTCTGATATCACTCTCAATCCTATCCCCGTCTACCCCAGCACTTTCTCTACACTACTGTTTGGCATTTTGGTATTCGCTCCAGCCCCACAATACTTATCTAAATAAGTCCCTTACCCCTAATCTATTTTAAGGTCCATCGCCCCTTGAACAGGCATAAGTTTCTTTTGTTGTATTGTACTTTCCCTAACTTTGTATGGTGCTCTGCAGATAGTATGCAATCGATAAATACCATTGATTGACGGACTGATTGACTCTAAGCGCCTGGGAGTGTATGATAGGAAAACTAGAATTGAACTCTTTTTCCAGGGGAGTTAAAAGGGCCTGGGAAGAGAAATGCAATGCTGAGGAAGGGAGAGTTTAAAGGATCATCTTAGAAACAGGCCCTAGGTCTTTTACGTTTGTGACACGTCCCCAATAGAGCTAAATCCAGTACTTTGCACACAGTAAAACCCCCAATAACTACTGCTACAACTGAGGTTGACAGTGATGATTGGTGAAAGAGCCTCCTCTGCCCTTTTGCCACATTCCCCGTAAGAAACAGATTATATTAGGTTTAAGACGAAGGCCTCTGGAGAAGTGAGTGTCTTCTGCCATAATCCGATAGCCTCTGACTTTAACTTTGCTGCTAAAACTTTAGCAGTGGAGTGATTAGCAATGATCTTTTCCATTCCCACCCCACCTTTCCCCTCCCCACGCCCAGTCTATGGGAACCATGGCCTAATGGATAGAGCACAAGCTTGGGAGTCAGAAGGACCTGGGTTCTAATCCCAGCTCTGCCACTTGTCTGCTGTGTGACCTTAGGCAAATCACTTCACTTCTCTGGGCCTCAGTTACCTCATCTGTACAGTGGGGATTACGACTGTGAGCCCTGTATGGCACAGGGACTGTGTCCAACCTGATTGGCTTGTATCTACCCCAGCACTTAGAACAGTGCTTGACACACAGTAAGCACTTAACAAACACCATCATTGCCATTATTATTATTACTATTATTATTTTCCATGGAAGGATTCAAACTCAAAAGCAGTGCTCATTTTGGCGGACCTGCGGCAAACAGGATGGCCACTGCTGGACCTTGCAAATTTCAGCTGAGACCCCTGTGGTTCCAGTTGCATTACACCAGGCAAACGGTGCTTTATGATGGCATCACTTATGCCTTTTTTTAAGGTATTAGTTAAGTGCTTACTCTGTTCCAGGCACTATACTAAGCGCTGGGGCAGATACAAGATAATGGGATTGGACACAGTCCCTGTCCCACATGGGACTCAGTCTTAAGCCCCCATTTTATAAATGAGGTAACTGAGGCACAGAGAAGTTAAGTGACTTGCCCAAGGTCACACAGTAGACAAGTGGCAGAGCCAGAATTAGAACTCAAGTCCTCTAACTCCCAGGCCTGTGCTCTTTCCACTAGGCCATGCTGCTTCTCGTTAAGTGGGAATGAACCTGAGCCTGGATGATCCTACAGCATTTCTCTAGAGGAAGCCCCTTCACCTGCCCACAATTAGCTTCCGGTCTATATGAACTCAAGCAGTGGAATTTGACAGCAGGAGCCATGCTGGAAGGAGGCTCAATATTTAAAATAAAAAAGAAAAGGCCCAAAATACCTCAGATATAAAAACACCTAGTTTCAGAATGAGGACAGGCCAGATGAAACCTGGGCTGTCCAACATAAAACTGGATGAATGACTTCCCCAATGGCAAGTGTTGCCCTCATCTAGCTGGCAGAAGGCTTCCCTCCCAGGATCATCATCATCATAATTATGGTAACAACTGTGTTTGCTAATAACTTACCATATACCAAGCATTGCACTAAGAGCTGGGGTAATAATAATGATAATAATTACATGCCAAGCCCTGATCTAAGTACTGAGGTAGATGCAAGTTAATCAGATTGGATACAGTCCCTGTCCCACCTGGGGCTCACTCTATTAATCCCCATTTTACAAATGAGGTAACTAAGGCCCAGGGAAGTGTACCTGGGGCTCACTCTCTTAATCCCCATTTTACAGATGAGGTAACGGAGGCCCAGAGAAGTTAAGTGACTTCCAAAGTTCACACAGCACACATGGCAAAGCCAGTATTAGAACCCAGGTCTGTGCTCTATGCAGTGTGCACTATGCCACACTGCTTCTGGTGGTTGAATACAAGAGTATCAGTTTGGACACAATCTTGTCACGGGACTCATAGCCTAAACAGGAGGGAGAACAGGTATTTAATCCATATTTTACAGATGAGGAAACTGAGGCAAAGAGAAGTGTTATGCCCAAGGTCACAGCAGGTAAGTGGCAGAGCCAGGATTAGAACCCCCAGGTGCCTATGCTTTCCACTACGCCACACTGCTTCTCATGACAGTCCAGCCCCTCCTTCCCACCCTTCCCTCCAGGAAAGGGTGGAACTGGGCACAGGGTATCCTAGTCCCCAAAGAATCAAGTTTCATAAACCAAGAAGAAAATCTAAAGGAAAGCAGTATTTTACTCACTAAGAACTTTGCTTGCAGCAGCAACCAGATCATATGTTTTGGAATCATCGTAGATTATTCTGACCAGAAATTGCCCTTCTTCATCTAACTGGGCTTCTTTTCTAGAAACAAGAGGGAGAAAACAGCTGTCACTGTATCAAGAATATATATCATTGTAATGATGAAACAACAGACAAGAGCATTTGCAATCTGGAAAGTCATTTTTTAACAAATGGAGTCCAACATGTCTTAATGATGAATAACTAAATTTCTTTTAATTCAATCAATCCGATGAATGAGTGCAGAATACTCTAGACTGTAAGCTTGTTGTGGTCAGGAAATCTGTCTGCCGCTCTGTTGTATTGTACACTCCCAAATGTTTACTACAGTGCTCTGCATATAGTAACTGCGCAACAAATATCATTGATTGATTAAATACAAGAGAAGCAAAAGACATGGTCTCTGCCCACGGACACTTACAATCTAAAGAGGGAGACAGACAGATAAAAATTTTTTATAAATGATGGTAACAAAAGGGTGAACAAGGATATTATAAATAATGGCATAAATGGGTCAGCACTGAATAACTGAATAAAGAATTGAATGTACAGACGAATAATAACATATACACAAGCGCTTTCAACTGAAAAGTGATATTGTGGCTAGTTTAAGGACCTGTCAAATGATGGGAAGAAAGCCTCTGTGTCAGGGGTGGCTGAGGGGAAGCACACAGTGGGGGCTTGCACATTTCTGGCCCCTAGGTGCAGTGGCAGATTTGCTACCTTACAGTCCAGTCCAACTAGAGATTTCTGGACTACTCACTTTGCTCTTGCAGGAGATCAGTGGGGAAGGTGATCCGTCAGTGTGGCAGTTGTAGTGTGGGGTGGGCAGAGCATTGATAAAATGGGCCGTCCCTGACACAGGCTTAGTGAGCCCAGACTGAAATGCAGCCCTGGTGCAATAGGAGAGCAGCCAGCAAGGGAGCTGCTAGAAGAGAAAGTTAGGAATCTCTGTGGGAAAACCAGCCTCCCTCACTCTCAAGGCCAATTCTCTCCCTGGCATTTTGCCTCTCCTCCTGAAAGTCTTCTCGAGATCCTTCTGATCTTCCTCAGGGGCAAGGGCAGGGTGCATTTCAAATGAAGCAGAGGAGCAGCATGGCCTAATGGATACAGCATGAGCCTGAAAGACAGAAGACCTGGGTTCTGATCCCAGCTCTGCTATGTGTCTGCTGCGTGACCTTGGTCAAGTCACTTAACTTTTCTGTGCCTCGGCTACCTCATCTGCAAAATAGGGATTAAGACTGTGAGCCCCATGTAGGACAGGGACTGTGTCCAACCTGATTAACTTGTCCCTGTCCCAGGGCTTAGTACAATGCCTGGCACATAGTAGGCACTTAATGAATACCATTAAAAAATGATCAGAAAGTCTTTGTGTATGTGAGTTTTCAATAGCCAATAGCTTTGCTTCAATAATATAGATTGGGGAATAGTGGTGGGGAATACTTCCCAAGCGCTTAGTACAGTGCTCTGCACACAGTAAGTGCTCAATAAATACGACTGATGAATAGAACTTTTCATTGTCTAGTCCATTACAGGATAAACAAGCTGAAGCTTCAGCAATCATATTTACTGAGTGTCTACTATGTGCAGAGCACTGTATACAGCACTTGGGAGAGTATAATACAACAGAGTTGGTAGACACATTCCTGCCTATAAGGAACTTAGAGCCTATATGAGAAGAGAGACAGAAAACATATAAAGAATTATGGATGTGTACACATGTCACTTGAGGCGCTACAGGGAGAAGGTGAATAAGCGTGCAGAGCCAAGGTCCAAGGTGACTACGGGAAGGGAGTGGGAGATAGAGGAAATGAGGGCTTAGCTGGGGAAGGCCTCTCGGAGGAGATGGCAATTTAATAAGCTTTGCAGGGTGGGGAGAGTGTTTATCCTTTTGTGAATGATAGGAGGAGGATGTTCCAGGCCAGAGAAAGGCATGGGTGATGGAATCAATCAATCAATCAATCGCATTTATTGAGCGCTTACTATGTGCAGAGCACTGTTAACTAAGCACTTGGGAAGTACAAATTGGCATCCACATAGAGGACAGTCCTACCCAACAGTGGGCTCACAGTCTAAAAGGGGGAGACAGAGAACAGAACCAAACAACCAACCCCAAAAATAAAATAAGTAGGATAGAAATGTACAAGTAAAATAAATAAATAAATAAATAGAGTAATAAATATGTACAACCATATATACATATATACAGGTGCTGTGGGGAAGGGAAGGAGGTAAGACGGGGGATGGAGAGGGGGACGAGGGGGAGAGGAAAGAAGGGGCTCAGTCTGGGAAGGCCTCCTGAGGAGGTGAGCTCTCAGCAGGGCCTTGAAGGGAGGAAGAGAGCTAGCTTGGCGGATGGACAGAGGGAGAGCATTCCCAGGCCCCGGGGAATGACATGGGCTGGGGGGTCGATGGCGGGACAGGCGAGAGCGAGGTACAGTGAGGAGATTAGTGGAGGAGTAGCGGAGGGTGCGGGCTGGGCAGTAGAAGGAGATGAATGGAGGTTGAGGTAGGATGGGGGCGAGGTGGATGGACAGCCTTTGAAGCCCCAGGGTGAGAGTTTCTGCTGATGCGCAGATTGATCGGTAGCCATTGGAGGTTTTTGAGGAGGGGAGAGTAATATGTCCAGAGCGTTTCTGGACAAAGATAATCCGGGCAGCGCATGAAGTATGATTGAAGTGGAGAGAGACACGAGGATGGGGAGATCAAGAGAGAAGGCTACTGCAGTAGTCCAGACGGGATAGGATGAGGGAGCCTTGAATTAGCAGGGTAGCGGTTTGGGATGGAGAGGAAAGGGCGGAGGATCTTGGCAATGTTGCGGAGCTGAGACCGGCAGGTTTTGGTGACGGCTTGGATGTGAGGGGTGAATGAGAGAGCGGAGTCCGAGGATGACACCAAGGTTGCGGGCTTGTGAGACGGGAAGGATGGTAGTGCCGTCAACAGAGATGGGAAAGTCAGGAGAGGACAAGGTTTGGGAGGGAAGACAAGGAGCTCAGTCTTCGACATGTTGAGCTTTAGGTGGCGGGCAGGGACATCCAGATGGAGATGTCCTGAAGGCAGGAGGAGATGCAGCCTGGAGGGAGGGGGAGAGAGCAGGGGCAGAGATGTAGATCTGGGTGTCATCAGCGTAGAGATGATAGTTGAAGCCGTGGGAGCGAATGAGGTCACCAAGGGAGTGAGTGTATATTGAAGAACAGAAGGGGACCAAGCACTGAACCTTGGGGAACCCCCACCAGTAAGAGGATGGGAGGGGGAGGAGGAGCCTGCAAAAGAGGACTGAGAAAGAACGACCGGAGAGATAAGAGGAGAACCAGGAGAGGACGGAGTCTGTGAAGCCAAGGTCAGATAACGTGTTGAGGAGAAGGGGGTTGGTCCACAGTGTCAAAGGCAGCTGAGAGGTCGAGGAGGATTAGGACAGAGTATGAGCCGTTGGATTTGGCAAGCAGGAGGTCATTGGTGACCTTTGAGAGCGCAGTTTCCGTGGAAATGAAGGGGACGGAAGCCAGACTGGAGGGGGTCGAGGAGAGAGTTGTTGTTGAGGAATTCTAGGCAGCGTGTGTAGAATGGTGCCAAGGATAGATGAGGACTGAGGTACAGTGAGTACGTTGGAATTAAAGGAGAAGTATGCAGGCCGGGTTGTATTAGAAACTCAGGGTGGTAAGAGTAGGAAGAGGGCAAGGTAACTGATTCCTGCACACAGTAAGTGCTCAATAAATACCCTTGATTGATTGATTGACTGATTGATTGAGGGGCTGTTTCGTTAAAAGAGATAGACTGCTGCCAGCAATACATCTCAGGAAGATATTCTGTCTGAACCAGATGGGTGTGTCAAAGGGAAGAGAGATTTCTAACTCATCCGTTTCCTAATCAACCAGGTTGCTCTGAGCTAACCATGCAACATCACCAGGTGGGAAGTTGAGAAGGGAAAGGCAAAGAGGGAGAAGGGGATTTTGCAAAAAGTATCTGAACAAAGGAGCAAGGACAAAGGGACACAGGAAGAGAAAAGGAGGGACATGTCAAGGGAGGAAAGAAGCATCAACACATCAATCAGCCTGTTCTTGGGTCTCTAAGGTCTTTCACAGCTACATAAAATAAGAAAGCTGGTCTTCCTATGCGGATTCTCACTTACCCCATGGTCCCTTCTGAGTACCAAATTCCATATGGAAGAACATCCTTGTTAATGTTAATGACCCCCCAATGCTTGTACAATAGTCTGCACAAAATAAGCCCTTAGCAAATACTGTTACAATTACTAATATACCTATTATTATACTAATATAGAATATTATTACTATGCCAGTGCTCTGCACACAGTAAGCGCTCAATAAATACGACTGAATGAATGAATCAATACTCTCCCAAGCACTTAGTACAATGCTCTGCACATAGTAAGTGCCTCAATAAATACCATTGATTGACTGATTGACTGACCAATAGTATGTATTGAATGCTCACAGTCTGCACAATGCTGCTATTAAGTTTTGGGAGAGTACAATAGAGTTGGTAGACAGAATCCTGGCCACAAAGGGGGATTACAATCTATTGGGGAATACAGATATGTCATTTGTAAACAATTTCTGATCCCAACCGTCCTTATTAGCATTTAAATGTCAAATAACAAATACCATCACAAAAAACCATAATTGTTATTAGTCAAAGCTAATTTCCCACTGTAGCAGTGCTACTGAATAAAAATGTGGTCCCCAGAGATATAGCCCTCAGTGTATCTAAATACAGTAGCTCACCAAAGACATTCTAGTCACATTTAAAGAGTCGTCAAGCAATGCTAAATCAAAATAAGATAATACGCCTGTTTACCTTGCTTGTTTATTTTGGTAAATCTTGCACCTACTTTTCAGAAACCAATGTCCAAACTTTTGCCAGCTGGGAAAAGAATCAACAAGCCCTAGAGCTGGTTCTAAAGGCTGACATCAGAGAACAATTGTATCCTCAATTGTATCAGAGAACAAGCCCTAACCCATAACCTGATCAAGTGTTTTCTCAGAAATTTCCAAATTATTTTCTGCTATAACAGAGACCTGGAAGACTTGTTGATTTTAAGCTTCATTTTACCCACTTCTTTCCTCTAGAACACTATTAACGCTTTGTTTTGCAGCTTTCAAGTCATCTTAACCAAGTCTGTGTCCACAAATGTACCACTCGCTACTCAGAAAGTGACAAAATCACTGCTTTTACGTGAGCCCTGGCTACTGAGGCCTCTGAACCTCATTGGCCTTACCCTAGTCAGTACTGAGTGGACAAGTCCAAGCAGAGATGAAAACAGTCTCTGACAGTGCAGTGGAGGAGTCTTCCATCTCCCACCAACTTAAGTCAAAATTGCTTCATGTAGCAGAAGGGAAGAAACACTCCTCACTGCAGTGTGGCCTAGTGAAAAGAACATGGGACCGGGAGTTTGACGACAGGGGTACTAATTATGCTTTGCCACTTGTCTGATGTGTGACCCTGGGCAAGTCTTAACTTCCCTGTACCTCAGTGTCCTCATTTGTAAAATGGAGATGCAAATACCTGTTCTCCCCTCCTACCTAGACTGTAAGTTCATTTGGGACAGGGACAGTGTCTGTCTTGATCAGCTTGTAACTACTCAGGTGCTTAACACATAGTAAGCACTTAACAAATAGTATTATTATTATTAGAGGCCTCTAAGCCTCCATTCTGGAGGTTTAAAAGAAAAGACTAGGCGATCATCCATCCTGGGTGGTTTAACAGTCCACCTGTCTGGGAGCGGGGTGCTGGATGAGAGGAGAAAGGATACTTTGTAATTGTGAAGTTCCAGACGCAGATTTTTCTGCAGCCAAATGACCCAGAACCTTGGGCAAGCCAAAAAACAAAGCCTGATCTTGTTCATCACTTAAGCACATTCTGAGTCCTCTAAGATCTATGGCATTGGAAGGATCTCCATTGGATCTCTGACAGGAATGCGGCCAGTGCACCAGCCATCAGCCCAGAGGGATTCATGCTTCTAGAATGGGCTCAGCAGGGTGTGGCATCAGGCCAGATTCAGCGTGCCAACTGATCCTGCTGGCCTAATGGACTTGGAGAACCGGCTGGTATTTTATCATCATCAATGGTATTTACTGAGGTGATTCCTATGTGCAGAGCACTGTACTAAATACTGGAGAGAAGACAATGCAACAGAACTGACAGACCCGCTCCCTGAGCACAAAGAAGTTACAGTCCAGTTTGGCATTTCCTCCCTAGTGGCTTCTCCCAGAGGTCTCTCTCTGTCCTCCTCTGCGGGCAGAATGTGGCCTCCACACTAGCTGGGAACCTATGATCTGGGCACTTCCCCCTGGCAGCAGGCTGACACTCATGTCCTCCTTTCCACCCCATCCCCCAAACAACACTGATTCCCACCACCTCCAACAAGGGCAGATTTCCTGTCTCCTCTGGCCTTGAACCAGTCTGGTGGAGAGGTGGTGTGCTGTAGTCACCCAGCGGGTTTGATGGGAGAATGCCTCAGCCTTCTCATATGCACGACTGGTCCACAGAGAGTGAACTGCTCTACCTACTGGGCCCTGACAGGTAGTCCTAAAGGTAAATGTGTTTTAGAGTTGCCAGAAGGGGTTTTCATGGTATTTGTTAAGTGCTTACTATGTGCCAGTCACTGTACTAGACGCTGGAGTAGATAAAGGCTAATCAGGTTGGACACAGTCCATGTCCCAAATGGGGCTCACGGTCTTAATCCCCATTTTACAGATGAGGTAACTGAGGCAAAGAAAAGTGGAGTGACTTGCCCAAGGTCACACAGCAGAAAAGTGGCAGAGCCGGGATTAGAACCCAGGTCTTTCTGACTCCCACGCCCATGCCCTATTCAACTCCTTATCTTCCCTCCAAACACTGCCCTCTCCCTGACTTTCCCATCACTGTTGATGGCACTACCATCCTTCCCGTCTCACAAGCTCACAACCTTGGTGTCATCCTCAACTCCGCTCTCTTCTTCACCCCTCACATCCAATCCATCACCAAAACCTGCCGGTCCTCACCCTCCGCAACATCACCAAGATCCACCCTTTCCTCTCCATCCAACCGCTACCCTGTTCGTTCAGTGTCTCATCCTATCCCGACTGGATTACTGCATCAGCCTCCTCTCTGATCTCCCATCCTCCTGTCTCTTCCCACTTCAATCCATACTTCACGCCGCTGCCTGGATCGTCTTTGTGCAGAAATGCTCTGGGCGTGCTACTCCCCTCCTTCAAAAATCTCCGGTGGCTACCAATCAACCTACGCATCAGGGCAAAAACTCCTCACCCTGGGCTTTCAAGGCTCTCCATCACCTCGCCCCCTCCTACCTCACCTCCTTCTCTCCTTCTACAGCCCCGCCGGCACCCTCCCGCTCCTCTGCCGCTAATCTCCTCCCCCGTGCCTCGTTCTCGCCTGTCCCCGCCGTCGACCCCCGGCCCACGTCATCCCCCTGGCCTGGAATGCCCTTCCTCCACACATCCGCCAAACTAGCTCTCTTCCTCCCTTCAAGGCCCTACTGAGAGCTCACCTCCTCCAGGAGGCCTTCCCAGATTGAGCCCCCTCCTTCCTCTCCCCCTCCCCATCCCCCCTGCCTTACCTCCTTCCCCCTCCCCACAGCATCTGCATATATGTATATATGTTTGTACGTATTTATTACTCTATTTTATTTGTACATATTTATTCTAATTATTTTATTTTGTTAATATGGTTTTTTTTGTTCTCTGTCTCCCCCTTCTAGATTGTGAGCCCGCTGTTGGGTAGGGACCGTCTCTATATGTTGCCAACTTGTACTAACCAAGAGCTTAGTACAGTGCTCTGCACACAGTAAGCGCTCAATAAATATGACTGAATGAATGCTTGAATTAATTTTCCCTTTGTGTACACTCACCATGCCTTGATCCCTTTCACCCTAATGATAACAATACTGTATAGCTCTTACAATTTCCAAAGTGCTCTGATGTCAATTTTCTCATTTTAGCCTGACAAAATCACCACCTCATAAAGGCATTTAGGCATACAGAAATTAAGTGTTTTTCACAGTCACCTAACAAAAGTCTGGTCTCCTGATTTCCAGTTCCATACTCTCTGCACTAGATCACACTATCAAAAAAAATTCAATTCATCAATTAATTCAGTTTATCAATCAGTGGTATTTATTGAATGGCTCCTGTAAGCAGAAAACTGCATTAATCTCATCAATCAACTATATGTACTGAATGTTTACTGTGTGCATAGTACTGTACTAAGTGGTTGGGAGAGTATAGTATAACAAAGTTAGCAGACATGTTCCGTGCCCACAATGAGTTTATAATCTAGAGGGTGAGACAGATATTAACATACATAAATTATGGAGATTTACATAAGTCCTGTGGAGCTGATGGAGGGGTAAATGAAGGGTGCAAATCCAAGTGCAAGGGTTATGCAGAAGGGAGTGGGAGAAGGGGAAATGAGGGTATAGTCAGGGAAGGCCTCTTGGAGGAAGATGTGCTTTTAATAAATCAATCAATCATATTTATTGAGCGCTTACTATGTGCAGAGCACTGTACTAAGCGCTTGGGAAGTACAAATTGGCAACATATAGAGACAGTCCCCACCCAACATTGGGCTCACAGTCTAAAAATAAATAAATTAATAAAGCTCTGAAGGTAGGGAAAGTGATCATCTGTCAGTCCTCTGCACATAGTGCACACATTTGATTGATTGGTAGTGGGAAAAACTTACACTTACATAGGTCTTTTCCATGAAAAATATCCCAGTTTATATAAAATGATTACTCTCTTCATAATAATGGTTAAACTGGCACAACACAATCAAGCCCAATGTATCTGACTTCAGAGAAAGTGATTGGGTCACCCAGGAACAGTGTGCCAACACCCTGCAGGGAATGTGGACGGAATGTCACCCTGGCCTTGAAAAGAGTTCAACTTGTAAACATTTAAACAGTCAGGGCTGCAGTTTCCTAAAGGATGGACCGTGCAACCAAAGTCTTTAGTGTACTTAGAAAAATGGAGTCATCTTCAGAAAAATGAATGATTCAGCTTCATTGCTTAATTGTTCTCAGGCAATAGATAACCTATGAGAGAGATGGGGAGGGCTATATTAAGATTTAGGTGAGCCTGGTGAAGGAAGGGAAGGAGAAGGAAGAAGAGGTAAAAGAGGAGGAAGCAGAAGAGAAAGAATGGGGAGTAGGAGGAGAAGGAGCTGGATGAAGAGAAGAAGGAAGAGGAAGATGAGGAGAAGGACAAGAAGAGGAGGAGGAGGGAAAGAAGGCCAGAAAACAGTTAAAGCAGTTAAATACAAAAAGCGTGAATGATCTCCAGCTTTGGTCATTCTTTCTAGTCCTATCCTTGTCCCAAAGTCTAGTAGCACGTGGCTTCACTTGTTCAATTAGTCTTGATCATCTGAGCTCTTATACTGCTGTCTACACCAGGAACTTGTAGCACTGCAGACTGGATTATTCAGTGTAAACTGCATGGACCACAATTTTAAGAGGGGCAAATACATGCTCAATGCCAAACTCATGTTTCTGATGAATGTGAGGAGGAGGAGATGATGAAAAGGAGGAGAAAGAGGAGGAGTGGGAAAAGGAACAGGAGGAGGAGGAGATTAGGAGGAGTGGACGGAAGAAAAGGAGAGAAAGGAGAAGAGTGGGAGGAGGAAAAGGAGACAGGACCAGGAGGAGGAGCTACTTGGCTGAACTTTCAGTCTGCTCCATGAGTCCCAAAGGCAGTCATTCTCTTATTGACAAAATGAACTTCAGACTTTTCTATCCCCTCTTCACTGACCTCCACATCCAAATCCCACATTACCTTGGCCCTGGATGAAGGAAGTCTCCAGAATTCAGTGGTAAACAAGAGGTAGGATAGGCACCTATCAACACTGGCCACCAAACTTCACACCACTGGAGTCACTGGGAGTCATGCATGAGGAAGGCTAGGTCAAAGACCTGCTACCTTAAACACCTCAAATCAACCCAACCTACTTTTATCAAATTAATTTGGATAGAATTGTAAAAATATTGGTTACCAATACCTGCTGGTGAGAAAAACTGTGCCTCAGCTTCGTCATCTATAAAATCGGGATTTAATCCTCCTACTTTGACTGTGAGTCCCATGTGGAACAGGGACTGTGTCTATCCTGATTATCTTGTATCTACTTGAGTGCTTAATACATTGCTTGGCCAAATGCACTTAAACATTATTATTAGTAGTAATAATAATGATAATGAAAGCTGTATCCACAGTAGTCCTTCAGCAGGAGGAATGATCTCCTCTCATTCTTTTTATTTCAGATGGTCCTGCTGTTTGTTTATTTGTATACATGGCCTAGAAGGCAAGATCTGATTCATATTTCCTACAATGAAATCGGGTTGGGGATATGTCCAAGACTGAACTCCTTATCTTCCCTCCCAAACCCTGCCCTCTCCCTGACTTTCCTGTCAGTGTAGATGGCACTACCATCCTTCCCATCTCACAAGCCCGCAACCTTGGTGTCATCCTCGACTCTGCTCTCTCATTCATCCCACACATCCAATCCATCACCAAAATCTGCCAGTCTCACCTCCACAACATCACCAAGATCCACCCTTTCCTCTCCATCCAAACCGCTACCTTGCTGGTTCAATCTCTCATCCTATCCCGACTGGATTACTGCATCAGCCTCCTCTCTGATCTCCCATCCTCCTATCTCTCCCCACTTCAGTCTATACTTCACTCTGCTGCCCAGGTCATCTTTGTGCAGAAACACTCTGGGCATGTTACTCCGCTTCTCAAAAATCTCCAGTGGTTGCCTGTCAACTACGTATGAAGCAAAAACTCCTCACTCTCAGCTTAAAGGCTCTCCATCACCTCGCCCCCTCCTACCTCACCTCCCTTCTCTCCTTCTACAGCCCAGCCCGCACTCTCTGCTCCTCTGCTGCTAACCTCTTCACTGCATCTCATTCTCGCCTGTCCCGCCGTCGACTCCCGGCCCACATCCTTCCCCTGGCCTGGAATGCCCTCCCTCCACACATCTGCCAAGCTAGCTCTCTTCCTCCCTTTAAAGCCCTATTGAGGGCTCACCTCCTCCAGGAGGCCTTCCCAGACTGAGCCCCCTTTTTCCTCTCCTGCTCCCGATCCCCACCGCCCTACCTCCTTCCCTTCCCCACAGCACTTGTATATATATATTTGTACAGATTTATTACTCTATTTTACTTGTACATATTTAGTATTCTATTTATTTTGTTAATGATGTGCGTACAGCTTTAATTCTATTTGTTCTGACAACTTTGACACCTGTCTACATGCTTTGTTTTGTTGTCTGTCTCCCCCTTCTAGACTGTGAGCCCGTTGTTGGGTAGGGACCGTCTCTATATGTTGCCAACTTGAACTTCCCAAGCGCTTAATACAGTGCTTGGCACACAGTAAGCGCTCAATAAATATGACTGAATAAATACGATTGAATGAAAAATGTAGGCTCCCTAGGTTATGTGGCTAAAAATCGTTTTGGAGGAGGCTTCCAGTGAAATTGGAATTTAGAATGCTAGCATGTTTCTACCCAGGAAAACTGAGCACCCAAATTCCTCAATCAAATAAACTATAGCATATGTTGCATTTTCCTAAATACGATGGGGAAAGGTATCTTAAAAAATGTGTTTTTGGTGCATGCGATACAAATTAGTGCTGCTACTCCCCTCCTTAGATAAAGGATGAACAGTACCCTTTTCTCAAATGACTTACCTAACTCAAAGCCATACAAGCCTAAGTTTATTTTTCTTTAATGGTATTTGTTACATGCTATGTGCCAGGCACTGTACTAAGTGCTGAGATAGATAAAGGCTGATCAGGTTGGAAACGGTCCATGTCCCACAGGGGGCTCAAATCTTAATTCCCATTTTACAAATGAGGTAACTGAGGCACACAGAAGTTAAATGACCTGCCCAAGTCATACAGCAGACAAGTGGCAGAGCCAGGATTAAAGAAGCAGCATGGCTTGGTGGTAAGAGCTCGGTCTTGGTACTCAGAGGATGTGGGTTCTAATCCTGGCTCTACCACTTGCCAGCTGTGTGACTTTGGGCAAGCCACTTAACTTCTCTGTGCCTCAGTTACCTCATATGTAAAATGGTGATTAAAAGTGTGAGCCCCAGGTGGGACAACCTGAGAACCTTGTATCTACCCCAGTGCTTAGGACAGTGTTTGGCACATAGTAAGCACTTAATAAATACCATAATGATGATTATTATTATTATTCAATCAGATCCTTCTGACTCCAGGCCTATGCTCTAACCTCTGGGCCATGCTGCTTCTCTATTTCAACTTTCTTTTAGCATGAATTGCTTTCAGCTGCTTCCTGAGCAACCCTCTGGCTATTTACCTTTCCCCTTCCCTTTCCAGAATATTCCCTCTTCAGCTCAGCCCAGGGTGACCTGGTGTCTTTTCATTTACCTTTCCATTGGTATTTGTCCTGACTTTGTCCTGCCTGGTTATATGCTGCTTCGAAAATACTGCTCAATACGCCAAGCTGCTTTCTAAATACTGCTCAATAACATTATTGATTGATTGGACATTCTCATAGCATGTGACAGCTACTATTTTGGTGAAATTTAGTTTCATCTAACAATTCATTTTCACTTGATTATGGCTTTTTTTTAAATATGTTTTCCCCCTTGGAAATCACAAACAAGTTATAAAGAACTCTACTGGTTACTTTATACTGCAGATTTCCTTAACAGCAGCAGTATTTTGCTGTGATTTTCTTAATACCTTGCTGTGAAATGATTAAGGGTAGTCAACTTATGACAAACCCACGAGTTCAACGCTGGTTACCTTATTAATAAGCCTGTGGCAACACTATGTAAATGTGCAACTTTCATGTGGAAAATGCCCTTTGAAAGAAACTCCCAAATTAAAAAGAAACAGAATGGAAAAGTAATTGATGATTTGTGTCACCTCTGGATTTCCAAAACAAAGAAAATGTTCTAAGGTAATGCACAAAAATCAAAGTGGCATTCTCACATTGTGAGCAGGGAAGGTATTTACTATATGGTTGTCTTACTCTCCCAAGCACTTTGGAAGTGCTCTGCACACAGTAAGTGCTCAAAAAGTAAGATTGATTGTGAGATCCTGTTGCATTTTTTAAAATATAAACCTGGAGAAACATAGAGATAGCTAACTAGTGGTTGGAAGCATTTTTCTAGGCTTTTTTTGATTTACTTTTTATGGTATTTGTTAAGCACTTACTATGTTCCAGGTTCTGTGCTAAGCACTGAGGTAAATACAAACTAATCAGGATGGATACAGTTGCATGGACCACATGGGGCTAACAGTCTTAATCCCCATTTTACAGATGAGGTAGCAGGCACCGAGAAATCAAGTAACTTGCCCAGGTTCACACAGCAGATAAGTCGTGGAGCAGGGAGTAGAACCAAGGTCCTTCGGACTTCC
Organism: Tachyglossus aculeatus; assembly: GCF_015852505.1. Lineage (NCBI taxonomy): Eukaryota > Metazoa > Chordata > Mammalia > Monotremata > Tachyglossidae > Tachyglossus > Tachyglossus aculeatus. The sequence continues at coordinate 25,096,337 of NC_052077.1, read as the reverse complement.
AGACCGTGCTGCTTGTCATGCTTCTATGCTTGGTTTTTGGAGGCAGATTGGGTGACAAGTCATGACGCTATTGTCATGTACCAAGATAATTCTTTGACACTTTCATGCTGAAACACTGGAGTTGAGAATCGCAATATTAGACTACTTTTACACATTCATTCATTCAATCATATTTACTGAGCGCTTACTGTGTGCAGAGCGCTGTACTAAGCACTTGGGAAGTACAATTCAGCATAAAGAGTGACAATCCCTGCCCACAATGGGCTTACAGTCTAGAAGGGGGGAGACAGACATCAAAATAAGTATACAGGCACTTCAACAATATTACACAATGAAGATTCAGGAATATTGGAATACATACATGTAACAAACGTGGCCAACCTTGAAGTAGTAGTAACAGTACTCATGTAGTATTTCTTAAGTAGTATTACTGCATTCAGAGCACTGTACTAAGCACTAGTGATATTGCATTTTTTTGCTGGGAAAGTGACAGTTCATAAACTGAATCCCTTTTGTCTATATTAGGCATGGATTTCTCAATCGTCTTTTTTTCCCCTCTATTCGATTTTTGGAAGGAACAATGGAGGGACAGATAAAGGCAAGTTACCCATGATAAATGAAAACTGAAATAAATGTTTCTTCAGACTTGTGACCTTTTGAATGGGAGCCAATTATAAATATTTCCTTACCATATTTATTTTCTTAAGTGACTTTTCCTGTTGATCACAGAACAGAATCACTGGTCCACAGAACTGGAATCCCTAACCACCTCTTTCCAAAAGACGAAGAGGAGACATTTACTACCATTTTTTAAACTCTGACAGACTGCTCTGCACTTTCATTTTAAAGTTATTTCTGTGAGTCTTTTCTGCTTTTTGGCACTGTCTTGTAGTTAGTAAACTGCTAGATTGTCACAACTGGACTCATGTTTTCAAGGAGAAACTATCTTAAGAGTAGGATGCAACCTTCCTTGCAGGGAAATCAAGTTTGGAGATAATCTGACAACTAGCTCATAGTAGGCAGGGAATGTATCTACCAACTCTGTCGTAGTACTTTTCCAAGTGCTTAGTACGACACTCTGCACACAGTAAGCACTCAATGAATACCATTCACTGATTGATTATTTTAACTGACTCAAAGCAGAGAAAGAGTCCAGCTGGTCTGGGTCTGTGACCAATTCAGGAATGTATCATTTTGATGTCTCCCTACTCCTGCCTGAATCCTCACTCTGTATCTCCCAAGAGGCATGATGTGCAGATTTCTGCACAAGTCACAAAATGGCTAGACCAAGTTTGGAGTCTGGATTTGCCCTAGGGCCAGGTAGAAAGTTCCTCAAGGGCACGGTCATATATTCGGTGCCTGGCACATAGTAAGCACTTAATAAATACCATTATGATTATATTCTATTTTTCTATCATATATTCCTTAGGACCAGGACACAGAAAACATTAGGCACCCAACCAGTACTGATAGTGATAATGACTTTGGTCCAGGATAGACGTGTCTACAGGCAGATTTAGCTCCAGTGAGCCGGGGAATTCATTAATTAATGAAGTAACTAAGGTAATTGTTAAGCATTTACAATTTCAGCACTGCTGTAAGCAATGAGGTAGATATAAATTAATCAGGTTGGACCCAGTCCCTGCCCCATGTGGGGTTCACAATCTAAATAAGGGGGTAGGTATTTAATTTCCATTTTACAGATGAGGAAATGGAGGCACAGAGAAGTTAAGCGACTTGCCCAAGATCACACAGCAGGCAAGTGGTGGAACTGGGATGAGAACTCAGGGCATCTAACTCCCAAGCCCCATGCTCTTTCCACTAGCCATGTTGCTCCTGTGATATGTTCTGGAATTACTCTGAACTGCTCTAGAATTAGTCCTGGGGAAGCAGAGGGGTCCTAAACTAAACCAGTCAGTTATTTCTGCCCTGTGATGAAGAGGACCAACCCCCCATGTATCTCCCTTCTTCCCAACTTTTGCTTTCCATGAAAAGTTCCAGATTGAACTATTTTCCTAGGGATCCTCTGGACATCAGGAACCAAAAGGTCTAGAACTCCTAGAACTGCTCCAAAATAGGGTTACTTGTGAGCCTCTAAGATGCTAAATCTGTGCATTCACCTGGCGGACTTTGAACATTGAAGCCAGGGTAGATCGATCCCTGCACCCACAAGGGGCTTATGCTTATTCATGCAAATTCAGTTCTATAAAATAGTAGGGGGATGAAAAGAGGAGTTTGTCATGTAAACCGAGTAAGTTCAACTCTCCCATCCTACCTGCTGCTGGCATAATGAGATGGGTTAAAGGGAATGGGCTGTCAGTCACAAGGAAGCAGTCACATGAGAAGCAGTATGGCATGGTGGATAGAGCATGGGCATGGGAGTCAGAAGGTCATGGGTTCTAATCCTGACTCTACCACTTGTCTCCTGTGTGACCTTAAGCAAGTCACTTCACTTCTCTGTGCCTCAGTTCCCTCATCTGTAAAATGGGGATTGAGAGTGTGAGCCCCATGTGGGACAGTGACTGTGTCCAACCTGATTTGTTTGTATCCACCCCACCACTTAGTACAGTGCCTGGCAAACGGTAAGAGCTTAACGAATGCCATAACTATTATTATTATTATAATTATTAAAGACACTAACTCCAACTGGGGCTCTTTTCAGACCACTGGCATGTCATGACTACAGGCGGAGCATCTCTGTATGTGTCAGGATTTCCCAAGTGCTCCTGGAGCAGTTTAGGCTGAGACGGTGGCAGGAAGGGAAGGAGGCGATGGCATGGCTCAACAATGCTGCCCTATTCCTCCTCAACTGCCCTGGGCTATGCTGGAACCGACCTCTTCCTCACAGATTCTGGGAGGGAGTTAGAGCTCGCTCAATCACACACAGTGCAGTCAGCACCTCGGGCAGGTCCATCATTTTCCCCTCCCCAGCCCCTCACCACATTACATCCATTTTCATCTTCAGGTGGAATCTTTAAAAATGGAATCATTTTACCCCATTTCTCAATTGATAAATGCCTTTTTAGTGGAAGGATGGTCCAGGGGAACTCTCAAGGAACTCTTAGATCCTATGTTTCTAGGTTTTCTTGAAAGAGAGGGAGGAGGAGAAAGAAGAGGAGGAGAAAGAGAGGTTAGATTTTTGGCAGACAACACAAAAAACAGAAGTTGCGAAGGTAAGTGTAGGCCAGGGGAAGGGGAGGCTAATTATTTGGCGAAGATACGTGACAAAGTGTTGAAAAAAAAAATGCAGGTAAATGTCATGTGTATTATTTGGAAGAAAAAATTACAATAATTGCACATTAGAATACTTTAAATATGATTACACCTCGTTTCCAGCTAAAGAGTTGTGCAATCTAACCGCCATCAGTATCGGGAATCTACTAGAAAGCCATGTTTATATTATTATCTTGGAAGTTAAACAGGCTTCTATGTGTAATGAAGACACATGATAAATAATCTTTTTTGGGAGAATCATCTGGGATACATTAACAGGTCATTTACTGCATGAAAAACCCAGCTGCAACCCATATTTTATAAATTGGAAGCTTAAGCATGCAGACTGAACACAGCATATTCAAGCAATTTCTACATTTAACCCTAAAAGTTTAGTCCAATATCCAGAATTATTCCTTGCCCTACACAATACAATGATCAATACTTTCACCAAGAGCTGCAGAAAACTTCAGGTGAGCTTAGGTTGCCTTAATTTAGACATAATTTTTTAGGAGCTCAGATGCAATTTTACACAAGTAACCCCCCGCCCCCCTCAGCTCTGTGGTCCCAGCTGACAGAAAAGACACTAGGAGTGGCTGCAATGCACCCTTTCATCCCCACTCTATTTTTTTTTTGGCTTTTGCCATAGCTCCCAGCTGGCTGGTGGCCATGGTGACAGCAAAATGCTCATGGTGGCAGGAATAGGATGGTCAGCACTGGCATTTCAAAGAATCAAACTCCAAGGCTTATATGACATCCCACATGCCCTGGATGTGACAGGATGTGATGGTGTCACACTGCTGCCATTTTGCAAACCTGCTGCTAGATTCAGCCTGAACTTAGAAAGCTTCTCCAGGGTTCCCAACCTCCCAATTGCTTGAAAGCCTGTGTTGTTCCCTGACCCTCCCAAGTAAGTGTGAAATCCGGTGCCACATCTGACTTGAGGATCTCGTCAGCAAGAGCCATGGCCCGGAGGAGGGTCAACATTGGAAAAAAACCCAAAAAACTGTCAAAAAATGCCAAGTACCAAAGCGGGAATTAGGCAGGAGACAGGCGAGCTGAAAAATGGATTTCTTGGGGTAGTGCCTGACTTCTAGCCACTCTTACTTCCTATTTAGGCTGTGAACCCCAAGTGGGACAGGGGCTGTATCCAACCTCATTATCTTGTATCTACCTCAGTGGTTAGTATGGTGCTTGGCACATAAGTGTTCGGCACATATTATTATCATTATTGCTATTAATAACAATCTAGGAAGGAGCCTATATATTCTGATGTTTTGTTCCAAGACCCTTCTTCCTGAGCACCACTCAGAACAACTGTAGCTAGGGATTTGTGAAGACTGCACAACTTGGACATTTCTTTGAACTTAGGGACAAAGTGCTAGGAAATGATTTTTGGAAAAGGAACAAGTGTTAAAGATTGATGCCTTAGTGTCGGATATACTTTCATTAAAACCCTCAAGATTTTCCACATTAATGTAACTTGGCGTCTTTTGCCTAACTCCCTGAAACTCTCTGAAATCCGGCTTTTATCAAACCAGACATTCCCATTTGACTCCAGAATTTGGGAATATACACAATTCTGAATTGGTCCTTTGGTCCAGGCAAGTAGGTAGAACTGCTTTCCAGCTGCTTGCGGATGAGCTTAGCATTCCTTTTCTTTTTAAAGTATTTGTTAAGCACTTACTATGTGCCAGGCACTGTTCTAAGCACTGGGATAGATATAAGGTAATCAGGTTGGACACGGTCCCTGTCCCAAATGGAGCTCACAGTCTTTATCCCCATTTTACAGATGAGGTAACTGGCACAGAAAAGTTAAATGATTTGCCCAAGGTCACACAGCAGACAAGTGGCAGAGCCGGGACTAGAACCAAGATCCTTCAGACTCCCGGGCCTAAGCTACCCACTAGGCCACACTGTTATCTCTTTAAATCCTCTTTAAAAATAGTTACACCCATGCTCGGTGCTGGTGGAAAGGGAGTTTGACCAGTCAGACATGACTTCTGTTCCCATATCTGACTCCTTCCAGTACTAGTGGTAGAAGTGGAAATAATAGCAGTAATAATAGTAGTAGTAGAAGCAGTATTTATTGAGCACCCATTGGAGTGCAATGGGCTCTACTAAACAATGACAAAGTACAAAGCAATCAAGTGATATGTTCTCTACCCATAAGGAGCTTAAGCTCTAATGGAGTGCAAAAAGTGTACCTGTCCAGATGGCCTCTTGCAAAAATGTATTCCTCATACAGGAAAATCCCCTACTCACACTCCCACTGGCCCCCAGTTTGGCCCCAACTACCAGGTGACCATTCTATTTAGTTTGGTACCCCACACCAAACACCACTGCCAGCGATCCTCCTATTGTACTTTCCACCCCACTTTACAGTCTCCCCCGTCTAGGCTCTGAGCCCATTGTTGGGTAGGGACCCTCTCTATATGTTGCCAACTTGTACTTCCCAAGTGCTCAGTACAGTGCTCTGCACACAGTAAGCACTCAATAAATATGATCAAATGAATGAACTGCTTGTTAAAATACAACATAGTTGGTGGTAGATATGTTTGCTGCCCACAAGGAGCTTACACCCTAGATGGTGAGACATTCATTAATATAAATTATGGGTATTTACATAAGTGCTATGGGTCTGAGAGTGAGGTGGCTATCAAATGCTTAAAGGGTACAGATCTAAGTGCTTAGGTGATGCCTAAGGCAGAGTGAGTAGGGAAAATGAGGTCATAGTTACGGTAGGTCTCTTGAAGGAGATATGATTTTAGGATTTTAGGAAGGTGGGGAGAGTTGGGAATTCTCTGGGAGGGAAATTCATGGGGAAAAAATTCCAACCCTCTGAGGGCAGAGGCAAGGGAAGGGAAGTACTGAAAGCTGGCTACTGGCTGTGGGGAGTTGCTTGCCTGCCTGCCCCTCATAAACCCACCTAGAAATGATCTTCATGCATTACGTACTTCCTTCTACCTAAGATATTTCTGGGAGAAACAGGAAGTTCAAGGGGGTCAATTGGTCATTTTATAAATTTGGGGGTTATTTTCCAGATTTCCCCCAAAGTTTTCAGGCAGCACATGGTCTAACCATGTAGCTTACTAATCAGATCCTAAGCTTGGCCCTAACAGTCTTGAACCTCAGGGGCTGAAAAAAGTACCCTGCAAACCCTGTTTATTCTCGGTTGGGAACTTTTCCAATTGGTGTTACTAATTAAATCCCAACTTTGACCTTGTCTGCTTTGGAAGTTTGGTTTAGTAATGGCCCCTGGATCCTGCATGGCTAAAGGATCCTGAATCTTCTAGACTGTAATTTCACTGTGGCATGGACTGTGCTTACCAGCTGTTATACTGTACTCTCCCAAGTGTTTACTGCAGTAATCTGTACACGGAATGCACTCAATAAAAATTATTGACTGATGGAGCTTACTTTAGTTGTCCTTTATGGTATTTGTTAAGCACTTACTATGTGCCAAGCTCTGTACTAAACACTGGGGCAGAAACAAGATAATCAGATTGGACACATTCCCTGTCCCACAAAACACCAAGTCTAAATAGGAAGGAGTCCTAAATACCGGATGGCTGATCTCGGTCCTTGTTTATAGTAATTCAGCAAAGAAGTTCCAATAAAGAAAGCCCTGCACTAGAGTCTAAAAATGGGACATGCTCAGTCTGTAATTCTAGAAGGGACTAAAACGAGGCTAAGATGGGACTCCATCCACTTAAGGAAAAAAGAAAATATAATTTGGCATTTTTCTTGACGTCCAAGCAGCGCTATCCTGGCTGCGACTCACATTCTAGCACAATGATACTTCTGAAGACCTGCCAATTACTGGTTTCCCTGTGAAATGCTATGAGAAAGTCACCAACAGATGTGCTAAGAAATCTGTAAGAATCCGGCCTAAGTCTTCATGCTTTACAAGGAGTCATTCGGCATGAAATACAAATCCATTTTGCAGGACTTAGTTTCAGGATTTCCTTGCATAAGTCTTAGATGCTATTAAACATAATGGGACTGTAATTGGTCTCTAGAGATGAACTCACTAGCTCTGTTGGCTGCACTGGCATTCAGAATAAAGCTCTCAAGTCAAATAAGAAATAAATAAATCTGTCCAATCAATTTGTGGGGAAAATGACTGAAGATACATCACTGGGAGACCCAAGGGAAAGCTACAGGCATTCTGACGAAAGCAAAAGAACATCTGCCCTTTATCTGCTTTCACTTGGAATGTGAGTACCATGTGGGACAGGGTCTGTGTCTGACCTGATTGTCTTGTATCGATCCCAGCACTTAGTACAGCATTTGGGACAAAGTAAGTGCTTAACAAATATCATTAATTATTATTATTAATTAAAAAATCTATATCACAAATTTCTATACTTTTCTTTGAGAATAGGGTAGGACAAATTGCAAAGCTGTCTACAATACCAACCCTGCTGACATTAAAAATCATTCATTGACTGCATTTTACCATATTGCCCATTCCTGAGAGCCAGCTCACCTGGAGTAACCTGAGAAAGGTTGTTGTATTTGAAGGAGGAAATATTGTGGGATAGAATATGGAAGGTTTGTTTTCTCTGCCAGCTGTTAAGGGATTTTTTTTAAAGAATCTGGATGCAATCTATGAACATAGTTCTTACTAAACTTAAAAAGAGCTATCCTAGCATTCTAATGGTAGAATAATCAGTTAACGTGGTAGTTCTTTCTATTCTCCCCTTTGATTAAATATTTATTTTCACAGATTTGTCCTTGAACTACTGCATCATCACCAATTTACTGAGCACCTTCTGAGGGTGAAGGAATAGTTCAGTCATCTGTTAATTCTGCTGTCTTATAAAGGAATTGTTCAATCAGTCAGATCAATCAGTCAGCAATCATTCAATCAGTCAACTGTTAATTCTGTTGTATCTGCTACCTCGTTCTCGCCTGTCCCGCCGTCAACCCCCAGCCCACGTCCTCCCCCTGGCCTGGAATGCCCTCCCTCCGCACATCCGCCAAGCTAGCTCTCTTCCTCCCTTCAAAACCCTACTGAGAGCTCACCTCCTCCAAGAGGCCTTCCCAGACTGAGCCCCCTTTTTCCTCTCCTCTTCCCCATCCCCCCCACCCTACCTCCTTCCCCTTCCCACAGCACCTGTATATATGTTTGTACAGATTTATTACTCTATTTATTTTACTTGTACATATTTACTATTCTATTTATTTTGTTAATGATATGCATTTAGCTTTAATTCTATTTGTTCTGACGACTTGACACCTGTCCACATGTTTTGTTTTGTTGTCTTTCTCCCCCTTCTAGACTGTGAGCCCATTGTTGGGTAGGGACCGTCTCTATATGTTACCAACTTGTACTTCCCAAGTGCTTAGTACAGTGCTCTGCACACAGGAAGTGCTCAATAAATACGACTGAATGAATGAATGAATGAACTCTGTTGCATTGTGCTGTCCCAAGAGGTTAGTACAGTGCTCTACACATGGTAAGCACTCAATACGATTGATTAGCACTGAGTGAACATTTATTGTGCACAAAGCACTACACTAAGAGCTTGGGAGAGCACAATATAGAGATGGCACTGCATTAGAGATGGCAGTGTGGCCTAATAGAAAGAGTCTTGGGACTGGTTGTCACAAGTCCCAGCTCTGTTACTGAGATGCTTGGTGATCTTGGACCAGTCACTTAACATTCTGCATCTGTTTTCTCACCTGAAATAAAGGAACCGAGATAACTGCTCATCCTGCCTCAGACTGGGAACCTTGAGTAGAACACAGATTGAGTTCAATATGATTATTTTGCACTTATTCCTGCAGGCCTTGCTAATGATCTTGTAGAGTACTGCTCTGGGAATTAGGAGACCAATCTAGAGCTGGTTCTAACTGCTGGGTTATACTACCAGGTCCCTCTTTTTTTTTCCCCCAGGTCTCTGCCCAACGAATCACCGACGGCATTCTGACAAATGGTCAGGCCAGGAAGGAACCCTGAAAAATAGGTGGTTAACAGACAGCTACTATGGCAACCGTCTTCCAGGTTATGTTGCTGCAGCACGGCATCAGCATTTTGCCATGATCACGTTGGCTGGCTAGGTGTCCTGCACACTAAATAAATATAAAAAAAAGAACAAAAACAAAACTGCATGCACTTTGTAGGACTGAACCATCCACTTCCTCTCTGAACTCGGTGACCCAGTGGGAGCAAAACTGGCAGGGATGAGAGAGTGTGAAAGGTGTTCCTCTACAAGTTTTCAGTCCTGAAGTTTTAGGATTGAGGCACTTGCCCCAAAATAGAGGCAAAGATGCTATCTACTAATTACTAGTGATGCTTGGTAACTATAAAATGCTTAATATCACCACTATCTGTAGTAGAAAGTATATTTGCCTCACAATACCACAAACTTTCTGGATAACTGGATTCAGTAGTATCCAATCAACAGATCATATTTCTTGAGTGCTTACTGTGTGCAGAACATTGTACTAAGTCCTTGGGAGAGTGCAATATAACAGTATTCCTTTTTAATAATAGTACTTGGGGAATCTGTTAAGCACTTTTAGACTGTGAGCCCACTGTCGGGTAGGGACTGTATATGTTGCCAACTTGTACTTCCCAAGTGCTTAATACAGTGCTCTGCACACAGTAAGCGCTCAGTAAATACGATTGACTGATTGATTGATTGATTCTTAAGCACAAAGCTCTGTGAAACACTGGGTTAAATAAAGGTAGACGAGTCCTGCCCTATAAGGGATCACAGTCTAATGGTAAAGGAAACAGGTATTTGATCCCCATTTGTAGAGATGAGAAAATCGAAGTGAAGTTATATTTCGATGGCAAAGCTTGGGTCACTCTCACCATAGTGGCAACCACAGCCATAAATCAATCAATCAACCAATCGTATTTATTGAGCGCTTACTGTGTGCAGAGCACTGTACTAAGCGCTTGGGAAGTACAAGTTGGCAACATATAGAGACAGTCCCTACCCAACAGTGGGCTCACAGTCTAAAAGGGGGAGACTGAGAACAAAACCAAACATACTAACAAAATAAAATAAATAGAATAGATATGTACAAGATAAATAGAGTAATAAATATGTACAAACATATATACAGGTGCTGTGGGGAGGGGAAGGAGGTAAGATGGTGGGATGGAGAGGGGGACGAGGGGGAGAGGAAGGAAGGGGTTCAGTCTGGAAGGCCTCCTGGAGGAGGTGAGCTCTCACTAGGGCCTTGAAGGGAGGAAGAGAGCTAGTTTGGCGGATGGGCAGAGGGAGGGCATTCCAGGCCCGGGGGTCGATGGCGGGACAGGCAAGAACGAGGTACGGTGCAGAGATTAGCGGCAGAGGAGCGGAGGGTGCGGGGTGGGCTGGAGAAGGAGAGAAGGGAGGTGAGGTAGGAGGGGGCGAGGTGATGGACAGCCTTGAAGCCCAGGGTGAGGAGGCTGGAGAGGATGAAAGGGAGAAGATAAAGGAAAAAATGAGGAGGAGGATGAAAAGCCCCAAATCGAGGACAAATGGCTGCTCGTTCTACTTTGCAAGCGTCTTGATGGGAAGAAGTGGTGATGTTCTCTCTTTCTGTTCTAGTTAAGAAACTGGGTTTGGGGCCAAAGGTGAAGAAGGCTGCTTAATTCCTGTTTTTCCCTGGAGTCTTGTTCCTCCCGGGAGGGGGGACGCCTCCCCTTTCGACACCCCGTCGACATTCGCGGATGGTCAACAACCCAGGCCACCACCGACCTTCCTTCCCCGCCCCCCCGGGCCGCGGGGAGCCTCCGCCTTCCCACGGCTGGACCGGGCCGCGGCCCCTCCCCCGGGACCCTCCTCTCGGCCCCGAGCGTGGGAACCGGCCGCCCCGGGGGCTCCAACGCAGCTGGGAGCCCGACAGGACCGGCCCTTCCTCCGCCCGAGGGAGGGGAGGGAACGGGTGGGGAGGGGGGTAGGATCTGTCCGTCTGTCTCTGTGTGTCTCTGTGTGTGTGTGTGTGTGTGTGTGTGTGTGTGTGTGTGTTTGTGTATGTCTGTGTTTGTGTGTCTGTATCAATCAATCAATCGTGTTTATTGAGCGCTTACTGTGTGCAGAGCACCGTACTACGCGCTTGGGAAGTACAAGTCTAGCCCTCTTCCTCCCTTCAAGGCCCTACTGCGAGCTCACCTCCTCCAGGAGGCATCCTCCTGGAGAATGCGGAGAAGCAGCGTGGCTCAGTGGAAAGAGCCCGGGCTTTGGAGTCAAGAGATTGCGGGTTCAAATCCCGGCTCCGCCACTTGTCAGCTGTGTGACTTTGGGCAAGTCACTTCACTTCTCTGGGCCTCAGTTCCCTCATCTGTAAAATGGGAATGAGGACTGTGAGCCCCACGTGGGACAACCTGATCACCTTGTAACCTCCCCAGCGCTTAGAACAGTGCTTTGCACATAGCAGGCGCTTAACAAATACCAACATTATTATTATTATTCCCAGACTGAGCCCCTTCCTTCCTCTCCCCCTCATCCCCCCTCCATCCCCCCATCTTACCTCCTTCCCTTCCCCACAGCACCTGTATATATGTATATATGTTTGTACATATTTATTACTCTATTTATTTATCTTACTTGTACATATCTATTCTATTTATTTTATTTTGTTAGTATGTTTGGTTTTGTTCTCCGTCTCCCCCCTTTTAGACTGTGAGCCCACTGTTGGGTAGGGACTGTCTCTCTATGTTGCCAACTTGGACTTCCCAAGCACTTAGTACACTGCTCTGCACACAGTAAGCGCTCAATAAATACGATTGATTGATTGATTGATTACAAGTCGGCAACACATAGAGACAGTCCCTACGCAACAGCGGGCTCACAGTCTAGAAGGGGGAGACGGAGAACAAAACCAAACATACTAATAAAATAAAATAAATAGAATAGATAGGTACAAGATAAATAAATAGAGTAATAAATATGTACAAGCATATATACATATATACAGGTGCTGTGGGGAAGGGAAGGAGGTAAGATGGGGGGATGGAGAGGGGGATGAGGGGGAGAGGAAGGAAGGGGCTCAGTCTGGGAATAATAATAATAATAATGTTGGTATTTGTTAAGCTATGGAGAGGGGGGCGAGGGGGAGAGGAATCAATCAATCAATCAATCGTATTTATTGAGCACTTACTATGTGCAGAGCACTGTACTAAGCGCTTGGGAAGTACAAATTGGCAACATATAGGGACAGTCCCTACCCAACAGTGGGCTCACAGTCTAAAAGGAAGGAAGGAAGGAAGGAAGGGGCTCAGTCTGGGAAGGCCTCCTGGAGGAGGTGAGCTCTCAGTAGGGCCTTGAAGGGAGGAAGAGAGCTAGCTTGTATGTATGTATGTATGTTTGTGTGTACGTTCGTGTGTCTGTATGTATGTGTCTAGACGGTGAGCCCACTGTTGGATAGGGACCGTCTCTATATGTTACCAACTTGGACTTCCCAAGCGCTTAGTACAGTGCTCTGCACACAGTAAGCGCTCAATAAATACGATTGATTGATTGTATGTTTGTGTATCTGCGTGTTTGTGTCTGCATGTTCGTGTGTGTCTGTGATGGGGGGGCGCTCCTCCTGACCCCCGCCCCCCCGGCAAGAGTGGGGCCCCCCCGGGCCGAGGGCACTTACTTGATGTCTTCCCAGACCTCGGGCCCGTAATTGCGAATGACTAACAGCTCCAGGGCGTGATTCACGAAGCCGTACTGCAAACACAAAGGGGGCGGGGGCGGGTCAAGGGCCGGGCCGCAGCGGGGGGGGGGGGGGGCGCCCAGTGGAGCCCCCCCCGTGCCAAACGTTGCCCCCTGTCCGCCCCCCCCAGCCGGGGAGTGCGGGACGAGCCCGTGGCAGGAGCCCCAGCCCTCGGGATGCCCCTTCCCCCGGCAACGGTTCACCTGCGGCCAGGCGACCCCCCCCGGGGCAACAGGGGGGGACCCCTCCCGCCGGATCAATCAATCGTATTTATTGAGCGCTTACTGTGTGCAGAGCACTGTACTAAGCGCTTGGGAAGTCCAAGTTGGCAACATAGAGAGACAGTCCCTACCCAACAGTGGGCTCACAGCCTAAAAGGGGGAGACAGAGAACAAAACCGAACATACTAACAAAATAAAATAAATAGAATAGATATGTACAAGTAAAATAGAGTAATAAATATGTACAAACATATATACATATATACAGGAGACAGAGAACAAAACCGATCAATCAATCAATCGTATTTATTGAGCGCTTACTGTGCGCAGAGCACTGTACTAAGCGCTTGGGAAGTCCAAGTTGGCAACATATAGAGACAGTCCCTACCCAACAGTGGGCTCACAGTCTAAAAGGGGGAGACAGAGAACAAAATCAATCAATCGTGTTTATCGAGCGCTTACTGTGTGCACAGCACTGTACTAGGCGCTTGGGAAGCACAAGTTGGCAACATATACAGTCCCTATCCAACAGTGGGCTCACAGTCTAGAAGGGGGAGACAGAGAACAAAATCAATCAATCGTATTTATTGAGCGCTTACTGTGTGCAGAGCACTGTACTAAGCGCTTGGGAAGCACAAGTTGGCAACATATACAGTCCCTATCCAACAGTGGGCTCACAGCCTAGAAGGGAGAGACAGAGAACAAAATCAATCCATCGTATTTACTGAGCGCTTACTGTGTGCAGAGCACTGTACTAAGCGCTTGGGAAGCACAAGTTGGCAACATATACAGTCCCTATCCAACAGTGGGCTCACAGCCTAGAAGGGAGAGACAGAGAACAAAATCAATCAATCGTATTTACTGAGCGCTTACTGTGTGCAGAGCACTGTACTAAGCGCTTGGGAAGCCCAAGTTGGCAACAGATAGAGGCAGTCCCTACCCCACAGTGGGCTCACAGTCTAGAAGGGGGAGACGGAGAACAAAACCACTGACAAAATAAAATAAATAGGATGGATATGTACAAGCACCGTCGTCCTAGCCACCCACCCACCCATCGGTGGGCGTCCCAGAGGGGCGGGAAAGCTCCCGGGGAACCGAGGCGGCCGCTCCTTGGGCCTCCTTCCCCGGTGACCCCGCAGGCCGGGGGGGGGGTAGGGGGTGGGGGTCCCGCCGGCGGCGGCGCTTACCATGTCGCCAGGGCCCACGGAGCCCCCTCCCCAGCAGCAGCTGCACGGAGGGGCTTGGCGGCGGGAGCAAACGGGGAGGCCACGGCTCTGCGGCGGAGGCGGTGGCAACGGCTGGAGCCGCCCGCGCTCCCCCCCCCCCTTGATTGTCACTTCCTCGCAGCCAATGGGAAGCCAGATCGGGAGGCGGCCGGCCGCCCTTCGGCCAATCAGAGCCAGAGGAGGGAATTCGGATACATCGACACGACGCCTCGCCCGCGGGGGTCGTCATGGCTCCGGACCCGAGGGGGCGGCGGAGGGGGGGGGGGAAAGCCGCCGGATCGTTTCCCGACAGCGGGAAGAGCAGCCGCTCTCTTCCTTCATCCATTCAATCGTATTTCAATCGCACTCTTTTAGACTGTGAGCCCACTGTTGGGTAGGGACTGTCTCTATATGTTGCCAACTTGGACTTCCCAAGCGCTTAGTACAGTGCTCTGCACACAGTAAGCGCTCAATAAATACGATTGATTGATTGATTGATTGCAAGGCCCTACTGAGAGCTCATCTCCTCCAGGAGGCCCACCCAGACTGAGCCCCTTCCTTCTCCGTCTCCCCCTTTTAGACTGTGAGCCCACTGTTGGGTAGGGACTGTCTCTATATGTTGCCAACTTGGACTTTCCAAGTGCTTAGTACAGTGCTCTGCACATAGTAAGCGCTCAATAAATACGATTGATTGATTGATTCCTCTCCCCCTCGTCCCTCTCTCCTTCCCCCCATCTTACCTCCTTCCCTTCCCCACAGCACCTGTATATATGTATATACGTTTGTACACATATATTACTCTATTTATTTATTTATTTTACTTGTACCTATCTATTCTGTTTATTTTATTTTGTTGGTATGTTTGGTTTTGTTCTCTGTCTCCCCCTTCTACACTGTGAGCCCACTGTTGGGTAGGGACTGTCTCCATATCATCATCATCAATCATATTTATTGAGCGCTTACTATGTGCAGAGCCCCGTACTAAGCGCTTGGGAAGTCCAAATTGGCAACATATAGAGACAGTCCCTACCCAACAGTGGGCTCACGGTCTAAAAGGGGGAGACGGAGAACAAAACCAAACATACTATCAAAATAAAATAAATAGGATAGATATGTACAAGTAAAATAAATAAGTAGAGTGATAAATATGTACAAACATATATACATATATACAGGTGCTGTGGGGAAGGGAAGGAGGTAAGGTGGGGGGGATGGAGAGGGGGACGAGGAGGAGAGGAAGGAAGGGGCTCAGTCATTCATCCATTCAATCGTTGCCAACTTGTATTTCCCAAGCGCTCAGTACAGTGCTCTGCACACAATAAGCACGACTGATGATGATGATTTCAATCGTACTCTTTTAGACTGTGAGCCCACTGTTGGGTAGGGACTGTCTCTCTATGTTGCCAACTTGGACTTCCCAAGCGCTTAGTACGGTGCTCTGCACACAGTAGGCGCTCAATAAATACGATTGATTGATTGATTGATTTCAAGGCCCTACTGAGAGCTCATCTCCTCCAGGAGGCCCACCCAGACTGAGCCCCTTCCTTCTCCGTCTCCCCCTTTTAGACTGTGAGCCCACTGTTGGGCAGGGACTGTCTCTATATCATCATCATCAATCGTATTTATTGAGCGCTGACTATGTGCAGAGCCCCGTACTAAGCGCTTGGGAAGTCCAAATTGGCAACATATAGAGACAGTCCCTACCCAACAGTGGGCTCACGGTCTAAAAGGGGGAGACGGAGAACAAAACCAAACATACTAACAAAATAAAATAAAAAGGATAGATATGTACAAGTAAAATAAATAAGTAGAGTAATGAATATGTACAAACATATATACAGGTGCTGTGGGGAAGGGAAGGAGGTAAGGTGGGGGGGATGGAGAGGGGGACGAGGAGGAGAGGAAGGAAGGGGCTCAGTCATTCATCCATTCAATCGTTGCCAACTTGTATTTCCCAAGCGCTTAGTACAGTGCTCTGCACACAATAAGCACGATTGATGATGATGATGATTTCAATCGTACTCTTTTAGACTGTGAGCCCACTGTTGGGTAGGGACTGTCTCTATATGTTGCCAACTTGGACTTCCCAAGCGCTTAGTACGGTGCTCTGCACACAGTAAGCGCTCAATAAATACGATTGATTGATTGATTGATTGATTGATTGATTGATTTCAAGGCCCTACTGAGAGCTCATCTCCTCCAGGAGGCCCACCCAGACTGAGCCCCTTCCTTCTCCGTCTCCCTCTTTTAGACTGTGAGCCCACTGTTGGGTAGGGACTGTCTCTATATGTTGCCAACTTGGACTTTCCAAGTGCTTAGTACAGTGCTCTGCACATAGTAAGCGCTCAATAAATACGATTGATTGATTGATTCCTCTCCCCCTCGTCCCTCTCTCCTTCCCCCCATCTTACCTCCTTCCCTTCCCCACAGCACCTGTATATATGTATATACGTTTGTACACATATATTACTCTATTTATTTATTTATTTTACTTGTACCTATCTATTCTGTTTATTTTATTTTGTTGGTATGTTTGGTTTTGTTCTCTGTCTCCCCCTTCTACACTGTGAGCCCACTGTTGGGTAGGGACTGTCTCCATATCATCATCATCAATCATATTTATTGAGCACTTACTATGTGCAGAGCCCCGTACTAAGCGCTTGGGAAGTCCAAATTGGCAACATATAGAGACAGTCCCTACCCAACAGTGGGCTCACGGTCTAAAAGGGGGAGACGGAGAACAAAACCAAACATACTAACGAGATAAAATAAATAGGATAGATATGTACAAGTAAAATAAATAAATAGAGTAATGAATATGTACAAACATATATACAGGTGCTGTGGGGAAGGGAAGGAGGTAAGGTGGGGGGGATGGAGAGGGGGACGAGGAGGAGAGGAAGGAAGGGGCTCAGTCATTCATCCATTCAATCGTTGCCAACTTGTATTTGCCAAGCACTCAGTACAGTGCCCTGCACACAATAGGCACGATTGATGATGATGATGATTTCAATCGTACTCTTTTAGACTGTGAGCCCACTGTTGGGTAGGGACTGTCTCTATATGTTGCCAACTTGGACTTCCCAAGCGCTTAGTACGGTGCTCTGCACACAGTAAGCGCTCAATAAATACGATTGATTGATTGATTGATTGATTGATTTCAAGGCCCAACTGAGAGCTCATCTCCTCCAGGAGGCCCGCCCACACTGAGCCCCTTCCTTCTCCGTCTCCCCCTTTTAGACTGTGAGCCCACTGTTGGGTAGGGACTGTATATGTTGCCAACTTGGACTTCCCAAGTGCTTAGTACAGTGCTCTGCACATAGTAAGCGCTCAATAAATACAATTGATTGATTGATTCCTCTCCCTCTCGTCCCTCTCTCCTTCCCCCCATCTTACCTCCTTCCCTTCCCCACAGCACCTGTATATATGTATATACGTTTGTACACATTTATTACTCTATTTATTTATTTATTTTACTTGTACCTATCTATTCTGTTTATTTTATTTTGTTGGTATGTTTGGTTTTGTTCTCTGTCTCCCCCTTCTACACTGTGAGCCCACTGTTGGGTAGGGACTGTCTCCATATCATCATCATCAATCATATTTATTGAGCGCTTACTATGTGCAGAGCCCCGTACTAAGCGCTTGGGAAGTCCAAATTGGCAACATATAGAGACAGTCCCTACCCAACAGTGGGCTCACGGTCTAAAAGGGGGAGACGGAGAACAAAACCAAACATACTAACGAGATAAAATAAATAGGATAGATATGTACAAGTAAAATAAATAAGTAGAGTGATAAATATGTACAAACATATATACATATATACAGGTGCTGTGGGGAAGGGAAGGAGGTAAGGTGGGGGGGATGGAGAGGGGGACGAGGAGGAGAGGAAGGAAGGGGCTCAGTCATTCATCCATTCAATCGTTGCCAACTTGTATTTCCCAAGCGCTCAGTACAGTGCTCTGCACACAATAACCACGATTGATGATGATGATGATTTCAATCGTACTCTTTTAGACTGTGAGCCCACTGTTGGGTAGCGACTGTCTCTATATGTTGCCAACTTGGACTTCCCAAGCGCTTAGTACAGTGCTCTGCACACAGTAAGTGCTCAATAAATACGATTGATTGATTGATTGATTGATTGATTTCAAGGCCCTACTGAGAGCTCATCTCCTCCAGGAGGCCCGCCCACACTGAGCCCCTTCCTTCTCCGTCTCCCCCTTTTAGACTGTGAGCCCACTGTTGGGTAGGGACTGTATATGTTGCCAACTTGGACTTCCCAAGTGCTTAGTACAGTGCTCTGCACATAGTAAGCGCTCAATAAATACGATTGATTGATTGATTGATTCCTCTCCCCCTCGTCCCCTTCTCCTTCCCCCCATCTTACCTCCTTCCCTTCCCCACAGCACCTGTATATATGTATATACGTTTGTACATATTTATTACTCTATTTATTTATTTATTTTACTTGTACCTATCTATTCTGTTTATTTTATTTTGTTGGTATGTTTGGTTTTGTTCTCTGTCTCCCCCTTCTACACTGTGAGCCCACTGTTGGGTAAGGACTGTCTCTATATCATCATCATCAATCATATTTATTGAGCGCTTACTATGTGCAGAGCCCCGTACTAAGCGCTTGGGAAGTCCAAATTGGCAACATATAGAGACAGTCCCTACCCAACAGTGGGCTCACAGTCTAAAAGGGGGAGACGGAGAACAAAACCAAACATACTAACAAAATAAAATAAATAGGATAGATATGTACAAGTAAAATAAATAAATAAATAAATAGAGTAATAAATATGTACAAACATTTATACATATATACGGGTGCTGTGGGGAAGGGAAGGAGGTAAGATGGGGGGGATGGAGAGGGGGATGAGGAGAGGAAGGAAGGGGCTCAGTCATTCATCCATTCAATCGTTGCCAACTTGTATTTCCCAATCTCTTAGTACAGTGCTCTGCACACAATAAGCACGATTTTTGATGATGCTGATTTCAATCGTAGTCTTTTAGACTGTGAGCCCACTGTTGGGTAGGGACTGTCTCTCTATGTTGCCAACTTGGACTTCCCAAGCGCTTAGTACAGTGCTCTGCACACAGTAAGCGCTCAATAAAGACGATTGATTGATTGATTTCAAGGCCCTACTGAGAGCTCATCTCCTCCAGGAGGCCTGCCCAGACTGAGCCCCTTCCTTCTCTGTCTCCCCCTTTTAGACTGTGAGCCCACTGTTGGGTAGGGACTGTCTCTATATGTTGCCAACTTGGACTTCCCAAGCGCTTAGTACAGTGCTCTGCACACAGTAAGCGCTCAATAAATATGATTGATTGATTGATTGGAAATACCATAGGGTTGACAATTTGTATTTTTGTGGCAGTCATTCATTCAATCGTATTTATTGAGCACTTATTGTGTGCAGAGCCCTGTACTGAGCGCTTGGAAAGTACAGATCGGCAGCATGTAGAGACAGTCCCTACCCAACAACGGGCTCACAGTCTAGAAGGGGGAGACGAACAACAAAACAAAACAAGCAGACAGGTGTCAATGCCATCAGAATAAATATAATTATAGCTATATATACATCATTAACCTTTATCATCATCATCATCATCATTAAATGAACAGATATCATATCTGTTTATTCTGATGCTATTGATGCCTGTCTACTTCTTTTGTTTCGTTTGCTGTCTCCCCCTTCTAGACTGTGAGCCCATTGCTTCTACAGCCCAGCCCGCACCCTCCGCTCCTCCACCGCTGATCTCCTCACCGTACTTCGCTCTCGCCTGCCCCGCCATCGACCCCCGGCCCACGTCATCCCCCGGGCCTGGAATGCCCTCCCTCTACCCATCCGCCAAGCTAGCTCTCTTCCTCCCTTCAAGGCCCTGCTGAGAGCTCACCTCCTCCAGGAGGCCTTCCCAGACTGAGCCCCTTCCTTCCTCTCCCCCTCGTCCCCCTCTCCATCCCCCATCTTACCTCCTTCCCTTCCCCACAGCACCTGTATATATGTATATATGGTTGTACATATTTATTACTCTATTTATTTATTTATTTATTTTATTTGTACATATCTATTCTATTTATTTTATTTTGTTAGTATGTTTGGTTTTGTTCTCTGTCTCCTTCTTTTAGACTGTGAGCCCACTGTTGGGTAGGGACTGTCTCTATATGTTGCCAATTTGTACTTCCCAAGCGCTTAGTACAGTGCTCTGCACATAGTAAGCGCTCAGTAAATACGATTGATGATGATTGCTGGGTAGGGATAGTCTCCATCAGTTGCCGAATTGTACTTTCCAAGCACTTAGTAAGGTGTTCTGCACACAGTAAGCGCTCAATAAGTATGGTTGAATGAATGAATGAATGAATATACTACTCCACCCTTTATCCTTTATGTCTCATACTACTTGTTTTATATGATATTACTGTTGGATAATTCTGTTGTGTTCTGTGAGTAGGAACATTTAGCCATTGGTATGTTGTGGGTATTTAAAGGATTTTAATCACTCAATAGTATTTATTAACAGCTTACTCTGTGCAGAGCACTGTACTAAGCACTTGGAAGATTACAACCATATCCTCCCTTTGGCTTGGAACCCCCTCCTCCTTCATATACGACAGACCACCAGTCTCCCCACCTTCAAAGCCCTATTAAAATCACATCTTCTCCAAGAGGCTTTTCTCAACTAAGCCCTCATTTTCCCTATTCCCTCTCCCTGGTGCATCACCCTTGCATTTAATTTAGTACTCTTCATTTTCTCCATTTTCATCCTTACAGCACTTATGGACATATTTGTAATTTGACTCAATAGCTGTCTCCCCCACTAAACTGTAAGCTCCTTGTGGCCAGGGAATATGTCTACCAACTCCGTTATATTGTACTCTCCCAACCATTTAGTACAGTGCTCTGCCACAGTAAGTACATACGACTGATTGAATTGATTTAGTAGATCTGATTCTTGCCCCCACGGAGCTTACCCTTTAGCAAGGGAAGACAAACCCTAAAATAAATTACAGGTCTTGTCTTATGCTGTTGAGTTGTGTCCAGCCCATAACAACTCCATGGACACATCTCTCCCAGAATGTCCCACCTCCATCTGCAATCGTTTTGGTAGTGGATCCATAGAGTTTTCTTGGTAAAAATACAGAAGTGGTTTACCATTGCCC
Organism: Tachyglossus aculeatus; assembly: GCF_015852505.1. NCBI lineage: Eukaryota > Metazoa > Chordata > Mammalia > Monotremata > Tachyglossidae > Tachyglossus > Tachyglossus aculeatus. Next base: position 25,074,879 of record NC_052077.1, on the reverse strand, counting down.
TCTTCCACGCAGTAAACCTGCGTCTCTGGCCTCGACTTTCTCCCATGTCAATGCTGCCCAGCATAGGTGAGTTTTGACTTGTAGGAGACTGCCTTCCATTCACGAACCACTGCCCAAGCTAGGAATGGAATGGGTATGCCTCTGCTTGACTCTTCCTCCTGTAGCCGAGACTGGTGGAGTACTGGAAACTCTCCAAGTGAGACCCTGAGAGGGGAAATTAGACGTAGGAGGAAGCAATAGAATATGTGAGTGAATGAGTGAGTGCCCAAGTGCTTGTTATTATTATCGAGTGCTGTTGAGACGTTTCTGATTCATAGCGACTCTATAGTTATATTTTCTCCAGAACGTCCGGTCTCCTGCCATAACCCAAATGCCTAGGGATAGGCAAGGGAAGATGAGAGGCCTCCTAGAGTAGATGTAATTTCAGTAGGTTCTTGAAGATGTGGAAGCAGTGGTCTGCAGAATGTGGAGGGAGAGGGAGTTCCAGACATGAAGGAGGGTGTGAAACAAGATAGGTCATAGTGTGGGGAGGGAGAGGTAATTGAGTGCCTTGAGGGTAATGATCATAAATTTCTGCTTGATGAAGAGAGGTATGAGTAACCAATGAGGGTTTTGAGGAGTGGTGAGATGTGTGCAGATCGATATTTTAGGAAATGATAGTGGTAGCAGCATGAAGTATGGACTGGAGGAAAGACCAGCCTAATGAACTACATTGAAAACCATACCTGAAGTGGGTTTTTCAACAGTTTGCTTAAGCCTCTGACAGGTTTCCAAATACACATTTAATGAAGTCCTGAGGTACACAGCCCACAAGCAAACTAAGCATGTTAATTTTGCTAAAACTAGGATATTAGGTATTATTTGGGTGGAAAAAGGAATGTTACTTTCAGGTTTTATACTGCGCATGCTCTGGTCCATAATGGAAGTCCAAGCATTAAAAGTTATCAAAAGCAGCTGGGTTTGGGCAAAACAAACTAAGCAGTGTGTCTGGGATTAGAACAATTCCAGAACATCCATATGACATCATGTCATCAGGGCCAGCAGGGACCTACCTGTCGCATTCACATGGGCATCAAATAAATAATATTGTTCTTAATTGGGTCTGCCTCTGCTCTCCATTCACCTTTACTCTATCTGGCTTTAGAGGGACCCCACTGCTTTCCCATCCTCTCTGCACTGCGGGGTAGTGGAGAGTAATAATTATAATAATTATGGTATACTACGTGCCACCCCCTCTTACTAAGCCCTGGGGTGGATACAAGCATTATCGGGTTGGACACAGCATAGGGCTCACAGTCTTATTCCCCATTTTACAGATGAGGTAACTGAGGCACAGAGGAAGGGAAATGACTGGCCTAAGGTCACACAGCAGACAAGTGGCAGAGGCGGGATTGGAACCTATGACCTCCTGGGCCCAAGTCCCACGCTCTATCCACTACACCATGTCCGGGGGAGGGAGAAGATGAGTTTTAAAAAAGCCAGGATTGCAGGTGAGCCGCATGTGGATGGGGATATGGGAGAGTCAGGGCCAGTTAAAAAAACCCAAAAAACAAAATTTGCTCCCTGATACCAGCTGGCTGACACAAGAAAGTTCTCACTGAGAATGCTGAAACAGCCTGTGATTCCACCCGATATCTGATGTACAACTATTTATCTTAATATCATCATCATCAATAGTATTTATGGAACAGTAATTATTACTTTTAGTGGCATTTTTTTAAGTCCTTACTATGTGCCAGGCACTGTACTAAAGTACTGGTGTAGATCCAAGGTAATCGGGTTGGGCACAGCCCATGTCCCATGTGGGACTCAGTCTTATTCCCCATTTTACGGATGAGTTAACCAAGGCATAGAGAAGTAAAATGACATGCCCAAGGTCATACAGCAGGCAAGCGGCAGAGCTGGGATTAGAATCCAGGTCTTTTGACTCCCAGGCTCATTCTCTTTCCACTAGGACAGGTACCCCTCACAATACTACTTACTTTGGGATATAAAAACAGTATAAATGAAAAAGACAAGATCCCTGCCTTTGAAAAGTTAACGATCTAATTTATTGTCTGTTTCTCAAATTTTCCACAACACCCTACAAATGTCTGGGACTCTCGTGGAAATATTGCCAGCATATTGCCAGAAAACAGGGATCTGTTTTCCAAGAAGTACTCAGAAATTGCTTTTAAATTTCTTCTGAAAACTCAGGTCAGAACCATCTGACTAGCTCCTGGAGGTTTGCGTGTTCTTTCTTAAAAAAAAAAAAGTATCAAGTCCTCTGAATGTCCAAATCATTTTTTGTGGAGCATACTGTTGCAGCATGTCATTTCTCAGCCTTTCTTCTGAGTAGCTCAAAGCCCCTTATCTCCATCTTAACACTTTGACTTTGCAAAGTTGCCACACAATAGAAACACTATTATCACTATTTCTTAAGATCTCAGCTCTCTGTAGTAAAAGCAAGAGATTCCCTGAGGGTTTTAATATAGATAAATGTCCATATGAAATTATTGATTCATTTGAAATGTCCAGTGGGACACCACGGAAGAGTTATGATGTAGTACTGTTCCTGAACAAGGTCTTAATAGAAAGAAAAACAATGTTAGGCATAAATTGTTCAAGTATAAATTTGACCCTAGGAGAAAGGATACCCTGAGAAGCATTATTTTTTCCCTTGACCCTGTAACTTCTTGGTGTACTGACCTGCCTGCAGAAATTGTGATCAAAAGGTGACTGAAACCAAATAAGCACTTTAGAAATAGGAATCAGAGAGCTAGTCATTGGTAAGAATCTTGTTTGAAAACCTCATGAGTGCAAACTAGTTTGAAAGGCTCCCATATTTGAAAGCATTAAGAAGAACTGACCTGCCACAGTTAACTGGGTTTGTAATAAACAGAATAAAAGAATGTTTTTTGAATTATGATATAAAAGCCAAGATCGACATCTCCAAACTAGATTACCACTAAGGGACTGCTGCCAGAATCAACCTGACAGCCTGATGGTTGCATGGGTACTGACTAATGTGGTCTTGGGCTATGTGCAGTCGGAGACAAGGTCTGGAAGAGATAGTTGATCTAATTTAGGATGCTTAGAGACAAGCAGTGATTATAATATGACATGTTGGGTGCTTAGATTGCAAATGTTACGATGGATAATAAGAAAGTAAGCCAAGGAAGGATTATTCAGTAGAATGGTAATTGCTGTTCTCTTTCTCCATGTCTTCACTGGGCCTGGAGGCTTTTATGATTGCAATCAAAATGAAATCTACTCTCCAGCCGCCTAAAAGGAGACAGGTTGTGGGAGGGAACAAAAAGCCAAGTGGATAAAATAACCTCCCACCCCATTGGAACAGCAACAAACTCAAAGCATTGTTTGAAATCAGTGAAGCCCAACTAGTGGAGCTAATGGAACTGACTGCAAAGACCAGGAAGAATGCCTCAGACGTTTCCCAGAGAATGCTTTTGCATAAATTGTACCATTTTCTTTCTTCTTCCCTTTGGCTATAACCAGGCGACCCTGGCTAGAAAGAAAACAAAGATCAGAAATAGGGTGTTTTTAAAAACCAAGACTCTAGTGTATTTCACCTTTTCACAATGCTGTAGATTGACAACTATAGATAGTCTAATTAACTATTACTGTTTTTGTCAGCCAACATTGGAACCTAGATCGTATTAAAGCTAGGAGCTGGGGATTGAAGCTGGCCTATGCAGTACCCTGAAAGTCACAGGAGAATGATTGACCAGACGGTATAAAGGACAAGTTGCCAAACATTTCTTATTGAGTATGCCGAGACTTCATGTTAAGCAACATGGCCTAGGACCTGGGTTCTAATCCTGGCTCTGCCACTTGTCTACTATGTGACCTTGGGTGAGTCACTTCACTTCTCTGTCTCTTACCTCATCTGTAAAATGGGAGTTAATCAGTTGTATTTGAGTGCTTACTATGTACAGACCACTGTATTAAACTCTTGGGAGAATTAACTGTGCCTCAGTTCCCTCATCTGTAAAATGGGGTTAAGACTGGGACAGAGAAGTGAAGTGACTTGTCCAAGGTCACACGGCCGACTAGTGGTGGAGCTGAGACTAGAACCCATTCATTCCTTCTGACTCTCAGGCCTGCGCTCTAACCACTAGACCATGCTGCTTCCATTTACGTCAGGGTCATACATACATGATATTTTGGTAAATGTTAGTCTAATGAAAAACAGTTTATTTCCAGCCAGTCTTTTCAGATATCCCAAAGAAGGAGATTAACTCTGTGCCACAAGATATGGAAGTTCTTAGCAGACCTTCATTTTTGACGTGAAAAATGGTGACAGAGTTAGAGAGACATGAATTTCAGGATTTTTTTTTATTGAAGTAACAAGTGGTGCCATTTCTCCTCACTTGTCAGTGAATGTAAACTATTTCAAAGTAAATGTTGCCAAAATAATTCTACGTACTAGAATATTAGACCCAATTAGTCATCAAATTGGAAAAAGCCAGAGCAATTTTAGGCATGCATATCTCATTTTCTTTCCAGACAGGAAGGCCTGGGCTATTCCAGAGCTTTATCTCACACTATTTTTATATCCACTCTTTCAACGTTGAGAGGAAATGTAAGTGTGAGCGATTAGAAGGGTGAAGAGGGTAGACAGAAAGAAGGGTACCCTTTGTAATATTGAGAAGGGATATAGGCAGAGAGAGCGAGAGAGGGAGGAAAAGGCGTGGAGGAGAGAGTTTGTAATGGACATCACAGGGCTGGGAAGGAAAATTCTAAGATATTTAGAGGAAGGGAACAGATACCCACTCCACTTACAGTTTGGCAGCAAATAAACTTTTTTGGATTATTCTAAATAGAAAAGAACCTTTCAGACAATTTCTAGATTCCCTCCATCTGAAATAACACAATGTCACGATGTCAATGGAATGAGTAAATTGTATGTAGTACATTATAAATCTCCCAAAATGTACTAGCTTTTTTATTTAAAAAATCTATATTTTGAAAACAATATCTTTATGTGGGATATAAATCAACCTTTATAATGACATGCAACTTTGATTTTGTGTGCTATGAATCATTAAACCTAATGAGAAGCACTTGGTGATTATTAAATCACCTTCCTATATGAGGCTGTCTGGACATGCAAGTCAAATCAGATGATGTACACTTACAGCATATTTCGTGGCAGATGAGCAATGGATGACAGAAATGTGAAGGCAAATGGCTCATGAAACTGCAGTATTTAATATTCTGGTAGGGAATGGTTCACTTTTTTGCTGGTGCTTGGGCAGCAAACATGAGCATGAATGGTGTTTGAGGATAATGAATGGTATTTGAGGACAAACAAAATGGATGGGAAAAAATGCTAATAAATGAGTTGGTATCCATGCCACATAAAACATGTGGCATAAAACATAAAACAAATACTATTCATATTACAAAATTAGCAATTCAAATGAAGTACACATATAACAAATGAAATCTGTTTTGTGGATATTTTTACGATGTTTTAAAAATGCTTTCCTATTGTCACCAGAATAATTGAATTCAGGAGTGGAACATCATCATGAAACTGAGATTTTAGAAGTTTTGTGCATTTAAACTAGTTCTCGTGAGGATCAGCCGTTTCTCACTCCATTCTGGGCTCATTTTTCAGGTGAGAAATTTTCTCATTTAGAATACAGGCTGATTCAGCAGCACAAAGCAATCTCCATTCATTTCATATTGCCTTCTGAACTCTTTGTACCGAGCCGCTAGGAAACTGATACAAATAGTACCAAAAATTGGCCAAATATTCAAAAGAACAATCATATATATTCTTGGCATGCTGTCAAAACTTTCAACTGTGCATGTGTGTTTGGGTGACTAAGCTGCTCTGAGCCCCTTTGAGTTTGCTGTGTATCCTTGGACAAACTGGAGCCTCTCGATGCTGAGTGGGAGACTGGGCTTTAGCTGCAGGGGTAGGAGAGAGAAGAAAAATATCTGAGGAAATATCTTTACAGACTTGTCCTATTAAAAATTTCATGTGAGTCAGCATGATTAAAATATAAATGTTTTATTTTTATATATATTCCACTTGTACCTTAAAAAAATTTTGTAGCTGTTGCTTTTTGCTTTTGTTCTGTTTTTAATTTTCATTCCATGAAATGTCCTTAAACCAGTGAAAAAGACCTTCTACTCTCTGTATAGTCTGTGTGCATTACAGAGGCAATATCCTGTGTATTCATCATCTGTCTTCTGAAGTGTTCAGAAGTCTTCCACACATGAATCCTCACAATCTAATGCACGCTAGTATGTCTTATCTGAACTTCTTTATCTGCTCCTCCTCACAAATAACTACCCCATTCTAAAACAAAGGTAAGCAAAATAGAAAGTGTCAAAATACCATCATTATTATAAAGTCCCAATTTGTAAAATGAGACAAAGTGATTTAAATGGTTCCACCAGCAGATGACCTGTAGAACTGATTAATTTTGGCCTGTTGCCTGATCCTTTGTCTTAACAGATGATTTCTAACTAACCTGTGATGATTGGTCAGACAAGAAATGGGCTAATGCATAGAGGGTGAGGAGAGGAGGTAAAAAGATGAAGAACCAACAATCAGAGCATCTCAGAGTGGGAGTTCTAAGTGATCTGCCAATCATGCATATCTCAGTGGTATTTACTTAGTACTTACTGTGTGCAGAACACTATCTACTAAGGGCTTAGGAGAGTACAATACCAAAGAGGATGTATAGATGACCCCTGCCCACAAGGAGCTTACAGACTACAGCAAGAGACAGATATTAAAAGAAATTACTGATAGATCTGTCCATAAATGCTGTGGGGCTGAGGGAGGGGTGACTATCAAAGAGCCTAAAGGAAACAGACCCAAGTGCATAGGTGCTGCAGAAGGGAAGGCTAAGACAGAGAAGTGAGGGCTAACTGCGGGAGGCTTCTTGGAAGGGATGTGATTTTAGTAGGGCTATAAAGATGGGGAGAGAGATGGTCTGCTGGATATGAAGGGGGAGGGGTTCCCATGCCAGAGGGAGGACATTGGCAAGAAGATTCATTCATTCATTCATTCATTCATTCATTCATTCATTCATTCGTATTTATTGAGCACTTACCGTGTGCAGAGCACCGTACTAAGCGCTTGGAAAGTACAATTTGAGACAATCCCTCCCCAACAATGGGCTCATGAACCAGACAGATGGCACTGCACAAACCAGATGACACCATTCCCCAATCACCTCCATCTTCGCTGCCCCTGTACAATGAGAAAATCAAATCATGATGTTTTACTGTCACTGTTCACGTGATGTGATGCAACCACATAAAACTCACTGTGGAAATGGATGAAGCTACAGAAACAGTCACCCACTTTCTGCCTTTGTTTATGCCACTTTTAGGTGTCAATAGATGACCAATATGAAAGCAGGGAGGTGGTTTATGTGGCAGCAAAGGCCGGGGGGGTCTCACCACAGGTCATTTTTTCCACGGCTTTTTTTATAGACCTATAAGGCCGTCAATTGGAGAAGGCACATTTGAAGTAGGCTTCTTTAGGCATGACCACGATTCACCACACATTTCCTCCCGGAGGAAAGCGTGGTTTGGCTGAAAAAGAGGGACAGCATTGCTCTGAAAATGATATGCGAGCGCTGAACATTCAAACAGAGAAGAAAATAGATCATGGTAGCAGGTAGACTAGATCGAGATACAGTGAGAAGGTTGGTGTTAAAGGAGCAAAGTTTGTGAGTTGGGTGGTTTTGATCAGTGAGGTAGGAAGGAGGGGATGAGCCAGCTGAGTACTTTAAGGCCAATGATAAGGAGTTTCTGTTTGATATGGAGATGGATGGGCCACTGTTGGAGGTTTTTAAGGAGCAGGAAATATGGACTGAGTGGTATTTTAGAAAAATGATTTGTGCAGGAGAGTAGAGTATGGACAAGAGAGGAGAGAGACAAGAGACAATGAAGTCAGTGAGTAGGCTGTGGTTGAGGTAGGATATAATAAGTGTTTGGATCATTACGGTAGCAGTTTGGGTGGAGAGGAAGGGGTGGATTCAGATCGTATCAATTGCATCCCCTTTCCAGTTGTGAATCCTGATCAAATCTCCATGGAGAATGATCCTGCTCCATATTTTTTTTTAAAAAGAGCTCCAGATAGTCAAATGAATCAAATGGTAGTCATCCTAATAACATCCTTCATGCTACTGGGAAACTATCTGAACTACTTAGATAATAAGCCACCCTATTATCAATTGACCAAAGAAAATAAGGTTTCCTGAATGATTTATTGCCTTCTTCTTCTCCTTTCTTCACCTTTTCTCTTTGCTTCCCTATTCCCTTGTCCAGCAGAGGAGCTTTCAGGTTCTAATGAAAGGAGGAAACCCCCCAAATCTGGCCCTAACCCCCTTAGCCTTTTTCATTGAGGAGAATGAAATGGCCTCTACTGGTATTTTTTTTCCTGTCTCCTCATTCCTGGAAACCCCCTCCCTTCCCAAGATCTGCCTTGGTCCGGTCTCAGGAAATTTATTCCTCCGTTTGGGTTCCAGAATAGACAGCGTGGGGGGTGCACTCTCAATAATGGTCGGGACAGAGGGCATGGAAGCGGTCAACAGAACAGAAGGAAGTGGGGGTGAACTCAAAAAAGGAAAAGAGAGGGAAAAGTCAGGAAAGACCGGAGTCCCAGAGAAAACTCCCCCTCCCTCCCCATCGCCCCCACCGGCTCCCTCTGCTCTACCTCCCTCCCCGCCCCAAAGCACTTGTGTGTGTATATATGTACATATTTATAATTCTATTTTTAATTATATGTATATATCTATAATTCTATTTATTTATATTGATGTTATTGATGCCTGTTTACTTGTTTTGATGTCTGCCTCTCCCCTTCTAGACTCTGAGCCCGTTGTGGGCAGGGATTGTCTCTATTTGTTGCTGAACTGTACTTTCCAAGCACTTAGTACAGTGCTCTACATACAGTAAGCGCTCACTAAATACGATTGTATGATTGAATGAATAAACACAGTTAGGGAGGGATGTTGGTTATAACTGGGCTAAAGTAATGGTTATCAAAATTTTGTTTACCATCTACTGTAGAGTGGAGAGAATACTAGCCACATTTATGCTCCTGAATTCCCACCTGTGCATTATTTCCCAGGGCTTACTACAGTGATTTTCAGTAAGGGCTTAATAAATACTACTACTACCACCACCACTCTGTTCGTAAAACATACTCGGCTTGGTTTTTCATCCAGCACCCTCCAGTTTTCCAATAAAGAAGAACATCTCTTCCCTCAGGTCAGAGCCCAGAGCTCCTTCCTAGCAGCCCCTGCCCCTGAACATAACCCAAGCTGTGTAGCTCTAAAGGGAGTAAATGTTGAGGGTGGAGTGTGGATGAGGGGAAGATTTCAGCAAGTATTCTTCAAGTATTCTTCAAGATCTCTGCACACATAAAATATGGGGGCCCTGAGAAAATTACTACTACTACTTATCATAATACTACTAGTGGTATTACTATGGACAAGCACCAAACTAAGCCCTGGGATGGATACGTGGTAACCAGATAATCCCTGTCCCACATGGGATTCAATGTCTCAAGCAGAATGGAGAACAGATATTAGATCCCCATTTTTCAGTGAGGAAACTGAGACAGAGTGACATACCTAAGGTCATATAGAGTCAATCAATTGTATTTATTGAGCACTTTGCACACAGCACTGTTCTAAGCACTTGGGAGAGTATGATACAAGATAAATCAGCACACATTTCCTGCCCATAATAAACTTACAGAAAGCAAACAGTGCAACCAGGATTAGAACCCAGGTCCAATAAAGAATGCCAAGCCTCTAAACGTTTCATAGAATGCATTGTATTATAAGGTTAGTGAAAAAAATTTGCATTTCATAGTTGGATGAGTCAAATTGTACCAAAGCAAGATGTAAACAAGTATCCAAACATCTACAAAATTGTACACAGCTATAGTGCTAAGTGGTATTTTACCTTCAGTGAGTCAATCAATGACTGCAAACAATCATGGTCAATTAAGATAAACCTTATGTTTGCAAAGTAGTTAAGATAAACAAATAAATAGGATAGTTGGAGTTTGGCTTTAATTTTTTGTTGTTGGAGTTTGTTTTGCTCTTAGCAGAAACTGCTGCCAAAATGGAGGTTGGTTAAAAGGGAAGGAGCTATAATACTGAAAATGCAAATTGGTCTTATTATTTGTAGCAGTTGGTTCTGAACAAGGGCTGATTCCTTTGTGTACCTTCGAACAATATTGTTTTAAAAAGGACCAGATGTTGTTTTTGTTTTTAAAAAAACCATTTTTAAACATTTTATTATATTTGTATAATTTCATTATAGCATTGATGTGGCAGCATACCTAGAAAATGTCCAGGGCTGTTGGATGACATTGTGGTAGATTTTCCATCTTGCCAGATTCAGTGGAAGAAAGAAGCAGGACTGAAAGGCAAATGTATGGCTGAAAGTAGCTGAGCAAAATATTCTCCCTTCTACTTTTGGTACAGGATTCCAAGACCAGGGAGGTGTCACTGCCAGATTTAATGGCTGGCCACCCTCTGGTGAGAATAAGGAGAACACAATCGTCAAATCAGAAAAACAGAACAGCCAACTAGCAGTAACACAATCAGTAAGCTTCTCATTTGAAAAGAAACAGTGGGGTTCACTGAAAATAGAACATGAAGAACTGAAGAGAATGCCCAGGCATCATATTATACAACAGAACTTGAAGTCTGCTGTTTCAGACCTCAAAACTTCGAAAACGTTTTTCCCAAGCCATACAAAGGCTCTGACTTGCAACTAGGACCCATGTTTGTTCAAAAGGAGGCTAACCTAGCCACTGATGCAGGGTTCATTCAATCGTTTTTATTGAGTGTTCACTGCAGGCTCAATAAACTCAGCACTTCTTCCCCTGTGCTACCATTTATTTCTAGTTCCATTCAGGTTGGATAATAATGATGTATTTAGTACTTTATTGTGAGTCAAGAACTGTGAGAAGCTCTACAGTAGACACAAGCAAATTAGATTGGACACTGTACTTGTTCCTCAAGTTCTCATTGTCTTAAAAGGAGGGAGAATGGATATTTTATTCCCATTACACGGGTGAAGAAAATGAGGCCCAGAGAAATGCTCAGGTCACACAAAAGGGAAATGAAGGGACTGAGTCATTCATTCATTCAATTAATTGTATTTATTGAGCACTTACTGTGTGCAGAGCACTGTACTAAGCGCTTGGGAAGTACAAATTGGAAACATATAGAGACGGTCCCTACTCAACAACGGGCTCACAGTCTAGAACCCAGGTCTCCTGAGTCCCAGACCTATGCTTTTTCCATGGTTGCATTTTTTATTAATATTAATGTCTGTCTCCACCTCTAGACTATAAGTTTGTTATGGGTAGGGAATGTGTCTGCTATTTCTGTTGTACTCTTCCAAATACTTAGTTTAGTGCTCTGCACAGAGTCAGTGCTCAATAAATACTATCGTTTGATTGATGCCCAGATTTCTGTAAAGATTATGGTGCCTTCAATTTAGCATGCAGATAGACTCAGGGCTAACCTCAAAACTGATGCAAAATAGAAATGGATGCATTTAGATTAAGTAAACATCTCAAATTATATTTTAAAAGGAGTTATGAAAAATCCATATACTTTTAAATTATAATAATAATATTAATAATGATATTTGTTAAGCGCTTACTATGTGCAAAGCACTGTTCTAAGCACTGGAGAGGTTACAAGGTGATCAGGTTGTTCCACGGGGGACTCACAGTTTTAGTCCCCATTTTACAGATGAGGTGACTGAGGCCCAGAGAAGTTAAGTGACTTGCCCAAAGTCACACAGCTGACAGTTGGCGGAGCCAGGATTTGAACCCATGACCTCTGACTCCAAAGCCCGTGCTAGTTCCACTGAGCCACGGTGCTTCTCCTACGTTTTTTGCCAAGTACTAGCCTTCATTATTTTTGAAAGTCAATTTAACTTGTATTTTCTAATCTGTTCATACCTGATGTAAAATTAACTATATTTATTAAGCACTTACCGCGAGCAGAGCACTATACTAAGTGCTTGGGAAAGTACAATCTAACGGAGTTGGTAGACATAATCCCCTGCCCTCAAAATCAAAATTTTGAAAGGCACAGCAGCAGGAGAGTCTCGTTTCCATGTCCAAGGCAAAAGGACTGACTGGGCCAACCCAGCAGACCTGCCCCAGAATGTAGCCCAACCTAAGTAGCTTCAGACAGAGTAAATAGTTGGGGCAGTATGAGGGGGGAAGCTAAGTGGAGCATCCCTGATACTTTAACTCTTGTGTGCCTTTTGCCTCAGCTCCTTTGAAGGCAAACAATAATAATAATAATATTAGTGATGGTATTTGTTCAGCATGTGCTATATGCCGAGCACTGTTCTAAGCACTGGGGTAGACACAAGATAATCAGGTTGTCCCGCAGGGGGCTCACACTTTTAATCCCTATTTTACAGATGAGGTAACTGAGGCACAGAGAAGTTAAGCGGCTAGCCCAAGGTCACATAGGAGACGAAGTGGCAAAGCCGGGATTAGAACCCATGTCCTCTGATGCCCAAGCTTGGGCCCTTTCCACTAAGCCATGCTGCTTACGTTCCATAAATAAAGCAGATTAGTAGGAACCCATGGATGTGGGGAGATAGGACAGGTTCTCAAAATAGTCTTAAAAAATTATTTTCAAAATTGTACCACTCCTTTAGGTTAAGTTTCTCTGTTAATCTTCATAGGAACGTACAAGTTTTCTTAAACTAGTGATATGGTGAACCATAAAAGGGAGTAGATATGTCAACGTCAGGTTGGAGTTCAGAGAGGGTAAAGTGTGAAGCCAAAGGAGATTTTTTTGCAGGCAAGGTTGTATTTTGACCCGCACAAAGATTCTTCAGTGAAGCTTTATACTGCATGTCTTGCAGGGATACTGTGATGCATAATGAAATCATATTTGATTTGCCTAAATGTGTTGTTAATCAAGGGTAGGATTGTGACTTCTTTCTTATGACCTTCTCCAGCACTTAGTGGATCTTTAACAAAAGGGTAAACACCTATTGTCTTATTGTTAACAAATAATGCACTACTGTATACAGAAAGAAAAGACTATGTTGGCATAAAATGTCATCTTCCTAAAATTAGGATGCTGTGTCTGGCCAAGGGAATGGGAATCAAACAGTGGACAAACTTGACAAAACACTCTTTAACCCCCGTCACACAGATGATAATAATTGAATTTTTAAAATATTTACAAAGTACCAAGTGCTGGGGTAGATACAAGATAATCGTATCTATCATCGTCTCTGTCCCACATGGAGTTCACAGTTGAAGAGGGACATAGTTATTTTAACCCCAATTTTAGAGATGGGGGAACTGAGGCAGAGAGATGTTGAATGACTTGCCCAAGATCACCCGCCAGCAAATGGTAGAACTGGGAATAGATCCTGAGTCTCTCGATTCCCAGACCTGTGCTTTTTCCATTTAGACCACATTGTCTCAACTCAACATACAAACCTTTCCTTCACTGCTTTGGGCCCACCAATTAGAAAGTAGAACCTTACTGGGGACATTCTAGGCTTAGTTTTATCAATCAATCAGTGGTATCTATTGAGCTCTTACAGTACAGTGCACAGCACTTGGGAAAGTACAATACAGCAGAACTGGTAGACAAAAGCCCCACCCACAAGGAGCTTACAGTCTACAAGGGGAGACAGGCATTAAAATAGATTATGGAGAGGGGAAATAATAGAGTGTAAGAGTACGTACGTAAGTACTGTTCATTTCAGCATTTCCTGTTTAAGAAAGTCAGTGGTTACTGCAGCTTTGTACTGGGTTGGATTGGGATTTGAATCAAGGAAGCATCTGGCCAGGGGACCCAACTGCCAAAACGAGGCCTAGCTGTAATGTGCAAGCTTTTCTCTCTGACGAAAGGGAAAATGGCCAGGCCCAATTCTGCTTCAATCCATTCCCTCTCCTCTCTTTCCTTTCCTCTTATTTTTCTTCTTCCTTCACCCTGTTTTCAGTTACTCTATAGAAGGGCCAAACAACATCAACAGAGCTGACAAAACCCAGTCAACCACGGTGTGGTTTCTAATTGCAATGCCAAGACATGGTTTCTACTTTGCAGACCTCTCAAAAGGAATCTGTTTCATGGCAGCTGTGAAATGGCATACGTCAAAACCCAGGGATTGAAATAAGGTTCTTAAACTGGCATCTGGAGAAGTTTTGAAATGTTTCTCAGAATGGCATTTTCCATCATCTTGTTCTAGAAAATATATTGTGTGGGAAGTCTCTATAGGCCAGACTCTCTTTGGGAAGATTTCTAGAGTTTCATAGGATGGGCACATGGCCTGGAAGATAGAAATGTGTTTAGCAACCAAAATTATTTTAAATTTCCACTATTAATCCCATATTTCCTATTAACTATGGGGCTTAGGTTCAGAAAGAAAAAATATTAATTTTTCCATGTATAATTTGACTGTCTTCCCTCAATCCTCCTAACTCAACACTTGCAACAACTTGTTCCTATTAGCAATTTCAATACAGCTAAACCACATTCTTCCCAGGCCCCAAACTCCTTCATCATAATGAATAGTGCCTTAGATAGGTATTCATTCTTCCAGGATATTTCCTGCCCTCAAATAGTCCTGCTCTGTCCTTCTTTCAGTGGTCCCTAGGATGTCTGAAAGAATAAAAACCCTTTCCTAAAATGATTTAACTTATTCCCAGGCAGAACCTGACTTCTTGGGGGAACAGGGAATCCCTTGGGGATGAAAATGGAATATTCTGCCTCTTTTTACCTAACCAAAATTGGGAAAATCTTTAAAGGGAAGCATTTGATACCATGCTATGCTCAAAGTAAGTACTCAATAAATACCATTGATTCATGAATCAATTTTAATGTGGTACAAATTTATCTTAAATTTGGAATGGATTTCCAAAGCTCTTAAATGGGATGTTCTGCAAAAGAGAATTTGCAGTTTTGTTAACAAAATGCTTTCTGTGGTAAAGATTTAAAAGCTTTTGCTTTGAAGTTTTATGTGTTCTACAACTTTGCAAGAGGAAATCCAGATGACATCATGACAGTTTCTATACATAATATTCATCATATCATCTTTGCTGCCGGCAGACTTTTGCATCCACAGTCTCTAGACTCAGGATTCATACGCACTGCAGCTAGAGTGTCTAGAAAAATCACAGAGAATTTTTGAGAACATATACGGCTAAGTACCCTACATAGTCAATATAGAGCCACTATAAAAATCAGGGGAGAGAAGAAAACAACCAGCTCTGTAACTTTCACCTATGGAGCTGAAAATTTCTTACTGGATTTCTCCAGTGCTTGGGGAAGGCAATGAATAGTTACTGCTGAATCTGGACTAAATGACCTTACTTTCAGGACAAATTACATTGCTTCCAAGAAGAATTTAAATTAGATGCCCTTGTTCAGGATGTCTGTTTAAATGACATGATGCCTTTGGTTAAAGCAGATCACCAAAATAATAATGATAATATTTTATAAGAAATTAAATATAAACCTTATTTAAATATAAACCTTAACGTACGTCACTATCTATGCGCTGTGCTACTCTCATGGGGGTAATCATAGACAAACATGACATATAGGCCTTATGCTGAAAGTCAGGAGAGAATAAATGTTAAACAAGATAAAACATTTATTGCTATAATACATAATAGGAGAATAACTTCTTAAAACTTATGAACTAAAATAACTTTGGATGATTACAATGACTTTGCTTGTGATTACACAATATCTGACCAATAACTATTTACTTCCTGAAAAATGAAAAAAACTTTGTAGAGCAATACTTTGCCTACTTTGGCATATATACTGGTAGATACAGTGAAAAGGTGCATATTACAAATGGTAGAGTTACAAGAGTAAGGGCCATAATTTACTGTGATTTTTTTGGGGGGGCAGCACAATGAAAATTACATTTCAGCAATGACTGACATTCCACCAATGCACAACACTTCAGGTGACTTTATCACTTTGTACAGCACACTAAAACTTTTTGATAAATGGGTACAATATGTTTATAATTATAACGGGTATATCTGAAGTGATTTTTGTGTAACACCAACTGCTACAATAAAGTACCTTTTAGGATGCATCGTTTTAGAACAATTGAGGTGAAATGTTAGCATATACTCTGACATGCAAAGTGGAATTCAAAAGCAGCAGGTGACTTAGCTACTGAACTTTTAATACTACTTTTCAGGTTTCTGCAATTCTAAAGTGCTTTCATAGGCTTCACTCAATCTCATTAGATATATTTTTAAAAATCAACATATCTAAAACATGGCTTCACCAGTGGATGAACCCACAATTTAGTCTATTCCCGATGCCTTGCCCAGAAAGTTAGCATTGCCATCTTCGATGTCTCCCTTTTGGAACCAAGCTTTTGAATTTGTTTCTTGATGGTAAGCATCCAGAAAGTGACAAATTCCAGGGATTTCACTGGGGAAGTTTGGCGGTAGGTCCTCTCTCGAACGGGGAGTAAACACAAAACCAGGGTATTCTTTCAGTAACCTAAAAGAAAATTAAAATTGTCATTCCATTTAACATTTAAAAATGTACAAAGAGTCCTTCCCAACTCAGAGAGCCCAATAGAATCATATGAAGGAAGAAGAATCAAGGAAGATGGCATGCATGAATGCAGTTGACATATATATATATAAGATATATATATATATATATATATATATATATATATATATATGCATAAGACTAAGTCTAGTATAGAGACCGTAAACCAGACCAGAGGAATTCCTGTTAAGCATATTAAGAAGATTCCTGTTTGTCCCTTTCCTGTCTTGTACCCTTTGCACTTTTTGTTTTCCTCTCCTAGAGTCCTAAAATCGTGCTTATTTGTAAACTGCACAATCCTCTCCAGTCCCCTCTTTTGCCACTCAGCATCACTTGCATCTCTCAGGAATCTGACCCACTGTGGCTCCCTTCCTGCCAAAAATCACTCACAACCCAACTCCATCTCTCTCCAGCCTCCCTCCGTCTCTGTCCCTGACAACTCCCACCACAATATCCAGTCCCCCAATCTGCTGTAAGCTCCCCATATTTTCATAAAATAGTAATTGAACAGAGATGGCTAAAATTTCAAGCAGAATGTGCCCCCTTTCTATGTGAGAATTGGAACAAAGAATTCGGGGGAGATTTAAGCAGAGATGGATATGAAGTTGACATTTGACATACACTGTGTTTTACTGTATTTCCGGGTGGCAGGAGATAATTTTATTTTTAGCCAATAGACGATATGTTCGAATTACAGTTTCCATTCTGAATCTACATGCTGAAGCTGAATTCAATTTAAGGCTATTCAGAAGCTGTTTGGAATTAGGCAGTGGGTCAGATTTTTACAACGATCTTGTGCCAGAATTCAGCTTTCAACTAAAATGATACCAAGAGAAATTTGTTGAGAAATATTTACTTTTAATAATATCCTAACATGTTTTATACAAACGTCTATTTGTGTCTGCCATTTATTTGCGTTTCTGGATTAGAAACAAAATTGTATTCCTATATCTTTAAATCAATTTTCAAATTATTTGTTTACAAAGCCCAGATTCTTGATGGAAATTCCAAGCTGCCTTCTAAATTTTATTTTTGTGAAAAATGCAGTTTGCAGTTAAGGATTAAGATGTTACTAAAGACTTTTCAAATTCAATTATTTACAGTTAACAATGAAATCTGTTGTTCTATCCATATCCCTGGTGATTTAGTATGATTCTTTCCCACAGAAAAGGAACAGGAAGTGAGGAATAGTTTTCAGTTAGTCAATAAAATGGAAGACAACATTCTTGTCTAGCTCTAAGGTATGAAAGGTTCATTTAGCACATGTATCCAAGTTCAATTTAGAGCAAAACACAAGTCCAGTATTAGCTTCTCCCCAAAATGCAGAAAAATGCAGAATTGTTTCCCAAAATGCTGATGTACCACTCGTATGTATTACTGAAGTTAGAGTACTGATATCATTTACTTGGCTTTTTCTCTCTGTCATATAAATGGTCAGAAAAGATGGGGAGAACAAGTGAACAGTGCTGAGAAAATGACTGGGCTTCCCAACAAGATTTTGGGTACTTCACACAACACTCAGTACCTGTATGTTGTTGGACTGACATTAATTTTCCGTGGCACACTGCAAGACTCAAATTTGTTAGCCAGGGTTACATTGTTTCCAAAGAGACAATAACGAGGCATTTTCACTCCAACAACTCCAGCGAAGACAGAACCAGAATGCAGGCCAATTCGCATCTGAAAGTCAGAGAGAAAAGACAATGTTCTTGCTCACTGTAATGACAGTTCTCCTTGCTTTTGATGGCCCATTCAAATATAATGGTCAAAACCACCTTTGCCATGAGCCATTCTGAGCACACGACTCTCTCCTTCCAAACTGATTTCTTGACAGCCAGGTCTTTTACTGCCTCTCCTTCCATGCTGAACCCCATATGAATTGTTGACCCATTTCTGCCTTTTAATTTGGATATTTTTCTATACTTATCCCTCTCCCCCCTCTTTTTCTCTGCCTCATCCTTTTGCGCCACCTTTGCTGCAGCTCTTTTAAACATCTATCTCCCATGGTTCCCTGGCACCTTGCCTTCCTGTTAAATATTTTTTAAAAAACTGTTTAGGACAGGTTTGGGTTTTGGCATTGGGGGGCAAGTAAAGTTAGAGAGGATGTGCAGGGGAGCCATGGAGACAGGAGAGACATGGGTTTTGGAGATAGGGAGCATGAGGAACAGGTGCATAAGGGAACTGGGGGGAATGGACATTTAAATGAGCTCCGGCGATGGCAGAGCAAGTTGGGATAGTGGAGTAGGGAAGGACTGGAGCCCCATTGAGTTGCTTTGTTCTCTCTGCCAGCTCTAAAGTTAACTGGGTGCTTTTTGCACCCGCAATGGATCTAGGGCTTAGGCGGAGACATCTCTCACCTCTAGCAGGCTCCACTCTCTAAATCCCTTGGGCACTCACAAGGCTGCGGTGCCATAACGGAGAAATTTTTCTCTACTACCCAGCTCTGGGACTAACTAGAATTCTTTTTCAGGCCCTCTCACCCATCATTTGGTTCCCAGGGATATTTTATGCCCAACAAACACTCTGTTTCTCCCCTTGCTGCTGCTTCTCTTGTCCTCCACTCCTCTTTCTCTGTAAGAGCGAGCTTGTATTTGTGGGAAGAGTAATAATTGGATGAGAAAAAAGTGTGAGGGGTAAAAAGGGACAGGAGAGAGGAGCTTAAACTGTAATTCAATATGGGCAGCGAATGTGTCTGCTAATTCTCTTGTACTCTCCCAAGTGCTTATAACAGTGCTCTAAACATAGTAAGCGCTCAATAGATGCCATTGATTTATTGATCTTCTACAAGCTTCTTCTACGTGTCCCTCAGCTGCAGCCTTTGCTTTGGCCCTCAGTCTCTGAAGCTCGGTCACGAATGGCTCCTATGATCAGTAAATATACTTGGCCTTGCCTGCTGATCTGCAGATTCTACAGAGCTGCATATGCAGTCAGTTACCTTGAAACTGAAAAATTCTATGAGTCCCAAAGTCACAAACTGTCATACACAAATGTTTCAGAGTTGCATAATGGGGAGAAGAAGACATTAGCCATAAGTCTCCAACAATCAAAAAAATATTGTTAAAGCCACATAAGGTTTAAGAAACGAGGAGTCCACAGAGGCTACTGTTGATGATAGGACATATCATGTTTAGACATTCCTTATTCTTAAAAATAGAAAGAGAAAAAATAGCTATTCCCATAAAAGGAAATTATAGAAATTAAGGCTGGAATGTTAGGCAGACAGATCTCTTCCCCGGAATTCTGACATTCTTGTGTTTTATGGGGTTTGTCACAAATAGGCAGTTGTAAACACTCAGCAGAGTTCACAGAAGGATTAGTCACAGGGTACTCATTAAAGCGAGTGGGAGTCACCAGCTTAAATTCCTACATATTACAGCTGATTACAGTATTTACCATTTTACTGGTCTGGGTCTTTCTGACACGCCATATAGCCTGGAAGGCTTCCACATTTCTGGGAACAGGAGCAAAGGCACTAAGAGAGCTGTTCCTAAACACAAATTCTTTTAAATTTCTTTCACGGAAATGAATAACAGCTTTACTGCAAGTGAACCAAAGAAAGATAACTTGTATATGTGTGGCTACCAAGCTGACATTCAAATTCTTGACCTTATCCGAATATCTCTAACCAAATCTAATTCTTTCCCTCAGTGGTTAAACGCCATTCATTAGAATTAGCTACAGATAGCATTTTTGGGGTGATGAAATAGTAACTATTCGATTCCCCCAAGATATAACAGTTAAAACTTCATCCTCAAAGCAACCAATTCATTTGCCTGACCTTGATAGGTTCTCCATGGGGAGACATCACTTCGTCTGATAGCTCCATCATCTTCAGAGCCATAAGGGCTATTTGAACAGCATGAGTCTCACTTTCTTTATGTAAACCTCCAGCTACACAATACGCATCTCCAATCGTCTCCACCTAAACACATAAATTAGTTTCATAATAAAATATCCAGGTAAAGAAATCAAGAGAAGAATCAGACTAAACATGAAATAAGTGATTCCAGGACACTAAATGCCATTAATAAACAAAAGTCAGCATAGCCTTAGGCAGTGTTTTTCAAAGGTTTTAGTCCAAGAATAGTTTTGGCAGGACAGATTTCCCGAAGGTCATCTCTTTTGGGTAGGTGGAGGGAAGGGGGTGGGGGGGTGGAGAGAGAGAGAGAGAGTGAGAGTGAGAGAGAGAGAGAGAGAGAGAGAGAGAGAGAGAGAGAGAGAGAGAGAGAGAGAGACTATGCACATGTGTGCAGGCACCATTTCCAAATACCTTCACCTCCAGTAAGGTGACCAGAAATTGAATTGCCCAAGGCATGATGCAGACTGGGCCAATGAAGTGGGGGGTTGAGGTGGGGGGAAGGGGAGAGAAGACTGAAAGGAATGGGCAACTGACAAAAGAGAGGGAAGGAAAAGGAAGAGAAGGAAAAGAAAGAGGAAAAATGGAAAAGAAGCAAAGGCAGGAAGTAGAAGGAAGGAAAAGTGGGATGGGCCAGAAGGAGAGAGAAGTTGTAGGGGAAGGGGTAAAGTAGTAAAATAGAAAATGGCAGAGGGAGATATGGGGAGGGAGACCAAGGAACAGGAGGGAGAACCTAACTGCCTGGACTACCATGTCCGTCTAGCAGTCCTAGTGGTGACTAGCCAAAATTAGGCCGATTTAGCTTCTGCCAAGGTTGTGATGGTAATACTGGTAGCAGCCCCAGCCAATGAATGGTATCAATCAATGCACAACAACTTACTAAGCATTTGGGAGAGTACAACAGTGCTGGTGGGCATGTTCCCTGCCCACAAGGAGATTAAAGTCTAGAAGGGGCCATATCACCAGGTGAGCCATTGTGACTACACCCCACCTCTCCTGGGATTTCAGAACCAACCAATTCATCCTCAGCAGCGGCCAGTACCACTGCCACTGCTATCAACCGGACAAAGCCTAGGCAGCCTGAGCGGCTTCCTTGGCTGGGACCGTGCCTGGAAAGGATCTTCTTGAGTGAGTGGGAAACTCCTATTCAAGCATGATTTCTGAGACCCTTAGTGGGTCCCACTTTAGGCTATCTGGATGGCAGGAGAAAACCCAGAAAAATCATAGGCAACCAGCTTAATGTGGGAAGTCGGTCACTATGTAACCAGTGGTTGAGGGAGGAAGAGGAAGGGAAATTGTGTTGGCACCAGCTCCCAGATGCTTTCCCAAGAATATCACTCTTTTAATAGGAATGTGCAGCAATAAACCTGCCCCTACAGGGAGAGAATTCCCAAGGAAGAGGATAAGAACAAAACAGAATCCCATCTGCCAAGGTTAAATATGCAGGAGCTCTAGCAGAAGGTGATGTGGGGCTACAGAGGCCCTGTGGGTTCCCCATAGACCATGCTGAGAGAAATAATGACTGACTAATGAATACAGCACTGAACTAGAAGAGAGGAGATCTGGCTCCTAATTCAGGCACTGACTCAGTATGTGGCCTCTGGCATGTCCCAATCTCTAAGACTCAGCTTCTCCACTTAAATGTGGGTATTTGAAAGATAAATGAGGCAGGCTTGCTGAAGACAGATTTAAGCAAAAAAGCCAATCCCTGGTAGAGGTGTTTTTGCCCTCACAAATACAGCTTGGCTGCCCAAATTAAAAGGGATTATGTAAAATGTGTAATTATTTTGTTGATTTTAATGCCTGATGAAAAAAAAATAAGAAAACACATGCATTTTTAAAGCCCCTGAAGAAAAATGGGGCTTTCCTGAGCACGCTTTAACTTAAATACATCCTCTCCTTTGGATCCCATCTATCTATTTTACTGTGCTATAAAATGTTAGCAGTATGTTTAGTGAAGCAACTAACTGCAGTTAAAAGTCCACCACAAAACTCTCCAGACAATACAATTCCTAACTTTCATGGCTATAGAGGATAACAACTATTCCTCACATTGCACACACACACAGAGTGTGTGAAAACAATTCTTTGCAGACCCTGTAGAAATCTTATTTAAAAAATTCACCTTCCTCATCTCCTCCCACCCCCCCCACCCCCCACCCTTTGCCTTTCATCTCACTCCCAGTGGACAATGTGGCAATACCCTAAACAAAACAATAACATCCTGCTCCAGTAAAAACTCTAGAGATATTTCTGGCACTTTATTTCCCCTAACTGCCCTCCCCTCTGCATAGACTATGAATTTGGCTGTGTACCTTTTAAGCACTTGGATACTCAACCCAGCCCCACAGTCCATCTCCAGCTCTGATCTCTCTCCCCCTCTGCAGTCTCGTATTTCCTCTTGCCTTCAAGACATCTCTACTTGGATGTCCTTCCATCATCTCAAACTTAACGTGTTTAAAACAGAACTTCTTATCTTCCTACCTAAACCCTGTCCTCCCCTTGACTTTCCCTTCACTGTAGATGGCACTACCATCCTTCCCATCTCATAAGCCTGTAACCTTGGCATTATCCTTGACTCCTCTCTCTCATTCAACCCACATATTCAATCGGTCACTAAATTCTGCCAGTTCCACCTTCACAACATCGCTAAAATCTGCCCTTTCTTCTCTAAGCATATTGCTACCACATTAATCCAAGTACTTATCCTATCTTGCCTTGATTATTATATCAGCCTCCTTGCTGACCTCTGTGCCTCCTGTCTCTCCCCACTCTGATCCATACTTCATTCTGCTGCCAAAATCATTTTCCTACAAAAACGTTCAGACCATGTTTCTCCACTCCTCACGAACTCCAGCAGTTGCCTATCCACCTCCGCATCAAACAAAAACTCCTCAATATTGGCTTTATAGCACTCAATCACCTTGCCCCATCATACCTCACCTCTCTACTCGTCTACTATAATGCAATCCGCATACTTAACTCCTCTAATGCTAACCTCACTGTACCCTGATCTCATTTATCTCACCATTGACCTCTTGCCCTCTGGCCTGGAATGCCCTCCCTCCTCATATCCAAGAGACAATTACTCTCCCCGGCCTCAAAGCCTTATTGAAGGCAATTCTCCTCCAAGTCTTCCCTGATTAAGCCCTCCTTTCCTCTTCTCCTACTCCCTTCTGCATCACCCTTACTTGTGCCCTTTATTCATCCCCCCTCCCAGCCCCACAGCACTTAAGTACACATACGTAA
The DNA here is from genome assembly GCF_015852505.1 of Tachyglossus aculeatus. Classification (NCBI taxonomy): domain Eukaryota; kingdom Metazoa; phylum Chordata; class Mammalia; order Monotremata; family Tachyglossidae; genus Tachyglossus; species Tachyglossus aculeatus. The sequence continues at coordinate 25,051,191 of NC_052077.1, read as the reverse complement.
TTTATTTACTTATTTATGTATTCATATCAATGTCTGTCTCTGCCTCTAGACTGTAAGTTCGTTGTGGGCAGGGACTGTGTCTGTTTATGTTATATTGTACTCTGCCAAACGCTTAGTACAGTGCTTTGCACACAGTAAGTGCTCAATAAATGACTGACTGAATGAATGAAGCAAATATTCTTAAACTCTGCTTCCTTTATCCCTAATCTATTTTAATGTCTTTGTCCCCCTGTAGGATGTAAGCTCCTTGTGGGCAAGGATCACATCTGCCATCTCTGTTAATCTGTAAGCACTAAATAAATATCACTGGCCCAGTGAAGCATCACTCTGATCAGTGTAGCATATAACCCCTTCCACTTTGTTACACATATAGCCAAACCATCCAGGAGAAGCTGTACATTTCCATTTTGTCATGAAGCAAACCAAGATCCTTTTAGAGAATTATGGTCTAGGGAAAAATAATTTTCCAAGCTACTTGTGACTGCATGGGGGACAGTCATCGGGTTTTTTAAAAAATGGTATTTGTTAAGCACTTGCTATGTGTCAAATTCTGTTGTAAGTGCTTGAATAGATATGAGTTCATTAGGTTGGACCCAGTCCCTGTCCTACACGGGGCTCACCATCTAAGGAGGGAAAACAAGAAAACAGTCACAGAGAAGTTAAGTGACTTGCCCATGTCACACAGCGAGAATTTGGCATAGCCGGGACTTGAATCCAAGTCCTCTGACTCTCCGAGAATGCTATTTTCACAAATTCATTCCCCTTACCTTGTAGACATCCAACTCTCCGCACTGGTAATCAAACAGAGTATACAGTTCATTGAGCATGGTGATAACCTGCATAGGTGAGCACTGGGAACAGATTGCAGTGAATCCTACAATGTCAGAGAAAAGCATTGTGACATTATTAAATTTCTTGGCTTGCACAACTTGTCCCTGCCAGAGCTGCTGAGCAACCTCGCCAGGAAATATAGAGCACAAAAGATCTACCGTCTTCTTCTTTTCCTCTTCGAGTGCTTGGTGAGCCTTCTCTAGGGTGGCTTTAAGTTTTCCTAACCTCTTCTTTAGTCCATCTTGAGCTCGGGCCTGTTCTCCTATCAAGACCACATCCCTCAGTGCATTATGAATTGGAATATCTGAAAGGTAGAGACCTCGGCCGGTAAAATCATCCAATCTATCAACACAGGGTGATCCTAAGAACAAGATGGTGCCAGATTCAATGATGTAGATCATTTGGCCTTTGAGATCCATGACCTGAAAAGCAAAGATGATGGTCAGTCCGAACTTTCAGAGCATTTCAACCAAGGGCAAGAAGAAATTGCTATAGATCATTTGGGCCTCTGAAAAGCAGAAACTCTTTGAGAAGCAGTGTGGCCTAATGGAAAGAGCAGGAAATCTGGGTTCTACCCCCTGTTTCACTACTTCTCTGCTGTGTGATCTTGGGCAATCACTTAACTTCTCTGTGCCTCAATTTTTCTCATCTCATCCCTCCCACTTTGGCTGTGGGCAACATGTGGGACAGGGACTGAGTCTGTCATGGTATCTTGTAACTTCAAACAGTACTTAACACACAGTAAAAACTTAAATAGCACAAGTATTTTGAAAAAGAGGTGCAGTTGCCTTTCTGCAGCAGAAGCACCATGTTCATTTTGTAATAGCTTGTAAACACTTGGAGACATTACACCATGGGAGTGATCTGTAAACTGAAGTGAGGGTTCCTAAACCAATTACATCTCTGCCAAGGTCCAAGTACCCCTGAAATATATACATGGTAGTTCCCTCCCTGTAAACTGACAGCACCCCTGAATCTGTCCACAAGTGGCACTATCAACTATTTATTTTGCTATCTCCCCCTCTAGAGTGCAAACTCCTTGTGGGCAGGGAACATGTCTACCAACTTTGTTATACTGCACTCTCCCAAGGGCTCAGTACAGTGCTCTGCACACATTAAGCACTCAAAAACTACAATTGATTGATGGATTACCTGCCTGACTGACTCCCTAGCTGTTACTCCTAAGCTAGTGCTGACCATTGCACCATGTCTTTTTTTATGGTATTTGTTAAGCGCTTACTATGTGCCAAGCACTGTTCTAAGATACAATGGACAAGGTGAAGTGCTAGTGATGCCAAAGCTGTAAGGTTGGATGGGGGTCGGGAAGGGTGGGAATTTAAGTGCAACAATGGAAGTTGTCCCTCCCTTACCAAGTCAATTATACCTCACTGATTTAAAACATCTGAAGACAATCTAATGTGTCTCCAGCCACTGACTGGGGATGGGGTTAATTCTGGATGATGCAGGGCAATTTCAGGAAAGTGGGGTAAAGAAAGCCTGCTATTTGGTAGCGGGGCCAACAAAGCCATTGATGGGGATGAGGTGCTTTCCAAGCACAGGTTTGAAGCTGAGATTCCCATCAAACTGTTATTTAATATCTAAGATAGGGTCTGGATAGAAGCGGGCCTTAAAAATCACTCAACAGGACAATGTTGTCAACCTAAAAAGGGTGGTTACCTTAGCGTTTGTTATTAAAAGAAACTGTTCAGGGAGGTTCCCTGAATTGCTATCTTCAAAGTGTGTTGTTTCACGAACAATTCAACGAATTAACACAAAACTGTTAAGTCTTGTCTCCTTGGGTTGAGGAGCAATTCATGAATCTGAGCTAGTAACTATTTGCCCTGAAGGATTTCTACATGGACTGTCTCAGTTGGTTTACACCATCAGGAAAAGTTAGAGGCCTCAGGTGCTAAGGAGTATGTATTTCTAGGGTTATGGTTAAAGTTACTTAGTAGATGATCTGTCACAGAACCTAATTAAGTCACAAAGCAATGTGACTTTTATTTTATAGAGTTTAAGTTGTCTGGGATTGAACATTCACTGAATTGCATCATTTCTAAATTATTTTTTGAAATGCAGATCAAATAATAATTCTAATAATCATGGGTAGGTGAGTATATTAAGCTGTTTCAGGCCAGTTTTTAACAACATGAGAGTAACCAAATTACAATTAATTTGTCTTCCTGTTAGTTTCCTCAGCAGCACATAAAAACCACTGAGGTATCCAGTCACCATTATAAATTGCTTTGGAATGGGATTGAATAAAATGAGCTGCACAGATTTGTAGATACATCCACTATCTGCTTTTTATAAAGGTATTAATTTATAAGGCGCTTCAGTCTATAGGACTCTTTGCCAGTATCTTCTACCAGCCCAACAATCCACTGCTTCAAATCAAACCTCTTTTAAGAATCAAATTTTACTGTGACTTTGCAGTGCTACTTAAGGCAATTTTGTCTGACCTTACATAAGGCACACGTTAAGCCTCTACGAAACCCTGAAATACTGGCAACCAGTATCCACTTCCCTATGAATGGAGATTTCAATAATATGCTTATTCACCATTGACTGGACCATTCTGATTTTTTCCTTATTCTGCATCTAAATTTTCATATCCAACATAAATACATTTTATTGCCTCATAAAATGGATTTGAATATACAGTACCTCAATATTACAAGCTAACAGTAAACTAGTTGGTGATGTTAGGCAGATCATCATCATCAATGGTATTAAGTGCTTACTGTGTACAGGGAACTGTACTAAGTGCTTGGGAAAGTACAACAGAATTGGTAGTTATGTTCCCTGCCCACACCTATTACTGTGGTAAAGAATACCATGGCAAAGAAATTCTCTCTGTACACCATTTCCTCAAGAAAGTTCTTTTTCTACAGTCTTTAGAAAATCACCCTAAGTGATTTTTGTTTTGCTCGTATCTTCCCAGAAAAGCCAGTAGCTACAAATAAATGATCAAGTTGCATCTGTTCTTACCCTTGAAGATTTCTTCACAGAGTTGTCCCATCTCCTCACCCTTATGACAAATTGCATGTTCAACATAGTCATAATTCCACTAAATGAGTAGTTAATTTTAGGCATTAGAATTTCAAAGTTTTCTTCAAAATTTGGCTTTCCTTGGAAATCTCTCCTATTTAACAGCCTCCGTATGCCATTGCCAAATTGCAAAACAGCCATATCTTTGTCGAACATGAAATGGAATGGAAATGTCTTACAAAAGAGAGATGCGGGGATCACCAGGGAGGACTGTGGCTTACAAGGGGAGATAGAAGGCTTTGTGCTTTTGACCTGAACAGAGTATAACAAATAGGGCTGGTTAACAAATTCACTGCAGTCATTGCGGTAGCAGGGAGGCAGAAGTTTCACTTCCACCTCAGTTTCATACAGTGTGTGAGCTGCTGCTTTAATGATGCCAGGGAAAATCAGAGTCGTTATTTTCTTGGGAAAAAAGTAGTAAACATTCAGGAAGTCTTGATCCTTCTCCAGACATAGTATTGAAGCTTCTTCAACACGGCCCCTTTTCTCTGCCTCTTGGCAGTGACCACTCTGCTTTAGAAGGGTGCTGAAGCTGTTTAGGAAATCCTTAAGGGTCCCTCCAACAACACCTAAGATGTGTTCATCTTCTTCATAACAGATCTTGAAAAGTTCTTCACCGAGCGATGCTTTGAGAATATCCACTGGAACACCTGGAAGTATATGGTAACTTTTGGGTCATACCAATATTGTCATCCAATGCTGGTTTTAGCAACATTGTGGCTTTGAACTACTATTTAATCTAAGTGGAGAAATTTTTTTATCTAGGATCGGGTAGCAAAACAAAAGGTTCACCTGGCGTTATATCTAGGTCATCTACACACGTTGGAATTCCGCCAAGGTCAGAAACTGTGACAAGGGGGAAGGATGGCCAGCCTAGTGTCAAACCTCTCAGAAAGGACAGTTACCCTTAAGTCTTACCCCGTCCAACTTTTTAATTATTTGTTAAGTGGTATTTGTTAAGTGCTTCCTATGTGCCAGCACTATACTTAGAACTGGCGTGGGAACAAGCAAATCGGGCTGAACAGAGTCCATGTCCCACATGGGGCTCACAGAGCATTTTAGAGATGAGGTAACTAAGTCACAGAGAAGTGACCTGCCCAGGGTCACACAGTGGAACAGTGGCAGAGCCAGGATTAGAACCCAGGTCCTTCTGACTCCCAGGCAAAGCTCTATCCACTAGGCAACACCACTTCTTCCAATTTATCTAGTGGCAACATACCGGGGAAAAGTGGGAATATACAACAAATAGAACTCATTATAGATTGGAAGAAAGTATTAAACGCTTTATATTAGTTGGAAACAATCATGAAATATATATATATAAATATCAAACTGGAAGATGACTATTGACTGCTGATTCTTCTCTTCCCAAAGGCTTGATAGCCTTTATCAATACTTTTACCTGCAGCACTCGCTTCATCTGTAAGTATTTTTTCAAAATCTTCTTTTTCCAAAGACTTTCTATAAGGATTATAACATTTTGGATTAGAAACAGCAGAAAGGATAGGAAAGCTTAGTAAAAAATCATAGCTCCATATAAAAGAGTAAAGAAAATAAAATGAAATTACTTTTTTTCTATTTGCTTGATTTTTTTCTGAAACAAATCCACGTCTTCTTTGTTTCAGTAATGAATCCTCATAAAGCATATTTTACTCTCTAGGCTTGTACCAAATTAGATTACCAAATCTAGCTCTTGAACTGAAAGTTCCTCAGAGGTTACCACCACCCCTACTTCTTCCTTCTTCTGCACTTCCCAAGAGCCTAGTGCAGTGCACTGCACCAAGTTAGCATTCAAAAAATTCAACTATTAACTACCACTAGTACTAAAAACAGTAGTGTTTTCCCATAAAGGAAAAAGGGTTATGTAAACATAAAAGTATTATTATTTAATTCCCACATTCAGATAGACTAGAAATTAAAACCAGATTAACCAATGCAAGCCTGTTCTTCTTTTGTAATATCTCTTCAAATTTGCCTGTTCTATCATCTAGATAACTTCTACTTTTCTTCAGGAGAAATGTTTCCAGCATCCCTTGCCTTGGCTGGACAAATTCTTTACACAGTCACCCATGTCTGTTTTAGTTTGCATACCAAATAAAACACTTTATTTGTCTTGAAAGGGTCTGAAACCTGATCCCACTTTTACTAAGTAAAACTGTTCATAGTTTACAAAGTTTTGCTTTACAAGATCTTTCCTCAAAGTGCCACTCAAGTGTAAGGTGAGCAATGAACATTAAAGTTTGCAGGAGGTTCTTCCCATTACCACATTTACAGAATTCCTAATGACTTTTACAGCTCTTCAAAAGCTTAAATAGATATAGAGTATATGGTGCTTTACTTTTCTTCAAGTAGGTAGTGAAGTTCAAGTTAAAAACAATTTAACTCCAATTCCTGTTCCATACTTTATAAATTAAACTTACTGGGACTTCAGGAAATGTTGAAATTAAATAGTATGGATGAGAGATTTGTAAATATGGCTATTTAAACCTTTTTTGAAGCATTTCAGATGGGACTAACAGTGAGAAAGTCTTTAATGACAAATTGAAAGGGGAAATAGTAAAGATCAGTGAAGGAACTGTCATGTAGAACTGCCTTACGGACTTGGACTGTCATATATCTGATTATCACATTACTGATGATCTGTGGGCAGGGAATGTCACTGTTTATTGTTGTATTGTACTTTCCCAAGCACTCAGTACAGTGTTTTGCACAAAATAAGTGCTTAATAAATTTGAATGAATGAATGAATGACACAACTTTACATACAAGTACGTCTAGAGGGCATGGTTTATGAAACACAAGGTTCAAATAGGGTCTAGTTGTTCATTCATGTTTGTAAATCACTTAACTTACCTGTTTTCTTTAATTTTATGCCTTGCCAGTGTCCTCTGAAGTGCAAGAAACAACCTTTCAAACTGGAGATCAAAAAGAATTTAATTAAAAAAAGCTATTTCAAGTGAATTCAAATGATTATATACACTCAACTGAGCATATAACTCAAACCAAAAGTCTTTTAAAGTGAAACAAATACAGTATTTATGCTTTAATGAATTCAATGTTCTTCTGAGAAATAATTACTCCTCTTCAGTGGATTCCATATCATGAACTTGAATGTTGAAGCTTGTTGAGGTAATGCAACCAATTCCACTCTGAGAGGACTCATCACCTCTCCCAAAGCAGAGCCAAACCACTTCAGCATTAAGAGATAAAGCTATCAGTAATATTTATTGAATCCTTACTGGACACTACTTGGTGAAGTCACCTTTATTTCTGAGTTAGAATCAAATTCATGTCTTTTTCAATCCCACAGAACTGCTCTCCCAAGCACTTAGTACAGTGCTTGGCACATAGTAAATGCTCAATAAATATGAATGATTGATCGAAGTTTAAATTAAACTCATTTTTAATTATCACTGATTTTAATTATAATTGATATTCACAAAACTGAACCATGCCTAATGTAACATCATTTTAAAAAGAAAATGGGTAGTCACCAGAAACTTTTCCTACAAAAGGCAATATTCTATACCTTGAAATTTCCTGCTTATCACAGGTATGAATTGGGAGTCTTTCATTCTACTTATTAAATATTTGTACTTCAACTCAGAAATGTTGCTATCATACTCACTGAAATGGAGTCACTTACCTCAGGGAAGATCAGTTTGCAAATGCCCTCTGCTAAAGTGTGCAAATACACTCGACTTCTACTGGTTTTTCTTTGAGGAAGATTTCCCTGGACCTTCTTCTCATGAACTTCCCTGCAAATGGGCAAAGCCGCACTACAAATATCCGACCCTTCTGCACATTCCTCTTCCCGCTCTTCAGAAACCTGACTCTGTGTCAGTAAGGAGAAAGGGCACTCTCCAGTGATTTTCAGATCTTTCAGTTTAGTGCAGAACATATTGCTTGCAATATCCAGAGACGGCAAAGCTGCTGTTTGCGTTTTGTCCCACTTTCTTCTTAGTTGAAGAAAACAACTGCAGAAAGATGAAGGCAGTGATGGTGGTAACCTAGCTGCAACACAAAGTCAGCCCAGGAACAGATGTGCTTTTACACCTTTATAAAAAAGAGGGAAGAGATGTGTGAGCGATATAGTCTACAACTATATTCACTATCAAGTTCAGTGTACTGTTAACACTCATAGCGATCTTGAATGAGGTTCCACCCAGCTGTGATGCTATGACTAGAAATAATGTCTAGTAGTAATAAGCACCCCCCACTCCCACCCTGCCTCCCACCCCCCTGACGCATCAGCATAGAATCCGCTTCAAAATCCCTGCTTCATGATATCCCAGTTTGCCTTCCGTGGACAACTTTCAGAAAATGGCAGCTCAGAGTTGCCATCTACAACTGCCTTGGGGAATACTTGTCCCCGCCACAGTCTGTCCTTGAGGATGAAACTAATGGAATTCTGCCTTTCTTGGAATTAGGTAATAATAATAATAATAATAATAATAATAATAATAATGTTGGTATTTGTTAAGTGCTTACTATGTGCAAAGCACTGTTCTAAGTGCTGGGGTAGATACAAGGTAATCAGATTGTCCCACGTGGGGCTCACAGTCTTCATCCCCATTTTACAGATGAGGGAACTGAGGCCCAGAGAAGTGAAGTGACTTGCCCAAAGTCACACAGCTGACAAGTGGCAGAGCTGGGATTTAAACCCATGACCTCTGACTCCAAAGCCCGGGCTCTTTCCACTGAGCCACGCTGCTTCCCCCAATTAGATGTCCCCAGCAGCACTCTGAATGTCAGGCTTCAGTGACAGCTGTTTTGATTAACCAACCAATGAAAACTATCTGGATTACGGTTTGGCAAATAATGGACTGGAGTTTAATAGGTCTTATATGGGCACACCTTGCCCACTAGCATAGAAGAGGGAAGGAAGTATTTGGTTGGAGAGGTACTATGAAGTGGGAACCAGTTAAAGGAGGGAGGCTCCCCAACTAGATTGTAAATTCCTTGAGGGCAGGGGTCATGTCTACTAAGTCTTTTGTATTGTACTCTTCCAAGGGCTTAGTATAGTGCTTTGCACACAGCAGGCCCTCAATAAATACTAGTGATTGACTAAACGATGATCCTTTTGATATACTTCCCCTGGGCCTTTCTCCCATCCCTAAAGTCAATCTCAGTCATGATTTCCTTCTGGAAAGCCCAACAGACTTTATTAGTTAGAAATAAATTGCTAATTAACTAATCAATCATTCATATTTACTGAGCATTCCCTGTGTGCGGAGCCAAGTGCCAAAGTGTTATAAACACAAAAATCCTAAGTGTGTTCCAATTTACTCTACCCTTACATGACCCCTTATATCTAACATCAGACTTCCTTCAAAATATGGTGGAAGGATGAAAACTATGACAACTCCCTAAATCGTAATAACAAAAACAAGTGCATTTCACTCAAAATGCTTCCTGTTTCCCCTCATTAAGAGGTCTCTTTTATAGTGAATGTTTTAACTCTCCCGGTGATGTGTGCAACTGCTGCATCAGTAACCTGGCCTCCTGCTTGCTGTTGCTGTTACAAAGTAAGCAGCTACTAGGGAGTCATGAAAGCAAATGAGACTCACAAAGAATACATTCTGAAAGATATTACTGACATCTGTAAGGGAACATAATGCTTCTGAGACCAAATCCGTTGCACCTACTGAAAGGTACAGAACATTTAATACAAGTGTCTCCAAGCACTGCAGTGAACTCAGTGACTTTGGCTGGGCATTATTTAACATCCCTGTTATGAAAATCATTTTAAGACCTCCTGATTATAAGATATATATTGCCTGTAATTCATTCATTCAATCGTATTTATTGAGCACTTACTGTGAGCAAAGCACTGTACTAAGCACTTGGAAAGTACAATTCGGCAACAGAGACAATCCCTACCCAACAACGGGCTGTAATTGTTCATCATCACTTATTTTGGAGTAGTCTGTCCGTTAAGAAGCATTGATTTAAGGAGGGAACCTGTCTACCAACTCTCCCAAACACTTGGTACAGGGCTCTGTACACACCATTGATTAAAAATGATTAATAAATCAGAATTGTAAATATTCATTAATATTACTACTAATGATAATACTATCTGTGGTATTTAGCACTTTCTCTGTGACATTCACTCTACTAGGTGCTGGGGGAAGATACAAGATAATCAGGTAGGATACAGTCCCTCCGTCCCACATGAGGCTCAATGTCTAGGGCGGAGGGAGAAAAGGTAGTCGATCCTCATTTTACAGAAAAGAAAATTGAGGCACAGAAGTGACTTGCTCAAGGTCACACAGCAGGCAAGTGGCAGAGGCTGGATTAGAACCCAAGCCCCCTCATTCTCAGGCTTAGGCTCTTTCTATTAGACCACATTGCTTTTAATATTAATTTTGTAATACATTTTAATCAACTCATTTTTAGATACAACTTTATTTAATCTAAGAGCAAAAATGTACTGTAAACACATTGCTTCTGAAATGTATTAGATGCTTCAAGTACTCTTGAAGCGGGAAGGGGAGGAAGCCTGAAGTCTCTGAGTTAAATCATACCTGCTGGCTACCCCTCCCTGTTTACTGAAGATGCCCAGCTGCATTACTGATGCTTTAGCAGTGTCAGGATGCAGCCCTGCATGGGCTTGGGTCAGACTGTGGGTCTTGGGATAGCCTGGTTAACACACTTATAGACAATGCCTGTGTCAGTCAATAAACTAATCCATGGTATTTATTGGGCACTTACTGGATGCAGATTATCTTACTAAGTAATCAAATACTGAAGCAGCATGGTGTAGAGGATAGCGCATGGGCCTGGGAATCAGAAGTTCAAGGGTTCTAATACCAACCTCGCCGCTTGTCTGCTGTCACTTCATTTCTCTAGGCCTCAGTCCCCTCATCTGTAAACTGGGCATTAAGACTGTGATCCCCAAGTGGGACAGGGACTTATCCAACCTGATTTGCCTGTATCCGCCCCAGTGCTTACTGAAGTGCCTGGCACATAATAAGCACTTAACCAATACCACAATTATCATTATTATTATTGAACTGTGTCAGCTGACTTTAAATTGAGCTGTTTGTGATTTTTATGCAGGGAAAGGGTCAGAAACTTCCTCCTTTCCCTATTTTGAATTATTTGGAAAAAGTGAGAGCTAGGATTCTGGGGTTGCAGGTGCTAAAGAAATCACATACCCTATCAAAATGCTTTATTCAAGTTGTCTGACGGTATTTTATAATAAAAAAGAATTTATGATGACAAGCTTGCTCCATTTGTCCTAAGAATCATAATAAAATCAATTACTTTAGGCTGAGGCTGGAAACCCCTTCTCTTTCAAAATATAATAGCCCTAGATTCCTGACATTTCCAACCACAATAAAAAGCACCTACCATAAAATAAACCAACAAAAGACATTGATGAATACAATTCCATTATGAGTAGGAATTATTATTGAAAGCCTAAGTAGCAAAAAAAAACCCTTAGACTTGTATCCTCCTAAGACCACTGCCTCTAAACTTCTCCTGTTTCCCACGAGTCATTTCCTTGGCCATGGACAATTTCAGTACTGAAGAGTCAATATTTCCCTTTTGCCCAATAAGCTAATTTTCTTCTGACAATTTACCCCCAAAAATTCCGACTGAGGTGTTTCGATGGGTCATTTCCTAAGGGCATCCTGTTGTCAAAGAGGGGCCAGTGTGTAGTCAGTGTTATGACTACTGAAATGTTGTTTTATAATTAAGCACATGTAGAATTTTTAGGTCTATTTATAAAAGATGATTACAGCTGGTATTGTTTTCATTAGTAGCATATTTCACTTGCAGCAGGAAAGGATTCCAAGGAAATGTATCTATGGAGTTAAATGAACAACTACCAAAATGGGGGATCTTGAGGGATTTTTACAGCCATTGTTAATATATGACAAGGTTTTGAATGTTTTCTGTCATCTTGAAGTAACACTGTTGTCCAGCTAGGCAAGTATTACCTAAAAGATACTTTCCAATGGCTTCTTCTCCCTGCCAACAAAACTATGAGAGCCGTGTACAACAGTATTATTCTTTTGGGATAAGATCAGAGAAACCAGTTTCTAATAAGAGGCCTTGACTGTAAGATTCTCATTTCCAGACACAACTGTGATCAAGTAAATGTGGACTGAAGAAAAACCTCCATAGCTTCCAATCCACTCATTCAGTATTCTCAAGTAAACAGCTGATAATGATAATAATAATAACTGTCGGGTTTGTTAAGTGCATATTATGTGCCAACCACTGCACTAAACACTTGGGTAGAGATGGAGAGGAAGATCCTCTTGAAGAGAACTCTGACTTTTGGGGAATTTAACTCAACAGGTTAAAACAGCATTTGCCCCATTATTTTTCCCTAGTGAAATATAAAATGACCCCCAAACAAATCTGGTATAAAAAGAACGAGTGACACAGAAACAAACAGCAAGCACCAGGATATGAAGAACATAAGATGAACCTCTGACCCTTTAGGGGAAGGAAAATGAGGGAAGAAGCCAAGTTCTTGAATGTTCCCAAAAGTCCCTAAAGCTTAACCTGCTTATTTCACAGTTGCTTGCTAAGAAAACAGAGGCAGAGTTTGGGGACCAGATCTCAGCTGGGGCTGGAGGGAAAATGGGGTAACAGGCCATTCAACAAGAAGAAGAGTTGGTTTAAGAGAAGACAGGATACCAAGACCTTCTGCTGCTGCTACTACAGCACTGCTGCAGCGCTGCTCTAGTTTCCTGCTTCTGTTTTTGTATCTCTCTGGATATAAGCGAAAACTTTCAGTGTAAGGAGGATGTGTAAATGGATACTTATCACTTTTCATATGTTCTTCATCACCTAATGGTCTCCTGGTATCAAGATTCATGGTCAGTTGTCTTCTTTCCTGCTACCACCTCCAAGAAGAAGCTCTTCTCCCCCTGACCTCCACCAATAACCCAAGGGTGGGGAGAACCTACCTTCCTCATAGTTATAAGATTGAGGAGATTGTGACAGTTTTGTACTCAGGTCTTTTGCCCAGTTCATGATGAATGTAAAAGGCTGTTTTAACTTTTACTATTAACACTGTTCCATTGTTCTATTTTATCTGTGTTTTCCTAGGCCTCACCCTCTCCCTTCTTAGATTTCCAGCTCCATGTAGGAAGGGTGGCCATTCATCCAGTTTCCTTTTGGACACTCCAGTTTTCCACTAGGCTGCCCTGTGCCCTGTATGGATAGGGCATCCTACACCTTGAGGTTCAGAATTTTTATCTTCAACGTCTAGACTCCCTTCACCTCAGCAGGGATCTGAGGGGAGAGAAGGCATGCATGATTCTGGGGACAGTGGGGTGGATCAGGAACCTTCCCAGATAAACAACGCTTGCATTAGACTGTGTGTGTACAACACACACAATGTATTATGTGCAGTGTCAAAGACTCCCCTGTTTGAAGGCCAGGGGACATATCTGAATTAATATCCATGTATTCATCCTAGCACATAGTAGTAGTAATAGTACTTAAGTGATTACTGTGTGCAGTACCAAGTGCTGGAAATTGGTACAGACTCTGACTCTCAAGGGGCTCACGATACAGCACTTTACACATTGGAGTGCTTAGTCAATGTTACTGACTCCACTACATTGAGCCCCAAAGCTAGCTCTACTCTAGAATGTCTTTATTTTTTAATATGTCACTCTTAATAAGCCAATACTCTTTACTTCCCTTTTATTATACTTAAGAATATTTGTAAATATCTATGAACTAGACCTGAAGTGGCTTTGCAGGTGGGCAAACCTATCGTCTGATTAAGGAGATTGTCCCTGACCTATGTCTCAAACTTTGAAAGTTCCCTGTAACTGAGAAATATAAGGTTCACCAGTCTCTTGTTGATCCCTCCAACTCCGGCATCATTTTCTTGAATTTTCTGATTTATCACAACTTACTTTTTTACTCAAACTAAGGGTCTCTTTCCCTTCCATCCATCAGTCAAGGTATCTATTGGTATTTAGGGCTTCCTGTGTGCATTGTACTAAGTGTTTGGGAGAGTACACCAGAAGCAAAAGGCTAAAAGGGGCCTGCCTTCAAGCAGCTCACAATGTAACATGCTATGTGAGGCTTTCAGCTCTGCTACCACTTTCATATGCTCCCCATTGACTTAAATCATTCTTAATTCTAAACATTTATAATGTGGGGGTATTATTTCATTTCATTTATCCAGCCACATCTTTGACTCTGGCCCATCACTTTTCTGTTTCCCATCACTGTTTCTCAGGTTTTTGCCTTCTGCTTCTTGGCTTTCTTCTTCTTTGACCCCTAAGATCAATGGTATTTATTGAGTGTGTACTGTGTATAGAACACTTAACTAAGCACTTGGGAAAGTACAATACAACAGAGTTGGTAGACATGTTCCCTGCCTACATGGAGCTTACAGTCCAGAGACAGACATTAATATAAATAAATTATGCATAGGTACATAAATGCTATGGTCCTGAGGGACAGGTGAATAAAGAGCACAAATCCAAGTGTAAGTGCAATGCAGAAGGGAGTGGAGAAGAGGAAATGAAGACTTAGGGAAGGCCTCTTAGAAGAGATGGGCTTTTAATAATAATAATAATTATTATTACTATGGTTTTTGTTTAGCACTTACTATGTGCCAGGCCCTGTACTAAATAATGTTTTGAAGGTGGGGAGAGTGATCTCTTGGTTTCATACACTATGCAAAGGAATAAGAAAGCTTCATGTTCCAAATATTAATCTACTCAAAGTAACTATGGAATATAATTTTTCCAACTCTGAGGCTTGGGTTACCTCTAGGGTTAGATAGAGTCATTTTCTAAAAACATAGAACAATCCCCTTCTAGCCTCATATCATCGCTATTTGAAATACACAAATGATATAGTTAGATCAAATATACATACAAAGTGATCAAGAAGTCAATCAATCAATGGGTGGATCACCCAAGCGGAGATGTCTTGGAAGAAAGAGGAGGGTGAGGCTGCAGATGAAATGAGAGCATGGAAGATACCTCTCTGTCTCCTTGGCCAGCACAGGGCCATTTAGGGCTGTATATAAAACCATACTCGGTAAAATTTCTTTAGATTGAACTCTTTTTTTAAATGGTATTTCTTAAGAGTTTACTCTGTTCCAGGCACTGTACTAAGTGCTGGAGTAGATACAAGTCAATTAGGTTGGACACAGCCTAATCAGTAGATTTGGATTAATTTAAGCTACAACTCTATCATTTCAAAAAACCTCCCGAAGAACAATCTTTCATATGTCAATTTTCTCTCAAAATTGGTCCCCTTAGTTTTCTTATAAAGAGAACCTCCTATAACAGAAAATGTATTTATAATTACAACTTGTAATCCTAATTACCAAATATAATGGTCATTCTTAGTATCACATAGACAAAGTGGTGTCAATAGAATCAATCAATCATATTTATTGAGCACTTACTTTGTTCAGAGCACTGTACTAAGGGCTTGGGAGAGTACAATACAACAGAGTTGGTAGATAAGTTTCCTGCCCACAACAGGTTTATAGTCTAGAGGGGGAGACAGATATTAATATAAATAAATTACAGATATGTACATAAGTGCTGTGGGGCTGAGGAAGGGTGAATAAAGGATGCCAATCCAAGTGCAAGGGTGACACAGAAGGGAGTGGGAGTAGAGGAAAGGAGGGCTTAGTCAGGGAAGGCCTCTTGCAGGATTTGTGTCTTCTTCAATAACGCTTTGAAGGTAGGGAGAGTAATTGTCAGATATGAGGAGGGAGGGCATTCCAGGCCAGAGGAAGGATGTGGACGAGAGCTTGGCGGCAGGATACATGAGGTCAAGCTACAGTGAATAGGTTGGAATGAGAGGAGGGATGGAAGGAGGAATGAGTGGAGGGAATGAATGTGTGGGCTGGGTTGTAGAAGGAGAGCAGTGAAGAGAGGTAGGAGGAAGCAAGGTGATTGAGTGCTTTTAAACTGTTGGGAAAGAGTAGAAATAAAGGAGATGCTGTCAAGAGCTGTCTTAGTTCCCAAATTCTCATCATGAAATGTACCTTCCTGGTTTCTAACCCTCTGGTTCCAGAGCTCCTGAGACTAGGAGCTAATTACAGATTTCTAAAAATGTGCCGGGCCCCAGGGCATGCAATGAAATAACCGCTATGTTTGCTTCCACTGCTGATTTCCCTTGGGACAAATCGATTTTTAAGAATTCCAGAAATACACGTTCTCGGCAGAAAGTTCAACGACTATTTTTGAAAGCAAAGTAGGAGATCCTCCCTTTAGAAGTTTACAGCAATGTGCAATTTCAGTTTTTAGAAAAGGAAATAGTCCTATGTCCACAGTCTGATTTTTCCTTCATGTTGTGACAGGAAAAATTGCCTTATGAGATTCTTCCTAATTTCCCTGCACAGTGCTTTTTTTATTAAAAATATTTCCATCCTTGGTGCAGCTGGAGAGGAAATACAACAAGGCTCACATGATGCCTGGCTTCTCTTTGCAACCAGTTAACTTCAATTAGCCTGGAGCTGGAATGTCACTGCTCAATATGTGTATGGTACTTCGGGCAGATTAACAGGGAGAGAGAAGGTGAATACCATGTTCCATTCACCCGCTTCGCTCTCTACTCCCAACAGACACTGTTCAGGAAGTAGGGTCTCTGTGTGTGAGAAGCTTGCAGTAGGCTGTATCCCTCACCTTTCCCAGGAGGTTGAAGCCTGGGCTAGTTGCGTTCAGCTGCCAGACAACAAAACAAAACAGAGAGAAGGCTCTCTGGAAACTAACTGGAGTAAATGGTTGTGTTGGGAAACAAGATACACTACTAAGGGCTTTCGGTCCATGGTGCTAAATTTTTGGAAGATCACTCATCACTATTAGTATGCGAGAACTCCCTGCCTCCACAGCCGCCACCACCACCGTCACTACCTCCACTAAGAAAAACCAGAAACTGAGGATGTGGACGACACCCAATTATCAACCAATTAAAACCACCTTCGTCATGTTGCATACCTGAAACACTCACATATTTCTAAATCACTGAATATGAAGCAACCTTCAACACCCAACAGCTTCAAGATTACAGAAGTTGACATAATTTATGTCTGCACTTTGAAATTCTTTATTCTATATAATCTTAAAGTAAATGATAAAGCACTCAACTAGAGATTATTGATCCAACTCAAGAAGGCACACTGACTAAAAAGTAGGGGTGAGGTCTGAAGAACAATTTTAACATAGCATTTATTCCTTATTATTTTTTCACTAGCTTGATAGCCATGCCATGTCTAATGGATTCTCTTGGTCTTGAAAAGTGCTAGGTTTCTAAATCCTAAATTTTGATTTTTGACATGAACAGTCAAAATAGTACAGAGCTTTGCACACAGTAAATGCTCAATAAATATGACTGAATGAATGAATGGTCAAATCAAGGCCTATTCTGGAAACTGGGGATAGCTGAAAGCCTTACTCTAAGGATAGCCATGCTCCAAACATTAAAAAAAACCCTCAAAAATTAGACTCCTTTGGCCCCTGCAAGTATCTACCACATTAAATGAAACTGTAACTTAAATAGCCTTAATCTCCACACACCCAAAACCCCTAAAAAATCCAAATGTTCCCTCAACTACTCTTGCCAAATCCAATGGCCTCTACTTAATTCTAATCCCACATGATCTTTCTGCTGCCTTCAGCACTGCTGACCACCCCATTATCCTGGAAACATTATCCAATTTTGGCTTCACTGACATACATGTCCTCTTCTGGTACTCTTCCTATCTCTCTGGCTGCTCATTCCCAGTCTCTTTCACGGGCTCCTCTGCCTTCCATAATAATAATGGCATTTGTTAAGCGCTTACTATGTGCAAAGCACTGTTCTAAGCACTGGGGGATACAAAGTGATCAGGTTGTCCCACGTGGGGCTCACAGTCTTCATCCCCATTTTACAGATGAGGGAACTGAGGCTCAGAGAAGTGAAGTGACTTGCCCAAGGTCACACAGCAGACATGTGGCGGAGCTGGGATTCGAACCCATGACCTCTGACTCCAAAGCCCGGGCTCTTTCCACTGAGCCACGCCGCTTCCATCCCCTAACTGTGGGTGTCCCTCAAGGTTCAGTTCTGGGTCCCCTTCTATTCTCCATCTACACCCCTCCTTTGGAGAACTCTTTCACTGCCATGGCCTCAACCACCACCTTTTTGCAGATGACGCCCAAATCTACATCTCCAGTCCTGATTTCTTTCCTCTGCAGTCTTGCATTTCCTCCTGCCTTCAAGACATCTCTATTTAGATGTCTCATTATCACCTCAAACTTAACATGTCCAAAACAGAACTCCTTATCTTCCCACCCAAATCCTGTCCTCCCCCTGACTTTCCCATCACTGTAGACAGCACTGCCATCCTTCCTGTCTCACAAGGCCATAACGTTGGCATTATCCTTGACTCCTCACTCTCATTCAACCCACATATTCAATCTATCACTAAATCCTGTCGGTTCAACCTTCACAACATAGCTAAAATCCCCGTTTTCCTCTCCATCGAAACTGCTACTTATCCTGGCATCAGTCACCGATGTTCAGGACACCGGACAAATGGTAAGTAGACAAACCTGGATTATAATGTTTTGCAGGCAAATGATAAGGGCTTAGTTAATTACTGTTCAGTTTAGGAATGAGATGAAATTTACAATTTCTATTGGGTTTATTTGTTGTTGTTGTTTGCCAGTTACTGGACACTAGGTAGCAATTCATTTTTGATCCAATGAAAAACAGTCATGTGTCTCTAAAACTATGTTAAAGATAGAAGGAAATTTGCAATATTTACTTATATTAATGTACGTCTCCTCCTCTAGACCATAAACTCGTGGTGGACAAGGAACAAGTCTACTGACTCTGTTATATTGTACTCTCCCAAGTACTTAGTACAGTGCTGTGCACCAGTAAGCTCTCAATGAATGATTGAATATTCTTCTGATTCTCACATTAACTCTAAGCTAGGGAGTGTTTTTGTGGAAATTTAGGTTTCTGATGAAAGCCATTTCATCCCCTTGACTCTCAGAAAAAGCCTGGCCCTCAGCGTTGAATGTCAGATGGGCCACACAGAGGGGAACAAACTATTAACCTGACTGACAGAAGGGATTTAAGTCTTGGCTACTCCTCATCTCTATCCTACTACTCCATTGTCAGTTTGGTAGCATCAAGTCAGCTGAAGAGGTGAGAACTGCATCCCTAGAAAATCCAGGTATCAACTGTCAATCAAGTGGACTTCTAGGCCAATCAGGAGGCACAAATAATGAGGACTACGACAAAGATTCTGTCTTACTTCCTCAAGTCTGTCTGTTTATGAGGTTAATCAGGTACAACTTCAGCAAAAACATTAGTTACCAACGATCCTTTTGTAGACTGATTCTGAAGCAAGATACTAACTCTATAACTGTTAAACAGCAGATGAAACTGCTAAGATTTTTTTTGTTGGAAACACCAACACAGTTCAACTTTTAGAGGCATGTTAGCCTCTCTCATTTAATTGAAATGTACTTCAAAACTAAAACTTTTTAAAAACGATTCTAATTTACTGAGAAAAGTTTTATCAGCTTTTACAAATGGGCAAAAAAGACTGTATACACTTTGGGAAACCAAAATGCAAAAGCTTTGAAACAAAAAGCAGATGAATTTTCAAACGTGGGAAAATCAATATCAAAAGCTGTAACACCACAAGAAAAGTGAAAGAGAAAGTTGAAAAGTAATCAATGAGAGTTCTTATAACACTCTATGTGAATAATTTTGGTAGAAAAAACCTTAATTTTCCTCAAAAGCAGTTTTTTGTTCACCACAATTTTCAAGGTAACAGCTCACCCTTTTAATTAACTTTGCCTCTACTGATGCCAACTTCACATTCATTTCATTTGGAGTTCCTGCCAAAATGATTGCATTTGGAAAGAATGAAAATGTATATTAAACTATTTTGTTAGCCAGTTAAACTATTTTAAGAATGGACTGCATTATCCAAACAGTTTGCTATATAAAAATCAACATTTTTCTGAAGATTGTTTGCAACATCAGTTTTTAGTTGATATAAAAGGTAAACCATGATATCATTTGGCTTCATGTATTTTACCACTCAGTTTCAAAGTTTTGTGATCCTGAAACATACAATATTGCAATTTACATACGATATCCATAAAACCCAGAATTCTGTTGGTTTATGCTCAAATTCTTTGGATTTTGCTTGAAAGTTTCCTTTGCCAAAACTATTCCCATGCCACCACTGCCAGTAATTTAATTTGTACAGTATTTGCACAAAATAGTTACTTCCTTACTTATATGTATGAATATTAAAAATATCTAATCTTATGTTTTAGCACAGATAATTGAGGTTTTGAGACCTTTACCATATTACACTGGGCACATTTCGAAAGACTGTTTCAAGAATTAAGACTGATCATTTGATAAATTGAAGTCCAATAGAAACATGCACGCATTGCTTTTCCTGTGCAATCGAAGAGTAAAAGAAATGTTTTTAGTGAGTTTTAATGTACTTTTCTCTGTTTTAAAAACACTTTTAAATAATGTAAATTCACACTGACTTTCAGAAAGCTGTATTCAGAAAACTATATTAACCGTAAAGGTATCAAAAACTGCTGTTTTATCATACTGGCATTCTTTGACATTTCTTATTGGAAAATTATATTCAGGTGGAAATAAACACTTGCTTGTTTGGACACGAAAAACTTTTAAAAGGAGTATTTAAATCTGCTATACCAAGCCTTCACAATTCCCTTTTATGCAACTGAATGTTTAAAAAAAAGCCCTAAAGCTTCATTAAGTGAAAATATGTTGTTGTTTTTTCCGGCCATTGTTCGGGTGGCAGTTTAATGATTCTAAAAACTGTTGTCCCTTTTTGGAACGGTGAACGAGATATTGTTTTGATGGAGCAAATCATCAGTCCCAAACGTCTTACTCATTCTCACTAAACTAAGAGACAGAGCCAAAGGGATGTCCCGGACATGGGGTAGTATCATAATTTTTCATGATCTTACATTTTATTGCATTTAATTTTTTAATGGTGTTTGTTAAGTGCTTACTATGTGCAAAGCACTGTTCTAAGAGCTGGGGGGATACAAGGTGATCAGGTTGTCCCATGTGGGGCTCACAATCAATCCCCATTTTCCAGATGAGGGAACTGAGGCCCAGAGAAGTTAAGTGACTTGCCCAAAGTCACACGGCTGACAATTGGCAGAGCCAGAATTTGAACCCACAACCTCTGACTCCAGAGCCCGTGCTCTTTCCACTAAGCCACGCCGCTTCTCTTATGCAAAACTTTAACCTCTGTTTTCTTTTTTCTTAACCCTTCCAGAGAACATCTCAGTTAAATTTCACCCTTGACAGCCACCTCTGAAAATACAGCCATTTTAGGGAACAGGAACAGATCTGCTCTAAACTGTGAACAAGTATAACAATTCATCAGAAAGTTTCAAAAATGCTTGACATGTTCCTCTGCCTACAACTGGTGAATTAACTATATGCCCAACAGAATCAGTGCTACACTAATATGAGTGGAAAGCACATGCTTGGCACATAGTAAGCACTTAACAAATACCGTTATTATTAAAGTCATGAAAACAAAGGCCCAGGAGCTAGAATCCCCTGTCCTCAAACCTTTCATCTTCTTTTTTTTTAAAAAAGGCTCCATTCTATTAACATTATGCTCTTTTACAAATAACGAGTTGAAAATTGGCTCGACAGCTGTCTGTAACAGAATATGACGAGTCCTAGGTATCATATTCTGGTTTTAGTTAAAGCAGGCAAGGGCCTGGGAACTGGAACCCCCTGTCCTCAAACCTTTCATCTTTTTTTTATTTAAAAAAAGGCTCTATTCCTTTAACATTCTGCTCTTTTACAAGCAACGAGTTGAAAATCGGCTACATAGCTGTGTATAACAGAATATGACGAGTCCTAGGTATCATACTCTCTGGTTTCACTTAAAGCAGGCAAAGGCCCAGGTACCCCGTCCTCAAACGTTTCATCTTTTTCTTTTAAGGCTCTATTCCTTTAACATTCTGCTCTTTTACAGACAACGAGTTGGAAATTGGTGAGATAACTGAATATGACGAGCCCCATGTATCCTATACTGGTTTTACTTAAAGCAGGCAGTTGGAGACAGGGCAGAGTAAAGGAGAAATTCTGCAGAGGCCCGAACACTTCGGGATGTAAGGAAAAACGCACTTATATCGTACCTCGTATGTTCTAAAGCAAAACGTTTATGACAAGGCTTTTTCCCACGGTCCTGCACCTACCGGTGGCCCCCGAGCTGGCATCTGAATAGAGAAGCAGTGTGGCTCAGTGGAAAGAGCCCGGGCTTTGGAGTCAGTGGTCATGGGTTCAAATACCGGCTCCGCCAATTGTCAGCTGTGGGAATTTGGGCAAGTCCCTTAACTTCTCTACCCCACTGTTGGGTAGGGCCTGTCTCTATATGTTGCCAACTTGTACTTCCCAAGCGCTTAGCACAGTGCTCTGCACACAGTAGGCGCTCAATAAATACGATTGATTGATTGATTCTCTGTTACCTCATCTGTAAAATGGGGATTGACTGTGGGACAACCTGATCACCTTGATAAAGACTGCGAGCCCCCCGTGGGACAACCTGATCACCTTGTAACCTCCCCAGCGCTTAGAACACTGCTTTGCACATAGTAAGCGCTTAATAAACGCCATCATCATCATCATCAATCGTATTTATTGAGCGCTTACTATGTGCAGAGCACTGTAGCGCTTGGGAAGTACAAATTGGCAACATATAGAGACAGTCCCTACCCAACAGTGGGCTCACAGTCTAAAAGGGGGAGACAGAGAACAAAACCAAACATACTAACAAAATAAAATAGAATAGATATGTACAAATAAATTAAATGAATAAGTACAGTAAAAAAAAATGTACAAACATATATACATATACATCATCATCATTTTATCCCCCCAGCGCTTAGAGCTAGTGCTTTGCACATAGTAAGCGCTTAATAAATGCCATCATCTGAAAGGGCCAGATGTGCGACGATCAAGCAATCAATCAGTCGTATTTATTGAGCGCTTACTGTGTGCAGAGCACTGTACTAAGCGCTTGGGAAGTACAAGTTGGCAACATATAATCAATCAATCATATTTATTGAGCGCTTACTATGTGCAGAGCACTGTACTAAGCGCTTGGGAAGTACAAATTGAATATAGGGACAGTCCCGACCCAACATCATCATCATCAATCGTATTTATTGAGCGCTTACTATGTGCAGAGCACTGTACTAAGCGCTTGGGAAGTACAAATTGGCAACACATAGAGACAGTCCCTACCCAACAGTGGGCTCACAGTCTCAAAGGGGGAGACAGAGAACAAAACCAAACATACCACCAAAATAAAGTAAATCATCATCATCATCAATCGTATTTATTGAGCGCTTCCTGTGTGCAGAGCACCTTACTAAGCGCTTGGGAAGTACAAATTGAATATAGGGACAGTCCCGACCCAACAGTGGGTTCACAGTCTAAAAATCAATCTAAAAATCAATTAATCGTATTTATTGAGCGCTTACTGCATGCACAGCACCGTACTAAGCGCTTGGGAAGTGCAAGTTGGCAACATATAGAGACAGTCCCGACCCAACAGTGGGCTCACAGTGTAAAAACGATCAATTCCCAAGCCCCAACGGGTCCCTTCCCAAGTGCGCGCTGCCCTAGGCCGCAGCCCAGCTTCATCGTTATTGATTGATTGATTCTCTGTGCCTCGGTTGCCTCATCTGTAAAACGGTAAAACGGGGGGTAACTTGAGGGTCTATCAGGTTGGAATAGCTGCAAAATAGCTGAGGACACAAATGAGTATTCCAGTCATTAAAAGTGCCAAGGATAGGCATTTCATGCCAACCTGTACTTCCCAAGTGCTTAGTACAGTGCTCTACACACGGTAAGCGCTCAATAAATACGATTGAATGAATGAATGATAGCGCTCACCTCCTCCAGGAGGCCTTCCCTGACTGAGTCCCCCCTTTTCCTCTGTTCCTCCTCCCCATCCCATTGCCCCCACTCCCTCTCTCTACCCTACCCCCTTTCTCTCCTCCTCAGGATATTTTTGTACATATTTCTTACTCTATTAATGATGTGTATAGAGCTATAATTCGATTCATTTTGCTCCTATTGAAGCATCAATCAATAAATACAATTTATTTTACTTGTACGTATTTATTCTACTTATTTTGTTAATATGTTTTGTTGTCTGTCTCCCCCTTCTAGACTGTGAGCCCCGCTGTTGGGTGGGGCCTGTCTCTATACGTTGCCAACTTGGACTTCCCAAGCGCTTAGTACAGCGCTCTGCACATAGTAAGCGCTCAATAAATACGATTGATGATGATCGTTACCGTCTCGTCGGCGACTGGAGCCCCCGGAGAGGTCCCGTAGGGGGGTCGGCAGTCGGTAACGGCCCTCCGGGGGCCGTCTGGAGGAGAGGGCTGGGCTCTGTTTGCAGGATGAAGTTGCGGGTGAAGTTGCGGGGCTCCAACGCAGCCGGGAGCCCCACAGGACAGGCCCTCCCCGCCGGACGGGAGGGGAGGGGACAGGCGGGGGGTGGGTGGGTGTGTTTGTGTGTGTGTGTGTGTGTGTGTGTTTGTGTGGCTGTATCTGTATGTTCGTGTGTGGGCGTTTGCGTGCGTCTTTGTGTGTATGTTTGTGTCTGTGTGTGTGTGTGTGGCTGTATCTATATCATATTTATTACTCTATTTATTTATTTTATTTGTCCATATCTATTCTATTTGTTTTATTTTGTGAGTATGTTTGGTTTGGTTCTCTGCCCCCCCCCCCCCCCCCTTTTAGACTGCGAGCCCACTGGTGGGTAGGGACTGTCTCTCTATGTTGCCAACTTAGTCCAGTGCTCTGCACATAGTAAGCGCTCAATGAATACGATTGATGATGATGATGATGTATGTTCGTGTGTGCGCGCGCCTGCGTGTGTCTTTGTGTGTGTGTGTGTATGTTTGTGTCTGTGTGTGTGTGTGTTTGTGTGGCTGCATCTGTATGTTCCTGAGTGGGCGTTTGCGTGTGTCTTTGTGTGTGTGTGTGTGTTTGTGTCTGTGTGCGTGTGGCTGTAGCTGTATGTTCGTGTGGGGGCGTTTGCGTGTCTTTGTGGGTGTGTGTGTATGTTTGTGTCTGTGGGTGGGTGTTTGGCTGTATCTGTATGTTCGTGAGTGTGCGTTTGCGTGTCTGTGTTTGTGTCTCTGTGTGTGTGTTTGTGTGGCTGTAGCTGTATGTTCGTGAGTGTGCGTTTGCGTGTCTTTGTGCGTGTGTGTGTGTCTGTGTCTGTGGGTGTGTGTTTGTGTGGCTGTTATCTGTGTGCTCGGGTGTGTGCGTTTGCGTGTGTCTGTGTATGTTTGTGTCTGTGTGTGTGTGTGTGGCTGTATCTGTATGTTCGTGAGTGTGCGTTTGCGTGTGTGTGTGTGTGGCTGTATCTGTATGTTCGTGTCCGTGCGTTTGCGTGTCTTTGCGTGTGTGTCTGTGTCTGTGTGTGTGTCTGTATCTGTATGTTCGTGAGTGTGCGTTTGCGTGTCTTTGTGTGTGTGTTTGTGTCTGTGTGTGTTGGTGTGTCTGTATCTGTATGTTCGTGAGTGTGCGTTTGCGTGTCTTTGTGTGTGTGTGTTTGTGTCTGTGTGTGTGTGTGTGGCTGTATCTGTTCGTGCGTGTGCGTTTGCGTGTCTTTGTGTGTGTGTCCGGGTGTGTGATGGGGGGGGGGGGGGGGCCCTCCTGCCCCCTGCCCTGCTTCCCCCCCCCCCCCAGCAGTCAATCAATCGTATGTATTGAGCGCTTACTGTGTGCGGAGCGCTGGGGCAGTGCAAGTCGGCGACGCCTAGAGAGGGTCCCTGCCCGACGGCGGGCTCACCGCCCAGAAGCGGGGACCCCCGGGCCGAGGGCGCTCACTTGATGTCTTCCCATCATCATCATCATCAATCGTATTTATTGAGCGCCTACTGTGTGCAGAGCACTGGACTAAGCGCTTGGGAAGTACAAACTGGCAACAGATAGAGACAGGCCCTACCCAACAGTGGGCTCCCAGTCTAAAAGAGCTCTAAAAGTGGTCGACCCCCCCCCCCCCCCGCTCACCTGCACGCCCACCGTCAGGGGCGGAAGGAAAACCCAAGGCCGCCCCGACTCCACGCTGCGGTTGCCTCTGTGTGTGTGTGTGTGTGTGTGTGTATCTGTCCAATCAATCAATCAATCAGTCGTATTTACTGAGCTCTCCCTGGGGGCAGAGCACTGTACTAAGAGCTCAGGGAGAGGACAATGTAACACAGTCGGCAGAGACGTTCCCGGCCCTCAGCGGGTTCACGCTGATGAGAAAGTGTGCTAATGTGTGTGTGTGTGTGTGTGTGTGTATGTAGGTGTGTGCGTATCTGTCCAGTGTGTGTGCATGCGTGTCTGTCCAGTGTGTGTGTGTGTGTCTGTCCTGTGTGTGTGTGTCTGTCCAGTGAGGCTGTGTGTGTGTCCAGTGTGTGTGTGTGTGTATGCGTGTCTGTCCAGTGTGTGTGTGTGTGTGTGTCTGTCCAGTGAGGCTGTGTGCGTGTCTGTCCTGTGTGTTTGTGTCTGTCCAGTGTGTGTGTCCAGTGAGGCTGTGTGTGTGTGTGTCTGTCCAGTGTGTGTGTGTGTGTGTGTCTGTCCAGTGAGGCTGTGTGCGTGTCTGTCCTGCGTGTGTGTCTGTCCAGTGTGTGTCCAATGAGGCTGTGTGTGTGTGTCCAGTGTGTGTGTGTGTGTGTCTGTCTGTCTGTCCAGTGAGGCTGTGTGCGTGTCTGTCCTGCGTGTGTGTGCCTGTCCAGTGTGTGTCCAATGAGGCTGTGTGTGTGTGTCCAGTGTGTGTGTCTGTCTGTCTGTCCAGTGAGGCTGTGTGCGTGTCTGTCCTGCGTGTGTGTGCCTGTCCAGTGTGTCCAATGAGGCTGTGTGTGTTTGTCTGTCCAGTGGGGCTGTGTGCGTGTCTGTCCAGTGTGTGTCCAATGAGGCTGTGTGTGTGTCTGTCCAGTGTGTGTCCAATGATGCCGTGTGCATGTGCGTGCGTCTGTCCAGAGTGTGTGCATGTGTGTGTGTGTGTGTGTGTCTGTCTGTCTGTCCAGTGAGGCTGTGTGCGTGTCTGTCCTGCGTGTGTGTGTCTGTCCAGTGTGTGTCCAATGAGGCTGTGTGTGTGTGTCCAGTGTGTGTGTGTGTGTGTCTGTCTGTCTGTCCAGTGAGGCTGTGTGCGTGTCTGTCCTGCGTGTGTGTGTCTGTCCAGTGTGCGTCCAATGAGGCTGTGTGTGTGTGTCTGTCCAGTGTGTGTCCAATGATGCTGTGTGCATGTGCGTGCGTCTGTCCAGAGTGTGTGCGTGTGTGTGTGTGTGTGTGTGTGTGTGTGTATCTCCCTGAACCTCCAATTAATTTGTTAGTCTCCCGGTTTCCGTCCCCTTTCCCCGCAGCGCCCCGCAGCTCCCCGCAGCCCGGCCGCCCCCGTTACCGCCGCCCGCCACTCACCATCGCCCGGGGCCCGGCCCTACCCGGCCGGCGGGGCACCGCGGCGCGGGGGTCGGTGCGCAGCTCCCGCAGCCGCTCCGCGCCCCAACGCGGGCCGGCGACGAAGGGAAACACTGGGGAGATGGGCAAATCGGTGGAGGCCACTAAACTCCCCAACCAATCAAAGGAAGAAGCCGTCCTCCTCCTCCTCCTCCTCCTCCACCGCCCCGCAAATGGCCCCCACAAAGGCGGGTCCCGCACTCATCGCGGCCCCCCTTCCAAGGGACCTGCTGGTCAGAAAGGCGCGCACTGCTCTTCTTAGTCTTCCCCTACCCCCCTCACCTTCGACCTCATCTCACCTCCTTCCCTTCCCCACAGCACCTGTAGATATGGTTGTACATATTTATTACTCTATTTATTTTACTTGTACATTTCTATCCCATTTATTTTATTTTGTTGGTACGTTTGGTTCTGTTCTCTGTCTCCCCCTTTTAGACTGTGAGCCCGCTGTTGGGTAGGGACCGTCTCTATGTGTTGCCAATTTGTACTTCCCAAGCGCTTAGTACAGTACTCTGCACATAGTAAGCGCTCAATAAATACGATTGATTGATTGATCTCCCCATCCAGCCCCTCATCCGATGAAGCATTCATCGAAAGCTTCCAATCAATCAATCAATCGATCGTATTTATTGAGCGCTTACTGCGTGCAGAGCACTGGACTAAGCGCATGGGAAGTACAAGTTGGCAACGTATAGAGACGGTCCCTACCCGACAGTGGGCTCACAGTCTAAAAGGGGGAGACAGAGAACAAAACCAAACCTACTAGCAAAATAAAATAAATAGAATAGATATGTACAGGTAAAATAAGTAGAGTGATAAATATGTACAAACATATATACATATATACAGGTGCTGTGGGGAAGGGAAGGAGGTAAGATGGGGGGATGGAGAGGGGGACAAGGGGGGGAGGAAGGAAGGGGCTCAGTCTGGGAAGGCCTCCTGGAGGAGGTGAGCTCTCAATAGGGCCTTCAAGGGAGGAAGAGAGCTAGCTTCCACTCTCCTACCGTAGTCCCTCTGGATACCACTGCTGGGTAGGGACTGTCTCTATATGTTACCAACTTGTACTTCCCAAGCGCTTAGTACAGTGCTCTGCACACAGTAAGCGTTCAATAAATACGATTGATGATGATGATGATGATACCCAAGCTGGGGGGAATCGGGCGTCCCCCTTGGCCTAGCCAATCAATCAATCAATCAATCATCAATCGTATTTATTGAGCACTTACTGTGTGCAGAGCACTGTACTAAGCGCTTGGGATGTACAAGTTGGCAACATAGCCAGGAAGAGACCCGCTGGATCTCTTCCTCCCCCCAACCCTTCTCTTTTCTGCGACTTCTTCCCTAATATTTCCCTTGGTTTTCGTCAAGATGGAGGTCTATTTCTTAGGAACTCTCTTCGCCTAGGCAGGGGTTTCCCATTATCCAACGATGATGATGATGATGATGATGATGATGATGATGATGGCATTTATTAAGCGCTTACTATGTGCAAAGCACTGTTCTAAGCGCTGGGGAGTTTACAAGGTGATCAGGTTGTCCCACGGGGGACTCACAGTCTTAATCCCCATTTTACAGATGAGGTAACTGAGGCACAGAGAAGTTAAGTGACTTGCCCAAAGTCACACAGCTGACAAGTGGCAGAGCCGGGATTTGAACCGGTGACCTCTGACTCCAAAGCCCGTGCTCTTTCCACTGAGCCACGCTGCTTCCCCAACACTCTCGTTTCATTAGTGAAGTGGAAAGAGCCCGGGCTTGGGAGTCAGAGGTCGTGGGTTCTACTCCCGACTCCGCCACTTGGAAGCTGTGGGACTTTGGGCAAGTCACTTAACTTCCCTGTGCCTCAGTTACCTCATCTGTAAAATGGGGATTAAGACCGTGAGCCCCACCTGGGACAACGTGATAACCTTGTATCTCCCCCAGCGCTTAGAACAGTGCTTGGCACACAGTAAGCGCCTAATAAATACCATCATTATTATTCCCTGACTTTGAAACTCTATGTTGGGAAGCTGCCTAGTCTCTAGTAATCATGCTGTTCCGGACCTTGCCACCCCCTGTCAAGTTAAGCGTGGTGCTCCTAACAGACTGACATTTAATGGGCACTTTACCCACCGCTACAAACACCCTGGGCTTCCCTGCTGGATACGTCCCAGAGGCAGACTACCTTGTGGGCAGATCACTCTGTCCTTTTCCTTGTTTACGGAAAGATTGCTGCTCTGGGGCAGAAAGTAACACAATGTTTGGACTGATTCTGATCAATCATTTTGAGTCAGCTTTGTTCTGCGGGAACCCACGAGACAACTTTTCGTTTGGCTTTACGTGAAATTAAACACGCATTATAGCAAGGACAAAAAAAAAAATCAATGCGGTTAGGCAGTGTTGCCTTAACATGTAAACAATCCCTAACTTTTTTTACCCTCATTTTAATCAATTAATCAACGGAATTTATTGAGCACTTGCTCTGTGCAGAGAACACTGTACTAAACACTAGTACAGACGAAGTTACTAAGAGTCAATAGACATGATACCTTCCCTCAAGGAATTTACAATCTAGTGGGGGTAGACAGATATTAAAATAAATTCAGAAAGGGGAAGCAACAATATAAGGCTATGGGGGGTGGGGTGAGGTGTGAGAGTCAAAGTACTTACGAACTCAAGTGCATAGGTGATGCAGAAGAGAGGGAGAATAGGGTGGAGAGAAGAGAAGTTAATCGGGGGGACTTTCAGGAGAAGATATGATTTTGTGGAAGTTTGAAAGTGGGGATTCCCCCTCACTGTCCAAGCTCTAAGCTCGCTGTGGGCAGGGAACATGTCTACCAACTCTTATGTTGTAAGGTGCTTGGTACTGTGCTCTGCACACAGTAAGTGTCCAATAAATGATTGATTGACTGATTGATTGGGAGAGTGGTGATCTGCTAGATATGAAGGGGAAGGGAGTAACAGGCCAGAGGGAGGAAGTGGAAAGGGGTCTCCGGTGAAAGAGTTGAGATCGTGACACAGTAAGTCCATTGGTGTTAGAGGAAAGAGGTGTGCATTCTGGGCCATAGTGGGAGAGGAGTGAGATTAAACAGAAGCACAAGAGCTGGTAGAGTTTGTTTCCAAATATCTGTTTGTCCTGCATTCACAGAACTTTCCCAGACAAAAGTTTTCTGATAGATTGTCATGTCTACCTCGGGAATTGGCAATGTCCCACAACATAGCCACATTTATACTTTCAGACAAGACAAGCCTGGTGTTCATGGTGTTTAGACTATGATGTTAGTCTCTTTCTGCCTATCCACAAATTATTTCACTGTCTGTCTCCACTGCTACGATGTAAGATCCTTGAGAAGGATCCCATCTTTTAAGTCGTTGTTTTTTCTCGAGTGATTAGTTCAAGGCTCTGCACACAGCAGGTGCTCAGTAAATGCTACTGATTGATATTGCAGTGTGGCCTAGTGGAAAAAGCACAGGACTGGGGGGCAGAGGACCTGGGTTCTAATCTCAGCTCCACCCCTTGCCTGCTGTGTGTCTTCAGGCAAGTAATTTAACTGTTCATTCATTCATTCATTCAATCGTATTTATTGAGCACTTACTGTGTGCAGAGCACTGTACTAAGCGCTTAGGAGGTACAAGCTGGCAACATATAGAGATTGTCCCTACCCAACAACGGGCTCACAGTCTAGAAGGGGGAGACAGACAACAAAACAAAACATATTAACAAAATAAAATAAATAAATAAGTACAAATAAAATAGAGTAATAAATACGTACAAACATATATACATATATACAGGTGCTGTGGGGAGGGGAAGGAGGTAAGGCGGGGGGAGGGGGAAGAGGGGGAGAGAAAGGAGGGGGCTCAGTCTGGGAAGGCCTCCTGGAGGAGGTGAGCTCTCAGTAGGGCTTTGAAGGGAGGAAGAGAGCTAGCTTGGCGGATGTGCAGACAGAGGGCATTCCAGGCCAGGGGGAGGACGTGGGCCGGGGGTCAAAGACAGGAAAGGCGAGAACAAGGCACAGTGAGGAGATTAGCAGCAGAGGAGCGGAGACTGCAGGCTGGGCTGGAGAAGGAGAGAAGTGAGGTGAGGTAGGAGGGGGCGAGGTGATGGAGGGCCTTGAAGCCGAGGGTGAGAAGTTTTTGCCTGATGATCTGTGCGTCAGTTTCCTCACCTGTAAAAAGCTAATTAAATACCTCTTCTCCCATTGACTATGAGCCCCCCTGTGGCACAGGGACTATGTCTGATATGGTTGATTTGTATTAATCCCGGCACTGAGCACAATACTTAATAATAATAATTATGGTATTTGTTAAGCGCTTACTGTGTACCAGGTACTGCACCATACGCTGGGGTGAGTACAAGCAAATCAGGTTGAACACAGTCCCTGTCCCATGTGGGGCTCACAGTCTCAGTTCCCATTTTACAGATGAGGTAACTGAAGCCCAGAGAAGTGAAGTGACTTGCCCAAGGTTACAAAGCAGACAAGGGATGGAGCCAGGATTAGAACCCATATCCTTCTGACTCCCGGGCCTGTGGTCTATCCACTACACCACTAATTGGCGTATATTAAGTCTTTAGCAAATACCACAATTATTGTTGTTCTTATCATTATTTTCACTGTTATTATCCTAATAGTCTCCCCCAAGAATCCTATTGATCCTGTGTTGACATCTTGTGACATGTCAGGTTGTTCCACCTACCCTCTCTTCCTCACCTTCTACCTCAGCTTTGCCCTCCTTTCTGTCAGCCTGAGTGGATTTCTTTAAGAGTTAGGCTGTCTGAAGAAAGCCATAGCTGCCAATACCTTAGGACACCAGGTGACTTCTGGGCCCATGAAGAGGAAAGCATGGTGGGCTTGATGCCTTACTGATATTTGCTGAACATAGATTGTGTGCAAATCACTATACTAACCACTTGGGAAAAGTAAAAGACACAATTTCTGCTTTCAGAGGCTTAAAAATCAATCAATGGAATGTATTGAGCATTTGCTATGTGCAGAGCACTAAGCGCCATGGAGAATACAATAGGATAGATTTGATAGGCGAGACCCCTGTCCACAAGTAACTTACAGTCTATAGGAGACAGACATTAAAAATTAAGATAAGGGAACTAATAGAGTATGAATCTAATTGAAATCTTATGGGGGAGGTAATCGGACATATATTTCGCTACAAGTAGTTGGGAGCAGAGAAAAGAAACAAAACCAACCGAAAAGAGCCAGAATTTGGAAAGATGAGTAGCTCAATAAGTACCCATATATTTCCACAGCTGGCAGTATATTCAAAAGAGTTATGCATATCTTGTTGGGGTGACATTACCTGGGATGAGGACAATTAGAGAATGCTTCCTGGAAGAGGTGGGATTGTAGGATGACTTTGAAGATGGGGAGAGTTGTTGCCTTGTAGATTTGAAGAGGATGTCCCTGGATACAATAATAATAATAACAATAAT
Organism: Tachyglossus aculeatus; assembly: GCF_015852505.1. Classification (NCBI taxonomy): domain Eukaryota; kingdom Metazoa; phylum Chordata; class Mammalia; order Monotremata; family Tachyglossidae; genus Tachyglossus; species Tachyglossus aculeatus. The sequence goes on along the minus strand of NC_052077.1, from coordinate 25,018,382 downwards.
AATAATAATAATAATGGTATTTGTTAAGCGCTTACTATGTGTCAAGCACTGTTTTCAGTGCTAGGGTAGATACAACGTAATCAGGTTGTCCCACATGGGGCTCACAGTCTTCATCCCCATTTTACAGATGAGGGAACTGAGGCACAGAGAAGTTAAGTGACTTCCCCAAAGTCACACAGCTGACCAGTGGTGGAGTCGGTATTAGAACCCATGACCTCTGTCTCCCAGGCCCGGGCTCTTTCCACTGAGCTATGCTGCTTCTCTGGATGAGAAAAGGTTCTGAACAATGGGTCAAGGATGGTAGAGTGGAGAGTGAGGTACATTATGAAGGTGAGCTTGGGAGAAGTGGAGAGCCCTGGCTGGGTAGTAGTGGGTGAAGAGAGCAGATACATACGAGATCAGGTCCTAGCCTATCCTATTTTTGACACTTTCTTGAACTGTGCATGGAGAAGGATGGCCAAAGGTAGCTGAATAATATCATAAAATTTGAAAATAATCTCTTCCCCTTTGTGAATTTAGCTGCAGTTAACTCAAGAAAAAAATGCAGTTATTGACAAAGATGCTGAATTTCCAAACATCTGAGTTTGAAAAAATGGACTAAAAAATGTTAGACAGGAGCATAGACCTCTGCTCATGATGAAGTCAAACAGGACCACCCCTAAGGATGGCTTATGTGGGAAATTAGGGTGTCCCCGAAGAACAACAAAATTAACATGGCAACAGTTCTTTCCCATTTACCAGTAGGGTTTCTGAGTGGTTTCTCATGTATACTTGGAATAATAAAAATAATCTAATAATAATGGAGAAATCATTTATCTGCATATTTTCTCACAAACAAAATCTTGTTCTTAAGTTGAGTAAATACTTGATTCCATTGTAACTGTATGGAGAACATCTGCACATCAATCAATCACTGGCATTTACTGAATGGTTACTGTGTGCAGAGCACTATACCAAGTGCTTGTGAGAGTACAGTACAATACAATATAGGCCACATGAGGCTTACACTCAGCAATTCCACCAGAGGCGTCAAAAATAAAGTTCACAAATGTCAATCAATCAATAATACTTATTGATCACCTATTCTGAGCAGAGCAGTGACATGAATAGTTAAAACTAGCAGATAATCCCAAATTTTCTGCCAGGTAAGGAAAGTGGTATCCCCCAAGGCCTGCAGGTCAGTAGCTGGGCAAGGCAATTCTGAGTGAACAGAAGGAGTTCAAGAACACAGCTAGTAAGAGGAAGAAATGACCATGGATGTGTCCATGTAACCTATAATGCAGAAAAGCCACATTCAGTGAATCTTAAGGGATTCAAAGCGACCAGGAACCCAAAAAATAAGTTTCCAGTTAACTAGATCAGATTATCTGATATTCAGTTTGTTAAAGAACAATTGGGAATCTCCTCAATTGGAGAATTGTAGTAACTTTGAAATACATGCCATTTTGACTTCCATTAGCAGCTTAATGGTGTACTGCTGTACTAAAACCTAAATTGGGAAATTTATGTTTTCAGTTTAAAATCGGCAGCTCCCAGTAAGTCTCTACCTGCATATTACCTATTGCTCCATAAGATAATAAAAGCCATCTGGGGATTTCTCTTGGGAAACCTCAGCTAATCCCATTTTTATTCATTAGAACATCATTATTTTTATCCAACCAAGCAGTAAAACTCCCAGCCTCCGCAGTTTCTCCATTTGCCACAAGTGTAACTACTCATGAAAAATGTCACCAAAGAATGTCCTGACGCATCTGGATCCAATTCTCATTTTCTGAGGAAATTGATTTCTGTAGCCAAATGAACTCTTCTAAAACTATTTCTTCTGCTTGAGGAAAAGGTTGGAATATTACTTGGGATGCTAAGAATAGTCAGATCTTTCCTGGCTGGGTTTTATGAAACAGGGGTGAGGAAATGGAGATGAGTAATTAATTTGTGGACATAGGCTGGCTAGACAAACCATCCAGATAATTCAGGGTCTGCACTTTGCTTTGACTACAGGAACTTGTCATTACAGCATCATTCTGCTTCACATATATTTCGCACTGCTCACTCTGTTGACCATTGTAATGAGTTATTCAGGTCATGAACTTTTTCAAAGGAAAGGTTTAAATGACTTACTTTAAAGAATCCTTAAGAGATCCCAGTGATAGAGTAGAAGATTGCCACATAAAGCAAGAGTTAAAGGGAGGTACTAAGTAGCCCTGGACAAACTAGAATTTACCATAACTTGAGTATGTTCCTCACTAAATTCAATCAGTCAATCATTCAGTGATACTTACTAAACACCATGTGTGCTGAGCACATTCCTTGGGAGAGTACACTAGTTTTGGTAGACACGATCCTTGCCCTCCAGGAGGTTATTGCTCTTGAACATTTTATTTATTATTACTTTGACCCATACATGCATGGCCCCTTGAACTCAACAAGATTATGCGGTTCTGTTTTAAAAACTTTGAAGTCAAGTTTCATAAGGGAATGATGAGTCATGGGGCTGTTCGGAATAATCATATTCTCTTTTATCCTATTTTGAGTTACAAAAGAACAGAAAAGCTCCACTATGTGATATTAAATAGGAAAAGTGGCTCTTTTTGATTCTAGACTTCCATGTTTAAAACAACATATGGGTTTTACAAACACCAAATAGGAAAATATCCTTATGAAATACACCAAGACGATTAAAGCAGAACCACCACAGAAAAGGATACATTTAAGCATTTAAAGTAAGGCAGTTTATAACAACACATAACAAGAAACAGCAGTTATGAAAGCAGGCTTGGTTAGCTCATAAAAAGAAAAAAAGAACAGTTTTTTTAATTAAAGTACTAGCTCTGTTACTGAGGCAATAAACAAATATTGAATCATTAACAAATTATTTAATAAGAAACAAATTTTTTTTGCTTTTATTTATAGACTAGTGTTATGAAAAGGCTCCTCTTGGGCAGTTTCTTCCAATTTTTTTGTGAGTACAGAGTTAACTGGGAACTCGGCCACTTCTTACCTTAAAATGAAGGGTGTGTAATCAATTTATATGGTCCACTGCTTACTGGGAAGGAGGGGTTTCATTTGAAAATATTGGCTTGTGCAACTGTCTTTCTGAAAATAATTGACAGACCAGAGAAATCACCATTTAAAAGTGTATTTCAACATATCTAAGGGTTACCTCTTTTAAAAATTGTATTTGTTAAGCACTTACTATGTGTCAAGCACCGTTCTAAGCTCGGGGGTAGATACAAGTTAATCAGGTTAGGCATAGCCTCTGTCCCAAATGGGGCTCACGGCCTAAGTAGGAGGGAGGATAGTTATTGAGTCCCCATTTTAAAGTTGAGGAAACCTAGGCCCAGAGAAGTTAAGCGCTTGCCCAGGGTCACACAGCAGGCAAGTGACAGAGCCGGGATTAGAACCCAGGTTCTTTGATTCCCAGGCCCTTGCATTTTCCACTAGGCCATGCTGTTTCTTCATTTGATTATCAGGGGATCTAGCAGGCAATAGTTCTTCCTTCCACATCCAGTAGTTTAGTTAGGACCAATTCAGCTTTTGGCATGCTAACAAATGGATACTTTAATTATTCAGAAAGAACCTTATAAGAAAGAATTGGACATACTAGGCTATGTGTTTGAAGTCCAGAGATCCACCAAGGGAGAGCAAGCTTCTTCTACTCCTTTCTGTCCTATTTCTCATTCTCCACTTGGACCAGGTATCATCACCCACTCCAGAAACTTCATCAGGAGAACAGGTCAGCAGTGGCACAAGGGTGAAGTAGAGACTTCATCCATTTGCCTACATTCAGGCATATCCCTAAATGACCCTGTGCCTTTGTGCTGGGGTGAGTAGGTTACATGAGTAAAAAGAGCACAGGACTGGGAGTCCTACCTGCGGCTCCACTTTCCTGTTGTTTGCGACTTTGGGCATGTCACTTAACCTCTCTATGCCTCAGGTTTCACATCTATAAAATGGGAATGAAATATCTGCTTTCCCTCCCTCATCGTCTGTGAATCCCATATGGAACAGGAACTGTGTCCCATCTGATTATCTAGTATCTGCCCCAGGACTCAGCCCAGGGCTTGGCACACAGTAAGTGCTTATAAAGTACCCTTATTATCATTATTATTTTAAAGAACACAGTGGAATTGGATTCCTTCAAGTCCTTCAAAAGCTGCCCACCTTCTCAGAAGAGGTGAAAATTGTTGTCAATCATTACAGTATCTCAATGACGAAGAACGAGAGTTTCAGAATTCAGCTAGTACAACACAAAACACAGCCAAAGGAGAGCCAATAGCTCCCATATCATAAACGTCGAATGAAAATCACCCTCTTCATTTTACCCTTTTCTCAAAGTTTGCTTTTGTACTTCTTGGAAAAGAACAGTGCTTTCCTGGGGAGACTAACCTCACAGTTTTTGGGTAATATCATTTTAAAGGAATGAATCAAGTTCAAACCAGCAAAGCAAAGCTTACATTAACAATTACTAAATGAAGGAATTACACAATGAAAAGACCAATCTGGTCATTCAGTAATAGTAGACTAAGGAGAAAAATAATTATTTTAAGGAAAAAGTAGCCATTGGAAAAAAATGACTATTAAAATTTCAGAGTTGCCCAACTCCAACATTAGCCCCACAGCACTTATGTACATATCTATAATTTATTTATATTAATGCCTGTTTCCTCCTTTAGACTATAAGCTCCTTGTGGGCAGGGAATGTGTCTACCAACTCTGTTTATTGTACTCTCCTGTTTCATTAGCATGGTAAGTGTTCAATAAATAGCACTGATTGATTGACTGATTCAGCCATTCTTTTTTTTATGGTATTCATTAAGTGCTTACTGTAATGCATCAAACAATTCTAATTAGTAGGGTAGTGGGGTAGGTAGCCAATAAGTGGAGCACATTGCCTGAAAGGTTCATCTGATTGCATGTATCACCATTATCACCATCCATTGCCCATCCATGTCTAAACATACTGAAATCTCACAACGTTGCACTACTAGCCAGGGAGCTTTTTGCCTCATTAAAGAAGTTTAGAATGCAGAAGTTGTGATTATCAGAACCAACAGCAGAGCTTTACAGAATGGTATAGAATCAATGTCATCTTAGAAACCCAAAGATACAGCCATATTTGTGTGGCAGCACTCACGTTCCCCTCTCCACGTTCCTGCTCTAAACATAGGCTAAGATGAGGAAAGGGAGAGTGAGAGCAACGGAGTTTAGCCTAAGTCCAGCCAGGTTTTGGAAGGTCTATGTCCCTAAGTGGAGCTCTAATACTGGGCAAGAAAACACAAAACAACGCCCTAGCCATTGGACAGTGATAACCCAGAGAATGGTAATTTCTGATAACTTTGGAACATATCCAAGATCCAAAACAATATGGCATGACCTAGATTAAGGCAACACAACTACAGTACAGTATTCCACATGGAATAAAAAACAAGCCCGCTAAATTGAAGATACAGAGAAGCTGAGAATTGATAAAATATTTTAAACCAGGCTTGGGCATAAGGACTTGAGTTATACAAAGTGAAATGAAACAAGTTGTATATCGACGTTTAAGATGGTCCGCGGCATTTGGTAGGTCTTCCTGCCTCAAGCAACCTCAATATATCTTCCGGACAGCAGATTAGGTCAACTGAGACCTAAAGTACTGATGTCTTGCTTCCTGCCTCAGCTGAAAACCACTGGGCTGGAAGTCAGGAGATTTGGGTTCTAAACCTGGCTCTACCACTTGCCTGCTTTGTGACTTTGGGCAAATCACCTACCTTCTGTGTCTCAGTGGTCTTATTTGTAAAATGGGAATTAAATACCTGTTCTCCCTCCCCCATAGATTGTGAGCCCCAAGTGGGGCTGTATCCCATCTGATTGTATTGTATCTACTCCAGCACTTAGTATGGTACTTGGCACAAAATGAGCACTTAACAAGTAACACAATTATTATTATCATCAGTATTGTTACTATAACCATGACCAGGCTCCCTTAGGACCAACTGAGTCCCAAATGACCTGAGAAATGATTAGTAAAAGCAGAAATAGCATGGTTTAGTGAAAAGAAAATGAAGATAAGAGTAAGGAGAACTTGGTTTCTAATTCTAGCTCTGCCACTGGTCATTTGTGTGATCTTGGGAAAGTCACCTAATGCCCATAACATTTATATTATAGCCTATACTTTAGCATTATCCTCAACTCATCTCTCAACCCACATAATCTGTCACCATATTCTATTGGTTCTACCTTCACAACATTGCTAAAATCTGTCCATTTGCTCTTCATCCTTATCATATCCCACTTTTACTACTATATCAGCCTCGTCATTGACCTCCCTGACTACTGACTAAGAAGCAGCATGGCTCAGTGAAAAGAGCACGGGCTTTGGAGTCAGAGATCATGGGTTCAAATCCCAGCTCCGCCACTTGTCAGCTGTGTGACTTTGGGCAAGTCACTTAACTTCTCTGTGCCTCAGTTACCTCATCTGTAAAATGGGGATTAAGACTGTGAGCCCCACGTGGGACAACCTGATCACCTTGTAACCTCCCCAGCACTTACAACAGTGCTTTGCACATACTAAGCACTTAATAAATGCCATTATCATTATTATTATTACTGTCCTTCCCCACTCCAGTCCTCCACTCTCCTACCCAGATTATAAAAACAGATTATATAAAACAGCAACTGTTCAGTCCAAGTCTCCTCACTCTTCAAGAACCTCTAGTGGTTGTTCATCCACCTCCATATCAAACAGAAATTCCTTACCAACAGATTTAAAGCTCTCAACCACCCTACCCCCTCATACCTTACCTCACTGATCCCATATTACCACCCTCCCTGCATACTGCACTCCTCAATTGCCAATTTACTCACTATACCTTGATCTCATCTATCTTGCCACTGATCCCTTGCCCAAGTCTTTCCTCTCACTTGAAACTCCCACCTGCTTCATATATGATAGAACACCACTCTCCCCACCTTCAAAGCCTTGTTAAAATCACATCTTCAGAAGGATTTCCCTGACTAAGCTCTCATTTCTCCCATTTCCTCTCCCTTTTTCATTACCCAGACACTTGGATCAGTTAATCTTTAAGCAGCTGATATTCACCCACCCTTAGCCCCACAGCACTTATGCACATATCCATAATTTATTTTGTCTGTCTCCCCTCTAGATTGTCCTTGTGGGAAGAGAACACTTATACCAGCTCTGTTGCTTCATACTCTCCCAAGTGCTTAGTACCATTGAGGGATGGCATTTTGTATATCTGCAAATGTCTGTATAATACCTGAGGAAAAAAATGGTGATTAGTGGGTTTGACATCTAATTACCAACACCAGCTTGTTCAACTCCACATATGGGATTGAAGGTGACTGAACTCAGCATAGTCAGGGCTGATTCACAAATTGCCTGCAGCTTCTCGAGATTTTTTAAGGTCCTTAATGATACAGTAGTTGTGTTGTTAACTTTGCTCTCAGCTCGTTGTGTTCATTTAACCTAGACTCAATGATTAAAAGTAGCAAAGGTCTTAATTTTTAAAAACTTGAAAAATAGCACAGTTATCTTTGCTAGGTTCTTTTACTTGAAGATATCTTTTTTATAGGTGATTCATTGTTTAATGTAATTGATGCCTCACTATGCTAATTAGACTGTAATACTGAAGAATCGCTGGCAATTTATTATGTGATTTCAAAGGATACTGTTGAATTCAGGATAAAGAGTTTTCAGCAGTGGGAAGAAATGAAAATTTTAAACAACTAAATTAGGGTTGAAGCAGCAAATCTTTAATACTAATCATGCACCTGTCCATAATTAGAAGGTTAAAAACTGTTCCTCAACCACCCTGACAAAGCATTCTGGATGTTTCTATTAAAATTGAAACAATGGAGCCAAGTCTCTCATTAATGCTAATGGAATTTACATATTAATATCCAAAGGAGAGCACAGTTCTTTAAAGGAATTAGCTTTCAAGAAATTTAGTGAGTCTATTTTAATCTTTCTTGGAATTTTTTTATAATATTAGAATTTATATGATGGAACAATAATTTTTGAAACTAATATTGTGGCTTAATTACAATGCCCAGGAGGTTTCTTCATGTTTAATGAGCTCATAAGTATAGTGCACACTAAACAAAGCAACAAATCAAATGGTAAGAACACTGAGCTGGGAGATAGAAGATGCAGGATTTAGCTTTTGGTCGCACACTGATTAATGATGATGATGGCATTTATTAAGCGCTTACTATGTGCAAAGCACTGTTCTAAGCGCTGGGGATGTCACAAGGTGATCAGGTTGTCCCATGTGGGGCTCACAGTCTCAATCCCCATTTTACAGATGAGGCAACTGAGGCACAGAGAAGTTAAGTGACTTGCCCAAGTCACACAGCTGGCAATTGGCGGAGCCGGGGTTTGAACCCATGACCTCTGACTCCAAAGCCCGAGCTCTTCTCCACTGAGCCACGCTGCTTCTCTAATAATAATGATGGCATTTGTTAAGTGCTTACTATGTGCAGAGCACTGTTCTAAGCGCTGGGGGGGGGATACACGGTGATCAGGTTGTCCCACATGGGGCGCACAGTCTTAATCCCCATTTTACAGATGAGGGAACTGAGGCTCAGAGAAGTTAAGTGACTTGCCCAAGGTCACACAGCAGGCATGTGGTGGAGCCGGGATTCAAACCCATGACCTCTGACTCCAAAGCCCAGGCTCATTCCAATGAGCCACGCTGCAAGGGGCTCATTGCTTAACTGATTGATTAACTGAGTGATGACATGAGGCAAAGAAGCAGTGCAATCAGAATGGCCTAGTGGAAAGAGCACAGGCCTGGGCATCAGAGTACATGAGTTAATAATAATAAAAGCATTTGTTAAGTGCTTACTATGTGTCCAGCACTGTTCTAAGTGCTGAGGTAGATACAAGGTAATCAGTTTGTCCCATGTGGGGCTCCCAGTCTTAATCCCCATTTTACAGATGAGGTAACTGAGGCATAGAGAAGTTAAGCGACTTGCCCAAAGTCACATAGCACACACAGTAAGCACTCAATAAATATGACAATGAATGAAAGAAATGGTGGAGCCCGGATTAGAACCCACGACCTCTGACTCCCAAGCCTGTGCTCTTTCCACTAGGCCACGCTGCTTAGAGTGATTGGCAGAAAATCCTGTGCCACTTGCCTGCTCTGTGATCTTGGGCAAGTCACTTAACTTCTTTGTGCCTAAATTTCCTCATCTGTAAACTGGGGATTCAATCTTATTGCTTCCTTCTTAGACTGTGACTCCCATGTCGGGCAGGGATTGGGTGTGACATGATGATCTTGTGATCTTAGTACAGTGCTTGGCACACAGTAAGTGCTTAATAAATACCATAATGAAAAAAAAATCACATGGTATGATAGACTGCTATCACAGTATTTTCTGTTTCTCTGCAAACCAAAAAACAGACATTATCCATGATGCATGCAGAATGTGTTCCTTGAACGTGTGGATTTATTGTGAATGGCTGTATCATAGACTATGCTTTCTTATGCTTCTCTTTGGCTTCGCAGACTCTGTCCTCTCCTGGTTCTCCTCTTATCTCTCCGGCCATTCATTCTCAGTCTCTTTTGCGGGATCCTCCTCCCCGTCCCATCCTCTTACTGTAGGGGTTCCTCAAGGATTAGTTCTTGGTCCCCTTCTGTTTTCTATCTACACTTACTCCCTTGGTGACCTCATTCACTCCCACGGCTTTAACTAACATCTCTTTGCTGATGACACACAAATCTACATCTCTGCCCCTGCTCTCTCTCCCTCCCTCCAGGCTCGCATCTCCTCCTGCCTTCAGGACATCTCCATCTGGATGTCTGCCTGCCATCTAAAACTCAACATGTCCAAGACTGAACTCCTTAGCTTCCCTCCCAAACCCTGCCCTCTCCCTGACTTTCCCATTACTGTTGATGGCACTATCATCCTTCCCGTCTCACAAGCCCACAACTTCGGAGTCATCCTAAACACAGCTCTCTCGTTCACCCCTCACATCCAGTCCGTCACCAAAACCTGCCGGTCTCATCTCCGCAACATTGCCAAGATCTGCCCTTTCCTCTCCATCCAAACCGCTACCCTGCTCGTTCAATCTCTCATCTTATCCCAACTGGATTACTGCATCAGCCTCCTCTCCGATCTCCCATCCTCCTGTCTCTCCCCACTTCAATCCATGTTTCACGCCGCTGCCCGGATCGTCTTTGTGCAGAAACGCACTGGGCATGTTACTTCCCTCCTCAAAAATCTCCAGTGGCTACCAGTCAACCTACGCATCAGGCAAACACTCCTTACCCTGGGCTTCAAGGCTGTCCATCACCTCGCCCCCTCCTACCTCACCTCCCTTCTCTCCTTCTCCAGCCCAGACCGCATCCTCCGCTCCTCTGCTGCTCACCTCCTCACTGGGCCTCGTTCTCGCCTGTCCCGCCGTCGACCCCCGGCCCACAATGCCCTCCCTCCACACATCCGCCAAGCTAGCTCTCTTCCTCCCTTCAAAGCCCTACTGAGAGTTCACCTCCTCCAGGAGGCCTTCCCGGACTGAGCCCCCTCCTTCCTCTCCCCCTCCCCATCCCACTCGCCTTACCCTTCGCCTCCCCACAGCACCTGTATATATGTATATATGTTCGTACGTATTTATTACTCCATTTATTTATTTTATTTGTACATATTTATTCTATTTAATCTTGTTAATATGTTTTGTTTTGTTGTTTGTCTCTGCCTTCTAGACTGTGAGCCCGCTGTTGGATAGGGACCGTCTCTATATGTTGCCAACTTGTACTTCCCAAGAGCTTGGTACACTGCTCTGCACACAGTAAGTGCTCAATAAATACGATTGAATGAATGAATGAATGAATGAATGAATAAACTTTATTGCTATAAATTAAAATCCTCTTAATCAATGGTATTTATTGAATGCTTATTGTGTGCAGAGCACTGTATCCTGCACTTTACAGTGCTCTGCACCCAGAAGTAAGCTCTCCTTACATAGACCTCAGTGTGCAGCCTCTAAGTTGATGGATAAGAAGGTCTTCCTAGTTGATCGATAGGAATGCCTTATGAAATGAAATCAAAATCCTTAATGAAGCTGTCATACCTATTAGAGATAGTATTTTTAAAACATTTTCAATCAAAGATACTGAGCCACTACTCATTAGGCATCTCAGTCCTAAACAGTCTCAGGATTTTTCTCATTCATGCATTCATTCATTCATTTATTCACTCATTCATTCAGTTGTATTTATTGAGCACTTACTGTGTGCAGAGCACTGTACTAAGTGCTTGGAAAGTACAATTCAGCAACAGATAGAGACAATCCCTACCCAACAACGGGCTCACGTTTCATGAATTTCTAAAGGGGACATCATACCATTCAATTTAGCACCCTCACCATATGGTTCATTCAGTCATATTTATTGAGCGCTTACTGTGTGCAGAGCACTGTACTAAGCGCTTGGGAAATATAAGTTGGCAACATATAGAGACGGTCCCTACCCAACAGCGGGCTCACAGTCTAGAAGGGGATGACAGACAACAAAACAAAGCATATTAACAAAATAAAATAGAATAAATATGTACAAGTAAAATAAATAGAGTAATAAATATGCAAAAACATATATACCTATATACAGGTGTGGTGGGGAGGGGAAGGAGGTAAGGCTGAGGGGATGGGAAGGGGGAGGAAGGGGGAGAGGAAGGAGGGGGCTCAGTCTGGGAAGGCCTCCTGGAGGAGGTGAGCTCTCAGGAGGGCTTTGGTTGTCCTCCATATTTGAAGAAGACACCACTGATTCATTCAATTGTATTTATTGAGTGCTTACTGTGTGCAGAGCACTGTACTAAGTGCTTGGGAAGTACAAATGGGCTAAGCTCTTTGTGGCTAAGTTCCTGGTATATTGTACTCACCCAAGCACTTAGTACAGTGCTCTGCACACAGTAAACACTTAAGTGCAATTGCTTGCATGTTTGCTTGATGGTTGACTGGAAAGTTCACCTAGGAGGGCATGTAAAACTGAAAATGCAAATGCAAGAGCTAGGGTACCAGACACATTGTACACTCAAAAAGGCTATACCTTGTCGTGTTGTCATTCTAAATGTAATCCTGCCTATTATTGTTTCCACTGTCAGGAGCCAGAACAAGGCCAGTCTCTCCAGTGTGCTGGAATCACAAGGACTAGAAAGATGCAAAAGACTTTTTAGTTTATGTGGTCCTCCAACTATTTATTTTCCTAAGTCCTACATAATTAGGGCCTGGGTAATTATGTTCTCTTTGTCCCAGGTTTCATATTGGGGCCAAGATTTCCAGTAAGTGCTGATTGTACAACTGTACATGAAAACGGCTTGGAAAGTTGGCAGCGTATTTATGCTGGTTGGATCTGTATCAACCCCTGTCTAAAGTGGTGGAAGATATGATAGAAGAAAATCATTGAAAATGTTAAAAAATGACTGAGCTCCTGGCTGGTATACTTGAAGGGACAAATTAAATCCAGTAATAGAGGTTTTCTTAGAAAAGACTGTCACTAAATTCAAATGCAGGTTATATAAATCACAATTTACTTGGTCCGTCTATCATGCCCTGGCACAAAGTTTTTGAAGTCAATTTGCAGGTCTGTATTCAGTGAGATTGCACATTAGGAACACTTGATTATGGTGCTACAGACTCAAGAGGTATTATTATGTGATTTGTCCATGATGGCTTGAATGGCTTGAAGCCCTATTTCATGTTGCCAATCAGAAATTTTGCATTTCTCTATGGAGGCTAAATGTTCACGGTCAGGAGTAATTTTGTAGTACAAATTCCTGGCAAACCTATGAATTGACAAATGAACCTGCCTGTTGACTTACAGACTGATATTTAGAAACTGTGCTGTAGACCCATACTTTTTCTAGGCATTTACTTCTAAATGAATATGACCTAGGTCATTGTAGAAGTTTCATCTAAAAGAAGGAAGAAACTTATAAAGTTTAGTTAGGCAGATGGATGGGCCAAACTGAAACAGCTGCACATTTTCAACTCATTTTCTTTGCCCATTAACTAGTGGTTTAAGCACTTCCGCAGGTCGAGGAATAAGGTTGGTGATAATGTGATGTGTTGCTAATTCAATGGCTTGCTGAAAGTTAGATGATGGGACTTCACTTTTCAGTCAGGCCAGGAAGAGAAGTAATGAAAAAGCAAGAAAGAGTTGGACTAGGGACAAAGAGCTAATCTTGTTAGAATGATGATTACTTTCCACATTAGTGCATATTTACATGAAGGTTTTATTAGTCATTTGCAAACAATTCTGGAAATGTCTGTGAAATGAAATAATAAATCGCAGGGACAGAAGTGGTAAAATAAAATCACATCTAGGTTCACCTTCAGCAGATTAATAGCTTCCAGTGAAATGAAATAATTATATGTACATAATATATACTATGGGGGTAGTGTTAGCCGGTGGCAAAAAATATGTATGCCTTTGTTTTGTCTTTGGAGGAAAAAAGCAACTTGAATGTTCACTGGCAACTTCACTGGCCTCGTAGAAATATTAGGTGCAAACAAGGTGTGACAGAGGATAGCAAGAAGAAACTTATTTATTTTATATTGGTGAAGGGATCAGGACATGATTTCTTTTGGTTATGGACTTTCTAAGTCAATTTGAAAAAATATTTTCTATCTGATTGATTGATTGATTGATCCCCATCTGCTAGTCATTTAAAATTGGATGCTTGCCCCCCTGCCTGTTTCTCGTTTAAAGTCAATCTTTTTCAGGTAGGCCATCAAAACAAATCTTCAGAAATAAGCAAACAGGCAGGATCTGCTAACCAGAGGAGCTGTGGATCCATAAACCTCCCATCATATGTAAAATAATTGAATTCTATTTTGATAACTCCACTTCCATAGGGTTTGCATAACAGTCCTAGTCACCATCTCTTTTCCATTGAGAAAAAGATATGGAGGGAAAAAGATGTATAATTAATTTATACTATTGCCACATTTATCTGGATCATTTTTATAATATACAAATAGGGCCTCCCCTATTTAGCTATCATGGGGGGGAATTAAGTCTAGGAATAAGAGGTGCAGGAGGAAAAAGAGAAGAAAAAAGGAGGAAAGGAGGGGAGAAGAAAGACATAAGAGGACACTTCTCTTGCATCCTTCCAAGTGCTCAATGCAATAGGTAATCAACAAGTTACTTAATTCTCACCATTCCTCTTCTTCCTACGCTGTGCTGGCAAGCACATTTCTAAAAATAAACCTTCACAGCAAAGGCAAAATGTCCAGGCTGCCCTGACCCTACACCTATTTGTACCTTGGTGCACAAACTGCTTATAAAACCAATCTGTAATTTTCTCTTCAAAACTAGGATGGGGAAGAGATTGTGTGGTGCAGGCAATTATGTGAACAAATATGGTAATCCCCCAACACATCCATTTTACCTTTAAATGTGAGAACATACATTTGGCTGGAGATGTAGAAGTACAATGGGCTTACACAGAGTTCTTTATTGTTCTATCTTTTCTCCCAGGCTCCAGAGATTTCCTAGAGCTGCTAATGTCTGAGATCCAAAAATGCACTTGAACATTTGTGTAACCTTAGTTATTGCCTTCATAACAAAAGGAAATTTACCAAGGGGTGAATAAGGGGTGTTGCATTTCCTTCAACCTGTAAAGTACTAGGAGTTTTATATGTGAAAGGAGATTGAGTGGATAGGTTTTATGTTGAAATTTTATCTTATCTCCTCTACTGAATGCAATAGCAACATGCATAACACTCAAAACTACCTGTTCATGAATAAAGGACATTGATCATTGAGGACTGCTGGGTGTGGACATGAATTTTTTATAGGCACTCATTCTTTTATTTACATTTTCTGAGTAATGGAAAAGCAGGCATAAGAACAGGAAATATTTCTAACATCCATACAAATGAACACAGACCTAGAGGAAAAGGAGCCAAAAAGAACTGGGCTAGGCCCAGCCAAAACTAGGCTGACAGCCTGAATTTTAAATAAAAAAATCAAATTTCAACCCACCAGACTTAAATGGATTGCTGCTCATAGACAGCAAGTTTAGCATCAGTGATGGAAAAATGGTAATAAAGTATGGTCTGATAGATTTTCAGAATCTAGCTGTGAAATGCCATCAAATCCAAGAGGCTGGTTTCAATTTATAAATAGCAACTCTCTAGGGAAAGGAAATTTTAGACATGACAATGGCAATAGCTCTTGGTCATGTTAGGCTCCATACAAATACTTTGAAATCAGGTGAGGTTTGATTTAGTTATTTTCTTGTTCTTTCCTGATAATTTATTTCCACTGTGGTGAATGACACTTGATTTGGGCACCTCACATGTTTGCGTGGATCTCAATTGATATGGTACCTAAAATGTCAGCCAGATAAACACCTGGATTTCCCTGCATAATTCCAGAGGGTGCAGCTTTGAAGCAAAGGATAACAACCTATACTAACTTTTCCCATATTCTCCAATGGAGTGGGTCCAAACCAACTTTCATTGGAGAGTCATTCTCTAGTCTGTGGTGGCCCACGTGTGCAACCCCTCCAGGGCTGAGGAACCCAAGAATAATAATAATAAATCATAATGATGGCATTTATTAAGTGCTTACTATGTGCAAAGCACTGTTCTAAGTGCTGGGAATGTTACGAAGTGATCAGGTTGTCCCACGGGGGGCTCACAGTCTTAATCCCCATTTTACAGATGAGGTAACAGAGGCCCAGAAAAGTTAAGTGACTTGCCCCAAGTCACACAGCTGACAGTTGGCAGAGCCTGGCTAGACTGTGGGCCCGCTGTTGGGTAGGGACCATCTCTATATGTTGCCAACTTGTACTTCCCAAGCACTTAGTACAGTGCTCTGCACACAGTCAGCGCTCAATAAATACAATTGAATGAATGAACCCATGACCTTCGACTCCAAAGCCCGTGCTCTTTCCACTGAGCCACGCTGCTTCTCAGCATGGCCTAGTAGATAGAGCACAGGCTTGGGAGTCAGAAGGATCTGGGTTCTAATCCCAGCTCTGCCACTTGTTTGCTGTGTGACCTTGGGTATGTCACTTAACCTCTCTGTGCCTCATTTACCTCATCTGTAAAATGGGAATTGAGTGTGAGCTCTACGTGGGACAGGGCCTGTGTCCAACCTGATTATTTATATCTACCCTAGTGCTTAGTACAGTGCATGGCACATAGTATGTGCTTAACAAATACCACACAGTTATTATTACTATTATTAAATAGGAGGCATCTTCAAGGGGGAAAATGCACCCCATGGGTCCCTGCCAGAGTTGTCAGAATGAATGTCTGCCACTCCATCCTTGGTCAGCCTCTTACAGGAGGTGCTCTTGGAGCCCTCCAACATTTTCAGAGTCTCATGTGGTAATACAGATGTTTTCGCACCCTGCACAAACAAGAGGAAGAACACATGGCATCCCTCCATGGACTTATATTCGCCTAGTGCCCTCATTGCAGGAGGGAGAATTCAGGTCAAACTTGAATGAATTCCTTTGTTCCATAGTTTATGTGCTTAAGTCAGCAGCATTCACTTAGTAACAGACTCCATAACTCATTCACACCAGGAGACCATTTAGTACACCTCTCCAAGTTCATGCCCTATTTGGGCTGAAATCTTCTGACCTGCTCCAGCCCGACCTGAGCCCTAACTGAATCTTAGGAGCGAAGTCCCCTATGCATCCTCAAATCTTGCCTCTTTTCTGAATAGGGGCAGAGTCATGCTTAGGGATTCATTTTTTTTTCTTGTGTAAGAGGATTTCTGGGGTCTCTTATCAGGCAAACTATTTTAGGTAGGCCCTGGAGGTTACCATATTCTACAGTCTCTAGAGATGTGGACCATGACATTTAGCAAACATTGCTGATGGACGGAATCTTCCATCAGAAAGGACAAGAGAGTTTCAGTCCTGACACTTCAGCAGAAGTAATGATTATAATGTTAGTGACTTGAGCAGCACCACTCAAGCGCTTTTTACCCTACCATTCATTCATTCATTCAATAGTATTTATTGAGTGCTTATTTTGTGCAGAGCACTGTACTAAGCGCTTGGGAAGTACAAGTCAGCAACATATAGAGAAGGTCCCTACCCAACAATGGGCTCACAGTCTAGAAACAATGGGCCATCAGTCAGGTCCCTGCTGGGGCTTGTAACTGGGTAAGGCTGCAGTTTATTTCAAAGTGGTTATTTGGTTCTTTGCAAGCAGCGTGGCTTAATGGAAAGAGTCGGGGCTTGGGAGTCAGAGGTCGTGGGTTCTAATCCCGCCTCTGCCACTTGTCAGCTGTGTGACTTTGAGCAAGTCAATTAACTTCTCTGTACCTCAGTTACCTGATCTGGAAAATGGGGATGAAGCCTGTGAGCCCCACGTGGGAGAACCTTATTACCTTGTATCTACCCCAGTGCTTTGAACAGTGCTTGGCACATAGTAAGCACTTAACAAATACCATCATTATTATCATTATTATTATCTAACTGCAGGCAGACCCAGGGATTCAAATCCAGCTACCGTATTCCCATAGCACTGGACCAATATGGGGCATTGGCCACTAAGAATCCTGCACCAACATCCGAAAAAGGTTTGATTATATACTGCAAGCTGAGTGAAGAAATGAAGGAGGACATGTTTCCATTATTATCCAAGTAAAAGGCACTTAGAAAATCAGCACGTTGAGGACCTGAGGACCTTTTAGTGGATTCTTTTCATTAAATTCCTAGCATTTACAAGGGGTTGGCTTTCATTTGTTTCATTTTGTTTTTCCCGGTCTGAAGGGGATGATGAGTCTGCAATATTACAAGTTTTGGCTTTCAAGGATTTCATAAAAAACTTTGTTTTCTCCACATTCATGAGGCCTAAAAATAAACCCAGGAATTTCCATTTTATAAAGTGCATTATCACTTGTCCACATATTATAATATCCACATGACAGGAAAAGATATAAGGAAGATGAGTTGCTATATTCTATTTCAGGGTCCCCTGCAATTGAGTTCCTTTCCAAGCAAATTTATGGAAAGGAAATGCCCATTGGCTATTTTGCTGATTTAGGATGATGTGCTAAAATGGGAGCAGCATGAGGAGCTATCAGAGAAACTCCTGCTAGTTTGAATATGAAGCTATGGAAACAGGTGGAAAACTGCCAGGAGTCACATCCTCCATTTCTCTTTATCCCACATCCCCAGATATATACAGCCTCAATCTCCTTTCCAGTGTCTCATGTTTGATAACACAGTGATGCTATCACCACCAATTAAGGAACTAAAAGGTTTTGTTTTGGAAGACTATAAAATGGATTATTTTATATTCTGGTTTCCACTGAACCAGTCAGTTATGGTCTCATCTTTCTCCTTCCATTCCTAACCAAATTCATTGAATGGGCTGTGTATACCTGCTGTCTCTATTTCATTCAATCGTATTTCATCTTCTCCAATTCCTGTTTTGACCCTCTACAGTCTGGTTTCCAAATAATCAATCAATGGTATTAATTAAGGGTTTACTGTGTAGATCACTGACCTAAGCACTTGGAAAAAAACAATAAAATAGAGTTGGTAAACACATTCCCTGACCACAAGGAATTTACAGCCTAGAGCAGGAGAGAAATTTATACCAATTTCTTCTTGTTTGGACCTCTATACATAAGAACATTCGATCAGTATCCTCTCCATAAAAACCTTTCACATCCTTTCATGTAGTTCAGAAACCACTCTTAGCCTTATCTTCTCCAAGTTATACAACCTCAGTCCTTCAGCCTAAACTCTTGAGATTTTTTCTCTAACCCTTCTAGTTGAGCACTTACTCCCTGCATCTCTCCCCAAACTTCTGTATAACTGAAAGTAAGGGAGGAATTTAAATCCATCAAACATTCTGAGACATGCAATACAGACTGTTTTGGACAATGGGGTCCCTGTGGGACTGACCTGACAGTGATACAAGTCCCAGAATGCTTGATGTACTTTCACATCCCCATAGACATTCCACGAGACCTGCCTAGTTTGACTTGATCAATCCTGATTCTTGTATCTTTACATAATTTTCATCAACCTGCTCAACAGTCTCTAAAGTCTTGGCTTAATAGGGAAATATCAACCACCTATTGTCCACAATGATTTTTCTGCCATTCTTGTACCCAGACAGTGTTTCCCTATCCTGTATTTGTGGTGTTTGATTTGTTTTGGCCCCAAGCACACAGGATTATACTTGACCCTATTCAATTCCTTAATCTCTTGTACATTCTTGGTTTATGAGTCTTTTGAGTTTAGTTTGGCTTTGAATTTGGCTAGGTACAAAACTGAACTTAGATCATTTAGGTAAAAACAACCAGGGACCTTTGTTTTTAGTGGCCCTTTACATGATCTTGCTGAAATTCAAGGGAGCATGAAACTGGTTTCAAACAATCATCACTTTTAAAAGCTTAAACTCCCAAAGAGCTGATGTTTGACAATTATTTTCAAAACCAGAACTAACATGAGCTTTAGCAAGAAATATGAGAATTGTGTGACTTTCTTGAATCATCAAAACAATATAAATACATTTTCATATGATATTTTTGTGAACACCAAAGTGCTAAATTGTTTTTCTCTCCATTATTCCCCTACATTTTAAAAGTAATGTATGAAAATCAGTCTATACCATCTCATAGAATGGCAGGTTGTTCTTTAAAAGCTATTATCTGCCAGACTGTAAGTTCACTGTGGGCAGGGAACGTTTCTTACCAATTCTTTTGTATACTGGACTCTCCCAAGAGCATTATACAGTGCTCTGCACACAGCAAACATTCAATGAATACCACTGATTGATTGATTAATATCCATTAGTCTTTTCACTGAACTAGAGAGTTTGATCAGCACTATATATAAAACCTAAGCCAATAGTCTGAACTCACTAAAATGCCCTTCATTCACACCTTTATCTGATATCATTGTTCACCTTTCTAATTTTATCTGTTTATTGGAAATTCATCCAAATGACTCAGCTTTAAAAATAGGGTCCATGAATTCTTTTCGGGCAATTTATAGCAAACTATGTCCTCAAGGAATTCTCCTATTTAAACTCTGGCAAAATAAGATATTACAAAAAATCTTCATGATTCAGACCAACCCCAAGAAAGAGTTTGTAAATAAAACTGAAGTGGCACTTTGGGAGAGTTTTGTACCAAAAATGATTAGATGGGTTTTCAGATACTTTTCTTAACCTTCAAGCCTTTGAAGGGAACATTTTCATGTTATCACTTCATAAATCATATTTTATGATATTTTAGGGGAAACAACTGGCCCTTGGGGAAAATTCCTTTCACCAAAAAATTTCCCAGAATTTAAAGACGGAGCCACTTCAATGTTTAAAATAGTGTTTTCAGTGGCATACTGCTATTCTATCATTAATTAAGCAACATGAAGACCATATTTATTAGCCCAAGCCCCCAGAGGACCCTCCTCAGAGGAGAAATAATAATAACAATAGTAATAATGATGGTATTTGTTAAACACTTACTATGTTCTAAGCACTGTTCTAAGCATTGGGAGTCCATGGCTCAGACAAGGGAACTTTATTGCCAAATGGCATCTACTGGCATACTGCCTGTCCTGGGATCCTGGCCTTATAGTCCATCCCTGTCCCTTTTGCATCCTATTCTGCCTACTGGATGGGGATTACCCAAGTTATCCTCCGAGTCTTTGTAACATGTTGACCTGCTATGCTCAGGCTAATGAGGTGCCAGTTATGTCAAATTCATCACTCAATCAATCGATCAGTTTTATTTACTGAGTGCTTGCCCACAAGCTTACAGTTCTGAGAAGTTGGGGGCAGGGGGATTTCTGCACCTCCTTAGTTGCCATGGTGACATTACAGGTCCATGCCTTGACTGGATTTAGCTGGCTGCACCTCCTCAATATCTCCAGCAATGGGTCGAGTTTCTGGAGTCTTTTATAATAATAATAATAATAATAATAATAATGGCATTTATTAAGCGTTATTAACAGTGGGCTCACAGTCTAGAAGAGTGGGCTTAAGCGCTTACTGTGTGCAAAGCACTGTTCTAAGCGCTGGGGTGGTTACAAGGTAATCAGGTTGTCCCACGTGGGGCTCACAGTCTTCATCCCCATTTTACAGATGAGGTAACTGAGGTACAGAGAAGTTAAGTGACTTGCCCAAAGTCACACAGCTGACAATTGGCAGAGCCGGGATTTGAACCCGTGACCTCTGCCTCCAAAGCCCGTGCTCTTTTCCACTGAGCCACGCTGCTTCTCTATCTCTTCTATCTTCTATCTCTGCTTCTTTATCTCTTATTGGCTGAGGTCCTGGGACCCCTTCTTTCTTGTCTCTTATCTAGTCCTAGGCTAGGGTAGGTTCCTCTCTATAATGACTTGGTTCACATGTCAGTAGAAGCACTTTGCTGTAATATGCTTATTAACCCCTTCATTCTCAGCAATATTTATCCACGGAGCAAATACTAAATGATGGTTTTCTTCCTTCAACAATTCCAGATTGAGGCCTTTGATAAATCATACATAGACCTCAAAATTTAGAAGAACGGGAGAAGAGTCTGGAAGATAGCTACCAAACCTGCTCTGGCCAGAGATGGTCAGGAAAACCAAAATGAAATCATGAGATTGACTTGGTTTAATATTCAATCTTTTCTTCAACTCAAGGGCAGAAACAGCTAATTTTCAAAGTGACATTTTTTTAGTAGAAATTATTATTTTAGTCTCAATCCCATATGTGGTAAGTGTGACAGTTAGGGTTTATTTCATTTTGTCTTGTTTGGGCTGTCAACTGCAGCTATCTGTTAGGGAGACAATCATGGCTGCCCCTTGCCATCTACCATACTGTGAAGCAGTGTGGCTCAGTGGAAAGAGCCCGGGCTTGGTAGTCAGAGGTCATGGGTTCTAATTCCAGCTTTGCCACTTCTCAGCTGTGTGACTTTGGGCAAGCCACTTAACTTCTCGGTGCCTCAGTTCCCTCATCTGTAAAATGGGGATTAAGATTGTGAGACCCACGTGGGACAATCCTGATTACTTTATATCCCCCCAGCGTTTAGAACAGTGCTTAGCACATAGTAAGCGCTTAACAAATACCAGCATTATTATTATTATTATTATTATTATTATTATTATTATTATTATTATTACCACTGCCACCCCTGGTTAACTCCAGGGGTACGACCCAGGCTGAGGGCAGGGGGGCTGACAAACCATCAGTCCTGTCACCACCTTTCACCCTCTATATGTTCCCACATATACCTTCTCAGAGAGGACAATCCTTTCTGTCACCAAAGGAAAAAAAAATGGGGGCTCTGGCTGTGACCTGATCAGACAATCTAACTCACCTGTTTATAGGATTAAATTCTGACTCAGGGTCACTATTTCATCAGTTCATACAATTTGTCTCTAGTTCTGAGAGGGCAGGTTGCATTGTCCACTTAGTGATGGCAGTATAGGAGAAAAAAAAAAGAGAAATACATTCACTACTCTACTGTGCTAGCCTGAATGAACCAAAGAGGATGCACATGTTTTGTTTTGTGGCACCATAAAATATGGCAAATTTTTGACAGGAATAGAATACATTGATCACCAGACTGGTTTCTGAGCAGGAACTCAAAACTTGATTTTATGTTACAGGTCTACTTTGCAAAGCCTGCCACATTTGATGTTGAACTGCATCAGTTTCTAACGCATACTTTCAAGTTGAATCCTCTGTGTGCTGATCAGGGTAGGTTATTCTGAAGTTTGAGGCACTACACCCAACTACATTTTTGAAAGGATTATATCCAGCAAAGATCTTAGCTTTTTCATGAAAGCTTTTAGGGGGAGAAGAGGCTTCAGTAAAGTTCAGGTTGAATGGACATGGAAGTTTTCCTGTTGTGACCACATAGAGTTGAGTTGTCCTCTGAGTCAAAGTAGTAGTCAAATACAAGGACAATCTATACATAAGATAATAATAATAATAATGATAATAACTGTTGTATTTGTCATATTTCTCCCCCTTCTAGACTGTGAGCCCGCTGTTGGGTAGGGACCATCTCTATATGTTGCCAACTTGTACTTCCCAAGCGCTTAGTACAGTGCTGTGCACACAGTAAGCACTCAATAAATATAATTGAATGAATGAATGAATGAATGAATGAATGAATGAAGCACTTACTATGTGCCAGGCACTGTACTAAGTGCTGGGGTGGATTCAGGAAAATTGGGTTGGATACAGTCCCTATCTCATATGGGCTCAACCCCCATTTTACAGATGATATAACTGAGGCACAGAGAAGTTAAGTGACTTGCCCAAGGTTAAGCAGCAGGCAAGTGGCGGAGCTGGGATTAGAACTCATGACTTTCTGACTTCCGGGCCCTTGTTCTATCCATTACATCATGCTACTTTAGCAAGGTTGTTTAGGCTCCAGATTTTTTCAGCCCTTCTTGCTATTCAGTGTGTAAGTGAAAAACCAAACCCCTTCTTTTCAAATTTACTCTGCAGTTTGGTCCCCTGTCTTTCAACACATTCTAAAACTGCAGTGTATCATTGCTGAAGGTATGAACATCCTCTTACTTTTTTAATGGGGTGTTAACTTCAAAGTCCATATTTGCAAATGTAAATCATAAAAATATGTAAACAGGAAATCCAAGTAATGATTGAGAGATAATCTGATGTACGATGATGTTCCTGTAAAGCATTCCGTTAAAAATGCAAGCTTCCATTATTAAAGTAATAATGATTATTTGATAAGTACTTACTGTGTGCCAAGCACTAAACAAAACACTGTGATAGATACAAAATAATCAGTTGTGATACCATACCTGCCCCACACAGGGGAAGTAGGATGAACAGATATTGAATCCCCATTTTTCAGATGAGGAAACTGATCCACTGGGAAATTAAGTAACTAGCCCAAGGTCACACAACACTGGTGGAGCTGGGATTAGGCAAAGTTTGATGACTGTATATATGAATTTATATGGATTTTTTTTAAAAAGTCACAGTGGACAACTTTTTCCACAGCATGCACACATACAAATCATCTCTTGCTATGCAACCACATTGGCTCCTTTCATTGCCATTTTTACTATTTTTGATTTGGCCTTTCAAATGTCTTGCTTACCCTTTTAACTAGAGTAGGGAATGAGGTTGACAATGCATAGATTTAAAGTATTCTGTGAGAAAGAAATCCTTACAAATATTTAAGTTTAGTTAAATAACCTAGGGGAAAAAAGTTATTTTCCTTTATTCAAAGTCTGGGTTAAATGTTGGATTATGTGGAAAGATGTCAAAGGGCCAGAAATTCAAAACCCGTGGAATCTGGCTGGTTGTCAAATGTCTAAATATAACTTATGGTTACAAATGTTTGTTCCCTACTTTAATCTATAAATTTGAGAAGTTTGATATCATTCGTAATCTAAACCCAAAGAAAGTGCTGTGTCCTTAACATCAGATTATTTATGGTTTGAACTTTCTAATTTGACTTGGCTCCAAAACCTAGAACTCAGGCTAATTGCCTTAACTCTAACATGAAGGATTTGAAGATGATAAACTTTAGCCAGAAGTAAATGCTGGTTACTCTCAAATGTCAATTTAGTAATCCAGGATTGCTTACCTGTAACTAAGAGTTTGACACAAACCATGAATGACATTTTCTTCAAGTTAAAGAGAAAGTGGAAAGGACCACAGAAGTGTCTCACTAATGGGATATCACTGAAGGAACTGTTTAAAAAGTAACAGCATAAATTTTAATCATCATAAAAGGTCTTTTGCTACATAGATTGCCCAAACTCAGCCCTCTCCCTGACTTTCCCGTCACTGTAGACGGCACTACCATCCTTCCCGTCTCACAAGCCCTCAACCCTGATGTCATCCTCGACTCCACTCTCTCGTTCACCCCTCACATCTAATCCATCACCAAAACCTGCTGGTTTCACCTCCACAACATCGCCAAGATCTGCCCATTCCTCTCCATCCATACCACTACCTTGCTGGTTCAATCTCTCATCCTGTCCCGACTGGATTACTGCATCTGTCTCCTCTCTAATCGCCCATCCTCCTGTCTCTCCCAAATTCAGTCTATACTTCACGCTGCTGCCCAGATCATCTTTGTGCAGAAACGCACTGGGCATGTTACTCCCCTCCTCAAAAATCTCCAGTGGCTGCCATTCAACCTATGCATCAAGCAAAAACTCCTCACTCTCTGCTTCAAGGCTCTCCATCACCTCGCCCCCTCCTACCTCACCTCCTTTCTCTCCTTCTCCAGCCCAGCTTGCACCCTCTGCTCCTCAGCCGCTAACCACCTCAATGTACAAAGTTCTTGCCTGTCCTGCCATCGACCCCCAGCCCATGTCCTTCCCCTGGCCTGTAATGCCCTCCCTCCACACATCCACCAAGCTAGCTCTCTTCCTCCCTTCAAAGCCCTACTGAGAGTTCACCTCCTCCAGGAGGCCTTCCCAGACTGAGCCCCCTGTTTCCTCTCCTGGTCCCGATTCCCCCTGCCCTACCTCCTTCCCCTCCCCACAGCACCTGTATATATGTTTGTACAGATTTATTACTCTATTTTACTTGTACATATTTACTATTCTATTTATTTTCTTAATGGTGTGCATCTAGCTTTATTTCTATTTATTCTGATGACTTGACACCTGTTCCTATGTTTTGTTTTGTTGTCTGTCATCCCCTTCTAGACTTTGAGCCCGTTGTTGGGTAGGGACCGTCTCTATATGTTGCTGACTTGTACTTCCCAAGCGCTTAATACAGTGCTCTGCACACAGTAAGTGCTCAATAAATACGATTGAATGAATGGATTCAGTGAGCTACCAAGCATACTGTATTTTTTTCAAGTGAACAGAATGTGCCTTTCAGAAGTAAAGAATAAAAACAGCTGATGTGCATTAAGCAGCTGTTGCAATTGCTAGGTTCAAGAGTATGCCACAAACTACACCTAGGATTCATGATCCAAATTCATCCAGAAACAAATATGAATTTCTACTTGCATTTCCTATAGCACACCTTCATTCTCCAATTCCAGCTATTTCCCCTTCGACCCCTCCCTGTGGATGACTTCTATTCCTTTAGCAATCTCTTGGCCTGGAATTTAGGCTAAGAGAACACAGCTGCTGGAAATATAGACTGAGCAGTGTTGCCATAAAGCAGCAGGAGTGCATTATATCCCGACTGGCTTGTTAGTTGCCATGATAGACAGGTGATTTCTAGGTGACTTAAGGCTGGTTCTCCAGCTAATACTATGCATTGTCCTGTCTACTGAGGGTTGCTCTGTGGTTCCTAGTCAAACAGTGAGTTGGGTGTTATGCAAAGTCTGAATTTTTTTATCATCAGTTGACAGAACGTACTGAGTGGGATTTCTTGGGGGAAGTTCAGAGAGAGGACTAGTGATGTGTGACTTTTTCCTTATGGGGATCTGTGTCCTTCAGCCTGAATGCTTCCACTGTGAGGTGTGGGGTGCGTTCCTGGCTTCCCACATGAAGCATCTTAGTAAAACTAATTTCCCCTGGAAAACGATATTGAGAATAACGCTAGTTCTTGGCCACTACATAATAATTTAACAACATAGATGCCTATCACCCTGACAACTTTCCAGATGCCTTCTCTATGTCTCTGCTTTAACTCTATAACTTTGCTACCACCATTAATCTTTCTGCAGGGTTTTTTCCTTGAAGCTTGATCAGGAGTAACTTCAAAGATGAACAATCACTGTAGTAGATGGCCATAGAGTTGATTCAATAAATCTCATGACCTGAGTTTCAGCATAAAATGGACAGCAGAATTCCAAGTAAACAGATGGAAATAATTGATAGATCTTAATACGTCTATTTGTGGGGCATTTGACCTGTCTCTCCCAACTTTGAAGTCTCTACTAACTCTCGTCTCCCTTCCCTAGGCCCCAGATCAATCCTTAAGAATGTAGAAAGGTATCTGGGAGCCTGCTGAATTAATGAGATTCACTAGTGTAAAGGGAGCTAAACAGTGTACCTTTTTGGCTCTTCATTAAATGTCACCATGGAAATAGGGTTGGCCCATAAATAAGGTAGATAAGACAAACCTGGTGGCTCTTCCTTGGAGACCAGAGACCAGGAAGGATATTTTTAAAGAGAAACTTTGTGGTTTTCTCTTTTTTTTACTCACTGGTGACCAACTAGTGAGGAGCCTTGTTCCATGGGATTCATGTGAATCCTGATCCCCCTCCCTCTCTGCAGTCTCACATTTCCTCCTGCCTACAAGATGCCTTAAACATAACACGTCCAACGCAGAACTCCTTATCTTACCATCAAACCCTGTCCTCTCCCTGTTTTTTCCTGTCACCGTAGATGGTACCACCATCCATCTCACAAGGTCATTACCATGGTGTTATTCTTAACTCATCTCTCTTTCAACCCATATATTCAGTCTATCACTAAATCCTGTCCATTCAACCTTCACAATATTGCTAAAAACTGCCCTTTCCTTTCCATCTAAATTGCCAGGTCAATCCAAACACTTCTCCTTTCCTGCACTGATAACTGTTTCAGCCTCCTTCTTTCCTTCCTGCCTCCTGTCTCTCCCCACTCCAGTCTATACTTCATTTAGTTGCCCAGATCATTTTTCTACAAAAATGTTCAGGCCATGTTTCCCCACTTCTCAAGAAACTCTGCCCATCCATCTACACAAACAGAATGGGTTCATTCATTCATTCATTCAATCGTATCGACTGAGCGATTACTGTGTGCAGAGCACTGTACTAAGTGCTTGGGAAGTACCAGTTGGCAACATAGAGAGACGGTCCCTACCCAACAACGGGCTCACAGTTCAAATCCCGGCTCCGCCACTTGTCAGCTGTGTGACTTTGGGCAAGTCATTTCACTTCTCGGCCTCAGTTCCCTCATCTGGAAAATGGGGATTAAGACTGGGAGCCCCCCGTGGGGCAGTCTAATCACCTTGTAACCTCCCCAGAGCTTAGAACAGTGCTTTGCACACAGTAAGCACTTAATAAATGCCATCATTATTATTATTATTGCCAGGCTGAGGTCCTCCTCCCCCTCCCCCGCCTTACCTCCTTCCCCTCCCCACAGCACCTGTATATATGTATATATGCTTGTACCTATTTATTACTCCATTTATTTTATTTGTACATATTTATTCTATTTATTTTATTTTATTAATATGTTTTGTTTTGTTGTCTGTCCCCCCCTTCTAGACTGTGAGCCCACTGTTGGGTAGGGACCATCTCTATATGTTGCCAACTTGTACTTCCCAAGCGCTTAGTACAGTGCTCTGCACACAGTAAGAGCTCAATAAATACAATTGAATGAATGAATGAATGAAGTTCCTTACCATGGGCTTTAAAGCACTCAATCACCTTATCCCTTCCTCCCTCACCTCGCTGCTCTCCTACTGCAACTTTGAGTCATTCATTCAATTGTATTCATTCATTCATTCATATTTATTGAGCACTTACTGTGTGCAGAGCACTATACTAAGCACTTGGAAAGTACAATTCAGCAACAAAGAGAGACAATCCCTGCCCACAATGGGCTCAGAGTCTAGAAGGGGGGAGACAGACATCAAAAGTAAACACGCATCAATAACATCAATATAATTAGAATTAGATATATACATATATACATCAGAACAAGTAAAACAGACAAATATGAATAAATAGAATTATAGATATGTACAAATATACACAAGTGCTGTGGGGCAGGGAGGGGGTTAGAGCAAAGGGAGTGAGTCAGGGCAAGTTGGAAGGGGAGCTGAGGAAACAGGGGGCTTACTTCACTCCTCTAATACCAACCTACTCACTGTGCCTTGATCTCGTCTATCTCATAGCCAAACTCTTGCCCACACCCTGCTTCTGGCCTGGAATGCCCTCCTTCTTCATTTCAGAAAGACGACCATTCTTTCCACCTTCAAAGCCTTTTTGAAGGCACACCTCCTCCAAGAGGCCTCCCCTGACTAAACCCTCATTTCCTCTTCTCCCTTCTCTTATGCATCACTCTCCAGCCCCATAGCACTTATGTACGTATCCGTAATATATTTATTAATGTCTGTCTCCCCCTCTAGACTGTAAGCTCATTTTGGGCAGGAATGTCTCTACCAACTCTGTTATACTGTACTCTTCCAAGTGTAATACAGCACTCTGCACATAGTAAGTGCTCAATAAACACAACTGATGAATAAATACAACAATACAAAAGCAGGAAAAACCCTTTTAAACAGCAGCGTGGCTCAGTGGAAAGAGCACAGGCTTTGGAGTCAGAGGTTATGGGTTCAAATCCCAGCTCCGCCACTTGTCAGCTGTGTGACTTCGGGCAAGTCACTTAACTTCTCTGGGCCTCAGTTACCTCCTCTGTAAAATGAGGATTAAGACTGTGAGCCCCCCGTGGGACAACCTGATCACCTTGTAACCTCCCCAGTGCTTAGAACAGTGCTTGGCACATAGTATGTGCTTAACAAATACCAACATTATTATTATTATTATTATTATTAATAAAGTAATTGAGTTTATTCTTCTGATTGTTACCCTTAACAGCACGTAGGTCCCAGAAGTGCTCCTTAGGAGTAATGTATTTATCAGAATCTTGGTGGCCTGGAGGAATGAACCAATTTCTCCAAGTGGTAGTGCTACTATGTGTGCCTACAGAAAGGGCAGAGTGTGAACTGCACTTCATATTGGAAGCTGACACTATTGACAGTAGGAATGTATTCACTCATTTTAAGTGCTGGAAAGGGCAAAATCCAGCCAGCATCAGTTGTATGAGAAGATAGTCCTTTGCAGTGGTGATATTTTTGCTCTGTGCAGCACTCCTCTGAGAAATCTTCCTTGGTGAATTTCCAGTGCCTCATCTTGCATCCAATTGTTGGTACTTATGCTTTTGTATTGCAGTTAGGTGTGTGGATATATACATATTATTCAGCTATTCCTTCTGGGCATTCTTGTGTCATTTTCAATCTATTGTATGCAGAGCACTGTATTAAGCCACTGGGAGAGTACAATACAGCAGAGTTGGTAGACATATTCCCTGCTCATCAAGAGTTTCCGGTCTAGAGTGAGGAGACAGATATTAAAATAAATTATGGCTGTGTACATAAGTGCTGTTGGGGCTAAAGGTGGGGTGAATATCAAATGCCTGGGCAAGCTCATTATTGGCAGGGAACATGTCTGCTAATTCTGCTGTATCCTCCCAAGTGCTTAGTAAGGTGCTGTGCACATAGGTGCTTAATAAATACCACTGATTGATTGATTCACTTGCCCTGCCATTGAAGCTGTCTGGGTGATGAGCACTATTAACAGTAATAATAGTAGTAATAGTATTTATAAAACACTATGTACTGGGGTAAATGCAAGATAATCAGGTTGGACACAGTCCCTGTCATATGTGGAGCTCATATGCTGAGAAGAATAGATATTTTATACCCATTTTACAGATGAGAAAACTGAGGCATGGCTTATTGTGCACAAGGAACATGCCTATAAACTCTCCTATATTGTACTCTCCCAAGTGCTTAGTATAGTGTTCTGCACACAGTAAGCACCAAAATACAATTGATTGAGAAGTGCAGTGACTTGCCTAAGGTCACACATAGGCAAGTAGCAGGACTGGGATTAGAACCCAGATCCTCTGCCAGGCCCAGGCTTCTTCCACTAGGCCACACTGTTTTCTCACTGCTGAAGTATTGGTGCATAGATAGCTCTTGATCTTGCCTTGCCATTTAATTTTGAGCTTGCCTCTTAGCTGGTACTGAAGAAACTACTCAAGATGTCAAACATGCCTTCTGATGTTTATCCAATTTTCTCAGAAGTTAAATCTTTTCGTTTAGTTTCATTGTTGTACATTGTCAAAACTTCCAATGGGCATACTGCTCTTGTTTACCTGATTTGTTTTTTCTTTGCCTAGCTATGCTTCATTAGATACCGTGATGTCTAAGTAGTAGACTTGGGTCCACTTGGTGTTTAGGCCCAGCAATAGTGTTGAAGGTTTTATTCCTAAAGATATCTTACATGATAAAGGTCTAGCTAGTTAATTTGTTTATGCTCAGAATTACTAATTCTCCAACCAGCTAGATGCGTCCTCTTGCTAAAAGTCATAGTGAACATAATAAATTGGTGGATAGTGCTCATTTGTCAAAATGTAGACACTTTTTTTTCCTTTGTGTGGAAATGATTTCATTGGTTGGTATTTGGGGTTGGAAGGAACAGGGGATTCATAAAAATGAAATCTGGGGAATAAATTTCACACCCATAAAATCCTCTGCTTTTATCACTGTTGAAATATAATGGAATGTGCCAGGATCCTTCAGTGTTCAGCCATTGTTTTGACATCTTAAAGTGGCGTAGATGTCACGCAATATAGTCTGAAAAACTGCAGATGAGGTTAGTTTGGTCACTTTGGAAACCACACACTCTTTAAAGTAGTACTCATATTTGGAAACATTGTAATCGACCTCCTCCCCCCTACAATCAAGGAGTCCATTATTATGTTATCTGTTGTGTTACCAGAGTTACAGGAGAAAATGTCTGGAAAGGATGCTAGGGTACATGTTGCATCAAGTTCTATCTATCAGGATTTTGCTAAGTGTAAGAACGATGTACATTTAAAAGGAATAACTATTCTTTGCATGTATATGAAACAGACACTTACCTTCTCACTTTGGGGATCCCTTAAATAGCATGAGAAGGGAGAGGATCTGGATCAGATCAAGGGGGAGTGAGTCTTGTAAGGTCAAGGTGATTAGCAACCAATCAGGAGTATCTCACATTTCTGACTCCCAAAAAGACACTTCCTGCGTCACGTGCATTCCCATTCTTTTGGGGGTTTTGGCTTAAAATAGCCTCAGATCTGTATCAGAGCAAAGTTGTTTGACCCCACACAAACATTTTTCTCTTCGGCCATTTGAGAGTTGGCCATTTCTAGCCTTAATGCTTCCATAAAGGTCAAGGTGGTTGATGGAAGAGGTGATGGGGAAAGAGAAATTGGGTATAGAGAGAAGCTGCATGGCCTAATGAAAAGCCTGTAAATCAGGGGACCAGGTTTTAATCCCTGCTCTGCCACTTTTTTAGTGGTATTTAATAATAATGATGGCATTTTTAAGCGCTTACTATGTGTCAAGTACTGTTCTAAGCACTGGGGTAGATACAAGCTAATGAGATTGGTCACAGTCCCTGTCCCACATATGGCTCACAGTCTTAATCCCTATGTTACAGTTGGGGGAACTGAGGCACAGAGAAGTGAAGTGACTTGACAAGCGGTGGAGCTGGGACTTGAACCCAGAAACTTCTGAGTCCCAGAGCCGTGCTCTAACCACCATGCAGTGCTGCTTCCATTTGTTAAGCATTTACTATGTGCCACGTGCTGTACTGAGCACTGGGACAGACACAAGCCTGGCAGGCTGGATACAGTCCATGTCCCACATGGGGCTTGCAGTCTTAATTAACATTTTACAGATGAAATAACTGAGGCACAGAGAAGTTAAGTAAATTGCCTCAAATCACACAGCAGATGTGGTGAGTAGAGAGCTCTGCACACAGTAAGCACTCAATAAATACGATTGAGTGAATGAATGAATGAATGGTGGATTGGGATTAGAACTCAGGTCTTCAGACTCCCAGGCCAGTGCTTTATCACTACGTCATGTTGCTTCTCCCCTGCCATTTGACCTTGGGCAAGTCACTTTACTTCTGTGTGTGTCAGCTTCCTGTAAAATGGGGATTCAATACCTGACTATCCTCCTACTTACAACTCTAAGCCCTATGTGGGAGAGGGCCTGTGTCCTACCTGATTATCTACTACAGCTCTTAATATAGTGTTTGGTACATAGTAAGTGCTTAACGGATACCACTATTATTATCTAGGATTTCCAAATATATATTTATTATCTGGGTTTAGGTAACTATACCAACATTAATTTGTGTAAACATCCCAGTATTTTCGATGGTATCTCATTTCAGGTTAGAAGTGATCAGACTTTGGCTTTCAGTAGCTGTTTCAGGGATAGTTTTGTGAGGTTTTTAAAAATTCCCTTCATACCTTCTTCCACCAGAGTAATGTTTTGGTGTTTTGGCGTTTTTTTCCCCCCAGATGCTTAGAAAATTGAACTCCACATAGGAGTGTCTGTGTAATCCCATCCCAAACCACCCCAGCTATGGGACATTCACTTGCCTGTCCAATTGGCCACCTGCTTTTTTCAACCCTATCCCTAATTGATTGGAGAGCAACCATATCAGAGAACGTTTCTGATAAAAGTCTAGTTTCTACTAATTAGAGACCGTCTTGGACTGGAGATGCTCTCCAGTGGGAGGTGTTTCCGATCCTTTACAACCAATGACAACCAAATGGGCATCCTGGAGCCCATACCAAGGTGGGGGCAAGGGTCACAGCTAACCTCAGCCTCAAATACAGTCCCAGTATTCAAGATACATAGATTAATTTTGATCAATCCCTGCCCTGAAACCTAGATAAATATGTCCCAAACTTCCCTAAGAACTTTCACCCTCATTAAATAGCACAAGTACCCATTTCTTGAAGGTACAGATAGTGAATATAGTCCTTGTCTTGTAGCGCTGAGGATATGGTTAGCTCAGTCCTAGCAGAAATTTAACTGGTGGTTACTCTAGTCGGACACCTTTCAGCCCTTCAGTGGATCACAGAGCATTTTCTTGTTTAGAGTCTTAATATTCAAGAATACAAATTACCATCATTTTCAGCCCAAGCATCATTTATTCATGACCAAAAGGGGCCCAAGGAGGCAGGGCCATGAACAACAAAGCCAACATTAGAGAAACATGGAGAGTTTCTCAGTCCATGTCTGTTGGCTCTGTATCCTGCATCCTGGCAAATTCATCCCAGACAAGGCCAGGACAGAGGGGGTTTGGTCAAAGATTTAGAGCCACATTAAATGCTTTTATAATATTCATGCCTCAAATTAGCTTTTAAAGTCCTTCATGACAAAATACAACATGTTTCAAAATTTGTGGGGAGGTTTCCTTTTAAAAGGTACATAGAGTAAGATGAGAAATTATGGTATTTAATATACCTGCATTTTTTTACGGAATGAAAACAATCAGGAAAAACTACCTTGGATTTTGCTTTCAGGGAAATAGTATTCTATGTTCAGCAGAAAGCATTAATTTTCAAAAGTGATTTGAAAGAACACATCTGCTCACCTTTAAATTGCTCCAATGTATAACGTAATTTTTTGGTTCCCCATCATGGTCTCCTTCAGAGTACTAATGGTCAATTTGATTCACTGTTGCTCAACAGAAGTTTGTTCATCGAGATATCCTGGTAACACTTCAAACCTTCCTTGAACATCTGTAAGCCATCAAACCTTAAACAGCTAGTCACCTCCAGTTTCCCACACTCTCCTTCCTCTCTGTGTAATTTCACAATCTAAATGTTTTTGCTACTTAGTGAATGTTTTAGTTTCTTCTTCTCCTCTTCCTGCCCCTGTTTTAGAGAGGATCAGCAGCAAAAGCAAAAAGGGTCACTAGGACTCAATGGGCTTTAAGGACCTATTGGCTGTATCCCCAAAGCAGAGCCCAGAAGGCATCTGGTCCAGTTCCTGAGAATGCACCTCCCAAAGTTCCTTCTTCCCTGAATCTGCGTAGAGGGTTGAGAAGCAGTATAGCCTCCTGGAAAGAGCAAGGACCTGGGAATCAGAAGGACCTAGGTTCGAATTCCAACTTCACTTGCCAAAAATCACAAAGCAGACAAATCACTTAGGCTTTTCTCTGCCCCAGTTACCACATCTGTAAAATGGGGATTAAGACTGTGAGTCCCATTTGGTACATGGACTATGTCCAACTTGATTATCTTGTATCTACCCAGCAGTTCTTAGTATGCTGCCTGGCACATAGTAAGTACTTAAATAACATAAAGGTGGTGGGGAGTTTCTAACTTTTGTCTGTCTTGGGATGGTTTATTTTGGCTGTTCCTGTATAGGTAGGATCAATCAAGGGTATTTACTGATCACTTACTCTGTGCAGAGCATTATACTAACCACTTTGGAGGGTACAATACAACAGAAGAGCTGAAGGTGAGAGGGAACCACCAGTAGCATTAAGAGGCTTTAAAGCACTCAATCACCTTGCTCCCTTTTCACCTCACTATTCTCATACTACAACCCAGTATACACACTTAGCTCCTCTGATGTCAACCTACTCACTGTACTTCGATCTCATCTATCTTGTTGTCAACCTCTCACCCTTGTCCTGCCTCTGGCCTGGGATGCCCTCCTTCTTCATAATCCAAAAGACAATTACTTCCCCTGTCTTCAAGGTCTTATTGAAGGTACATCTCCTCCAAGAGGCCTTTCTGACTATGCCTTATTTTCCTTTCCTTGCACCCCTTTCTACCCTTCTGTGTCACCCTGACTTGCTCCCATTATTCATCACCCCCTTCCAGCCCCAAAGCACGTATGTACATATCTGTAATTTATGTGTATTAATGTCTATCTCCCCCTCTAAACTGTTAGCTCTTTATGGGCAGGGAATGTGTCTGTTTTATTGTTATTCTGTTCTCTCCCAAGTGCTTAGTATTCACTCATTCAATCAATCATATTTATTGAGCGCTTACTGTGCACTGTACTAAGCGCTTGCAAAGTACAAATCGGCAACATATAGAGCCGGTCCCTACCCAACATCGGGCTTACAGTCTAGAAGGGGGAGACAGACAACAAAACAAAACAAGTAGATAGGTGTCAATACCATCAGAATAAATAGAATTATGGCTAAACACACGTTAATAAAATAGAGTAATAAATATGTACAAATAAAATAAATGATGTAATAAATATGTACAAAAATACACAAGTGCTGTGGGGAGGGGAAGGGGGTAGGGTAGAGGGAGGGAAGGGGGAGTACAGTGTTCTGTATCCAGTTAAGTGCTCAGAAACGATTGATTACTGTGTGCAGCGCCTTTACAAGAAGATGGGGCAAAGAGGAAGTGTTTAGATAAAGAATAGGAAAAGAAGTTTCCTGGAAACAACAGGGATTGGTCTTACCTGTGTCAAAGTGACACCAGGTTGCTGGCATAGAGGAGCTTATAAACTAACAGCCTGAAGCCAATGAGTGACATAGCATGACACCAGGTTTGATGCAACCCTCAGGAGGGAGGACAGTCTAATGTGAGGAAGGTGGAGGGCAAATTAGGCCATCCAGCCAACAGGCACAATGGCAGATGTAGAAGCTGGCACAGTGCAAAGCTAAAATATATAAATGTTTCTACAATAACATTAGAAACCTAAAAAAGCATTAATTGGAATGCTTGGCAGCTAAGTGTACCAGGCGTTGCTGACTGTGGGTGGAGGGAAGAAAACCAAAGAGAAACTGTGTTGCCAAGCTACAAATACTAAAGGAAAGACTGGGTTGGGAGAGGGTGTCTCTATATTGATGGGACAACGTTGAAGAGTAATGCCACACAATCTCACCAGGGAGATGCAGCATGGCTTAGTGGAAAGAACACAGGATTAGGAGTCAGGGGACTTGGTTTCTAATGGCTCCCATCCCCTGACTGATATGTGACCTCAAGCAATCATTTAAATGCTTTGTGCTTCCCTTTCTTCATCTGTAAGTATAGGCTGGGCATAGTCCATGTCCTACATGAGGCTTACAGTCTTAATCCCCATTTTACAGATGAGGTAAATGAGGCACAGAGAAGTTAAGTGACTTGCTCAAGGTCACACAACAGACAAGTGGCAGAGCTGGGATAAGAACTCAGGTCCTAATGACTCCAAGGCTCGTGCTCTATCCACTAGGCCATGCTGTTTCTCCATATGTCTACCAACATGAACATGTCTACCAATTCAGTTTATTGTACTCTCCCAACCACTTACAGTGCTATGCACACTGTACATGCTTAACAATAAGATTGATCTGTAAAATGGGAATTAAATATCTGCTTTCCCTTCCCCTTAGACTTTGAGTCCTGTATGGGAGAGGAACTGTCCCTGATCTGATAGTGCTTGGCACAGAGTAAGCGCTTAAGAAATGCCATCATTATTATTGTTATCATCACTTTATCTTCCCTAAGGCTTGGCACATAACTAGTGCTTAATAAATATCACATTATTATCAGGAAAGAGGAGTATTATGGAACCACTTCATATAGATAATAGACTGAAAGAGCAGAACTACACTATAGAGGGTATCAAGGCAATCTTGGCTCTGCTACTTGTCTTGTGTGGCCTTGGGCAAGTCACTTCAGTTCTCTATGCCTCAATTATTTAATCTGTGAAGTGGGGATTAACACTGTGACTACCATGTAGGGTAGGGACTGTTTCCAACCCAATTTGCTTGAATCCACTCTAGTGCTTAGTACAGTGCCTGATGCATAGTAAGCACTTTTTTTAAAAAAACACTATTATTATTATATATGAGATAATTGGGTTAGACACAGTCCCTGTCTAACGTAGGGCTTAGTCTTTCTTTCCATTTTAAAGATGAGGTAACTAAGGCACAGAGCAGTTAACGGACCTGTCTGCTGTGTGACCTTGGCAAGTCACTTTACTTCTCTGTGCTTCAGTTATTTCATCTGTAAAATGGGGATTAACACTGTGAGCCCCATGTTGGACAGGGACTATTTCCAATCCAATGTGCTTAAATCCACCCCAGTGGACTTGTCAGCTGTGTGACCTTGGTCAAATAACACTAGCAGACAAGGAACTATGTTTCAGTCACCATCTGTCTACTCGTCAAGTAATCACTATAGTGGCATGCAAATGTGCTGATTGTTTTTGTGACTGTCTTTAAAAATCTACTAGGAAAAATGATATTAGATGAACTGGTGAGTAAGATGGTGAGAGGAGTGGATTGGAATCCATAATGCTGTACAAAAGAGTAAGGTTATCTGAGGGGCAGAAAAACAGCAAAAGGGAGTGAGCAAGAATAGAGCATTTGCTTGCCTGTACTGTGAGTCAAAGGCAAAATGGAAATCTATTGCCTGAGAATTCTAGAGTTTGGCTTGAACAGCCTGGGTGAGGTAATCTATAACTTTGGAAGGAACAGTTTCTCCAAAGAAGGTGTCTTGTATACCATCATTTCTTTTAGTCAGATAAATTTCACATTCATGGCAGCAGAATACTATCAAGACACTTTTCTTCTGAACAGGGGTAGGGATTCTGATTGCTGCAGTCCTTGAACTTGTCTTGGAAAGTTTCACTATCAGTATACACTGAGCATAGATAGTGTACTTGCTGTTGCATAAAGCGTAGAAATCATGATCCCTGTCCTTATGAGGTTTTTATTGGATCAAGTTAAACATGAAGCTAATGAGTTATTTTTATAACTTTAGGCAGTCATTACTGAAATGATGAAACAAATTACTTAATTCTCATTAGGGTTGCAAATTAATTTATAGAAAAGATAACTTGGGCCTAATTTGAACACAGCTGTGCCCAGCTAATCACAATGACAACCACAAATGCTCTAGGATAAACACCTAGTGCTTCAAATGTGCATGGAATTTTAGATCAATTATTATCTCTGAAGCATCATCATTCCCCATTACTTCCAGAGAAGTACTGCTGAACAGAAAGTTCATTCATTCAATTCATTGTCGTATTTATTGAACGCTTACTATGTGCAGAGCACTGTACTAAGCGCTTGGAAAATATAATTCAGCAACAAATAGAGACAATCCCTAACCAACAACGGGCTCACAGTCTAGAAGCGGGGAGACAGACATCAAAACAAGTAAACAGGCATCAATAGCTCTGCTATGTACCATGAGAAATCATTGTTCCCCTAATCAATTGTATTTATTAAGTGATTACTGTGTGCAGAGCACTGTACTACAGTGCTTGGGAGAGCCCATTGTTGGGTAGGTATTGTCTCTGTTGCTGAATTGTACTTTCCAAGAGTTTAGTACAGTGCTCTGCACACAGTAAGCGCTCAATAAATGATTGATTGAATGAATGAATGAAAGAACAGAGTTGATAGACATGTTCCATGGCCACATGTAGTTTACAGTCTAGAGATAACCACTAAATATCTATGTCTCTATATGTCAGTTAGCACAAAGCTCACCTTCCTCTTCCTTCCCCATAAGTGCCTTTCAACAAAGTCTGATGTAGAAAATGATGGACTCCCTTGCTGGACTCCCTTAAAATCAATCAATCAATCGTATTTATTGAGCACTTACTGTGTGCAGAGCACTGTACTAAGCGCTTGGGAAGTACAAGTTGGCAACATATAGAGACAGTCCCTCCCACTCTAAGCTCCAGTGGTTGATCCATTTCATTGGTACAGAGGAGTTGTAAGTAATTAGATGATGCTGTAGGTAGTTTGAGTAGTGATACAGCATGCTGGGGAGTATGCTAACATATTCAGCAGGATTTGTTTTATAGAAGCAGCGTGGCTCAGTGGAAAGAGCACGGGCTTTGGAGTCAGAGGTCATGGGTTCAAATTCTGGCTCCTCCAATTGTCAGCTGTGTGATTTTGGGAAAGTCACTTAACTTCTCTCCAGTGGCTACCAATCAATCTGCGCATCAGGCAGAAACTCCTCACCCTGGGCTTCAAGGCTGTCCATCACCTCGCCCCCTCCTACCTCACCTCCCTTCTCTCCTTCTACTGCCCAGCCCGCAACCTCCGCTCCTCCACCGCTAATCTCCTCACTGTACCTCGTTCTCGCCTGTCCCGCCGTCGACCCCCGGCCCACGGGGGTCATCCCCCGGGCCTGGAATGCCCTCCCTCTGCCCATCCGCCAAGCTAGCTCTCTTCCTCCCTTCAAGGCCCTGCTGAGAGCTCACCTCCTCCAGGAGGCCTTCCCAGACTGAGCCCCTTCCTTCCTCTCCCCCTCGTCCCCCTCTCCATCCCCCCATCTTACCTCCTTCCCTTCCCCATAGCACCTGTATATATGTATATATGGTTGTACATATTTATTACTCTATTTATTCATGTATTTTACTTGTACATTTCTATCCTATTTTATTTTGTTGGTATGTTTGGTTCTGTTCTCTGTCTCCCCCTTTTAGACTGTGAGCCCACTGTTGGGTAGGGACTGTCTCTATGTGTTGCCAATTTGTACTTCCCAAGCGCTTAGTACAGTGCTCTGCACATAGTAAGCGCTCAATAAATACGATTGATTGATTGATTGATTCTCTGTGCCTCAGTTACCTCATCTGTAAAATGAGGATTAAGACTGTGAGCCCCCCGTGGAACAACCTGATCACCTTGTAACCTCCCCAGTGCTTAGAACAGTGCTTTGCACATAGTAAGTGCTTAATAAATGCCATCATTATTATTATTATAGGCCAACAGGGCAGCAGGGCGTCTTTACATGTGGATGGGGGGTTGGGGGAGGTTGAGGTAGGGCCTGGAAGGTGGTAATTTGGGATTTTGTTTTTCTTTTGGAAGAAACATTACAGAGTATGACACCTAATTACTGATATTGTACTCTCCCAGGCACTTACTACAGAGTTCTGGATACAGTAAGTGCTCAATAAATACCATTGATCAGGTAAACAAGTATTACAGTGCTCTGCACACAGTAAAGTGCTCAATAAAGAAGCCTGTATATTCTTCATATTGTAATATAAGAATACCTTCCCTAACTCTAGAGTCCTGCAAGAATTCAGGAACTCTGAGCTATTATTTTTAGTTTTATTGCTACACAGAATGAATTGCTTCATAAGCAGGCTGATTTACATGTTCTATTATCACATAATACATTTTATACAACTCCACACTGTACCTCCACTCCCAAACCTTAGGCCTTTGTCAGTTTCAAAGGTTGTTATTTAAAGCAAAAGGAAAGGTTAACTACAAGCTGAGAAATAACAACTTTTCTCATCTGTGTTACTATGGCAGGCATCTCTCTTTGTCTTTCCGATTCAATGAACATTTCACAGTACGAGAACAAAAGAAACTTGAGACACTTCAGCAGAGAGGTTAGGACATGTTCTCTGACCTGGTTTCCCATTCTGTGAATTGAAGATTCTACAGTTTATAAGTAAACTACTTCATCTTCCTCAAATAAGATGGAGTGCTGAATCAGAATTTAAATTTCCTATTTCATTCACCTTGAAAATAGGCTAATGCAACTTATTTAGTTACACTAGAGGAAAAAATTGCATTTAGGTAATTTGCTTAATGGAATATTTATCTTCATAACCAAGTGCCTGTTTTCATCTTGCTCACTCTTCACTGAATTATTAATATGACTCTTCAGATTGAGCATGTGACATATTGTTGGCACTCAATATATATTAGACTTGTAGTCACAAATCATTGAATACCTTTCAAAGATAAAACAAGGTTTTATTAAAAAAATGCTGAAAAACCTGGTTAAAACATCACTTGAAATACTGAACCCCTATAACAACATGAACAGCTTCATCCCAGGGAATTTACCCATAAGATGCCAACTACAGGGACATCAAGTGCTTAGTACAGTGCTCTGCACACAGTACGCACTCAATATGACTGAATGAACTCTTTTTGTTCCTCAGATTATAAAACTATTCCATTCTTAACTCTTTAATCTTTACTATCAGGCTCTACTATACAAATCTAGTAAATTAGATAAAATTTAGTAAAATTTGATAAACTCTGATTTAGCTCCACCCTCTCCCTCAACCTCTTTTCCCAAATCTCCTGCAACCAGGGATGGTGGAGAACAGATTAACACTTCCCACAAAATATAGATTTTTTTATTTCCTCTATTCAAGAAACTTTTTGCCAGACTAAAATTTTCCTGGACCTCTGGTGTACAAGCAAGTTTCTATTGTTGCATTAGTGGGCACTTTTCATGGTTACCTAATTCATTTTTCTGAACTCATCCATATTACAGTTTTTCAGGATGACCTTTTCTGCACCTGGGGAAAAATCCCCTGCCTACTTAAGTCCTTTCGTTATGTCCTTCCTTCCTTCCTTATAATTCATAATAATAATTATATTTCTTAAACTCTAATGTGTCTAGCACTGTGCTAGAATCCCTATCACAGTCCCTATCCCACTGAAGTCTAAATCAAAGTCTAAACAGAAGCTGCATGGCCTAGTGTCAAAAACACGGACTTGGGAGTCAGAGGACGTGGGTCCTAATCCCAGCTCTACCACTCATCTGATGTATGACCTTGGGTAAGTCACTTCACTTTTCTGTGCCTCAGTTACCTCTTCTGTAAAATGGGGATTGAGACCGTGAGCCCCACATGGGACAACCTGATTACCTTGTATTTACCCCAGTGCTTAGAACAGTGCTTGGCACATAGTAACCACTTAACAAATACTGTTATTATTATTATTAAAGGTAAGGAGTGAAGGGAAACTACTAGTCCCATTCTTTTCCCAACCACACCCCATCTGCATCCTGCCTCTGCAACTAGAGGCTGTTGAGTTGGGAGGTGAGTTTAATTTCTGTTTTTAATGTTGAAAACAAGTGATCCCTATCAGATGGCCACTTATGATTGCTTACGACTTCCAGAGAAGGAGATTTCACAACCAGTTTCAGCTTTTAACCACCATTAAAGCCAAGAATTCTTCCTTTCTGCAACTAAAGCTTGTTTCAATTTTTTATCACCAGACCAATTTTTGTCTGACAACTGTATCCCTTATAAAAATTCTGTCTTAAAATCAAATCCTTAACTTTTCTCCACTTCCCATCCTCAGCTGCTCTACCATAACCATAGACACTGCTACTAATCTTTCAGTAACTTGAGATCCACGGCTCATTCTGGCAGGACCCTTCCCAATATTTTTTTATGATATTTAACTGCTTACTGTATGTCAAACACTGTCCTAAGCACTGGGGTAGAAACAAGTTAATTAGGTTGGACACAGTCTCTGTCCCACATTGGGATCACAGTCTAAGTAGGAGGGAGAACAAGTTAACTAAGGCATAAGAAGTTAATTGACTTGTCTCAGGGTCACACAACAAGCAATTGGCAGAGATGGGATTAGAACCCAGGTCCTTTGAGTTCCAGGCCTCTTTACACTAGACCACACTATTTCTCATCTCCATTAAGCCATTGTTAACGATTTTGAGAGGAACTCCCTTCATCTGTGTCCCTCAGAGTACTGAGATTCAAAACATATTTTACTTTCCGCCCTCCTAAAGTCTAGCCAAGTTTACCAGAACAGAGCAGTTGTTTCATTTTCTCTCCCAAATGTCCAACAAGGAGCGTGAGAAGGTGGTGGATACTTTATACCGACCTTTTAAAATCTGTTCACTGTTTCTTTGAGTAAGAGCCCTTTTTTTAAGACAATCTTCCCATTTTCAAATTTTAAAGTGTCATTTAAGGCTAAAATGCTTCAGGATAGTTCTATTAAGCAAGGATGACTTCCCTTTGAGGCTTTGAATCCAGTGTCTTCAAATCAGTCTTTTCTGCTCTGCTGCAAACAAAATTCACATATTCAACTGTTGATCTTAAAACCACCCTAGAACACAAGTCACTGACTGCTCCCTGATTTTTTATTTTAATAATGTTTACTGCCTGTTGTTCAGTATTTACAGATGGTCATTGCAAGCCTTATTGTGTAGCTCGTTTGGAACTGATTTTTCCAGTGGGTACTCACAAAAACCTTTATGTATAGACCCTGGATGGAGAAATCACTAACTTGTTTTCCATTTTGTAATATCTAATTAGTTAAGTTTGTTACAAGCTTCAGTCAAGGGCAAAGGAGTAATTTTTGCAGCATGTTGCTTCTTAGGCTATATGCAATGGTAATGAGACTGCTTAAGAAGATATTGTTCCCATTTTAATCAGACAGCTGAAGATGAGGCAATTTTCTCCACAAGTAGAAAGAAATGAGAGAAAGGAAAACATTTTCTGTGGTTTTCCTCCATCCTTGAAATGGACATTCAAATAT
Organism: Tachyglossus aculeatus; assembly: GCF_015852505.1. Taxonomy (NCBI): domain Eukaryota; kingdom Metazoa; phylum Chordata; class Mammalia; order Monotremata; family Tachyglossidae; genus Tachyglossus; species Tachyglossus aculeatus. Next base: position 24,974,643 of record NC_052077.1, on the reverse strand, counting down.
GAGAAAAGTAGCCCTGAACTGGTTTGGAAATCAATTGTATTTGAGTGCTTACTGTGTGCAGAGCACTGTGCTAAATCCTTGAGAGAGTACACTATAATAGAGTTGGTAGACATGGTTCCCTGCCCACAATGAGCTTACAGTAAAGAGGGTGAGACAGACATTAATATAAATAAACTATGAATACGTACATAAGTGCTCAGGGCTTGAGTGAAGAGTGAATAAAGGGTGCAAATCCAAGTGGAATGTTCTGTATTTCTTGATTATTAATGATCTCTCCTTCTGCCAAGATGAACAATATTGGTAATGAGGAAAAACTGATTTTTGAGCTCAATATACTAGATAAATACCAAAAAATGATTCATATACTTGAGTGTATTTCAAAGATATTTTTATGCTTTCAACTATGATGGGTGAGGATTTTGACTAGAATATTTAGATATATTTGCTTTTTCTAACAAAGACACAAAAAATATGGCTTAGTCAATGGTCATCATTAGCCATAGATTTTTGAATCAGGTTCAGGTGTGAATAGCAGTGCAGCACCCTCGTGATTGCCTTGTGTTTAAATTTACACAACCTGGGAAGATTGTTTGGGGTGTTATCACTTGGTCTTATTGTCAATCCATCACAGGACAAGGGCAGGAATCGCTAGTCTTTTAAAGGTCCAAGAACCATGGTGAAGATCAAAATTTCTATTCCTATAGGCACTGGGAGACAGAAGGCTGAGGGAGAATTTTTATAATGACTTATCTCTCCTGACCTGGCTGGGGCTCCCCAAATCTCTCAGCTCCTCTCATTCACACAGAGGTATTTACTGAGGACTTACTGTGTGCTACGCAGTGGGGAAGATTACATTTAAGGAACCAATAAGACTTGTTCCTGGACTTCAAGAGGCTCATAATCTAAAAGAAGGAACTGAGAGGTTGGCAACAGACACCTGAAGTGATTAAAGGCACAATAATAAAACACAAAACACTATAAGAACTCCCTTAGGCAGCTACTGGAGCCATTTTTCATATCCTTACCACCTATGCAGAGCTGTTTACATCCCACGGAGCCATAGGGCTTTGGAGAACTCCAACTCAAGCCCACACTTTTGAACCTTGGGCTTCTTACTTTATTGAAGGCACATCTCCTCCAAGAGGCCTTCCCTGACTGAGCCCCCCTTCCCTCTTCTCCCACTCCCTTCTGCATTACCTGACTTTCTCCCTTTGTTCTCCCCCCACCTCCTAGCCCCACGGCACTTATGTACATATCTGTAATTTATTTATATCAATGTCTGTCTCCCCACCTTTAGACTGTAAGCTCATTGTGGGCAGGGAATGTGTTTACTGTTGTACTGTACTCTCCCAAGAGCTTAGTACAGTGCTCTGCACACAGTGACCATCTCTATATGTTGCCAACTTGTACTTCCCAAGTGCTTAGTATGGTGTTCTGCACACAGTAAGCGCTCAATAAATGTGATTGAATTCATTCATTCATTCAACTGTATTATTGAGCGCTTACTGTGTGCAGAGCACTGTACTAAGGGCTTGGGAAGTACAAGTTGGCAACGTATAGAGACGGTCCCTACCCAACCGTGGGCTCACACTCTAGAAGGGGGAGACAGAGAACAAAACAAAACATATTAACAAAATAAAATAAATAGAATATGTACAAATAAAATAGAGTAATAAATACGTACAAACATATATACATATATACAGGTGCTGTGGGGAGGGGAAGGAGGTAAGGTGGGGGGGGATGGGGAGGGAGAGGAGGGGGAGAGGAAGGAGGGGGCTCAGTCTGGGAATGAATGAATAAGTGCCTTGTGGGCCAGGAATGCATTTACCAACTTTATTGTATGGTGCTTTCAATAAATGTCATGGATTAATAAAACGACACTGTGAAGACATCCCGGTCCCTGCAGTACACTCACTCCCCACAGTGGAACTCCCTCTGACTGCAGGATCAGACCGGAGTAAAATTATTGCCACTAGAAAATGGGCATTCACAGAGCAACTGGGGTTTAAAACTTGTTGGGGCAGATCTAGGATTTTCCATCAGCCCTACCTCCCTCTTCCCACTAACCAGCATGGATGTGGTCTCTGCCAGGCCTCTGAAGCTTCTCTAGACACAAGAGTAAATGGACACTCACCAAAGTGATTAATATCACCTACTACCATTCTAGCGTGGAACTGCTCTGTGTGATTCATGACTCCATCTGTAAACCTCGGGGTTCCTTTGAGAAAAATGTGCATATTTGACATACTTTTTCTATGCATTTCATATGGTATTTAAGTGCTTACTATGTGCCAGGTACTGTACTAATCACTGGAGTAATTACAAGCTAGTCAGGTTGGACATGGTCCGTGACCACATGGGGCTCACAGTCTTAATCCCCATTTTTTTTAACAGAAGAAGTAACTGAGGCACAGAGAAGTTTAAGTGATTTGCCCAAGTTCACACAGACAAGTGACAGAGCTGTAATTAGAACCCAGGTCCTCTGGCTCTGTCCACTTGGCCAGTCTGCTTCCCTTTTTCCTTATTCTTCCTCCAACACGCAGTATTTGTAAATTTTTGTAACTGCCCTATAAGACTGTAAGCCTCTGAAAGGCAGGGAACCTGGGTCATGTCAAGTTAACCTCTCCCCGCCCCTTGCCCCGTACACACTGTTACTGAGATCAATCAATCAATCAATCATATTTATTGAGCGCTTACTGTTTGCAGAGCACTGTACTAAGCGCTTGGGAATTACAAGTTGGCAACAGATAGAGACAGTCCCTACCCAACAGTGTGCTCCCAGTCTAGAGGGGGAGACAGAGAACAAAACAAAACATATTAACAAAATAAAATAAATAGATCTGTACAAGTAAAATAAATTGAGTAATAAATACATACAAACATATATACATATATACAGGTGCTGTGGGGAAGGGAAGGAGGGAAGGCGGGGGGGTGGAGAGGGGGAAAGGAAGGAGGGGGCTCAGTCTGGGAAGGCCTCCTGGAGGAGGTGAGCTCTCACTAGGGCCTTGAAGGGAGGGAGAGAGCTAGCTTGGCAGATGAGGGGAGGGAGAGCATTCCAGGCCAGGGGGATGACGTGGGCCGGGGGTTGACGGCAGGACAGGTGAGAATGAGGCACGGTGAGGAGATTAGTGGCAGAGGAGCGGAGGGTGCGGGCTGGGCTGGAGAAGGAGAGAAGGGAGGTGAGGTAGGAGAGGGTGAGGTGATGGACAGCCTTGAAGCCCAGGGTGAGGAGTTTCTGCCTGATGTGCAGGTTGATTGGTAGCCACTGGAGATTTTTGAGGAGGGGAGAAACATGCCCAGAGCGTTTCTGGACAAAGACAATCCGGGCACCGGCGTGAAGTTTGGATTGAAGTGGGGAGAGACAAGAGGATGGGATATCGGAGAGGAGGCTGATACAGTAGTCCAGACGGGATAGGATGAGAGCTTGAACAAGCAGGGTAGCGGTTTGGATGGAGAGGAAAGGGTGGATCTTGGCAATGTTGCGGAGCTGATACCGGCAGGTTTTGGTGACGGCTTGGATGTGAGGGGTGAATGAGAGAGCGGAGTCGAGGATGACACCAAGGTTGCGGGCTTGTGAGACGGGAAGGATGGTAGTGCCGTCAACAGTGATGGGAAAGTCAGGGAGAGGGCAGGGTTTGGGAGGGAAGACAAGGAGTTCAGTCTTGGACATGTTGAGTTTTACGTGGCGGGCAGACATCCAGATGGAGATGTCCTGAAGGCAGGAGGAGATGTGAGCCTGGAGAGAGGGGGAGAGAGCAGGGTCAGAGATGTAGATCTGGGTGTCATCAGCGTAGAGATGATAGTTGAAGCCGTGGGAGCGAATGAGGTCACCAAGGGAGTGAGTGTAGATCGAGAACAGAAGGGGACCAAGAACTGAACCTTGAGGAACCCTTATAGTAAGGGGATGGGAGGGGGAGGAGGAGCCTGCAAAAGAGACTGAGAATGAACGACCGGAGAGATAAGAGGAGAACCAGGAAAGGACGGAGTCTGTGAAGCCAAGGTTGGATAGTGTGTTGAGCTGAAGGGGGTGGTCCACAGTGTCTAAGGCAGCTGAGAGGTCGAGGAGGATTAGGATAGAGTATGAGTCGTTGGATTTGGCAAGCAGGAGGTCATTGGTGACCTTTCTGAGGGCAGTTTCTGTGGAATGTAGGGGACGGTTACTCATCTCACATACCATGGGAAGCCAAGCCTGATAGTGAGTAGGGCTTTAAGTATTGTGACTGTCAAACAGAGACCTGTGAACACTCTGTCTTGCTACTTGCTTTAGAGCTCTTCTCTATGGGATCTCTATGCCACATATAGGGACCCTGAAAATGTTTACCAGACCTGTGCCATTTCAAAGTTCAGTAGACTTTATGAGTGGCTGATAGTACATTCACAGATTTTCCCATATCATCAGGGAGAGTGTTTCTGGTGGAGGGATAAAGAGATCATAATGTGATGGGTCCAGATGCCAACCTCATTTGCTTTAATTCCAAGTGCAGCTCTGTTTGCACAGCTGGCAAGAAGCATTCTGTGCCCACTGAATATTCATAGAATTGCTTTGAATAAAATAGATAAGGCTTTTTTCCCATTGAGTCAATTTGTTTAATGACTTACTGTACATCATTTACTTGGAACATTTTCTATTAGTCCTGGCCATCTGTTTGCTTTTACTATCTCACTTCATTTGAAGACTTTTCATCTGACAAGACAAAAGTAAACAGTTGTGTTCTGACAGTTCTTGGAGAAGTACTGCCTTGAACTCCAAATCCGCTTCATGAGAAAGAGATAGCAGGAGCCACCTGATGCATTTTTGTACATCTCTGTTTCATTCATTCATTCAATCATATTTATTGAGCATTTACTTTGTGCAGAACACTGTACTAAGCGCTTGGGAAGTACAAAAACTATTTCTTTAGCATCTACCTTATATATCCTCTTTCATACTCTTTCTAATCTGTAAATCCTTTTTATTGTCTCCCTATGATGATCAGTTCCACTGTCCGCACACTTATGAGAGAGGGGAGGAAGCCAGGTGTCAAGCCAATCAGAGAGAAGGGATTGCGGAGGAATTTTCTCGTGGAAGAAAATTGGAGGTGAGAGGTAGTGATCTTTGTGCCTGGAAGAGCAGAATACAGGGAAACATGGTGCTGTGACCCTGAACAGACACAGGACAGAGAGAGAGATTGGAAAGTATCCTAGGATATCCCAGAGGTTTGACGTCTGGTGGTTAGAACTCTGGACATGCGAAGCTCCTGCCTCCAAGGAATAGAAAGGACATCCTGTGACTGACTCTGAGAGGGTGATACTGGAACCTGTGGTGCCCTGAGAGAAGAAGGATAGGACCAGAGGAATGATGAGCACTGGGGTGTCAATGGGGAAGTAAACTTGGTCCAAAGGATCCAGGGAAAGGTGGTTTGAATCGAAGTTGTTTTCATTGCCACCTTGTTAAGAAACCATTAAGTCACTGCTGAGACCTTAGATCTCAATGTCTGCTTGCCATAGGGATTGGGGAGGAGTTCTGGGATGGAGATAGGTGGATTTGGGAGTTGAAGGCTAAATAAAGGGCTTTTTATCTGTGAGCTTCCTGCAACCAGCCCCAGGATGGGGGGTGGTAGGTTAGTCCCTGATTACCCCTACATTTTTAGGGGGATACCTGGGCTTCAATCATATGGTGATGGCAGCAATAGGGGTGCAGGGACTTGGGGAGCCCTGATCAGGTCCCCAAAACCTGCATTAGCAGAACAGAAGAAATGGATGATTCTAGGATCCAGCAGAGCCTGACCAGAATCTTAATGCTCCTAAGGGGCTCTTAGGGCTGGGATTTAAGGCTGAGGATCCCCCAGTAATATCACACTCCCCCACTAGATGGTAAGATCCTTGAGAGCAGGGATTGTGTCTTCTAAATCTATAACCCCACAGCACTTACGTACATATCTTTAAATAATTTATTACAAATTATTTATTCATATAAATGTCTGTCTCCCCCTCTAGACCGTAAGCTCATTATGGGCAGGGAACGTTTCTGCTAATTGTTGTATTGCTCTGCACATAGTAAGCACTCAATAAACACCATTGATTTATGTTCTCCTTGGTGCTCAAACACTGTTGACTTATTTTTTTTTCTTGTCAAGAAGAGGAATGTTTTATCCATGCACTTCAGTGCATCAAGTAGCTGCACACCATTTCACTGCTTGAAATGCCACTTTCATTAGGCATGATTTACTCCTTAAGAGGGGATGAACAGGAAAGGAAACTCTGCACAATATCAGGGCAGCATTAATTGGATCTGCTGTACTAGATAGATAAATGCAAATGAAATTATTACACTGCTACTCAGTGGAGTCACGAACTTCTCTTTTGAATGCAGTCTCCTTTAAAGGTGTCAGTTTAGGTTTACTTGATGTGATAAATCAAAGTAATGAATCAGTGGGACATCATTTCTCAAGGCTGCTTTGCTATTTGAAGTCAGAGATAGGATCTAGATTTTGGTGGATCATTTCCAGTTGAGTACACACTCCTTAAGGCAGGGATTTTGTTTACCAACCTACTGTATTGTACTTTCCTAAGCACTGAATACAGTTTTTTGTACACAATAAGGACTCAAACACCATTAATTGAATATTTAAGGGATTGTCCCTTTCCTCACTGTCTTAGTCTCCCTTTCCAAATAGGTTGACCACGACAGGGTGCTCAAGAGAACCCGGGTTCTAAACCCTGGCTCCCACTTGTCTGTTGTGTGACCTTGGGAGTAAGGCTGTGTGGGACTGTGTCCCACCTGATTTTCTTCTGCGTATTCCAGTGCTTGGCATGTAGTAAGTGCTTAGCAAATACTATTAAATAAAATTGGGTTTTAGGTGCCCACACTGTTTTCCCGCAGAATGGGGAAGACAGACTGCAGCCTCTGTTCTGTAGTGTCAAAACTGAAACATGGCAACTTGCTTGTAAAGAAACATAGTTTCTTCTTCAGCAGAGATTGCACTATTACAGAGGAAGCCTGAAATCGTCTTGTTCTCGAGTGGATTTCCCAAAAACAGTAGATGGCTGTTTTTCTGGCCAAGGACTCTTATAATAGGGACACAGAATACATTAAGCAGGTCCAGGGTGCAGGCTCTCCTCAGCCTTCTGATAGGTTGTCTATGGTCCAAGACACTTGAGGGAAGTGGGATAAGAGCAATACGGTGTAGCCCACCCCTGCTCTGACATTGGACTCTCTGCTCTCCAGTGATGGGACTCCCGCTATCTCTGCTGCCAGTGAGCCACTCCCTAGGATTCTGGGGGTGTAAACCTTTTAGCAGTTTCTTCACACTTGAGACCCTGGAGAACAGCTGCTACACAAAGTGGCAACAAGGAGGCAATGAGGACAACAGAATTTCCGGTGCCACAGCAAGGAACAAAGAACTAGGTTGAAGGGAAGGGAATGTTTCTTTGCTCTCCTTGTCTCTTTCAGTCAATCTCTGAATTTGTCTTTTGGTTTGTTTTTCTCTGTCTGGGCTTTAAGACACTCAGTTCTCTCCTCTCCCTCTATGACCAGCATACACACTTTGATATTCCAACACCAACCTATTCCTCACTCTCATTTTTCCTTGCCATTGACCGCTTGTTTATACCCTCCAACCTTTCTGGAATTCCCACACCCTTCATATTCATTCATTCATTTATATTTATTGAGCAAGTGCTTGGGAGAGTACAATACAGCAATAAACAGTCACCCTACCTGACCACAGGAAGCTTACAGTCTAGAGAGGGGGAGATCTAGAGAGGGGGAGACAGCCTACAATACAAATAAATAAAATTACAGATTTATACATAAGTGCTGTGGGGACAGGGGTGGCGGGGAGGGAGAGAGAGCAAAGGGAGCAAGTCAGGGTGATGCAGAAAGGAGTGGGAGATTAGGAAAAGTGGGTTTAGTCTGGGGAAGTCTCTTGGAGGAGATGTGCCTTCAATAAGGCTTTGAAGCCTGGGAGAGTAATTGTCTTTTGGATTTGAGGAGGGAGGGTGTTTCAGGTCAGAAGGAGGACATGGGCTGGGGTTGATGGTGAGACAGGGAAGCTCAAGGCACAGTGATAAGGTTAGCACTAGAGGAGTGAAGTGTGAGGGCTGGGTTGTAGAAGGAGAGAAGTGAGGTGAGGTAGGAGGGGGCAAGATGGTGCAGTGCTTTAAAGCCAATGGTGAGGAGTTTTTGTTTGATGTGGAAGTGTATGGGCAACCACTGGATTTCATATCTGACAGAACACCATTCTCCCCATCTTCAATGCTCTGTTAAAATAATATCTCCTCCAGGAAGACTTCCCTGATTAACCTCTCATCACTTCATCTTATTTCTGCCTCTACTACATCATCCAATCATTTAAGTCTTACCCCATAAACACTTACTCACCCCATCTCCTCCCTCCCACAGATACATATGCATCCTTAAACTTGGTTAATTTTTTTCCCACCACTACCTGGAATTTATTTTAGTGTCTGGGTTTAGTATAAGCTCCTTGACTTAAATGAGTCTTACTATGGGTAGAGTATTGTACTACTCTGCCAAGTACCTCTCACAATCCTCTACACAAAGTGCTTAATACAATTAATTGGTCTAGAACACAAAAAATTTAAAGAATATTCTCATTTCATAGAAATGAACTTGATATGCCTAAATTAGTTGACATTGTTTTCTACAGATCTGAGTGTATGTTTCTGAGTCTCCTTTTTGTTTTTTCTAATATGATTCAGTTGCATGAATTGGCATGTAACAAATTTCTTTTTTGTGACTTGCTGCAGTCTTCTGCTTGAAACAAATAGGTTGACATATCCACAAGGTGTCTAAAAATCATTTAAGATGATACCAAATGTCATTTAAATTTCAAACTCTTCCTGAAGCAGAAAGTAATTTTCTTCAGCACTTTATCCTTGGTGTATAATTATAGTACCTATTTAGCTCCATCATTGTTAGGCTAACCTCTTCCTTATAATTAACAGCAGGAGGAGGCAGATTAAGATGACAGATTGATCATTATGGCTATGAAAAAAATATGACATTTACCAGCTTGCTATAAGAATAAATATAGGTGCACTAGAAATATTACTTAATTGAGAATACATTAAGAAAAGCCAAACAAGCAACTAGGACCAAAATAACTCACTAATCCTGTAAATGCCTTCTTATCTTTGACTACAGTGAGACTCTCAATCAATGGTATATGAGCACTTACTGTGTGTAGGGTACTGTACTAAGTGCTTGGGAGCTTGGGAGAACATAAAAGACACAATCTCTGCCCACAAGGAGCCATTCCACCAATAATTCCTGTATTTTGAACTCCTTTCAATCAATCAATTTATTAAGCACTTGTGTGCAGAACACTTGGAAGAGTATACTATGGCAACAGAAGTAACAGGCATTATGCCTTCCCATAACAAGCTTAGTCTAGAGGGAACTTTCCCATACATAGTTGTCCTTTGCATTCAAAGACCCCATTGATGTTGAGGTTTACCTCTGAGAGGAAAGGCCAATGCCATATCATAATCCCATCCATGTTGTGCGTACATAAAAGCTGTCTCTTGCTGCAATGTCATATGTTAATGTTTGCAGTGCTTAGTGCGATTTTTGTTACTCCACTCACAAATATTTGTTAATTTAATAGTTTAGAATTACCTGGGTCTAGCTGGATTATCACCTCTCAGGGTCGCACCAGGTGAGTTTCCAGTACTCCATCAGTCTCGACTATGGGAGGGAGAGCCAAGCAGAGGCATATCCATTCCGTTCCTAGCTTGGGCAGTGGCTAGCAAGTGGAAGACAACCTGCTACAAGTCAAAACTCACCTCTACTGGGCAGCAGAGGCATGGGAGAGAATCGAGGGTGGAGACTCAGGTTTACTGCAAGGAAGGAGGCAAATTGGGTTGGACACAGTCCCTGTTCCACAAGGGGCTCACAGTCTCAATCCCCATTTTACAGATGAGGTAACTGGGGCCCAGGGAAGTGAAGTGACCTGCCCAAGCTCACCCAGCAGATAACTGTGGAGCTGGGATTAGAACCCGCGACCTTCTAACTCCCAGGCCTATGTTCTATTCACTGAGCCATGCTGAGTATTGTGTTCTTCCTCCATCTCTTTCACAATTGTTTTCTTTTGAAGATAAGAATCACCACAGTAAGATTAATCTTCCCATAATGGCACACTGGGGAAATATGAAAAGTCAATTGGGTAGCTACTGTAACAAGATAGTGGAAACCCCAATCAATGGACATGTTAAACCACAAAACAAAAATGAAATGAAATGTATTTTCTAATCATGTTAAATACTTAGCGGCATAGCCTAATGGAAAGAGTACAGGCCTTTGAGTTGGGAGAGCTGGATTTTAATCCTGACTGCACCATTTCATTGCTGCGTTACTTTGGGCAAGTCAATTAACTACTCAGTGCCTTCTTCCTTTTACTTAGATTGTAAACCCCATGTAGGACTGGATCTAACACAATTAACATTTATCTATCCCAGTGCTTAGGACAATTCTTGACAAATAGTAAGCACTTAAAAGTACCATAATCATAATTTTTATTAGTATTATTATAGAAATGGATCTGCAAATATTTACACCCAATGTGGAGTTTCTAGTAGGCACTGGAATTTCTTCTTCAACCAAGACAGTCTTCTCCTTCCCTGACTCTAAATACAGTTTCCATTAATTACAGCTGAGTATGAGTATGAAATTCAGGAAGAGTTTTCTTCCACATGGCCTTCTCCAGTGGCCAAAATGAATGGCTCTGAATGTAATCACTTCTAGTGTTCAATGTCTCTTAGCTTGCTTGCTTTCCTGCAGTTTCATGATGAGCTATTTTCATTAGTCCGTACTGCTGACTTTCATTCTTTTTTCTCTTTTCTGGACACAATTTTTTTCTCCACCCTTGCTCCTTTGTCCCCTTGTAGCTGGGACTCAAATTCTGCTTTTCTCTGAAATCTTACTGAGCATTTTTAAATAATAGATGAGCTCTTGATCTGCACCACATCTTTTCTTTCTCAAAGACTCTTTGAACTACAAGGAGAGTGTAATTTGGTTTAGTATTAAGCAGGTTCTCCCTCCTACTTAGCCTGTGAATCCCATATGCACAGAGACTGTATCTGAACAGGTCATGTAACCGCCCCAGTACTTAGTACAGTGCTTGACACAAAACAAGCACTTAACAAGTACTACTACTACTGCTAATAATAATAATTGCATTTATTAAGCACTTACTATGTGCAAGGCACTGTTCTAAGCGCTGGGGAGGTTACAAGGTGATCAGGTTGTCCCACAGAAGGCTCACAGTCTTAACCCCCATTTTACAGATGAGGTAACTGAGGCACAGTTAAGTGACTTGCCCAAAATCACATAGCTAACAATTGGCAGAGCTGGGATTTGAACCCATGACCTCTGACTCCAAAGCCCGTGTTCTTTCCAATGAGCCACGCTGCTTCATAATAATGTATAAATTATATTCCTGGGGTAGATATAATATAATTAGATGAGAAACAGTCTCTGTCTCACAAAAGGGGCTCACAGTGTAAGAGGAGGAAAAACAAATATTTTTATCTCCATTTTTAAAATGAGGCTCAGAGAAGCCAGGTAGCTTGGCCAAGGTTACACAGCAGGTAAGTGGAGCTTTGACTAGAACCTGACTCCCAATTCGGTGGTCTCCCCATTTGGCCATGCTGGTTCTCAGCATGGTTCTATGTGAACAGTAAGCTCAGTGAGACCTTTTAGGTAAAAAAAAAAAAACCATTTATAAAACTTGGATTCTCCAGGTGGGTAGCCTATATGGAGGAAATTAACTAGGTAACTCTTACAGGTATATTAAAAATATATTAACAGGTATATTAAAAATAACTGTGGTATTCAAGTACTTTATTATGTGTCAAGCATTGTACTAAGTGTTGGGGAAGATACAAGATAATTGGAATCCACATGGGGCTCACAGTTTAAGGAGAGAGAACAGGTATTTAATCCCTGTTATGCGGATGAGGTAACTGGGGCACAGAGAAATGAAATGACTTGCCCAAATTACACAGCAGACAAGTGGTGGAGCTAGTATTAGAACTCAGGTACTCTGTCACCCAGGCCCATGCTCTCTCCCCTATGTCATGCTGCTTCTATATTGTCTAACAGGCTATGCAAACCCCATTTCATTCACAAAGGGGCTTGAGAGAAAAACGTCACTTGTGAGGACTGAGCAAGTATCATAGTTCAAACTTTCCTCTTTGCCAGATTTAAATACTTTGATCAATCCATCATGTTTATCAGGAGCTTACTTTGTGCAAAGCACTGTACTACGCTTCTGGGAAAGTACAATATAATAAAGCTGGTAGCCATGATCGCTGCCTACAAAAAGCTTGCAATCATCAGGGGGTAACGGAGGCTGTACACAATCTTATCACTGGATGTCAGAAAAGTGAAGAGATTCCTTTTTTGGTGAAAAAGGTATCCAAGATACGACAATAGAATTTCAGACTTTCAGCTCCCTTCATATATTTAAGAAATGTTCAATTCCCTTCCAGGGCTCCCAAACGCAGTGTGTCAGCCAGCCCAGGTTTAGATTGCAGTCATAATAAACCTTTCTGCCACTTTGGGAGAAAGTTATTTACATTGCCCTTATTCCTTTGACTCTTAAATAAATGTTGGCTTTCATTTCAAGTTTCTAGCTCCCAGTTATGACTGAACACTACAAGAGCAGGTACAACTTCAGAGGGACCTGTATCCTGGAACCAGGAATTCAAAGTGCTGCCTTCCTCTTCCTCTCCATCTCCAACACACACCCACATCATTCACTCATTCATTCAATCGTATTTATTGAGCTCTTACTGTGTGCAGAACACTTTACTTAGCGCTTGGGAAGTACAAGTTGGCAACATATAGAGACAGTCCCTACCCAACAACGGGGTCCCTACCCAACAACGGGAGACAGACAACCAAAACAAAACATGTAGACAGGTGACAAAACATGTAGACATCAAGTGACAAAGCATGTGGCAGCAGGATGATGACATGCAGTTTAATATCACCCAGGTGCTGTTTTGTCAGGCAGTGAAACAGTGATTTCCATAGTTGGCCTCCAATTCTGCTGTCCCATTTCCTCTCCACCCCTTTTTTAAAAAATGCTATTTAAGTGCTCACTAAGTGCCAGGCACTGTACAAGTCCCCAGCCTACCCTTTGTGTCAAATTGCTGTCTACCTAATTTTATCTCTAATAATCAATTCTAAATCTTTTAAATTAATTTTTCCAAACCTGTCAAATTTCCCACGGTAAAAATTTGATCAATTCCCCTACATGGCGTGATGAAGGGTTTTTTTTGTTCTTATTTGATTTTTAACACTTATTCTATTATGGGATTTGATTAAATGAATTGGTATGCACCCCCTCCACTCTATCAGTAATTTTGGGAATTTAAGCCATGTTGGTTGTGACCAAACACCCTGTTACAGCTAGGCAATCATAAATTTTGGCATTTCATCTCACCATCTAAAAGGCCTCTGGCAGGACTCTTTATTTTGGTTGAGTTGCAGGAGTAGAATTCACAGTTGTTATACAATCTCTTTCTCCCCTTGTCTTCTGCCCCATTGTAGAAGAAACTCTTGAATAAATTTTGTTTGGTTTTGTACTCTCAGGTTTGAGATGGAAGGAAAGAGAATTATGTGAAAATGAAAAACAGAGAGAGAAAGAGAGGCCTCAGATGATTAGGAAATGCTCACACAGTAGCTCATTTCTCTAACTCACACACCAGGCAAACCACTCAATAAGAGTCACTGGCACAACAGATTGTGCCATTCTACTGCTTTAAAAAAAATAACACTGATATGCATGCTAATTTGTTGCAAAAAATTTCCTACTGTGTCTTAGCAGGCAGAGGTTTAATGAAGGAGACAAGGTTTTCAAGCAACTCATCTCTTTAGGGCATTATTTTTATTCTGGTTTTCTTATTATACAAAACAGTTTGAAAATAACAAGAAAAAATGAATGTTTTAAAGAAGGAAATTAAGGCAGTGAAGAGGGAGAACCAGAAGACCATTTAAAAAAATGTTTATGGAAGTCTGTATACTTTCTAGTAATAGCTATCATTCATGCAGTGCCTTTTTGCCCAACATTCTAATTCACGTTTAAATACAAATTTAGTTTTTTCAATCAATGGTATTTGAGTGCATAATGTGTGCAGAGGACTGTAAAAATTAAATGACAGGCCTGTGCCTAGGCAGCTTGCTGGTTGCTGGACTCAATATCTGAAGGTCCAATTTCAACTTTCAAGTATATTTGCCAATCAGTAAGTGGTATTAGAGTGTTTATTGTGTGCAGAACACTGTACTAAGTGCTTGGGAGAGTTCAGTAGAATTGACAGAAAAACTCTTGGCTTAGAAGGAGCTTAAGGTCTAGAAGGGGAGAGAGACAATAAAATACATTATGGTTATGTATAGAAGTGCTGAGAGTAGGAGTAGGGAAGTCAATATATACAGAGGTGCAATAGGATGTTGTGAGTGCAAGGAGGTAGTTGGGAGGATGTAAACTGAGAAGAAGAAAATTTAAAGGAAAGTTATCAAGTAGAGTAGGGTTGCAGGACTTTGAAGTTGGGGCAAGCCTTAAAGACAATGGCCAGAAGTTTGTTTGAAGAAAGAAATGGGCAACTACTGAAGGAGAAAAATGGACAGATCAGTGCTTTAGAAAAATAATGTGAACAGCAGAACTAAGTATGGACTTCAGGGAGGGAGACTGTGAGGAGTCTCCTATTTGTTCCTGAGCTGGGGGTGTGGCTTCTGGGTTGGACAAGAAAGAGTGGGGAATAATGTAGCTAATTGTATAAAAATTTAGTTAATTCTAACTTTGGCTCATACACTTTGAAATAGGATGAGGCATTCCTCAACTAAGCCCTTATTTCCCTTACTCCATTTCCCTTCTGTATTGCCACTGCACTTGGATCTATACCCCTTTAAACACTTGATATTCACCCCACCCTCAGCCCCATGGCCCTTAAGTGCATATCTGTAATTTATTTTAATGTCCATCTCCTCCTCCAGACTGAAAGTCCTTGTGGACAGGGAACATGTGTACCACCTCTGTTGTACTGTACTCTTCCAAGCACACAGTGCTCAATAAATAAAATTGTTTGATCGATGCACTGTAATATTAGCTCTCTGCCTGACTGTTGCAGACTTCTGAGGTGGAGAAGCAGAATGGCACTTTCTTGTCTGTATGACTTGGGTGCTGAAGGCTGGGGACCACCTTAAGTCCTGGGAGAGACACGATCACCTGGCTGCATTTCAGGCATCACCTCTACAAGTATCATGTCACCTCTACAAGTGTCACATCCAGGCCTATGTCATAGCAAAGACTCCATAGCCCATTTAGGTTTTGGCCAAACTCCTGAGCTCACCAGGTTTCTTCACTAGGCAACAGCAGCCAGCCAATCTGTGGCATCCATTGAGCACCCAACTGTTCACAGGATTAGAAAAAAGTATATGAAGCACTATATAAGGAGAGCATAATTCTATAAGGACATTGGTAGACATTATGTCAATCTTCGTAATGCTCCCTTTACAGATGTTAGAGGTGAAAGTATGATGGGAGGAGGCCCAGACTCTAATTCCAGCTCTGTCATTTTCCTGCTGTGTGACCTTGGGCAAGTCACTTAAGGTTTGCTATGCCTTTCCTCATCTGTAAAATGGGGTCAAAAAACCCACAGTCCCTCATACGGAATAGGAACTATGCCTGATCTGATTATCTTATGTCTATCCCATCGCTTAGCACTGTACTTGTTTCATAAGTGCTAGCAAATAGAAGAGCTTCGTGGCTCTTTAGTTCATAGTGGCTGCCCCTCTACCAGGACTTGGTATCATTCTGGGTCATTTTGGACCTTGGGATCTAACACTAATGGGAACAGACTTCCCAGGGAAGGCCCAAGACCCAGTGGAATCCCAAGCCTTCTGGAAGTGGACCATCTTGGCATGGCGAGAGACAAATGGTAAGCCAATGGCAGTCAGATCTCTGAAGTCACCTCTTGAGTGGGTACCAGTTTTGCAATTATCCCTAAAGACTGTTCTGCTTTACTTCAGGCATTTACCCAGAATCTGCCAGAGAATTTGTTATAAACCTGGATGCAGGGGAGAATTGAGATGGGGAGGAGGAAGAAGGATTTCTGCCTCAGTCCAGGGTGGCAGAGAATACACTCTCCAAACCTTAGGCAGAGAATCATGCTAAATTGTCCCCAACTGGAGACATGCCCAACACTGACAGCAGTAATGTAGTATGATCTAACACATGGCAGATGGCTGCTTTTTTCAACTGCCCCATATTCTGTTGCTGTAGTGTGTCATTTTGCAGTAAGAATGTGTTGCAGTAAGGTGGGAGGTGTTGTTCAGAAAACGTCAAAAGAGAAACTTTGTGCTCTACTCACTGCCTTCAGAATGGGAATCAATAATGGGATCCAAATCCTTTTTTCAAGTAAAGCATTACCCGTTGTCTGAAAAGGGAAGTCATCCATTCGAAGCCAAGATTAATATGAGAAAGAAATCATCCCATCTTTTGTTACTGCTACAACTGGATTTACTATTCAAAAGTTATTATTTTTCTTCTTCCTAGGTCCCCACATTGAGCTTGCAGAAAGGTAGGCATGAGCAACAGGAAGAACAATGGCCTGAGAGTGGGAAGATTTGGGTCTTAGAATCAGCGTTGACGGTTGTTGACTGTTCATTTCTGTAGGTCACCTAATTTGACATCATCAGGAGACATTTTAGTGGACTTGGCAAGACAAGACTTTCTCTTTTCCTCTGCTTGTGCTTCCCTTTTATTACTTTTATGATAGGCATCCCAGTTACGTTTAATTTCCTGTTGCTGTGAATGTAAGGATTTTTCCTGCTGCAATCCTCTTGGCTATAGTTGAGTTTTCTTGGCTTCTTGAGCTAAATTTAGGGGTGGGGCTTTGTTTTTTCTGCTTATGTTCTTTGCCTGTCTACAATTCTTCTACAACTGATTGGTCTGGTAAACCTGACACTGTCCTACCCACCCTTTCATTAACGGCTCAATATTGTGAGTTTTACAGTCTCTGAAAGGTTTTGCAGTTTTCCATAGTTCCAGAAGAAGCCACATATAAAGCCACATATATCTTAATCACCTTATCCATGATACTACCACTGCTGGGTCAACAAAACTGGCTTCCCCTTTATTACAGTCATGCTCCCCAACCGCTCTCCTCCAGATCTTGTTGACATCAGCACATATTATTTATTCCCTGCAGCAAGGTCATGTTAATTCAACCAAAATCATCAGAACTCCAGGAACCAGCAGCGATGTTGACTGGAATTTCCAGATGATCCATTTATCAGTGCCTGGCAAAACACGTGGTCTGTTCATGCCTCCAGGAAGAAAAAAATCAATTGTCCCCATCCTGCTCAGTGATTCCTCATTGATAATGATAGGTATTTAAGTGCTTACTGTGTCGCAGATACTGTACTAAGCACAGAGAAGCAGCACAGCCTAGTGGTTAGAACATTGGCCAGGGATTCAGAAGGACCTGGGTACTAATCCTGGCTCTGTCAGTTTTTTGGGTTTTTTTAGGTATTTGCTAAGCACTTACTATGCACAAAGCACTGTTCTAAGCGCTGGGGAGGTTACAAGGTGATCAGGTTGTCCCATGCGGGGCTCACAGTTTTAATCCCCATTTTACAGATGAGGTAACTGAGGCACAGAGAAGTTAAGTGACTTGCCCAAAGTCACACAGCTGACAGTTGGTGAAGCCGGAATTTGAACCCATGACCTCTGACTCCAAAGCCTGTGCTCTTTCCACTGAGCCATGCTTTGTCTGCTATGTGACCTTGGGCGAGTCACTTAACTTCTCTGTGCCTGTTACCTCATCTGAAAATGCTTAGTACAGTGCCTGCCACTTAGTAAGTGCTTAACAAATACCATAATTATTATTAAACTTGGGATTAAGACTGTGAGCCCTATATGGGAAAGGGATTGTGTTCAACCTACTTGCATCTACTCCAGAGCTTAGTACAGTGCCTGGCACATAGTAAGTGCTTAACAAATACAATTTTTAAAAAGGCACTGGAATAGATGCAAGATAATGAGGTCATGTTCAGATTGTGTTCCACACAGGGCTCATAGCCTAAGTAGGAAAGAAAACAGGTATTGAATCTCCATTTTACAGATGAAAAAACTGAGCAGAAAGAATTGACTTGCCCACAGGCTTCACTCCTCTATTACCAACATACTCATTCTACCTCAATAATAAATAAATAATAATAGTGGCATTTGCTAAGCACTATGTGCCAAGCACTGTTCTAAGCACTGGGGGGATGCAAGGTAATCAGGTTGTCCCACATAGGGCTCACAGTCTTAATCCCCATTTTGCAGATGAGGTAACTGAGGCACAGAGAAGTTAAGTGACTTGCCTAAAGTCAAACAGCTGATAAGTGGCAGAGAGGGGATTAGAACCCATGACCTCTGACTCCTAAGCCTGTGATCTTTCCACTGAACCACGCTGCTTCTCGTTCTCATTTTTGTCTCTGCCAACCTCTGGCCTGGAATGCCCCCACCCCTTCATATCTGGCAGACAATTATTCTCCCCCTCTTCAAAGCCTTATTGAAGGCACATCTCCTCCAAGAGGCCTTCCCTGACCAAAGCTCTCTTTTCCTTTTCTTCCATTCCCTTCTGCATTACCCTGACTGCATCCCCACTCCCAGCCCCACAGCATTTATATACATATCAGTAATTTATTTATGTTATATTAGTGTCTGTCTCCCCCTCTAGACTGTAAGCTCATTGGGGGCAGGGAATGTGTCCGTGATATTGTATTTTCCCAAGCTCTTAGTACAGTGCTCTGCACACAGTAAAAACTCAGTAAATATGATTAATTGATCAATTTTTCATGATTATGTAGCGGGTAAGTGGTAGAGCTGAGATTAGAACTTGGGTCCTCTGGCTTCCAGGCCTGTGCTTTTTCCACTAAGACTCTCTGGTGCGCCACTGTTGCTTCATGTTTTGGGGCAGACTTCTTCAGTTTTCTCACTCACGACTCTGGGAACTATGTAAAGGAATCAGGAACAGGCTAAACTTTGGACCCTTTTAGTAGTAATGGTATTTATTGAGCACCCACTAGGTACAAGGACACTGTACTTAATAGCTTCTGGAATGGACAAAAACCATAATGCCATGTTAAATGTTGCTGGTTTGGGTATTCACTGAAAAACAAGTGTATGGGCTATGTGGCAAGACAGTTTTTGTCTTCAGCCTTCGGGATAAATGTAATCCTAGGAGAATATTTTCTCAAAAAATATAGTTTTTCATTAATACTGGGAAGCATAGAGGAAATAAAGTTCATACTCTTTTTAAATTGAGTCCTAACAACCCCAGCAACAGACTGGAAAGTTAACAAAAAAACCTTAAGCATTACTTGAGGGTCTGAATTCTTTAAAAATCACCTTCTCAAACCAGTTTAAATCAAGATTTTGTGTAATTGTTATGTCAATGTTCTTTGGGCTTAGCCACTATTCTTTTCAGAACTGATTTCTATTCACATCAGGCCTTCAACATTCAGATGAAGTTTAGAAAAGGATTCATTTAACAAAAGCTGCTCTCTTAAAGAAAAAGGCCAGGTGCAGTTTCAAGACAGCCTTATAACACAAAGCCTATTGTCGCAAACAGCATGTGAGGTGAGGGTGGGGAGGAGGAACCAAGCACTTGAAATAAGAAAAAGCATATGACTAAGGCATAGGGACTCTTCAATTTACTCCTGCATAAATGACATGAATTTGACTCTATGGTAAAAGAAAGAAATTATACTCATTTTCACTTGACATGCTTCAAAATCCCGCTCCTCAGGCAGGTTAGAAAAAACTACAGGTGCCAATAAAAAGTCATTCATAATAGAAATCAAGGTCAAATCCAACCAAACTCAAACTTGAGGGAAATCACTGAGCTCATACAAATGCCAGTTTAGCTTTGGTTTTTCTCAATCATATATGGCATTTTGGCAGACCTCAGACTCCAAACACAAGTGGTTCATGAAAACTGCATTTGAAGTCAAAATCAATTTTCTCATTGGAACAGTGTTATACATGTGGATTTACTCTTGAAGTGAGGATTGATACCCATTTTTACTCGAATTACCCAGAATTATGTATAGCAGTCCTTTGATATTCACAGGAGATACAATAGAAAAATTCTTGTGGAAGAGGTGAAACCACAAGTACTGTTTGCATCCCATGAAAATGTATTCATGGGAATACATGCATGTATGTAGAGAAGGAATGTATGTAGAGAAGCAGTGTGGCTTAGTGGAAAGAGCCCGGGCTTGGGAGTCAGAGGTCATGGGTTCTAATCCCGGCTCTGCCACATGTCTGCTGTGTGACCTTGAGCAAGTCACTTAACTTCTCTGAGCCTCAGTTCCCTCATCTGTAAAATGGGGATTAAGACTGTAAACCCCACGTGGGACAAACTGATCACCTTGTATCCGCCCCAGCACTTAGAACAGTGCTTCACACATAGTAAGCACTTAACAAATGCCATTATTATTATTCAATAACTCATGGCAGTTTGGGCTTTCTAGGATGATGTAGGGGTGGCCAGGTGGGACCAAAGAGATGGTTCTAGACTGTGAGCCCACTGTTGGGTAGGGAACGTCTCTATATATTGCCAACTTGTACTTCCCAAGCGCTTAGTACAGCGCTCTGCACGCAGTAAGTGCTCAATAAATATAATTGAATGAATGAATGAATGGAGCTGTGGCTGCCAGTGACCAAGAACAGCAGAAGTCAGAGGCTGAGGAGTATGGGGCCAGTCAATCACAGATAGGCAAAACCATAAAAAAGAAACTCTGCTATTCCCAACAGACTACTGTATTCAACCAATCACAGAGGAGTCAGAGCTACATTAACAAATTTACATTGTCAGAGAGGCTCCTTGACTTCATTGTTAGTAAAATGGAGACGTTGCCTTCAGTGTGATGCAGTGTGGACCAATGGAAAGAGTACAGGCCTGGGATTCAGGACCTGGGTTCTAATCCAGTCCTTGCCTGCTGTGTGGCCTTGGGAAAGTCACTTAACTTCTCTGTCTTAGTTCATTTGCAAAATGGGGATTCAATACCTGTTCTCTCTCTCACTGAGAGTCCCATGTGGGACAGGGACTGTGTCCAATCTATCTACTCCAGCACTTAGTATAGTGCTTAAATACCGTCATCAATCAATCATTTATTGAGCACTTACTCTGTGGAGAGCACTGTACTAAGTACCTGGAAGAGAACAATATAGCAGAGTCGGTAGACATGTCCCTGTCCACAACAAACTTACAGTCTGCAGTCAGGGGGCTATCACCATTATCTTAGTGAGTCCACCTGACAATAATAATGGTGGTATTTGCTCAGTACTTGCTATGTATAAAGCACTGTTCTAAGTGCTGGGGTAGTCAAGCGGTTGGTACAGTGCTCTCCACACAGTAAGTGCTCAATAAATACGATTGAATGAATAAGCAGATTAGACACAGTCCCTGCACAACATGGAGCTCCCAAGTCAAGCAACACCCCTGTGCCTGGGCAGTTGTAGCTTATCAAAAAATGCCCTCTGACTTCTCGTCATTCTCCCACTGTCCCACTGCGTATAACAAAGTAATCTGCGGGATAGAAGGGTTAACATGTAAGTCAATATTGGCCTACGGAGACCCGAACCATGCCTACTTTGAAATGTCTGAAATGTGTCTTTTTAAATCTCTCAAGCAGCTCGATACTGGCCAGCAACATTCCTAAGTAGTGATTTGGAGGAGTAGGTGATGGCCTGTAGTTTCAGAAAATAAAGAACTGCTTTTTGAATTCCCTCAAGATTCTTCCCCCTTCGGAACAGTGCAAGAATGTTGTGTTTTGAGGTCTTCAAAGGGATGCTTCCGTATGCAGAAAGTACACTGCAATACGTGTCTAATCATTTTTCCTCTTCGTTCTTGCAGCAACTTTATCTCATAACATTCTGGCCAGCAGCTTAGAACGTACCCTGCTCAACCTGAGAAACAACATGGCCTAGTGGAGAGAGCAAGGGCCTCGGAGTCTGAAAGACCTGGGTTCTAATACTTGCTCCCTCACTCGTCTACTGTGTAACCTTAGGCAAGTCCAACCTGCTAATTTTGCAACGCCCCCAGTTGCCTGGCATATAGTAACGGCTTAACAAATACCATAAAAGAAAAAAAAAACAATGAAAAAAGCCTCCTTTCTCCTATTCTATTCAGATTATATATCTGCAATGTCAGGAGCAAATTTTTATCTATGGAACTGGAAGATAAGAACAGCTGGATCACTTCTTCACCCTATAAAGGATCCTGATGTGGAATTTTTTTCACCCTAAATTCAAAATGATTTTTTTTTTAATTTGGCATTTCTCAAGGTCCAGACAGGTCATTTACTTCTCTGGGTAAAATTTGCCACTGCTGATTGTGACCCAGCCTTGAAAGTTGTGCTTGTTTTGTATCATCATTCTTGGGGCAGGGAATGTGTCTTTTTATTGTCATATTGTATTCTCCCAAACCCTTAGTACAGTGCTCTGCACCCAGTAAGCACTCAATAAGATTGACTGGCTGAATTAAGTGAGCAGCCCTTTCCTTCTGCATGCTTAGGAAACTGCTCGGCTGGAGATTAAGATTAGTTCCTCAATCACTGGTCTTGAGTGCTTACCCTGCGTGGGGGAAAGTACAGTAGAGTAATTAGACACTGTCCCTGCCATCAAAGACCTTATAATTTAGTTGAAGAGACAGATATTAAAATTTCGGGCTGGAGAAGAGTACTTAAGTGGTATGGACTCAGGTGCATATGTAATGTGCAGTGGGGTAGGCAGATGAGGAAGGCTCCCCGGAGGAGATGCACTTTTTATGGTATTTGTTAAGCACTTACTATGTACCAGGCACTGTACTAAATACTGGGGTGGATACACAATAATAAAGTTGGTCACAGTCCATGTCCTTCATTGTGTTCATAGTCTTAAACCCCATTTTACAGATGAGGTAACTGAGCCACAGAGAAGTTGTGACATGCCCAATGTCACACAGTGGACAAGTGGTGGGGTCAGAATTAGAACCCAGGTCCTTCTGAATCCCAGGCCCATCTTCTATCCACTAGGCCACACTGCTGGTGAGAGTCCGGGTCTGTTGTACATGAAGCGGGAGTGAGTTCTGGGCAGAAGGGAAGGGGTCAACAGTGAGAGAGACAACTGAGGCACAATGAGTAGGTTGGTATTAGAGAAGCAGAGTGTGCCCACCGAGTTGTAGTGGGAGAGGAATCTGGATAGGTAGAGGGAAGTGAGTTGAGTGTCTGAATCCCTCAAACTTCTCCAAGCCATTACTGCCATGGAGACTGAGAATTAGAACTGACAGATACCATTCAGAATTGAACTCAGAGTTCATCTCAGAACTTTGCAGGCCCTTTGAGGGACCAGAAGTGTAGAGGAAGGGAGGTGGGAGAAGGAAAACCATAGTATAGTGCTTGTACAAAGTGAGCACTCAAATATCAGTGATTGATTTCTTGAACAGAGTCCTTTGACAATGATCAATCTTGACTATCAGTTAATTGTTCAGACTGAGGATTTGGGGTGTAGGAGGAAGGAAGATAGGTTTTTCATATGAAAACAGATTCTCAAAGGATGTACAGTTAGGTTTATAACCTCAGGAGACGCTTGCACAATCACATTTGAAATACACTTTGTTTCTGATCTTAATTTTGGACTTCATTTCCCCACATTGCATCTGGACACATTTTGTGCATCTGTTTCCTCAGAAGTTTGCTAAAAGGGTAGTTGTCAGAAGACATTACTCCTGCCCTGTCTGGCTATACATGGTTTCACAAATTTCGGAGCCAAAATTGTGATTTTAGGACCAGGAGAGTGGCCTGTAATGAAAACTGGCCTGGGAAAGGAGCCTAGACATAAACTTGCTTCCAATAATAATACTTGTGATATTTGGTGAGCACTTGTGTGCCAAGCAGTCTTCTAAATGCTGCAGTGGATACCAGATAGTATTCCAGTGATACACTTGTTTCCCTACACAATGAGAGAGAGGGGAGGATGCCAATCCCATTCGCAAAGACTCAGAAAAAGTTGGCTTTGACAATGCCTGGCCTAGGTAGAAGGATGAAACAGCTGGATTTCAGTCTTGTTTTTTCAGACTTCAGTAATCCATCACTCGGAGATGGACTCTAAGCAGGAATTCCTGATCATTAAATTTTGGTCAATAATATAGCCTCAAAAGACCAATCTAATTACTCACCAAAAAAAAAAAGTATTACAGTAGTGGTGAGGTTGGTTTCTGCCATCAAACTGCTTTGCTTCCATCTGGACTTCTCAGGGAAAAGTGTGATCCTACAGCAACAACTAGTAGAATAAGCTAATCATAAAAAGTAGTTTTTACAATAATGCCTGCTTTTAATGAAAGCACAAATGTAAAGAACGGAGTGGATGCTAAGTAGGGGCCAATCGACCTTTTTAGCTTTTTGACTGGAATCACAAAGTCCTGGCTCAGCTCTTAGTCAGGCAGACTCCTGGGCAAATTAGGAGACAAAATTCAGTTAACAGTATTGAAAATGCAGATTATTGTACTAAGGACTCTGGGGGTAGATGCCCTCAGAGATTATAATCTGAGTTTACAATCTAACGGGGATACAGGAGGGTATAGAGAATGGATTCTGTATTTTTTTTCTTTCATTCATTCATTCAATCAAATTTATTGAGCGCTTTCTGTGTGCAGAGCACTGTACTAAGCGCTTGGGAAGTACAAGTTGGCAACATTCTTTCAAATTGATATGAAATTCATGTACAGTTGGCCGGTATCTGTTTTCTTTTTCTGCATCCCATGTTCTTGAGGCTTTTTAAAAAAATGTTTGAGGTTTTAAATATTATTTCTAGTTTTTGAAAAAATGTTTTTGACTTTAAAAATAATCCTGATGCCTTTATTGTACATATAAAAATGATTTCTTGGCTTGGTACAGCTATAACTATTGCCTAAAGGCAAGAATAAGTCCCATGTTGTCTAACTCCACAGATCTTTTTCTTTCTCCACTACAATTCAATCAGCTTGATTTTTGATCAGAAAAGATGTTTTCAAAATTCCAGAGGATAATTGTGATTTATTCCATAGAAAAAGGCAAAAAGACTCTTCCCTTTTATTTTTGAATAGTCCATTATTCTGAATAAACTACTGAAGTATGCAGAAAACAATGCACTACCCAATTTCAAAGCACTTTTAGAATTAATCGCAGCACAGTAGATATGATATTTTCAGTGTGACTGACACAGGAAAAATGCAAATAGCATAAAAACCTCTATACTGTATTCATTAAGCTTAAAACCTTCTGACACAACAGGCCTGGACTCCGGGAATTTTTAAGTAAATTTGGATATAAATTTTTTAAGTGCTTCCTAGGTGCTAAGCACTGGAAGGTACAACAAAATCAGATCAGGCACAGTACCTATCACAAAGGAGACTCACCATCTAAATCAGAGGAAAAGCAACTACTTTACCTCCATTTTACAGATGGAGAAACCGAGGTACAGAGGAGTTTAGTGACTTACCCAAAGTCACACAGTAGGCAAGTTTCTGAGCTGGAATTAGACTCCAGGTCTCCTCACATCCAGTTCTGCATGCTTTCTACTTGGAAATGTTGCTTCTCCAGTCAACATTATGGAATGTTGGACAGTAATAATAATCATAATAGCAGCATTTATTAAGTGCTTACTATGTACAAAGCACTGTTCTAAGCTCTATGGAGGTTACAAGGTGAACAGGTTGTCCCATGTTGGGCTCACAGTCTCCATCCCCATTTTCCAGATGAGGGAACTGAGGCCCAGAGAAGTGAAGTGACTTGCCCAAAGTCACACAGCTGACAAGTGCCGGGTCAGGATTTGAACCCATGACCTCAGACTCCAAAGCCCAGGCTATTTCCACTGAGCCACACCGCTTCTCTTTATACTTTCAATCTCACTTCTCTAGTCACATACTATAGAAATGATCCCTGGAAGTATAGTCTTACCATAGTTCAAGGTTCTATCCCGGCTTTTCCACTCACAATCTGGGTGAAGCAGGGATATGTGGAAGATCTAGTCCTGTTCAACCTATCCTATGCTGCCATGACTGATTTATTTCAGGGTCTGCCTCCCTGCTAAACTGAAAGGTCCTCAAAGCCAGGGATCATGTCTACTCGATTGTATTTTCCCAAGTGTTCAATACAGTTCTCTGCATGCAGTCAGTGCTGAGTAAGTATTACTGATTGTTTGAGATCTGCAGCAGTCTAAGTACACTTTCTAATTTGTAGTCTATGTTGGGTGTTAAAGAACATCTGACTTTCTGTCCAATATACATAACACTTGTTTGCACATTCACCTGTCGTTGCCAAAGAAAAGGGTTATGTACTACTAAAACAATGCTTCAAACGAAGGTTGGTCACACACCTTAGAGGAACACAATCTTCCACGCTCCCCACAAAAGCAGGAGACTAATAAACTGTCAGATAGCACATTTTGTATGTCTTCTTATGTGGGTGTTTTGCAATGTATATGGAACTAACATAATGAAACCGAACACTTGGCATCTATATTTGGAGCAAAATGGAAATAATTTGTAAAACTTTAGTTAACAGCCTTCATTAGAATTGTATTATTTATAACTCTCAGGAAAAAAATCCTACTAAAGCCTTGCCTGAACAATAGTTTGGCCTGAGTGTAAGAAGTAGACTAATCACAGCAGATGGAAATGCCCCAAAGTAGTTGGACCACAGTCTGAAAAAGCTAGTTCAGGACACTATAAAGGAATTCAAGGTATGGGGGGTGTGTGTGTGTGTGTGTGTGTGTGTGTGTGTGTGTGTGTGTGTGTGTGTGTGTGTGTGTGTTTTCTTTTTGTTGGGTGTTTGGGGTTTTTTTGCAGGTAGGTATGATGATAATAGTGGTATTTGCTAAGTACTTGGCAATATGCCAAGCCGGGTGCAATCTATTTTAGACAGAAAATATTTACATCAGACACAGTCCCTGTCCCAGATGGGGCTCAGAGCCTACAGGAGAGAGAACAGATATTGAATCCCATTTTACAGGTGAGACAACTGCAGTACAAAACCCAAGAGACTTGCCCAAGGTCACATTCATTCATTCAATCATATTTATTGAGCGCTTACCGTGTGCAGAACACTGTACTAAGCGCTTGGGAATTACAAGTTGGCAACATATAGAGACGGTTTCTACCCAACTGCGGGCTCATAGTCTAGAAGGGGGAGACAGACAACAAAACATATTAACAAAATAAAATAGAATAAATTTGTGCAAGTAAAATAGAGTAATAAATACATACAAACATATATACATATATACAGGTGCTGTGGGGAGGGGAAGGAGGCAAGGCAGGGGGAGGGGGAGGAAGGGGAGAGGAAGAAGGGGAAGGCCTCCTGGAGGAGGTGAACTCTCAGTAAGGCTTTGAAGGGAGGAAGAGAGCTAGCTTGGTGGATGTGCAGAGGGAGGGCATTCCAGGCCAAGTGGATGATGTGGGCCAGGGGTCGATGGCGGGACAGGTGAGAACAAGGCACAGTGAGGAGGTTAGCGGCAGAGGAGCGGAGGGTGCGGGTTGGGCTGTAGAAGGAAAGAAGGGAGGTGAGGTAGGAGGTGGGGAGGTGATGGACAGCCTTGAAGCCGAGGGTGAGGAGTCACATAGAAGACCAGTGGCAAAACTGAGTCTAGATCCCAGTTTCCTGATTCTCAGTGCTGTCTTTCTCTCCACTAGTCCACACTGCTTTTCTGCCTTCCCTTCTGGTTAAAAAAACAGTTTATCATGGTGCATAAAATGTCTAGTGAAATATATACTCAACTTATTGAATTAACAGATAAAGTACAAATGGATATCTACTCAAGATAAGGTCTTAATTATGTTAATACCAAGGAATAAGGTAGCAATTTCCGTTAATGAATTGATAATCATAGGAGTAATATTTGTTAGATATAAAATCTGCTATTAACCTCAACACAACCTTAGGAAAATATATTCAAGTAACAGGAAACTGGGTACTGCAGTATAGGAAACTGAATCAATCTTAAGACAGCAAAATTGGTTGTAATTTTGAAAAAGGAAATGTGGTGGGTATTTATCATTGTAGATAATTTTGAAATAGTTCAGAGAAGCAAGTTGACATTTTTATGCCTTCTCTTATGCCTGGATTGTCCATGTCAGAGACTGTAACTTCAAATGATTTTAAAAACCTTTTCAATATTTGGGCAGAGATAATATGTCATCTCCTGCCACCTATGCAGTTAGAATTCAACGCATTTCAGTCTGTATCTATAGGAAGGAATAATGTGGTACCACTCCTGATTGAGGTTATACCTTCATGACAAAAAAAAATTGTGGCAGGTACAGAATTATTATAAAACTGAACAGCTCTGAGCCAAGTTGTTCAGCTGAATTAGAACCCTGATCTCTGAGCCTTTTAAATTTAGATTGCCAACAGCTGATGCTGAATCCTAGTCAGTATAAACAGAGAATGAGTCTATCACCATTGATGGTATATTCTGAATAGGAAGCACTGTACTAAGGCCTCAGGAGTGTACAACAGAAGCATGACATGATCACTGCCCTCGAGGACCTTACAATGTAATGAGAAAAACAGACAAAGCATAAAGGGATTCGGAAGTGAAAAGATGTGACGCCTTTGGCTCAGCACAAAACTGGACTTTTGTGCCTCTGTACCTGCTACTTCCCTTTGTGTGCTGAATCATCTGCCCTTCTCTTCATGTTCCTTTCTTTCCTTTTGAGGTTCTAGCAACCAGGGCTGGACAAATTTACTAGCTAAGGTGGATGATCAGTTGTATTTATTAAGCACTACTGTGTGCAGAGCCCTGAACTTAGCACTTGGGAGAGCACAATATAACAGAGATGGTTGGCATGTTCTCTGCCCACAAGAATCTTACAATTTAGAATGGAAAGATAATTGTTATTTGCCCCAGTAGCTTGTTAAAGCATCTATATTTGTCCTAGGTTGATAGATCTGGAAGAAATGCCACTTGCTCCTGTTCCTGCCTCCAGGAAGGCTGGAGTACAACTGATCCAAGTGGGGTGCAGTGGGAAAAGAGGGGGAAAAACATGTACAGGAGAGAGCAAATAGTTATGGCATGTACAGTGGGGTGAATTAAAGTATAAGCCTCTCGTTAGGCATGTAAAAGAAAAAAATGGCCTAATTAGAGATTATGGGTTGATTGTATTGCAGCTAAGTTTAAATTGGGATAGCACAGATGGCTCTTAATTCTCTCAGCTCATAGTTTCCAGTGTACTCTCCTGAATGCATTTCCAGGGCAACTGAAGCAATGGGGATACAGGGAGATTGGTGTTAGAAATGAATTTTTGTCACTGCTGAGATGAATCTCCCTAAATTTCATTGACTCTCTGTGAAATGTCTGCCAGGAAGAAGATGTTTATGACTGAAGCAGTGATGCTGAACTGAGATTAAAATACTGTTCACAAAGCCTTTATACCGAGAAGTTTAAAAGAAAAGTCGAGTCTTCTACTTAATGGTCATCAACTTAAAGGTGGCAGGTTTAGAATGTCCCTATTGGGATATGGGGAGGTCAGGAAACAAAACATTTAAGAAATAATTCAGTGAGTTCCCTAATAGCTGACATCCTTGGAATATCCATCTCTTGTGGATAGAGATCAGACATGGGAGTTAGAAGGACCTAGGTTCTAATGCTGGCTTTACCACTCATCTGCTGTGAGGCCTTGGGCAAGTATTTTAGCTTCTCTCTGCCTCAGTTACCTCATTTGTAAAATGGGGTTTAAGACTGTGAACATTATTTGGGACATGGATGGATTCCAATTTGATTAGCTTGAATGTACCCCACTGTTTAATACAGTTCCTAGTACATAGTAAGCACTTAAATACCATCAAAAAACAATACAACGACCACAACAAAAACCCTCAAACACCAGAACATAGTGAATCTGGTCTGAATGAAAGAAGTTATGACAGGGTGTCACACAAATTAGCAGATCAGGTGTGAAGTGTACATCCTTATCGCTCTTGGTACTGGATGAACTCTGGAGATATACCTCCATCACCACTGCCATCCATGCTTGAGTCCCTGCTTGAGTTCCTTTTATTGGCAAAGTACTGGTAAATTTTTATTACTTTTCCCTAGGGTTGTCCTCTTCCCCTCCCTCATAAGCTGTCTGTACAATGTAGTTTAAGGCAAAGATGATGATAAAAGACACATTTTCATTCCCTTATTTACAATTATAAGTCCAGTTCTTCTGAAGAGTTTAAAGTACTGCCTAATTTTGAAGTAATACACCACTTGAAGTGATATGGGAGGGAAAACGTTTCAGAGGCTTCAGGTTGGGATGTTACCCTGGCATTCTTATGGCAGTGGGGGGTACCAATTCTTACAGCACACTTCTTAACTCTTACCTACTTCTTAACTGTTCTGAAGATATCTAAGTAGGGCCAGATTAAGGGAAGGGGTGCAAACCAGGGTCTAGGGCTCAAGAGAGACCACTGGGATTCAGAAGCACAGGCTCCCTACCCACATTATAGAAATACTATAAGGAAGTCATATTAAAATACTCCTGGTCATGGTGCTACTACCACACGTGCTTTTACCACCACCTTCTAACTCCTGCCTTCACTTTCTACTGCCTGCAGTCATTAAGTGCTTAGTACAGTGCTCTGCACACAGTAAGCACTCAATAAATACAATTGATTGAATGACCATCTTCCTCCCCATTCCCTCAAAGCTGTGCTACCACCTATCCCATCTCCATCAGCATCTACCAGTCAGTCACCATGACTCAGTGCCAAAACCTCCATCTAGCATCCAGAAAGCTCCCTCTCCCCTCCATGCTGTTCGTGCTGCCATCAATGCATTTGGAGGGGGTGGAAGCAGAGTGTGTGTGGGTGTAGGTTGGTATTTTTTCTCAGAAAACATCTGAATCTGGGGAGAGTTTGGTCTCAGGATTTTGAAGGGAGGTGTTACTGCCTGGATGAAGAGATATGATGAGATAATAATAATGGCATTTATTAAGCGCTTACTATGTGCAAAGCACTGTTCTAAGTGCTGGAATAGTGTCACAGTCATGTCATGCATGCCACATGTGATGCCAACATGCAGAGGTTTAGATGACATTATATGTGTCGTAGATCACATGAGGGCTCAGCGACAATTGAGCCTTGGGCCTGAATTTCTGAAAACACATTTGCCATACCTGCAGGTTGAGTGACGAACTGCCGGTCTCTTCAGTCAGTCAGTCAATCGTATTTATTGCTTGCCATGTGCAGACCACTGTACTAAGCGCTTGGGAGAATACAATATAATGACGTAACAGACACATTCCCTGCCCACAATGAGCTTTCAGTAATACACATCAAGTGAATGGACATGAAACTTCTCTTGATCTGTTCTGAGTGCTTCATAGGACTATAGTTGCCCACATGTGGAAATTTTACAGGTGATTTACATGAGACTGGATTGTCCTCTATTTCTAAAATAAAAAATGAAAATTCATTATTCAAATGATCTAATATGAATAATGAATAACATTGCATACGTTTTGTGGAAGCAGCACATTTCTGGAAGCTACATTTTGCATCTGCAGGGCAACTACTGACTTCTCAGCTATGTTTCCAGGGAAGGGATTACACATCAAGTACTTACAGTGGTACTTTCAGTACCAAGCCTATGCTGGAACAGCTATTTCCAATCTCTTCTTTTATGGCCAAATACAATGACATCAAGACATACTGTAAATGGCCTGCTGCAAACGTTGGGTGCATTACAATGGCCTTGAAGGAGATCAAAGTCACTGTGACATTGCTTGGCAAGAAGAATGGTCTTTTCAAACTTTAATGTAGTTTGCTTAAGTAGCTCAAGAGTGTACTATTTAAAACTCTTTCCTGTCATTGTTGATCCATCAAGTCTTCTCCTGTTTCAGTTGAGAAACATTTCAAGAACAATGCTTTCCTCTTCTAAAATGTCTTCCAAGGACTGCATCCATGGTCTTTTTGCACAACTTAAAAAGAGCTTCTCCTTTTACCTCCTGAGCATATATGTTGATATATGTCCTCCCCATGATTTCCCTTCACTGTAGACAGCTCCACTATCCTGTAAACTTAGCATTATCCTTGACTCAAGGACTTTAAGTTGTCCTCCCCCCAGGAATTGACTCTTGTGTATCGTTTGCCCTCTCCCAGTGGATCTGTTGATCAGCTGCACATCATTTGCAGGTGTTCCCTTCCCAGAGAGGCTAAAGTGTGACCTTGGACAAGTCACTTCATTTCTCTGAGCCTCAGTTACAGCATCTGTAAAATGGGGATTAAGACAGTGAGTCCAGTGTGGGACAGGGATTTGGTCCAAACCAATCACCTTTTATGTACCCTAGCACTTAGTATAGTGCCTGGCATGTAGTAAGTGCTTGCTTAAATACCACAATCAATTCATATGGTCTATGAGTTTTACTTGGCAAAGCTCTCCGTCCTCTACAGCACCTTGACAACCAACAGGATCTAATGCAGCCTATTCGCTCTGGTGACTTAGTCGCTAATTAACTTGGCTAGAAAATGCAGAAATTATGTGTACGTGGGCTTACATCAGCTTGCTGGCTATTGAGAAAGCATTTTTCAGGATCCCCAAAATAGCCCTCTAATGTTCAAAACAAGAATTGTGTCAACCCTGAAAATGGTTTCAAGAACCTCTGGGACTTTTCTACAAGTCAATTCTTATACATAGGCTTTCATCCTGTTTGGCAGGGCTGTGAAACCCCCAACCCCAACCTTGCCCCATTAGTCAAGGGAGACAGAGGTGGGATTGGGAAGGAGCAGAGAAAATCATACGCCTAGAGTTTCCTACCTTAAACAAAGAAGGAGAATACACCACATTTAAGCATTTCAAAGGAGAACACACAGCAATTTTATTCCAACTGTAGGAAAGTTTTCATCAGGCAGTCATTTGCAATTGCCTTGGAGGGGGCTGCATTGACACCCAGTGGGCATCTCCCATCAGGTGCTTCCATTGTTCACATGGGGGAAGGCACCTAGAGGTTCTGATGGAGTCCAGTTACATTAGTTTTGTTGTCCTGGCCAAAACACCATCCCCAAGGAGACCTCAAAATCATAATAATGGTGGCACTTAAGTGCTCACCGAGAGATAGTACAGTGCTCTGCACACAGTAAGTGCTCTATAAATACTATTAATTACTATGTGCCAAATCCTGTGCTACACACTTGGGTAGATACAACACAATCAGATAAAAAAGAGTGTCTGTCCCACACCGGGATTGCAGTATAAGAGAGTGAGAGAACTGGTATTTAATGTCCATTTTATTGGGGAGGAAACTGAGGCACAGAGAGATTAAAGGACTTGCATAAGGTCACTCAGGAGGTAATCCTGGCTCTGTCACTTGCCTGGTGTGTGACTTTGGGCAAATAATTTAGCTTCTCTTTGCCTCAGTTACTTCATCTGTAAAATGGAGATGACATCTGTTCCTCTATGTAGGACAAGGACTGTGTCCAACTATACTAAGTGCAGGCACACTTTCCATTAAGCCAATTCATTCCATAAATTTAGCTAGTAAGAGTATGTGCTTGGACTTTTCATTTCAAAGTTGTTTGAGACCATTAAAAAAGAATAATGACATTACTAGCATGGCATAGGGGCTAGAACATGGGCCTGGGAGAAGATCATGGGTTCTAATCCCAGCTCCACCTCTTTCCTGCTGTGTGACCTTGGGTAAGTCAGTTCACTTCTCTGGGCTTCAGTTAACTCATCTATAAAATGGGGATTGAGACTGTGAGCCCCATGTGGGACAGGGACTGTGTCCAAACTAATATGCTTGTATTCACCCCAGCTCTTAGTACATAGTAAATGCTTAACAAATACCATAATAATAATACCACATTGTATGAATATGCTGGGGTTAACACATAAGCATGAGGCCCTGGCAGCAGAACCACTGCACCCGCTATCAGAGGGTCTAATGCAATTTTTTGAGCACCAGCTATGTGCAAAGCACTATGCTAAATGGTTCCGGGAGTACAGTGGAGAGAGCAGATCCCTCTCAAACTGATTCTGTAACTGTGCTGACCCTTTGTCTGGTCATTCTTTGTGCTGGCTTTTCCCAATGTCTTCAATACAATAAACGGCACTATCCTACTGGAATTGGAAAGTTATTTCTTCTCACAGTCATTCTGATCCATTTTTTTGGAAATAATTAATTATTGGGAAGAAATCTGAATAAAAAATTCTCAGAGGAATGTCAAAGATGGTGTGGGAGTCAGCTTTTCCATAAGAGATAACAGATGTTTAAACAAATGGAATGGAATCCTGCGAATCTTCAAAGTTTATTTTTAGCACAGATTTGGTTATTCAATTTTTCTCTCCAGGGTAGACTGGAACTTAATTACGATTAACAAAATGTCCAAGCATTGCCTGACCACATTTTGTGGAGCCACAAACCAAGCTGAATCAAAATACCAAGAAAACTAACAAAGGGACAGAAATTCTAATTTCCACAGCAGAATTCTTGTGATTCCTAGGCAAATAATTTTCCTCAAAAACATTTTCTAAAATAGAATCTTAGAAATGTAATATAGGATTCTGAGACTTAAATTACCATATTCAATTTGAGGTCTTTCAGTTGTTAAAACAGTGGAGAATCAATAAAGAAGATTTGGGGAGAATTGGGAAGGTGCCTGATTTGAGAAGAAAGGATGTGGAAGATGGGTGAGTATGGCAGAAGGATGGGTTTAACAACTGAATTTCTACTTCAAAAACAGGTAAATTTCATAAAGGTTTTGCTTTTCACTCATGGAATGGAAATAAAGATAAATCCCAAGACACACAGAGGATTTTTCCAGTTTGGGAAAAGGTACTCACCCCCAGGCAATGAGGAAAGGGCATGGGTAAGTTCATGCTGAGTAGTAAGCCTTCCCCTTCTCACCTAGCCTTAAAACATGGGCCAGGCTTCAGACAAGTTCAATCCCTGTTTCTAATGAATCTCTCCTCCAATCCTGCCCAGGTCTTAGTGTCCTTTCTCCTCTAGTCAATAATAATGATAATGAAATTTATTAAGTGCTTACTATGTGCAAAGCACTGTTCTAAGCACTGGAGAGGTTACAAGGTGATCAAGTTGTCCCACGGGGGCAACAGTCTTACAGTCTTAATCCCCATTTTACAGATGAGGGAAATGAAGCCCAGAAAAGCTAAGTGACTTGCCCAAGGTCACACAGCTGACAATTGGCAGAGCCGGGATTTGAACCCATGACCTCTAACTCCAAAGCCCAGGCTCTTTCCACTAAGCCACACTGCTTCAATCTCCCCTAACTCTGTTTTCCCTGCTTGTGATTTATTTTAATGACTGTCTCCCCATTTGCAGTGTAAGCTCCTTGAGGGCAGGGATCATGTCTACTAGCTCTATTGTACTCTCCCAGGTGCCCAGAATAGTGCTCTGCCTCCTGGGTAAACATTCAATAAATGTCATTAATTGACTGATTCGTCCTACCACCCAGGTCAGACCTTGCCACTTCTCCAAGGTTCAACCTCTTTAATCAATCAAACAGTGGTATTTATTGAGTACTTATTGTGTGCAGAGCACTATATTAAGTGCTTGGGAGAGTACAATATAACAGAGTTGGTAGATACAAGAAGCCTACTGTCTAGAAGAAGAGACAGACAGACATTAAAGTAAATCAATTACAGATATTCATTCATTCAGTTGTATTTATTGAGCACTTACTGTGTGAATATAAAGGGATAAAAGAAGGGATAAAAGGTGCACATCCAAGTACAAGGGTATTGCAGAAGGGAGTGGGAAAAGAGGAAATGTGGGCTTAGTAGGGGAAGGGCTCTTGGAAGAGTCTCTGAAGGTGGGGAGAATTATTGTTTTACAGATATTAGGGGAAAGGGTGTTCAATACTGGAGGCCAGACGTGGGTGAGAGGTTCAAAGTGAGAGAGATGAGGTCAAGGTACAATGAGTAGGTTGGCATTATTGGAGCAAAGTGTGTGGGCTGGGTTGTAGTAGGAAATCAGAGGCGCAAGGTAGGAGGGGCAAGGTGACTGGGTGCTTTAAAGATGGTAGTAAGGAGTTTCTGTTTGATGTGGAGGTGGATGGTCAACCACTGGGAGTTCTTGAGGGGTAGGGAAACATGGTTGGAATGGTTTTCTAGAAAAATGATCTGGGCAGTAGAGTGAAGTATGGACTAAAGCAGGGAGAGACAGAAAGGTCAACAAGGAGGCTGATGCAGTAATCAAGGTTGGATAGGACATGTGTTTGGATTAATGTGATAGTTTAGCTGGAGAGGAAAAGGCAAATTTCAACAATGTAGTGAAGTTTGAACTGGTGGGATTCCCACTTCATAATGCAGTTTTATCCCTTTCAAGTAATCTTTGCTCATCCCCTCCTCCTCCTTTTCATTCTGTATTACAATAGTACCATACTTTAGCTGATTATTA
Source organism: Tachyglossus aculeatus (assembly GCF_015852505.1). Classification (NCBI taxonomy): domain Eukaryota; kingdom Metazoa; phylum Chordata; class Mammalia; order Monotremata; family Tachyglossidae; genus Tachyglossus; species Tachyglossus aculeatus. Next base: position 24,938,217 of record NC_052077.1, on the reverse strand, counting down.
CTCCTCCCAGCTACACCCTTGCCACTCAACCTCCCCTACAATAGGTCAATATTAATAGTAATAGTAATACAAAGCGCTATTATAAGCCCTTTGAATGTGTAACAGAATCAGGGGATACATTCCTTGTCCACAAGAAGAAGGAGAAGCATGGTTTAATGGTTAAAGCACAGACCTGCCTGGGAGTCAGAAAGTCATGGGTTCTAATCCCAGCTCCACCACTTGTCTGCTGTGTGACCTTGAGCAAGTCACTTCACTTCTCTGGACCTCAGTTACCTCATCTGGAAAATGGGGTTTAAGACTGAGCCCCACGTGGGACAAACTGACTTCCTTGTATCTACCCCAGTGCTTAGTGCTTGGCACATAGTAATAGCTTAACAAATACCTCAATTATTATGATTATTAAGAAGCTTACACTCTAGACATAGACATATTCAAGGAGTGGCATCAGAATGAAATTGGATGTTCAATTGATTATTTAAATGTATATTCACAACTACTGAGGATGGGCAGGGATAATTACACATGTACAAGAGTCAGCTGACGGTTGGAAAGATTTGGGGCACCAATAATTATTCTGGGAAGGCTTGTTGAAGAAGGTGAGATGAGGGCTTTGAAGGTGAGGAGGGGGAAGGGAGTTCCAAACCTTGGCATCATGAGCAAGGGCTGGAGGCAAGCAAACTAAGAACTGGGCACAGTCAACGGGAGGCCTTGGGAAGAGCAAAAAGTGCAAGCCGAGGCAAAGAGCTGATAAATAATGTGGAGAGCCTTGAAACCAGTGACAAGCAGTCTTTGTTTGATGCAGACAGAAATGAGCAACCACCAGAGGAATTTATGAAATGGAGGAGCATAATCCAAGCTTTCCACAGAGGTAGGTACACTTGAGAAACAAAGTAGCAGGGGCATTGCAGCCACAAAAAAAAAAAGAATAAAAGTCTACACATTTTTCAGGGCGAGTGGGAAAAGAATTGGGATGATTATCATATCTATACAGAGGCCAAAGGATACTGAACTTGTAACTCGATAACAGTAGCATCTGTTCCTGTGAAGTGTCTCAATATTTACCATACAAACTTCTATTTTTAGAGGTTTATGTAAGTCAGCCATAAACATTCAGTCCATTTCTATGCAGGCTTCTGCCCAACCATTTTTTTCAGGTTTTTTTTTTTTTTAGAAAGCAGTGTAGCATAAATATGAAAGATGAATCAGGTCACAATGAAGTTATTTATTCATGCATGTGAGGATGAAAAGACCAGTGCCTGACTGACACTCCCTGCTGTGTTGTTTATATTTAGCAGTAACAGTAGTAGTATCTTTCAAAGCCTTACTGAAGGCACATCTCCTCCTAGAGGCCTTCCCCAAGCCTCATTTTCTCTTCTCCCACTCCCTTCTGCACCCTTTCTGTCTGTATTCATCCCCCCTCCCAGCTGACTTGCTCCCTTGATTCTCCCCCATCCCAGCCCCAAAGCACTTATGTATATATCTGTAATTTATTTATATTGTCTGTCTCCCCCTCTAGACTGTAAGGTCATTGTGGGTGGGGAATATGTCTGTTCATTGTCATATTGAACTCTCTCAAGGGCTTGGTACAATGGTTTGCACACAGTAAGTGCACAATAAATATAACTGAAAGAATAAATGAATGAATTTTGAATTCCCACTGGGTGGAATGCACTGGACTAGCATCTGGGAAGTACAGAAGAAGGAAGTGACATTTTCCCTGCCCATAAGGGGCTTATCGTTTATTGGGAAAGGTGGTAGCTACACTAATACTGATGTTGCATTTGTCCCACACAGGGCCTATCTCTGTCTTTTCAATAGTTTTTCCTCGTTTTGTTGTTGTTGTTTCAATCTTCACAAAGTCTCTCTCCAAACTTGTAACCCCCTCCTGACTGCTGCATCCGTCTAAAAGTGCATCGGTCCCCAGCTAGGTTGCATTGTTTGAGATAGACCTTCAACGTGTTCATAACATATTCTCCCCAACTAGAATATGTGAAAAAATTGTGACGGTAACGTGAATCTCTTCTGGTAAGTGGAGGTATGGTGGTGGGGTGAGTAGGAGGCTTTGTATGAAGGGGATAACCCCCTCCAAAGTAGGCACACAAGCCCAAAGGTTGGGGTAGTTGGAAGAGAAGGTGGGAGGAGTGGGAGCTGGAGAGCATGCCTTCATAATAATAATAATGTTGGTATTTGTTAAGTGCTTACTATGTGCCCTGCACTGTTCTAAGCTCTGGATGGGCATAATGGTCCAGGGCACATCTTCCTTCTGTGCGGAGCTCCTTGGTTGGGCAATAAGGAGATGGGCTCGGGAGTGGGTACTGAGAGCAGAGGTGTAAACTGTGAGCTAGTTAATTCCTTTCCCACCTGGCTCAAGTTGAAGAGGGCAGGTCCTGGCATTTTCTGGTGCTGCCTATCATACATCAGAATGAATCAAATAATATGGAAGGGAGCAGGAAGAGGAGACTGGTCTTTCCTCCTGTGCCAGGAAGGATCATAGATCATGCTCCCTGGATAAGAACTGGAGGGATTTTTAAGAAGTTGTTATTCCTGGAAGCTTTCAATTGAATACTTAATTTCTTTTGGAAAAAGTTATTTGAAATTTAAACCAAGAAGTAATTTTATGTACCAAATATAAGCATGGTACTGCCACTAGTATTGTTTTCTCAAGGTCTAGGTTTAGCGACATAGTTGGACAGCTGGAAACCAGCAGCCAGAGTTAAGTAAAGGAGCTTATGGGGATAAGATGACTAAGGACCCATTTTCATTTTATATGTCTCCCCTAATCCGAGGTTATATTTCTCAAATCCCTGAACCATGGACTGCAAGCATAAGGGGGTCACTAACACCACACTGCATTTTATAGAACTATCCTTGAGAATTTGTTGGGAGAAAAATTGACCCTGACATGTCATGAGCTAGCTGTGAAGTTGAATGGGAAGTTAATCAGCTAGTGTTCCTAGAATAGGGCAGATTATGGTCAGAGACTGTTATCTAATGTTGTGCACTTGAAATATACAGAGAAAACGCTATTAGCAACATACTTTTTTCTCCCTCTGGATTTAATATGGTAGAAAAATTAGTAAGCCCTCCTTGTTTCTTAAAATAGGTAACTTGCAGAAATAAGGCTAGATTCAAGCGGGTGGGAAGCTGCATGGTCAAATGGAAAAAGCATATGCCTGGAAATCAGAAGACCCGGGTTCTAATCCCAGCTTCACCATCTACCTGCAGTGTGACTTTGGGCAAACCTCTTAACATCGGTTTCCTCATCTGTAAAATGGGGATTCAATAGCTGTTTTCCTTCCTACTTAGTTTATGAGCCCCACTTGGGACAGGAATTGTGTCTGTCCTGACTATCTTCTATCTACCCCAGTGCTTGATACAGTGCCTGGCATGTAGAATTTAACAAGTGACCCTATTTTTATTATTAATGCTTTTATAACTGTTTGCATTGAACAGAAGATCTCCCTAAATAGAGGATAGGTGAAGAAATGAGAATTGCTTGATTTAAAAACACGCTGACCTTAATTTGTTCAACTGGATCTTTGGATTCCAACCACCTTCCTCTTGCCTTTTGGAGGTAATGAGAGCTGACTGGAGTGGAAAAGGAAGGAGAAGGAAGGAAGATAATGGAAGTGTGGTTAATGTCACCAGTATTCTGGAACATCTATATTACAAGTCACGTAATTCTGTGGGGTTTCACCTGACCAAGTATTGAATATGCTCCGGCCTGGGTTTAAGTTCAGCAAAGACCTTTGTTCCACCTCCTTTCACTTACTACTTTTTTTTCCTTTGCCTCTCACCTTCCCTGCCCTCTTTTTTTCCCCCCTCTCTCCCTTTGCCCCCACCAGATTTTTGTCCCATCCCCACTCCACTTTTTTGGCCTTAGTCAAAGTTGATAATAGGGAGATTCTTGGTCCAATCAATAAAGAGTATTTATTGAGCACTTTCTACGTGCAGAACACTACTATGCACTTGGAAGAGTACAACAGAGTGGGTAGACATGATCCCTGCCCACAAATGAGCTTGCAGTCTAGAGAACTGTCCAGAAGTGCACAAGTCTTTGGCATTTCCAAGACTTCATGATGCACCCTTTGGGCGAAGCTTCCTGGAAGTGAATTTTATGGCTAAAAAGAGTGGACCCAGGTATGGCTCTCGACAATCCCAGACACCGAGATGTACAAGAGACCCTGTGCAGTATGCCAGAACAGCAGTGTAGGTGGTGAAATGAGATGCAACAGCTTATGGAAGCACACTGAGTTCATCTCGCCTACAGGGTTTCTCTGGCAACACTCCAGTTGCCTGAGAGCTTTTGCAATCCCTTCCTGCGCCTCAGTGCATCAGCATCACTTCTGACCTGTGGAATCTGACCCAGAGAATTGAGTTGGAGGGAACCTGGGTCCTGAAAATACAAACAGCAGGTGTAAAGGCAGCCAGTGCTGGGTCAGCAGTATACAGGGGATAGACCATATGGAAATCACGCTGACCCGTATAAAACTCCACAACTGGCCAGCCCAAGGATAACTGAAGCCATGTTCCAAGAGAAAGCTTAAGCAAAGAAGCACTGTCCCCGGACTAGTTGCCACTTTCCCTTCTCCCATTTCTAAAAATTCCAAGCTAAAGTGAAGGCTGAGGAGGTAATTATTCAAATTTTTACTGGGAGAGTTTGCTAATTAGTATCCACTTTTAGTACGCACTATTAATACCAATCAATGGTATTTTTTGATGCTGTGTGCAGAGCACTATTCTAAACACTTGGAAGTGTATAATATAGTCGCGCTAGTAGACCGGATTCCTGCCCACAAGAAATTTACAGTCTGGAGAGCTATTATGGACAGTCAATATACCCTAAGAAGTGAGTGCTTCTTCAAAGTGAAAACATCCACACATACATGTTTATAATATTTACAGATACCTGTATCTTTAGTATATATAATACCTATATCTATCATTAGCTAAATGTATTTTTGGCACTTGAGTCTTTCTATCCCCTACTCAAATCACAAAGATGGTATAGCCAGCTGATCCTGACCTGCAACCTCTGGAACTAGTGATCCAGTGTTCATTCAATCATGTTTATTGAGTGCTTACTGTGTGCAAAGTGCTTGGGAAGTACAGTGTTCAAATTCTCAAACAAGGAATGCTAGTTTACTAGCTGTTTCACTGGTATAATCTGACTCAGAAGAGATAACTGAAGAACACTCAGTGCCACAGTACATTCAGTATATACCAACCCATTACAGTTACAATCTAGCACTATTTTGGTTATTCCACTGAGTGCCTGTCAGAGTAGTGACCCCAAGTTCTGAACTTTAGGCCTTTCTAAAAATGGCCAGCTGCCTTCCAAAACATTTTCAAGTCTGTTTGTTTTTCATTTGATATTATTCAGTGAGAATGCATGTCCCTTCTTTTTCTCTTGGAGTAGTTGAATTTATTTATTCAACTTGTTAGATTTTTTTCCAAGTGTTCCCATTGCTCTAAGTCTTCTGAACATACAAACAAGATAGCAAACACATTTGAGTTAATTCATACATGAAAGAGAAATTCCAACTCTTCCTCTACAAAAGAGAGAAAGCAGAGCTGGAAACACTGGGTAGGCCAAATTTAGAATCACTGTACAAAAAAGTACACCAGCTAAAGTTCCCTTTAAACATCCAGAGCTCATCTGTAGCCTCTCCTCCACAGTGGAAGATGTAGTAACTAGCAATCAGATTCCAGTTTATATTGAGTCTGGACTCAGATGATACCCATCAGGTAAAAGACTCTGCTTTCAAACACTAATATTTACTGAGCCCTTACTTTGTTCAGAACACTATACTAAGTGCTTAGGTGAGTATAATAGAGTAAGTTGACACAATCTGTGCCCTCAAGCCCAATTGAGCTTTGTCCCCACGGCAAGGAGCCTTTCGAGAAAATAAGACACTATACTTGATGATTAAGTGTCCCATCACAAATGATGATGAGCTTTGATCATCTCACTTTTGCAGGGCTGGAAACCTGTTAGAGAACTGATTATAGGAAGCTAAAGGCTGGCACAGTGGGTCTTGCCTACTTTTGTCCTGGTCAGTTGTGTTCCCTGGGAACAGTGGGGGCAGTCATTGAAAGCCAGGTAATGGGCAGCAGAGTGCATGGAAGGCCTGCCAGATGCAGCACTCCCGACTGGGTGAGATCATGCTAACTTAGCACCTGGGACTGGTAATGGAAGAAATCTCTCTACAAGTGGGAGGCTATGTTGGGGAGAATCTTGACTGAAAAAAAGGGAATTCAAGAAACTAAGCAAATACCAAAATGATCTTTGACAGGAAATACAAAGGAATCAGTCTTAGTGATCTGGACTCAGCATTTAGATGAATTCATTTTTGCTCAACAACTGCTTGGGCATGGATTTGGCTAAATCCCTTAAATCTCTCCTCGTGAAGGGATATTTGCTTCATAGGGATGAAGAACAGACTCAACTAATTCATGAACATAGAATGCTAGATGGTAAAAAAAAAATGCATCTAGAAATGTGCTCTGAGAAGTCAAATTTTCATGTAATGCAAACTGGTAACTTTTTTGTGTGGGTTCATCTACTATTTATATAATGGTCAGGTGAAAATGAATGCTAAATCTGATACTGGGGATCTGACCATATTAAGTACCTTAGGCATAAGTCGACATTCCTTTTTCTTTTCTAAATAATTTGTTACTCTGTGTCAAGTATCATAAAAGGAAAAGCTTTCTATGATATTTTTTATTCTGAATCAAGGTCTTAGCATGCAATATTGCCTTCTGAATATAGAAATGGCTGACATTTTTGAGCAATGAATAATGAATGTAGCTCTGACATCCTGAGAAATAAGTGATAGTGGCCAGCCTTAAAAGTTATTTCTGTAAAAATGCAAGTTCATGCTAAAGTTGAAAAATTGGGAACAACACTTCTATTTGTCTCCTAGTGACCACCCATAAAGGATTAGTATGCTTTTCACTTAAAGCACTTAGGAATTATAATTAAAGGTCAACTGGTAATTTTGATTGCAGGATTCTAGTACTTGCCATTTTAAGGTTGGAAGATGAAAGGTGGTGAGTCTTTATGAGGGAAATAATTATAATTCACAGCAGTATTGTTCTAGGTGACCTACATGTTTGCTTTAAAAGGGATTGCCATGGGTATGGATAATACAGAAGGAAACCCTAGCAGCTTTTGACAACCCTGCCAAGTGTGTGCTGCAAATTCATTTCATTCTGCCCGTACTGTTCCATTATCTTCCATAAATGGAAAACAACAGATTTCTTTTAGAGGAACAGGGGTTATTGTTTGACAAATTTACTCTTGAAGGGGTTTACAGTCATTTATTTGTTTTTCACCCAACCTTTCAAGGGTAAAAATCAGCAGCAATTGAAGAAGCCTGTACAGAGATAAAGAAGTCTTTCCCAGACTCACCCAGAAAATGACAAAGCATGAGACTGGAATTCAGGCCTCCTGATGCCAAAACAAGAGGCTCAGTAGATGCTTTCCCTGTTTCACAGAATTTATTGTAAGCCAAGTGCCTCAGCTAACCTAGGAAGGATACACCATCCAAATGCTCAGATATGGCTGACAGGCAATAGCAGCATATGGTCAGGACACAAATTAGACTAAAAGAGAGGTTTCTGGATGTCACTGAATGTCCTTTGATGTCATTTGCCCTTGGATTTGCTCCCTTTATTCACCGCTCCCTCAGCTCTGGCTGACAGACGACAGCAGCCTACAGTCAGAACACAAATCAGACTAAAAAGACAGTTTCCTGGATGTCATCTAATGTCATCTGCACTTGAATTTTCTCCCTTATTGAGTCCTCCCTGAGCCCTAAAGCTCTTACGTACATTTCTGAAATTTATTATTAATGTCTGTCTCCCTCTCTAGACTGTAAGCTCATTATGAGCAGAGAATGTGCCTACCAACTCTGTTAAACTGTATTTTCCCAAGCACTTAGTACAGTGCTCTGCACAAAGTGCTCAAATATGAAACATTAAATATTCTGTAGGCATAATATCTTATAGCTGTGAACCCACTAAGTCTCACTCACCAAGAGAGACTAGGTATCATTTAGGATAAAGAAAAAATTCCAGAGAAATTGGAAGTCCCTGGTGTCATCCTGGAGTCTTTGGAATTACAATGTCAGATATGAGCCCCCCCTCTAGACTGTGAGCTCACTGTGGGCAGGAATGTGTCTGTTATACTCTCCCAAGTGCTTAATACAGTGCTTTGCACACAGTAAGCACTCAGTAAATATGACAATAAATGAACAAGCAATACTGCCACCACTGTGCAGCATTTGATTCCATAACCCCTGCTGGTCCATCCAATGATCTATCCCTCTGCAAATGTACCCCCATGTCTAACTGGAAGCAGCACTTTCCGTCATTCTTTGCTCAAGTGACATTAGATTTGAGGAAGATTAGTTACAGACTGTGAAGCAAAGGCAACATGAATGGGAATATTCCATTCCCATGGCAAATGATGTCTGTTTGGGCATGTGTCAAGGAAACCAACTAAAGCAGGTGAGTTAATGGCAATATCAGTCAGCCAACAGACTGTGAGCCCTGTAAGGAACAGAGACTGTGTCCAATCTGATTATCTTGTATCTACCCAGTGTTTAGTACAGTGTCTGGCACATAGTAAGTGTTTAACAAGGACCATTTTTTTAAAAAAGAATGTGGTGGATCAATAGCGGTTCCTGGCTAACATTCTTGGAATCTGGGAGAGTACCACAAATGGAGGCCAGATGAAAGAAGGGAATAAAGAAAGGAGAAAATATGAGGATGAAAGAAAGTAGAGGAGGGGGGCTTGGAATGTCCTGAACCAAGAATGCCTTGTTTTCTTGACTGAAGAGGCTCTGAAAGGTCAATAATAATGATGGCATTTATTAAGCATTACTATGTGCAAGGCACTGTTCTAAATGCTGGGAAGGTTACAAGGTGATCAGGTTGTCCCACAGGAGGCTCACAGTCTAATCCCCATTTTACAGATGAGGTAACTGAGGCCCAGAGAAGTTAAGTGACTTGCCCAAAGTCACACAGCTGACAATTGGCGGAGCTGGAATTTGAACCCATGACCTCTGACTCCAAAGCCTGTGCTCTTTCCACTGAGCCACACTGCTTCTCAAGGCAGTTTTGGGACTGTCCTCAGTTAATCTATAGCACTGATTGAATACTTACTGAGTATGGGGAAACCACAAAACCAGTGGGGAAACCACAAAAATATCATATTCACCCTCAAAGAGTTTACAATTTAATAAATTCAATCAATCGTATTTATCGAGCACTTACTGTGTGCAGAGCACTGTACTAAGCACTTGGGAAGTACAAATTGGCAACATATAGAGACGGTCCCTACCCAACAGTGGGCTCACAGTCTAGAAGGGGGAGACAGAGAACAAAACAAAACATATTTAAAAAATAAAATAAATAGAATAGATATGTACAAGTAAAATTAATAGAGTAATCAATCGTATTTATTGAGCGCTTACTATGTGCAGAGCACTGTACTAAGCGCTTGGGAAGTACAAATTGGCAACATATAGAGACAGTCCCTACCCAACAGTGGGTTCACAGTCTAAAAGAGTGATAGAGTAATAAATACGTACAAACATATATACATATACACAGGTGCTGTGGGGAAGGGAAGGAGGTAAGATGGGAGGGATGGGGGGGGAGGGGGAGAGTAAGGAGGGGCTCAGTCTGGGAAGGCCTCCTGGAGGAGGTGAGCTCTCAGTGGGGCCTTGAAGGGAGGAAGAGAGCTAGCTTGGCGGATGTGGGGAGGGAGGGCATTCCAGGCCAGGGGGAGGACGTGGGCCGGGGGGTCGACGGTGGGACAGGCGAGAACGAAGCACAGTGAGGAGATTAGCGGCAGAGGAGCGGAGGGTGCCAGCTGGGCTGGAGAAGGAGAGAAGGGAGGTGAGGTAGGAGGGGGCGAGGTGATGGACAGCCTGGAAGCCGAGGGTGAGGAGTTTCTGCCTGATGCGTAGGTTGATTGGTAGCCACTGGAGATTTTTAAGGAGGGGAGTAACATGCCCAGAGTCCCCAAATCCTCTCCAGATCCCTTCAAGTCCTTGTTAAGAATAATGGTATTTAAGCACTCACTATATGCCAAGAACTTTACTAAACAATGCAGTTGATACAAGATGATCAGATCAGACACAGTTCATCAGGCTCAGAGTCTAACTAGGAGGGAGAACAGATGTTTAGTCCCCACTTTAAGGATGAGAAAACTGAGGAATAGAAAAGTTAAGAGACTTGCCCGAAGGAGATGCCAGGCTGGAGATGTAGATTTGGGAATCACCTGCATAGAGGTGGTATGGAGCATTACCTTCTGTTATATCTTTATTCTTCCATCTCTTCCCAGCATTCATAAATATTTTCATGCATGTCCACCCCATTAGACTGTAAGCTCCCAGAGTGCAATAATCATGTCTCTTGCTCCTGTTGTTCTCTCCCAAAGGGCCTAGTATGGGCTGCACACTGAGTAGCCACCATAAATGAAAGTGACGGTGGTCAAATTCAACCCATGCGGTATCCCAAAAGGTCGGAATTCCTCCTGTATAAAAGCAACCATGATAATGCAGATCAACATTTCTGAAGTGGGGAGCCCTTTCCAGATACTTGGAACAATCCATAAATCAAACTCAATAGTTGATTCCTGCTCTTTTTAGCCTCATGTTCCTCACCCACAATTAAAATAACTTGGTAGCATGGAGGACAATGAATAGATGTGATTCAACTGAAAATCTGATGAAGGCAGAAGCTTATCTGCTCCTTTGTCCACTCCCACTTCACCTCAGTATTGATAGGATGGGTTACACTAAAACCCTAGGTGGTTTAATTTGGGGCCAAATTAAGTTGAACAAGTGAGAAAACCCAGCATTTTATTCAAGCTCTCCATTCAAATGGGGTTTCTGGGTCTAGAAGAAATCAGCATTTTGATTGTTTCGGTCACTTTTTCCTCCAGAGGATAAGTCTGCGTGATTATTCAGTGCTTCCCTCCGCGTAAGGCTGGGTTCAGCATCAAGGCTAATTGGCAAGAAGATGGAATGTGGTGGTGGCCGATGCCCTCTCCTGGGTTCTTTCAAGAGTAACTGCTGCGCCACACTTCAGAAAATGCTCAAAAAATTGGGTTCTTGGGGTGAGGGATTGTTCATAGTGCTGGCTTTTTTCTTATGTTTTGTTTTTCCCCCTCCCTACTACACGATCAAGGCACTCTCTATGAATTTAAAATTGCACATTTCCCTGCCTGCAAAAAATATGTCCCTTCATCCCCCATGATGGTTGAAACAAATTGTAAGTCTTTGTAAAGGTCAAGTGAGGAGTTTCACTTGCTGGTCCTTGTCCTTTTGCATAGATAAGTGACCCTCGTATAATTTTACTTTTGGTGTCCAGTTCAGCGCAGGACTATGAGGGGGCACCCAGTTTAGGTCAATAATGCAGTTTGGTCTGAACTGAGAATAGTCATATATAATAATAATCATAGCATTTATTAAGCACTTACTATGTGCAAAACACTGTTCTATGCACTGGAGAGGTACAAGGTGATCAGTTTGTCCCACGGGGGGCTCACAGTCTTAATCCCCATTTTACAGATGAGGGAACTGAGGCACAGAGAAGTGAGGTGACTTGCCCAAAGTCACACAGCTGACAATTGGTGGAGCTGGGATTTGAACCCATGACCTCTGACTCCAAAGCCCGTGCTCCTTCCACTGAGCCATGCTGCTTGCATATAACCTCATGGACCAGCTTGTAGGAATTAGGGAAAAGAGATTTAGAGAGGAAACCCGGAGCCCTTCCTTTTTTGTTTTTTAAATTGTATTTGCTAAGCACTTGCTATGTGCCAAGCATTGTACTAACTGCTGGGGTAGGAACACGATAACAGGGTTGGACCAGGTCCCTGTCCCACAAAGTGCTCACAGTCAGTCTACATTTTGCAGATGAGGTAAATGAAGCACAGAGAAGTTTAGTGACTTGCCTAAAGTCACACAGCAAACAAGTGGGGGGAAGCAGAATTAGAACCCAGGTCCTCTGACTCCCAAGCCCATCCTCTTTCCATCAGGCCTCATTGCCTCTATTTTTGAGGTGACTTCCCATTGAAAAGTGGCAAGAAGCCGAGAGTGTCAGTTTACAGAGCGGCTGTTGGGAGGTCTGGGGCTCAGTCTGGGAGCCAGGGATTGTTTAAAGAAGCAGATTTGCTGCACCCACCTGGAGTTTTGTTCCTTAAATCAGGACCTCTTCTGATATAGCCCTGGGGGTTGAGCCTGGCTGATCTGCCCAAGGTCACCAATGGGTCATGCCAGCTCTGGGCTTCATCACCAGGGGAAGCATGGCCTAGTGGAATGAGCACCAGATTGGGTGTGAGGGAATCTCGGGTTCTAATCCCAACTCTGCCACTTGCCTGCTGTGTGACTTTAGGCAAGTCACTTAACATCTCTGTGCCTCAGCTTTGTCACCTGTATAATGGGGATTAAATGTCTATTTTCCTTCCCTCTTAGACTCATAGAATTCAATGTGAAACAGGGGCTATGCCCAATCTGAATATCTTGAATCTACCTCAATGCTTGACACAAAGTGCTTAACCATCATTATTCTAAAGGAAGGCACAAAGGAGAACTGGAGGGAAGGAGAGAAGTGGGACGGCACCAGCCTTTGTCAGGACCCCTTTCAGTCCCAGTCAGGGTTTCCTCAGCATAGCTCAGTCTGAGAGACAGTTTGAGGGGCCAATGCTTAGGCTATCACCAATTCTGCTGAACATCACCTCCCTCAAGAACAAGAACGTGAGATTCAAGAAACCCTATGGACCATCTACCAACTCTATTGTTCTCTACCAAGTGCTTAGAGCAATGCTCTGCACACTAAGTGCTCAATAAATACCACTTTTCTCCCTGTTTCTCCCACCCCTCTCGGCACCTCTCTCTCATTCTCCCCCACCTCCATCTCCCTTCTCTGTGTCTTCTCTCAACTGGCTTTCTGCATATCTACCTGTATCCATGAGCACCAGAAAATTACCAGTGGAATCAACTTGTACTTCCCAAGTGCTTAGTACAGTGCTCTGCACACAGTAAGCGCTCAATAAATATGATTGAATGAATGAATGAATTTGCCATTTGGAAGTGTTTCTCTTTTGTTAGACTGCATGATACTACACTCCATGATAGTACAGTGTTGCCTCCCACAAGGGGAGAGATTCTAAGGGGCAAAATTACTTTGAAGGAAACACAAAGAGAGGAGAGGACTTCTTAAATTGAATCTCTATACATTGCTTCCAATTTAAGTTATTTAGCTGCTCAGTAATGTAATATATTCCAAAGATCATCCAAAGGGTCATTTCAAAGGAATAATAATATTGATTTTGTACTAATGATCTTGGCCTCCCACATGACCATAACTATTTTATTACAAAAGAGTTCACTTAGTGTTCCAGAAAGCTAAAAAGTCAGCCATGGGAGACATCCTGAAATAGACATTTCCTTGTATTTAAATAGATTTTCTAAATTTAATTACACCCCAAATGTGCTTTCCAATTGGTTGGTTACTTTGGAAAAGGATAGGGTACTACAAGATACGGTTAATACCAGTATTAATTTGACAAATGTTCCAAATCTTTAAAATTAAAAAGTAGAAATTCAGTTCCATATGTTTTTGCCATCAGTAGCATTTGCTCTCGTTTACTTTCCCACTCTTCCATCCCATGTCAACACATCATTTATCTTCATCTCCAGAATTTAGGGCCCTAGAGGATCCTGGGAGCATTTTTTGAACTACTTGCCTGAAATGCCTCCTGTTCCCTTGGGAAAGCTGCAGGAGGCAACAATCCTCAGTAGAATAGATAGAGAACATGCTGTTTTGTTACTCCTAAGCCCCCAATGTCATCGAGTCATTCTAAACAATGGATGACATCTTTATAGGCTACAGTATAAATAAAAACTTTCTTATAAATGAAGGGAAAAAAGAAGGTATTAAAATACATATTGCAGATTAAGTATCAAAAGGAGTTCATAGAGCAGAATCATTTTTCTTTGCTGGAAAAAGTATTGTAAATCTTTTGATTCCTATCAATACTTTTGGGAGGCCACCTGGCCTAGTGGAAAGAGCACAGGACTGGGAGTCAGGAGAGGTGGGTTTAGTCCCAACTCTGCCACTGATCTGCTGTTTGACCTTGGACAAGACACTTAATGTCTCTGAACTTCAATTTCCTCATCTGTAAAATCAGTCATATTTATTGAGCGCTTCCTGTTTGCAGAACACTGTACTAAGCCCTTGGGAGTATAGAGTATAACCTAGTGGTTAGACTATTCCTTGCCCACAAGAATTTTACAACCTATATGATTAAAATGGGGGTTAAATACAGGTTCTCTCTCCTCCTTGGACTCTGAGTCACACATGGGACAGACTGTGTCCAACCTGATTATCTCGTACCTTCCTCTAAGCTCAGTATGGTGCTTGGCACATAGTCCAAGCTAAACAATACCGTGCTTACTTCTAAACTCGCTGGGTCCCAGTTTCCTCATCTGTAAAATGAGAATGAGGTAGATTGAGGTAGAGGCAGCGAACAGGAGGAAGACTGTGTCTGATCTCTTAATCTAGTATTTACCCCCAAATTTAACAAGTAGGGACAAATTAAATGCCAATTGTGGACAGAGAACCTACCAACTCGATGGTATGTACTTTCCCAAGCACTTAATACAGTGTTCTGCACATGGTAAGTAGTCAGTAAAAGCCATTGATTGATTAGTATAAAAATACTCCCAACTCTAGCCCTTGTTCTTTTATTCTCTTTGACAGACAGGTCTAGATCTAACTGCCCTAATGTACCCTCCCAACATATAGCTCATGTGCCTATCCAGAAGCCTGGGATCCTGATTGGTGCTGGGTTCCTCAGTGGCACTTAGAAAGCATGAGATAAATAGAGCTTACAAATTGGTAATGGGCTTGCTAAAACAAACTGTCCAATTTCCATCAGATCAGGCATCAGTGAACAAAAAGCAGTTAGCAATGTTACCCGAGAAGAGACTACGCTCTCTCAATAATTCCCAAGTCTCTGTCCTGGAAGGAGGGTCACTCAATGATGGTCCTCAATGTTCTGGATAAGGACAGGCCAGACTGAGTTGTAAATGAATACTGAGAAACCCCGGTAAGAAAGAGGAGACATGGGAGGAGTGGGGAGAAGAGGGTTTGGAAAATGAAGTTCCTCTACTTCCATCCATTATGCTGCACTACCTGTTCCCAGTCAATTGATCAATGATAAGTCCTGACTGCACGGGACTGGCAGTCAGTTCTAATCCCAGCTTTGCTACTTGCCTGCTGTGAGACCTTGGGAAGTCACTTATTTGCTCAGCGGTATTTATTGAGTGCTTACTGCGTGCAGAGCACTGTACTAAACACTAGGGTGAGTACACTACAGAGTTGGTAGACATGTTCCCTGCCCACAGTGAGCTTACAGTCCAGATAGGGAGACAGATATTAATACAAATGAATAATTTATCTGTGTCCCAGTTAGTTTCCTCATTTGTAAAATGGGGATTAAATACCTGTGTTCTTTCTCCTTTTAGACCATGAACTCTGTATGAGACAAAGACTGTGGCCGATCTGATTCTTAATTCTACCCCAGCACAATACTTAGAACAAAGTAAATGCTTAGTGAATACCACAATTATTACTATTATTTTTAAGGGGCATGGCCACCCCAATGGCTACTTGGGATATACCATTCTCTCTATCAGAGGTCTCACACAGCAGTGTTCATCCATCTTGGTCTAATGATTTTTCTTGTGTGTTTGGCTCAAAGTGATTTTTTTCCCATATGCTACAGTACCCTCTTTTTCTCATGGACAGGTGACTCACTTTAGCCTTGTTTGATCACCCGAAAATCATTGGTGATCCTGACTCTCTTATCCAGAGAGAGTAGTGTGGTGATGTGTAAATCAAGGGCTTTCTGGAGCAACAAGATACTGACTTGGTTCAGTCAAATCAATCCATAGTATTTGTTGAGCAGTTATTGTGTGCAGAGTATTGTACTCAGCGCTTGGAAAAGGACAATAAAATCCCTGCCCACTAGGAGTTTATAGTTCAACTGGTGTGGCAGAAAAAAAAAAATCCTTGACCAAGGTTACCCAACAATTTCAACAATTATTATTAAGTTCACTATGCCATGGAGACAAGAAGGATCATTTAAGGACTGTACTGTCCAAAGAGGCTGTAATAGAAAAAGGCCAAATGGGAGACAGGATGCATCCACAAAAGGTCATGAAAGGTTTAAAATAGCACTTGACATTTTCCAGTTTAGTGCACTGACTGTTAATACACACTAGGAATTCATAAACATGGAGAAACAATTTAGATCTCTAGCTGCACAAAGGACAGGGGAAGGAAGTGCAAAGGCTGATATTGCAGTGCTGAGAATAGTAGTCATTTGAGCAAATTCCAGCTGGAATCCCATATCCCTCAGTTCTTGCATCATAACTAGGGAGTAAATTACCTGGACTCCATAAATAAGGAAATGACAGCACCTGATTGAGCAGAAAGGTTTGTGAGTTTGTACTGACTGAAGACAACCCCAAGAAAAGTCACACCTTATAGCCAATAGATAAATAAGAGATTAAGTACTGCATTTTTAAATGTTGTTAAGTGCTTACTATGAGCCAGACACTGTACCAACTGCTGGGGTAGATTTGAGATAATCAGGTTCCACAGTCTTAATCCCCATTTTACAGGTGAGGTAACAGATGCAGACAAGTGGTGGAGCCATGATTAGAACCCAGGTCCTCTGACTCCCAGGACCCATTCTCTATCCACGGGACCCCGCTGCTTCTCGATCATATTGCAGATGTCCTGGAGTCTCAAGAATTGATACCTCCTGAGTTCTTGAGTCCAAGGTTCCACAAGGCTCCATGTCCTTGGCAGCCCAAAGCTAAACCAGAACTGGCATCCCGGGAGCTTTGAGGACTTATACTGGCCTCATGGGCACCCTCAAGCATGCTCCTGCTGGGTAGGGGAAGCAGAAGCCAAACACAACTTTGACCTCCCAAAGTGTTAAACCAGTTTTCTTAAAGTGGCAGGAAGCAGCATGGTCTTGATGGAAGAGTGCATGGCTGGAAGTCAGGAGATTGGTCTCTAATTCCAGCCTTGCCACTTGTTTGTTGTGTGAGCATGGGCAACAGTACTTAATACCTAATAGAAGTATTTTGAAGGTTTGATGGGCTGAGGTCTGACAGATTTAAATGACAGGTTACAGGCTGGAGAACAGGTGTTTGGAGGCAGATGAGAGTAGGATGGCCTCCAGTAAGAGGGAGAGCTTGGAAGAAGCCAATAGTATGAGCTGGGGAGTAGCAAGTGAAGAAAGTGGACAGGTAAAGGAAAGTTGGCAGTAGAGAAGAAAATTACTACTATTGCAATTCTTTTTGACTACAGGGAAGTAGTTGTCTACTGCCTTCCATGGAATTCTTTGCAAGATCAGCATTTGAGAATTCTTGTTTCAAGAAGGAATAAGATGTGTTTTAACTCCCTCCACCCAACTTCCTATTGCTCTCTTACATACATATAATCATAGAGCTCATACATACATTGGTGTTATTGAACAACTGTTTTTATGTATTCCAAATATCAAAAGAAAAAAAAATTATGGAAAACACAATTCTAACATTACAGGTTTCTGGTGTGTTCACAATTTATACCTATTGGTTTTAAACAGCACACAAACCATCCTCTAACACAACTGAAATTCATAGTAACAATAATAATAATGGCATTTGTTAAGTGTTTACTATGTACCAAACACTGGGGTAGATACAAGGTAATCAGGTTGTCCCTCTTGGGGCTCACAGTCTCAATCCTCATTTTACAGATGAGGGAACTAAGGCACAGAGAAGTTAAGTGGCTTGCCCAAGGTCACACAGCTGACAAGTGGCAGAGCCAGGATTAGAACCCACATCCTCCGACTCCCAAATCCTCACTCTTTCCACTATGCCATGCTGCTTCTCTATATCCATGGCCACAACAGTTTCAACTACCACCTCAATATAGATAGCTCCCAAATCATCTTTGCTTATCCTGAACTCTCTCCTCTGCAATCTTGCCTTTCCTCCTGCATCCAGAACAAGGCTACATGGATGTATCAGTCAGTTCTTCAATGTCCAAAATAGTTTCACCTTCCCTCCCAAATCCTTACTTTTCCATCATACTTGACAACATCATCACCATCTCTCGAGCCTACAGCCTAAACCCTTGACTCTTCTCTCTCCTTCAAACCCCATATTTGGTCTGTTGCTAAGTCCTCTGTTCTTCCTCTAAAACATTCTCCATACTAAACAACCCACAGGTGATTTCTCAGTAGTTGCCCATTTTTAGTGCTAAATCATTAAGGGTTCAGGTATAAGATCATCCAAAAGAGACTGTTTATTGCAAGTGACTACTGAATGAATGCACCAGGACTGTGCTCATCTCACTTGACTCTACCATCTGATTCATAAAATTCCCAAAGTTGCATGGCAGCATTTAATAAGTCTGGAAAATATATTCATGGAGCAGAAATATATTAAAGAATGGGAAAAACTATGCTTAGTTTGTTAATTGAAGAATGCCATTGATCCTTGGAAAATGTACCCATAATATCTTTGACAATAATCTACACATTTGGGGGAATCCCGGTAAATTAAACGGAGTGGATAGAATTGTCATGAGTCCCCCCAGATCAAATGAACCAGGACCTTACTGGATTACGGAAGCCTCGGTGACATGTAGGAAAGTCAAACCACACCTCTGATCACCAAGGTTACTATGGAGAGATTTTTTTACTTAGTTTTACCAATGTGCAAGGGAGTGACATGCATACACACTCACTCCACTAAGGGTCCAATACCAGTCTGTGGTCCAAGGAGTCCGTTCTGCCAATACTTCTTTCTACTTCCAAGGGCTGCTGCCTTCTGCTGCTTTCAAGTACTTGCTCTCTAACTGCTTCAATGCTGGTTTGCTTCTCTGGGCTGCCTCCAGATGCCCTAGTGAGATTCAAAACGAGTGCCTTTCATCTGCCTTAGGCATCACAGCTGGGGCTCTACTTGCAATCATTGATTGATCCAGGCCTGTTACCGGGTAGAACTGGGAGAGAGGGCCACTCCTCCCTCCATTCTCCACCCCCACAGGACAGCAATCACCTGTCCCAGGTACAGCCCATCAGTGCTTTTGCAAGTCTCTTCCTTGTTGTTCACAGGATCAACAAACAGTCACTATTAAGGCAGCTTGTTGTGGGCTCACCACAAGAATCCCCATCCATTTGTTTCACACACAAGCTCTTAGAGAGACCACTAACAATTCCATGATTTTCTAACGACCTACTCTCAAGGAAAACTTGAAAAGGTCTCATCAGCTAGAGAATTCCATTAGCTGCAGCAGGTTTATTGTACTCTAGATCTTTCCAAGTTATTTCATTTTATGCTTCCATCAATTTGTACCTTTGATAATATTCCTATTTGCCTTCAGAAATAACTTCTGAATTAGACATCACCTCATTTTGTCTTGAATATTTAGCAAATATATTTAAACAAGAAGTAACAGCAATTCTCAATGATATTTGTTTGTGGTTTTTGTTAAGCGCTTACTATGTAGCAGGCATCATACTAAGAGTTGGGGGTAGAATCAAGCTATTCAGATTGGACACCATCCAAGTCCCATATGGGGCTCACAGCCTTAATCCCCATTTCACAGATGAGGTAACAGAGGCATAGTGAAGTTAAGTGACTTGCCCAAGATCACACAGCAAACAAGTGATAGAGCAGGAATTAGAACCCAAATCACCTCACTCCCAGGCCTATACTCTTTTCACTATGCCATGCTGGTGGGAAGTTCAATCAATCAGTAGTATTCATCGATCACTTACTGTGTGCAGAACACTGAACTAAGTGCTCAGAGAGTACAACTCCCCAAGGAAATGGAATTTTACTTTCTGGAAATCTGTGTGATTGGTGCTCTGGAAAATGGGAAAGACCTTATGTAATGATGATAATAATGATGTGTGGTATTTAAGTGCTTACTATGTGCCAGGCACTGTACTAAATGCTGGGGTGGATACAAGGTAATCAGGTGGGATACAGTCCATGTCCCACATAGGTCTCACAGTTTTAATCCTCATAATAATGGCATTTGTTAAGTGCTTACTATGTGTGAAGCACTGTTCTAAGCGCTGGTCATTTTACAGGTGAGGGAATTGAGGCACAGAGAAGTTAAGTGATTTGCCCAAGGTCACACAACAGACTAGTGGAGAAGCCAGGACTAGAGCCCAGGTCCTTCTAGACTCCCAGGCTCCGGGCTCTATCCACTTGGCCAGGCTCCAGCTTCAAATCTCTTGCAGAATGATGAGCTTGGAATGTTCCAAGAAAAGCAGAAGAAGATGTGTATATAGGAAGAGTTCAGCTCCTTTCCTTCATTCCCTTCATTATGCGGGCATGATAAGAAAGGAGGAAATACTTTCTATTGTTAAAAACAGCCCTTTTTCTTCCCCAACTTTTCATGTTTCTCTGATAAAGAATGACTCTCTAATATATGAAAATCTATTTGCCCTTCCTGTGCTCTTCCACAATTTAGATAATTATCTCACTAAAGAATCTGAATTACAGCTTTCAGAGTTCCCCATTCAATCAGAGTAATTTGTCTTCTGGCAAAGAATTTCAAGCAAAAGTACTGTCACTTATTGGTACATAATCATAATGAATGATATCAATTACTCTGTGGCGAGGGTTTTCTCTTTCACAAGTGTAAAGAGGTTGATAAAAATATCAAGTTGTCCTATACATAGGCTGTGAGCCCTGTGTGGAACAGGGATTGCATCCAACTTGATGATTTTGTATTAACCCAAGTGTTTAGTACAAATCTTGGCACTCAAAGCCTTACCATAGGCTTTAAAGCACTCAATCATCTTGCCCCCTCCGACCTCATTGGCTACTCTCCTACCACGACCTAGCCTGCATACCTTGCTCCTCTGATGCAAAACATTCTCAATGTACCTCAATCTCATCTATCTCTCTGTCAACGTCTTGCCTACTTCCAGCCTCTGCACTGTTTATTTGTATTGATGTCGGTGTCCCCCACTCTAGACTGTAGGGTCCTTGTAAGCAGGATTGTCACTGTTCATTGTTGTATTGTACTTTCCCAAGTGCTTAGTACAGTGCTCTACACACAGTAAGCCCTTAATAAATATGATTGAATGAATGGAACGCCCTCCCTCTTTATATGCATCAGACAATTACTCTCCTCCATTTCAAAGCCTTATTAAAGGCATATTTCCTCTAAGAGGCCTTTTCTAAGCCCTTTTCTTTTTCATCTGCTCCCTTCATTCATCCCCCCCCCACCAAACTCCACAGAATTTATGTCCATATCCATAATTTAATATCTGTCTCCTGCTCAAGACTGTAAGCTCAATTTGGGCAGGGAATGTGTCTGTGAATGTGCCTGTATCATACTCTACTCTCCCAAGCACTTAGTATAGTGCTCTGCACGTAGTAAGTGCTCAATAAAGATGACTGACTGACATAGTAACTACATAATAAATACCATCATTATTATATGATGTACATTATGGATTGACTGGGATAATTCACATTTAATAATAATAATAATAATGGCACGTATTAAGTGCTTACTATTTGCAAAGCACTGTTCTAAGTGCTGACATTTGGTTCATGCTTACTGTCGCAAGTTCCCAGTTCATACCAACCAGGACCTTCCTGGACCGTGAGCCTCAGTGACACATCAAACCATACCTCTGATGACCAAGGTTACTGTGAAACTTTTTTCCCTTCCCTCCTTCTACAGCCCAGCCCACACACTCTGCTCCTAAGCTGCTAACCTCCTCACTGTTCCTCGTCCTAGCCTGTCCCGCCATCGACCCCTGGCCCGCGTCCTACGTCTAGCCTGGAATGCCTCCCTCCTCACATCCGCCAAACTAGCACACTTCCCCGCTTCAAAGCCCTACTGAAAGCTCATCTCCCTGGAGGAGGAGGCCTTCCCAGATTGAGCCTCCCTTTTCCTCTGCTCCTCATCCCCTCCCCATCACCCCTACTCCCTCCCTCTGCTCTACCCCCCTCCCCACAGCACTTGTGTATATATGTACATATTTATTATTCTATTTATTTTATTAATGATGTGTACATATCTATAATTCTTTTTATTTATATTGATGCTATTGATGCCTGTCTACACATTTTGTTTTGTTGTCTGTCTCCCCGCTTCTAGACTGTAAGCCTGTTGTTGGGCAGGGATTGTCTTTATTTGTTGCCCAATTTTACTTTCCAAGCATTGAGTACAGTGCTCTGAACACAGTAAGTGCTCAATGAATATAATTGAATGAATTAATACACTCACTCACTCCACCACCCAAAGGTCCAGTACCAGTCTGTGGTCATAGGAGCCTTTTCTGCCAATGCTTCTTCTTTCTGCTTCCAAGTGCTGCTCTCCTGCTGCTTGTGCTACTCTCAGCATGTTTTCTCCAGTTGCCCCCTAAGTGTGCTCTTTGTGTTCCTCAAAGCAACAGCGTTTTAGCTGGCTTAGGTGTGGTAACTGTGGCTCTACATAGCAGTCATTGATTGGTCCAGGCTTGTTACTGGGTAGAACAGGGAGAGAAAGTCATGCCTCCCTCCATGCTCTGTCCCCCACAGGCCTACAATCACCTGTCTCAGGTAGAGCCCATCAGTGGCTTGACAAAAATCTCTTCTTTGTTGTTGTTAGCTGGCGGGATCACAAACAGTCATTAAGAAGGTAGCTTATTGTGGGCTCACCACACTTACTTGGTTGTAGATCCTATTGAGCATACAATAGGTGGAAAGATCCTATTAGTTTCAAAAGAACATCCATTTTAGGTGAATCAAGGAGGAAATAGTAACTTGATACCTAACACTGACTATTGTCAAATCCTTCTCTTTCCTATGTCTACTGTGACACCTGTTCACATGTTTTGTTTTGTTTTCTGTCTCCCCCTTCTAGACTGTGAGCCCGTTGTTGGGTAGGGACCATCTCTATATGTTGCCAACTTGTACTTCCCAAGCACTTAGTACAGTGCTGTGCACACAGTAAGTGCTCAATAAATACGATTGAATGAATGAATAGAACTAATGGATGAAGAATGTTAAATATGCAGTCAGGCGAAGGGCGAAGGACCTTGAATTAAGACTTAAAAATGCATATGCAACTTCTCTAAGTATCTAGAAGAGAATGGTTTTCCAGAGGTCAAGAAAAGAGATAGCAGTATTAAAAAGCACTCATTATTTGAAAGTGCATTGTCACATATTAGAACATATTAGAAGGCAGTATGGATGTCATGCCCTAATAAAGGTTAGACATAGATCTCTCAAAATCCATTTAGATATTCAACTATAGTGATGAGAAAATTTCAATCACAATGGCAGAAGCCAATCAGTGAACCAGTAAAAGAACTCTTTTCCCTGTCATGTGAAGTGAATTACTTTTATTTCAACCAGAAGACTACATGCTTAAAATAGCTCTAACCAATTCATAGTTCAGTGCAAATGTGGAGTTTACCTATAGGTCACTTATTTTTATTCCAGTAGTATTACTTGCTTGAAGACCTGTCTACCAGAAAGCCACCTTACTATTTCTGATCTTGTTTAGAAGGAGATTATGCATTGGATCCAAATCTATACACTGGAGTTCTCTACCCTTTTAGAAAAAATGTCTGTACTGCCCAGTTTGGATGTTTAGTCAGAAAATGTGTTTCTTGTGGTGCCAACTTTACAGAACTGTTTGCACATTTCTCACTTAGTATACATTAATCTAAGTGCTGTTCTCCTTTGGGCCTTTATAAAGCACTAAATTTTTAAAAAATGAGACCTTACTGCTGGCAAGGGAAAATTTTTACCCGAGTGAGTTCACTTTGGGCCACACATTCCCATTTGCATTCAACTCAATGTCCTCAAGCAATTCCAAATATAGAGCTGATTCACTAGAGGTACCAGTGATTTCATAGAAGGATGATACCAGGAGGAGAACTGGTTCACATTAACATGGAATTTTCTGAACATTCTTTCAAAATTATCTGATGACTCAAACGTATATTGACCAAGCAAAATATCTGTCAGGAGGGAATGAACTTTAAAGCCTGCATATTCCCTGTGGTGTTAATACATCAGTCGATCATATTTACTGAGCACTTCCTATGTGCAGGGTACTGTACCAAGCATTTGAAATAGTTCAAAATATAGGTGGTAGACATGTCCCCTGCCCACAGTGATCTTATTGTCTACAAGGGGAGATAGACATTGATATAAAACAAATAAACTATGGATATGTACATAAGTGCTATGGGGCTGAGAGAATAAATAAAGGAAGGAAATCCAAGCGGAACAGAGCGAGAGGAGAGGAAATGAGGGTTTAGTCGAGGAAGGCCTTTTGGATGAGATGAGCTTTTAATAAGGCTTTGAAGGTGGAGAGAGTAATCGTCTGTCAGATACAAAAATCGGGGGCGGGGTGGGGGGGAGGGCGTTCCAGACCAGAGGCTAGATGTGGAGGAGGGGTCAGAGGCCACATTGATGAGATTGTGGTACAGTGAGAAGATTTGCAGTTAGAGGAGAAAAGTGTGCTGGGTTGTAGTAAGAAATCAGTGAGGTAAAGTAAGAGGGGGGCAAGGTGATTGAGTGCTTTAAAGCCAATTGGAAGGAGTTACAGTTTGATGCAAATGTTTTACAGTTTGATGCAAATGTGCATGGGCAACCACTGGAGGTTCTTGAGGAGTGGGGAAACATGGACTGAATGATTTTGTAGAACAAATTATCCAGGCAGCAGATTGAAGTATGGGCTGAAATGGAGAAAGACAGGAGGCAGGGAGGCCAGCAAGGAGGCTAATGCAGTTATCAAGGCCAGATAGGATAAGTGTTTGGATTAATGTGGTAGCAGTTTGGATGGAGAGGAAAAGGTGAATTTTAGCGATGCTGTGGAAGTTGAATCAACATTAAATGTTTCAAATATTTTTTGGCCAAGATTTCAAAAGTCTTTCTTGCCAGCATTAGTCAGATTCTCCCCTTTATTTCAAACTATATGCAAGAGTGCATATTCCTGGGCATGGGGCAAATAAAATGCTTCCTCTGGTTCCCTCCTGAAATCTCTCCTGGTGGCGTACCCACAGCTTGAAGAAACTGCAATCTTTCTTAGGGCCACATAGTAAGTGCTTAACAAATATCACAATTATGACGATGATTTACTAGCTTTCCTATTCCATTAGGCACATAAACGTGTCAGTGGAAAGAGCACAGGCTTTGGAGTCAGAGGTCATGGGTTCAAATTCTGCCTCCGCCTTGTCAGCTGTGTGACTTTGGGCAAGTCACTTAACTTCTCTGGGCTTCAGTTACCTCATCTGTAAAATGGGGATTAATACTGTGAGCCCCCCGTGGGACAACCTGATCACCTTGTAACCTCCCCAGTGCTTAGAACAGTGCTTTGCACATAGTAACTGCTTAATAAATGCCATCATTATTATCATCATAAAGGAAACTGTCATGGAGGATGTCATGCACATCATAATGTTTTGGGAGATTCAGTTCCAATAACGTTTATCTCTTCCATGTTCCCTCAACCTAGTCACAGAGACAATTGCCACCTCTCTTAAACTAAACTGACTCAGTAGGAGGCAATAAAGGAGGAGGGGGGAACATGTTTTGACTCCCTCCTTACTGTGATATTTGCTAAACTCTTCCTATACGCCAAGCACTATACTAAGTGCTGAGTTAGGTACAAACTAATCAGGTTGGACACAGACCATGTCCCACAAGGGGCTTACAGTTTTAATCCCCATTTTATAGATGAGGTAATTGAGGCACAGAGAAGTTAAGGGACTTGCCCAAGGTCACAAAGCAGACAATGGCAGAGTGGGAATTAGAACACAGGTCCTTTGATTTCTAGGCCCATGCTCTTTCCACTAGGCCATTCTGCTTTTTAATCCTTATTCCATATTAACCTATCTGAGGGGGCATGACGATAGGTTGTTGGGGGAGAGGGAAGGAGCATTCCCAAGGTTCCCAAGTCAGCACTCAGTGACTTGAGGCCCTACTTACCATATCCTACCCCTCAGACCAATTCCCAGTATTCTTTAATCATAGCTGCTTCTCAGGGTTTCTGATTATTGGGACAAAAGGGCGACTGTCCCTAGACCATCACCCTCAGGTAACCTTTTGGCCTTCAGAGAGTCTCTAATCATCGTTCTATCAGCACTCCTTTCCACAAACATCCAAATTTTCACTTCAGCCACTCGGCAGTGTTGGAACAAGCATGGCCTAAAAATCAGTTATTTCATTTTGACTAGAGGAACCGTAAAAGTGAGAAATAGAAGTATCGTTATCACTTCAGGAAATTCTTTTAATCTGTAAGGTAATTTCAGAATCACTGACACCACCTAACAGCACTTATTGAGCACCTACTGTATGCACCACACTGTACTAAGTGCACTGGAATGAATAATAGGAGTACAAGACATGCTCCTGCCCTCAAGAAGCTTACAATCTAACAATTTTCACTTGGGTATTTAATATATGAGTGAGCATATTGAATGAAACAGTTCTTCTAGACTGTGAGCCCACTGTTGGGTAGGGACCGTCTCTATATGTTGCCAACTTGTACTTCCCAAGTGCTTAGTACAGTGCTCTGCACACAGTAAGTGCTCAATAAATACGATTGAATGAATGAATGAATGAATGAAATAAACTTCTATTTCAACAGCCAGAAAGATCAGTTTAGAACCCAAACAATGAGGTTTCTAAAGACAGGATATTTTATGGCAATTTTAGTATCTAGCAGCATTTGGCTGGAACACGCTCATTAACTATAATATACATGTTTTATCCTCATTGCTTAAAAAGATTTCCCAAGGCAGGAAGGAAGGTCACATGTGAACACAGCTGTTGTTCTTCTGCTGACAAGGGAGTTGAATGATTACAAGAAGAACATTGCAGTAGCACACCCAAAAGGCCCAGAAGAACTTTGTCAGTTATACTTATTCAATTATAAGTATGGGAATGCTCTCTGTCCGTAAAACTGTTCTAAATCTGTGAAAACCTCTTTTCTCTGATTTCAGCCAGGAAATTTTATAATACATTCCAGTTAGTGAAGTGAAAATCAAATCCTTCACATTGCCATCAAGATCTTCTGGGGTAAGGTTAGGAACAGCTGTTTAGTAATGCTGTTGAAAAAAGGTTTTAAAATATGCATATGTGTGTATTTCATTATAAACATACTACAGAATGCCCCTCATTAACCTAACCACAAATCTTAGGAACTCTCTGCCTTAAAACTAGTTTAGAGCTAGTTTTAAAGCCATCTCCTGGTTTCCGTTCCAAAAAAATAGTTTTCTGAGTGCTTTATGACTAGTTTTCTCTCATTTCTCCTTCACCTTCAGTTTTGTGGTTTTAAATTTTCATTCACCAGCAGTTAAATGAGTAGAAATAGCCCGAAGTGAGTTCCTTATTCCTGCAGATAGATAAACTTTTAAAATGTTTAAAATTTGAAAACATCTTCTCCTGTTCATATAGCAAAATAGAGTAACAGGAGGGAAATTAGCCTTACTTACAATGGGCCATATTTGAAGATATTTTGAGTATTTGATCTGTGAAAAAAGGAGATAAGACTTGTGGGTGAAGCCTGATCATCATATTTTTAAAACAATTTCATGGCAGAGGAAAAATTTGGATACCCCTACTGGGCATGCCCTTTCCTAAAATACTAAATAACCTCTGACTTTCAATGTTTATAGTCTCAGTTTCAAAGAAGTTAGTATATAAAATTCATATTCTCTAATATCTCCCTTGTGAGAAATGCATAGACAAATGTTCTAGATTTAAGGTTTTGTTATCATTTTTATCAATGGCTTTTACTGAGTGCCTAGGTATGTAGAATCCTGTACTGGAAATAAAAGATACAGTCCCTGCCCTAAAGGAGCTTGCTGTTGGGTTCACACTCAGTTTCTCTTTGGCAGCACTTTTACTCCTGCAGCAATAACTCTGAGATAAAGCAATGAATCCATTTCCTTATTGTTGGGCAACACTGGTGGCCATGTAAACCACTTCATCTGAAATTAAAATGCTATGGTAATCTATTAAAGTGAATGAATGAACTTGTAGCAGCATGAGGAATAATTCAGGATGTTAGATTTGGGGAAACAGGAGGAAATGCATTCCATAAAATGAAATCTCCTCTCAAGATCAAAAGTTCCCACAGCCCCTTTCATTATTATATCAATAACATTAATAATACTAGTATTTGTCTAATGCTTAGTATGTGTCAAGAACCATATTAAACACTGGTGTAGATATGACATAAGCAGATTGGACAAAGTCCCAGTTCCACATGGGATTCACCATCCCATGGGTAGGAAGAACTGGTAATCATTCATTCATTCATTCATTCAATTGTATTTACTAAGTGCTTACCATGTGTAAAGCACTGTGCTGTCTTATCCTCGTCTTGTTTTTCAAAAGAGAAAATTGAGGCATAGAGAAGTTAAGTGACTTGCGCAAGGCCTCAAAGCAGGCATGCTGTGGTGCCAAGGTTAGAACTCATATCTCCTGATTACAGGACTTGTGATCTTTCCACTAGGCCACACTGTTTCTATGGCAATTGATCATTGCAGGGTAAGAACAGTCTTTGGTATTACTTGTTCTAAATCTAAAATGGCACACATCAGACTAGCACATTTTGCTGCTCTCAGAACTTCAGAAGTGTTCCACACAGCAATAACTAGCAGATTGATATGAATAAGGTGGGCATTGGCCTCAGTTATCATCTGGCCTGATCCCTGTGCAGTACTGATGCAGCACTGGAAAATTTATGCCCTGTGATTTTTATTTAAATGCCCAGCCTCCATCCACTTTGCTCCTGTTATTAGGTCCTGTGGCTCAGAAGCATTGCCTCTAGTGAACAAGGAGGGAATTGTAAAGCTCTGGAGCAAAGGAAGGGACTGGAACTGCTCTCCGTTCTGTGGATTTCATAATAATAATAATAGCATTTATTAAGTGCTTACTATGTGCAAGGCACTGTTCTAAGTGCTGGGGAAGTTACAAGGTGAACAGGTTGTCCCACAGGGCGCTCACAGTCTTAATCCCCATTTTACAGATGAGGTAACTGAGGCACAGAGAAGTTGAGTGACTTGCACAAAGTCACACAGCTGACAATTGCCAGAGCCTGGATTTGTACCCATGACCTCTGACTCCAAAGCACGTGCTCTTTCCATGACAATTTTTAATATCATTACTATGGCATTTGTTAAGTGCTTACCATGTGCCAGGCACTGTACTGAGAACTGAGTGCTTACAAGCAAATTAGGTTGGACACAGTCCCTGTCCCAAATGGTGCTTACAGTATTAATCCCCATTTTACAGATGAGGTAACTGAGGCGCAGAGAAGTAAAGTGAATTGCCCAAGGCCACACCGCAGACAAGTGGTGGAGCCAGGATTAGAACACATGAACTTTTGTCTACCAGGCCTGTGGTCTATCCACTAAGTCATGCTGCTTGCAAAGAACCTTTTCGTGTGCCCTCACCATATCACTACTATACTATACTGTACTATACTATACTATACTATACTATTACTACTATACTAGCTATATGACACACATAACATAATGTGCACCTTCTGCTTCGAGATCGGGAAAGGGATTTTCTGGTATTCTAGGATGCCACCAATGACCACTTTCATTGTGGAGTCATTTCATGGGGTTATTGGGAAAAGCATGCAATGAGGTCTCAGCGACCCTGCCAAGAGATTGGAAGTTAAAATCACCAAAAAATGAGTCTGCTTCTGAAAAGAAATCAAAAGGTGACTCTTCTGTTCATGGGGGAGTAGAAAGTGAGTCATCATTTAGGTCCAACTGCTTTCACGGTATGTTCACAGCATTAATATCTGGGTGCTATGTCTGTAGGAATTATTCTTCTTTTCTGAATGAGGAACTCAGTACAGAGAGTTTTTGTTACAGACAGTGTTTCATCTTGGGTGGATGAGGCAGGGACTGAATCAAGAAGTCCCTGAAGACTGATTTTGTGTTCAGTCACTTGTTATCCTATTTTTACAACACAGTGAACGGATCATTAGTCAGAATGATGTAAACACATTACAATGTTGATGATAATTGATACTGTACAAGCCTAGAGTGTCCTAGGTTCTACGCAGAATACAATAGAGTCCATAACCTAAAAGACTCTGACAAGACAAGATAGACCAGAAACAGATGAAAGCATACCTCCTACCCAATTAGGTTGCTTTTGAATTTCAATGGATTATTTGGTCTGGTTTGGTCCAAGGTCACATGGCATCTTGGGCGAGGGAGTTTGCACGTTTGAGGGCTAGAAGTGGGAAGAGGATGCTGGATTTTTGGCCAGGCCATTGCCTCTGCCTTCTCACTTCATGCTTTCTCCCCCTCTCCATATATTGCAATTAGTCAATCCATAGCATTTATTGAGTGCTTACGGTGTGCAGAACACTGTACTAAGGGCTGTACTAAATGCTTTGGACAGTACAATACAACAGAGTTGGTAGACATGCCATCGGTCTATAAACAACTTACTGTCTAGAGGAGCAGCCTGATCTAGCCTCTGTCTGTTGGATCTCATTCAGTGGGAGCAAAATACAACTCACAGCAACAAATTCTGAGTTTATGCTTCCCCAGAACAGACAAAGAATGTCAGATCTAAGTTCCTTTACTCTCAGTGCTCCTAAAGTTATTCCTTGGCCTTTTTTTCCTAAACCATAAACAAATACAAACTATAGCTCTGTAATGGCATAGTGGAAAAATAAGAACTCTAATAACCCCAACCATTTACTTCATCCTATATGTTGGTCACCAATCCCCTCTCCTAGTCTTTACTTTTAGGTTATAAGCCCCTCTAGGGGCAGGGTTTGGGTCTAATTCCCATCCATGTATTCTTTTCTAATGCTTAGTACAGTGCTTTGCTCACAGAAAGTGCTTGTTAAATACTACTACTGCTTCTACCTTAAAAATCCTTCAATTTCTTTTTGAAGTCTCAATTCATTCATTCATTCATTCAATCATATTTATTGAGCGCTTACTGTGTGCAGAGCACTGTACTAAGCGCTTGGGAAGTCCAAGTTGGCAACATATAGAGACGGTCCCTACCCAACAATGGGCTCACAGTCTAGAAGGGGGAGACAGAGAACACAACAAAACATATTAACAAAATAAAATAAATAGAATTTGTACAAGTAAAATAGAGTAGTAAATACATACAAACATATATATATATATATATATATATATATATATATTCATTCAATCGTATTTATTTAGCGCTTACTGTGTGCAGAGCACTGTACTAAGTGCTTGGGAAGTCCAAGTTCCTTTTCCTTTTCCAAGTCCAATTCCTTTGGAGACTATACCTATCTCTAAGTACCTATACTTTTATCAATAGAAACATTTATAACAATTTACTCTGTGTCAACAGCTATCTTTCAACAGGAAAATGGAAAATGATCACTTTTTAAGAGTTAAAAACTTTTGCTCATTAATTTACCTTTGCATTTTGTAAGGTTGAATTACTATATACCCCAAATATCGTTTCAAATAGTCTCTTTCAAAATAGTTCCCGTCAGAGTCAGGGGAAATTCAGACCTATGGTCTTTTTTAGAGGAACTGATAATTAATCTAATCTAATATCATCCTTTCCATCCTAAAGCCTGGAGTGACTTGTACTTACCATTATTCAACTCTCTTTTTATTCTTGGTTGCATTCTTGTCTAATACAAATAAAACAGTTTTCCTCCTAAGACTATTCACTATTTGGATGCCATTTCATTTTCTCTGGAAGTTAATCTTATTATGCTATTTTCTACTCTTTGGGGATGGTTCTCAAATATGTTCCAACAGAAGACCTAGATTGGACTTAAATCCTTATGGATAAGCCTTACAAGTCAGGTGTTAGTCTTATAGCTAAATATACAGAACATCTGCCTAAAAGAAGGCAATGGATAGAGTTGATGTCCCAATAACTAACAATATATGCCATCACCCATTGGAATCAACACACAGCAACTATGGCACTTGGCATGAGAAGCAACACGTAAGAGTCAGCTAGTGACGAAGACAAGCCATTCTCAGGAAAGCCCAAGGGAATAAATCAGGATATTTTTGCCACTCATGAAGTACTTTCTCAATTTAAATTTAGTACTCAGGTTGATGAAAAGGTTTACAAATTTAAACTCTGGTAATCAGCTAAATGTGTTCGCCGCAAATATGTCAGATGGAGTTATGATTCTACCTCTTATTTTTTTGAGTAAGAACGGAAAGAGCACTGACTTGAGAGTCAGAGGACATGGGTTCTAATCCTGGCTCTGCTACTTGCCTGCTGTGTGACCTTGGGCAAGTCAGACTATATGCTCATTATGGACAGGGAATGTGTCTGCTTATTGTTGTATTATACTCTCCCAAGAGCTGAGTACAGTGCTCTGCACACAGTAAGCTTTCTCTATATGTTGCCAACTTGTACTTCCCAAGCGCTTAGTACAGTGCTCTGCACACAGTAAGCACTCAATAAATACGATTGAATGAATGAATAAGTAAATATGATTGAATGAATGAATGAAGTCACCCGTGTCTCCGTTTCCTCATCTGCAAAATGGAGATTCAATACCTGTTCTCCCTCCTACTTAGACTGTGAGCTCTTTGTGGGGCCTGATTATCTTGCTTCTGCCCCAGCACTTAGTACAGTGCTTGACATATAATAATAATAATAATAATAATAATAATAATAATAATAATAATAATGGCATTTATTAAGTGCTTACTATGTGCAAAGCGTATGTGCAATGTAGTAAGTGCTTAACAAATACTATTGTTCTTATTATTATTATCATTGTCTTAGCAGTTCAACTGGCCCTGGATAACCGGTAGATAAGATAACACATCTTATCAGGGTCGCACCTGGAGAGTTTCCAGTACTCTACCAGTCTCGACTGTGGGAGGGACAGTCAAGTAGAAGCCTATCCATTCCATTCCTAGCTTGGGCAGTGGCTGGAGAGTGGATGGTAGTCTGCTACAAGTCAAAAATCCCCTGTGCTGGGCAGCAGCGGCATGGGAGAGAGTAGAGGGCAGAGACTTTACTGCGTGAAAGGAGGCAACGGTAAACCGCTTCCATATTTTTACCAAGAAAATGTTATGGATACACTACTAGAACTTTTGCAGATGGAGGTGGGGCATTCTGGGAATGATGTGCCCATGGTGTCAATATGGGTCAGAGATGACTTGACAGCATAAGACAAGATTTGTTATATTTCCAAAAATACCTTCTGTCTTTTTCATCCCAAATTCTGTTCACACATAATGTTTCTGTAGTGGCTTCAACTTGAAGTTGTAGAAGCCAGTCTAAAAATCCCTCCTCCATTCCAGACCTGATTTGGAAGATGAGAGGGGAGGAAGTTGCTACATTTGTATAAAAGGTTTTAGAGAGTTTGGGCATAAAACTCATAGAAGTTCAGAACTTTCCATCATGTCAGAATTCAGTGAAACTCAATTGATCAGTCAATGGTATTTACTAAGAACTTACTGTGTGCAGAGCCCTGTACTAAGCACTTGGGAAAGTACTACAATACAATAGAGTTGGTAAACATAATCCCTTTTCACAGGGAGCTTACAATCCAGTGGGGAAGACAGAAGAGAAAATAAATTACAGATAAGGGAAATAGTAGAGTACAAGGAAATGGACTCAAGTGCTGTGGAGTACCAATCCTGTCATCTGCCATCTGGCACTAAATGACTATTCTGAGCCATTCACTACTGGAATTATCCCACTATACTTGATTCCTCCCCACATTCAAACATTGCAATTTCATTAAATTATTGGCAGTAAAATAGGAATTTCAACCCTGCTTGTTTTTTCTATTTCCATGCCTTCCAAATTTTTTCTGATAGCAAATGAGTTATTTTTTTGGACAGATTTGTGCTGTTTTGTGTCGTGGTAGGTGCTGTTTACAGGTTGAGCCTCAGTAATCCCCTCAAAAGCTAATATTTCATGGGGGAGCATCATTGGCAGGGTGCCATACAAGCCAAAGCAATGTGCCCTATCCCTTTCCAAGAATTCCTTGTGTCTGAAGATAGTTTACTTATGGCACATGTGCAATTTTCTTCCCCACCTCATCCCACACCCCACCTTGCCCTTGCCAACCTACCATGCTTCCTTCATCATCATCATCATCAATCGTATTTATTGAGCGCTTACTATGTGCAGAGCACTGTACTAAGCACTTGGGAAGTACAAATTGGCAACATATAGAGACAGTCCCTACCCAACAGTGGGCTCACAGTCTAAAAGGGGGAGACAGAGAACAAAACCAAACATACTAACAAAATAAAATAAATAGAATAGATATGTACAAGTAAAATAAATAAATAAATAGAGTAATAAATATGTACAAACATATATACATATATACAGTTCCTTTCCTGAACTGGAAAGGAAAGTTCTTCACCTTGACAACAAGGGAAGTCAGGATACTCCCTGACCTCTGAGTCAGTGTGGGTCCTAACACCATCACCAAATGCTAGGGAGGAGGAAAGGAAGTCCTGCAAGAGAGGGATCAGGGAACTCAATAACTTCGGAATTAACCCATTCAATCATTTAGTCAATCCTATTTGCTAATGCTTACTGTGTGCAGAGCACTGTACTAAGTGCTGGCGAAAATACAATGCAGCAATAAAGAGAGACAATCCCTGCCCACAGTGAGCTCACAGTCCAGAGCTCACAATTACCCAGCCGCCTCTATCCTGCCTCCACCCAAAATGGGAGAGAAGTCAAGATGGGGTGGCAGGATTTCTGTCACCCCACCCCTCTCAGATTGATCTGTCCCCATTCTCACCCTTATCCCTACTCCAATCAAGAGACAACTCCCTAGCCACCCAAGAGTCAGAGTTGTGTGCTCTGTATGGCCTTATTGATACATTCCTTGTTTAACTCCAAGCAACTCTTTGATCTCAGAATTCTTTCCATCAAAATAGCCCTTGGGCTTTCTCCTGCCAGCACCAATAGTTTCAAACCCTTTCTGGTATAGAACATCCTATATCGAGAGACTCTCCTCCCCTACTCACTGGTTGGTAGAGTTCTATAGGGCTTTGTTTTCTGAAAGGGAAACTTGCAAAGTTACTCGGTCCTCCAGGAAATTGACATTCAACCAACTGTGCAGTTTGGAAGCTACTTTGCAATGCACTGTGCTTATCGAAGTGAAAGTTGGGAACATACCAGGTGACTAAATCATTGCAATGCTTAATATAGTGCTCTGTTCATAGTAAGCTCTCAATAAATACCATTGATCGATAGATTGTTGCAGCATTCGGCACCACAGAGAGCTACATTAATATGAAGGAGTTACAGATCTCAACATCAGATGAGATGTAATGAAAAAGGGGCATCTTTCAGGGATTGTTGGGAAAGTGAGAAACTGGGTTGTGACTTTTAGATAACATTTAATATGTTCTCTGTCAAGAGTAGACCATTGTTTAATTTACTAATGCCATTTGTCCATGTCTTTTTTACAGGTTTGGCACTACCTGTATGTTAAAATTTTTCATAAAAAGAACTGATCAAACATTGATACGTTTGCCAAATCCAACGGCTCATACTCTGTCCTCTCATACTCTCATACTCTGTCCTAATCCTCCTCGACCTCTCAGCTGCCTTTGACACTGTGGACCACCCCCTTCTCCTCAACACGTTATCTGACCTTGGCTTCACAGACTCCGTCCTCTCCTGGTTCTCCTCTTATCTCTCCGGTCGTTCTTTCTCAGTCTCTTTTGCAGGCTCCTCCTCCCCCTCCCATCCTCTTACTGTGGGAGTTCCCCAAGGTTCAGTGCTTGGTCCCCTTCTGTTCTCAATCTACACTCACTCCCTTGGTGACCTCATTCGCTCCCACGGCTTCAACTATCACCTCTACGCTGATGACACCCAGATCTACATCTCTGCCCCTGCTCTCTCCCCCTTCCTCCAGGCTCGCATCTCCTCCTGCCTTCAGGACATCTCCATCTGGATGTCCGCCCGCCACCTAAAGCTCAACATGTCGAAGACTGAGCTCCTTGTCTTCCCTCCCAAACCTTGTCCTCTCCCTGACTTTCCCATCTCTGTTGACGGCACTACCATCCTTCCCGTCTCACAAGCCCGCAACCTTGGTGTCATCCTCGACTCCGCTCTCTCATTCACCCCTCACATCCAAGCCGTCACCAAAACCTGCCGGTCTCAGCTCCGCAACATTGCCAAGATCCGCCCTTTCCTCTCCATCCAAACCGCTACCCTGCTAATTCAAGCTCTCATCCTATCCCGTCTGGACTACTGCACTAGCCTTCTCTCTGATCTCCCATCCTCGTGTCTCTCTCCACTTCAATCCATACTTCATGCTGCTGCCCGGATTATCTTTGTCCAGAAACGCTCTGGACATATCACTCCCCTCCTCAAAAACCTCCAATGGCTACCGATCAATCTGCGCATCAGGCAGAAACTCCTCACCCTGGGCTTCAAGGCTCTCCATCACCTCGCCCCCTCCTACCTCACCTCCCTTCTCTCCTTCTACTGCCCAGCCCGCACCCTCCGCTCCTCCACCACTAATCTCCTCACTGTACCTCGCTCTCGCCTGTCCCGCCATCGACCCCCGGCCCACGTCATCCCCCGGGCCTGGAATGCCCTCCCTCTGCCCATCCGCCAAGCTAGCTCTCTTCCTCCCTTCAAGGCCCTGCTGAGAGCTCACCTCCTCCAGGAGGCCTTCCCAGATTGAGCCCCTTCTTTCCTCTCCCCCTCGTCCCCCTCTCCATCCCCCCGCCTTACCGCCTTCCCCTCCCCACAGCACCTGTATATATGTATATATGGTTGTACATATTTATTACTCTGTTTATTTATTTATTTATTTATTTTA
The DNA here is from genome assembly GCF_015852505.1 of Tachyglossus aculeatus. Lineage (NCBI taxonomy): Eukaryota > Metazoa > Chordata > Mammalia > Monotremata > Tachyglossidae > Tachyglossus > Tachyglossus aculeatus. The sequence continues at coordinate 24,901,329 of NC_052077.1, read as the reverse complement.
CTTGTACATTTCTATCCTACTTATTTTATTTTGTTGGTATGTTTGGTTCTGTTCTCTGTCTCCCCCTTTTAGACTGTGAGCCCACTATCGGGTAGGGACTGTCTCTATGTGATGCCAATTTGTACTTCCCAAGCGCTTAGTACAGTGCTCTGCACATAGTAAGCGCTCAATAAATACGATTGATTGATTGATTGATTGATTGATACTGCATGTGGAGCTTATCCAGATCAAGTTTTTGAATCTGTCTTCCCTCTAGACTGTAAGATCACTGTAGGCAGGGAATGTGTCTATTATATTGTTATATTGTTCTCTCCCAAGCAATTAGTACAGTGCTCTGCACACAGTAAGTGCTCAATAAATATGATTGATTCTCCTTATTGGTGTCAGTCATGGTGGAGGCATCACTCTAATGACTGTGGTAAAGAACTTTTGTTGTTCTATATGTAAAAACAGAGTTCATTAATGCCTCTGAGCAGATTTGGAAGTCTTGAGACTTGTGATTTTCTTTGAGTAAAGCCTACCTCTCATGGCCAAGAAGAAAGAGCATGGGACTGAGAGATGGGTTCTAATCCCAGCTCTGCCACTCACTTGTTGTGTGCCCTTAGGCAGGTTACTTAACCTCTCTGTGCCTCAGTTTCCTCATCTTAAAATGGGGATAAGATACCTGCTCCACCTAACTCTTGGATCACAGATGGCACAAGGACTGCATGCAAACTGATGATATTTTATTTACCCGTGCTTAACAACTTGCAGGTTCTTAAAAAATACCCAAACTAACTACAATTTTTCATTTAGAAGACAAGCCCACTTCTTGCAATGGAGTGTCCAGCACCTATTTTGGTAAGCTTTTCCTCATCTGAGAGTCTTGTTTTGCTCAAGCTACAGTGTCGACTCCATATCTGATGAGTTCACATTCAGTAAGTGCCGTTCTCCCATTCGACATCATGTAGCATCCTGAAGCTCCTTGAAACACCTGTCTTAGCTAGAGGATGGCCATGCTCTCATCTACTTTTTTCTCCATTATAAAGTATGGCAATCACTTCTACATTAGAAGCATTGCAGTGTATGTAACATGGTATTAGTGGAATAATTCAGGGTGATATGCCCCAAACAGGCCTTCAGTAATGGTGAATTGGAGTAATTGGTAACCTCAGGGAAGTGGGTGGGTGGACAGCCACAGCCTGGACACTAACACACAAATAAAAAGATAAAGAATCCTAGTTATAAAGAGAGACTCAGAGAGTCAGAAAAACACAACTCCCTCACCCTCACCTCAAAAACTAAACAAAACAGAAACATTGGCAGCGGTACAAAGTCAAAGACAGAAGTGGAAGACTGATAAAGCACTTAGTACAGTGCCTGGTACATAGTAAGTGCTTAACAAATGCCATTAAAAAGAAAGCAGACCAATGGAAACAAGAAAAAGACAGAACGTGTCCTTCCTCCTACTTAAACTGTGAGTTCCTCCTGGGACAGGGACTGTGTCCAACTTGATTATCTACCCCAGTGCTTAGTACAGTGTTTGGCCCATAGTAAGGGCTGAACAAATACCACAATAGTCAATCATTATTATAAGCAGAAAAACAGCTATACTAATCTAGGATTATAGTCACCATAAGACAAGTACAGTATACCCTTGTCTGTAGATGGGGAATGTTATTAGTTTATTTCAGTGACTACAGAAAATGAGGCAGCAATCTTCATTTAATATTTAAGGCTTTGGCTCTTTTCCATCAATGTTGAGAAATGTATGTCTGTGTCCTTTGCCTGTAGAGAAGTAAATCCCTTTATCTCCTCTAGTGCCCAGTAGGGTTACCTTTTATCTGATTACCTAGGTTCCCAAAGATGGCAGTGACCTGGCAGGGTGGCAGACTCCCACATTACAGATGAATTAATTACTATCATTAGTGATTTAAGCGGTTTGTAGGGATTTTAGTTTTCACTCAACACTTTTAATTTTCATGGTTCAAATTTGTCTATTTCAAGGGATATGTATTTTTGGATCCATGACCTTTTGGGTGCATGATTCATGCTAATTTGATGGTTTTTTTGCCAATTACTACAGTATCACATGAACAGATCCTCCCAGAGAATCTAATTCTTTTCACACTTGTGTGCACCAAAGCCTTGAAAGAAATGAATGGATTTTCCTTCAGAGGGGCCACTGTAGCTTTTAATGTTTTACGATTTAACAAATCATGTGACAGTAAACACCACAGATGGAGATTCATTGCTGGGAATGACAATTAATAACAGGGCACAGGATTTTTGTATTTTCTCTCTCAATTTTCTCCCAAATCTCTTTCCCTCTCCTATCTCCTTTATTCCATTTTTGTGACCTCTCCACACCCCAGCACTTAGCACAGTGCATCACATAGGACGCGCTTAACAAATACCACAATGATTATTATTAGGTCTCCTAAAAGAGAGGTCCTCCCCCACCACCAGCTCAGTTCATCTGGCTCCTCTGATAGCCAGGCCCTTCCATTTCCTGATTCCAGTGATCTGTTCTCTCATTGGCACTCATCTTACCCACACTCCACTGACATTTTCCTCCCCAGCCTTCTCCAATCTTGGTACCTCACTACTGTGGGCCCCCTCCTGTAACTCACTGACCCTTTCCTTGCAAGCCCTCCCTTGCTGGCAGCCTCCTGTCTAGATCTCCATCTCCACCTCTCACTACTCTACTGATGATAAGGCTCAGTGGAAAAGAAGATAGAATTACTGATATTAAAATTAAGATGATTGAATTATGAGAAAATTTGCAGTTACTATTAATCACAATTCAGTTCAAGCATAAAATATTTCCAAATTTTTGAGAAGCCTACCTCATTCAAAATTATGTATCTTTTATGGTATTTGGCGTTTTTTAAATGTCAAGCACTGTTCTAAACACTGGGGTAGATACAAGATAATCAAGTTGGACAAAGTCCCTGTCCTACCTGGGGCTAACAGTCTCATTCCCCGTTTTACAGATAAGGTAACTGAGTCACAGAGAAGTTAAGTAACTTACCCAAGATCACACAGCGGACAAGTGATAAGGTTGGGATTAGTACCCAGTCTGACTTTTCTCAGAATTTTCCAAGCATTTAATCATTGTCATTGCTGTTCTTTTGATGCTCTCCAGCTACTGTATATATTGAACAACAATGAAGAAAAGACCCTGTAAAGAACAGGAGCAAATGCCAATCTGTTTGATGTATTTTGCTTTTATGTGTCAGCTGTTGGTTGCGGGGTAATGTGAACCTGATAAATTTTATGAATGGTTCAGGGCTGACTGACTGGTATCAAAGATCAGATTGTAGCTGAGAGCAGTTTATCTCTCTCTCTCTCTCTCTCTCTCTCTCTCTCTCTCTCTCTCTCTCTCTCTCTCTCTCTCTCTCTCTTTCCCCTTCCTATTTGACTGCCAAGGACTGGGGAGAAGAAACTACACATAAAATTCAACCATGTTTCCTTTTTTGAAAATAATGATGCTAGTAGTTAGAGTTGGAGAAGGTCCTAAACCTAAATATAGTTAAATGGTCACTCCATTATACCACATAGATAAATCACTTGGTGCTATTATAAGCCCAGGTCTGCAAAAATATCTCTGCCCTCTCCCTCTCCCCATTATCCTGTCAAAACACAACTACCCAACCGAAACGTTGAAGACCATTACGTTTTTCATTTGACTCTTCATCTTACTTTTATGGCCAAAATTTAGTGTTTAATAAAGGCCCCTAGTTATTTTTAGTGAACATCAGGCTCATTCTGTCCAGAAAAGGAATTCAGCATTTGGTACAGCTCTTTCATTATTGTTCATTTCTTTTATGTGGTATTGATGACATTTACTTTACCCAATTTAAAATATTTTGTCAGAATATAATGAATATTTGCATAGAAAAAAGAGACCAAAACCATGTATTTCAATAATATTGGGCAAATAATTATTTATCTTAATTTCAAGTGCCAAAACTGGGTAATTGTACCTTTAAATGGAATTACATTAAGTGGAATTGGAGAAGCAATGTGGCATAGTGGAATGAGCTTGGGTCTGGAAGGTAGACTGTAAGCTCATTGTGGGTAGGGAATGTGTCTTTTTTATTGTTATATTTTATTCTCTCAAGCGCTTAGTACAGTGCTTTGTACACAGTAAATGCTCAATAAATATGACTGACTGAGTAGAGGGCCTGGGTACTAATCCCAGCCCTATCACTTGTCTGCTGTGTGACCTGTGACTCAATTACCTTACCTGTAAAATGAGGAATAAGACTGTGAGCCCCATGTAAGACAGGGACTTTGTCCAACTTGATTCTCTTGTACCTACCCCAGTATTTAGGACAGTGCTTGACATATAATAAACGCTTACCAAATACCATAAAAAATACATAATTTTGAATGAGCTAGGGTTTTAAACTTAGGGTTGTTTAGTCTAGAGAAGGGAAGCCTTCCCAATAACTGAGCCTGTACAAACCACTGCTTGGGAGCATTTGGGAGAGAACAATATAACAGACATATCCCTGCCCACAAAGAACTTACAGCCAGAGGAATGTAGCAGTAAATGCACTAGGAAAGGTGTTTTTATCTGAACTGTTTGTTCCTCGGGGTCACATTCTATTTGCCAATCTAGACCCAGAGGGATAAAATCCAAGTATTTACAAAATCCACAGGGCATTGTTAAGTACTGAGTGCCTCCTGAGTGACTGGAACCAGATCTAATTCCCACCTGCCTATTCTTTCCCACTGCTTAGTACAGTGCTGTGCACACAGTAAAAACTTAATTACTATTGCTACTAAAGACTCATTTATCGAGCACTTACTGCATGCAGAGCACTTATACTAAGCACTCGGGAGAGTGCAGTATAACAATAAACAGACACATTCTCTGCCCACAGAGAGCCCACAGTCTAGAACAGGACCCCAGAAGTTCTTCCTGCACAGTCAGTTCTCAACATGTGATAGAAAGCTGGGTGGAAATTTCTAAAAACATTTAATCATTCCTGGATATTATAATCATAAATATAATTATTTCTCAAATGCATGTGATTAAGTGAAAAATCTTCCCTCAAGAAAAAAAAATCCCTTTTATCACATTAGTTCAATGATTTTTGGAGGTTCTAAAAGAAGAAAAAAGGATTCATTGTTCAACAACACTAGTTTCTAAAATCCTCATTTTTCTCTCTTATAAAAGCATTCCATTTACCGAACGTGTTTCCAAATGATGCCTAAGATAAATAGCATACAAGAAATGCTTCTCATCAAAAATCTTGTTTCCAGTGCAATTCAAATAATCCCATAAAATAGAAATATGAAATCTCCCTTGCCATGTTTTCCTTTCAGTGGCCTTCAATCAGTTAAGATTCCTGAGAAGAAATAACTTACACATTTTAATGGATGAGAAATTTGAGATAAAGACAGGCCACATGATCATTCGTAAAGCCAAGGCACGTGTCCAACAGGACAAGGCAGCCAGGAGCCCTGGGGCAGGAAATACTTGGGACATTCCTCCCTCCTCCTCCTCCCTCCCTCAAGGTTGAGGCATCTTGGTGTGATGCTTTCCCACATGGGAAAAAGGGAGGAATTAAGTTCTACATACTTCAAAGATATGTTTTCCCCAGATTTGAGATATGTAAATAGGGGCTACCCATGTGCTTGATGATATGTTCGAAAGTAGGAAAATTGAGAAAAACTGAGGTATTTTGTTAAGCTCTTACTAAGTGTTAGGCACTGTACTAAGCCCTGAAATAGACCTGAGTTAATCAGGTTGGGACACAGTCCATGTGTTCCTGAGTTCCAATCTCAGCTCCACCACTGTGGTGCTGTGTGACTTTGGGCAAGTCACTTCACTTTTCTGTGCCTCAGTTACCTCATCTGTAAAATGGGGATAAAGACTGTGAGCCCTATGTGGGACAGGGACTGTGTCCAACCTGATTAGCTTGTATCTACCCCAGCATTGAGAACCATGTCTGGCACATAGTAAGTGCTTAACAAATAACATTAAAAAAATAGGAAGAATGAGAATTTTCCAATGCATCCCCATAACCATAGATATGCCCCAAATGCCTGAACTATTGTTGCTTGAGTTTGTTTCAGGAGTAATCTAAACCCCAAGGCTTTTCTCCCCAGCTGTCCCAGTGGCCATACCTCCCAGGACTACGTTTCTGAGATGTCAATGCTTGGTCTTGTGCACTGACACTGCCTCAACAAAAATCTTAGCATTCATTTCAACTGAAATTAAATCATTTTCTTCCGAAGAGGGATAAAAATTATTACTAGAATAATAATAATAATGATGATGGCATTTATTAAGTGCTTACTGTGTGCAAAGAACTGTTCTAAGTGCTGGGGAGGTAACAAGGTGATCAGGTTGTCCCATGGGGAGCTCACAGTCTTAATACCCATTTTACAGATGAGGTGACTGAGGCACAGAGAAGTTATGTGACTTGCCCAAAATCACACAGCTGACAATTGGTGGAGCTAGGATTTGAACCCATGACCTCTGACTCCAAAGCTCGGGCTCTTTCCATTGACCCACGTTGCTTCTCTTGAAACCATTACAGCTTTATACTCTTAGGTAGTTTGTGAGCTGATGTAATTCTTTTCAGTGTGGTTTTCAGAGACTAAATATGTATTTTCACTGTACTTTGCTCCATTCCATCCATTAAACAAAATTACTTTATGAAATTGTGTCTTCTGCATTCAATTAAGTTTGGTTAACATTAATGGGTAGGGATGAATTTCATATTTCTGAAAAATCAATAATATCATGGACGTGACATTGTCAATAATTTTGACCATTATTCCAGAATTTAATATAGAAAGTGATCTTTTAAAGAATAGGAATCTCTATATTACAATTTTCCATCATCGTCACTTAACATATTTGGGGACTTACTGTGTGCAGACTAAATAATGGAAAAGTTGTATTACTGACAATCTTTGAAGTACATTTTTTCAGCTGAATTCTCTCCTGGCGCTTCCAGGGATGTAACAGTGGCCCCTTCCATCCCACCTCTTCCCGAGGGTCAAAGCGAAAATAGTTTTGCTTTTGGCTCCTTTCCATATTTGCTCCTGAAGCTGAGACAAAGAGAATCCCTGCTAGGGTATTTTTGTTTGCTTGTTTGTTATGATATATTTTAAGTGTTTACTATGTACCAGACACTGTACTAAGCCCACTGTACTAAGTAGATGCAAGTTAATCAGATAGGATACAGTCCATGCCCCACAGTCTTAATCCCCATTTTATGGATGAGGTAACTAAGGCACAGGGAGGTTAAGCGACTTGCCCAAGGTCACACAGCAGACAAGTAGTGACCACGTGGGCCTAGATTTGGGGTGACCACAAGGTCTATAATCCCTCCTTATATTGTCTTGGTTCTGCTTTGCCTGCATGAGATGTGCCTTTCCAGTACATGCTATCATTATTATGGTAATAATAGGATGATGCACATCCTAGGATGGTGACAATAGTCTCCCATTTCACGAAATGCATGTGAGGGACCTGTAGCATGAGAGCCAAATGGGAAGGGAAGCCAACTCCTTCGAGAGATAGTGACCCAGATATGGCTAACATATCTCCCCAATCATTCTGGAAGTAGATTTCAAAATCTGGATCTTGCCCACCGTTGGATTGTTAAAATACTTGAGGCCAAGAATCTTCTAACTCTTTTGCAGTCTCCCAAGTCTTAAATACAGTGCACTGTGCGCAGAAGGGTTGTGCACATAGTAAGCGCTTAATAAATGCTATTTAAAAAATCATACTCTCCATACTTGCAAATGCACATTATAGGCCCCCATTATTCATCACGTAAGGATTCTGAAACTTTTGTTTAACTTTACTTTGATTTCCATAGGTATTAAAATTTTTATGCCTCCTAAGATATTTCAAGTGTATCACTGGTGTTGCAACAGTGATCCCGAAAAGACAATATTCTCTAGTATTCTTCTGCCCAAGGTCAAGTTTGGACTCCAGGAGCTGCTATACCTGGCATTGGCAACTGGCTGTCCTAGTGGTGAGGAGAGCAGAGGGAAGGGGAAGAAAAATGCTAGTGAGCCTCACAGAATCTTTGTCACCTATGAGTAGTAGTTAAACTTTCACCCCAAATCTAGGCCCACATGGTCAGTAATAGAATAATTTTGTTTATATAATATATACATTATATATTATAAATTATTTTTTATTTATATTAATGTCTATCTCCCCTTCTAGTCTGTAAGCTCTTTATAGGCAGGGACTGTATCTGCTAATTCTGTTGTACTCTCCAAAGCACTTAGTACAGTGCTCTGCACATAGTAAACATTCAATAAATACTACTGATTGATGGATTGATTGGAACGTGTCCACTAATTCTGTTGTATTGTACTATGCAAATGCTTAATGTAGTGCTCTGTACATAGTAAGTGTCCAAAATATACTATAAATTGATTGATTATGTCCATTTCCACAAAGCTATTGTTCTAGAATGCTAAGGCCACCATGTTATTAACAATATTCCAACTCTAAGCAAACTGTCTTCTTTATTTGAGGGGAAGGGCAAAGAACCCAGCATTTTCCAACCAATCATCCTTTCTTGACCTTCATGAGCCAGGAAGATATTTCCTCATACATCATCATCTAATTAAAACTTCTTGGCTTTTGCTTTTGCCCCAGGACTGATATTTAAGTTTACAAGGGTGTTCAAGACAGAAAAAACGCTACAAACACATGTCAAGGTCACAAATCTAAGAAACAAATAAATACCAGTAAACCAATGGCCCCAATTCAGCTGTACTGGATTTGTAACCTTATGACTAGAAAGTAAAATTTCCAATCACCCTCCTTTGGTGGAGTCTCATGGGTCCTCTACCTCTTCTGGAACTAATAGCTGAAATAACAAGACATTTGGGAATATGAATTTAAATTATAAATGTAAAGATGTACTCTTGCCAGTTTCTTGGAGAATGGGTTTCTGAAAGTCAAGTGCAGAGGAAGTATAATTCTTAGGAGAGTGAGTGGCCTGGTTGTATTTTTAAAAATCCTTAAATATACTCAGAAATGGACAGGAGCCCAGGAAGTAGATTTTGAAATAGAAAATTCCTGGGAAAAAGGTTGCCAAATATATCTCAGTTTGTAAAAGGGTAAGGGAGATGTGGAAGGGGAGGCATATAGGTTCTATATAATTGCCAGCCAAGATCATACTGATCTTCTATTTTTATAACCTCAGTCAATTCAGGTCTCAAGTTGCATTATTTAGAACAATGATGCCTTCTAACTCCAACAATCAAGCGGTGGTGTTTACTGAGCGTTTACTGTGGGCAGGGCATTGTATACTATAGGGATTGGGAGAGTACAATAGAGTTGGTAGACACCAGTTCTCTCTGCCACTTAGACCCTGAGCCCCAACTGCTGCAGGCACTGTTTCTTATCTGATTATCTTGTATCTACCCCAGTGTTTAGCACAGGGAAAGTGAATAAACAAATGGAATAAATAAACAAAAAAACACCTGTGCGCTATGTTTAGCTAGAGGGACTATTGTGACCTGAGGTTGTGGGAATCAGATGGGGGATGCTTCCTGGAGAAAGTGAGTTTTTAGGAGAGCTTTGAAGGTGGGAAGGCAGATGGTTGGGCAGATTTGAGGGGAGAAGAAGCTCCAGGCATTGGGAAGGGCATAAGCAAGGGCATGAGTCAGGAAAGGTCAGGAAAGTCAAGAACAAAATACAGAAAATAGAAAAACATCATGACAGCTGGAAGCAGCTACAAACTCAAATGCAAATCTGTATTTGTGTTTGTTTCATCTACAAAGTCAGCAGCCACTGTTATTTTATGTTTTTTTCTTTGCTCTGGCTGTATGTGATTTGGTGTCTTTATTATGCTGCGAAAAGTGAACATTCTTTTAGTAATTTTTTTAAGGTTTACCTACTCTAGAATTTCAAGGGAAAGCACATTTTTAATGCAATACTTTTAAAATCCTCTGTGAATTTTTCTTTTAAAAAATTGGTAAATAGCAGCTGGGCCTCCCATGTAATGTTTGTCTTGAATTTGCTCAATCAATCATTACTCATACTAGTACTGTTGAGCCTATGAGGAAATAGGACACATAAAAAGTAGGGCTAAAGAGTGAACTCAGCTGGCCAGGAATTAATACTGGATCCGTATTCAAGTAAGTGATAGGAGAGTGAAAACACTCTCTGGTTAGACAGCTGTGAGGAGTTGTTATGCGAAAATTTCTCAGGTGTGAAATTTGCTGTGCCTGGAAAGTTATAAAGCTGCCACTTAGCACCATTTTATTTTTCTTTCTCAGCAAATGCTCATCTCAAACTCAGCCATCCTCAACCATCTGGATGGTTACTCATTCAATTTAAGGGTGATTTTAATTCAGTTGGTTTAGAAGAAAATTGTCATTTCTAATGGTATTTGTTAAGTACTTACTATGTGTCACACACTGTTCTAAATGCTAAGATAGATATGTTTATCAGGTAGGTCACATACCTGTCCTATCAATCAATCATATACATTAAACCCTTACTGTGTGCAGAGCACTGTCTTAAACATTTGGAAGAGCAACCAACTTACTTATCAGGCAAAAACTCCTCAATCTCGGCTTCAAGGCTGTCCATCACCTCACTCCCTCCCACCTCACCTCCTTTCTCTCCTTCTACAGCCCAGCCCGCACCCTCCTCTCCTCTGCCGCTAACCTCCTCACTGTGCCTCGTTCTCACCTGTCCCACTGTCAACCCCAGGCCCACGTCCTCCCCCTGGCCTGGAATGCCCTCCCTCTGCACATCCGCCAAGCTAGCTCTCTTCCTCCCTTCAAAGCTCTACTGAGAGCTCACCTCCTCCAGGAGGCCTTCCCAGACTGAGCCCCCTCCTTGCTCTCCCCCTTTACCCCCTCCCCATCCCTGCGCCTTACCTCCTTCCCCTCCCCACAGCACCTGTATATATGTTTGTACATATTCATTACTCTATTTCTTTGTTTATTTTACTTGTACATATTTATTCTATTTATTTTATTTTGTTAATATATTTTGTTGTCTATCTCCCCCTTCTAGACTGTGAGCCCGCTGTTGGGTAGGGACCGTCTCTATATGTTGCCAACTTGTACTTCCCAAGAGCTTAGTACAGTGCTCTGCACACAGTAAGCGCTCAATAAATATGATTGAATGAATGAAAAGAGCACAGTATAACAGCGTTAGACACATCACCTGCCCACAACGAGCTTACAGTCCTACATGAGGTTCACAGTCTAAATTGAAGGGAGGAGGATTTAATCTCCAATTTACAGGTGAAAATTTCCTCTCATTCCCAGGACTGTGCTCTTTCCACTAGGTCACACCGCTTCTCCTAATATGTTGATTTTTCAAATGGTTAATCATTTATCTTTGTGAGAATGTTTCCAAGATACATTTCTCTGGAGACAGTGTGACCTAGTGGAAAGAGCACAGGGAGTCAGGCTCAACCAAACAATAGTACTTACTGAGTGCTCATTTTGTACAGAGAGCTGTACTAAATGTTTGGGAGAGTACAATACAATAGATCAGTAGGCATGATCCCTGAATCTTACATATTAGAAGGAGACCATTTTTACCACTTGCCTGCTGAGTGACCATGGGCAAATCACTTACCCTCTCTGTGCTTCAGTTTCCCCTTCTGTAAAGTGAGGATAAGATTTCTGTTGTCTTTCCCTCTTAGGTTTTGAGCCCCCATTGTTGAGGGAGTGTGTCCAATCTGATTATCCAGTTTGTATCTCAGTACTTAGCACAGTGTGGGGTGCATATTAAGCACTTAATAATTGCCATCATTTTTACTACCTTTATTCTATGATACCAAGGTTGGAGTAAAAATCAATGTGGTTTCTGACTATCTCTCCCTGGCACCTGGAATCAATCCAGATGGGCCAGACAGCAGAACTGGGGAGGGCAACCCTGTGCCCATGTACCAAATTCATGCAAATGCTGCCAGGAGTTAAACAGGAGTTAATCATCCCTCTGTGATTCAGACCTATCCTGCAGGTTCCAAACCCATGGGGCTGGATAGGGCCAGAGCGAGCCATGTTTGGGAAAACTCAGATAGCCCCCCTTCGCCTGCTACTGCAAGCCAAAACGGTAAAGGGTTGGGCAGGAATAATGCTAAATATGTACTGAAATGTTTTCCTTTGCTTTTTGCCTGTTTCTTCCATTGCCCTGAGGGCCTGAGAAATAATAATATAACAATTGTGGTATTTGTTCAGTGCTATGTGCCAGACACTGTACTAAGTGCTAGGGTAGATGTGTATAGATCTGTAATTTATTTATTTATCTATTTATTTATTTATATTAATGTCTGTCTCCCCCTCTAGACTGTGAGCTCGTTGTTGGCAGGTATTTGTTGTTATAGTTTACTCTCCCAAGCGCTTAGTACAGTGCATTGCACACAGTAAGTGCTCAATAAATACAACTGAATTCAGGATAATTAGGTTGGACACAGTCCATGTTACACACAGTCTCACAGTCTTAATCTACATTTTACAGATGAAGAAATTGAGGCACAGAGAAGTTAAATGACTTGCCCAAGGTCACACAGTAGACTAGTGGCAGAGCTGGGATCAGAACTCAGGCCTTGTGACTCCCAGGTCGGCTCCGCCAACTGTCAGCTGTGTGACTTTGGGCAAGTCACTTAACTTCTCTGTGCCTCAGTTCCCTCATCTGTAAAAGGGGGATTAAACCTGTGAGCCCCCCGTGGGACAACCTGATCACCTTGTAACCTCCCCAGCGCTTAGAACAGTGCTTTGCACATAGTAAGCGCTTAACAAATCCCATCATCATCATCATATGCTTTCCACTAAGCCACGCTGCTTCCTAGATAAATCCCAGGCGAAAGAAAGCAGGCAACCACCTTTCCTTGAGAGCACCTCCAGACTGTAAGCTCACTGTGGGCGGGAAAAGTTTCTACCAAATCTGTTATACTGTAGTCTCCCAAGCAGTTAATACAATGTGCTGCACACAGTAAGGGATTGATAAATACGATTGATTGCTTTCTTGTGGTTACTGCTCCCAAGACAAGATGCTGCTGCTCCTTGTACAGGCAGAGCTAAGTGCAGAACCAGCTCCGGCTGTCTCCCATACTGTTGTGAGAGCTCTGACTTTCTCAGCCTCTAAGCCTTCCATGACAACATGACAATGAACCCTTGGGGGTGAGAGGAGGGGCATTTCATTTAATGGTATCCTAGCAACCAGGATGGACATCATGTCTAGAGAGCATCATTGATCCAGGGGCTAAGAAGTAAAATAAACCTGCTTAATTTCTACATTGCTCATAATCTTGGCGTATTACTGTCTGTAAAATTTCAAGCCGCCATAGCAAGCACACTATAATGTAATTCCTCTACCACCTGGTAGCGGAGCAAAATCTTTGCAATCTGTTTCAGTCTTTCCTAAAGTCAAGAAACAAAATCACTTAATCACATTTGCCCTTGCTTTCAAAAACAGGCCCTGTCTTTCCTAATCTTTTTAAACAAGGCAGAATTTATATAGGAATGAAAAGAAGATGGGAAGAAAATGAAATTGCATGTGAGAGATTTAAACAGGGTGTGCAACTTGGATGCACTTGAATGACTCCCATTATAACAAACTAATGTTTGGTCCCCTGTGTAAATATCTTAAAATTAATTTCTGATCTGGAAAAATAAATTCATCCCTATAGTTGGAAGTTCCCCCATCCAAACTGGAACTTTACAACTATAGAAAATTCACACAAATCCTGCCTCATGATTCATTCCTTGAGTCAGTATGTGCCCAATTTGGAAAGTAATGGAATATTATGAGCTGAGAATGTGAGGTCCCTGCAGTCTTGTCAGTAATCTTCATCAGGGAATAAAACAAGCCCTAATATTTAAGGCACTGTGAGATCAGTACAAAAGCCATTGAAGAGCAGCATGGCCTAATGGATAGAGCACTGGCTTGGGAGTCAAAACAACTTGGGTTCTAATCCTGACTCTGACATTCGTCTGCTGTGTAACCTTTGGAAAGTCACTTAACTTCTCTGCGTGTCAGTTATCTCACCTGTAAAATGGAGATTAAGAATGTAGCCCCATGTGGACATGAACTGTATCCAACCTGATTATCTTGTATGTACCCCAGTGCTTAGTACAGTGCCTGGTACATAGTAAGCACTTAACAAGCACACACACATACAGAAGGATAGTGATGCACAAAAGTGGAAGGTGTTTCTCCCTAGATCACCACCAAGTTCTCTAAATTCACCAATGTAAGAGATGTCCCCCAGGTAAAGCAGCCACTGGAGATCCTCCCATATCTTGTAAAGGAGAGACACGAGACATACACTTCAATCCATACTTCATGCTGCTGCCCAGATTATCTTTGTCCAGAAATGCTCTGGGCATATTACTCCCCTCCTCAAAAATCTCCAGTGGCTACCAATCAATCTGCGCATCAGGCAGAAACTCCTCACCCTGGGCTTCAAGGCTGTCCATCACCTTGCCCCCTCCTACCTCACCTCCCTTCTCTCCTTCTACTGCCCAGCCCGCACCCTCCGCTCCTCCGCCGCTAATCTCCTCACCGTACCTCGTTCTCGCCTGTCCCGCCATCGACCCCCGGCCCACGTCATCCCCCGGGCCTGGAATGCCCTCCCTCTGCCCATCCGCCAATCTAGCTCTCTTCCTCCCTTCAAGGCCCTGCTGAGAGCTCACCTCCTCCAGGAGGCCTTCCCATACTGAGCCCCTTCCTTCCTCTCCCCCTCGTCTCCCTCTCCATCCCCCACATCTTACCTCCTTCCCTTCCCCACAGCACCTGTATATATGTATATATGGTTGTACATATTTATTACTCTATTTATTTATTTATTTATTTTACTTGTACATATCTATCCTATTTATTTTATTTTGTTAGTATGTTTGGTTTTGTTCTCTGTCTCCCCCTTTTAGACTGTGAGCCCACTGTTGGGTAGGGACTGTCTCTGTGTGTTGCCAATTTGTACTTCCCAAGCGCTTAGTACAGTGCTCTGCACATAGTAAGCGCTCAATAAATATGATTGATGATGATGATGATGATGATACACACTAGAACAAATAAATAAAGAGACATCACATGCATTGGACACACAGCATAGTGTGATGTCATTATGGGAGTCATCTTCTGGAAGTAGAAAATTTTTACATAATCTTAGAGCATTTCTCTAGGGGTACCCTTCAATTATTCCAAAGGCTTTATGTTCCCTTCCTAAGTATAGAACTTGTTGGCATGGACCCATGATGGAGAGAGAGACTTGGGGCCCAAAAAGGCAACCATTTCCATTTTGGAACCAGACAGGGGACAATTAGCCTATCTGGAATAAAACCAGATGACTGGCCCCCCCATGGCAAGTATGGATAAACTCTACCAGGAACTCTGAGCTAATCAATTTTGTGGTGCCCTCCATGACATCAAACCCCTCTCCACCACTGCATTCTGCTTCGACCAGGCTGCAGCTGCAGATCTGTTTTGATTTTTTTTCCTTTTTATGATATTTCTTAAGTGCTTACTATGTGCCAGGCACTGTACTAAGAACTGGGGATCAGGTTGGACAGAGTCTCTGTCCTGCCTGGGGTTCATTCACAGTCTTAATCCCCATTTTACAGTTGACGTTACTGAAGCACAGAGAAGTTAAGTGACTTGCCCAAGGTCACATAGCAGACAAGTAGTGGAGCTGGGATTAGACCCAGGTCCTTCTGACTCCCAAGCCTGTGCTCTAATCATTAGGCTAGGCATTCTCTCTCTCTCTCTTCCCTTGCCCCATTCCCATATAAAGTGACAATAACTGGCAGGGTTTGGAGCAGGCTTTGCAGCCAGAAATTCCTGCTGACCACCAAGATAAGACAGGAGAGCAAGACAACCCTCAAGAAAGTGAGCAGCTGTGCATAAGTGGGAGAATGTGGTAGACATACAGACATCCCTGCTAGCAAAAGCCAAATCCACCCTTTCTGTCCCTTACCCTATACCTCCCAACCAGAGGAAATGGCATGACAGGGAGGTAGGTGGGAAGTAAGGATAAGAGCTGGGACTCTGGGGTGGCCTGGATATTTTTCTAGTGTCACCACCAATCTGAAAATCTCAAGAGGAAGCCTCTTCTATTCTCTGCAACAGTGAATACAGGGAGGCTAACCAGACTTTCACTATGGCAAAATTAGAACTTTGGAGTGTGGAGAGTCCTCACTGAGCAGCTAATTAGTAATTAATAGAAAATAGGTTGCTAAAGATTTTATGAAACAAATACCTTATTTATAAATAACTGTGGTATTTGTTAAGCACTTACTTTGTGCCAGGCAATGTACTAAACTCTGAGGTGGATACAAGCAAGACAGTTCCTGTCCCTAATGGGGCTCACAATCTTAAGCCCCATTTTATAATTAAATGACTTGACCAGGGTCACACACCAGACAAGTGGCAGAGCAGGTATTAGAATCCAGGTCCTTTTGACTCCCAGGACCATGCTCTATCAATCAATAAATCAACTGTATTCATAAGAGTTTACTGTTTGCAGAGCACTGAACTAAGCTCATGGAAGAGTACAATAGAACAATACAGCAGACGACGTTCCCTACCCACAACGAGTTTACAGTCTAAACTGTAAACTGAGCCCCCTGGTTCTCAACACTCTCTGCTACTCTCCCATCCTTCCCAGCGGTATCCTCAGAGGAACTCTCCTCCCTCCTCTCAAGTGCTACTCCGGCCACCTGTGCTTCTGACCCCATTCCCTCTCATCTTATGAAATCTCTCGCTCCATCCCTTTTCCCCTCCTTAACTTCCATCTTCAACCGCTCACTCTCCACTGGTTCCTTCCCCTCTGCCTTCAAACATGCCCATGTCTCTCCCATCCTAAAAGAACCCTCTCTTGACCCCACCTCACCTTCTAGTTATCGTCCCATATCCCTCCTACCATTCCTTTCCAAACTCCTTGAACGAGTTGTCTACACGCGCTGCCTAGAATTCCTCAACAACAACTCTCTCCTCGACCCCCTCCAGTCTGGCTTCCGTCCCCTTCATTCCACGGAAACTGCCCTCTCAAAGGTCACCAATGACCTCCTGCTTGCCAAATCCAACGGCTCATACTCTGTCCTAATCCTCCTCGACCTCTCAGCTGCCTTTGACACTGTGGACCACCCCCTTCTCCTCAACACGTTATCTGACCTTGGCTTCACAGACTCCGTCCTCTCCTGGTTCTCCTCTTATCTCTCCGGTCGTTCTTTCTCAGTCTCTTTTGCAGGCTCCTCCTCCCCCTCCCATTCTCTTACTGTGGGGGTTCCCCAAGGTTCAGTGCTTGGTCCCCTTCTGTTCTCAATATACACTCACTCCCTTGGTGACCTCATTTGCTCCCACGGCTTCAACTATCATCTCTACGCTGATGACACCCAGATCTACATCTCTGCCCCTGCTCTCTCCCCCTCCCTCCAGGCTCGCATCTCCTCCTGCCTTCAGGACATCTCCATCTGGATGTCCGCCCGCCACCTAAAACTCAACATGTCGAAGACTGAGCTCCTTGTCTTCCCTCCCAAACCTTGTCCTCTCCCTGACTTTCCCATCTCTGTTGACGGCACTACCATCCTTCCCGTCTCACAAGCCCGCAAACTTGGTGTCATCCTCGACTCCGCTCTCTCATTCACCCCTCACATCCAAGCCATCACCAAAACCTGCCGGTCTCAGCTCCGCAACATTGCCAAGATCCGCCCTTTCCTCTCCATCCAAACCGCTACCCTGCTAATTCAAGCTCTCATCCTATCCCGTCTGGACTACTGCACTAGCCTTCTCTCTGATCTCCCACCCTCGTGTCTCTCTCCACTTCAATCCATACTTCATGCTGCTGCCCGGATTATCTTTGTCCAGAAACGCTCTGGACATATTACTCCCCTCCTCGAAAACCTCCAATGGCTACCGATCAATCTGCGCATCAGGCAGAAACTCCTCACCCTGGGCTTCAAGGCTGTCCATCACCTCGCCCCCTCCTACCTCACCTCCCTTCTCTCCTTCTACTGCCCAGCCCGCACCCTCCGCTCCTCCACCACTAATCTCCTCACCGTACCTCGCTCTCGCCTGTCCCGCCATCGACCCCCGGCCCACGTCATCCCCCGGGCCTGGAATGCCCTCCCTCTGCCCATCCGCCAAGTTAGCTCTCTTCCTCCCTTCAAGGCCCTGCTGAGAGCTCACCTCCTCCAGGAGGCCTTCCCAGACTGAGCCCCTTCTTTCCTCTCCCCGTCGTCCCCCTCTCCATCCCCCTGTCTTACCTCCTTCCCTTCCCCACAGCACCTGTATATATGTATATATGGTTGTACATATTTATTACTCTATTTATTTATTCATTTATTTATTTTACTTGTACATTTCTATCCTACTTATTTTATTTTGTTGGTATGTTTGGTTCTGTTCTCTGTCTCCCCCTTTTAGACTGTGAGCCCACTGTTGGGTAGGGACTGTCTCTATGTGATGCCAATTTGTACTTCCCAAGCGCTTAGTACAGTGCTCTGCACACAGTAAGCGCTCAATAAATACGATTGATTGATTGATTGATTAAAGGGGAAGACAAACATTAATATAAATGAATGAGTGCTGTGAGGCTGGGACAGGGGATGAATAAAGGGCATAAGCCAGGGTGACAAAGAAGGAGGAAAAGAGGAAGAAAAGAAGGAAAAGAGGGCTTAGTCTCAGGGATTTCCTCATGGAGATGTGCCTTCAATAAGCCTTTGAAGGGTTGGGAGAGTAATTGTCTGTCAGATATGAAGAAGGAGGGCGTTCCAGTCCAGAGGCAGGATGTGGGCAAGAGACTGGCAGCAAGACAGATAAGACTGAAGTACAGAGTTGTCACTAGAGGAGCAAAGTGTGCGGGCTGGGTTGTAGTAGGAGAGAAGTGAGGCGAGGTATGAGGGGGCAAGGTGATTGCTTTTAAAGCTGATGGTAAGGAGTTCCTGTTTGATGCAGAGGTGAATGGGCAATCACTGGAGGTTCTTGAGGAGTGGAGGAACAAGGACAGAACGTTTTTGTAGAAAAATGATCTGGGCAGCAGAGTGAAGTATGAACTGGAGTGGAGAGAGACAGGAGGCAGGGGAGGTCAGCAAGGAGGCAGATACAGTAATCAAGGTAAAATAGGATAAATGCTTGGATTATCATGGTAGCAGTCAGGATGGAGAGGAAAGGATGGATTTTAACGACGTTGCGGAGGTCAAACTGACAGGATTTAGTAATAGATTGAATCTATGGGTTGAATAAAAGAGATGAGTCAAGGCTAATGCCAAGATTACAGGCTTGTGAGACAGGAAGGATGGTGGTACTCTCTACTATGCTGTACCTGATAGGCCATGCTACTTCTCTATAAAGTGAACTTATTCAAGTCAACCTGGGTTAAGTGTTGTTTTGCTGCTACTTGCACCCTGTGTTTTGCCCTCTGACCTCTGGTCTATTACTTCCTATGATAGACTGTTCCCTCTTAAAGGTATTCTAGCACAAAAAGGAGACATGAGATGACCACACTTCTGGTTTCCCAAAGACAAACCTGACAAGCCCATCCCCATCCCCATTCTAGCCTGTAGCAGGGATTCCTTAACTATGCATCCAAGTCCCTTCCTCAAAACCCAAAGCTAAGGGCTTCTCTTTCGTACTGATACAATTTACCAATAGATTCAGTGGTGTCTCTGGAAAGACAGATTTTTGTGAACAATGGTTAATTGAATGGAAAAACTGAAGAGCTGCATTTGATATGTATGCTGATTAAAAGTCTGGCATGTCTCCCTATGTTTTAAAAACAATTCTCCAACCCAGATGTTTTTTAACATTTCTAGTGTATCCTCCTTCTTTCCTCTTGACCAAAAACAGACTGGAAAATAGTAATTTTGTTGTGAAACTTTGAGGCCATGCAGAGGTGGATATTTTCCCAGGAGATTTCATTCCCAGGTTTACCTTGTAAGTGGCTGGAAATCAACTGTCTTGACAACTGTTGTCCAGTCATGAAGAGGGTGAGGATTGACTTGTCTGGGCCTCGGGGGCTACTGTGTGACCCACCATGATGTCAGGGAGATAGGGGAGAAGGACCAAAGCCTGGAAAAATCCATATGCCCTCTTTTTCATCCAAGGAGATGTGCTAATATCTCTGTACTGTAAGTGCCCCCTTATGCATGCATGGCCTAGTGGAAAGAGCACAGGCCTGGAAGTCAGAGGACCTGGGTTCTAATCTTGACTTCACCACTTGTCTACTGTGTGACCTTGGGCAAGTCACTTAACTTCTCTGTGCTTCAGTTATCTCATCTGTAAAATTGGGATTAAGGCTATGAGTCCTACAAGAAGCAGCTAAGGCTATGACAAGCAGCGTGGCTCAGTGGAAAGAGCACGGGCTGTGGAGTTAGAGGCCATGGGTTCAAATCCCCGCTCTGCCAATTGTCAGCTGTGTGACTTTGGGCAAGTCACTTAACTTCTCTGGGCCTCAGTTCCCTCATCTGTAAAATGGGGATGAAGACTGTGAGCCCCCCATGGGACAACCTGATAATCTTGTAACCTGAACAGTGCTTTGCACATAGTAAGTGCTTAATAAATGCCATTATTATTATCATTATTATTATTTTTATGTGGGTCATAGACTGTGCCTGCCTGATTATCTTGTATCTACCCCAGTGCTTAGAAGAGTGGCTGGCACATAGTAAGCACTTAACAAATACCATCTAAAGAAAAAAATAGTCACGTGGCATTGTACTCTCCCAAGCGCTTAGTACACTACTCTGTGCACAGTAAGTGCTCAAATTCCACTGATTAATTGATGACAGGTATTGTGGCAGCCTCAAAGGCTGGAATGGTGCTCCTATAAGGCAGTCTGGAAATATGATCTCCATCTGTTTGACACTTTCCCAGTAAATGCTTGTTGGGTGTCAAAGAGACCATTTTTCTCAAGGCAGAATCCAGAATAGCATAGAAATTGCCCACACAATCTGTTCTAAAAATGTTATTTTGGTCCATATAGACCTGGCCACCAATGACTTCAGTTGAATTCAGAGCTGAACAAGGAGATTCATTCATCCATTCAATTATATAGAGAGAGGGCACTTACCGTGTGCTGAGCACTGTACTAAGTGCTTGGGAGAGTTCAATAGAAAAACAAAGAGACTTATTCCCTGCCCACAGTGAGCTTAAAGTCTAGAGGGAGATGTGTAGTAGGAGATTGAAGTCAAATAGACATATATGTGTTTTGAAATTACAGCAACAGAAGATGGGGACTGGCATGAGAGAAAAGAGAAGAACATGTAAAACTTCCAGTTGCGTGTAAGCCCCATCATTTGGCTCATTATCGTGACAAATGAAGTCATCAGTCATGAAGAATGACTGTCCAAATGCATGGCCCCAAATAAGTCAGTGGATAGCGAGCAGTAAACTAAATGGAAAAATTGAGAAAAATCTACTAATTTTAAAAGATTTAAAGTATTATCCTAACAGTGCTTTCAACATGATAATAGAATAAATCACCAAACTTGCAGAGAGTAAACTGTGAAACACACGGCTGTTAACACTCTCAAATGATTCACCCATAAAAAGCCCTGAGAATTTAGCACTGGAATAGCATTGCAAAACCACTGTGGGAAAGGTGTGAAGCTCCAAGTTCAGTGATAGCATGCATGATGGAAAATGGGAGCAACGACAAGAAAAAAAGTAAACATTTTAAATTGCAATGACACTTCCTCCTTGAATATCCTAGAACATTAATTTTGACCAGAAAACACCCAATAAAGCTAGGTTTTCAAAAATAGTTTCTTCATTTAGGTCTACTTTCCATGATGTTGCTTTACAGAAAAAAAAAACCACATTCCAAAACTCCACGAAACCTAAATGTATTTCCCAGTTTGAGAGTTCACAGATCTTCAACATAGCTTCCCAGTGGGCTGAATAAATGTGCAGTGTTTTGCTTATTCTACATACTAATTTTAACATCTAAATCCTGACAATTTATCACATAACAAAAGTCCAAAAAATAAAGTTTAAGCCAAAAGTGGCTGTTGTGAATAATTCAAAAGGAGAAAACACAGTGGAAAAGGCCATGGCAGTTTCTTCTTAGGAGTATATGCTTGAATCCTTTTTAGCAAAGAAAAACAGTATTTGAAAGCAAGAAATCTGGAATGTTTTTAGAATCAATTTAACATAACTTCCAGGGTCCAATATTCATTCTTCAGTAGTTACTGACCCCCTATGTTCAAAGCACTGTACTAACTGGAAAAAAATAGAGGTGAAAATAAGACACATTCCTGATTCCCAAGGATCTAAGAATGAGTTGGCACCAGACATGTAAGGAAAGATGAAACATAAACACAAAGCAACCTAAAGAAAAGAAGAATTAACACAAAGCAATAGACCATTATGGCTAAAGGAGTAGACTTTTGTTTTCCCAAATCTAAAGAAGTGCTTTAATTGCCCATTTAAACTTTACTTAAAGAAGTCTGAGTCTGACAACTTCAACAATATCATAAAAAATAAAATTGAAGAACATAATAATAATGATGGCATTTATTAAGCCCTATGTGCAAAGCACTGTTCTAAGTGCTGGGGAGGTTACAAGGTGATCAGGTTGTCCCACGTGGGGTTCACAGTCCTAATCCCCATTTTACAGATGAAGTAATTGAGGCCCAGAGAAGTTAAGTGACTTGCCCAAAGTCACACAGCTGACAATTGGTGGAGCCGGGATTTGAACCCATGACCTCTGATGCCAAAGCCCGTGCTTTTTCCACTTAGCCACGTTGCTTCTCTCCAGCTCTCTCAGGACAATTGAAAAATCTATTATTATACCTGAAACTAGGTGGCAGGAGACCAGGGCTCTAGACCCAGTTCTGCCATGAGTCAGCTGTGTGACCTTAGGCAAGTCACTTTACTTCTCTGGGCCTCAGTTCTTCATCTGTAAAAAGGTAATAAGATAGAATTTGATCCCAATATGGGGCAAGGAGGATTGAGTCTAATCCGATATGTTTTTGTCCAATCTAGTGATTAGCATATAGTAAGTGCTTAAAAATGCCATTGGTAGTAGTAGTATAAAAGAAGAGAGAAAAAATTATGTGGTCTTTCTGGTTTTGTTTTTCAAATATTCAGTCACAACCATATACTGTATTTTCTAAAAAATGATACATTATAAACAAGTACAGTTCCTTCTTTAGCAGTTGCGCTAGCTGCGTGGCGGGACTAGGGAACTATGGAATAATTTACTGCATCAATCAATCAGTGTTATTTATTGAGCACATACTATGTGAAGAGCACTGTACAAAGTGCTTGGAAGAATACAACAGAATTAGCAGACACTCCCTGCCCATAATGAGTTTACAGCCTAGAGGAGCAGCTTACTCTCTCATGAGATTTGACTGTGGCTCTTTACCCTGGAATGAGCATATGGGTTTTCATAAAATAAGGTTCCTGGAAGAATGGTTTCATTCTTATGCTCCAGATCGGTTACAAGGGATTCCCATGTGAATAATTCAAAAGAAAGAAGTCTATCAATTCACTTCATAACACTCTTATGTAGTTGTCATCCATATTTGAAGAAGACACCTTTGGCAGTGAAGTTCACCTATGAGTGCATATGGGGCTGAGAAAGCCAGTATGGTACCAAAGTCTTGGTTATAATGTGCACACATTGTTGTTGTGCTTAATGTTTGCAGTACCTGGGCCTGTATTCTCTTTTGCCTTTGTGTCTCTCTTTCCATTAGAAGTTTTTGCTCAAAAAGAGCTCCTGTTTTTTTATAGTAGTACACCACGGTAGTCAAAATTCCACAACTGACACTCAGTTTTCAGCTGGCTTGTAGCATTGTGTGAGGTTTTGTTGTGCTGTTCTTAAAACACTTCCCCTACCTTTCATGTTTTTGGTTTCCTAATGTCCACGATCCGTATAGCAGTTGTTTGGATATTCTGTTATATTGTACTCTCCCAAGTGCATAGTTCAGTGCTCTGCACACAGTAAGTACTCAATAAATCTGAGTGATTGATTGATTAATTGATATCCTGCTGTCATTCATTCTCCTCATGTTTCCCCGCACCAGCACCTCTGTTGAGATGACATAGCTTCATGCTAGGGGACTGACTACATTCTAAAGCCTCACTGATAGTGATCTTTTCTTGCCATTTGAATCTGGCCCGTAAATGACACTGATAGAATTGCTCAAGAAGCCAGATGTGGTACCTCTGTGAGGGCTAGACCTCAAAGCTGTAGAGAAGTTTGGCCAACATTGCAGCTCTGTAAACCTTTAATTTGGTCGAGAGCCGGATTCTAGGTCACATTCTGTTTCACAATCTCTTAGATGATGTGCTGGCCTTCTTATTCGGGTTTTCTACCTCCTGGTGTTTCAGTATATTGTTGGTTAGTGTGCTCCCCAGATAATAAAATTTTGTGACAGTGTTCAGCTCTGTGCTGCCAATATAAACTTTTGGTTGCGTTTATGACTACCCTGGAGCAAGCTGTACATTATCTCAGTTCATCTTTGAGGTATTGCTTACTATGCCTGCCTGATTCAGTGAAATATTTTGCAATCGTTTGCATCCATTGAAATGCACCCCTGAAGCAAACAATGGCAATTCTGGGTATTCTGAATGGTAGATCCTTTTTTAGTACATGAAAAAAATATTTTAAGACTCTCTTGATTGTTGGTTTCTAGGGAGGAGAGTTTAACATCTTGAGCAGATAATCAAGGAAGCTTTGTACATGTGTCTGAATTTCTCGTGCTTCCTTCAGCTGCTTTCTTTAAACTTCAAGCCGCTTTTTTTCAACACTAAAGAGCAGACATTCAGAAGCCCAGTCCCTTCTAGGTTTTCAAATCCAGTGATTCATCAGATATTGTGAAGTGAGAAGCACCTATCTTGACAGATGTGAAAATGCTCCTTGCCTCCACTCTGTATTTTCAACTCTTCTCTGCCCTCTGATTTGTTTAGATGGAGGAAAGACAATTTCTAAGATTAAAATGTCTTCTGGGTATGAAAGGGACCCTTCTTTCCTGATTACCAGTTCTGTCCACCTAGTATCCCTTCAAGGCTCCACCACTGAAACATACTCTGGGAGGCAAGTGAAAATGTTTATTCTATGGAAAATTATTTCAAATACTGAATTAGTTTTAGAAAGCATCCTTCAGTGAATTAAAATGGACGACTGCTGCCCTCTCTCTGCATTTTCATGGAAGGCCTAGTAATAAGCGAGCAGTAGAAATTTGAAATATTAGCTCATAGACAATTCCAGGTCTGGAATTTTGAAAAGCAGATTTACAGATTTGTCTTCTTAAAAGATAGAGCGTAACCATGTTATCATGCTGCAGCAAGCATCATTGCCCGAGAGCAAGGAAAATTTTCCAATCAGGCATTGAAGTGTGAGTCAATGAGACATAAGCAAGTAGTATGGAAAGATCAGGAAGAAAAATAAGACTAAAACACAAAGGTGTCTTTTATTTTTCATTTCTACCACATAAATTGAAGATGACAAGCCTCAAAAGCAATACGAGGTTCACATGATAGAAATTAGATTACCAAACCCAGTGCTGATAAATCCTGAGCCCATTTGCTACTCCTTGTGCCAGTTTGAGTTTTACCAAAATAAAGTACAAATTGATCCTATGTTTCTATGATGCCACTGTTCTCTAATATCTAGGATACTATCTGATATCTAGGATAGAGAAGCAGCGTGACCTAGTGGATAGAATATATATATCCATACACACATTTTATCACAATGCTTAATAAAGTATCATGATGATATAGGAAAGATTGAAAATGAGAAATAAGACTTTTTGTTTTCTATAGTTTTTTTCCAAATCTGAATCAGAGTACAATTAATCAGTCAGTAGTTATTTACTGAGCATCTATTGTGTGCCAAGCACTGTAGTAAGTGCTTAGGGTAATGAAGGGGTAGAACATATGGTCTTGGTACCTAAGAGGCATATGATCTAACCGGAGAGGCAAATACAAATAATTCACAGAGAAGATGAAGAAGAGACTGGACAGATAGTTGTTTTAGTACATTCCTTTCTTTTTTTTAATGGTACTTGTTAAGTGTTTACTATGTGTCAGGCATTGTACTAAGCACTGAGTTAGATACAACTAAATCAAATCAGACACAGTCCCTGTCCATCATTGGGCTCCCAATCTAAGTAGTTGCTGGGGAGTTGCTGGGGTGGTGGTAGTTGCTCTGAGTTTGGCACTTAGTAAGCACATAGAAAATACCATAATTATTGTTATCACAGTGTCTCCCATCCGGAGCCTCATTAACCAGAATTTGGACCCCAGGCTTGACCATCTCAATAGGTCTCACACCTTTCACATGACCATCAAGATGTCATTACAGCGCAACCAACCAGTGGGGTAACAGAGATGGCCTAGCTACTGCAACTTGTACTTCCCAAGCATTTAGTACAGTGCTCTGCACACAGTAAGTGCTTAATAAATACAATTGAATGAATGAATGAGGCCACACACAGACCCCCTATATTGCTCTTTGATCTTGAATAGTTCCTTGTCTTGTCTTATGCTATCAAGTAGTCTCTGATCCATAGCGACTCCACGGACACATCTCTCACAGAACGCCCCACTATCCACCTGCAATCATTCTGGTAGTGTATCCAAAGAATTTTCTTGGTAAAAATATGGAAGTGGTTTACAATCACCTCCATTTGCGCAGTAAACTTTAGTCCCTGCCCCAACTCTCTCCCATGCTGCTGCTGCCCAGCATAGGTGAGTTTTGACTTGTAGCAGATTATCTTCCACTCACTAGCTACTGCCCAAGCTAGGAATGGAATGGATATAATAATAATGATGGCATTTATTAAGCGCTTACTATGTGCAAAGCACCATTCTAAGCACTGGAGAGGTTACAAGGTGATCAGGTTGTCCCACCGGGGGCTCACGGTCTTAATCCCCATTTTACAGATGAGGTAACTGAGGCACAGAGAAGTTTAGTGACTTGCCCAAAGTCACACAGCTGACAAGCTGCGGAGCTGGGATTGGAACCCATGACCTCTGACTCCAAAGCCCGTGCTCTTTCCGCTGAGCCACGCTTCTTCTCTGGATATGCTTCTGCTTGAGTCTCTCTCTCATAGCTGAGACTTGTAAAGTACTGGAAACACTCCAGTTGTGTTCCTGAGCAGGGTGAATAGTTCCTAATAACTGCCATATAGCTGACATCCCCTCTCTTCAGTGCCAAGAACTAAGATTAGCAGGTATGCTTTCTGGTATCTGCAGCAAACCTGTGGGCTTGATTGTCAGAGAATGGCACTGTCCCCACTCTCTCAAGGAAGAAGGGAGTAGCATAGCTAGGAGAGGCAACAGTAGACGAGATCTTTGATCCCAGATCCCCAGCGTTCGCACTACAATAACTACTATTATCTCTATTAGACTTCTCCGCAATGACCATGCTCAAAAGTCACCACATTCCATGCCTGCATTTGCGAAGGGTTGATGTATATCTCCAGAAATTGTGTAGCCAGGTCCGTTAAGTTAGCATTGTATTACTGTTGCCTTTAAGGTTATCACTTCTTGATCATTCTTCCTTGTTGGTTCTTTCCCACACATCACTAAAGGAGCCAGATAGCCATGCCCAAAAGAGCATCGAAGGGTGAAGGGAGGATCCCTGAATCAGGAAGAGGTTGTAAATTTTAAACTCTTCCTCTAGACTGTAATCTCCTTGAGGGCAGGAGTCATGTCTACTAAATCAATTGTACTCCCCCAAGTGCTCTGCAGCTATGTAACTTTGGGCAAGTCACTTAACTTCTCTGGGCTTCAGTTACCTCATCTATAAAATGGTAATTAAGACTGCGAGCCCCATGTGGGGCAACCTGATTACCTTGTATCTACCCCAGCGCTTAGAACAGTGCTTGGCACATAGTAAGCACTTAACAAATACCAAAAAAAAAAATCAAATTGATTGATTAACTATTTTTCTAAGGTTAGGTCCATTGAAGTACATTCAAAATACAGCCTGTGCATCACCACTATCACCCAACAAAAGAAAGACAAGGTACTTCTAGAAAAGGTTAAGTGTTACCCAGTGTTTTCCGTTACATATGTACCAATTCCAATGGTGATTAAAACATTGTCTATTATGGATGATGAATGGGAACGTTCATAAATCTCAACAATAGTTAGATGAATGACTATGTAAATTCATGTGCAGATGTGAAATTCCCCAGGGAATACAAAAATGACAGATGACAGAACTTCAGTTCAACTTCTCATTCATTCAAGCAGAGCACCCTGCCATTATTTAGCACAGAAAAAAAAATACATAGTGTATTTACCGATTCATATGCATTTTTTTCCTGGAATGTCAGCCAAGTAATTTTCCATCATGAGGTTAGAATATGAAGGAGAAAATTCTTGGAAAAAAGTGTCCTCACAATATTTTCAAAATGGATTAAAGGTGAGTTTCCCACCGTCCCCACCGAAGTCATGGCGGCACTCTATGAATAAACACACGCACACAGACACACACACATACACTTCTCACCTCTGTTCCTGAGACTTCTGACTCTCCACACCTTATTCCCAAATTACATTTTTAAACTACAAATCCAAGTTTCCCCTTTCTGTTAATGACTTCCCCCAACATCCAAATCAACAATATTCCTCCTGAAGACACTTAGATGAATAAAGGGGCAGGGTGGTAACACC
The DNA here is from genome assembly GCF_015852505.1 of Tachyglossus aculeatus. NCBI lineage: Eukaryota > Metazoa > Chordata > Mammalia > Monotremata > Tachyglossidae > Tachyglossus > Tachyglossus aculeatus. The sequence continues at coordinate 24,872,747 of NC_052077.1, read as the reverse complement.
TGTTTTTATTAAACACTATCCCAAAGAGTGGGCTAATTGAGATGAATGGTGATTGAGGCTGCTGAGATTTTAAAGGAACAGCCCCAGAATGCCCTTGGGTCAACTCCAAGAGACATGCAAAAACCTTCCCCTAGAGTTTAAAGGGCAGTGTCCCCTTTAAAAATCAGACATGCTGGCAAGCAGCCCTTTTGAGAGGAACAGTGAAGCAGTACAGGCTACTGGATAGAGCACAGGGCTGGGAGTCAGAAAGACCTGGGTTCTAATCCTAGCTCTGTCACTTGTCTGCTGTGTGACCTTGGGCAAGTCACTTGACTTCTCTGTGCCTCAGTTACCTCATCTGAAAAATGAGAATCAAGTCTGTGAGCCCGATGTGGGACATGGACTGTGTCCAAACTGATTGGCTTGTATCTACCCCAGTATTTAGAACAGTGTCTGGCAAATAGTGGTTCCCTATCCACCTCCATATCAAACAAAAACTCCTCACCATTGGCTTTAAAGCACACCATCACCTTGCCCCCTTCTACCTCACCTAGCCTCTCTCCTCTACAACCCAGCCCACTTACTTCACTCTTCTAATGCTAACCTTCGCACTGTGCCTTGATCTCACCTGTCTTGTGGTTGACCCTTTGTCCACATCCTGCCTCTGGCGTCCCCTCCTCAAATCTGACAATTACTCTCCTCCTCTTCAAAACCTTATTGAAGGCACATCTCCTCCAAGGGGGCTTCCCACTTTTCCCCACTCCCTTCTGCATCACCTCCCACTCCCTTCTGCATCACCCTAACTTGTTCCTTTTGCTCTCCCCCTACCCTGGCCCAGCCCCACAGCACTTATGTTCATATCTGTAATTTTATTTATTTGTATTGATGTCTGTCTCCCCCGCTCTAGACTGTGAGCTTGTTGTGAGCAGGGAATGTCACCACTTATTGTTGTATAGTGCTTTCCCAATTGCTTAGTACGGTGCTCTGCACACGTAAGTGTTTAATAAATACTATTGAATAGTAACTGTGAACAAATGCCACTAAAAAAAAATAGTAATAATGGCCCAAGTACTGGCTATGTTGGTCAGGTCAAGTAGCCGCATAATTTGGGGCAGTTCGACAGCGGCCCCCCTAAACCCAAGGCCCTAGGCTTAAATGCAGTAAGCCTCTTCTGTTGCTACTCCCATTCCATTCCTCAGACATTTAATAAAGGAGGAATAATGTTCCAAGCTCCTAATACAGTGTTCTACAAACAGTAAGCACTAAATTAATACCGTTGATTGATTTCCCGAGTGTGTATGCACCACATCTTTGCTGTGGATGATTTCCTTCTCTGTGCTTCAGTTACCTCATCTGTAAAATGGGGATTAAGACCATGAGTCCCCCGTGGGACAACCTGATCATCTTGTAACCTCCCCAGAGCTTAGAACAGTGCTTTGGACATAGTAAGCATTTAATAAATGCCATTATTATTATTATTATTTCCCAAGAAGAAATCACACTGAGTATAATTGGGTTGGAACGGGGCAGAACTTGTCCCCTGCTGGGAATTCTACTATAGCTTTGTTCTTCTCTGACACTTTACACTATTTAAGGAACCAAATCGAGGCAAACATCAACCATATTTATTGAGCACTTATCTAGACACTTGGGAGTCAGAAGACCTGGGTTCTAATCCCAGCTCTGATTCTTGTCAGCTGTGTGACTTTGGGCAAGTCACTTCACTTCTCTGTGCCAGTTACCTCATCTGTAAAATAGGGATTAAGACGATGAGCCCCATGTGAGCCAGGGACTGTTTCCTCTTGGACTAGCTTTATCTACCCCAGCGTTTAGTACAGTATCTGACACATAATACGTGCTTAACAAATACCATTAAAAAAGTCATAAATTCTTATATACTGCTACCAAATCATGGCCTTTTCCAATTAAAATAATTCAAAGATTGTTGAACCTTGTTGATTTTAATATGGGTTTGTTGCCTTACAGTGAGGCTTCGCAGGTGGAGCAAACGATTTCAAGATATCTTAACTAAAATGAAACGGTTCTTCCTCTAGTTCTAGCTTCCAGAAGGAGACAGACAGAAACATCAATCCTTTCCTTGCCGCTTTTTTTCTCGTGCCACCAACACCTAATAATAATAATAATTCTGGTATTTGTTAAGCCTTTACTATGTGCCAGGCATTGTACTAAGCGCTGGGGTGGATACAAGCAAGTTGGGTTGGACACAGTCCCTGTCCCACATGGGGCTCACAGTCTCTGTTGTCCACTAGCGGACTTGACATGACTGACTCCATTTCGTGTATGCTGACAGTAACCCTCCATTTTGTGCAGGCCGAGAGAACAACTCCTTTTTGTATTTTATGCAAGGCTCAGCAACAGATGTCTTCGAGGCCAGTAACAAGTAACAAGTATCTATGCAAGGCCATAGGGCAGATAACAACAACCTGCACAAGGCAGTGAGAACGGAGAATAATGAGAATTTGTAACATCCTGTCGGTCCTAATCGGATTCCTGAAATTCCTAAATGCTCCGCTCCCATGTTGCTGTAACTCAATAAAAGACACAGTGAGAATGGGATCCGGGCTGCTTGTAAGACGTACCTCTCCCGGGAGGCGAACGGGCAGGTAGCCACTTTCCTTCTTTACTGCTCTATCTGAACTCATGTCTCTCAGTCATTTTTCCTATCTGCGTCACCACCCTGGGTACAAGAACCCTGTGGCCGATTTACACCGAGTTAACCTATTTTGCACCCTACTTGTCGAAAACAGTCTCAATCCCCTTTTTACAGATGAGGTAACTGAGGCCCAGAGTAGTAAGGTGATTTGCCCAAGGTCATGTAGCAGAGAAGTGGGGGAGATGGTAGCAAGCAAAAACTCCTCATTATTGGCTTCAAAGCTCTCCATCACCTTGCCCCCTCCTACTTCACCTCCATTCCCTCCTTCTACAGCCCAGCCCGCACACTCTGCTCCTTTGCTGCTAACTTTCTCACTGGGCCTCTTTCTCACCTGTTCTGCCGTCGACCCCTGGCCTACGCCCTACCTCCGGCCAGGAATGCCCTCCCTCCTCAAATCCACCAAATTAGAACACTTCCCCCCTTCAAAGCCCTCCTGAGAGCTCACCTCCTCCTTAGTCCTTCCCGGACTAAGCCCCCCTTTTCCTCTGCTCCCCACCCCCATTATCCCCACTCCGTCCCTCTGCTCTACCCTCCTCCCCATCCCACAGCACTTGTGTGTCTATATGTACACAATTATAATTCTATTAATTTTATTAAAGATGGGTACACATCTAAAATTATATTTATTTATATTGATGCTATTGATTCCTGTTTACTTATTTTGCTGCAAATGATGTCTCCCCCCTTCTAGACTGTGAGCTCATTGTGGGCAGGGATTGTCTCCATTGCTGAATTGTACTTTCCAAGCGCTTAGTACAGTGCTTTGCACACAGTAAGCACTCAATAAATACGATTGAATGAATGAATGAATCAACCTGTGACCTTACTTCCAGGCCCTTGCTCTCTCCACAAAAAATAATAACGTAATGATGGTATTTATTAAGTGCCTACTATGTGCCAAGCACTGTTTTAAGCACCGGGGAAAATACAAGATAATCAGGTGGTTCCAAGTGGGGCTCACAGTCTTCATCCCCATTTTACAGATAAGGGAACTGAGGCAGAGAGGAGTTAAGTGACTTGTCCACAGATGACAACTGTTTTGTCTTGTTGTCTGTCTCCCCCTTCTAGACTGTGGGCCCTTTGTTGGGTCGGGACCATCTCTATCTGTTGCCAATTTGTACTTCCCAAGCACTTAGTCCAGTGCTCTGCACACAGTAAGCACTCAATAAATATGATTGAATGAATGAAGTGGCGTGGCCGGGATAACAATAGTAATGATAATTTTGATATTTGTTAAGTGCTTCCTATGTGCAAAGCGCAGTTCTAAGCGCAGGGGAGGTTACAAGGTAATGAGGTTGCCCCACAGGAGAAGCACTGTGGCTCGGTGGAAAGAGCCCGGGCTTGGGAGTCAGAGGTCATGGGTTCAAATCCCAACTCTGCCACTTGTCAGCCGTGTGACTTTGGGCAAGCCACTTCACTTCTCTGTGCCTCAGTTCCCTCATCTGTAAAATGGGGATTAAGACTGTGAGCCTCACATGGGACAACCTTGTATCCTCCCCAGAGCTTTGCACATAGTAAGCGCTTAATAAATGCCATTATTATTATTAATCCCCATTTTCCAGATCAGGTAACTGAGGCCCGGAGACGTGAGTGCATCCCTGCGTAAGGATGACATGCAAATTCGTGAAGCATTCCATATTTTTCCAGGAGGCCTTCCCAGACTGAGCCCCTTCCTTCCTCTCCCCCTCGCCCCCCCTCTCCATCCCCCCCAAATTACCTCCTTCGCTTCCCCACAGCACCTGTATATATGTATATATGTTTGTACATATTACTCTATGCATTTATTTATTTATTTATTTTACTTGTACATATCTATTCTATTTATTTTATTTTGTTAGTATGTTTGGTTTTGTTCTCCATCTCCCCCTTTTAGACTGTGAGCCCACTGTTGGGTAGGGACTGTCTCTATATGTTGCCAACTTGGACTTCCCAAGCGCTTAGTCCAGCGCTCTCCATACAGTAAGCGCTCAATAAATACGATTGATGATGATAATAATAATAATAATGGCATTTATTAAGTGCTTACTATGTGCAAAGCACTGTTCTAAGCGCTGGAGAGGTTACAAGGTGATCAGGTTGTCCCACAGGGGGCTCACAATCTTAATCCCCATTTTACAGCTGAGGTAACTGAGGCACGGAGAAGTTAAGTGACTTGCCCAAAGTCACACAGCTGACAAGTGGCGGAGCCGATGATGATGGTTTTGTTCTCTGTCTCCCCTTTCTAGACTGTGAGCCCACTGTTGGGTAGGGACTGTCTCTCTATGTTGCCAACTTGGACTTCCCAGGCGCTTAGTCCAGCGCTCTGCACACAGTAAGCGCTCAATAAATACGATTGATGATGATGATGATGATGGCTTTGTTCTCTGTCTCCCCCTTCTAGACTGTGAGCCCACTGTTGGGTAGGGACTGTCTCTCTAGGTTGCCAACTTGGACTTCCCAAGCGCTTAGTCCAGCGCTCTGCACACAGTAAGCGCTCAATAAATACGATTGATGATGATGATGATGATGGCTTTGTTCTCTGTCTCCCCCTTCTAGACTGTGAGCCCACTGTTGGGTGGGGGCTGTCTCTCTATGTTGCCAACTTGGACTTCCCAAGCGCTTAGTCCAGCGCTCTGCACACAGTAAGCGCTCAATAAATACGATTGATGATGATGATGGTTTTGTTCTCTGTCTCCCCCTTCTAGACTGTGAGCCCACTGTTGGGTAGGGACTGCCTCTCTAGGTTGCCAACTTGGACTTCCCAAGCGCTTAGTCCAGCGCTCTGCACACAGTAAGCGCTCAATAAATAGGATTGATTGATTGATTGAAGTGACTTGCCCAAAGTCCCACAGATGACAATTGGCGGAGTTGGGATTAGAACCCACCCCCTCTGACTGTGCTGCTTCTTTCGCTCTGGCTTCCTCCTCTTTCCTCCTCATTTCACGGCTAGTCCTTTCTCCTAATTTCCCTCTCCTCCTTTCCTCCCCGCCTTCCCCTTTCGCGCTCCGAAGGCGACGACAGCGGCGGGGTGTGGGAGGGGGGAGCCGGTCCGTCTCCTAGGCGACGGGGGGGCCTGTGACGGCATCCCAGTGTCATAGTTGGTCTCCATGGAAACGCGTCGGCCGGGGCGGGGACCAGGACCGCGGCCGGAGAAGGGCGCTGAGCCCTGCCGCCTCCGGACGCCGCTGGACAACCGGGAACCCCTGGTCCCGTTGGGTGGGTAACCACACCGCCCGGGGACCCCCTAGAATCAAGCCAAAAACTCCTCACTCTCGGCCTCAATGCTCTCCATCCCCTCGCCCGCTCCTACCTCCCTTCCCTTCTCTCCTTCTCCAGCCCAACCCTCCCCCTCTTGCTCACCTCCTCACTGGGCCTCGTTCTCCCCTGTCCCGCCGTCGACCCCCGGCCTACGTCCTTCCCCTGGCCTGGAATGCCCTCCCTCCAATCAATCAATCAATCAATCGTATTTATCGAGCGCTTACTGTGTGCAGAGCACTGGACTAAGCGCTTGGGAAGCGCAAGTTGGCACCATATACAGCCCCTACCCAACAGTGGGCTCACAGTCTAAAAGGGGGAGACAGAGAACAAAGCCAAACATAATGATAATAACGGCATTTGTTAAGCGCTTACTATGTGCAAAGCACTGTTCTAAGCGCTGGGGAGATTGCAATAATAATCAATCAATCGTATTTATTGAGCGCTTACTGTGTGCAGAGCACTGGACTAAGCGCTTGGGAAGCACAAGTTGGCACCATATACAGTCCCTACCCAACAGTGGGCTCACAGTCTAAAAGGGGGAGACAGAGAACAAAGCCAAACATAATGATAATAACGGCATTTGTTAAGCGCTTACTATGTGCAAAGCGCTGTTCTAAGCGCTGGGGAGATTGCAATAATAATCAATCAATCGTATTTATTGAGCGCTTACTGTGTGCAGAGCACTGGACTAAGCGCTTGGGAAGCGCAAGTTGGCACCATATACAGTCCCTACCCAACAGTGGGCTCACAGTCTAAAAGGGGGAGACACTGAACAAAACTAAACATAATAATAATAATGACAGTTGTTAAGCGCTTACTATGTGCAAAGCACTGTTCTAAGCGCTGGGGAGATTACAATAATAATAATCAATCGTATTTATTGAGCACTTACTGTGTGCAGAGCACTGGACTAAGCGCTTGGGAAGCACATGGTGGCAACATATGGAGACAGTCCCTACCCAACAGTGGGCTCACAGTCTAAAAGGGGCAGACAGAGAACAAAACCAAACATAATAATAATAATAATGGCATTTGTTAAGCGCTTACTATGTGCAAAGCACTGTTCTAAGCGCTGGGGAGATTACAATAATAATGATAATAATGGTATTTGTTAAGCCCTTACTATGTGCAAAGCACTGTTCTAAGCGCTGGGGAGAGTACAATAATAATAATAATGGTATTTGTTAACCGCTTACTATGTGCAAAGCACCGTTCTAAGCGCTGGGGAGATTACAATAATAATCAATCAATCGTATTTATTGAGCGCTTACTGTGTGCAGAGCACTGGACTAAGCGCTTGGGAAGCACAAGTTGGCAACATATAGGGACAGTCCCTACCCAACAGTGGGCTCACAGTCTAAAACGGGGAGACAGAGAACAAAACCAAACATCATAATAATAATAATGGCATTTGTTAAGCGCTTACTATGTGCAAAGCACTGTTCTAAGCGCTGGGGAGATTGCAATAATAATCAATCAATCGTATTTATTGAGCACTTACTGTGTGCAGAGCACTGGACTAAGCGCTTGGGAAGCACAAGTTGGCACCATATAGAGACAGTCCCTATCCAACAGTGGGCTCACAGTCTAAAAGGGGGAGACAGAGAACAAAACCAAACATAATAATAATAACGGCAGTTGTTAAGCGCTTACTATGTGCAAAGCACTGTTCTAAGCGCTGGGGAGATTGCAATAATAATCAATCAATCGTATTTATTGAGTGCTTACTGTGTGCAGAGCACTGGACTAAGCGCTTGGGAAGCACAAGTTGGCACCATATAGAGACAGTCCCTACCCAACAGTGGGCTCACAGTCTAAAAGGGGGAGACTGAGAACAAAACCAAACATAATAATAATAATGGCAGTTGTTAAGCGCTTACTATGTGCAAAGCACTGTTCTAAGCGCTGGGGAGATTACAATAATAATCAATCGTATTTATTGAGCGCTTACTGTGTGCAGAGCACTGGACTAAGCGCTTGGGAAGCACAAGTTGGCACCATATACAGTCCCTACCCAACAGTGGGCTCACAGTCTAAAAGGGGGAGACAAAGAACAAAACCAAACATAATAATAATAATGGCATTTGTTAAGCGCTTACTATGTGCAAAGCACTGTTCTAAGCGCTGGGGAGATTACAATAATAATGATAATAATGGTATTTGTTAAGCGCTTACTATGTGCAAAGCAGTGTTCTAAGAGCTGGGGAGATTACAATAATAATAATGGTATTTGTTAAGCCCTTACTATGTGCAAAGCACTGTTCTAAGCGCTGGGGTGGTTACAAAGCGATCAGGTTGTCCCACGGTGGGGTTCACAGTCTTCATCCCCATTTTACAGTTGAGGTAACTGAGGCCTAGAGAAGTGAAGTGACTTGCCCAAAGTCACACAGCTGACAATTGGGGGAGGTGGGATTTGAACCCATGACCTCGGACTCCAAAACCCGTGTTCTTTCCACTGAGCCACGCTGCTTCTCTAGCTAAGCAGCTGCCAAACTAGCTCTTTCCCCAGCTTCAAAGCCCTACTGAGAGCTCACCTCCTCCAGGAGGCCTTTTCAGACTGAGCCCCCTTTTTTCTCCCCCCCTCCCCATCACCCCGCCCTACCTTCTTCCACTCCCCACAGCACTTGTATATATATTTGTACAGATTTATTACTCTATTTTACTTGTACATATTTACCATGCCATTTATTTTGTTAATGATATGCATATAGCTGTAATTCTATTTCCGACGATTTTGACACCTGTCTACATCTTTTGTTTTGTTGTCTGTCTCCCCCTTCTAGACTGTGAGCCCGCTGTTGGGTAGGGTCCGTCTCTCTATATTGCCGACTTGTACTTCCCAAGCGCTTGGTACAGTGCTCAGCACACAGTAAGCGCTCAATAAATACGATTGAACGAATGACTATTAGCTGGACGCCCCGGCGAGGATCAGGGGCGGAAGGGAGAGGCCGCCCCGGGACAGCAAGAGGAGGAGGAGGACCATCCCGAGGGTCAACTCCGGAGAGCAAATCGACCTCCCCCAAATTCCAAGCGGCCAGTGACCCGGGGGACATCCTTTGGAGCGATGCCCTAGACAGATAATAATAATATTGATTCATTCCATCGTATTTATTGAGCGCTTACTGTGTGCAGACCACTGGAGCGCTTGGGAAGAACAAGTCGGAAACAGATAGAGACAATCCCTACCCAACAACGGGCTCACAGTCTAGAAGGGGGAGACAGACAACAAAGCAAAACGTGTAGACAGGTGATGATAGCATTGTTAAGCGCTTACTATGTGCCAAGCACTGTTTTAAGCTCGGGGGTAGATACAGTGTGATTTTGGGCGTCACATAACTTCTCTGGGCCTCAGTTACCTCATCTGTAAAATGAGGATTAAGACTGTGAACCCCACCTGATCACCTTGTAACCGCCCCAGCGCTTAGAACAGTGCTTGGCACATAGTAAATGCTTAATAAATGCCATTACTATTATTATTATTAAGGTAGGTTGTCCCACGTGGGGCTCACGGTCTTAATCCCCATTTTACAGATGAGGTAACAGGCACAGAGAAGTTACGTGACTTGCCCAAAGTCACGCAGCTGACAAGTGGCGGACCGGGGATTTGAACCCATGACCTCTGACTCCAAAGCCTGGACTCGTTCCACTGAGCCACGCTGCTTCTCTAATCATAATCATAATAATAATAATAATAACATTTGTTAAGCATTTACTATGTGCCAAGCACTGTTCTAGAACTAGGGTAGATACAAGGTAAACAGGTTGTCCGACATGGGGCTCACAGTCTTAATCCCCATTTTACAGAGGAGGTAACTGAGGCCCAGTGAAGTGACTTGCCCAAAGTCACCCATCTGACAAGTGGCGGGGTCGGCATTAGAACCCATAACCTCTGACTCCCAAACCCGGGCTCTTCCCACTAAGCCACGCTGCTTCTCTGCGTATCCTTAAACCAGGAGCCTATAAAGCCAGGGTCAAAAGGAGATCCGCTCTCCCGGAGGGAACGATCCCTTTTTTTCCACTCCCCCGACCCGGTACTTTTTATGCCACTTCTTTCTGAATTTTCCCACGAGGAGAGAAAAGCCTATTTCGGCTTTCCCTTCGCCAAATTATATTTGAAAAGGGTATCTGTTAGGTAGGCAGTTCGTTTCCAGAAATCTGGGGTCCCTCATCTCCCAAGATACATATAGTTTAAATTTTGGAATCACGTGGCAGACAGATGATTTATGAACAAAGGATAATGCCTCCGATTGTGGGAAAGAGCTAAGTAAAAATTTGACTTTTTAAAAATTTTCTTTCAGGCATACCCATTTAAAAATGAGGGAACTGAGGGAAAAGGGTGTTTGACCAGAACATATATTAATATATATATATATATATATATATATATATATATATATATATATATATATATATATATATAACCTAATATATATAACCTAATTCCAATTTTAACAAAACAAAAGAAATTGCATTTTACAGTAATAGTAATGAAAGGATAAAAACGACTCAAACTGTGGTAGCAGTCACTGTCAGAAAAACATATGTATACAACACATCACACCTAATATCTTAATAATTCTAAGTATTTGAAATTAAAGTTTTCCACCCCAGCCATCTGAGTTTGGGGTGCATACCAAATAATGTGAATGCTAATGCCAAGTGTCAGAATCAAATGCCCAGTGCTCAATAATGAATCTTCTAACCATGTTTAATTGTGCTTTTAAAATTCAGTTTTCCAGACACTTCCGAATCATGTCTAATGAAGTTTTCAGCACCACTTTAGCTTATAACAAGAGTTCAAAAGTCACCAAAAGAACTGCCTTTCAGGTAAGTATTTCAGATGATTTTAGAAAAAAGATGCAAAGAGGATGGTAGTTGATTTCCAATAGAGGAATTACTTCTTGTCATTTAACAATAACTGTGGTATTTGTTACACTTTTATTAGATACTACAACCTGGGGTGGATACTAGATAATCTGATCAGATGAGGTCCTTGTTCCACACAGGGCACCTGGTCTAAATAGGAGAGAGAACAGGTATTCTCTCCCCCATGACCCATTTTAGAGATGAAGAAAACTAGGCAGAGAGAAGTTAAATGTTTTCCCGAGGAAACACAGCAAGCTATTGGCAAGAGCTAGTGTTAGAACCCAGGATCTCTGACTCCCAGGCCTGTTTTCTTTCTACTAGGGCTTGCTGTTTCTCACAGCTTAGTAAACATTATAAAGTTAGCATTGGTAATGTTAAGATATATGTAATAGACCTGTGTGGAAATGTAGTAGCTTTTTTGTTTTGCCCTACTAGTCGGCCTGAACATTTTCAGGACTGATCAGGTACATGTTTGTAGCAGATAAGCAAACCTTCTTGCTTAGTTTCAGAAGTTGTCGGCAGACCAGTTGAAGTCTCTGTATAAGGGACAGGTGATTATTTTGCCTGAAGGCCCACCTATGGACTTTGGAGGCATTTATTCATTCAATCATATTTATTGACTGCTTACTGTGTGCAGAGCACTGTATTAAGCGCTTGGGAAAGTACAACACAATAAACAGCTGAGAAGCAGCTTGGCTCAGTGGAGAGAGCACAGGCTTGGGTGTCAGGTTATGGATTCTAACCCCAGCTCTGCCACTTGTCAGCTGTGTGACTTTGGGCAAGTCACTTAACTTCTCTGTGCCTCAGTTACCTCATCTGTAAAATAGGGATTAAGACTGTGAGCCCCACCTGGGACAACCTCATCACCTTGTATCCCCCCCAGTGCTTAGAACAGTGCATTGCACATAGTAGGCGCTTAACAAATACCGTCATTATTATAAACAATGATATTCCTTGCCCACAGTGAGTTTAAAGTCTAGAGCGGGGGAGACAGACATCAATACAAATAAATAAAATTACAGAGATGTATATAAGTGCTGTGGTACTGGGAGGAGGGAAGAGCAAAGAGAGCAAGTCAGGGTGACGCAGAATAATAATGATGGTATTTGTTAAGCACTTACTATGTGCCAAGCACTGTTCTAAGCACTGGGACTTAGGAAGGCCTCTTGGAGAAGCTGTACCTTCAATAAGGCTTTGAAACGGGGAGAGTTGATCCCTCCTCAGATTTGAGGAGGGAGGGCATTCCAGGCTAGAGGCAGGACATGGGCTAGGGGTCAGTGGCAAGACAGGCAAAATCAAGGCCCAGTGAGAAGGTTAGCACTAGAGGAGCAAAGTGTGTGGGCTGGGTTGCAGAAGGGAAAGAAGTGAGGTGAGGTAGGAGGGGAAAAGGTGATGGGGTGCTTTAAAACCAATGTTGAGGAGGTTTCATTTGATATGGAGGTAGATGGGCAACCACTGGGATTTTTTGAGGAGGGGATTGACATGTAGAAAAATGATCTGGGCAACAGAGTGAAGTATGGACTAGACTGGGCAGAGACAGGAGGCTGGGAGGTCAACAACGAGGCTGATGCAGTAATCCAGGCGGGATAGGATGAGTGATTGTCAACGTGGTAGCATTGTGGATGGAGAGGAAAGGGTGGATTTTAGCGATGTTGTGAAGGTGGGACTGACAGGATTTAGTGAAGGCATTAAGAGGTGAGGATGCAAAATCAGTGCTCCACACTGTTGGGGAGAGAGTGAGGAAGAGTGAGATGTTAAACCAGGAAGGGTTGAGCTTCCATCTCGCTTCCACTTCCGATTGTCTCTGAACGAGTCACAAATGCAGTCAGTGACCCCCCCCCCCCCCCCAACTATTGTTCTTGGGGGTCTTGGCACAGTAGGGGCTGCTAGCCACATACGGGGCTGGCTTGAGCTTGCGTGACTGGGTCTGGGTCGGTGGGCCAGATGCAAATCAATTGGAGAGTCATATTTCCCCCATCCCAACTCTGGCTCAAACTTTGTAAAGACTCTCACAAAGATTGCTGGCAAAGAGCTTCTGGTCCAGGAGTAAATGATTTGTATTAAACATTTTTAAGAGAAAACTTATTTGAAAGACCTTATTTCAGGAGGAACTAAAAGAAGTAATTTCAGTCCGGAAATCCAGGCAGCCAAGTATTGAGTACTCTGACGACTTCACCAGTGATGAAGATGGTAAGTTATCTAAGTATGGAAGTCTTTCCTGGGACTATTTATTCATACCGAGTCATTTGATTTTAAGAATAGAATAGGTAGTTTCATTGATAGCTACGTATGGTCTTATTGCTGTCAAGAAATTTCTTTTAAAAATCTGATTTAGGAATATTTTTAACACTTGAAGCAGCGTGTGGTTGTGTTCAGATGTACGACTGAGATAACAATGATTGATTCCTTTCATTATTTCTGAAACCTTAAATTGCTTTCTAGATTTTAAAAAAGGCAAGCATGTCAAGGATAGTGAAATTCTCTATTATCATTTTATACTTTTTAGATATATTGTAGCTTTATATGCCAACATCTCTTTATAGAATAAATTCCTCATGGGCAGGGAGTGTGTTATATTGTACTCTCCCAAGCAATTAGTACAGGGCCCTGCACACAGTATATGCTCAATAAATACCATTGATTGATTGATAGAATAGTATATCATTAGCTATACTCTGATTTGAAAGTCACTTAAGTTTTGTAGTAGTGACAATGAAAATTAGTCTTTTTAATTAATACCCATAAGGTAATCTTTAATTTCAAATCCAACATTTATAAAATATACATTTTATTTAGTGCTAGTTGTGAAACTTCTTTTTTTTTCATTTTCAGGCACATTGAGAGACGTTTCTGAGACTTCAATGGATGAAAAGACTATTAAGAAAAAAGTCACTAATAAGTTCCATTTATCTGATGATGACAAAAAGAAGTCCCCAAAAGTGACCTACCTGAAAAGTAAAAAAACACATGGCAAAAAAGCCCAGAATGCTCCTACAGTCACCATCAAAAATAAAGAAGTAGCATCTGACTCTCATGACAAGAGTGAACTTAAATCCTTACTTGAAAGCCCGAGTAAAGAAGACAAAACTGAACAAAAGAAAATGAAAGTGAAACCCAAACCTAAACCAAGGAATCGTCAAATCAAAAGTACATCCTCAGGTAAATTAAAAAAAGCTTGTTTAGTTTGGTGCCTAGTTATAACAATATAGGTGTAAAACAGTATTTATCTTTTATTTGAAGAGTTCTGATTAACTTAGTCATGTGTTTCCCACATGAGGATATTACCCCTTCTCCTTTCTTTTTTTTTTTTTGAAATCAATGAGGACAAGGACAATGAGACCGGCCCAACCCTACAAATAAAACAAGCGCCTGCCTCCCAAATCTGAACTCTATTTCAGCCTTGCAATTAGTCATTTGCCAATATCATATGGCATTTGGAAAGAGGCAGAGTCAGCTCACATCCCTCTGGCTGGCCTTCCTAGTGAGCAGCTCCCTAAATAAACCTGGAACCGAGGAGCAGCCATGGAATTCCCTGGTGCAGCCCAAGCTAGGCTGGGGAACCCAGATTTTACTACACCCACAGCACAGAGTCTTGCATGAGGAAGAGCAGGGATTCTTTAATAGTGGAGGACTTGCAAACAACCTTAATATCTGCTTATGCCATAGGAAACACTTGAATTGCCCTCACACCCCCTGAGCAGAGATACTACTGGTTTGCTATGTGACCTTGGGCAAGTCACTTAACTTCTCTGTGCCTCAGTTACCTCATCTGTAAAATGGTGATTATGACTATGAGCCCCATGTAGGACATGGAATGGGTCCAACCTGATTAGCTTGTATCTACCCCAGCTCTTAGCACAGTGTCTGGCACCTAGTTAGCACTTTAACAAATGCCATAAAAAAAGGTTTCTCAGCCTTATTTATGATAATGAGAGCTGGGTTCCATGGAATATCTTAGGTTGGCCAAGCTGTCCCAGGAGCTTTCTTGACTGTTTGCGGTCGGATGTGAGGCAAAGGAGGCCAAATTATCCAAGTAGCAACCAAAATGGGGTTTGGATGATGAGCAATGAAGGGGCCCCTGGCCACTAGTGCCACAGCCTCTTGCTTTTAACCGCTCATGTATCTTTAACAAGAAGTAACAATTTATAGTGACTCATTAGGTGTGAATGCTAATTTATTTAATTCACTACTGATATAACCTGGGGTTACTCACCTTTATATGTTTGCATTTTCACTTACATATGAGAACTGTCATGTGAGACATTCAGATGGCTGTTATTTATAAAGTGGCAGATTAGGGAGCCACTTTTTGTAGACATGATAGATATGAATTTGGAAAAATGTTTTTAACCTTAAGATTACAGCAGAGTTTAAGATTTTCATAGGAAAACAATTTGTGTTGGTGAATCTTCTGTTTTAAATGTTTGAATACTTTACAGTTGTGAGTTTCCGTGCCACGATGAACTCCCAGTTGACACCACTCTTCCTTCCCCCACAACACCTATCCAACCAGCATTGTGCTAACTGATGGAGGCTAGTTGCCCAGTGGACAAATATCAGCCACAGATTGTTGATTGGGCTGCCTGGTCAGAAATCCATGAACTGTGGAACAGGTTTTATTTTGGGCAGGAAACTGAGGCAAACCAAGAAGACCTTGAGAGCCTGTAACAACCGTGAAGGGTCTGCTTCTTTCAGTTTAGAGGAGGCAGGGTGGGCATGGCTGGGCTACCCAGAGATTTCAGTTGATTCATTGGAACTGGGTTTGCCCAAGATCTTCCATAGCCAGTTAAAATCCACGTGGGACCTTCAGAACCTGAACTCCTAGAGCAGTTGAAAGTCCATATATGACCCAGAGGTCAAGCTTTGCCCTGTCGCTTCCACTCTTCCCCCTCAAAAGTCTAGCTATTATTCTATTTTTCACAATACAGCATTCCTCTTCCTTGTTCTGAGAAAATAGCCTTGTGGGCCATTGTGTCAAGTTCATTTTTCCTTGTTCAGCATTGGGAATCTGCCCATCTGGATGCCAGTGAAGCAGCATTTGCTATCTTTGAACCATAGACTGATGTTGTGTGTCTGCACAACATTCTCATTTGGAAGCAAAAAATGTTCTATTTAGGGTAGTGTGGAAGTTTTTTTGGTAGTTCCAGAAAGTTTCAATGAGATTTCAGTCTTGGATATGTCTCTTCTCTTTTTGCAAATTTCATAAAAAATCCCTTACTACCATTCCTCCTTCTTTATATTATAATAACCTCAGAAATGTCAAAATTCCTAAAATGAGTTTCTATATAAAATATGGGATGGTAAGCATAAGTTGGAAATGTGAATTACTGTTACTATTTTAAATTCTAGTTGAAACCTGTAAAGGCATAAAATGGAAAGAATGAAAGAACTGAAATTTTGACTGAATATTTTAGCAGTTTCCTGAAGCATAGGTTTTATATTAGAAACAGGGTGGAGATGCCAGGTATTTTTTTTCAAAGTACTCAAGAAATATTATTTTTAAAGTTTGTGGTGAAATTAACAATTTTATTTTTCAGAGGAACGGATCGGTGGAGTTTCAGTAGATGACAATTTTAAGCCATCACCTCGACAAAGAAGTATCTTAAGAAAGAGCAGCCATGTAGAGGATAAAGAAGTCCCAGGGGAGGACAGTAAAATTAATTTTAGCCTAAAGCCAGCGTCACATTCTGCTCCTTCATCTCTAACCAGGCTGAATGACATATTATTAGAATCTGAGAAAAGGGCGCTGTCTGAAAGTCCCAATCCTGAGGTAACTATTACATTTGAAAAATTTAGTCTCATTCTTTAGTTGCCCTTGTATCACATCACCATTTTATGTTTAAAAAATATTATATGATAGTTGCTTTCACTACCCATAGCCGAAAAGTGACATGAAAGTCTGGCTTGTCTTGAGGAAGGAAAAAAAAAGTTCAACATTTCTCATTAAACTAGAGTCTAAATAATCAATGGTATTTATTGAGCATCTACCCTGTGTGGAGCATTCATTCATTCATGCATTCAATCGTATTTATTGAGCTCTTACTATGTGCAAAGCACTGTACTTAGGAAAGTAATACAGTGGAGTGGGAAGACACAGTCCCTGTCCCCAAGTCTTAGGGTGGACTTTAGAAGAAAAAGGTGTATAAAATAGTAGAACCAAAGTGTACCAAAAATTGGTAGGTGATCTTAATTTTCTTTAAAAAAAGTAAAGCTCTCCCACATGTCTTCCATTTTCTTCTCCGTAACTTCTTATTTATCTTACCCAATGAAATTATGTGCAACACTGTGCAACACAATATTCCGATATCAAGGGAGATTTCAGGACAAAGTTTCCGTCTTGAGAACCTACTTTGGCATGTGCTACAGTGTATTCTAAGACATGTCTGATTTTGATATGTCTGACATATCTAGAGCATATCTGATTTTGACTTCGTATCTTAAAGATTGATTGCAGTTTACACTTATAGCATTATGTGTTTTGGTTAACTTCCCCTGGCTTCCTAAAGGAAGCTAAGAAAAGTAAAATATTTTCCTTTGTGGTAAATTCCTTGAGCATGTAATATGTCTTACCTCTATTATATTCTCCCAAGTGTTTAGTAGAGTGTTCTGTGTATACCACATGCTCAGTAAATACTGTTTACTGATTTGTAGTCTTTCCTCCTCCCCTCTCCCCAAGAATTCAGAAGCATTTTTCTTACACAGTTATGATGTGATATGACTCTTGTGTAACTTCTTGTATAACTGAACTTCACAACCGAATTATCTTTTTTAAGGGACCATGGTTGAAAAGCCCTTCTCCAATATTACCACTTTATCACTCAGTATCCGCTGATGAAAATATTGGAACGTTTTCACCCCTATCTGGAGAAGGCTATTCTGTAAAAGGTATCTGAAAATAGTTTCAGTTTCTATGTTGCATTTTTTTTATCATTGAATTATTAATATTCATCTTTGGAATTTAAAAATACTGAAAGGTGTATATTTATTAAAAATCACATAAATAGGAGCCCAGGAAAATTGATTTTATAATTCATTAAAAAAAATCATCCCTTTTCCTAACAATATGGCCGGCTGACACTTTAGCCTGTGTACAGTGGAACTGTCTCCTATGGAGTGGGCCACTGATTCAATGCGAATTGGCACTGGTGGTTTGAGGTGATTAGCTCTACCCTCACAACTTTTTGGACAAAGTGGGAATCAGAGCCAGCCCACCTCGCCCTCGAGCTATAAGGGGGTCTTGCGAGAAGAGGTGTCCCAAGGGGACCGCTTAACTTGCAATTTCAATCAATCAATCAATCAATCATATTTATTGAGCACTTACTATGTGCAGAGCACTGTACTAAGCGCTTGGGAAGTACAAATTGGCAACATATAGAGACAGTCCCTACCCAACATTGGGCTCACAGTCTAAAAGGATTTACCTCTAAAATTTACCTAATTTACCTCTAAAGCTGGACACCAGTGCCAGAGTTCGGGGCCTGGCTCTTTTTGCCCTGGTTAAGCCCCAGAGCCAAGGGTTTAGCCTCATTTGGTCCAGAGGCAAGAGATATACCCGAAACTGGCACCTTAGGCCCCAGACAAGGCATTTTGGACTCCAACCTGCTTGCCCGAGCTTCAGTCTGGAACACAATGCTTTGCTTGTTTGTCCTCTAAACCTTATATGTGCCGATGTGTCACAGTTTTATCCCAACCTTGTTTCCCTCTGACCTTGCCCCAAGTTGTCCCATCCCTCAAAATTTAAAGTCAGCACCCTAAGAGGACTTTAAACCCATGTCTTCAAAGGTGATACTTAAGACAAATAGAAACTTGGTGGTCAGTCATTTGTATTTATTGAGCACTGACTGTCTGCGGAGCACTGTACTAAGCACTTGGGAAAGTACAACATAACGGACACATTTCCTGCCCACAGCCACCTTACAGTCTAGAGGGTTAGAGAACAGATTACTCCTAAAGAAAACTGAGTATACAAGGGAAACATATCATCAGATTGCAGACCTCAGTGGTAAAGGCCAGCTACTCCCCGAAGATTGCACCACCTGCCAAACACTTCAGCCTAAGAAGCGGTTCCCACTGGGCAGTTCAGCTTGGGTCTGAGTGATCCTCAGGAACAGTTGTGCCGAGGCCTCTTCCCATAAACCCGAGGCAGCATGGTACCTCCAAGGCTGGAGTCACCATGGGGCCTGTGGTCGTGTGGGGGCTGAGGTGGTAGTGGTAGTGAGAGACCTCGCTGGCTCCCTTATCCCAGCAGGAGCCTATCTCAAGCTGAAGTGATGGTGAGTTTGGCGGCTGAACCCAATCCGCTCAGCAACGTACGAGATGTCACCAAGGCCCCCTCTAGAGTATAGGCTCATTGTGGTCAGGGAATGTGTGATATAGTTGAGAAGCAGCATGGCATAGTAGACAAAGCACGGGCCTCGGAGTCAGAAGGTCATGAGTTCTAATCCTGGCTCCACCACTTGTCTGCTGTGTGACCTTAGGCAAGTCACTTCACTTCTCTGGGCCTAAATTCCCTCATCTGTCAAATGCAGATTGAGACTGTGAGCCCCACATAGGACAGGGACTGTGTCCAACCCAATTTGCTTATCTCCACCCCAGTGCTTAGTACAGTGCCTGGCACATAGTAAGTGCTTAACAAATGCCATAATTATTATTATTGTACTCTCCCAAGCTGCTTAGTACAGTACTCTGCACACAGTAAGTGCTCAATAAATAGGACTGACCAACTAACCAAGTGCTAACATTGTGATACTGTAGCTTGAAAACATCACCAGCACACCCCCACAAAACTCCAACAAAAGTATTTTAGTTTTTTCTGTTTTCTTCAAGATAATAATGGTACTGTATTCCCATTTCAATTTTTGTAACTCATGCTCTGTAGACAACTTTGTTTGTGAAAAGACAAGTAAATTTGGCCTTTTTGTCATTTTGAAGAGACTTTCAATTCAGTTCTGTTTCTCTAATACAAAACAGAATGGGATGAAAACCAAAATTATTTGAAATTAGAAGACAGTGACAGGAAGTCTCCCCCAGTCAAGGGACTGATGATGACCACTGAATATGATAAACTAAATCAAATTCAAGAAACTTCTGAACATGATCTTGAAGAAACTGCAAAGAAGTCAGATCAGATCATGGATAATGACATTACAGATGCTCCAACGGAGAGTACAATAACTACTCTAGATGAATCTCTGAAGGTATTTTTGTCAGTTTAATTTATAACTTTCAATTTAAGCTATTTCCATATATCTTTATCCACTTTTTGCATTCCTCACTGCCCTTCTGTAATGGTTTCAGAGTTAACTGAGATACTAAATCATTTCTGATACCTGAAAGGATAAATGCATATACAGCCTGGTAGTATGGTTTTGATTCAATTCAGTGGGCGATTTATATGAGGAAGGACTGCAAAATAAGATTGGTGATGAATGGTGCAGAAACTTACATTTTTCTAAAGGACGATAGGAAAAATACTTGTCAAGTGGCAGAGAGAATTCTCACAAATCATTGCTAGATCTTTCCAGGCTATTAATTGTTTCCTAATAGATGTTTGGGAATGCATTGACTCTTTAAGGTCTCTAAGAGGATCATTGAATGGTACTTGGTGCATTACCTCCTTATGATATTGAAGAAGCAATAACTGGTTATTAACTAGGAAGGAACTGGCTATTGGACATATTAAATAAAAAGTTTCTCTCAGTCCACAGTAGCTAGGGCCAGAAATCCAGTGCCCAGCCAAAGATCTTAATTTGAAATGAACCCAGCATGTCTGTATCTGCGGGTTTGGGCGATCCCCAGGGGCTCAGGCACAAAGGGAACTCATGGACATTTGCATTCCAAAGAGCCGGATAATGCCTGTACCCTATACAAGCACTTCCACCTGCTTAAATATGTCATCTAAAATGGTGAATTAGATGCAGTATCCTGTCTTTTTCAAGTAGTATGTTGTAGCATCTGTGGTAAGAGCTGTATTAAAGCACTGTAGCACTGTAGTTTGGTTTTGATTCAATTCACTGGGCATTTTATATGATGAAACTGCAAAATAAGATTTGTGATGAGTGATGCACCTTTTATTAGTTCCTAATTATAAATCCAACATAAGAGAATTCACAGTGAATATGTTTGTTTGATCTTTATCCATTTGCACAAAATATCATAAAACTATTGTTTGAATAAAAGCAAAATACCAAAAGACACTGCCTTTTCTTGATGGGCTATAGCATTTGGTATTGACCCTCTCTAATCTGTGGGATTACAACAGTTATGTGAATAGCTATTTAGCTGGTGAGTATGTAGTATTCAGACACCATTCAAAAGACTGGAGCTCCTTCTTGTTATTGGAAAACAAGCAATAGTGCCCTCCTTCCCTCATCCTACACAGTCCCCAGTCAGTTAATAGGATGACTGATGGAAACATAAATCATCTGCAGGCAAGGTTGATCAGAGAGACCCAGCCTCACTACAGTCAGAGGGGAGGAAAAAATAGTGTTCAGAGACCACTGCTTCTAACAATGAGAAATACTTTCCAGCTGTCTGTGTTGTCTCAGGGTGATTGGCCACTCTGGAATCACTGCACCTCCCTGCCTTATTGCCTCTCATCCTAACCCTGAGTAAGGGGAGTGGAAAGAAAATGGGAGAGTAGTTTGTGGAAGGGAAAGACTAGTTAGTGGGTGAGAGAGAGGGTGGGTGGATTAATTCAGTCATTGAATCAAAAAATATTTCTGTATCTTGAGGTAGAGTTAACCGAAATCACAAAAAGAGTTGCCATGCATCTCTAATATATTTGTAGAATTCACTGTAGTGATTTTTAAGTTTGAATTTTTTTTTAATTCAATAGACTCCAACTGAAGATAAGAATCAGAAGAACACTGAAACTAAACGAAGAGGGGAACATCTGCCCAGCAGGTAATAATACAAATCCTTTGTTTGCATTGGAGTAATTAGTATTATGATTGTGTAGAAATGATTAAGGATACCCTAATGAGTATTCTCATGAGCCTTTTCTTAGAGATTACCATGGGGGTTCAAGGAAAATATTCCTGAAACAAGTGAAACCCCCTTTTGACTCTTTCCTCCTTTACATCTCCTAGCCAAGTTCTCATCAGACTTTATCTTCTCTTTTCTGGTGGCATGATTTAAACCACAAAGCATGTTACTCTCCTGAAAGTTTTGGTCATCTTATTGCTAGACTTTTAAGATTTATTTATGTTCAATATGAACAAACTGCTTGTTAGTTTTTTTGTTAGCCACAGATCTTTGACTCCCCCCTTTGTCTAGTTCATTTAAGCCTTGAATCCAGTTCTACCCTCTGTTCAGAGGAGAGTGGGTTGGCCTAAATTATGTGAGAAGCAGCATTGCCTAGTGGATAGACACGGGCCTGGGATTGAGAAGGACCTGGTGACTCCACCTCTTGTCTACTGTGTGACCTTGGACAAATAACTACTTCTCTGTGACTCAATTACCTAATCTGTAAAATGGGGATTTCAGACTATGAGCCCCATGTGGGACATGGACTGTGTCCAATCTGACTAGCTTGTATCTACCTCAGTGTTTAGTACAGTGTCTGGCACACATTAAACACTTAACAAATACCATTAAAAAAAAGGCCCTTGCATGAAACTGGGGGTAGGAGTGAAAAGAGGCTGTACCTTCCCGCCTCCATTTCGTGATGCCTTCCTGCACCCAAAATGCATAGCTCCTTTGGGAATGTGCAGACACTGACTTTAGCAATTTACCTGGTAACAAAGTCTCCGCTGTCCACGTTCCCTGCATTATCTCCACATTATGATTTAAAGCTGTGTAACTGCAGGGAGTGGAACAGGCAGCAGTGCTACTGCCTGTCCCCTAGGTTGTGATTCTCCACTTGATATAGATGCCCAGCTGCTTCAAATGGAACAAAGGGAGCCACTTTTGTCTTCCTGGATCCCGGGGCAGGATCTTGCCACATTCATAGAGCCTTGGAGGGGCTAGTAAGACTCACGATTCACAGAACAACAGCCCTTACAAAATATTTATAAAGCACGGCAAAAGCAACGTTCGGTAATTGTCACACTTTACAGTTAATTTTAAAATAATAGATGCAGTTTTCATTGTAAAGGAGCTTTAGTTGTGACAGCTATAATTGCTACAATAGTGCCATTCAATGGACTTGAATTGTAATATAGCATGATCTTTTTATTTCTTTAGATCATTGACATCTGAATATATAAGACAATCTCATGCTAAGAAAAAAACTCCATCTCTAGCAGCATCTTCTCAGTACCTAGGGGTATTAAAGGTATTAGACAACAAGCCCTCACAGAATCAAACCATGGAGATTGACAAAGCAGATTCTCTTAGGGCAGCAGTTTATCAGGTAAAAACAAAATCAGCTAGCATCAAAATGCCCTGCTTATCATAACAGTAATACTAGGTACATGTACTACTCATACATAGCCACAGTTGATTTTAATGCTTACCCTGTCTAGACTGTAAACTCCTTGTGGGCAGGGAGTGTGTCTACCAACTCTGGTGTATTTTACTCTCCCCAGTGCTTAATACAGTGATCTGCACATAGTAAGCATTCAACAAATACCATTGTTTGATTGATACTAGCAGTTGTAAGAGTGTTTATTGAGTACTCACTGGGTAGGTACACTATAGTAAGCACTTGGGAAAGTATAACAGTAGCATAAGACACGTTTCCTGTCTACTAGGAGTGTACATTCTAATGGGGGAGACAGATGTAAAAGTTATTGGGGAGAGTTACTTAAGTAGTTCTATGCTTACAGAAACCATTAAATGGGTACTCTTTCTGCTGCATTTAGTAGACGTGTTTATTATCAGAATAAAAAAATGGTGTTAGTTGATTAGTTGAAATACAGGAGTCCCACATTATCCACTCAAAATTTTCACCACTTATTAACTTTTCCATAGAAATTTTAATCAAACTCTGCTTATTTGTCTCTTTTTTCATTTATTCACTCATGGCAGTGGGTCTAATTTTTTTGTTTTCGGCTATGTATAATTTATCTGCAATTATTGCAAGCCACTAGATGGCAGTTGCTACTATTGCTAAGACACTACAACTGTGATTCTGCTTAGGAAAAAAGGCTCCCGTAATTTCGTTTTCACCCGCCAGTATCCATAAAACCAATTACGGATGAGTAATTAGTGACTGGTAATGTTTCTTCCATTGCAGACATTTTAGTTGAGTTAGTAGTGCCTCTCTGTGAGTATACATTTGATTGTTGCCGACTTGTACTTCCCAAGCGCTTAGTACAAATGCTCTGCACACAGTAAGCGCTCAATAAATATGATTGATTGATTGATTTGGCTTCATTCAGGCTCCTAAATAACTAGGAAAGGCTGGATCCTGGAACAAGGTGTTAGTTGTCCTGGCTTTTACAAATGCACTGCTTAGCTCCAATGGAGTAAAGGGATATAAGATAAACAGTAGAACCTGTCTCTGCCCCAAATCTGGGCAAAGGGATGTGACCAGGACCAAACTGCTAGGTTTTTAAACTCTGGATACTTGTTTCAATTTTAAGAAACCCCTCACTGATCAGGAGTTTGCTTTTATTAAAGTACTTAATTGGATAACTTTTCCAGTTTGTGGGATCAATTTCACTCCCAACTTTCACAAGTTAAGACACCTAACACTTGTTTCCCATGTGATCATTTTTGTATAGTTACAAATTCACAAAGTTAGTTTTCCTATCTATCAGTCATATTTATTGAGGGCTTATTCATTCAATTGTACTGAGCGCTTACTGTGTGCAGAGCACTGTGCTAAGTACTTGAGAGAGTACAATGTAACAGAATTGATAGACATGCTCCCCGCTCATAATGAGTTTATAGCTCAGGCTTACAGTTTTCTGTACAACATTATTTCAAAATAATTAGTTCTACCTAGCATTACAAAACAATATTGCTGGGTGTCTCATTGGTATGGAAACCTAAGTCCTGTTTCCTATTGTTCTAATTAGTTGCCTGTCAACTACAGTTTTCAACAATGTCATTGCCATGCTCTACGAGACTCACTCTACTTGAGTATTTTCTAGACTTACACCATTAAAATCTATCAATGGCATCTACTGAGCACTTACTATGTGTCTAGTACTTTACTAAGTGCTTGAAAGAGTACAGTACAACAGAATGAATTGAATTGTAGCAGGACACAACTACCTGCGGTATTTTTATCTAGGTTTTGTTATGATAAAGTGCAAATAATAATCTTCAACTAAATCAAATTTCTGGAATCTTTAAATTACAATGACCTCCTTCTCTTCCTCTTACAGGAATGGCTGGAAAAGAAAAAAACTTTTTTACAAGAACTTCAAAGGATTAAAAGAAATGAAGCTGAAGTCTTAAGAATTAAGAATGAGCAGGTATGCTTGAAAGTTTGCTGCTTACTACTAGTTATTACTTTAGGCACTGGACTCATTGATAATTGTTTTTTTACCAACTCCCTCGCTAAAGCCAGCAACAACTTTTACATGTCAAATTTTCCAAAAAAGCTCAACACACTTTCAAAAGATGTCAGCTTTCCCTGCTTCTAGGACCAAGCCCATTGGCAATGATGATTTTGGGATTGCTAGAAAGAAAAGAGATGTATAAACACCAGATCTTGTGAATTAACTATATTCAGTCATATTTATTGAGAGCTTACTATATGCATAGTACTGTACTAAGCACTTGGGAGAGTATAATGTAACAATAAACAGACACTTCCCTGCCCAAATGGAACTTATATTTTGATTGTTTCACAACTATTTGACCTGTCAAGACTATTCCAGAGCAGTCTCCACCATCTAAAATTGCTGAACATTGCATCACTTAGCCATAATTATTTCATATATCTTCATTTACTTTTGCCAAACAGAAAGGAGCTTCCAAGAAAGAAGAAGCTTTAGCTTCCTTTAAAGCCTGGAAGGCAATGAAAGAAAGGGAAGCAAAAAAAATGGCTAAAATGAAGAAGCTTGAGGAAGAAAAAATTAAACGATCAGCGGAGGAGACTGCTGAGAAGAAAGGAGAAGCCCAAAAGGCAATGAAACATTTCAGTTTAACTTTCATGAGATCTTTTTTTAATGGGATTTTTATCTAAATTTGTGATTTAAGGGGGCAGTATTCGCTTTTTTATATCATTGACATTTATAATGAATTCTGAAAATCTTAGAGAAGCACAAAAATAGATAGGAGGCAAATTTTTTTAAAGTCTTTGAAATGGTAATTTAAAATATTGTATTTTGTTTAGGCTTTTGAAAAATGGAAAGAGCAAAAGATGGAGGACCTAAAAGAGAAAAGTAAAAAGGCAAAGCAATTTGAGAGAGAAAAGAAAAAGAAAGCTGAGGAAATTGATGCTGAAAAGAAGAAAGTCAACATTTTAGCTGTTGAAAAATGGTAAATCATCAAATGGGGAATAAGAAGGGCAGCTTGTGTATTGTTTTGTGTTATACAGAAACCAAGACTTAAATTCCTCAAATTATCTTTAAATGGTATTTAAGTGCTTACTGTGTGAAGGTACTGTACTAAGTGCTGAAGTAGATTTAAGATAATCAGGTTGGACAGTCCCTGTTACGTGTGGGGCTCTGTTTTGGTCCTTTCAGTTCTTTAGTTCACATTTAAAAAAATCCGATAATTATATTGCCTACAGTGGCACAAATTGTTCATACTAAAGTCCAAAAATTATTTAGTCATTAGAAATTTTAAGAAGTGTACTGACCAACTTTAGCATGCCTATATTTCTAGAAAAGATCATATACAATTTTTCTAGTGTATCCTCTCACCACTTAGAAGCAGTGTGGCTCAGTGGAAAGAGCGAGGGCTTGGGAGTCAGAGGTCACGGGTCCTAATCCCGGCTCCATCGCTTATCAGCTGTGTGACTTTGGGCATGTCACAACTTCTCTGTGCCTCATTTACCTCATCTGGAAAATGGGAATTAAGACTGTGAGCCCCATGTGGGACAACCTGATTACCCTGTATCTCCCCCAGCGCTTAGAACAGTGCTTGGCACATAGTAAGCACTTAACAATTACCAAAATTATTATTATGACCACTTGAAATAAATTAAATGAATACATTAATATAGGCAACTGGAGATAGTTCTTCATGTTTACCGTTTTGTATCTTTAGAAAGTGCTCAAGTTTGAAGTGAATCCAAAGAAAGTCTGAATTATTTGGTGTAAAATATTTTATTTTATCTTTTTTAGCAATTTTCTCCCTTCTTAATGCTACAGAAATGTAAAATAACTTGCTTGTAACTTTGCTCCTAAGATCATTTGAAAGTGCTTACTTAGTACAGTACTTTGCATACAGTAAGCACTCAATAAATACAATTGACTGAATCACTTAAGACTTTCCACAATGTAGGTCACAGCACCCTGAGTCCCCCTAAAGGGCGCTTATATCCCCCAACCTGGTAGAAACTTTGTCTTGTATTTCTTTACATTATTTCATCTTTCCTATTGTGTCTACCCACCATATCTTTATGTTGTGAGCTCCTGGAGGGCCAGGGATGATGTCTGTCACCCATGTATTTTCTCCCAGTGCTTAAGCACAGGGCTCAGCACAAGGTAAGCACATAATAAATACTATTACTACTACTTCTAGAAGGAGTATGGATTTAACCCCAGCTTTTTCACTTGCCAGCTGTGTGATCTTGGGCAAGTCACTTAAGTTTTCTGTGCCCCTGCTTTGTCATCTGCAATATGGGGATTGAATTCCTCCTTTCCCTCCTGCTTAATCAATCGATCCATCAATCATATTTATTGAACACTTACTGTGTGTAAAAGCATTGTACTAAGCACTTGGGAGAGCACAATATAACAGAGTTAGCAGACACAAAAAACAAAAAATGAGTTTATAGTCCTGAGGGGGAGACAGACATTGATTTACATAAATAATAATAATTATGGTATTTGTTAAGCGCTTCCTGTGTGCCAAGCAGTCTTCAATGATGGATATGTACATAAGTGCTGTGGGGCTGACGGAGGGGTGAATAAAGGGACGAAATGCAAATAAAGGATGCCACAGAGGAAATGAGTGTTGTAGTCAGGGAAGGCCTCTTGGAGGAGATGTGCCTTCAATAAGGCATTGAAGATGGGGAGAGTAATTATCTGTCAGATATGAAGAGGGAGAGGGTTCCAGGCTAGAAGCAGGGCATGGGCGAGAGGTAGGTGGCGAGATAGACGGGACAAGTGAGTACACTGGCAATATAGGAGCGAAGAGTGCGGGCTGAGTTATAGTAGGAGAGCAGCAAGGTGAGGTAGGATGGGGCAATCATCATCATCAATCGTATTTATTGAGCGCTTACTATGTGCAGAGCACTGTACTAAGCGCTTGGGAAGTACAAATTGGTAACATATAGAGACAGTCCCTACCCAACAGTGGGCTCACAGTCTAAAATGGGGAGACAGAGAACAAAACCAAACATACTAACAAAATAAAATAAATAGAATAGATATGTACAAGTAAAATAAATAAATAAATAGAGTAATAAATATGTACAAACATATATACATATATACAGGTGCTGTGGGGAAGGGAAGGAGGTAAGATGGGGGGATGGAGAGGGGGACGAGGGGGAGAGGAAGGAAGGGGTGTAAAGTCGTTGGTAAGGAGTTTCTGTTTGATGTGGAAGTGGATGGGCAAGCCCCTGGAGGTTCATGGGGAGTTGGGGAACATGGACTGAACATTTCTGTAGGAAAATGATCCAGGCAGTAGAGTGAAGTATGGACTGGAGTGGGGAGGGATAGTAGTCAAGGTGGGTTAGGATAAGTGCTTAGACTGTGAACTCCATGTGGAATAAGAACTTCGTCTAACCTTATTATCTTCTATCTACCCCAGTGTCTAGTATGTAATAAGTACTTATACTACAGTTATTAGTACTACAGCTCAAAATGAGATTAACTATGCACTTTAAAAAGTAGGCA
Organism: Tachyglossus aculeatus; assembly: GCF_015852505.1. Taxonomy (NCBI): domain Eukaryota; kingdom Metazoa; phylum Chordata; class Mammalia; order Monotremata; family Tachyglossidae; genus Tachyglossus; species Tachyglossus aculeatus. The sequence goes on along the minus strand of NC_052077.1, from coordinate 24,844,079 downwards.
AATTTGCTTGACCACTAAGCTCATTACACATCTTATTCCTTTTTAAAAACTTGAAGATTGAAAGTTTTTGGTTGTTGTGTGAGATTTATCATCTCAGTTTCTCCAAGTGTGCTGCAAACACTGAAAGCAACTTTCCTACTCAGCCATTTAAATTAGCCACCTGTTTATTAAAAAACACTGTATTAAGCACTTGGGAAAGCATAACCAATACAAAACACATGTTCCCGGCCTTCTAAGGAGTTTAAAATCTAATCGAGGAGCTTAATTAAAGAAACTTAGGAATTATTTATTTATTTATTTATTTATTTATTATTTACAAATGTATTTGTTTTATGTTATTCAGGAATGAAAAAAAGGAGATTCTTTTCAAGCAAAAGGCAAAAGAGAAAATAAACGAAAAGAGAAATCAAGAAATAGAGAAGTCTGCAAAAGAAGATAAAGACAGACAGGCATTAGATGAATATGAAAGATGGCTGGTAAATATGTATCTCTAAAATCCAAACTAATATTTCTAAGACATCATTTGCAAATATGATTTCTATTGATCAGATCCCACACTTGCTTACATCTTCGTGTTTTCCTAAAGATGATCTCATGGTGGCAGTAGCCCCCCATTTAAACTGCTCTAGTGTAGTGACTTCCTTAAAGAACATTTGCTTGTCGATCAAGCAAGTAGAAAATATGATTATTTTCCACCTGCCTTGTTTGTATATATCAGAGCATTTTGAATTTTAACAGTTAGTGAAAGTGCAGTGTTCTTGTCTCCAATTTGCTGTCAGGAAGAGCCACGTGCGAAAGGTGAAGTGAACACGGCATAGATGAAGCAAAGAGTAGTCGCAGCACCAGCTGCAAAAGTGAGTGAATTTAGCATCACAATTAGAGTACTTGTTAAGAAATAATACGGCTTTTTATCCCCAGTATGAAGCCCATACCTGAATAGCAATATGTTTCGTTTATATCGCCCAGGATTTACAATTCAGAGCAGTTTATTGACATTGTGTGCAGTAGACCTTAGTGGAAAGAGCATCATCTTTACTGCAGATCATATTCAAGAGATGTGGAGAGAACAATGTCAAGACCTCTAGTCAATGCTCAGAGCACTTTAATTCTTATTTAGGAAATTTGGAGGGGTGAGGGGTCCTCGCTTCTGGCCAGTGCAACAGGCTGAGTGTTCAAAATTCTTGAATCACTCTAATACAAGTTGCTATACCATCATAACTAATCTGGAAGCACATGTCTGTGGGAAGCAGCATGGCATAGTTGGAGGACCTAGGTTCTAATCCCATCTCTGCCATGAATCTGATCCGTGACCTTGGACAAGTCACTTAACTTCTCTGTGCCTCAGTTCCCTCATCTGAGGATTCAATACCTATTCTCCCTCTTATACTGTGAGCCCCACATGGGACCCAATTATCTTGTATCTCCCCCAAGACTTAGTACAGTGCTTAGCACACACTAAGTGCTTAACACCATATTATTACTATTATTATTATTCCCAAGAAGACACACAGATAATCAGAAACTGTTTCTCAGAATAAGTTAAGCAGTAGGTGTGGAGAAGACTGAGGTTATTAAGAATCAGCTCACACCTGGAAAAACCTATTGTCGGACAAGTTTTGCCATCAGCAACACAGCGCAGAATGCTATCACCGAATTATGTCAAAATTAATTACATTTTCCAGTGATGCAAGACTATAACAGAGGAGGAAAAAGAATCAAGCAAGCTATTAAGCCTTTGGGTAGACTAAAATTAAGTGTGTGGCACCAACATGGCAGCCCGTTGTTGGGTAGGGACCGGCTCTATATGATGCTGACTTGTACTTCCCAAGCGCTTAGTACAGTGCTCTGCACACCGTAAGCACTCAATAAATACGATTGAATGAATGAATGAATCAAGAGTATGGACAACAACATATATAACATAGTTAGTGTAAGGGTATACATAATCCCTGTCTTTAGGAAACATGTTAAAATGGACAAACACAAGTATATCATTAACACCCAAATTACAAAGAAGGCATGGATTACATAAAATACCCAAATATCCAATAACATAAACAGAAATGAGTGATATATGGGTGCATTTTAATGTTCAAATTTAGTGAGTATTTCCTAGGATAATGAGGAAGAGAGATTTGGAATAAAATCCAAAAAGGTTAGAAGGATCCAGGAGAGAGAAGTTGGAGTGTTCCAGGAATAGGAGGCAGGATTAATATGAGGTATGATAAAATGTTTGCTTGATTGGAGGGGAGAGGGCAGGTAGAAGTTTAGGAGTTGGGGGTTTAGGAAGGGTGAAAGAAAGAAGGTACCTTCTATTACAAAGCAAGAATGGGGGTTAGATGGTTGGTTATGAGAAACTTCTGCATTATGTCAGGAATTTTTAACCAGTCAACATCTACCCTGTCATTCCTCCAGAAGTTGGAGGATGGGAGAGAGATCTTGTGATTGGGAGCTGGGGAGATACAGTGGGGCAGAGGAGACCAATGGAGTCTTCCTGCTCCATACCCCAGGTTCCCTGAGGTGGCTTTCCAGACACTAGCCCTGCTACAATGGCTACGACCCTTTGTTTTTCAATAGTTCTCAGCAAAGTCCATTGAGAGGATATTTTAGAGCACTGTTTCCATGAGCTGACCAACTTGATTTGAAAGAAAACCAAAATGTAGGGAGCATGGTGGTTTTCAGGCTGGGGTGTGTCTTTAATGGGCTGTGATCAGTAAGAATTTTCTCATACTAGGAAGTATCATAATTTTACTTGGCTTCGTAAGCCTTTAAAATTAAATTGGGGTTTTTACAACTCCACAATTATTGCATAGTGACAACTGTATATTCTTGTTTCCAGGAAAGGAAAGAAAGGACTGAAAAAAAACAAAGGAAGTTTCAAGTTCTTCTTGAAAATAAGACACCTCCTCCTTGGAGCCCTCCAAGCAAAACTGTATCATCAAGAAGCTCTTGAGATAAAAAATCTGCTGCTGGTGCTGCTATTTAACAATAACCATTTTAAAATGTATCTGTGAGCAGGTCTTGCATTGTTTATTTTAGAATGGATATTTAATTTAAACTGCAGGCAGGAGTGTACAGTCCTAAGCATCTTTATCAAACTGAAATCCTCACAGCACTGATGCTCTCTAAAGGGTCAACCCAAGTGACTGGCGGCCACACATGGAGAATTTCACATGTAAACAGCCTGGACTCCCGTGTCTCTTTTCCACTGTTTTTGGAAGGGGGTTGCTGCCGTGTGCTCCTATTCTTAAACAGGGGTATCCAGGGATTCAGCTCGGCGCAAGATAGAAGACATGATCATGAGGGGAGAATTGTTCCCTGCTTCAGAATTCCCTCTGCTTCCTTCCTTCCCAAATGATGGTTCAAAGTGGGCCTCAAGCTCCTGCACTATTGTAAAAGAGTCTGTGGTGTTCAGTCGGTGTGCTCTGGGTAATAATCATCATCACGATTTAAAAGCAAACACATTTTTCTAGTCCATGAACAAGTCCTTTAAGCCCAACTTGTTTTGGCTTAAGGGCTTTATTCTTTGCTAATGTTTACATCTGTGACTCATTTAGTGAAATTTTACTAGTGTAGTAGTAATGCACTCAACCAAGAGTGAAAGCTTTTTGAGGCATTATAATCTTAAAGGTGCTATTAATATTGTGGATGAATAGTACAGTCTGATCTGTTTTTAAACTACAATTCCATGTATTAGACATTGCTACATTTTTTCCTTCTAAATAAGCTTATTTGCCCAAATCTTGGTGAATCTGTTTACTATGCAAAGTAAAGTAGCCGTGATGAGCACGATTACTCGTAGATCCCTAAAATAATCCCAAGAAAGCATTTTATTTTACTGTGTCTCTTCCTTGAGGAAATCAGATAGGAGTCAAACACGGAATGTCTGTAAAATTGGCTTGAGGCAATCATAAACCTTATAAAATGGCCCCAAGTTCTTTCAAAAATACACTACATTCAATTCTCCTGTAAAATGGAGCCTGTGTTCTTTCAAAACCCCATATTAAGGTAAACTAGCATTGTAGTGCTCACCACGTCTGACACCGCATGAGTATGAACAAGTCATTTCTTCCAATTTTACCTTGCAAGGTGTCCAAAAAGAAGAAGTATGTCCATAGTAGAAAGAGTAGCAGCCTGAGAGTCAGAGAACCTGGGTTCTAATCCCGGCTCTGTCACTTGTCTATAGCCATGCAGGAGGCAAGTCACTTAATCTTCTAGACTGTGAGCCCACTGTTGGGTAGGGACCATCTCTACATGTTGCCAACTTGTACTTCCCAAGCGCTTAGTACAGTGCTCTGCACACAGTAAGCGCTCAATAAATACGATTGAATGAATGAATTTCTCTGTGCCTCAGTTCCTTCATCTGCAAATATGAGGCTTCAATACCTGTCTTCCTTCCTACTTAGACTGTGAACCCCATGTGGGACCTGATTATCTTGTATCTGCCCCAATAAAGTGCTTGACACATAATGAGTGCTTAACAATTACCACAATACCACAATTATCATTATCCAAACAGATGTCTGTTTACAGAAGAACATGCCTTAATTCCTTAACAACAGTCTAACCAAAATGCCTAGTAAAAATACATACTGTGGCAGAACTTTTATAGTTTTTTTTAAAAAAGGTATTTGTTAGGGCTTACTCTGTGCCAGGTACTCTACGAAGTGCTGGGATAGAGAACATGGGCCTGCTGTGGGCAGGGATTGTCTCTCTTTATTGCTGTACTGTACTTTCCAAGGGCTTACAGTACAGTGCCCTGCACACAGTAAGCGTTCAGTAAATACGATTGAATGAATACATGATAATCAGGCTGGACACAATCCATGTCCCACATGGGGCTCACAGAATTAATTCCCATTTTACAGATGAGATAACTGAGGCACAGAGAAGTTAAGTGACTTATCCAGTGTTCTTGATTCGGTACAGTAGAGTATACTGTAGACTGTATACTGTTAGTCTGGTGATATTTCATCAATCCACCAAAAAAGGGTTTGCATTTTAATCCTGGCAACTACCTAGAACATTTAAACAGTGAAATTCCAAGACCAGGGAAGACATGAGGGAAAGGAGGCAGATATTTGAGTTTATGAGAAATGCAAAATTTTTTTAGCCTAAATTCCATCCATGGACAGGAGAAGAATTTATTACAGATAGTGGCAACCTCTGGTGGGCTCCCATTCAAGATACATTACTCTTACTTGTATTTAACCCTTCAGCATGTCAAAGAAAGACTTCTATGGCAATGGAACAACACCACTGTCTTGGGGTTGGGGGAAGGACTGACTGAAGGAGCGTCTGAGGATTTACCTCATCACGTTCATTTTCTCCATAACATGAATTTTTAGTAAGCGCTTTGGATAGAACTCCTTTTACGGGCTTTGGAGTCAGAGGTCATGGGTTCGAATCCCAACTCCGCCACATGTCTGCTGTGTGACCTTGGGCAAGTCACTTAACTTCTCTGAGCTTCAGTTACCTCATCTGCAAAATGGGGATTAAGACTGTGAGCCCCACGTGGGACAACTTGATCACCTTTTATCCCCCCCAGCGCTTAGAACAGTACTTTGCATATAGTAAGCGCTTAACAAATGCCATTATCATTATTATTACCACCAACACACACCTGCCTTAACGAAACACAGTCTGCTATCGGAAGAAATAGTTTGTGGCTATGTGCAACCCCTTGCCTTTCAGGCAAATAAAGTATGTGGAATGCCCCTGAAAATGTCACAGAATTTCAGATACCACTGCCATTACCACCTTGAAGAAGACTAACTGCTGCTCTCCAATGCTAACAAAAGCCCAATACAAATCCTTCTGGGATAGTGTAAAAAATTTTTGCCCTTGAAATTGTAGTGTGGCTTTAGATTGTACAAAAATATATTGACTGCATCACCTTTGCAACACAATAGACACTGGAAAAGGGCAAAGGCAAAATTTCTGGATACCCACAGAAATTCATACATTATCATTATTATTGTTATTAATAATTATAATAATAAATGGCATTTATTAAGCGCTTACTATGTGCAAAGCACTGTTCTAATCGCTGGGGAGGCTACAAGTTGATCAGGTTGTCCCACGGGGGGCTCACAGTCTTAACCCCCATTTTACAGATGAGGGAACTGAGGCACAGAGAAGGTAAGTGACTTGCCCAAAGTCACACAGCTGACAATTTGTGGAGCCAGGATTTGAACCCGTGACCTCTGACTCCAAAGCCCGTGCTCTTTCCACTGAGTCATGCTACTTATTATTATTATTAATATAATAATTATATTAATTACATTAATAATTATATTAATATAATAATATATAATATATTAATATAACAATAATAATAATGTATTTACTGAACACACAGTGTGCAAGGCACTGCACTAAGCACTTGGGAGAGTACATTATAACAAAAAACATACATCCACTGCCCACAACGAGCTCACAGTCTAGAGTCCAGCTGCAGCACAGCTCCTCAGAGGGACAGAACAAGTTAACTTGGAGCTGAAGAGGTTTGTGAAATTTATTCAAGGAAAAGTAATCTACAGATGTAGACATTTATTTTTAAATATCTGTGAAACCAAACTGAGTTTTAAACAGCGGCATTTATGGCACATTTACTATTATGGTTAACAATTAAAGTGCTCTTATTTTCTCTCCATTAGCCCATTTTCATTTTCTGCCTTTTTAATAGTGCTTCAAGGAGACTAGACAGGAATGTGGCAGCATGGTGACTGTTACTAATTTAGATCTTCCTTCTCAATTCAGATTTTAACTTAAGTAAACCTTTTCCCCATATCAGTGCTTAAACAGAAGCTGTAGATCTTAAGGGTGTTTAGGCCCGATGGCTCTACTTATTTTTGAAATACCATTCTCTCCCATAGATTATCACAGCATTTGTTGAACCCTCAATTTGCCTGCTGTGATGCTCAAAGCAGTTTCCCAACAAAGACATAAAAGGCATAAAATCTGTTTGGTAAACAGATTAGGTGGCAACATCTGCCTGGATTTTGCCCAGCTAGAAACACAGCATCATGGTTTACTTTCTCTTTTTATTCCGGGTTGATAAAGCAGTGATCAATGCTCCAACGTGCCAAGTCATTTGTAAACATTCATTGGGACTCAAAACTATAACGCAACATAGAAATTGAATAGTGGGACTTAATAATTTCAATGAGACTTCATGTGGAGCTGTTCTACATCCATTTTCAGATAGGACTACTGATTCGCTTAGGTGCTTTAATCCCAATTCCACCATGGCACTTCCTCCCCATCCAAAACGTAGGTATAAAAAGAAGAAAATATCTCCTACTCACAACTCCCCAGTCCTTTTAGGGGACCAGGTGTCTAGCTACCCCACCAACCATAACTTCTACCTCAGCAAGGCCCTGAAGCAGCATGGCCTAGTGGAAAGGGACAAGGGCCTGAATAAGTCAGAACTTTTTTTAAATGTTATTTGCTAAATGCTTACTTTGTGACAAGCACTATTCTAAGCACTGGGTTCACAGTCCAAGTAGGAGGGAATATGATTTAATCCTCATTTACAGTTGAGGAAACTAAGGCACAAAGAAGGACTGTGCAAGCAAGCAATTGTTAGATCTAGGACTAGAACGCAGGTCCTCTGATTCCCAGGCCCATGGCTCTTTCAATTAGGCCATTCAGCTTCTCTGTGTCTCAGTTTTCTCATCTGTAAAATGGGGATTAAATAGCTGTTATCTCCTATTTAGAGTGTGAGCCCATGTGGGACAGAGGCTGTCTGATATGATTGTACTGTACTTACCCCAGCGCTTAGCACAGTGCTTGACAACACACAGTAAGCACTTAGGAAATAACAGTTATTATTAGTATGCGCAGAATTGTGCAAGGAAAATTATTGACTCCAGGGTGGGTTGGCAGAGCCTTGAAGCAATAGAGAAGCATCAGAATATCTCTTTTTTCCCTGACTGCCCATCTGCACTTTAATGCGTGCTCTCAATTGAATTTTACAGCCTGGATCACCTACAGTTAAATGCAGCTCTGCTCGTTCCTAGAACTGGAATTCAGTGTGGTCTAGTGGAACGAGCACAGGCTTGGCAGTCAAAAGGAACTGGGTTCTAATCCCGGCTCTGCAACCTTGTCTGCTGTATGACTCTGGTCAAGTCACTTAACTTCTCTGTGCCTCATCTGTAAATGGGGATTAGGACTGTGAGCCCCACTTGGGGCATGAACTGTTTCCAACCTGATTACCACATAACTACCCCAGTGCTTAGAACAGTGCCTGGTGCATAGTAATCACTTAACAAATACTATTAAAAAAAAAAAAACCCTGGAAGCTTTCTCCTGCAAATGCCATCAGATGATTCCTCCTCAGTTTTCCAATGGCCTTTTTTTGTTTTTGTTTTTGTTTTATGGTATTTGTTTAGTGCTTGCTATGTCAAACACTGTTCACGAGAAGCAGTGTGGCTTAGTGGAAAGAGCACGGGCTTCGGAATCAGAGGTCGTGGGTTCTAATTCTGGCTCTGCCACTTGTCTGCTGTGTGACTTTGGGCAAATCGCTTAACTTCTCTGTGCCTCAGTTACCTCATCTGTAAAAGGGGATCAAGACTTTAAGCCCCAAGTGGGACAACCTAATAGCCTTGCATCTACCCCAGTGCTTAGCACATAGTAAGTGCTTAGCAAATACCAACATTATTTATTTATTTATTATGTTCTAAGCGCTGGGGTAGTTACAAGTAAATTAGGTTGGATACAGTCCCTGTCCTGCATAGGGCTCACAGTCTAAGTAAAAGGGAGAACAGGAGAACTGCAGCACAGAGAAATTAAATGACTTGCCCATGGTCACACAGTAAGCATTTGGCCAAGCCAAAATCAGAACCCAGGTCCTCTGACTCCTAGGCCTGTGCTCTTTCCACTAGTCCATGTGGCTTCTCTGTTCTTCCTGTAAGGGGAAGAAATGGACTCATATTTATATTAATGTCTGCCTCCCCTCTGGACTAAGCTTATTATGGGCAGTGAACATGTGGGCCCAGACTGAGCCCCTCCTTCCTCTCTCCCTCCTCCCCCTCCCCCCGCCTTACCTCCTTCCCCTCCCCACAGCACCTGTATATATGTATATACACATATATGTGTATATATATGTATATATGTTTGTACGTATTTATTCCTCTATTTATTTTATTTGTACATATTTATTCTATTTATTTTACTTTGTTAATATGTTTCGTTTTGTTCTCTGTCTTCCCCTTCTAGACTGTGAGCCCACGGTTGGGTAGGGACCATCTCTATATGTTGCCAACTTGTACTTCCCAAGCGCTTAGTACAGTGCTCTGCACACAGTAAGCGCTCAATAAATACGATTGAATGAATGAATGAATGAATGTCGACCAACTCTGTTGTTTTATACTCTTCCAAGCACTTAGTACGATGCTCAGCACTTAGTAAGCACACAATAAATACCATTGATGATGATGATTAGCCATCCATTCAATAAAACCTACTTATTCAGTACCTTCATGGCCTAGTGGAAAAAGCATGAGATTGGGAGTTGAGACCCTGGCTCCCACATGCCTTGGACAAGTCACTTCACTTCTCCATACCTCAATTTCCTCATCTGTAAAATGGGGCTATAAAACTTATTCTCTCTTCCCCTTAGAACTTGAGCCCTGTGTAGGCCAGGTACTGGTATGATCTGATTATCTTGTGTCATCATCAATGCTTAGTGCCTAATGAGCACTTGATAAATACCACTACTCCCACTGAATGCTGGGGAAAATTGTTGAGCACTGGACATGATCCCTAGCTTTCAAGTGGCTCACCATCTAAGAAAAAGGGGATAGCAATGGATACATAAGGAAAATGAAACAGTAAAATCACAAAAACACAAAATATAAGAACAACGAAAAATGTAATAAGAGCAATAGTGCATTGCATCTGGGGGTTGTGGAGTTTGAGGCTTAGAGCCTAGCAGCCTCAGTCGCTACCCTGAGTATGCCAAACAGTTTCCTTTTCACTTCTAATGATCCTTTCTAAAGTATATTCCATGAATTGCCTCATTCAAACATACGAGATTACAGAGACTAAATTTTTCAGAGCAAAGATCAAGAAATTAGAGAACACTGAAATACTTTTTAAAAGGAACAGCTTCAAGAAATTGCCTTTCCAGTCCTATTCATGGGCATGAGGGTAGAGGTGTGGAAAGGGAGTTCGAAAAGGATATTAGTCTGTCAGTCAAAGAGGAGAAATGCTGGAATGAGAAGCAGCCGCCTCCTCCATGCTAGCAGGGAGGAAAAGAGAAGGCTGGCAGACCAAGGGGGAAAGGGTAGGGAGATCTGAAAGGAAAAGGGAGGATAGGTGGAGAGACCAAAAGAGCATAGAAAAGAGCAAAAAATAACCACTAATAGAACCAGTAGGCATGGTTGGGAATAATTGGATCCCAGGAAATGCCATCAAACTATTAAATTTTAGTCAGCCTTACCTGTGAACCACACTCAACATCAAATGGCAAAACATGATCAAAATGATTCCCAACATCAATATCCTGGAATGCAGTCAGCTGCCTGGCACTGAGATGATGGTTAGCACAACTCGGTGTTACTTGGCAGGACAGAACACAGGAGACAAAGGGATCACAAGTGGGATTCCCAAGCAACTGATGTGCAATGAGCTAGGAGGAAAGCCCAGAAGGCAGAAGAAACATCATCTTCAAAAATGAGACAGCTATATAGGGAGGAAAATGAATCCATGAACCTCCCAGTATGCATGGCGGTACATATGCTGCTAAATTTTTTCTTCCAGAAAACTGATGGGTTCTTTGGGCACTAAAGAATACATTCTCCTTATCTGGAAAAAAGTTCTTCCCTACTCTTGAGAGGACAATATTTCAATTACCCTAGTTCCCACAAAGCCTCAGAATTCTGCAAGTGGGTGGGTAGAGGTAATACCCTAGAATAGGGTCAGCACCAACATACTTTATACACTTAATATTCACCTCACCCCAGGCCCAACAGCCCTTATGTATACACATCTGTAATTTATTTTAATGTCTATGTCCTTTTCTAGACTGTAAGCTCCTGGTGGGCAAGGAATATGTCTACCAACTCTGTTGGATTGTATTCTCCCAATTGCTTGGTACAGTACTTTGCACACACTAAGCACTCAATAAATACCATTGATTGATTGGTTGGATATTTAATGCTGCAGCATAATGCTCTAAACTTTCTCTGAACAGACAGAAAGTCTATTCAGAACTGCTGAATAAATTGAACATTAACTTATTCCACTAGGCTCTTCCAGAATGTGGGTATCCAAAACTTGTTTTGGCAGGAGCACCCTTGAGGAATTAGGGAACGTTCTTCCAACAGAGCATAAATTTCTGTAATCCCTGCACCAGAGTGTTGTACTGAACTCTCTCAAGTGCTTAGTACCATGCTTTGCATGTAGCAAGCACTCAATAAATACCATTAATTGATTTATTGAATGGGTGTGATGTTGGACCCAGTGAGTACTACAACACTAGTGTTTTCTTACAGCAGGGTTTGGCAAGATCAATTAATCAATAGTATTTACTCAACACTTACTAAGTGCAGATTACTATACTAAGAACTTCGGAGAGAGTATAAAAAAGTAGAGTTGGTAGATTTGGATTTGCACTTGGATTTGTACTCTTTACTCACCCCACCTTCAGCCCCACAGAATTTCTGTACATATCCATAATTTATGAATTTAACATCTCCCCCTCTAAACAGCAAGCTCCTTGTGGGCAGGGAATGTGTCTACCAACTCTGTTGTATTGTACTCTCCCAAGTATCCAGTACAGTGTTCTGCACATAGTAAGTACTCAATAAATATGATTGATGATGGGTAGATAGATAGATAGACACAATACCTGACCTCAATTAGAATGAAACCCCTGTATTTTGGAAAAGTTGGATATACTTACCTCCTTGAGCCTTAATGGGAATGACTTGTTTTATTAACAAATGATGAAACCAAACAGAGAAAAATGCCTTAGTAAAACCCTTTCTGGAAATCTGTGGCTGGGTGGTTGGGTCTCAAGCTAGGAGATCCTCTTATTTAAAACTCGGGAGAGAGGCAAGTCATCAGCTTGACTTCTCTTGAACTGAAAAATGACCCACTATTTCAGGACCACATAAAATAAAGGACAAATGAAGCTTTTTGTATAGCTTTTAAAAACCATTTACTTCAGTCATGAAAAGGAACTAAATGGTCTCTTCAATGGCAGTGTTTGTACCATCATCTTCTCTCAGGTTGGGGAATGATTCCTATCTCATGAGCAATTTTGAAAATGGCCTGTGCTATCAAATGAAATCATGTTTGTGTTCTGCCATTACATGTTCACACTTTGGATTATGTACTTCATTCCTAATAGGCAACTGCCTGTGAAAATTAACTCTGGGGCCAATGGAAGTTGCTTTCTGAACTGACAGCCTGGATCCAACATGCCATCTCCCAACCCTCAGAAATTTCTCAAATGAAGGAAACAGTCCGTGGTCTGAATTCCTCCTAGAACAAATAGGCTGATCTCTGTATCTTCCCTCCATCTCTGCCTTCTTCTTTACTATCATATCAGCTGGAATATCTGCATTTGCCTGTGTGGGATGCAGTCATAGTGGCTTGACCCTTCAAGTCAACGAGTTCTACTGGTCCCACTGAACCAAACCCAGTTAAATGGGTCCCTGACATACACAAGGTGACAGTTGAAAAATGACCCACTGCCCATGTTCCACTCACTGTGTTGATGCTTAAATGACTTGTTCTCTCCCCACTTCTCAAATGGATAAATTATCCTGTTTACTCAGAGCACCAAAGAGCATTAGCAAAGACAGTGCTCCATGAAGGTCAACTGACCTTTCTCTTTGTCTAATACCAACTAGGGGCATAACACATTTTCTTGCTTCCAATTTCCCTCCTTTCCTCCCTGTAGACAGGTGCCAATTCCCTGGAGTTGCAATCAATCAATCAATCAATCAATTGTATTTATTGAGCGCTTACTATGTGCAGAGCACTGTACTAAGCGCTTGGGAAGTACAAATTGGCATCACATAGAGACAGTCCCTACCCAACAGTGGGCTCACAGTCTAAAAGGGGGAGACAGAGAACAGAACCAAACATACCAACAAAATAAAATAAGTAGGATAGAAATGTACAAGTAAAATAAATAAATAAATAAATAGAGTAATAAATATGTACAACCATATATACATATATACAGGTGCTGTGGGGAAGGGAAGGAGGTAAGACGGGGGGATGGAGAGGGGGACGAGGGGAGAGGAAAGAAGGGGCTCAGTCTGGGAAGGCCTCCTGGAGGAGGTGAGCTCTCAGCAGGGCCTTGAAGGGAGGAAGAGAGCTAGCTTGGCGGATGGGCAGAGGGAGGGCATTCCAGGCCCGGGGGATGACGTGGGCCGGGGGTCGATGGCGGGACAGGCGAGAGCGAGGTACAGTGAGGAGATTAGTGGTGGAGGAGCGGAGGGTGCGGGCTGGGCAGTAGAAGGAGAGAAGGGAGGTGAGGTAGGAGGGGGCGAGGTGATGGAGAGCCTTGAAGCCCAGGGTGAGGAGTTTCTGCTTGATGCGCAGATTGATCGGTAGCCATTGGAGTTGCAGCCAAACATAAATCAACAGAGCATTTGCTGAAAAGGACAGGACGTTTTACTGCACAGACATAGCTCGACTGCACACTGACCTAGAAGAGGCAGCAAAATAATCACTTGCACTTATTGCAAAGTGCTTCAGACATTTTAATTAATTTACTCTCAAGAAAGCCCAGAGAAATTGGTTCAGTAGTAGCATCTCTGCTATACAGATGGCTGGGCTGAGGAAAACCCACATACTAAATGGTTTGTCTGAGGTTATGGAGTCAAGACAGTGGCGGATCGAGGGCTGGAACTGATAGATGGAGTCAAGAACTGTGATACCTCCCTTTTTTTTCTCCTCCCTTCTCCCCCCACAGTTCTCTCCACTCCTGGTATGACTATCCTCTGTCCTTCAATATACAAGAGTCAGTAGAACTTCTGTGACAGTGAGGAAAAGTACTCCAATTATCGGAGTCATTTCCCATGCTAGATTTCATGGTTAATTCCTCCAAGTTCTTCTTTACCAGCGTTCCTAGGACTGTAGGTGAGTTGTTTCTCCAGGTGTCATTGTTTGGACAGCTTTGCAGGCATTGTCCAGCTTCCTTTTTCCAAGGGAGAAACACTTCAGCTGCATTTAGCTAGGGAGTTTAGTGTCTGTGATGGATGACCCTGCATGAGCCAATTAGCTTGTTCTGTAAGTGGGTGGCCTTATCCTGTCATTTCACATACACGATTGCTGCCTTCAGCTGTCTTCAAGAAAACCTTACCAACTGTTAAACATGCTGTCCAGAGCAGCTCCAAGACTCAGCAGCATAAAGTCACAAAGTGGATAAGACAGGAGAATTTTATGTTTTGATCGCGCTGTCTTGTTCAATAGATGGATCATTCCAAACCTGCTTTTACAATCAGATACAGATCAGACTGGGGTTTTAGTCCTTGTGGTGGGTTCCTGTCAACATCAGCAACTTGGGAGTGCTCACTGCTCACTCAAAAATGCCCTCTGATGCCAGCCAGTTAACAAGGTGCAAGTCTCTACCCTTCTCCCTCCCTTTCAAATTGGCAATGGGCCATGCCAGCCCTGCGCCATGCTGGCACACCGATTCCCCAAAACGAGGAGGAGGCAGTGCTCTAAAATTCCCAATGAAGCTCCCTGCTAAAGCACATACACCCCTTTCTTGTGCTCTCCCTTCTCAAGCCCTGGCTTTCTGTCTCCCTCTGTAGGGAATTCTCTGTCAAGAGAAGCAGTGTGGCTTAGTGGATAGAGCATGGGCGTGGGAGCCAGAAGAACCTGGGTTCTATTTCTGGCTCCGCTACATATCTGTTGTGACGCCTTGGACAAGTCACACAACTTCTCTGGGCCTCAGTTACTGCATATGTAAAATGGGGATTAAGAGGGTGAGACCTATATGGGAAAGGGACTGCATCCAACCTGATTAACTTGTATCTACCCCAGTACTTTGAACAGTGCTTGGCACATAGTAAGCATGCTTGACAAATACTATAATTGTCAATTAATAACTTGGATCCCAAATCCCACCCAGAACGTGGGAGATCCCCTGTAACATCTTGAAGTCTCCCCAGTCACTGCAGAGAACCCAGAATCTATCTGGACCCTGGATCCCACCAGATGCCCCAGAGGGTGGACCACAATGGACACTGGACTCACTGTGGCCCTGTATCTCAGAAGTAGAGGGAGCAGAAGAGACAGGGAGGAGGGAGAAAGATTAATAGTCATGGGCCTGATAACATAGATTGAGTCGGAGTCTCTTGTAGATGTAGATCCCTACATCTGCACATCATCAGTTTGGAATGTTCTTTATTAGCTGTTAATCTCGGGTGGACAGAAACCAAGTCTCTCAATATACCCCAAGTGTTTAAGTACAGTGTTATGCACTTTGTTGGTACAGGGGCTAACTGTTCAGCAGCAATAGCTTTTATTGAATATCCACTGCATGCAAAACACTCTACCTAGTGCTTGGGAAGCATAAAATACAGAAGTGATACATACCTTGCCCTCAAGGGGTTCCCACTCTTAACTTATGCTCTTTAAGGAGGATCCTTACCCTTTCAGAAGGATATTGAAGGCTGAGTGAACAATCCCAGTGATCTTATTTGAGGAACGTTCCTCACTCAAGACTTACTTGAGGGGTTCTACTGATGTCCCAGTGAAAGGGGGAGCATAGGAGGAGGGTAGGCTGGATGAGAGAACCTGAGTGAAGGGAGGCTATTCTCAATACTGGCAATAAGGGAAGTCCTCCCAGAGGTGGTAGTCTAGAATCTAGCCTGCAGTGCAAGCACAACAACCTTCAATCCTGGTTGATTGACTGATTGGTGACTAAGTGAGCACCACCACTCTCAACATGTCAATGCTGTCAATCTAATAAATCAATGCCAGAGGAAATGCATGCCCTAGCCACAGCAACAGCTCACTGTGGACAGAGAACATGTCTACCAAATCTGCTGTATTGTACTTTCCCAAACACTGAGAACAGTTCTCTGCACACAGTAAGCGCTCAATGAATACAATTGATTGATTCACACTGGCTCTGTGTGTTTGGAAAGAAATGCCAATTCTCTTTCTAGTTACTTCATTTGGCTGTCTCTGTTACTCCCCATAATCACTGGAGTGACACTGAACCTGTCTTAAATGTCTTAAACAACCACTAAGTACATTGGAGTCTCTCATCACAGGTATTTGCTAAAGTACTGCTGAGAACATTTGCAAGATAACAGCATGGCCTAGTGGAAAGAGCACAGGCCTGGAAATCAGAGGTCGTGGGTTCTACTCTCAGCTCCGCCACTTAGCTGCGTGACTTTGGGCAAGTCACTTCACTTCTCTGTGCCTCGGTTACCTCATCTGTAAAATGGGGATCAAGACTATGAGCCCCATGTGAGACAATCTGATTACATTGCATCTACCCCAGTGTTTAGAACAGTGCTTGGCCCATAGTATGCACTTAACAAATACCATCATTAACCTTTTTTAAAAAAAATCTGGGAAGTGGCAGAATGTACTGTCACCCAATGATTTGTCTCCACTAGAGTCTCCCCTTGACTCCTTCTTCCTTCTCCTTAGAGTAATTATGCATCTGTGCATTGTGATCAATCAGTTCAGAAACCTCGCAAACAGTGGCTCTTGATGAATGTTACTGACCACACATTGTTGGTAATATAATATCTCCAGTGCTGTACATCTCTGATCTAATAAAGGTGAAAACATTAAAGGCCAATCCTTGAATATCAGAAAATAAACTGTCAACCTGTAAGGACCTTCAAGAGGTCATGTGGTCCTTTGGCTCCTAAGATTTCTGTTTCACAACCCAATGAAAACTCTTCTTCAGTAGGGCTAGGGGCAGACTAGTACCAGTGTAGGGAGTGGGTAGAAGCAGTGACTCCTTCTTGCTGCTGCTGCTGGTGGCTTATCTTGAAGCTCAAACCAAGGAACCTGATGTTCTAGAAATCACCTGGGGCAAGGAGACAGAAGGAGCCCAAGGGGATAAGGCTCCTTCCTCTCCTCCCACTCTCTTTTCCTCTCCTGGCAGTGGCTGGTGCCTTACACTGCTACTGCCCAAGGACGGAAACTTGTAATTCCAGGCATAATAAAACATGAGCCAAGATGGGGTTGTAATCACCAGTTTGAAAAACATCTATCTAGTCCTTCTTTTTAACAAGTAGCATTTGTTAATGATAATAATAATAATAATAATTGATAATTAGGGTATTTGTTAAGCACTTAGTATGTGTCAAACACTGTTCTAAGTGCTGGGGTAGATAAGTAAACTTTGTTGGACACAGTACATTTCCCACATAGGGCTCACAGTCTAAGTAGGAGGGAGAACAGGAGAACTAAGGCACAGAAAAGTTAAGTGACTTGCCCAAGGTCACACAGCAAGCATTTAGAAGAGCTGGAATTAGAACTCAGATCCTCTGATTCCCAGAGGAGAAACGTTGTTTCTCCTTCCCACTGTCTATAAACTGGCCTCCCTTCAACTAACCAGAAAGACAGATGTTGCCACCATTAAATTAACATTTCCCATTAAGTTGGGTGCTATGCTAGCTTTTCTCACTGTCGGTCCAGAAAATCCATTAGCTCTCTCAGAGAAAGAAACTGGGGGTTCAGCTATTTGAAGGGACAGTTCTGGAAGTTGGAACAGAATCTCCTGCCTCCTCTAAACTGTAAATTCAAATATTATCCCCCGAATACATTTTGGATATTTCAAGTGGCCGAGCTTATTTGGGTCTGAAATAGCTGAATCCCACTCCTGGCTCTGCCACTGCTGTGTGGTCTTGGACAATACACTTCTCCATGTCTTAGTTCTCTCATCTACAAAGTGGGGATTCAATACCGGTTCTCCCTCGTAGACTGTAAGCACATGAGTGGTTCAGTGAAAAGAGCATGAGCTTGGGAGTCAGAGGTCATGGGTTCTAATCCTACCTCCGCCACTTGTCAGCTGCATGACCCTGGGCAAGTCACTTAACTTCTCTGTGCCTCAGTTACCTCATCTGTAAAATGGGGATTAAGACTGTGAGCCCCTCGTGGGGCAACCTGATCACCTTGTATCCCTCCCCCCAGAGCATAGAACAGTGCTTCATACATAGTAAGTGCTTAACAAATGCCATTATTATTATTAAATGCAACTGAATGAATGAATGAGCCCCACATGGGACTTAGTGGAAAGAGCACGGGCTTGGGAGTCAGAGGTCATGGGTTCTAATCCCGGCTCTCCATTTGTCTGTTGTGTGACCTTGGGCAAGTCACTTAACTTCTCTGTGCCTCAGTTCCCTCATCTGTAAACTGGAGATTAAAGACTGTTAGCCCCACGGGGGACAACCTGATTATGTTGTATCTACCCCAGTGCTTAGAACAGTGCTTGGCACATAGTAAGTGCTTAACAAATACCATCATTATTATTATTTTCATGTGACAAGCATTATACTAAGCGCTGGGGTAGATACAAGCTAATCTACCCTGTCCCTTTCCCACATGGGGCTCACAGTCTTACTCCCCATTTTACAGATGAGGTAACTGAAGCTCAGAAAAGTTAAATGACTTGTCCAAGGTCACACAGAAGACAAATGGAGGCTCTTGGATTAGAACCCAGGTCCTTTTGTCTCCCAGACCCATGCTCTAACCACTAGGAAACACTACTTTGCATCAGTGGAGAGAGCTGTGGTCTGTTGGATTTGGTGGTGACAGGGAATTCAAAGCTCCTTGTGGGACCAGTTGTATTTTACTCTCCCAAGAATTTAACAGTGCTCTGCATACAGTAGGTGCTCATTAAATACACTGATTGATTGATTGAGAGGGCACAGCTCTCCTCTCCACAGGGAAAGTCCCCCAAGGGAACCAAGCAAGGGAGATAAACTCTTGGTTGGAGCATCTGACTAGGAAGCAAGCTATATTTTAATGGAGAGAGACAGGGAAATTTATTCTTGAACATTTTCTAGGAAAGTTGCCATAAGTCAGCGATGACAAGAGCACTTTAAAAACTAGCCGCTGTAAAGAGTTTAGAAAGAAATTAGAAATTGCCATTTCTTCCATTTGCTTGCAATGTTCTTGGCTATGTTTTATGCTTTGATTATATTGAATGTTGGCAATATAAAGCAAATTGAGTCCTTGAGATTTATTCTGGTTTCTGCTGTTCTTTGAAAAGTTAAGGTACTTGGGACATCCTGGAAAACAACTCTAGTCATAGAAAAGGGGGAAATGAAATAAATTGCATTTCCTGATGATGGAATTGTTCTAGTGGGGTTGGCATAACCTTGGGAGAAGATTGGTATGTTATTTCCCCTCAATTCTTTTGTCTAAAATCGTAAATTTTCATCTTAGGACTTTCTCTGGGATGGTACATGCCCAAGAAGAATGCTACAGGATGTAAAATTTGGATTACCAGACAGGCTGTCACACTGGGAAAACCCTCAATATTCAGTAAAAAAAACCCAAATTATTGAGGTGGTTCTGCCAAGTGGACTGGACAAGGCAGAGTCTTCCTCACTTCATTAATTCATTCAATTGTATTTACTGAGTGCTTACTGTGTGCAGAGCACTGTATTAAGCACTTGGATCAGTAACTGAGCACTCCCTGAGCAGGGCACCATGAGCAATGTGAAAGAAGAAGACAGGGCAGAGTCCCTATTGCCAAGGAATTTACAGTGCAAAGGAGAAAGAGATTCCCAAAATATGGAACACACAAATAGGCAGAAATAGTGTGAGGGCAGATGCCTATCAACAAACTTTACAGAGGACAGTAAGTCTTAGGAGTTGTGTTAAGTCATGGGAGTGACATTGTGTGTGTGTGTGAGTGTGTGTGTCTGTGTGTATTTAGGAGGGGGTTTGTGAGGATGTTGATAGGGTGCAGTTTGTAGGTGAGGAGACTGGCAGTGGGATTTTGGTATTGCGGTAGTATGATACTGATAGGCCTTATGGAAAGTCATTATTCAGCAGGGTGGAAGAATGACAATAAAAGAAAATATAGTGGAGGGATCAGTGACAGTGGTAAAGAAGAATCCCTAAGGGATGTGGAGGGAGTTTTTCTAAAGCAATTATGTGGAAGTTGAGAAGGGAACTACATTAGTAACCCTGGTGGCCATTGAAAGGGAGGCAACACTTGATTTGTTTGGGGGAGGAAGACATAAGGTCATTGCAACATGACCTATGATTCCCTCTTCCTGTGCATCCTGAAACACAAATGGGTTGAGGATTCTCACATCCCTCAGCGCCCTGTCTGATGATTGCCCTTCCCCCCAGGGATCTGCTTCAAGTTCAATGGAACTTTAAAAAAGCACTGAAATGGAGGTGGGGTTGCGTGGGGGGTATTCAAAAGTTAAATTTCACACTACCGTTACAGAGGCATCTATTACAGAGGTGGGAGGATTGGAGAGGAGGGAGCTTCTTCTTGCTGTTTCCCATTCCCCTCCTTATCCCTTTTTTCATAGGGGCAGGCAAGATGAGCAGCTGCAGAGAGGCTGGTAGCTTGAGGAAAAAGCTGCAAGGGATTTATGAGCATTTGCTGTCTCCGGACTCAGCAGGGCAAGTTGCTTGGCTCCTTAACCTTTGAAGGAGAGTGAGTTGAAAGGATCCGGTTCTCAGACCTCCCACTGGTGGTGAGGACTTTCAGAACAAGGACTCCAATTTAGAATGTTATTGCAGCCTGGCAGTGATACTCTAATGCTTCTAGACGGTGAGCAAGTTGTTGGGTAGGGACCGTCTCTATATGTTGCCAACTTGTACTTACCAAGCGCTTAGTACAGTGCTTTGCACACAGTAAGTGCTCAAAAAATACGATTGAATGAATGAATGAATAATGCACTTCCACTATGAACATAAAATGATCCTGACAGTAAACATGTTCTCTCAGCACCTAACTTACCACTCACAGGGACTAGGGAGAATCAATCAGCCTTCTTATTAAAGCCATCTCTTCTCAGAGGAAATTTTCAGAGGAAAGTTCTTACTTAGATTTGCCATGCTAACAAATAAGTTCATTTTGAACCTGTCTCTGAGTCCACTCTGAAAGCAGTTTGTTTGGAGTGGTGAATTTTCAATGGCAGTTTATCACAGTGATTGCAAGAATCTGCAAGAGGTGAATAGTGGTTTATTCATCAGAAGGCAAACAGTTACTAGGCAACCAATGCAGCTTATCTAGTCACCAGAGAGGAGAACATCCAAGCTTCCCACTTTGGAAGGTAGGGCAGGGAGATATGTACAAGATTGAGTTAAGCTAATAAAATCTACTCTTTTTTATACTTGCTGAGTCCCATGGAGTGGGTAGGAGAGTAAGTGAGGAGAATGGGAGAAGGAAAGCCTGGAAGGAGGAAGGGAGGGAGGGAGTAGGAGAGAGGGAGGTGGAGGAGATGGGAGGGGGAGAGAGAAAAGCAGAAGGAAGGAGGGCAAAGCCTTTGGAATTTTCCAGGTGTGCCTTTATCATGGTGACTTTTGCACTGTTCATTCAAGGTCACCTCGAATCTGGCAGAGGACTGGTCCTAGTCTGAGGGATCCCCCTCCCCTACTCCCTGAATGCAATTTCCCTTCAAGAAATTGCTTCTGAATACAGCACACTCTAAAGAATAGTTTTGTTTCTTGTGAAACATGTATGGAAGGGGACAGGGGAATAGAAGATTTACGGTGGTTTAAGCCAATGAGGTAATGTGGGGCCTTTATTCTACACACACACACACACACACACACACACACACACACACACACACACACACACACACACACACACACACACACACGCACTATGTCAGGAACTGTAAAACTCAGGTTTGAGTTTGGAAGTGGTAAAACTAGGACTTTGTGGGGACGGTAAGATTCCTAATCAATCAATCAATCATATTTCTTGGTGCTTATTGTGTGCAGAGCACTGTACTAAGCGCTTGGGATGTACAAGCTGGATAGTGCTTATTAAGTACTTACTATGCACTGTCCAGAGCACTGGAGAAGATTCAAGATAGTCTGTTTGGTTACAGTCCCTGTCCCATCAGGGCTGTCTAAGAAGGAGGAAGAACAGATGTTTTATCCCTATTTTTCTGCTGAGCAAACTGAGGTACAGAGAAGTTAACTGACTTTCCCAAAGGTCACAAAGCAATTCCAAGCTTTTTCCACTAGGTCACTACCTCTCCCGATTCCCCTAGTCCTCTGCAACATTTGTCTGTTACGCAACAGTCTGGCAAATATGACATAAAAAGACAGATTCATTCATTCATTCAATCGTATTATTGAGCACTTACTGTGTGCAGCGCTTGGCACTGTACTAAGCGTTTGTTACTACCCTGATGATCACACTCCCGCCCCAGCTTTAGCCTCTGTAGCTCTTTGATACTTCCCTGCCCTGCTGCTCCCCTAGGGACCTGAACCCACTTTCCCCTTCAATTTCTCCCCTCCAGGTTAGCATTCACCCCCTCTTCACCAGAAAGTTCCACTGGGTTCCTTCAGCATAAAGCCTTGGCTAAACAGTACAGCACATCACAATGACAGCCTCTTACAGGGAATGTGAGCCGTGGGAATTAGGAAATAGGAAATCTGGATGTAATGCATAAGTCACGAGAGAATATTTAAGCTTACCTTTCCTCCCAATAATATATATTTCATAGAGTCTCACTTTTAAGACTGGGAATGGGAACAGGTTGCTCAGTCTCCAACAGTAAGGAGTTCATAGTCTCCATTTTCTTAGCCAAACTAGGTCAGTTGACCAGAGTAGAAAACCCTACAGGATAAAGTGAATCTCTTTTTTCCCCCCACAACTGCAAGATCATCCTAGGTTCCGCCATTTGGGGAAGAATAGGGAAGTGAATTTAAAATATAAGAAGTTTGAGGTAAAAGCAGCATGGCCTGGTGGAAAGAGCACAGGCCTAGGAGTCATTAGACCTGGGTTCTAATCCCTGCTCGCTGTGTGACCTTGGGCAAGTTACTTAACTTCTCTATGCCTTAGTTTCTTCATCTACAAAATAAGGGTGATATACTTCTTCTCCCTCCCTCAGACCATGAGCCCTGCATGGACAGGTACCGTGTCAGACCTGATTATTTAAATCTACTCCAGCGTTTAGTACCCTGCCAAGCCCTGGCACACAGTAAGCACTTAATAAATACCACAATTACTATAATAATAATAATAATGATGGTATATCACAATGACTGTCTAATTACCCATAACTGGTTGTCTCCTACATGCCCAGATCATTCCTCAGTAGTCACTAATCAGCTAATTCAAATATAGTTAGCTCTTTCCCCAGACCGTTTGATCACTAGTATTCCCCTTGGGAATACCAATACTCCCACTAAGAATAAATGGTTTAGCTACAAAAAAGAGGATCATAGCCACAAGCGATAAGGAGCTCCAAGTAGCCTCCAACACATAGTTCGGATTTCAAAGAGGTTTCTAACAGAAGACTCCCACTATGCCAAAGGCTGCCTGATGGCACAAACTGGATCCACTGGTGTGACTGAGCTCGAGTCTATCCTGACAGGTGACTCAGTGTGCATGCACACACACACGTGCAGACACACACACATACACACACACACACACACACACACGCATGGCATCACTAATGCCATCCGTCAACAGAAATGGGAGGATTTTAGGCACTGCAAGCAACCAAACCTCATATACACAATTAAGGATTAAAATGGGTTCTAAAGTCAAGAACGTACCTACTAATTCTGTTGTATTGTATCTCCCAAGCACTTTGTACAGTGCTCTGCACATAGCAAGTGCGCAATAAATATGATTCATTGATTGATAAAATAAGAATGAACAACAATAATAATATCATACCTGTTAAATGCTTACAATGTACCCTGCACTTTTTCAAGCACTGTCGTAAATACCAGAGAACCAGGTTGGTCATGGTCACTGTCCCACATGGGGCTTCTAGTCCAAGTTGGAGGGAGAGCAGGAACTGATTCCCCATTTGGAAATGGACCACATCCCCTCTGGGGATTAAGGTTGTCATTAAACATCACCCATCTATTGCCCTAGTTGATCAGTTGAGTGGAATTAGATATTGGCTTTACTTACATTACAACCTGGGTAGCTTCTAAGTGTCCTGTAAAGAAGTTGGAAGCTTTGTCAACCTTTTGTGCTTATTCATACCAAGCAGAGCAGTACTTGCTTTCCGGAAGGTCCAAGAACACTCTTCTATACATTTATTTCCGATATTGATCCATTTAATATGCTGAGATTTTTATTTAAATTGAGTAATACTATTTTCTGAAAGAGGGCAAGGTAAGGTCTCCATTTGGTAAATATTTAATTAGAGCCTGAGCTTTGCAAATTGAATCTGATATGAATTTGATTGTGGAATATGTAATAGAAAATACTTAACTAGGAATGATGTCCTCCCTAGTACATTTATTTGAAGTTCATTTTTATTCCATCAGAAAGTGCATGAGGACATATCTTTTCAAATCCTAGTTCTGTAAATATTCTGAACAACAAAAACGTGCATTTTCAGCCTGCTTCTGCCCTCAAAATTATAAATCCATTTGGCTTCCCATTAATTTGAACCTTGGCAATAATTTTGTTATTTTTATACTTTGTTTTATACCACTGAGAGATGGGGCTTTTTTAATTAATTTTTTAAGCCTTTCCTGAGGTATAGGGTTTTTTGATGCTTACTAATTCTGGAGAGGATTATGTTGTATTAGAAAGCTATCATGATATATCAGCAGGGGATAACACGATATACTATTAGACTCTGCAAGGTTAGGTGTTTATCCTGCCAGGCTGAGGTTGGAGACTGCTGAGGGAGGGGCTACATTAGTTGGAATGTGAATTGGGATCTTGGGATCTTATTCTTGGAAATCTGTGAACATCAAATCTTTGCCATTCAGATTCAAAATATCATAGGGCCACAAGAGTCGCATAACTATCTCTTACTTCCATTATGGATTTCAATCAAACCAGACTTTTAATTATCCTCATTCCCATCATTAACATTGATTATAGGCCCTCTGGTCCAAAGAATTATGGGAAAGCTCAGACAAGACATGATTGGACTCTGCCTGCAGGAAGCTGCTGACTATTCTTTTTCAAGGGGGAAGACAGGTTGAGGGATTTGTGGAACAGACTGGGGAAGTTGTGGTTTGTTGGAGAAAGGTTGGGTTCTTCTGGGTCAACCTTGGCAGGAATTTTGAGGGATCTCACTGATTACCTAAGGTCTTTGAGGAGATGCAGAATTTGAGGGCAGGCAAAGGACAAACTCATTATGAATGCTACTCTCTCATAGAGTCAGTCCAAAGCTCTGATGGATCTCTAGGGTGGGTGACCTATTTTCTGCAACCCTTGACCTTCTGTTCAATGCTATGGTATGAACTACTAGACTTTCCCCTAGTCCTCCTCCCCTCTGCTACATCCATACACTTAAATCTGTTCCCTTTAGCACTTTTTTTGTCACCCCACCCTTAGAAAAGCAGCATTGTCTAGTTGGTGGAGCCTAGGCCTGGGAGCCAGAAGGACCTGGGTTCTCATCTCAGCTCTTCCTCTTGTCTGCTGTGTGATCTTGGACTAGTCACATCACTTCTCTTTGCCTCAGTTATCTCAACCCTAAAATGGGGATTAAGATGGTGAGCCTCGTGTGGGACATGGACTATGTCCAACCTGATTAACTTTCATCTACCTCAGTGCTTAGTACAATGCCTGGAACACAGTAAGCAAGTGACAAATAGCATTAACAAAAGTACTCATGTGCAGATTCATTATTTATTTTAGTGTCTGTCTCCCCACCCCCCAGATTGTAAATGGAACATGTCTACCAACCCTGTTGTATTGTACCCTCCCAAGCACTTAGTACAATGCTCGGCAAACAGTAAGCATTTGATAAATATAATTGATTGATTGATTGATCGATTGATTGGGGGGGATGAATGCCTTGGCTTTGGCTTCATCAACTAGGGACAGAGCTGCTACAGTTATTGGACCAGGAGCAACATGAGAGTAGAAGCTGAAGAGGAGTTTCCACTCCACCCTCCACTCTTTACCCCCTCTCTCAAATTCCTAGAGAGAATATTGAACCTACAGTGAGAGGGTTAATGTGAGAGGGAAAGATCCACCCTTTCCTCTCCAACCAAACCGCTACCTTGTGGGTTCAATCTCTCATCCTATCCCAACTGGATTATTGCATCAGCCTCCTTTATGATCTTCCATCCTCCTGTCTCTCCCCGCTTCAGTCTATTCTTCACTCTGTTGCCTGGATTATCTTTCTACAGAAACGTTCTGGGCATGTCATTCCCTTCTTCAAAAATCTCCAGTGGTTTCCTATCAACCTTTGCCTGACAAAACCTCCTATCAACTTCAAACCTTTCCATCACCTCGCCCCCTCCTACCTCACCTCCTTTCTCTCCTTCTCCAGCCCAGCACGCACACTCCACTCCTCTGCTGCTAACCTCCTCACTGTGTCTCATTCTCACCTGTCCCACTGTCGACCCCTGGCCCACGTCCTACCCCTGGCCTGGAATGCCTTCCCTCCACACATCCACCAAACTAGCTTTCTTCCTCCCTTCAAAGCCATACTGAGAGCTCACCTCCTCCAGGAAGCCTTCCCAGATTAAGCTCCCCTTTTCCTCTTCTCCCCTCCTCATCACCCCTACTCCCTCCCTCTGCCCTACCCCCTTCCCCTCCCTACAGCACTTGTGTATATTTGTACATATTTATTACTCTATTTTATTAATGATGTGTATATAGATATAATTCTACTTCTTCTGATAGCATTGACACTTGTCTACTTGTTTTGTTTTGTTGTCTGTCACCCCCTTCTAGACTGTGAGCCCGTTGTTGCATAGGGGCCATCTCTATATGTTGCCGATTTGTACTTCCCAAGTGCTTAGTACAGTGCTCTACTCACAGTAAGTGCTCAATAAATACAAAAAATATAAATACAAAGTATGTCTAATTCTCAGCTGTGCATTATCTCTCAGCACTTAGTACAGTGCTCTGTACATGGTAAATACTTAACAAATACTATCGCTATTAACAGTGTTGATTTTCATCACCCTATCACCTCTTCCAGCACCAATAAAGCCCTTGGCAGTACCTAATCTGCAGCAAACCCATTTGATTGGGATCAACTCTTCCTCGTCCTGCCAGGAGAAGATGGAAAATCCATTCAATTCACTCAATCAATATATATTATAGGGTGAGTATCAAAGGTCTTAAGGGTTATACCACCAGGTGCATAGTTGTTGTCCACAATTATCAAGATTGCGCAGCTAAAAAAAACCCAAAACATTTTTGCTATAGGTACTCAATAACTGAGGCCAAAATGGATAGAGGAGGTTTAGCTTTAGTTATCCCAATACTTGTTTTAATTCTCCATTTTATTTTCCAGTGCAGATGTGGAGGGGCATTGCCAGTATTCAGGATGGACGGTAGGAGAGAACACTTCCACTTTATTTCTCCAAGAAGGGGATCATTTGTAAGGTTTTGCACAATTTTGAACTAAATCAATCAATCAATCAATCGTATTTATTGAGCACTTACTGTGTGCAGAGCACTGTACTAAGCGCTTGGGAAGTACCAGTTGGCAACATATAGAGACAGTCCCTACCCAACAGTGGGCTCACAGTCTGAAAGGGGGAGACAGAGAACAAAACCAAACATACTAACAAAATAAAATAAATACAATAGATATGTACAAGTAAAATAGAGTAATAAACATGTACAAACATATATACATATATACAGGTGCTGTGGAGAAGGGAAGGAGGTAAGATGGGAGGATGGAGAGGGGGATGAGGGGGAGAGGAAGGAAGGGGCTCAGTCTGGGAAGGCCTCCTGGAGGAGGTGAACACCTTCTGGGGTTAGAGACATATTGGCTTAAATACTGCTTGATCTATTTCCGTTTGTTCTATTTAATAGATGATTTGAGGGTATTTAACTTTATCAAGTGCGGGAATTGTCGTCTGACTATTTAAGATTGTTTTGAGTTTCAAATACCCCTACCTTGGATTTATATATTACCTTTCTTCCAAAGAAATCAAAGTCTTTTCATAAATTATGAGCTTGATTCTTCCAAATTTGTAGCAGCAGCTGCATAGTGGTGCATGGCACAAAGCAGTAATAAACCAGAGAACTTAATGGTGATTCCTGGTTTTTTTAGAATGGTAAGCCTTCCTCCATGCAAGCCTCAGAATTGAACTTTCACATCCTTCCAACTGGGAGCCAACACTACTCTGAATCTCATTTATTCTGGTACAACACACCCCTCAGTAGGCAGAGTGTGGTATATTAATTTGATTTTACAGACAGAGGACCTTAGGAACAAAGAACCTAGAGTAGCAGTGTGACTTAGAGGAGAGAGTCCAAGCCTAGGAGTCAGAGGACCTGGGTTCTAATCCTGGTTCAGCCACTTCCCTGATGTGTAACCTTGGGCAAGTGCCTTAACTTCTCTATTCCTCAGTTTCCTCATATGTAAAATAGGGGTTGAATACCTGGTCTCCTGCCTACTTAGATTGTGAGCCCCGTTTGGCACAGGGATTGTTGATTTTTGTTAGTACTTTGTATTCTCTTCTTTCCTGTAGTGAATGTATGCGGCTTTCTTCCAGAGTGTGAACTTTTCCCTCAAATTGTTTTCTACAGAGAAGCAAAGTAAACAATTTTGCATCTCCATACTGCCTTGAATTATTCCCATAAAATACTTCTTTCTATGTCACTTTGGCCATTATCCATGAGATAATCCTCAACTTGAATTTTATTAAATCATTGGAAATCATTTTGGCCTCTAAACTGAGCTTTTATTGACTCGTTGCAAGTACAGTAGTCGGCTTTCATCTTCTATGTGATTCTGATTTGTGCTCTGCTAAATTTGCTATTACGATGTTATAACTTTTTATCCTCTAGTCTTCTCCCATGAGTGAGAGCAAATATTCAGTTGTAGTGATATGACCATAATTTTCACTTGACAGAGCCCAGTAATGTGTTCAGCCCTGTGGAAGCTGAACTGTCGTGACTGAGAGGGAATTCAACTTCCAGAGGTATCTGACCTACTCTTTGGGAGAATCTAGCTCCCTTTCATGAGGAAGGTAGGCTCCGTGGACACAGAGAAATCATGGCTCATATTACCACAAGGTGTCCGTGAGAAATGCCCAGAACCAGAGGTATTGCTTAATCCTGAGGGCATTAAGGAAATGAAAGCGGTGTACCTGGAACTCACCTACTGATCTTTATTTCAGTGGTGATTCTTGACTCAAGAACTATTCTATTTTTCTTTCTTATGTATTCACCTCCTAATTCTATCCTCTATGATTATATCGCTTGGCCATCTTAGGTCCAACTAATTCATTAGCCCTGGATTTCCCCCTGCCTCTATCTGATCTCTTTCATCCAGGTATGTGTTTTTTATGGTATTTGTTAAGCACTTACAATATGCCAGGCATTGTACTCAATGCCGGAGAAGATACAAGCTGATCAGGTTGGATGCAGTCGATGTCCCACATGGGGCTCATAGTTAGTCCCCATTTTACAGATGAGGGAACTGAGGCACAAAGAAGCTAAGGACTTGCCCAAGGTCACACAGCAGGCAAGAGGTGGAACCAGAATTAGAACCCAAGTCCTTCTGACTCTCAGGACTGTGCTCTATCCACTAGGCAACACTGCTTCTCTAAATGACAATTTTAATATCACACCACACTAAACACGTGAAGCTTGTTGTGGAGGCTTCTGCCAAAAGGAGATACTGAGCTATGACTACAGCCAGTTGGCGGGATTGCAAAAGTGCAGACTTATTGCACCCTAATATCTTGGCTGAATCATGGTCTGGCCTCTATTGAGGCAGGGTGGCTTAGTGAAAAGCGTTCAGGATTAGGAGACAGGAAGATCCAGGTTCTAATTCCAGTTCCCAGAGAGGCAGCATGGCCTAGTTGAAAGAGCCAGGGTCTTGGATGGGGGAGGGGGTGTCACAGGATCTGGGGTCTAATTCTAGCTCTGCCACTTATCTGCTGTGTGCCATTAGAAAAGTCACTTAACTTCTCTATACCTCAGTTTCCTCATCTGTAAAATGGGGATTCATCACCTGCTCTCTCTCCCTCTTAGATTGTGAGCCCACAGGGAAAGTGTCCAACCTGATTATCTTGTATCTACCCCAGTGATTACTTAGAATAGTACTTGACACATAGTAAACATTTTAAAATACTACGTTATAGTTATTATTATTACTGTTATTATCAATAATATTTATTGAGCATTTATTGTCTGCAGAGGGCTGTACTAAACAATTGAGAGAGCACAATGAACAATATAAGAGTTGGTAGACATGTTCCATGCCTGCAACAAGCTTACAGTCTAGAGGGGGAGACAGACATTAATATGAATAAATAAATTACAGACATGTACATAAGTGCTGTGGGACTGATGGAGAGGTGAATAAAAGGAGCAAATTCAAGTGCAAGGATGATGCAGAAGGGAGTGGGAAAAGAGGAAATGAGGGCTTAGTCAGAGATGATGTCTTGGAGGAGATGTGCCTTCAATAAGGCTTTGAAGTGGGAAGAGTAATGCTCTTTACGATTTCATTCATTCATTCAATTGTATTTATTGAGCACTTACTGTGTGCAGAGCACTGTACTAAGCGCTTGGGAAGTACAAGTTGGCAAAACATAGAGACGGTCCCTACCCAACAACGGGCTCACAGTCTAGAAGGGGGAGACAGACAACAAAACAAAACATATTAAGAAAATAAAATAAATAGAATAGTAAATATGTACAAGTAAAGTAGAGTAATAAATCTGTACAAACATATATACAGGTGCTGTGGGGAGGGGAAGGAGGTAGGGTCGGGGGGATGGGGAGGGGAAGAGGAAGGAGGGGGCTCAGTCTGGGAAGGCCTCCTGGAGGAGGTGAGCTCTCAGTAGGGCTTTGAAGGGAGGAAGAGAGCTAGCTTGGAGGATGTGTGGAGGGAGGGCATTCCGGGCCAGGGGGAGAAAGTGGGCCAGGGGTCGACGGCAGGACAGGCAAGAACAAGGCACAGTGAGGAGGTTAGCGGCAGAGGAGTGGAGGGTGCAGGCTGAGCTGTAGAAGGAAAGAAGGGAGGTGAGGTAGGAGGGGGCGAGGTGATGGACAGCCTTGAAGCTGAGAGTGAGGAGTTATGAAGTAGAAGGCAGGTTATGGGCAAGAATTTGGTGGCGAGATAGACAAGAATGAGGTATAGTGAGCAGGTTAGCATTAGAGGACCTAGGTATGCTGGCTGGGTTGTAGTAGGAGAGCAGCAAGGTATAAGCTAGGAGGGGGTAAGGTGATTGAGTGCTTTAAAGCCAATGGTAAGGAGTTTCTGTTTGATGTGGAGGTGGATATGCAGCCACTGGAGGTTTCTGAGAAGTGGAAAAACATGGACTGAATGTTTTTGTGGATAAATGGTCCAGGCAGCAGAGTGAAGTTTGGGCTGGAGTTGGGAGAGACATTAGGCAAGGAGATCAACAAGGAGGTTGATGCAGTAATCAAGGCAGGATAGAATAAGTGCTTGGATTAACACGGTAGCAATTTGGATGGAGAGGAAAGAGCAGATTTTTGTGATATTGAGAAGGGTGAACCAACAAGATTTAGTGACAGATTGAATATGTGGGTTGAATGAGAGAGATGAGTCGAGGATAATGCCAAGGTTCTATACTTGTGAGACAGGAAGGATGTTGGCCCTGTCTACATTGAAAGAAAAATCGGGGGAAGGCCAGGGTTTGGGTGGGAAGATAAGGAGTTTCGTTTTGGACATGTTAAGTTTGAAGTGTTGTTGGGACATCCAAATAGAGATGTCTTGAAGTCAGGAGGAAATGTGAGATTGCAGATAGAGAGAGAAATCAGGGCTGAAGATTTATTTTTAGCTCTGCCATCCCTCTGCTGTGTGAGCTTGGACGGAGCACTTATCTCTGCATATCAGCTTCCTCATCTGTAAAATGGGGATTCAAAACCTCTTCTCTCACATCTTTAGATTGTCCCTTTATATGGGCAGGGACAATGTCTGATGTGATTGAATTGTATCTGCTTCATTGCTTAGTACAGTAATTGGCACAGAGTAAATTCATAACAAATACCACTATTATTGCACTCTCCCAAGAGCTTAGTACAGTGCTCAATTTGATTGCATTGATTTGATTGTATTATCTGTGCCCATCGGTTCAGGGAAGCAATGTGGCCTGGCGGATAGACTACAGGCCTGGGAGCTACAGAACCTGCATTCTAACCCTGGCCCCACCACTTGTCTGCTGTGTGTCCTTGGGCAAGTCACTTAGCTTCTCTGTGCCTCAATGATCTCATCTTTAAAATGGAGATTAAGACTAGGAGCCCCATATGGGAGAGGGACTGTCCTAAATTCAGCAAGCACTTAACAATTATTCATTCATTCATTCAATTATATTTATTGAGCACTTACTGTGTGCAGAGCACTGTACTGAGCACTTGGAAAATACAATACAGCAATAAAGAGAGACAATCCCTGTCCGCAATGGGAGTAGAATCTAGTAATAATGAAAAAAGGTGACCAGTCTTAGCTAGCCCAACCATGAGATTCCACACGTTGATTCCTGGGTGAGTTATAGATCCCTTTTAATGACACCCCCCAGTAACACTGCTCTCCTGTGGGCTGAGGAAAGGCCCACTAAATATCCTCTTCCCATGTCCAGAGGCCGGTGTTACTGATGCTACTGCCTCTGCTCAGGCACCATAAAAGGCTGCAGGGCAAAAGTTTTTTTGACAGGGTCAACGGTTTGGCAATGGAGATGTTTAATGAAAAGACTTTATTGGAACTTTATGTAGCTTAGGGATAATCTGTCCAAGTTATGCTTGTTTTGTTTTTACCTCTAGGACTGAACACTCTTAATATTCTGAGAGGGAAAACATACATTTTTGGAAATCCAAGATTTCCTATAAAACCTCCAGAAACCTGCATCAGAATCACTTTGACAAAACTGGGAACAATTTAGGCAGGGTCCTGGGCCAAACTCCTGAGCCCATTTCCAAGAGGAAGGCAAGGGGTTTTATTAGGGAAGCGCTTAGTACAGTGCTCTGCACATAGTAAGCGCTCAATAAATACGATTGATAATGATTAGGGAAGTAGGAGTTTTGGGCTAAGGATAAACCCAGACTCACATCCTAACCCTCCAGCAGTTTCTCTCAGCATCACTGACAGACTATACCCAATATCAGAGGGCAGGATCACAAACAACTAAATCAATTCCCCATGATTAAAGATATAATCACAATGCAATGGCACCAGGTGGGACACAAGACTAGAATGGACAACAGCAGGATACTCAAGTAGCTGTTGTATGGCAAACTAAAGTGGGAAATAAAAACAATGAGGCCCAAGGGATTGACTTAATTTGTTGGACCTATCTTTAAGTCAATCCCTCAGCCAATATATATATATATATATATATATATACATTGTACTAGATGCAAGTAGAGACTAGAAATTCTAGGAGTGCCTAGAGTAACCAGCTGGTATGATTTTGGTTTGAAATTTTTTTCTCACTTACAGAATGCTCAGCTTTTAAGGTTCTCAGCTGTGTTTTTTACTTCCAATGTCACAGAGAGAGCATGCTGTGATCTTTTAAAAGGATGTGATGGCTTAGAAGCTGGATTGATGAATTAATTTAAAATATGGTTGGTGTAAAAAAAATTAAAAAAATGACTTGCTTAGTTTTAGAGTTCTTTTATCCTAAGCCTTTTCTGCATTATGATTCATTTAAATCATTCTCCTGAACATCTAAATAAAAGTAGTCTAGACTTGGCAATGCCCATAAAAACCTATATATAAAATTTTAAATGCCAACTGACTTTCCCTAGTGCTCTTTTAGCCTATCTCATTGGCTGCTTAATTTTTTCCCTCAGGTGAAGATTGATTCATTCTGATAACCTCTACTGTGAAATGAATAAAATAACTTTTAGATCCTTGAATTGCACTCCGTTCTTAAACTTACCTCTTTCTACCCAGTGGAACGGTAAAGTCGTTTTCTTCTTAACTTGTCAAAAATCTGAACCTCACCAGAACTCATTTTTCTCTTTAACCTGCTGGCTAAAAACTTTAAAGTCCAACCTGTTACATTTCATCACCTGATCCTGATGTTTGAGCAAAGGCATTGCAGGTTTAACTATTTCTAGCTCATTTCTTTCTATGTAAACAACAGAGTTAACATCCTTGGGTAAATATAAAGTGACATTAAACATAGCTAAGGTCCCTAGGATGTATCTTTCAGAAATGCATCTAGCTTAAATTGCTATAAGGGGCCATAAAGGCCCTAAAATGGTTGTTTTCTTTCTGAAATCACATTTTCCAAGTTGAATTACGGCTCAGTGTTCACTATAAATGTGCTGTGCTGGACAGCTCCCATTCATCAAGGAAGGCTAAATCCATGTTTGAGTCCCACGAAAGTAATCTGCTCCTAATATATTCAAGGTATGGCCAGTTTAGTTGCTGGAGGATAGGCACGATCACACATCTCCTGCAGCTGCAATGCTCTGAGTAGGACCCAAGAGGTCTGAAAGGGTTAATTCAGCTCACTAAGCACTCAACAAAAGCCAGGGAGGAAACTGAGCTCTCGAAACTTAGCACATTTATTAAGGCTGCTTCTTTGCTAGCATATTGCTCTCTGAGAATCTACAATCAGATTTTTTACAACCCAGTTGCTTGAATTTCACAATGTGATTTCACGATTCCAATTATTCCTGTGGCTGTGGGTTGGTGGCGGACATGGGGGTCGGGGGAGGAGAGTTGCTATGGTAGCAACTTCTGCCCTCTGGGATCCTTATCACCGGACAAGGCATGGGCACACTCAATCCATTCCACCTGACACCATTTTGATCTGGTGAGTCAAGTCTGATCTTGGATTTGCCTTCTACAGTCACATCTCTTCTAAGAGACCTTCTCCAATTAAGCCCTCCTTTACCCAGCTTGCTGTTCCTTCTGTATCATCTATGCACTTGGATCTGTGACCTTTGGACATTTGATATTTGCCCCACTCCCAGCCCCACAGCACTTATGTACATATTTTTAAATTATGTTATAAATTACTCATTCATTCATAGTAATGTCTGTCTCCCCCTCTAGACTGTAAGCTCGTTATGGTCGGGGAGTATTTCTGCTAATTCCATCACGCTGTATTCTCCCAAGTAATTAGTATAGTGATCTGCATATAGTAAGTGCTCAATAAATATCATTGATTGATTGAGTTACCTCCCAGCCTCCTGTCCCTCCCCACTCTAGATCATACTTCACTCTGCTGTGGGATCATTTTTCTACAAATCTGTTGAGTCCATGTTTCCCCACTCCTCAAGAACATCCAGTGGTTGCCTATCCATCTCTGCATTAGATAGAAACTGCTTACCAACAGCTATAAAGCACTCAATCATCTTGTCCCCTCCTACCTTACCTCACTGCTTTCCTACTAAAACCCAGCCCTCACACTTCATCCTCTAGTGACAGTGTAGTCAGTGTACCTCGATCTCATCTATCTTGCTGCTCACCTCTGGCCCAATTCATTCCTCTGGCCTAGAATACCCTCCCTTTTCATATTTGACAATGACTCTTCCCACCTTCAAAGCCTTATTAAAACACACCTCAAAGAGGCCTTCTCTATCTTAGCCCTCATTTATTCTCCTACTCCCTTCTGTGTCACCCTTGCACTTGGATTTGCACCCTTATTCACCCCTCCTTTAGCCACCGAGCTCTTACATTGATATCTGTAATTTACTTATTTATATTAATATCTGCCTCCCCCTCTAGACTGTAAGCTCATTGTCAGCAGGGAACATATCTATCGACTCTGTTATACTGTACTCTCCCAAATGCTTAGTACAGTGCTCTGCATACAGTAAGTGCTCAACAAATATGATTGATTGCTTGGTCTTTGAGTTTTGCTTAATGTAAGGGCAGAACAAGGGTACCTTAGGGCCAGAGTCTGGAAGTTGCCTGATCCCAGGTCAGTGTGCTCTTGTACAGGGCTATGGAGTGGAAGGCCTTACTTTTAGGAATAAAAAAACAGACAAGAGAAACTACAGACACCCCATTATAAAGCATCAGTCAGACAGCCTTCCTGGACTAAGCTCCACTTTCCTCTTCTCGCACTTCCTTCTGCATTGCCCCGACTTGCTCCCTTTGTTATTTCCCGCTCCCAGCCCCACAGCACTCATGTATGTATCTGCAATTTATCAATTTGTATTGATGACATCTCTCTTCCCAACTCTAGACCGTAAGCTCATTTACAGGAAAGAGCGTGTCTGCTAATTCTGTTGCATGGTACTCTCCCAAGTGCTTAGTAATAATAATAATAATAATGATGATGGTATTTGTTAAGTGCTTACTATGTGAAAAGCACTGTTCTAAGTGCTGGGGAGGTTACAAGGTGATCAGGTTGTCCCACAGGGGCTCACAGTAGTAATCCCCATTTTACAGATGAGGTAACTGAGGCACAGAGAAGTTAAGTGACTTGCCCAAAGTCCCACAGCTGACAGTGGGCAGAGCCAGGATTGAACCCATGACCTCTAACTCCAAAGCCCATGCTCTTTCCACTGAGCCACGCTGCTTCTCATCTATAGTATATAGTATATATGGTATAGTGCTTGCACTTAGTAAGTGCTCAATAAATATGATTGATAGATTGAATGAATGAATAAACATAAAGGATCCTACCTAGATGCAATGGGATTTATTTCCTCTGGGCAAAAAAGAACTGGAATGTACGAAAAGATCAGCTATTATTTTAGTAGTTTTCAGTACTCTCGCTGGTACTAGTTTCATTGACACTCTGCTCTGCCCCATGCCACTCCTGGTTTGTGACCCAGGCCTCTGGACCCTGACCCCTCCCTGTGATGCCAACATGAGCCCAGTGCAGAGTGGCCCAGGCCTGTGGATTGTCTGCACGCTCCTCCAGGCCCCTCATAATCCTGTTCCTGCAAAACCAGTCCCTAGACCGGACACTGAAACCAGGATCAAATCCAAAGGAAATTGCTCCATCTGGAGATTTGCAGGTTCTGATTAGCTGCTATTTCAGTGCTGGACAAGATCTGCAAAGAACATGTGTAAGTAGCCAGAGTCTCTAATTGCATATGAAGCCAATGCTTAATTATCTGTGCTCATTTGAGGGGGTGGGGGGAAGCTATCTAATGAAGATCATTCACAAATATCATTTTAACCATTAGTTCAACCTCCTCACCCTCCAGACATGTTTTTCTTCAGGTCATGAACAAGGGGAATACTGGTCTCTGCCCACACATCCCTCCCACTCTCTGGTGGAGGTTCCAGCAAACACTGGTAGAAGCAGCATGGCCCAGTGGATGGGTCTGGGAGCCAGAGAAACTGGGTTTTAGTCCTGGCTCCACCACTTATCTGCGGTGTGACCTTGGGAAAGTCACTTCACTTCTCTGTGGCTCGGTTACCTCTTCTGTAAAATGAGGATGAAGATTGTGAACCCCCTGTGGGACAGGGACTGAGTCCAATCTGATTACCTTGCTTCTACATCAGAGCTTAACAAATACCACACACACACAAAAAAAACAACACCCCCTCTGTCCCCAGCCACCACCACCAAAAAAAAAAAAAAAAAAAAAAATCCAGACACAACCAGACTGGAAGTTCAAGAAGCCTGGATAATCCACAACCTGACTCATCATCACTGAATAACAAGAGGATGTACTGTGCTGCCTATGGCAGGGTGCCCTAGATCTTTTGGCTCCTTCCAGTCCTAATCCTGAATGAGCCAAGTTTCATGGTTCCAACAATTAGCAGTAACCAATTAGAGGAGATTTGAGGAAGGCATAAAGCCTATGTTCCTTTGCCATTCAGAAAGTTTGATCCTTACAGATGGTTTATTCTAATAAGATGGGGAAATAAATACTCCCACTATTAGAAAACATCAGAATCCAG
Organism: Tachyglossus aculeatus; assembly: GCF_015852505.1. NCBI lineage: Eukaryota > Metazoa > Chordata > Mammalia > Monotremata > Tachyglossidae > Tachyglossus > Tachyglossus aculeatus. The sequence continues at coordinate 24,806,172 of NC_052077.1, read as the reverse complement.
CGCTCAGAGCATAATCTTTATGCCATTTGGAAAATATCAGGGTGTACAGTTGGAAGGAAACATCTATTGGCAATAGAATTTCACTTCCATATTTTAAATGGCCCAAATGCCAGCCACAGAGAATGCTATATTTTGTGTCTTTTGTGACTGTTAAGTTGAAATGGATGAAATAGTTAATTTAAGTAGTTAAAAGTGGAAATAACCTCCTAAAGAAAATGAAATGGACTTCTAAAGAAAATTCTTTTTTCCACAATATGTTTTATTGCTCGTTACTTTGGATGTTTTCTTAGAAGCTCTCATTTTTACTATTTGAGATGAGTTTAGGAAAGTGAATCTCTTTTAAATGTGGGGAGTACATTTGGTATGCGATAAAGGAGCTGCAATCCCAGAAGAGGAAACTGAGTTCCAACTCCAATATCCCAGGCCAGTTTCTCTCAACAAGATGGGTTGATAGGTCATCTTGTAGGATTTCCTTATCTGCCAACTTAGCAAGGCCAGGGGCCTGGGATACAAGAGGATTTGTTAGCTAAAGTGGGCTTCTAACTTCCAACCCTCGACACTGTCAAATCATTATGAACATTTGCATGTAGCCAGAGAGATCAATCAATCAATCAATCAATCAATCGTATTTATTGAGTGCTTACTGTGTGCAGAGCACTGTACTAAGCACTTGGGAAGTACAAGTTGGCAACATATAGAGACAGTCCCTACCCAACAGAGAGATCATGGGGGAAAGGGAATGGCAGGAAGACAAGCAGGACGAACACCCCAGACCTAAGTCCTGGTGAGGCTGGGAGAGAATCCTGTTCCAGAGTCCAGAGCTTCCTTGCCTTAAACCCCTAACATCCCCTGGGGTGACACCACCACTCTCTCTGGCCTCCTTGCCAATCCTGAGAGCTTCCATGACCTAAAACCAGAGAGCAAGTTGTCCACTCAGAGGCAAAGGGGTGGCAGCCTAGACGGGGGGGGGGGGGGGAGGTTCCAGGGAAGCAATGTTGTGAAGCTTTTTCCAGCCTGAGAACAGCTCCATGATGCCACTGTTCCCAAGGATAATCCCAGCCCAGGGCCTCTGCCACCATCATCAATCGTCATCATCAATCATATTTATTGAGCGCTTACTGTGTGCAGAGCACTGTTCTAAGCGCTTGGGAAGTACAAATTGGCAACATAGAGAGACAGTCCCTACCCAACAGTGGGCTCACAGTCTAAAAGGGGGCTTGCCACCTCCGTTCTAAAATGGTGCTGCCTGTCTGTGGGGGCTCCGACCTGTGGAGAGCACTCCAAGTAGGTTGGCCAGCCCCCCATGAACTTGCCCAAGCTCCCCAGCAACCTAAAGCCAGTTCTGCAGGCAGGCAGGAAAAGTATTAGGTGCTGTTGAGAATACAGAGAGAAAGGATCTCCAGGTCTCTAGTAAATACTTTTTCTTTATTTCCCCCAAATTGAAGGCTCCACCTATCACCAGTATGAGATTTGTATGAGGATTTTTTTTATGGTTTTGGTTAAGTGCTTACTAGGTACCAGGCAGTGTATTAAGCACTGGGGTAGGTAGATACAAGCTAAGTAGTTTGGACCAAGTCCCACATAGGGCTCACAGTATTAATCCCCATTCTATAAATGAGGTACCTGAGGCTCAGAGAAGTTAAGTGACTAGCAAAAATCACAGAGCAGGCAGTGGCAGAGCCAGGATTAGAACCCAGGTCCTTCTGACTTCCAAACACATTCTCTATCCACTACACTACATAGCTCTTGCTTCCCCACCATTCCCCAACACACTCTCTTCACTGTCTCCCAAGCTGACCTTGTAATTATACCTCACCCTTGGCTCTCCCATCCCAGGGCCTCAGGCAATACCTCAAGAAGATAATGCAATTCTCTACCAAGAAACCTGCCTACTCTACATCTACCGATGGTCTGAGCTGTGGATCACTAACTTGGAAGCAACCACAACTTTAGGTCTGGCAGCACAGTCTTTGATCTTTTCCCTCGACAATGACAGGCATCTCTACCCAGCCCCAAGCTCCCACCCCAAACCTCTCCATGGCATGAAAGAAGAATACTTTGCTGTAGTCTTAAACGATTTTCAAAAATCCTTGGGCCCTTAAGGTCTCTGTTTGAGCAACTTTCACGGTCACTACCAATCCATTCCTTCCTTTACAAAAAACCCTGGTCCTTATTATAGCTCTGTTACAAATTGATTATGGTTGTCATGCATAGGCTGCTTCCCCTTTTAGATTGTGTGTGGGCACACATCTATTTTTTATTCTCTCCCCTGGTTCCCAGTGAGAGTTAGAAATCCTGTGGGCACTCAATAAAAGCCTGTTCTCTGTCTGATTTCCCAATGCCCTCCTGTCCACTCCTGCCCATCTGCCCTTCCTTTAGCTCTTCATCTCAGTAGGCCAAAAGTCCGAACATCTGCCTCAAGCAAATCCTTCCTCAAATGGAGGTTGCCTTGAAAATCCTCCACAAAGGGCCAAGGCGAAGATTCAGAACAAGCTCTTTTCTTTGAGGCTCATTAGTTGATTTGCATTCAGACAGCAGGATTTCTTCCAGGCCCTGGGCAATGAGGCTGGTACTTATTTTCATGACAACATGTACTATTTTGTTTAAGCCCTAATATGTGTGCCGCCACTATGCAGAATGAGTGCTTCCAAGTTGGAAAATCTTTCAACTGTTAGGGAAAAAAAAGTCTATTGTCTACTTAAAATCAAAATCCCAGTCAAATAGAATTTCTACCAGCTGTGCTCACAGCTCTACCCATTTGTCATATCAGATGGAAAACTCCCAGGGGTAGAAAAAACAAACAGAAAATATGCATTTAAATTCAAATCAATATTTTACCACTTCATGGAAGTGCTGGTCTTGTTCTCTTTTCCCCTGATAAATCTTGCCAAGTGTCCTGATTTTTTAAAATTGTCCTTTTTTCCAAAATATTTTACTAATTTAATTATTCCATTCATTCACTCTTTTAGAGAAGCAGCATGGCATAGTGAAAGGATCATGGGCTTGGGAATCAGAGGTTGTTGGTTCTAATCCCAGCTCTGCCATTTGTCAGCTGTGTGACTTTAGGCAAGTCACTTAACTTCTCATTACCTTGTAAACCGCCCCCCCCCCCCCCAACAGTGCTTTAGAAAAGTGCTTGGCACATAGTTCAGTGCTTAACAAATACCATCACCATCATCATCATTAAAGACTCTGTAGTTTATAATGAATAAATTAACAGGTGACAACTAAAAACTACAAAGCCAGGCTGATTATATCTTCCTTGGATCCTCAAAATCCCATGCCTGTAGCTTCAGAAATTAAAGCTTTTGCATTGCAAGTGCAAGCAATCGAACAAGAGCATCACAGTTTATCAGTCATTCTTATTCCACCTTAGTCTTTGGGAGAGAATAGACTATCTTTTTGTTTTGGCCTGGAACCTGTGACCTCTGATGATTATTTTCTCTGCTCAGTTGGGAACTGTTCATTTTCACAATTAAAATAGTAAGTCCGTGTATCAGTTGGGTCATCGAAGTCCTTTCTTCTAATAAGAAATGTCTCAATGCTCCAATTTCCCATTTTTAAAAAAAGCTTTAGAAACTGCACATTCTTTGCTGCCTTCTGGGAGGTGTTTCATGTATAAAAAAGTCATTGTCCTTTGAATCCAAAGTTATCACTCTTGAAATCCCACCTCCTCTAGGAGGGCTTCCCTAAGCTCTCAATTCCCCTCTCTGTGTTGCTTGTGCCCCTTAAGAACTCTGATACTGATCACAGCTCCACCGAAGTATGTAGATATCCTTATACTCTACTATTTCCCCTACCTGTAATTTCTTTTAATATCTGTAACCCCCTGTTGACTGCAAACTTCTCGTGGGGAGGAATTGCATTTACTATTGGATTATACTTTCGAAGCACCTGTACTAAGGTACAGTACTTTTCACACAGTAAGTGCTCAATGAATGCCACTGACTGCTGGATAGATCGCTGTCTTTAGTAGTACCAGCAGAGAATGTGGACGTGGCTAAAAAGGCCACCAGTTCTGCCCATAGTAAATCCATGTATGTCTTGTTCTCTGGCTTGTGGCTGTGGTCACTGCTTCCAGAGGCTTCATTTCTCCTACCTTCATTCAGTTGTTCATTCAATCCTACTGAGTGCTTATGGTGTGCAGAGAACTATTCTTAGTGCATGGGAGAGTGCAATATAACAGTAAACAGACACATTACCTGTCCATAAGAAACTTACAGTTTAGAGACGAGCTTACAGTCTCTTCACACTGGCCTCTTCTCTCCCCCACTTCTCTGACTGCTCCAGCCGACTTATTCCGATGGCGCCTCTAATTGTTTACTAGGAGTAATCAATCAATCAATCAATCGTATTTATTGAGCACTTACTGTGTGCAGAGCACTGTACTAAGCGCTTGGGAAGTACAAGTCGGCAACACATAGAGACAGTCCCTACCCAACAGCGGGCTCCCAGTCTAGAAGAGAGGGAAAACATACATTTTTGGAAATCCAAGATTTCCTATAAAACCTCCAGAAATCTGCGTCAGAATCGCTTTGGCAAAACTGGGAACAATTTAAGCAGGGTCCCGGGCCAAACTCCTGGGCCTATTTCCAAGAAGAAGGCAAGGGGTTTTATTAGGGAAGTAGGAGTTTGGGCTAAGGATAAGCCCGGACTCCCCACAGGCATCATCAAATCCTAGCCCTCCAGCAGTTTCTCTCAGCATCACTGACAGACTATACCCAATATCAGAGGGCAGGATCACAAACAACTAAATCAGTAACAGGCAGGAAGCGTCACTGAAGTTTCAGAATATTTAAGTGGTTGATGCAGACCGGGCTCCCAAATGACCCTCACTAGGTGGCGCTCATTACTGCCGGATTCCTACTGAAATTTCCAGTTTTTTAAATTCAAGGTCTGTGAAAACGATTTAGAGGACTTGGTGTTGCCTTCTGCCCCTCCACCTCTCCAGTATCTGCTACCCTGCATAGATGGTGCCTGTGGTGCTGCATTTTGCTCTGAAGCCAAGTTGCACAATTGACTATTCTCTTCACCAATCTGTCAGAAGGATTCTGGCCAAATCTTGCCAGCATGTATATGTTTGTACATATTTATTACTCTATTTATTTATTTATTTTACTTGTACATACCTATTCTATTTATTTTATTTTGTTAGTATGTTTGGTTTTGTTCCCTGTCTCCCCCTTTTAGACTGTGAGCCCACTGTTGGGTAGGGACTGTCTCTATATGTTGCCAATTTGTACTTCCCAAGCGCTTAGTACGGTGCTCTGCACATAGTAAGCGCTCAATAAATACGATTGATGATGATGATGCCCCAGTCGTTTTCATAATCGGTTGTCTACCTTTTCTTCTTGAAGATGGTGGTTATGGTGGCATCTGGAAGCCTTTTGGTGTTTCATTTCCTCTGTGTTCCCTATGCCGAGAAAGAGCTAGCACAGAGGCTCAGTGGAAAGAGCATGGGCTTGGGAGTCTGATGTCATGGGTTTTAATTCTGGCTCTGCCACATGTCTGCTGTGCGATCTTGGGAAAGTCACTTAACTTCTCTGAGCCTCAGTTACCTCATCTGTAAAATGGAGATTAAGACTGTGAGCCCCACGTGGGACAACCTGATCACCCTGTATCCCCCCCCCCCCAGCACTTAGAACAGTGCTTTGCACATAGTGAGTACTTAATAAAAATAATAATAATAATAATAATAATGATAATAATTGAGCCCACCTTCTAGACTGTGAGCCCACTGTTGGGTAGGGGCCGTCTTTATATGTTGCAAATTTGTACTTCCCAAGCGCTTAGTACAGTGCTCTGCACACAGTAAGAGCTCAATAAACATGATTGAATGAATGATAATACTGATGGCATTTATTAAGTGCTTACTATGTGCAAAGCACTGTTCTAAGCACTGGGGAGGTTACAAGGTGATCACAGGATGTCTTAATCACAGTCTTAATCCCCATTTTACAGATGAGGTAACTGAGGCACAGAGAAGTTAAGTAACTTGCCCAAAGTCACACAGCTGACAATTGGTGGAGCCAAGATTAGAACCCATGACTAAGATTAAGACTTGAGCCCCATGTGGGGCAGGGACTGTGTCCAACCTAATGATCTTATATCTACCCCAGCACTTAGAACAGTGCTTGACACCTAGAAAGTGCTTAACAAATAGTATTAAGACTAGTAAATTATTTTCAATTTTAATGAATCCTTCAGTGATGAAAACTGTATTGGAATAATAATATATTAATGACAAAGTTAGTTTGGAATGATGCCTTTCATCTGAACACTTCCCAACACTTTACAGATATTTCTATGGGATGATTGAATCTCCCACTTTGGCATACAGAAGCTCAGACCTGTTGGCCCCTAATCCTCTTGGGCCTTAAGCTCTCCCTGATGATGGGTTGGGTGTTTTAGAGGCAGATTTCCTAGCGGTCGAGGGCCATTCAGTCAATCACAGTTTCACACTAAACAGGAGCCTAGTGGTCTGGGAGAGTGAATGTGTCTTTCTAAAAGGGAATCAGGCCCTGGGGAGAAATTAGTTCAGAATTGGCAGCACCTACATGGTGGGTGAGTTGGTGAACAATTTGGCCTAATGGATAGAGCATGGGACTGGGAGTCAGAAGGACATGGGTTCTAATCCTTCCTCTGTCACTGTCTACTGTATGTACTATGGGCAAGTCACAACTTCTCTGTGCTTCAGTTTCCTCATATGTAAAATGGGATTTAAAACTGTGAACCCTAAGTGGGACATGGACTGTGTCCAACTTGATTATCTTGAATCTAACCAGCATTTAGTACAGTTTCTGGCTCTTACTAAACTCAAAAAATACTATAAAAATATCAAATTATCATTTTTTTATTGAGCACTTGTGTGCAGCATACTCTAAGCACTTGGAAGCATACAATAGATTAGTAGGCATGATCCCTGACCCTCAAGAAGTTTACAATCAAGGATCACCAACTCTTATTCCAACAATCTAGCTCCCTGCTCTGTGCCTTTGAGCAAGTCACTTGATTTCTCTGTACCACAGTTTCCTCTCCAATCAAACTGCTACCACGTTAGTACAATCACTCATCCTATCCTGACTAGATTACTGCATCAGCATCCTTTCTGACCTCCCAACCTGTCTCTCCCTACTTCAGTCTACACTTCACTCTGCTGCCCAGATTATCTTTCTACAGAAAGGTTCTGGGTGTGTCACCTTCCTCCTCAAAAATCTGCAGTGGTTACCTATCAACCTCCATATCAAGCAAAAACTCCTCACTATTGGCTTCAGAACTCTCCATCACCTTGCCCTCTCCTACCTCACCTCCCTTCTCTCCTTCTACAACCCAGCTCACACAGTCTGCTCCTCTGGTGCTTAACCTCCTCACTGTGCCTCATTCTCGCCTGTCCCACTGCCGACCCCTGACCCACGTCCTGCCTCTGGCCTGGAATACCCTCCCTCCTCAAATCCGACAATCACACTTCCCCCCTTCGAAGCCCTCCTGAAGGCTCACATCCTCCAAGAGGCCTTCCCAGATTAAACCCCCCTTTTCCTCAGCTCCCCCTTCCCATCGCCCGACTCATTCTCTATGCTCTGCCCTCCTGCCCCACAGCACTAGTGTATATATGTACATATCTAAACTTCTATTTATTTATATTACTTCCTGTTTACTTGTTTTAATGTGTATAGGTATATATCTATAATTCTATTTATTTATATTAATAATAATAATGGCATTTATTAAGTGCTTACTATGTGCAAAGCACTGTTCTAAGAGCTGGGGAGGTTACAAGGTGATCAGGTAATCCCACAGAGGGCTCACAGTTTTCATCCCCATTTTACAGATGAGGGAGCTGAGGCACAGAGAAGTTAAGTGACTTGCCCAAAGTCACACACCTGACAATTGGTGGAGGCAGGATTTGAACCCATAACCTCTTACTCCAAAGCTCGGGCTCTTTCCACTGAGCCACGTAATGCTATTGATGCCTGTTTACTTGTTTTGATGTCTGTCTCCCACCTTCTGTTCTGTAAGCCCGCTATGGGCAGGAATTGTCTCTATTGCTGAATTGTACTTTCCAAGCACTTAGTACAGTGCTCTGCACACAGCAAGCACTCAATAAATATGATTGAATGAATGAATGAAAACATGTTCTCCTTCATACTTAGATTGTAAATCCCACGTGAGACAGAGACAGTCTCCAACCTGATTATCTTCTATCTACTCCGGTGCTTAGTACAGTGCTTGGCACACAGTAAATGCTTAATACCAAAATTATAATTTTCATTATTACTGAGCTGCTTAAATAACAATCCCAAACTCCATTCTACATACCAACCTGGGTGTTTTCTACAGCCTAACTCCCTTACTGTGCACTTAACAAGGGCTTTAATTGTGAGATTGAGTTATACTCCCCAAGGCTTGATTTCTGTGTAAAGCAACAATCATATGATTCCCAAGGTTTCTACTATGTATAATCATCATCTTTGCTATGATGCTTCTTGATTGTGTTCAAACATGCCATAATTATACCATCTCATTAGGTGCCATTAAGCATTTCCTACCCAGAGTGTGGGAAGCATGGAAGATGTTTGGGCCAGGGAAACCCATGGAATCCACCATCCATGGCCCATCAGAGCCTTCCACTGGCTCCACTTTTCAGACTAGAAAATCCAGCTTTGCAGACTGCAAGCAAATAGACACATGCTGAGAATTCCTGAGCCCCATAACTTCTTGAACTTCTTCAGCCTTTAAATTAACACTGCTTATATGCAGTCCTTTTGCCTATGAGTTTGCAGCTTGAAAGATGCTCATGGATGGCTTTGGGATTGATTTCTAATAACATTGAACAACTCTGTTCCTTGTCCAAATAAATTTTCTGCTCTCTCTCTCTCCCTTTACTATTCTTTAAACAGAGTCCTAAAAACTCCAGTGCCAAAATGGATTATCAGACCTCATAAGGTGAATAGAAGACAGTTATTTTCCACAAATATTGTGAAAAGTCAAGAAGACAGCTATTGGATTCTGTTTCCTGAATAATATTTTAATGAACTGATAGGAGGATTTTCTATTTAAAACATTGTGACTTTTGACATTTGAGGTTTATTAGCTTTAACATGAGCCCCATTTTCCATCCTCCAATGTTGCAGAGAATTTGGAATTGGCATGAATTCAATTTTGTATGTGCTCTGGAATCTCCTGCTCCTCAGTCTTTTTTTTCCTCCTTCTAAGGTTGATCAGTGGACCAATTCAGGTGTACTTCTATTAAAGTACTTGTAAAAGTTGCCCCACTTGCTGGGTTATTATTAGTAATCAATCAATCATAATTGTGTCCACTAATTCTGTTGTACTGTACTCTCCCAAGCACTTAGTACAGTACTCTGCACATAGTAAGCTCTCAAAAAATACCATTGATTGAATGATCATAATAATTATAATTGTTCTTTTTGTTAAGATCTTATTGCGTACCAAGCACTGTGCTAATAGCTGTGGTAGGTACAGTACAATTAAATCCACATGGGATCCCACTCTAAGGAGGAGGAAGAACAGTTAAGTGTTAATGAGAATTATGGTAATATTTCAGTAGTAGCCATATGTGAATTTTTGTTCCTGTCATAGTTCCCATTCACTCAGCTAGTTTTCAGCCTAATACATTTTGGAGGAAATGAAAAATAATGACAGAAACTGATTCATTTTTACAATTGGCAAAGCATCAGTCAAAATAGGTCCCAGGAGTGAGACTAAGAGCAAAATGGTGGCCAAAACCCCTTACTTTGACCTTACCATTGGAGTGTCAGGAGTCCAGAACCGATCTCTGTGACTGACGCTGTTGTCTTTTACCCAGCAGAGAGGAATGCCCCATCACTAAGAACACTGAAGGTCACAAGAAGCAGTGTAGCTTAGTGGGAAGAGTATAGGCCTGGGAGACCTGAGTTCTAACCCCTGCTCCATCACTTGCTTTGCTGTGTGACCTTGGGCAGCCCCATAGTACCTATGTTCATATCCATAATTTATTTTAATGCCTGTCTCACCCTCTAGATTGCAAACTCCTTGTGGACCAACTCTATTATATTGTACTCTCCCAAGTGCTTATCACAGTGCTCTGCACATGGTAAGGGCTCAATAAATATGATTGATGGACTAATAACTTGAGAAGCAGAAGTGTGTTTACTTTTTTTCTGAAAGAACGTACCGGTGTAGAATGGTAGTCAGAGGAGGAGAGTGAAAAGCACACCCAATATGCTCAGTAAATCTCAAGTCAACAGGAGTTCAAACACCTAACATAAGCTCGCTGTTGGGTAGGGACCGTCTTTATATGTTGCCAACTTGTACTTCCCAAGTGCTTAGTTCAGTGCTCTGCACACAGTAAGCACTCAATAAATACGATTAAATGAATGAATGAAAGGTAAGAGAAAGATTTTGTAGGCGTTGCCCTTCCCCTCCACCCCGCCATCACCAGACAACCTATTCAGAGGTCCCACTCATCTCTAGTCTCCAGGATGAATATTTCTGAGGAAACTTGCTACAATGCCTAGTATATTAAAAAATGGTGACTGGGTGCAAGTGATTATGTGAATTTACTGAAAGGAGTAATGACTCTGTATACTGATTCTTTTTTAAAATGGTATTTGTTAAGCATTTACTACTTGCTGGGATAGATACAAGCCAAGCAGTTAGACACAGACCATGTCCCACAACAGGTTCACAGTTTTAATCCCCATTTTACAGATGAGGTACCTGAGGCAGAGAGAAATCAAGTGACTTGCCCAAGCTCACACAGCAGGCAAGTGGCAAAGCAGGGATTAGAAGTCAGGTCCTTCTGACTCCCAGACGGGTGTTCCATCCTCTAGGCCATGCTGCTTCTCATTCTTCTAGGCAGAATCTTTCATAACAGGCAACTATAGAACATACTTAACTATATACAATTTGAATGGTGTGACTACAGGCCAAAATCCAGCATAGCGGAGGGGAGCTCTGCAGGACCACAGACTCATGAAAAATCAAAACCTTTTACCTAACAAAAGCAGGTGACACCATCAACAGAGCAGAGCTGTGGCAATTGCAGTGGTTGCCCTGAAAAATTCACCAACCTCCTTAGAGTAATCCTCAACAGTAGGGTCAGTTAAGTCAGGGTTGATAGCATCCTCTCTGGTGATTTCTTCAAGCCCATCACAGGGTAGCAGATACCCTTTTATATGCTGCTCTGCCTGCAGATGCGATAAGAGGTCTGAATGCTGGAATCAGAGCATGTTGCCGAACCACCAGGAAACAGCCCTGAGCACCAGAGTCTTAGAGGCTTTTATTCAGAAGCTGCTTCGTGCAGATGACTCACACACAGGAGACAGGCAGATGATTATGATTCTCTTTGAAGAGTTGGCAGTGCCATCATTTGACAATAACAGCTGTTAACGGACCAATTCAAGTGGCATCAGGCCTCAGTATGGCACACATTGAGCACTGAATTCCCAATTCCTTCCTCATCCTCAACCTCATCCCAGCCTCACAGTCAGGATGCTGACAGCTCTGGAACTTCATTTTATACAAAATAAAAGAGGACTCAACAGCAGCATGGAAATAGGAATGAGAACCAACCCTTTATACTTGCTCTCTGCATTTGGAAGGTTACCACTATGGGTGAATTGAAATAATGCTCAGTGGTCCATGACAGTGGCGAAGGCAGAGGTGAGAAGGCCACAGTCAGCCCCACTTCCCTGACTAGACATGGCAGGGAAAAGGAAGGGAAGGACAGGATTAAGTGATATTAAACGAATAACTCTTCTTCCCAGAAGTCTGTGTTTACAAGAAGACTGACCTGATCGAACAGAGCGAATGAAGCAAACACGTAGGACGGAAGCTAAGGAAGATTAAAAAATGAGTGAGTATTTCATGCTTTCTAAATAGAAATAAATTTAGTTGTGAACTGTAGACAATATGTACATTGTTTACTCAGCACATTTGCCGAAGAAATGTTTCCTAAATGGAGAGAAGTTCCTGGCCTGCTGTGGACACTGGAGCATCTCTCGTCATCATCGGCAACTTTGCAATAAATCAGGAAAAACAATTATGGCAGGTAGGACACCACTCCCTGCCTTCTCCACAGCACTCCAAGATGGAGAAAATTTGAAAACACAGAACATTCAGTGTTTGATGACTGCAGCTTAGTGAGGGCAACCTTAACTCTCTGATTGTTGTTGCAGTGGTTAAAGGGAGAAAGTCAGAGGTGCTCACTCTGTCTTCGAGGCTCCATATGGTCACAGGATCCTTTGAGAGACAGCGGACAGTTAACACAGTCTTCCTGCCTCTCAAGCTCATGAATTTAGCATTATCCTTGGTTTCTTCCTTCCTCTGTCTCAACCCTCAAAGTCAGCGTGTCACCAAATCCTGTCAGTTCTTTCACCACAACATTTCCAGAATCCACCCCTTCCTTTCTAGAAGCGACCACTCTGGTTCAGTCATATCTTGACTTGATTACTGCAGCAGACTCTTCCCTTATCTCCCAGTCTCCCTGTTTCCAGTCCATGCTTCACTTTACTGCCCAGGCAATTTTTCTAAAACATTCATTCATTCAGTCAGTCAGTCATTCAGTCATATTTATTGGGCGCTTACTGTGTGCAGAGCACTCATTTGCACACCTCCCCACACTCCTCACAAATCTCCTATGGTTGCCCATTCTTCTCAATATCAAGCAGAAACTCCTGATCACTGACTTTGACATTCACTCCCTCCTACTTATCCATTTTCTTCTCCCACTATGTTCCAGCTCACACTCTTCATTTCTCTCACTGTACATATTTCTCTTCTCTCCAGCCAACAACCCCTTGCTCATGCCCTTGCCCTTCCCTCTTCCTCCCACTTTACACCTGGAAGATCACTGATATCCCATTTTCAACTCCCTTCTGAAATCACAACTCCTCCAGCAAGCCTTCCCAAATTATTTTTGTATATCCTTACCTTATACACCACCCCCATAACTGCCACTTCAGCATCTGTCTGCTGCCAAAGCACTATAAGTAATAACAACAACTGTGGCATTTGTTAACTGCTTACTAAATACTACATATCTTTATTCAGTCATTCATTTTAGTATCTGGCTCCCTGACTGGATTGCAAGATCCTTGAAGGCAGGGATTATGTATATTAATTCTATTGAATTTACCAAAACCCCTAGCACTTAGTACAGTGTTCTTCACCCAGAATGAACTCAATAAATAATATTGATTGGATAGTGGGTACAGCTGGTAGTAATGAAACCGAGTGTCTCTGAAAGATATTCTCAGTAGCAGGCACTGAAGAATGCTCACCCATCTCATAGAGCATTACTTACAGTGGTTTACCAATAGAAGGAACACTGAGGACAAAAAGAAAAAGGAAAAGAAAGGATCCAGCAAAAAGACAGTGAGCTCAGCAAAGAAGGAACCCGAAAGGAGAATAAGCCAGCTGGGACATTGTAGGATTAAAAGAAGAAAGAAAACCCCCAGTTTGAGCCCAGCAGAGACAGGACAAGAAGCAGGAAGGAAGATACAGCCAAGACGGACAGAGGAAGCCAAAACCAAGCAAAACGCAGGCTATGTGTAGGTACTGGTTAGTTTCTACAGGCCATAATTAGGGGACTTCCCCTCAGGCTTGTTTTTGGCTCTAGTTCTAAATCAGGTACTGTGGGAAGCTGTGTGTTATTGCTTCAGTGATCTGAATAGTACAGCAGTGGCCTGTAAGAATTAAAGCAGTTTACAAAGGTGCCTGACTTGGAACGATCATTTCGTTTAAGCACTGGAAGAATCTGACTCACTATGTCATCTGAATGTGCATAGATTTTTCTCAGCAATGGGAGGGGATTAACAGCTACTTGGGCCTTACCTTTCAGGAGAGGCATTTTAACCTTGAATCAATTCTGGAACTTGAGCACTAACGCAGGAACATTTGAGGGAGCTCTTATACCTTTCTAAAGCCCCAACAGCAGGATCTTCTGTAATAGTTCAGTAACTTGGCACATTTTCTAATGCAGTCTGGGCTTTCCCTTTAAAAACAAAAACAGTTGTCTCATTACGAACTAGGACTTGGCAACTGAGGCCAAAGAGAGGGAAACTGATGTGTTCTTTGTGAGTTGGAAGTAACTCGGTGAGCATTTATGAAACGATTGTTTAACGGCAATTAACTATTGGGGATGCATTAAACGAGTTAAAAAACATGGCTTGCCATTATGGCAAATGGGGTACCCCACGGCTTCATTCATCCAAAAGCTTATTTAATAAAGCCATGATCGGAGTCAGTGTTTACTTACTGCAGCTCTTCCCGCTAATGAACTTAGAAGGACTTGCAGCCCCTACACATTTCATTTCTATCCTGCATTTTTAATGGGAATACACACAGGCTGCATTTTTAATGGGAATACACACAGGTTAATCCTCCTCTATCTCATCAAAAACTTAATGCCAGGAGGGTCCGTGATAAATGCACACTTTCTGGCAGGACCTGAGGTCACCCAGCATAATTAGTGGTGGCTGGATGCCGCAATCAGCAGGCCTGGATGGAATAGACAGGGCCCCGCTAAGGGCACCACTGGTGTCTGTCATGGAACAGTTGAGAGTCACAGACTTTTTGTTTACATCCCTGTGTAAATCAGCTCCTTGATGAACTGGATAACAATTTTTTTTTAATTTGGAATTTCCGGTCCCAGTCACAATCTCCTCTCTGTATCTTTCCTCTGGTAAAGGTAACCATCTCATCTTTCTCCCAAGTATTCTTTTGTTTGTGCTGCAATGCCAAATAAGCAGGAAAAAGAACAAAACATTTTGGAAATGTGGATTACTGATGGACATTTTCTCCTCTGATATGTTCACTCCCTTCTAAAGCCAAGTTAACAAGATCACTATTCATCTCGAATATTCCTTGACCTTAAATAATGGCAGTTCAAATTGCTGACTGGAAGTCTCTTTTTTGCGGTATTTGGTAAGTGCTTTCTATGTGTGAAGCTCCGTTCTAAGCCCCGAGATAGATACTAGTTAACCAGGTTGGCTACAGTCCCCTACCTACATGGGGCTCACAGTCTAAGGTTTTGTATCCCCATTTTATAGATGAGGAAACTGAGGCCCAGAGAGGTTAAGTGATTTGCCCAAGGTCACACAGCAGGCAAGGAGCAGAGCAGGGATTAGAACCAGGTGCTCTGAGTCCCAGGCCCATGCTCTTTCCACTAGGCCTCACTTCTCCTTTTGATCCAAATTACCCTGGAATTTCAGGTTGCTGAAACCGTGAGGAAGGAGTGGATTTTATGATCCATTCACTAACTTTTGGATCTTACTCTTGTTTCTGTGGGAATATGGCTTAGTGGAGAGAGCATGGGCTTGGGAGTCAGAGGTCGTGGTTTCTAGTCCCAGCTCTTCCACTTATCAGCTATGTGACACTTCAATCAATCAATCGTATTTATTGAGTGCTTACTGTGTGCAGAGCACTGTACTAAGCGCTTGGGAAGTACAAGTTGGCAACATATAGAGACAGTCCCTACCCAGCAGTGGGCTCACAGTCTAAAAGGGGGAGACAGAGAACAAAACCAAACATACTAACAAAATAAAATAAATAGAATAGATATGTACAAGTAAAATAAATAAATAAATAGAGTAATAAATATGTACAAACATATATACATATATACAGGTGCTGTGGGGAAGGGAAGGAGGTAAAATGAGGGGATGGAGAGGGAGACGAGGGGGAGAGGAAGGAAGGGGCTCAGTCTGGGAAGGCCTCCTGGAGGAGGTGAGCTCTCAATAGGGCCTTGAAGGGAGGAAGAGAGCTAGCTTGGCGGATGGGCAGAGGGAGGGCATTCCAGGCCCGGGGGATGACGTGGGCCGGGGGTCGATGGCGGGACAGGTGAGAATGAGGCACGGTGAGGAGATTCAGTTACCTCATCTGTAAAATGGGGATTAAGACTATTAGCCCCACATGGGACAACCTGATCACCTTGTATCCCCTTAGTGCTTAGAACAGTGCTTTGCACATAGTAAGCACTTAAAAAATACCATTATTATTATTGTATTAACAAACATTAAAAACAGAACAAATTTTCACCCAACAAGCCCATGGGCACTCTTCAGTTCCCCAGTGAAACAGGGTGATGGTTCGATTTCATTGTGATTTGAGCACAATGAGGCTGACAAACAGATCATCAAGTGCCATGCCCTCATAATGAATGTTGGCATCACTTAATTCATTCTGAAAGAGCCTGGGGCTTGGTTCTTACATCAGCTCTACCTCTGATCACTGTATGTATGGCCTTGGCTGTCACTTGATCTCTTTGTTTCCTCATCTATAAAATGGAGTCTAAATACCAATCTCCCTCCCACTAAGACTGTGAACTCCATATAGGACATGGACTGAGTCTGATTTTCGTGTATCTACTCCAGTGCTTAGCACAGAACTTAGCACTTAAGCACTTCCTAACTACCTTCTCTGGCTCCGGACCAACTAATGAGGAAATGGGGAGGGAGGAGTCTGTTTGCTCTTTGCCTCCCATGCTGTTTTGGAGCCATCCCTACCCTCCACACCTTTCTCTTCCTTTGAAGTCCAAGTCATCCACTTCTGCTACCTACTTCAATTCTTACTTTCTGTCATCTACTGCCTCCCCAGTCCCACTTCCAATTTTCTGAGGATTTTGATTCCTTTTTCATCTTATTTCTCTCCTGCTCTCCCTGAACACTGATTCTCAGTGGAGACTTCAACATTGAGATGGGGGGGACTGATCATTCCTCAGCCACCTGCCTTCTCTCACTCCTCAACTCTGAGCATCTCCTGCTCCACCCCACCTTACCTACACTCCAACTTGGATGCCCAATGGATCATCATCTCATCCACTCTGACTTACCACTTTCTGACTGCAAATTCCTAACCACTTTCTTTCTTCTTCTTGCCAAACTGCCCAGGCCCTCCCACCCTCCAAAGAGGCTTCCAATCTCTTGACCTCCTGCTCTTGTCCCAGGCCATCATGTGTCACTTTTAGTGAATAAATCCACTTCCTCAACTCCACCCTCTTCACCAAAATTGGCTCCCCTGCCTCACCACCCTTCTGTTGATTTACAAGCCGTGGATCACCTCCATAGTAGGCAGTATCTGCTGTGTGACCATCCTGAATGAGAATATAGTGCTACTAATAAACAAAACAGAAAACAGGACAGCCATTACAAATGGCAAATACAACATCCCAGAAAGGATCATTTTTGTGGATTCAAAATATGAAAGAAACAATTGGTTTCTTATCAGTTTTTGTAGGGACACTATCAAAGGCACATAATCAAAATAATCAATGATATTTATTAAGTGCTGACTCTGTGCATAGCACTGTATCATTATTATAGTGCTATTTGCTAGGTACTTACTATGTGTCAAGCACTGTAGTAAGCCCTGGGATAGGTACACTACAATAGTACAATCAGGTTAGACATAGTCCTTTCTATCATAGGGCCCAAAGTCCAGAGCAGAGGGAGAATGGCTATTTCTCCCCATTTTGCAGATGAGGAAACTGAAGCTCAGTGAGGTTCACTGCCCAAGGTCACAGAGTAGGAAAGAGGCAGAGCCAGTGTTAGAACCCGGATCCCCTGACTCCCAGTCCTGTGCTTTTCCCACTAGGCCACACTTCTAGGCATCATCTTCCAATATGAAATGATACAAAATGGGGGTGCGAGTGTTTACACAAATATAATTATAATGTATTTCTAGAACTCTATTCTGAGATTCCTTCCCTTTCAGGTGTTTTGACTTCAGCCTCCAACTCCATCTAATTTCGTAACCTGTATAATCCTTGGATTCCACATGATCAACCACATGCTTTTGACTGATTTATTGCCTCACAGATAATCTCTTCAAAGAATTGATCCCAACAGCTAGTCAATCAAGTATATCCCAAACACAGAGATTTGGGATCTCTTTCTAGCTTTTTTTATTTATCTCAACATCTTGGTCTCCCCAGAATTGTCTCTCTTCCTGACCTCATTAGCAATGCAAGCCTAAAATCTAGCATATGACCTTTGACCTATGCTTGGTATTCTGCTTCTAGGGCTCCAAACCCCAACGCATCACAATTCCTCAGAAACATTTTTCTTGGGTTCTTTTTATTTTTTTCTTCATCTTGGATTAATGAATAAAATCCATTAGGGTTAATGGTTTTCTGGTTTTAATTTAGTTAATGACCTAACACCAGAAACCAATTATAAGTGTGAATCACTGCACCCGGGAATTCCAGAAGACATCTGATACCTGTTTCTAGGTCTAGGACAGCTATTGGTGTTCCCAAATTGTCCCTCCTTTTGCACAATCCCAGGTCACTCTCCCACACAGCCCAAGCCTAGCCCAGCCCAGTCAAGAACAGCGCTGAAGAGGAGTGAAAAGGGTCCCAAATAAGTCTTATAGGAGCATTGCTAGTTATGTCTCCATCCCTAAATAACCCAGCCCTGGCCCTCCCTGGTGCTGGCAGAAAGAAAAGTAAGCAGAAGTCGGGGCAGCAAGGACATGCTCTATATGTTGCCAATTTGTACTTCCCAAGTGCTTAGTACGGTGTTCTGCACACAGTAAGTGCTCAATACATATGATTGAATGAATGAATGAATTAAAAACTTGGAAACCAGGAATAAACACCTATTTCAACTCCAAACTGGTTGTGGGAACTTGTACCAGTTACCTGACTACTCTGTGCCTCAGTTTCCTCATCTCTAAATGAGGGAGAAATGCCCTTGCAGAGAAGTTTTCCATCTTTAAGCAAGTTGGACATGGGTGCAGAATTCTAGTCTTCACAGTTCACTGGCCTTCCCCAAAGTGCAGGATGGGGCCCCAGAAATGCAGGCAGAACAGCTAAGGACAGAAGTCTGCAGTGTCTGTGGAGGGAAATATAGTGCTATCAACAGGAAGAAGACATTAGAGACTCACTAGCAATCTTTTATTCATTCATTCATTCAATTGTATTCATTCATTCAATCATATTTATTGAGCGCTTACTGCGTGCAGAACACTGTACTAAGCACTTGAGAAGTACAAGTTGGCAACATATAGAGACGGTCCCTACCCAACAGTCTAGAAGGGGGAGACAGACAATACAACAAAACATATTAACAAAATAAAATAAATAGAATAAATCTGTACAAATAAAATAGAGTAATAAATACATACAAACATATATACATATATACAGGTGTTGTGGGGAGGGGAAGGAGGTAAGGCGGGGAGGTGGGGAGGGGGAGGAGGAGGAGAGGAAGGAGGGGATTCGGTCTGGGAAGGCCTCCTGGAGGAGGTGAGCTCTCAGTAGGGCTTTGAAGGAAGAGAGCGAGCTTGGCAGATGTGCGGAGGGAGGGCATTCCTGGCCAGGGGGATGACGTGGGCCGGGGGTCGATGGAGGGACAGGTGAGAACGAGGCACAGTGAGGAGATTAGCAGCAGAGGAGCGGAGGGTGCGGGCTGGGCTGTAGGAGGAGAGAAGGGAGGTGAGGTAGGAGGGGGCAAGATGATGGAGAGCCTTGAAGCCGAGAGTGAGGAATTTTTGCCTGATGTGTAGGTTGATTGGTAGCCACTGGAGATTTTTGAGGATTTTTGAGGAGATTTTTGATTTTTTTAGGCAGGTACACATGTATAGAGGAACCAAGCAACAGCCCTCTGCCGGGAGAGTACTAGATATCTTTGGAAGATAAACAGGAAGTTCTGGAAATGCTAAGTATCCCATGGAGTCTGCTAAATCTGGCAGAGTGAATAAAAAAGCATTCCAGGTGGATGCTTGCTTTATATCAAAATAAAGTTCACAGCTCTCCAGACCTCTAAGACATTTAAGAGCAGACCAGACCCTCCCTCTAGAAATGATCCTTCTTAATTATGAAAACCACCTGGTCCTTTTGATGAAAAAAGGGCAGTTTTCCCAACTAGGGAAAAAGGGTGGTCTATTGGATAGAACATTGGCCTGCAAGTCAAAAGGACTTGAGTTCCAACCCCAGCTCTGCCATACCTGCTGTGTGACCTTGGACAACTCACTTAACTTCTCTTTAATCTCAGTTACCTCATGTGTAAAAAGGAATGAAGACTGAGCCCTTGTGAGACATGAACTGTCCTCAATCTGATTAGCTTGTATCTACCCCAGCACTTAGTACAGTACTTAACAAATAACATTAAAAAGCAAAAGATGACATCCCATGATTGAGTAATGTGATGATTTCACACCACTACATGGAACTAACTCATTGAATTTGTAGTGTTCTGTACCATAGGTGGACTAGAGAAAAGTGCTTGGGTATGAGACTCAGGAGACTTGGATTTTTCTTCCAGCTCTACCACTGACCTACCGAGTGCCTTGCGCTTCAGTTTTTCACTTGTAAAATGTGGATAAAATGCTTGTAATCCCTCCCTCATAGGTTGGGAGCACTGTATTAGACAAAGACTGTGTCTGATCAGATTTTTTATATCTACCCCAGTGCTTTGGCTCAGAATCGGCACTTAATATAGTTATTATTACTGTGATTTAATCAATATTATACAAAGTGGGATTAAAGGTTTCAGACTGGTGAATAATTTGGATTTATTTGGATTTCTGGGAGATGTTGACACACACTGGAAAAGCTTTGAATTCTTCTAGTTATCAGAAGTACAGTGGTTCCGGTAGTTTCAGGAGGTATGTAGGTGTCAATCAATCAATCAGTGGTATTTATTAAGTGCCTACTGTGTGCTCTGCACTGTACTGTATTGTACTAAACACTTGGGAGAGTACAATATAACAGACCTACTCCCTGTCAATCAAATCACCACTAAATTCCAGTTTATGGTACTTCTCCCTCTTCCAAATTCATGCAACTGTGGGTATTAGTGTTAGTAATAGTATTGCATTAGCTGTGAATCTACCCATTAAACCTAGCAGGAAGGAGTCCATCTCAGCCCTGCAAATAGCACAGGTAAGTCTCCTTGTCCAAGATTGTTAAACCCATGCTTTTAAAAGAAGGGGTAGAGATTGCATAGGAGCTTTCTCTAATTTTGATTGGAAAATTGTAAAAAAATTAAAAGAAATAATTAATATAGGCAGCTAGCAAAGTTGACATAAAACCCTGAGAGAAGAAATTGCTATTTGATCAAATAATCAAATTACATATATATGCTTGTAAAATTTCAGCAAGTCACCCATCCCTGTAGACTGACAATGCAATACTGAAAACGTACCTAATTTGCAGTGTTCAATCTGACCCAGATTCAAATGATTCAGATAATAGGAACTAGCTTACTTTATTAGGGAACATTGAACTTATAGTAGTATAGTATGATCCTTGAAAAAACTGTCTTAGTAGCCTAAATGTTCCTTTGTTGTGGGTCCAATTTAGCATTTTCTTTCCATTTTATGGGTACATTTTGCAGTGGTAGTTTCACCTCCCAGCACAAAGACATGATGAGAGAGTTCTTCATAAAATGATTACACTGTCCTAGCTAATATAGGGATATTTTGTTTTTTATAAAAGTTTCATTTTCCTTCAGTATAAGAATTAGGAATTAAGTAGCTGAAATTCCTACAGAATGTATCAAAGTCTTGCTTTCTCATTACTAAGCCCTTATCAATCCAGAACCCTTTTGTCAGATTTTATTTTTAATCACATAAAAAATTAATTCTCTAATTTAATTTTAATTGAATCTCTCTGCAAATATGTTTCTAGATGGGGACCCACAGGTCTGTTTCACTAGATGGCAGATTTACAAAAAGGAAGTGGTTTCCAGTTAACTTAATGGAAAAATAAACTTAAACAAGAGCTTTTCTTAACTTTAAGATTAACTGGAGAATGAAATCAAATTTACAAATGATACTCTAGTCAAAGACCTCAAAGCTTTAGAGCACTTTTGGTCACACAAAGCTCTGAAATTTACAGTGCCTTTGAAACACCAAAGTAGCCATGGCATTGGACAGTGTGTGTGTGTGTGTGTGTGTGTGTGTGTGTGTGTGTGCGCGCGTGCACGCACATTCATTCAGTCATATTTATTGACTGAATGTAAAGGTACGAAGCTAATCCCACCTTTATAATTTAGGTAGGTGTATTCAGAGATTGAGAGAGACTAGTTTTAGTGGAAGAAGTCCCCTTGCATTTCAAAGTCAATATGCCACAAATTAAACTACTCGGCTTCCCTCTCAAATCACTCTCCTTCATCTGACGTTCTCAACACAGTTCACAACGCTACCATCCTCTTCATCGCAAGCCCATAACCTTAATATTTTCCTCACCTCCTCCCACTCATTCAGTCTGTAGCTAAATCCTGTTGGTTCTTCCTCCCCAACATTTCCATGATCCAACCCTTCTCCTCTCCATTCCTTGTTCCAATGGAGCCATACAGAGATGCATAGTTGTCCCAGTTGTGTTAACTTATTTTATGCAGCCATGCTGGGGGATGCCACAAGAGACTTGGATGCAAGTGCTATAATACAATTCTGCATCTCTGCAAAACTCTTCTAGTCAATAGATTTCATGCATCATCCAAGGTCCTTGGAAACTGGTCTTCAAAAATTGGTGTAGACAGTCGACTATGTCCTAGAACCCCACACCCAAGAAAACACACAAATGATTGCAAGCTTCAGCCCAACAGCACTATGTACATATCAGATAATTTATTTTAATGTCTGTCTCCCCCTGTAGAGTGTAAACCCCTTGTGGGCAAGGAATATATCTACCAACTCTGTTACAATGTACTCTCCCAAGCACTTAGGTCAGTGCTCTGTACACAGTAAGTGCTCAAATACAACTGGCTAAACCATTCCACTGAATCAGCCAAGGGTGAGGAGCCACAGTTAGTCTAAAGAAAGCTGAGATGATGCATCAGCCAGCATTAGAGAATACATGCCACAGAAATGTATATTAGTAGCAGAAACCTAAACTCTGTCACAGAATTCACAGCCTAGGAGCTTGAATTGATTAGGAAGACTGATTAACAGAATGTGGCATTAGCATGGCAGCCGGTTTAAAACCGAATTATAGGTCTACAGAGCTGTAATGTACAGCTCTGTAAAGCAACACTCTGGGCATGTTACTCCCCTCCTCAAAAATCTCCAGTGGCTGCCTGTCAACCTATGAATCAAGCAAAAACTCCTCACTCTTGGCTTCAGGCTCTCCATCACCTTTCCCCCTCCTACCTCACCTCCCTTCTCTCCTTCTACAGCCAGCCCGCACTCTCCGCTCCTCTGCCACTAACCTCCTCACTGTGCCTCATTCTCGCCTGTTCCACCGTCGATCCCCGGCCAACGTCCTTCCCCTGGCCTGGAATGCCCTCCCTCCACATATCCACCAAGCTAGCTCTTTTCCTCCCTTCATAGCCCTACTGAGAGCTCACCTCCTCCAGGAGGCCTTCCCAGACTGAGTCCCCTTTTTCCTCTCCTCCTCCCCATCCCCCTGCCCTACCTCCTTCCCCTCCCAGCAGCACTTGTATATATTTGTACAGATTTATTACTCTATTTATTTTACTTGTACATATTTACTATTCTACTTATTTTGTTAATGATGGGCATATAGCTTTGACACCTGTCTATATGTTTTGTTTTGTTGTCTGTGAGCCCGTTATTCTAGAGTGTTCTAGACAGCGAACCCATTGTTGGGTAGGGACCATCTCTATATGTTGCCAACTTGTACTTTCCAAGCACTTAGTACAGTGCTTGGCACACAGTAAGTGCTCAATAGCCCATTGCTGAGTAGGGACCGTCTCTATATGTTGCCAACTTGTACTTCCCAAGTGCTTAGTACAGTGCTCTGCACACAGTAAGTGCTCAATAAATACAATTGAATGAATGAATAAATATGAATCAATGAATGAATGTTATCTAAATTTTTCTATGGCTGAGAGATCTGGACCCTATACTGACACCATTCCCAGCTCCTTGATCAATTCCATCAGCATGATATATGATCCATACTCAGTGCCAAATGGCAAGACAAGATCATGAACAATGAAAGTTCTGGAATATAATCAGACTCCTACTATCAAAGATTTTCTCACCTCAACACGGTTATGCTGGAAGAGATACACAGGGAGAGATTGTAAGCAACTGGAGAGCCAAGGTTGTGTCTACTTACTCAACTGTACTTTCCCAAGCATCTAGTTCAGTGCTCAGAACACAGTAAGCACTCAATAAATACCACTGATAGGTTGATTGATGTGGGGAGAAACAATAGCTAGTACCCAGACAGCTGCTGGGTTTAGAACCAGAATTGGAAACTGAAAGCAGGATAATAGAGGAAATATTTTAAGGACACACTAAGACAAAGTCTCAGACAATGCTGCATCCCAGCTGAAAGCTGAGAGTCAATTGCCAAGGATGGATGAGCCTGATGTACTGTTCTCAACATAAAAGTGTCTCTTTTAGACCAAAACATTCATAAGGAATGAGAGACAGGGAGAGAAATGAGAAAATAGTACCAAGCACTGCAAACATCAAACATAACAATTAGAAGGGGCCAATTAGAAGGGGCAGTCTTTTTGTTCACATAAAGTGGTAAGAACTGTGTGTTCTGGTTGGCCTTTTCAGTCACTCTCTCTCTCTCTTATGGGTGAATTTTACTGTTAGTGGCATATTCTTGCAGTAGACAAGACAGCAATATCTTCCACGACTACTCAGCTCACACTATTTGTTCCTCTCAAGTTAACCTACTCACTCTGCCTCCTTCTCATCTCTCCCATTGCCAACATCTTGTTCCCCATCCTCTCCACCTGGAACTCCCCATCTGAACACAGCTCTCTCCATCTTCAAAATCCTTCCGAAGTCACATCTCCTCTAACACTCCCCTGATTAATTTATAGTCTTACCTCCAATTCCCAACTGCCACTTAAATGCTATCACACCCCCTAAACACGTAAGTACTGACGACTCTCCCTCCCATTAAAACCCTCATGGTACTTATGCTCATACTTTACATACTCTATCATGTTCAACTATTAGTCATTCACTTTGGTGTTCATCTTCACTACTAGATTGCGAACTCCTTGAGACTAGAGATCAACTAATTCTGTTGTACTCCCCAAAGCAAAGTGCTCCAAACACGTGGGGTGCTCAACATACCCGAATGTACTAACAGAGTTGAGTGCTCCAGAAGAAGAGGTGGAATTCTACTGATCCAGTGATGGACTGAATTATAAAACTCTACCCATGAAGTGGAGAACTCCAGAAGCAGTAGTAGCAACAGAAGATGCAAAGATTGCTCAATGAGGCAGAATTTGCCGCAAGATGACATACCCACCATCAGTAGGTCATAGACCTGATGTGCATTTCCCAACAGGGCAATAGGTTGTGCTGAGTCACTCACATTCTCTCTCACCTACAACATGTGTTGTTAAAAAAAACACCTGAGTCTAGGGGAGCAGTCTGTGGCTGTGAACACAACCTAGCCCTATGCACCACTGCAGTCCTATTTAAAATCCCATTTTCCAAATGTTGTTCTTTTCATAGTCATTAGCATGTCCTTGTTCATGTATTTACAGATCCCTTCCAACTGGCACTGATATTTTCATTTAGCATTTAATGAAATGGATTCGCTCATGAGCCTAAGTCAAACTCAGTAAACCTTGCTAAACCATTATCAGTTTATTCAAAATAGGCTAAAATTTGAAGAAGCTTCCAGTCCCTGGGTGATTTTAATAAAACTGTGCTCTTAATGAATATGTCAGGTGATCTGATCCTGATTTAATTGAATTCTTATTTTTCTTCTCCTTAGAGCTTGAAACTAATGATTAGTAAAATAGAAAAGAGCTGTCGCAAATATTTTTTCTTCATATTTGGACTCGGAAAAATCTAGAAAAACAAAGACCAGATACAAATTCAAAAACTTACACCCAGAAGTTAGTTAGTTCATTTTCCTTCTCTCTATTTCCAGTTCCCATGACTGGGTGGTAAGGGAGGAGACCCTGAGGTCAGGATCCTCTGCTGGAGACAACAGAAGGAACTTCATACAGCACAGCTACAATGTGCCAAAGGACAGGACAGGCATGCTCCCCTGTGCCCAGGAGCTTGGAGAGCCCAGCTTGGGGAGGGATGATTCACAGCCACAGACAGGACAATCCACAGCAGCAGGGTTGTAGCTTGCATGAATTTTATCAATTTTTGCCAATTTGGGGGACATAGACATGAAACAAAAAAGTCCTGTAATCCAATGTGTGTCCCTAAAATCAGATTTAATTGGTGAAAAGAGCAGCCCTGAAATAGGCCATTAGGTAGACCCATGCACTCTTTTTTCAAGCTACTTATGTACTTTTTCATGAGCCGTAAAATATTTCTTCCAGAAGGAAGTGAGTCAATTTCATACGGAGCAGGGTTAGGTGAAGAGGATCTGGAAGTAATGACATGGGCACTGCTTTCACTACTGCCTCCATTTGCTGGGAAGGAGAGGCTTGGAGAGGACACACTCTTCTTGCTCATCTATTCTTGCAGTGTTCTTGGCTAGACAGGAGAACATAAACAGGGTGAAATGACAGGTGAGGTCTTCAGAGTCTAGAATTAGAAGGCTTTGTTTGATTTGAGAAGCAATTGGGAGACACTGGAGGTTTTTGAAGGTGGGGGAAGTTGGGTGTGTCATATGATGATGTTTCCAATTTCAGGAAAAAGGATAAATTGGAGTTGGGGAGGGTTGGAGGCAGTGAGGCCAACAATGAAGCTGTTGAGGAAACTTAGATCTGAGCCAGAGCCTCAACTAAATAAATAGAAAGGAAGTTGCAGATCCAGAAAATGTCACAGAAGAACATTCAGCAAAAGTGGTCTCTGTGGGTGGAAGGGTAGAGAGAAGGAATGGAAGGAGGGAACAAGAGGAGGAGAGTTTAAGATTTGTGAAGTTTACAACCTTGGGAAATCTGGAAAAGAATGCCAATGATGGCATAGGTAAAATTGGGAAAGAATCACTATCATACAACAAATATTTATTGAGTCCTTAATCTGTAGAAACCTCTAATGAGTGCTTGGGGAAACACACAGAAGAAGCAAAAGGCATGCTAACTGTCCTTCTAGAAAACTTACAATCTACTGGAAGAGGGTAAACTGTAGACAGTAGACATGGGGATCTATATCTTGGGGAAGTGAGGAGATGAGTTCAGCAGGTTTGCTGCCATGCTAAACATAGAAATGGTGTGGTCTACTAGCATTCTGTGAACAGTCTGAAAGCAATTTTCCCCTTATCATTCAACAAACAATGATCTGTATAAAGAAGGAAAATGACCAAGGAGGGAATGCTTATTTTAACGATGCTGAGACATCATTATTATTTCCCACAAAAATCGTGAGCCTTTTCATATTTAATTCAGCTGTGAGATCAGCGTTAAATTTTTATTACCTCCATTTCATTTATTTGTTTTCTGAATCAATGGACAAAATGTCCTCAGTATAAAAGAGTGAGTAGTGAGTTTTTTGTATTTTTTAAACTAGTTTTGAGGTTGTTTGGTCCCAGCGTGAAATAGGCTTACTTCAGTTGTAATGTAACTTCTTTATGCCTCAGTTACTTCTTCTGCAAAATGGGGATTAAGACTCAGAGCCCCATGTGGGACAGGGACTGTGTCCAACCTGATAATCCTGTATCTGCCCCAGCACTTAGTACAGTGCCTCATACATACTAAGTGCTTAACAAAAATCATTAAAAAAATAGTTTCACTGGCTATTTTAATGTCAGTCAGTAATTCACAGAAGCAAAGAATGTATTGAATCTAATTGCTCAACAATGACCTCACCTCCATGAGTATGCCACAAGAAAATTTAAAAACTGTTTGATATTCTAATGGATCTTTCAGCAGCCTGTTTTATTTATTAGGAAGTGCCACAAATGGTTGGTGTTAATTAGAATATAAATGCCCAGTGTGGGATTGAAGAGGCTTCCCTTCTCCATATTTATTCTTCTGAATTTCAATCTTTATGGAAATGAAATGTGAATTTCAGAGACTGGGACTGAAATGCCCCCCCCCCCCCCCCCCCCCCCCCTCAGTTGATTCTTCTGAATCTCAAAGCTTACGGAAATGAAAATGTGATTTCCAGAGACTACCCTAGTTGAAAAGGATTAAATACATATAAAAGGTGTGAATATGTTTGCAATCATCACTTGAGGTTTAGAGTCTGAATTAGGCAGGATGCTAGTCTGATACAAAGGATCTGATTAGCCTTTCCTTACCCCTGCTTCCCAAGTAACGAGAGAGCATAAAGTTGTTTTTCCTGCCTGCACTCGTTCCCACTCCTTTCTGTTCAAAAGCTCAGAATCGCATTACAGGATTTTAAGCTCGTGAAAGGGATGTATCTCAACAATGCAGTAGCATGTTACAGGATTTTAAGCTTGTGAAAGAGCGTGTATATCTAGCCAGCTGGCTTTATGTATCCAAAATATAAATGCACAGAATTATCCAGCCTCCCTTACAGGACCTAGGATCTGCCTGGAACACCTCCTGGAGGGAGGAAAGGAGAGAGGGAGGGAGGGTTTCAGCCATTTCGGATTCTCCCTCTATCAGCTGAGCAGTAATGAGCCTATTGAATTTCTGAACTGTTAAGTTTTAATTTATTTTGATAGGTTTTTACCTTGAATAGTTGTATTTTTAACTACTGAATTCTCAATGTGAGTTCCCCACACTTTAGAATAGATGGCCAGAATCTCCCTAGCACTCTGTTATATTGTATTCTCCCAAGAGCTTAGTACAGTGCTCTCTACACATAGTAAGCACTCAATAAATGAGTGACTGATTGATTGATATGTTTAATTGCTTCCCAGGATGCACCTTACAAATAGTTGTGATAATGTTGATTGAATGATGGGTTTCCAATGTGTGTGTTTTCTCTGGGGTCTCTCTCCCCTCTGCCTTTTTCTCCCTAGCCAGTCATGCCTGGACTAAACTGCTCCCACTTGCTGGTTGTACAGCTCCCACAGTCCTACCTCCCACAAAAAGATGGAGGTAGGATTGCAAATTGCATAGTAACCCACTTCCATTTCTGCCTCCAACCAATGATTTTCACCTCAGTTTACCATAACCTGCCCTTAAACTTGTATCTACTTCAGCTCTTAGCTTATAGTAAATAATATTTGTTAGACTCTAATTTTGTGTTAAGTATTGTGCTAAGGACTAGGAGGGATGCAACACAATCAGATCAGGCACGCTGCCTGTCTCACATGGAGCACACAGTCTAAAGTGGGGGAAGAATAGGTCCGTAGAAAGAAAAAATAAATCCCTATTTTACAGATGAGAAAACTGAGGCACAGGGAGGTTTAAGTGACTTGCCCAAAGTCAGTCAGTAGGCTAGTGATGGAGCTGGGACCTAAACCTAGGTCTTCTACCTCCTAGTCCCATGAACTTTTCACTAGGGTGAGCTGCTCCCATAGGTCATGATGTCTTTCCAAATGTCATGCAGTCAATGCAGTCAGTGCTCATTGCCAAGAAAAGTGAATGTGCTAAGTGGGCTAAACAGGGTCACTGTTATTGCAGCCAAAAGGACAAATGTGAAGACATCAAAAAAGGACCGTTTTGTACGCGCTAGGCCTTACCATGTTTCTCAATCCACTGGAACTGTGCCTGCTGAAAAAAAGAAACACAACTCATGGCACAGAAATTTAGTATGCCTTGACAATGCGTATTGAGCATCCTTGGTGGCCAAGCCCAAAGGAGGTTTCAACAGGAATAATGAGACAAAAAAATCCCAGCACCTGATCCACTGGCGAATGCTATAGGACCCAATCACATGAATTAAACTCAAAGTGGGAGAGGTATTCTCAAGGACCTTCTCTCAAATAAGAACTATTTGTGCTTCCCGAATGGATTGTTATCCACTGCTCTCCTCACAATTTCCTGCAGCTCACCCGAAATATAATTAGGGAGAAAACATTGTGTTTTTAGATTTCTACCGCAGTGTATCTGTGCTACTGTCCTGCATCATTAGAACAAACCAGAGTCAATATGGACAGTGTATTATTTCCTGCTGGGCTTCTAATCTCACTCTGATTGCTACTGTAGGAGACAGTCATGTAACTACAAGTGATGAAATCAACTTTCCACTGAAGAATTAGTTTTCCTTATTTTATCATACCTGGTTCACTAAATCCAGGATTTTAGTTTAAAATTTCTCAGTGACATGACAAAGCCCATTACAGGTGTTCTGCCATTAGTGCCACAATATGGACAAACAGGTGTCTGTGAATCAATCAATCAATCGTATTTATTGAGCGCTTACTGTGTGCAGAGCACTGTACTAAGCGCTTGGGAAGTACAAGTTGGCAACATATAGAGACAGTCCCTACCCAACAGTGGGCTCACAGTCAGAAGGGGGAGACAGAGAACAAAACAAAACACATTAACAAAATAAAATAAATAGAATAGATATGTACAAGTAAAAGTTTAAATTAATGTAAATATGGTATGGCCAAAACCATCCCATGTATTACATTAAATGCAATTAATGTTTTAACATTCAAGATCATGTACATTCATAATAAATTACAAAACTTTCAAGCTGAGGTGCCAAGAAACAAATGAAAACTATTTTTTTCCCCCTTAAACAACTTCAATCCCCTGCCAAGTCATCCCTTATAGGGCTGGCAGAAAATCAACCCCAGGTGGCAGACTAAATTGTGGCTGAGTCTCCAGGTTTTTAGCTTTCAAAAGTGTTGAAGAGGTGACTTGAAGGGGACTCAGGAAAAATGATGGGAGGGAGAACCGTGGGGGTGATTCAGGCACGGTTTAGTGGACACAGCATAAGCCTGGGAGTCAGAAGGAACTGGGTTCTAATCCTGCTCCACCACATGTCTGCTGGGTGAATTTGCGCAAGTCACTAAACTTCTTTGTGCCTCAGTTACCTCATCTGTAAAATGAGGATTGAGACTGTGAGCCCCATGTGGGACAGGAACTGTGTCCAACTGGATTTGCTTGTATCCATCCCAGTGCTTAGTACAGTGCTTGACACATAGTAAGTACTTAAGTACCACTATTATTATTATTAATAATAATAATAAAATATTCCCACCTTCTCCCTAAAAACCACAGAAAGCTGGTGTTCTCCCTTAATGTCATCTTTTGGCCAGGGTAGCTAGTCTCAAGGCCTCCAAGTGACTATGGTCCACATCCACATTTCTCTTTAAACATTTCCTCAAGTTTTGAAGATCCTATTTATTTTAGGAATGCTTAGCTGAAGGGCAGGACTTTTTTCCATAAAGTAATAATAATAATAATAACGGTATCTGTTAAGTGCTTATTATGTTCCAAGTACTGTTCTACGCGCTGGGGCTATCAGGTTGCTTCGGTGGGGCTCACAGTCTTACTCCCCATTTTACAGATGAGGTAACTGAGGCACTGAGAAGTGACTTGCCCAAAGTCACACAGCTATGTGGCAGAAATGGGATTAGTAGCTTGATCTAGTGGAAAGAGCATGGGCCTAGAAGTCACGGGATCTAATTCCGGCTATGCCACTTGTCTGCTGTGTGACTTTGGGCAAGTCACTTAACCTCTCTGTGCCTCAGTTTCTTCATTTGGAAAATGGGGATTTTTAATGTTCACTCATACTACTACTACTACTACTACTACTAATAATAATAATAATAATAATTTTGGTATTTGTTAAACACTTAATATGTGCAAAGCACTGTACTAAGAATTGGGTTAGATACAAGAAAACCAAGTCCCACATGCGGCTCATAGTCTAAGTAGGAGGGAGAACAAGCATTCAATTCCCATTTTGCAAATGAGGCAACTGAGGCTCAGAGAAGTTAAGTGAGTCATCCAAGGTCACACAGAAGGTAAGAGTTGGAGCCATGATTAAAACCCAGGTCCTCCCAGGTCCCTGCTTCTTCTCATAATGACTGTATATTCATCAATTTATATCTATTGTCTCCCCTTTAGATCAGTCAGTCAGTGGTATTTATTGAGCACTCAGAGAACCGTACTAAATCCTGGGGGAAAGTACTATACAAAATAGTAGACACAATCCCAAAGTACAAGGGATTGAAGCCTGAGACACAGAAGACTTGGGTTCTAATTCCGTAGCTGCCAAATGCCTATTGTGTAACCTTGAGCACCTCATTTCACTTCCCTGTGCCTCAATTTTCTCAAGATTTAAAACCTGTTCTCCCTCCCACTTAGACTGTGAGCCCCATGTAGGACAGGGTCTGTGCCTGACCTGAGTATCTTGTGCCTTCCCCAGTATTTACTACAGTGTTTGGCACATAGTAAGAGCTCAATTGATACTATTATTATAAAGCTTATGTTGGTGTTATATTTTCTTGGGGTTTTCTTTATGTGGAAAATGATCAGACAGAATGAGGACACGCTGTGATTCAGGAAACTTCTGTTTATTTAATCATTTACATTATCCCACTCTAATCCTGGATCTAAAAATCTCCTTTGCCTCCACCTTTGTAATTTACAATATAATTATCCCAAAGAGATCTGCGTACTGATAATTTATTTTATAATTCAATTTAAAGTACTCCTTTCTAAATATCAAACAACTGTGAGATCACATATATTTCACTTCATTTGGGGGCTTTAAATGACAAACTCTCCAAGGTTTACAGCCCATGAAAGTGTCATTTTCACTGCACATTTTCAAATAAAGTGCTAATGAGTGAAATATTTAATTAGTTACCCACTTCTAACAAGAAACCTGTGCCACAAGTACTATAAACATTTCATTTTTTCAGCTGGTTCTTTCACCATAAATTTAAAAAATTGTGACAAAAGAAATAAGATAGGCACTAAAAGATTTATGTCTGGGCTAAGCATCAGCGTTGTATCTTGTTTTCTAGACTGTAATCCACATACATTTGGAAAATGTTTTGATTCTTCCAAAATGAAAGAAAAATCAGAATCCAATTATGAATGTGTAATGTCAAATACTCAAATTCTTTCTTGTCTAAAGAGTGTGTGCTGACCTTGGTCTTAGATTGGATTGCTCTGGTCCCAGAAAAAAACAATTATGGGTGAGATTGTTTTTCTAGAAAACTGTTCAGCCCATGTTTGCAAACTCCTCAAGATTCCAGTGGTTGCCCACCCACTTCCACACCAAGCAGAGACTCCTTACCATCAGCTTTAAGCACTTGCCCCCTCCTACCTCACTTTACTGCTCTCCTACCACAACCCAGCCCACACACTCACTCATCTAACACCAACCTACTACAAAGTAGTACTACTACAAGATGATTTTAGGAGGACTTTTACGGGAGTGAGGGACATAGTTTTGGGGAGGGACAGAAAAGGAAAAGGAGGAGGAACAGGAAGAGAAAAAATACATTTATTAAAAACTAATAGTAATAGTATTTGTTAAGAGCTTACTATATGTCAAGCATTGTACTAAGTGCTGGGATAGATTCAGGATAATCAGGTTCCACATGAGGCTCATAGAGTAAGTAAGAGGGAGAAAAGGTATTGAATCCTCATTTAGCAGATGCTGGAATTGAGACACAGAGAAGTTAAGTGACTTACCCAAAATCAAACAGCAGATAGGTGGCAGAGCCAGAATATGAAGGACATCTCCATAGAATGGAGGTGATTAGGTCATATCCTTTGGACATTTGAGAAGTAAATCTCTTTCAAAGAACAAGTAGGTTGTGGGATAGACCGTTTATCTTTCGTTGTTCATGTTAATAATGGTAAGAGGGAAAGCATGGATAGTAGAACAACACAAATAATACCTGATTCTCAGTTTAACCATCAGAACTGCTAACAAATATCAAAATCAATTTGTTCGATCTGAAGAGATTAGAGAAGTAGTATGGGTGGTTGGGAGGAGCACAGACCTGGTTCAGCCACTGCCTACTGTGCGACCTTGGGGAAGTCATTTCTGGACTGTGAGCCCATTTCTAGACTGTGAGCCCATTGTTGGGTAGGGACTGTCTCTATATGTTGCCGGTTTGTACTTCCCAAGTGCTTAGTACAGTGCTCTGCACACAGTAAGTGCTCAATAAATACCATTGAATGAATGAATGAATTAGAACCCAGGGTCTCCAACTAGCAGGCCAGTGCTCTTTCAGTAGGTCAAACTGTTTCCTTCATGTTATAAGCACTAGGCCTTGGGGTAGATGCAGCCTAATTAGGTGGGACACAGTCCCTATCCCTCACAGTCTAAGGGGAAGGGTGAGCCAGTATTTAATCCCCATTTTATGAAGAAGAAACTCAGATACAGAGAGGTTAAGGGATTTGTTCAAGTAGCAGAGCCGGAATTAGACCCCAGATCCACTGACTTCTGAGCACCTGCTCTTTTCACTAGCCTCACTGCTTCCATCCTGCAATAAATCAGAGATGGAAGAATTGAGGATATAAAGTACAACTACGATACCGAAGGAACCAGTGGAGGGCCTTGAAAGCAATGGTCAGGAGTTTGATGTGGAGAGAAAGAGAACACTATTGGAGAGAAGAGGGAGTGATACATTCTAAAAGGAATTTCCCTTCCCCAGTAGAATGAAGCAAGGTCGCATAAAGGCCTGGTCTTATTCAAAATAAGAAGTTAAAATATGCTAGGAAATCCTTTCACCTCCATAGACTATGAAAACCATCATTGGCATCAATGATATTTATTGTGTGATTACTATTTACAAAGGTAATGTCCATGTCCTCGAGGAGCTTTATTTTCTCAAAATTCTTTGAGACAATGACTAGTCATCCTGAATGCTGATGACTGCACTCCTAAGGATAGGTCATGGATTATAATTTATTTGACAGTACATGGAGTTCTATGACCTTACAATTAACCTGAAGAGTAAAGTTATGCCACGGCCTGAACAAGGAAATCCTGTACAGAGTTCATTAACAATAGAGAGCAGAAAGCTATTAATGAATTCTGCTACCTAGGCAATATGTTAATGGAATGACTGGCAAAGAATCACAGGAGAAAATTTAAACAGAAAAGTCAAAGTGTCCTTTGAGAAGAAGCAGACTGTTGTCTTGGCATCAATAGCTATACCGAACTCAAAGATTTGAGGTTTAATCTTTGTACTCACAAGACCTGGCCTGACAAGGTGACCAATTCAGTTTCTTGAACACTTAATTACAAATTTTAATGTGTAGTAATAAGAACAATAATATTTATCAAGTGATTACACTGTTATAAGCACTAGGGTAGATACAAAATAATCAAGTTGGACACAGTCCATGTCCCACACAGTGCTGAGAGGGAGAACAGGTATCAAATACCCATTTTACAGATGAGGTAACAGGCATGGAGAAATTAATGACTTGCTCCAGGTCACACAGCAAGCACGTAACAAAATTGGGATTAGAACTCAGGTCCACTGACTCTCAAGCCCAGGCTCTTTCCAATAAGCCACACCACTCCCCTAAGTAGATAGCAAAGTCCTAGGCAGGTCTTGAGAATGCAGACAATCTATGAACACAGAAGCAATCCTTGCTCCCATACATTTCTACTGCTCCTACAAGTCCAATTGCTCCTATTCAATTCTATATTTAGAAAATAAAAAATACCCAACTGGCTACAGTTAGGGAAGTTAAAATAGAGTAACTGCAGAGTGGACAGACTGGTTTAAGTGTGCTCTGCACACAGTAAGCACTCAATAAATACGATTGATTGATTGATTGATATTAAGGACACATTGAAGGGACAAGGGTGGGCCTACTGGGAAACATAAGGAACAGAGACAAGCCACTCTGGCATGCAGCAGCAGAAATGGAAAGTCTCTTTGAGCAGAGGCATCAGGAAGAGGGAGTTGTAAAATGCACCAGGCTCTAAAACAGCCTCTTTACGTGGGTAGTGTGGAACAAACTGTTGCTCACACACTGTCATTAATTTGTGCAGTTGGCTGACCTATATAGAAAATGACTGATACATATGGAGAGAAAGAAGCAGAGAGAGAAAGAGAGAGATGCAGAGCAAATTGAGTGCTTACTAACTCTTTCAGGTCATGAGGCCTGAACCATCCAAAGACAAGAAAATTCCCAAGTGGCAGTGGTAAAGTGAGTTAAATTGGTGTGCTCACAGAATGGACAGAAAAATCTCAGGAACACAATGAAGCACCATTTTAGAGTCCATCAACCAGAAAGTGAACAACAAATATATATTTGTGGTTTTTTCTACACCCAACCCAAAATTCAGCAACGCTGTCCTTGTTAGCAGAAAGTAACTTACTTTTCCTCAAAGGCACTGTCTTGTCTTGTTTTATGCCGCCGAGTCATCTTTGACCCAAAGCTGCACCACGGACACACCTCTTCCAGAATGACCCACCTCCACCTGCAATCGTTGTGGTAGTGTATCCACAGAGTTTTCTTGGTAAAAATATGGAAGTGGTTTACCACTGCCTCCTTCCGCACAGTAAACCTGAGTCTTTGCCCTTGATCCTCTCCCATGGCACTGCTGCCCAGCACAGGTGAGTTTTGACTTGTAGCAGATTGCCTTCCACTCACTAGCCATTGCCCAAGCTAGGAATGGAATGGATATGCCTCTGCCTGACTCTCCCTCCTGTAGTCGAGACTGGTAGAGTACTAGGAACTCTCCAGGTGTGACCCTGAGAGGGGCCTCAAAGGCATAGGCCAGAAGTAGTCCTTCATTGTAAAAATGATATTGTCCTGTGGCTTCAAAATATGAGAGAATGAAAAAATGCATTCACCCTACTGCATACGTTGCTGTGTCCTTAATTGTGCACTTGGTGACAAAATACAGGTAGTTTGCGACTGATTGTCTTCAGCACAGCTGAATGTATAAGCTGCACTTATCCCTAGAGATAATGCTTTTGCGGTATACTCACACACACGCATATTTAGGATGAGACCAAGGTGATCTTTTTTTTCCCTAGTTGTCCTCACTGAAGACAGATCCAGGTTTTGCTTACTCTCACTCATGAATGATTGTACATTGAATGTCCTTGGCTCTAACAGAATCCAAGCTTTTCTTGCAAAGCAGCTCCTGGAAATACAAGTCCCAGATCGATGTAAAACCTGTTTATTTTTAAAATGGTGACCTCTGGTCTGAGGTATCACTCAGAAGGCCTCCAAGTTGTATTTGGATGAAACATGACTAGTCAGATGACTAAAACTATGGATCATGATTTTTCGCCTTTGTTTAAATGATGAAAATTTCCACCCTAGATTTGTTTGAGGAACTTTACCTTTCCTGGGCCACCTGCCAACTCCTTGGCAGTTCAGGGTTTCTCCCTGAAATAGAGGTTATTGGAGATTTGCAAACTCTCCAGAGGCAATGGAGTTTGCAACTTCTCTGAGTGGCAAGGCGGAAGGTGGGGGGAAATCTGTCGGGGAGCTCTCTCCTCTATGCCCCCTCCCTCGGCCCACTCCATCCCCAGCCCTGCATTCTCCAAGCACAAGGGAAGGGTAATAGAAATGACATTTGCAGTGAAATTGAGAAGCAGCATTGCCTAGTGGAAATAATATGGGCCTGGGAGTTTGAAACCTGGGTTCTATTCCCAGCTCTGCTAATTACTTGCTGTATGACCTTGGGCAAGTCACCTAACTTCCCTATGCCTCAGTTCCTCTGTTTTCCCTCCAACTTACATTGTGAGCTCCACATAGTAAGGGCTTAACCAATAACATAATGTCCCACTGCTTTCCTGGGTTCCATGGCACATTTGCTGGAAACACAGGACTCTAATGAGGCTATGAGGCCTGTTTTGAGTCAGAGCCTAGTTGGGGTAAGGGGGTGTGAGACGCTATTTCACAAGGATTTAAACAATAAGGTAAATTAAGGAGCTTGTTCCTCAGAACTATGGGAACTCCTTACCATAGGCTTTGAAGCACTCAATCACCTTGCCTCCTCCAACTTTACCCCCGCTTATTTCCTACTACAACCCAGCTCATGTATTCCCTCCGCTAACGTCAATGTACTCACTGAACCTCAGTCTCATCCATCTCACTGCCGACCGCTTGCCTAAGTTCACCCTCTGGAATGGAACTCCCTCCCTTGTCATATACAACGGATGTACCTTCTCTGTGCCTCGGTTTCCTCATCTGAAAAATGGGGATGACACCTGCTTTACCTACCTCTGAGATTATAAGCCCTATGCAGGGCAAGGCTGCATCCAATCAATCGATTTATTAAGCACTTAACTGTGTGCACAGCACTGAACTAAGCACTTGGGAAAGTTTGCTATAACAGAGCTGGTAGACACCATCCCTACCCACAAGAAGCTTACAGTCTAGAGAGGGAAAGAGACATTAAAATAGATTAGGAATAGGGGAGATAGTAAAATATAAGAATGTTTATATAACTAATAATTATTATAATTATAGTTATAATAATTAGTATTATTAGTTATATAAACATTCTTATATTTATAATATTATTATTATTATTGTTGTAGTATTTGTTAAGCACTTACTATGTGCCAGGCACTGTACTAAGTGCTGGGCTGAATACAAGCAAGATGGGTTGGGTTGGACAGTCTCTGTCCCTCGTGGAGCTCAGTTTCAGTCCCCATTTTACAATTGAGGTAACTGAGGCAAAGAGAAGTGAAGTAATAATAATAATAACAATAATGGCATCTATTAAGCGCTTACTATGTGCAAAGTACTGTTCTAAGCACTGAGGAGGTTACAAAGTGATCAGGTTGGCCCACGGGCTCAAAGTCTTCATCCCCATTTTACAGATGAGGTACCTGAGGCCCAGACAAGTTAAGTGACTTTCCGAAAGTCTCACAGCTGACAATTGGTGGAGCCAGCATTTGAACCCATGACCTCTGACTCCAAAGCCCGTGCTCTTTTCACTGAGCCACGCTGCTTCTGAGTGGCTTGCTCATGTTTACCCTGCACACAAACGGGGGAGCCGGAATTAGAACCCATGACCTTCTGATTCCCAGGCCTATGCTCTATTCACTGTGCCATACTGCTGTGGAGCTGGGGTGAGTATCAAAGTGTTTAAGGGGTATGAAGGCAAATGCAGAGTAGACACTAAGTGGGGGTGGATAGGGGAAATAGGTCTGAGCAGGCCTTGTGGAGGAAATGCTATTTCAAAAGGGCTTTGAAGACAGGAAGATTGATATGAAAGGGGCGGGAGTTCCAGGCCTGAGAGAGAACGTGAGCAAGGGGGTAGGTGGTAGGATGGATAAGATCGAGGTCCAGAGAGCAGTTGGTATTAGAGGAGCAGAGTGTGTGGGTAGAGCTGTAGTAGGAGATTGGTAGGGAAAGATATGCAGGAGAGAGCTGTTTGAGTGCCCTATAGCCTTTGGTAAGTTGTTTGATGCAGAGAAGGATTGGCAAAAATTGGAGGTTTTTGAGGATCAGTCAATCATATTTATTGAGAGTTTACTATGTGCAGAACCCTGTACTAAACACTTGTTGTGATTGTACAACTTAACAGAGTTGGAAGACGTGTTCCCTGCACACAACAAGTTTACCATCTGGAGGTAGTGGGGAGATTGGGACTGAATGTTTTTTCAGAAAAGTGATCTGAACAGCAGAGTGACATTTGAACTGGAGAAGGGAGAGACAGGATGTAGGGAGGTTGTAGAGGAGGCTGATAAAGTAGTCAAGATGGGAAATGATGAGTGCTTGAATCAGCATACTAATAGTTTGGATGAAGAGGAAAGGACTGATTCTAGATATATTGTGAAGGTGGAACTGAAAGGATTTCATGACACTGAATGTGTAGTTTGAATGAGAGAGATGAGTCAAGGATAATGCTAACTGTACAGGCTTGTGAGACAAGGAGGGTAGTACTGTGATCTTCGGTGACAGGAAAGTTAGCAGGAGGATAGGGTTCAATCAATCATATTTATTGAGAACTAAATATGTGCAGCCCACTGTACTAAGCGTTTGGGAGAGTACAATATAACAGACTTTGGTAGACAGACCTTGCAGCCTAAAAGGAGAGACTGAAATTAAAATAAGTTACAGATATGTACATAAATGCTGTGGTGCTGAGGTTGGGGTAAATACAGGGTACAAATCCAAGTACAAGGGTGATGCAGAAGAGAGAGGGGGGTAAGTGAAATAGAGGCTTAGTTGGGGAAGGCCTCTTGTAGTAGATGGGATTTTAATAAGGCTTTGAAGGTGGGAAGACTGTCAGATATGAAGGGGGAGTTCGTTCCACTCCAGAGGCAGTTTATGGGCCAGGGGCCACTGTAGACATACAGTGAATAGGTTAGCATTTGCGGAGGGCTGGTTGGAAGATGGGGAGTTCTGTTTTGGATGTATGAAATTTGAGGTGTTGGCAGGACATCCAAGTAGAGATGTCCTGAAGGTAGGAAGGAAATGTGAGATTACAGAGAAGGGGAAAGATCAGGGCTGGAGAGTTAGATTTGGGGATCATCCACATAGAGATGGTAGTGGAAGCCGTGGGTGTGACTGATAACCCGATCTGATTATCTTGTATATACTCTAGCACTTAGCACATTGCTTAACATATAGTAAGTGCTTAAAAGAATGTCACAGTCATTATTATTTGACAGCCAGGTCTAACTTCCTTTT
The DNA here is from genome assembly GCF_015852505.1 of Tachyglossus aculeatus. Lineage (NCBI taxonomy): Eukaryota > Metazoa > Chordata > Mammalia > Monotremata > Tachyglossidae > Tachyglossus > Tachyglossus aculeatus. The sequence continues at coordinate 24,765,853 of NC_052077.1, read as the reverse complement.
GGTTAGAAGCACTATGCTATAAACCCTCAGTAAGACACCCATCTTTTATTGTATCTTTCAACTCTCCTCCTCCTTATACTAGACTCAGCTCCACTAGACTCTTAGCTCTTTGAGAGCAGAAATCATGTCGACCAACTGTATTGTACTCTTCCATGTGTTTAGCACTGCGCTCCGGTCAAGTGAGTGCTTAATAAATACCATTTATTGATTTTTTGACCAGAAGTGGAAGCACTGAACACACAGTTGATATACAAAATCCTATGAACTTCCTTATTCCTAAAGTTATGACTAAATTCACATCCCTATATTCATTCATTTACAAACACCACCATCTGTACCACATGAAAATAAGAAATAACTTTATTAATGCACTCTTTAAACTCAGATTGAAAATAGACCAAAGTGATACATATTTCATGAATTTACTATTGCACCATAGATGATAAATGAACATACAAGGATTTTCCTCAGGAATTCCCTGCCTAATCAGAAAAAAAAATAGGTAGGGCTCACTATTAATAGTTTACACAATGTTATCACTATTACAAAGACAAAATGCTCATCTGTGAACAGTAAAAATGAGTGCAAAGGACACATATTCCCATTCTTCAGCTATTTAATATTGATATGCATTCTTTCGCAGTAACCTACATGCAAGAAGACAATTATTCTCCCTACTTCTACTGCTCTGCCTGCAAAGTTTTCCCTCAGGGCAGGAAATCTTCCCCCTTGGGCAGCACAAAGATTGCTGCAGGATTTTGAAGGGCAGGGGTGGGTGGAGGTGGGCCGGGAGGGTGAACCAGCAAACCTCTGGAGAGGAGCAAGCAAGAGAGTTCATTCATTCATTCAATCATATTTATTGAGCGCTTACTGTGTGCAGAGCATTGTACTAAGTGCTTGGAAAATACAATACAGCAATAGAGAGAGACAATCCCTGCCCACAATGGGTTTACGGTCTAGAGGACGGGCTTAAAGTCTTCTCCACACCCTCTGTCGTCTCCAATCAGTCATATGTATTGAGCACTTACCGTGTGCCGAGCGCTTGGGAGAGTACAATACAACAGAGTTGATAGGCATGTTCCCTGCTCACAGTCTTTCAGTGGCTGAGAATTAAACCACTGCACAGTGGCATAATGCCAGAGTATATGAGGAAAAGCATTCATGTCCTACTAGGTGCTAGGAGGCAGGGAACAAGGGGGCATAAGGCTAATGATTATTCCTTGTTTGTGTAATACTCAATTCGTATTTCTAATCTCACCTTTTTTTCCAGCCTCCTCCTAGCAGGAACATTCCAAAACAGCAAGCAGTCCCTACTTCAGAATCTGTCTTTTGTCTCTAGTAAAAGAAAACATTTTAATAATATAAGGAACATTAATGCAGAATCAACAAGATAAATCTCCCCTAGTCATAAAGGTCACATTCATCATAGACTGCAACACTAACAATTCAGGATTACAGTAGTTGAAAATATTCAGTTGGATCTATATACAGAGCTGTCCTTTGGGGATTAAGGAGGAAACCAGTGCTTTTATCAGCATGTACAATGTGGCTGATAAAGCACGACTATAACCATCCTCCACATCGATTGCATGGAAACATTTCCCCTCACCACCTTCCACATCATGTGCGTGGAAATATTTCCCCTTGCTGCATTACAGCATTTTCCCCCTGCAGTTCAGAAGCAGTTTTTGTTTTTCCACAGAGAGGGTGTGATTTTCTGCTTTGGTGCCCATTCACTAAGTGAGTTGCTTCATTTCTAATTGTTGCAGCCCTACCTGGTATGTCTCTTCATTCCCTACTGTCCACTGCTAGGCCAATTAGTCTGTTTTGCTTAGGGTCTTTTTAAAACATTTCTTTGTTTATTGTGTTTATGATACAGCAGCAGTTGATGGGGTAATCTGCTGACTTCCATTCTCCTCACACATCTTGCCCAGTGAAGGTGAGATGAGGCAAGTGCTGCTTCAAAGCCAGGACTCACTTCATTCCAGGATCTTGTAACTTGCTAGCCTGCCGGGCTACTTAATGTTCTCCGTCTGGCACTTAGGAGACACTGATGAAGCGCTGTGGAAGTCAGTTATGATGCCTGTATTGAGTCCAGGTGTCTCAGCCATTTAGAAGGTCAGAGGCCACAGTTGTACCACAGACTGACCATTGAATCTGAAGCTTGATGCCATGCTGGCACCACATTATATAAACCAAAACAAAGAGTCTAGGAACAGATCTATTTACCAATGTATGGACATAAAAACATAGGAGTATAGTGAAAATGATTTCTAGTAGTACCATACAGCAAAGTATTTCATAATGGTATATCCAGATCATTTTCAGTTTAGGTAATGAAGCTTAATTGATCGCGAACTGGAACTTTGAAAAAATAACATATTCATAAAATTATTCAACTGTTTTTGTGCCCCATTATATTTAATTAATGAATGTAATGTATAGAGAAGCAGCATGGCTCAGTGGAAAGAGCACGGGCCTTGGAGTCAGTGGTCATGGGTTCATATCCCGGATCTGCCAACTGTCAGCTGTGTGACTTTGGGCAAGTCACTTAACTTCTCTGTGCCTCAGTTACCTCATCTGTAAAACAGGGGTTGACTGTGAGACCCCCATGGGACAACCTGATCACCAGGATTCTCCCCCAGCACTTAGAAGAGTGCTTTGCACACAGTAAGCGCTTAATAAATGCCATCATTATTATTATTATTAATTAGGGATATTTAGGGTAAGCCTTTTTTAATGGAAAAAAATATTATTTTGAGAAAAAGCAAAGATGACATAACAGGTCCAGAGAGAACATTTGTTAGATGGATGGACCACAACTACTTCTGACTTTTACCAGAGTGGCTCCATTTTGCAAAATTATACTGTAAAATCATTGTTTTCTTAATTACGAATTAGTCCAAAGAATACAGATTTGGAAGAGACTTATACGGCAATGTATCAACCAGCAGCAAAGTCACATTCTTGAGCTAAAATAACTTACTAAAACCACTTGAAGAGTTAACTGAAACTTCAGTATGTGTAAACCAAAACCAGTGCAAATATAGGTTATATGTCAACCAGGTTTTATCTAGTGCCTAGTTCAATGTTATGTGCAATGGGGCTCAACAAAAAGCTGACAGTGGCAGATCCAATTTAAATGATATGCATAGGCTACAAATATTTAAAAGGGTATAATGAATTAGATGAATACTGTGCCATTTCACTATCTAGTTTTGACAATAATAATGTATTTTACTATGCATTTACTTACTATGTGCCAAGCCTTGATGTAGATACAAGATAATAAGATTGGATACAGTGCCTATCCCCCATGGGGCTCTTTGAAGTTAAGGAATGGGTGTGTTGCTTGTGCTGTACTCTTCAGAAAGTTAACGGTAAAGTTCCTATAATCTTCTCAAGGTCAGCATTAGCTTTTTCTACACTGGACAGGTGTATTTTTTGGAAAACATTTTTTAGCGAGAATATCTGAGTTTGTAAAACAAATCTGACATCTGACAACAAATTCTTGCAAGAAGTGTGCTGTGCAGACAAGAGATTTGTCTGTGCTGCTTTTCCAGACCCACCCAACTTCTAGACCCGGCCCTGGGAATCAGAAGGAACTGGCTCTGATCCCAGCTCTGCCATTTGTCTGTTATGAGAGCATGGGCAAGTGACTTATCTTCTCTGTGCTTCAGTGACCTCAGCTGTAAAATAGAGATTAAGGCTGTGACCCCCATGTGGGACACAGAATGTTTCCCTCCTGGTTAACGTATATATGATACTCCAGTACCTGGCACATAGTAAGCGCTTTAACATAACCCATTAAGAAAACAGACCAAAAAACTACTAGTCTTGCCCAACCATGTCAATGATCAGCCCTTCCTGAAAAATGATATTGACTAGTCTCCCTCCCTCCAAAGGTACAGAGCTCCTTGAACCAGAAGGAAGGATCAGCAATCCTTTCCATCCACTTAGGATCTAGGCTCAAGGCTCTAGTTCTAAACAGAGTCTACGTTCTCTGACCAAGGGAAGGAGAGTCAAGCGGAGTCATCAGCTGGAAGGACATGGAACTGTCAACTGGGAGGAATCCTAGACCAAACAGGAGACACACACAAGAGTAAAATCCTGTTGGTAACCCCGCAAATGTCTGACTACCCAGGATCAATCAAAACAGCTCTCCACTGATCTGCATACGTGACTACAAAAACAATTAGTTACAAATCTCCTTTTGTCCACTTGAAAACAAAACTGAGTGCTTGCACAATGAAGAAACGAGACGCTTCGGGATTTTTCTTTCTTTTTTTGTTTCAAGACAGGACTGTCAGTACTCCATGCAGACAAGACCATGTATTCTCAAAATTCAGAAAATAACCCCTAATCCTCATCTTGTTCTCCCCAGTTTCAAAGATACTTTGCCACTAAATCCTAAGGAATTTTTTCCCCCAGAAATCAGATGACAATTTATAGAGAAAGCTTAAAAATTCCTGACAGTATTTTTTGTCAGGTTTTACCCTTGACATTAGCTCATAGGGAGCAAAAACAACTACAAAGACCACTTAAACAAGGGTCACATGTTGTTCCTTAGAGAAATCAGTGTTTGGAAGAGGTGGCTGATGAGAAGAGGCGCAATGGGTGGGTTATATTTCCATGTCCCAGTTATAGCCCCCTGTGTTCTCAGAGTACCAAGGTAAATTCCTGATTTTCCTGTTTCCTTTTGCAATGCTAACAATGTCACCTTCCATTTCCTTCATCCCTCCAGGTAGGGTCCTGGAAGTATCTTCCTCTGCTTATGCTCATCTTTCCTTCTGCAATCCAGACAACTGTAAACAGAATTTTAAGAAATAATTCATTGGATTTTTAAAGTTTCATGCTAATGTTGACTCTCCTTCCAGAGCAGACCCTTTAGCTTGAGTGCTGGTTTTCTTCTATGTACCAGGAAAATAGGATGCACCTAAGTATTTCTGTAAAACTTGATTTATACCTCTTCTGAGAGTCTGGCCTTGTTTTTTTCCAACACTGAATTCTTTAAACATCGGTAGGCTCTGTAAAAGAGTCATTAGTGCTTGGGTTCTTTTTCACTTCTAGGTGGTTCTTGGCTTTGAATGTCACAGACACCTCAGAGTGGATGGAGTCCAGTCTCTGTTCACACTGGAAAGCTGAGAGGAAGGCCGTCCTGTAGTTGTTGTTCATCCATCCGTAGAGCAGGGGGTTGGCAAAGGTGGAGCACATGGCAATGATGTGAAAGACCGTGAAGATCAGTTTGTACTCCTTCAGGTAACCGACTTGGCTGTCAATGTCGACGGCCAGCTGGAACGCATGAAGAGGCAGCCAACTGACTGCAAACACCACCACCACACACACCAGCATCTTCGTCGTTTTTTGCCGCCGCCGGTGGTACTGGTCATTGGCTCCCCCGGGGCTGATGTGATTCTTCAGTTTGCTCCAGATGCGGGTATAGGCAAAGGAGATGATGCCCAGTGGCAAGATGTACTGGATCAGCAAGGAGGAGAGGCTGTACACCGTACTGTAAAAGGTCTTCCCCTTTCCCGGCCACTTCTCAGTGCAGGCCACGATCTTGAAGTCAGGGATGATCTCGATCAGGGAGTACTCCCGGAAGATGGCCAGGGGGCTAGCGAGGAGCGCGCTGACCGCCCAGGCCAAGCCAATGATCAGGAAACTGATCCGTTTGGAGATCTTGCTCTCCAGATGATAGATAATGCAGCGGTGACGGTCCAAGGCTATCACCGTCAAGGTGATTGTTGATACTTGCACGGCCAGACCTTGGGCATACGGCACCAGGTGGCACAGCACAGGGCCCATTCTCCACTCCCCCATCAGGGTGTAAGCGAGCGTAAAGGGCAAGCAGAGGGTATTCACTAGGAGGTCAGCCAAGGCCAAGTTGGCAATGAAGAAGTTGGTGACGGTACGCATGCTCTTGAACTTGATCACCACATGGATCACCAGAGAATTCCCGATCACCCCCAGCAAAATGATGGAACAATAAGCCAAGATGAGGACAATCTGCACTTCAATCAGCTTTGTGCTGTCTATTAGCTCCGGCTCGGGTCTAGAGGCCAGCTCATCCCGTGGTGTGGTATGACCAGGCCAGGACCACTCCACCTTCACTTCCTCCTCTGTCTGGTTCTCCTCCATCTTTTCTCCCATTGGACCCATGTTTCCTGAAGTCCAACTGGCTCCTGGCCCAGAAAGTGGGAATGCCTGCAAGGTAACAACAGAGAGGTAAGAGGGATAGATTGCTGCAGAGAATCATTACCCATAAAAAGGTAATTTAGGTTTCAATCGCTGACAACTCCCTGCCCTGAATGGCTAGACAGGATCATGTGGTGGAAGACGGGAGACCGTTCCCGTGGAACAGTCTCGTAACTACCACTTCCAACCAAAATTAGGTGACAAAATGAATGGATTGTCTGCAGAATTAGGAAGCTATCTGCTGTCTTCCACCCCTGCCCCTGCATTAGACTATGATACAATTCCTCTAGTAAGCAAGATTGCCAAGGTGTAGTTAAGTCATTCGTTTATTCCAGTGTGCATCCTCTATTCTTGTAAAGTTTCTAGAATGCCTCTAATATTGGCAAGAAGAACAATGCTATCTCTGCATCTATTTTCTCCTCTCCTATTTTCTTCTTTCCCCTCTTTTTCTACTATGGGGAATAAGGATGAAGTTGGCAGAAGAAGAAAGCAAAAACTCGCTCCCTCTCCACCCCACCACACTTTCTTTTAGAACTCAAAAATCCTAGCTGCCTCTTTCAGTTTTCTCCTTCAAAATGTTTTACTCCTTGCCAATCTATGCAATCTATGATTTGCCTGATATACATTGACATCAGTGTCCTGCTCCTGCCCTTGCCCTCTAGAAGGATGAAACTTAAACACCCCTGCCTAGAAGCAGCAGTGACAGGATATTATCTTCCAGCAGCACTGATGTGCACCTCCTTCTGGATCCCTAAATCTCCCTCCCAAGGAAATTCAAAAGCACCTAGTTATAGGACCAGATTCCATTTGCACAAATCTGCCCCAAGTCATTCAGGTAAGAAAAGAAAAAGAGAGAGGAAACAAGACACCTACTGACTTACAAACAAGTGATAAGTCACTAGTCTGCTTCGACCCTGCTCCCATGAACAAATGAACACGTCATTTGTATATTGCCAATTGTGTGTAAGCATTTTAATGGTATCACACAAAATATAAAAAGTGAAAATGCAAAACATTGTAAAGCTGCCACTGTTTAGTCTTCCTGATGCATTCTTTCTGTTGGCAATAACATACATATGTGGGACAAGAGTGAATGTGGAGCCAGATGAAAGAGAGAATTCCAAGCGGAGAGAATTGTCTAGAAAACAAGTAAAATAGAAAAAGAATCCTATTTTGCATATTTAGAGGATCACAAAGTGTGATATTTCAGATGAGTCCTCTCAGTATGAAAATTATGTGTACTCTTACACAGCAGGTTCCCAGTGGCATGCAATATGTATTATTTTAGGTTCGAGAAAAATTTGAATTAGTATGGCATCCAGTATGATTCCTTTCAGTAATTGGATTGTCTTATTATATGTGATTGTATTTGCCAACTGGCAGCTAACTCTGGAGCAGACTAACAATTAGTAGTAGACTGTTTTAGACTGTGAGCCCACTAGCGGGTAGGGACTGTCTCTATGTGATGCCAATTTGTACTTCCCAAGCGCTTAGTACAGTACTCTGCACATAGTAAGCGCTCAATAAATACGATTGATTGATTGATAGTACTTTCTCTTCAGGGCTTGACTTGCTTATACAATGTCTAAGACATGAATTCAGGAGAACCCCAATTCTTAGGGGTTTGATTTTGTTTTTTTAAGGTTCAACATTCTTCTCTTCCCCAGGCTACCTCAGGACCTCTTACACACTATCTCAGCCCTACAGAAAAGTGGAAGATGATGCCAGCTTTGTCACAGACAGGGAGCAATCTTGAAAGATCAGTGAGATTTTAATAGCCTTCTGAGCAAATCTCAACTATCAAAGTTGAGACCCTGAAACACAGAAAGCATCAGGTGAAGAAATCTATTGAAGAAATCATCACCGCAACCAGATCCATGAAAAATGGCAAAGAACTTGGCATTGACGACATACCTTTTGAGGTTTAACACCACGTAGAAGATGCTTCAACACTTACACAGGGATTTCTTCCACACATGGAACACTGAGGAGACACCACAGGATCCTAAAGATGTCATCATCATCATGACCAGATTTAAGAATAGCTAGCACAATCTCTCACTGTCTTTCATTGCTGGCAAGAGGCACAGCAAGATATAATTGGAAGAGCACAAGCCTGGAAGTCAGAGGACCTTGGTTCTAATCCTGAATTCACCGCATGTTTGCTGGGTGATCTTGGGAAAGTCACTTAACTCCTCTGTGCCTCAGTTACTTCATCTGTAAAAATGGGGATTAAGACAGTGAGCCACCAAGTGGGACATGAACTGTGTCGAACCCGATTAGCTTCTATCTACCACAGCACTTAATACGGTGCCTTGTCCATTTTAAGCACTTAAGAAATACCATTTAAAATAAAAAAGATCTTAAAAAATGTCTATCTACTGAAGAGAATTATTGACCACAGGGTCCTGTAAGCAGCAGACTCTACAACATAGCCTAGCACACTAGTCATGATTTTCACAGAATAGGTAGATACTGTAGGCAGGAAACATGTATACCAACTCTGCTATATTGTTATAATGTACTCTCTAAAGCACTTAGTACAGTACTCTGCACTCAGTATATGCTCAATATGATTGATTGATGGAAGAGGTCAGGCAGTAGCAAACTGTACCAAACCTATTTTTTGTTGCTGCCACCAATTCATTCATTTATTCAATCATATTTATTGAGCGCTTACTGTGTGCAGAGCACTATACTAAGCGCTTGGGAAGTACAAATCAATAGATTCAGGCTCTGGTCAGTGCTTAATAAATTTGATTACTTGGAGAAGTTTCCAAAGAGTCTGAAAGTGTTACATTCTAGTGAGGCCATCCTGTCAAGGATGAGGGTGTCCTGTTTAATCAACTCCCCATTTTCCCTGTAGGTAAAGCAGGATTATATGATCAATATGGACCTTTTCAATTAGTCTGTATGGCCACACTGAAGGATCAGTCAGTCAATCAATGTATTTATTGAGCATTTACTGTGAGCAGAGCACTGTACTAAGCACTTGGGAGAGCACAATATAACAATATACAGACACATTCCCTGCCCACAGTGAGCTTATAGTCTAGAGGGGGAGACAGACATTAATATGAATAAATAAATTACAGATATGTACATAAGTGCTGTGGGGCTGGGAGGGAATGAATAAAGGGAGCAAGTCAGGGTGACACAGAAGGAGTGGGAGAAGAGGTAAGGAGGGCTTAGTTGGGGAAGGCCTCATGGAGATGTGCCTTCAATAAGGCTTTGAAGGTGGAGAGAATAACTGTCAAATATGAGGAGGGTGGGCGTTCTAGGGCAGAGGCAGGACACAGAAGAGAGGTCAGCCACGAGATAGAAGAGATAAAGGTAGATTGAGAAGGTTGACATTAGAGGAGCAAAGTGTGCAGCCTGGGTTGTAATAGGAGAGTAGTGAAGTGAGGAAGAAGGGGGCAAGGTGACTGAATGCTTTGAAGCCAATGGTGAGGAGTTTCTGTTTGATGCAGAGGTGAATGGGTGAAGGATGCAGCAAGGGACCTTGTCTCCACTTTTTTTTTTTAATGGTATTTGTTAAGCACTTACTGTGTGCCAGGAACTGTTCTAAGTGCTGGGGGTAGATACAAGATATCGTATTAGCCTGAACCAGGAAAAGTCTTCACATCACCAAAGCCAATTCATTGGCAATTCTGAACTAAAGATCAACACAGAATCCTCTTTACATAGGCAGTATACTGAACAACAAAGCAATGTTAATTTTTTTTTTTAAGTAGAAATATGAATCAAGGCCAGCACACCTGTTAGGAGACTGATTGGCAAAGAGTAGTTGTAGAACAAAATTAGGCTCTTTTTCGTTAAGCGGAGCTTACTATGTGCTAGACATTGTACTAAGCACTTGGCTAGATACAAACTAATCAGGCTGGACACGGTCCATGTCCCACATGAAGCTCACAGTATTAATCCCTCGTTTACAGATGAGATAACTGAGACACGGAGAATTCAAGGTCACACAGCAAACAAATAGTGGAGCAAGGATTTGAAACCAGGTCCTTCTGACTTCTCAGGCCTCTACTCTCTCTCTAGGCCATGATGTTCTAAATTAAACTGTAGGTCTATTGAGCTTTTTGTACATGCTGTCCAACCTTGTCTACAGTTGTGAAACTTGGACTGCCCCAACTGCTGCAACTGGCTTCTTGAGCAGTTTAATTAGTATTACTTATAAGCCAAAACTAACATCAAATAGCAGGAATGGATCATGAATAACCAAGTCATGGAAGGAAGCCAGACTTCTAGCATTGGAGTTATGCATACCTCAGTGTAACTTCACTGTATAGACACATGACAACGGGTAACACTAGGACACACAAAGAGCTGCTGTAATGATGAACTGAAATGGGGCCACTGAAAGCAAGTGGGGGAAGAGAAAGCATTTTAAGTGCACTGAATAACTGTCTCAGGCAATGGGCATCGCAGTGGAGGCTGGGAGACAACTGAAGCAGACAAACAGTCATAGTACATATATAGGGGCAAATAGAGGCACTTGCTGAACAAGATAGTCAAGAGGTTAAGGATAAAGTGAAAGCATGTCCTTTATTTTTTTTCTACACACAAAGGCAACAGCCAGTGCCAGCTCTATCATAAAGGCAAACTACCTTGGCTGGTTGAGGTGCTGTTGTGGGCAAGAATCAATCAGTCAATCAATCAATGTTATTTGAGTGCTTATTGTATGCAAAGCACTGCACTAAGCAGCTTGGGAGAAAACGATACAATCTCTGCTCACAAAGAGCTTACATACCAGAGAAGGGGAATTTAGTCTAGAAGAATCTTGCCTACCAACTCTATTACACTGGACCTTCTCAAGCATTGAGTGCTTTGCACACAGGAAGTGCTCAATAAATGTCATTGGTTGATTTGCCTAGGAGAGCCCCTCTTTTCTTTCACATTGTCATTACTCCTTAAAATAGTTCAACTGCTCCCATGGAGCAAAAATGCTTTGCACTTTTTCTGCCCACACCAAATATTCCTTGATGCGCTCAGTGGGGACAGAATTGTCAGTGGCATATTGGCCTTTTTAATCACATACATTAGGAAAGATTTCACAGTCAGCAGGGTCATCTTCTGAGATGAAGAATAACTATGTGTGTGTCTATATATACATATACACACAACATGCACACACATACACACACACACACACACACCAACCCACCCACCCACCCCTCAGTGTGGTTGACTAGAAAGAGCCTGGGTTTAGGTTCTTATCAAGGCTCTGCCACTGAGCGCCAGATGACTTTGGGCAAATCACCTACCTCTCTGTGCATAGGTCTCCTCACCTGCAAAATGCTTTTACCTCAGCAGGAGGTTGTGAGAGAACAGTGATTGATATAAAGGTGCTTTGAAAAATATAAGTGCTACACAAGGTACTATTATTATACATGGCTGTCATTTGTGTTTGAAATGGTGTTGAAATGGTGTTGAAATTGAATGTGTTTCCAGTGGTGATTTTTATCCAGGTATGTGACTGCGGCTGAAAAAACAGCTATGTGACTTACAGCAACTTCCACACTGTGTACAGATGAAGATTATTTGCTGGGGCAGTGGTATTTGCTATTTGCTAGTGATGTTTGAGTTTATCTCAGTACAGTACCTCGATTTTCCCAAAACCCTGCTTGCAAGCAGGGAATCACCTAAGTAGTAAGAAGTAGATCAAAAATAAACTCCTCTGAGATATATATGCATTTGAAACACTCTTATGGCTTATAGATATTATACATTCAAAAAATGTAGTTGAAATCTTACTATGCATAGAGCTCAACATATTTGCAGTTGCTGGACTGAAATAGTCTAGTACAACTTTGCATAATTCACAGGGAGAATGTTAGGCAGAATCTCATACTCTACTATATGTTTTCCTTCTTTCTTTCTATAATCAGAGAAAATTGAAATTACCGCTTCCTGCCCTTGGAGTGGAGGCTTGAAAAGACAGCTCAGTTCTCAAAGACTTCTAAAGATACTGGGTCTGTACTTGAAAGAATACAATTAGGTACTCTTTACAAGTCATTACCAGAATTCACAAGTCCATTAGTCTATGCTTCCATAGTTGGGCTTTGCTAAATTCAAAACTGACTGGAGATTGAAGGATATTAGTCATAATTGATATTTATGTTTTTTAAAAAATTATGTCCCCTCATCCTTGATTTTCTGGTTCTTTGTTTTTGTTTTGCTTTATTTTATGTTGGGTTTTTTTTTTTCCAGTTAGAATCTCCTAGCTGGTTGCTCTGCTCATCCAATCTTCCTGAGTTTGTTTTTTCTCACAGTGGTACCCTAATTCCAGTAAAGACCAGGGGACTTTAGGGAAGGGGATTGTGTTTAATGGCCAAGGGGGAAAAAAAAAAAACTGGATGTTATAAAATCCAATTGCCACTTCTCTTGACATACTTCAACAAGCAGACTGGAGTGGGTGCAATTTTCTGCTAATGAAGGCAGAAGGGAGCAGAAAGGGAAAGTTGGGTTTCCAAATCCTTTTAAATATGGCAAGAACTTCGGACTCGGGTGTTTTGAAAAGCAGCATAGTCTTAGCTCCCTCTGACAACCTGCTGGTAGGGCTACGGCTTTAAACTTAAGCATTGCACCATATTCACCAAATTTTCCCCCCCATCCAGTTTCCCCGGGACATCCCTGCTATATCTATAGACCGCTTCTTCCCACAATCGGGAAAAAGGATTTCTCTAAAAACCAGGAGTGATGCCCAGAAAGCAGGATGCTCCAATGTCTTAGGGCCTGGAGGGGAACAAGGGCAGGTGAGCCCCTGACCAGAGGCTACCCCTCCCACCCCTCAGACTGTGAACCAGTTGTGGACAGGGATTGTCTCTCTTTATTGCTGTTTTGTACTTTCCAAGCGCTTATTACAGTGCTCTGCACCCCGTAAGCGCTTAATAAATACGATTGAATGAATGATTGAATGACATTGGCCGGCTCCGGCCCCGAGCTCGCTTTATACCCTGGCTCCTCGGGCCTCACGGTTTGGGAGAGGGAAGAATGAGGGTTTGCAAGTGCGGCGGGAGGACAGTCCCCAGTTGTCAGGCATAGGGAAACGCCCCGAGGATAGGGAAAATCAGCAGCAGTGGTTTAGTGGAAAGAGCCCGAGTTTGGGAGTCAGAGGTCGTGGGTTCTAATCCCGCCCGCGCCTCTTATCAGCTTTGTGACTTTGGGCAAGTCACATCACTGTGCCTCAGTCACCTCATCTGTAAAATAGGGATTAATAATGATGCTGGCATTTATTAAGCGCTTACTCTGTGCAAAGCACTGTTCTAAACGCTGGGGAGGTTACGAAGTGATCAGGTTGTCCCAGGTGGGGCTCACAGTCTTAATCCCCATTTTACAGATGAGGTAACTGAGGCACAGAAAAGTGCCTTCCGCCAGACTGAGCCCCCTCCTTCCTCTCCCCCCCCCCGCCTTACCTCCTTCCCCTCCCCACAGCACCTGTATATATGTATATATGTTTGTACGTATTTATTACTCTATTTTATTTGTACATATTTATTCTATTTATTTTATTTTGTTAATATGATTTGTTTTGTTGTCTGTCTCCCCCTTCTAGGCTGCGAGCCCTCTGTTGGGTAGGGACCGTCTCTATATGTTGCCAACTTGTACTTTCCAAGCGCTTAGTACAGTGCTCTGCACACAGTAAGCGCTCACTAAATACGATTGAATGACTGAATGAAGTGACTTGCCCAAAGTCACACAGCTGACAATTGGCGGAGCCGGGATTTGAACTCATGACCTCTGACTCCAAAGCCCGGGCTCTTTCCATTGCTCTGTGAGCCCAGTGTGGGATTACCTTGTATCTGCCCCAGCGTTTAGAACAGAGGTTGGCACATAGTAAGCGCTTAACAAATACCATCACCATCATCATCATTATTATTAAGATCAGGAAAGAGAAACCTGAACAGAAACAGGCGCATAAGCCCCACCCTTCCGCGGGGGTGCTCCCCCCCGCCCCGCTCCCGCGCCCCCGACGGTAAGTGGGCAGGAGGAGACTTACCTCCTCCGAGGAGAGCCGCCCGCTGCAGCTCGCAGGACCAGCAAGGCCGCTTCCTGCGCCTTCCGTCCCGCCCGCACCTCCTCACCAAACTCTCCAGAAAGTTGCAAGGCGGAGCCGGGTGGCCGCAGCTGGGGCAGGGGCTGGGGCAGGGGCAGGGGCAGGGGCAGGGGCAGCACAGGGGGCAGGAGCTGGGCAGGGGCTCAGGCAGGAGAAGGGGTAGGGGCAGGGGCAGCAGCAGGGGCTGGGGCAGGAGCAGGAGCAGGGGAAGGGGCAGGGGCTGAGGCAGGACCAGGGGAAGGGGCAGGGGCAGGGGTTGAGGCAGGACCAGGGGAAGGGGCAGGAGCTGAGGCAGGAGCAGGGGAAGGGGCAGGGGCTGAGGCAGGACCAGGGAAAGGGGCAGGAGCAGGGGCTGGAGCAGGGCTGAGGCAGGACCAGGGGAAGGGGCAGGGGCTGAGACAGGGGAAGGGGCAGGGGCTGAGGCAGGACCAGGGGAAGGGGCAGGAGCAGGGGCTAGAGCAGGGCTGAGGCAGGAGCAGGGGAAGGGGCAGGGGCAGGGGCTGAGGCAGGACCAGGGGAAGGGGCAGGGGCTGAGGCAGGACCAGGGGAAGGGGCAGGAGCAGGGGCTGGAGCAGGGCTGAGGCAGGAGCAGGGGAAGGGGAAGGGGAAGGGGCTGGGGAAGGGGCTGAGGCAGGAGCCGGGGAAGGGGCAGGAGCAGGGGCTGGAGCAGGGCTGAGGCAGGACCAGGGGAAGGGGCAGGGGCTGAAGCAGGACCAGGGGAAGGGGCAGGGGCTGAGGCAGGACCAGGGGAAGGGGCAGGAGCAGGGGCTGGAGCAGGGCTGAGGCAGGAGCAGGGGAAGGGGCTCGGGAAGGGGCAGGGGCTGAGGCAGGACCAGGGCGAGGGGCAGGAGCAGGGGCTGGAGCAGGGCTGAGGCAGGAGCAGGGGAAGGGGCAGGGGCTGAGGCAGGAGCAGGGGAAAGGGGCAGGGGCTGGAGCAGGGCTGAGGCAGGAGCAAGGGAAGGGGCAGCGGCTGAGACAGGAACAGGGGAAGGGGCAGGGGCTGAAGCAGGACCAGGGGAAGGGGCAGGGGCTGAGGCAGGACCAGGGGAAGGGGCAGGAGCAGGGGCTGGAGCAGGGCTGAGGCAGGGGCAGGGGCTGAGGCAGGACCAGGGGAAGGGGCAGGAGCAGGGGCTGGAGCAGGGCTGAGGCAGGAGCAGGGGAAGGGGCAGGGGCTGAGGCAGGAGCAGGGGAAGGGGCAGGAGCAGGGGCTGGAGCAGGGCTGAGGCAAGAGCAGGGGAAGGGGCAGGGGCTGAGGCAGGACCAGAGGAAGGGGCAGGGGCTGGAGCAGGGCTGAGGCAGGAGCAAGGGAAGGGGCAGGGGCTGAGACAGGAACAGGGGAAGGGGCAGGGGCTGAGGCAGGACCAGGGGGAGGGGCAGGAGCAGGGGCTGGAGCAGGGCTGAGGCAGGAGCAGGGGAAGGGGCAGGGGCAGAGGCTGAGGCAGGGGAAGGGGCAGGGGCTGGAGCAGGGCTGAGGCAAGAGCAGGGGAAGGGGCAGGGGAAGGGTCAGGGACTGGGCAGGGACAGGGGCAGCAGGGGCTGGGCAGGAGCAGGGGCTGGGCAGGAGCAGGGGCTGGGCAGAAGCAGGGGCACAGGCTGGGGCAGGAGCAGGTCTGGAAACAGGACCGGCTCTGGGGCAGAAGCGAGTGGGATCGGGGAGGGGGAGAGGGGCTGGACAAAGCCGGATGGGGGGATGTTGGAGGAGGGATAATAATAGTTTTTGTTAAGCGCTTACTATGTGTCAAGCACTGCTCTAAGCGCTGGAGCACTGTTCTAAAGCCAAGGGTTGGGGTAGGGGGAAGGCTGGAGGAGGGATTCGTTCATCCATTCAGTCGTATTTATTGAGCTCTTACTGTGTGCAGAACACTGTGCTAAGCGCTTGGGAAGGACAGATCGGCAACAGATAGAAACGGTCCCTACCCAACAACGGGATGCAGGGGTGGAGATGGGGTGGGGGGGCTGCTGGAAGGGAGATGAGGTGGAGAGAAGGGGGCTTTGCTGGAAGGGGATGCCGGGGTTGGGGTAGGGGGGCTCCTGGAAAGGGGATATGGGGGGGGGGGGGTGAGCTCTTACTGTGTGCAGAGCACTGTGCTAAGCGCTTGGGAAGTACAGATCGGCAACAGATAGAGACGGTCCCTACCCAACAACGGGATGCAGGGGTGGAGATGGGGAGGGGGCTGCTGGAAGGGAGATGAGGTGGAGAGAAGGGGGCTTTGCTGGAAGGGGATGCCGGGGTTGGGGTAGGGGGGCTCCTGGAAAGGGGATATCGGGGGGGGAGGGGGGCTGCTGGAAGAGGGAGGGCGGGGGGCGGGGAGGGGGGATGCCGGGGTGGGGAGAAAGGGGGCTGCTGCAGGGTGGGGTCGGGGGGCGCCCGCTCTCTGGAACGGGGAGGGGCTGGCTCCGCCGCGGGACAGAGCCAGGCGTGCACCGCCCCCCTTTCCCCTGCTCCCCTCCGCCCCTCTCTCTCTCTCTCTCTCTCTCTCACACACACACACACACACACACACACACACACAAACACACACACACACACACACACACACACACACTCACACACAGCCCCGCCCGGACACTCACCCTCTCCTGCCACCGATGCCCAGGAAGGCCAGCGCCGCGGGCGAAGCCCGGGCCCAGCCCACAGTTGAAGGGGGAGGCTTTCAGGCCCCCTCCTCTCCTGCCCGTTCCGCCCGCAGCCTCCCGGACCGAGCCTCGAAGGGGGCAGGGGACCCCGGGTCGGAGCCCGGGTCCATCCGGCCCAATATTACCGTCTCCAGTGACACAAAGGGTCGCTTGCAGGAACCGAACGTAGGATGCCCTTTATCCATCCAACCACATGGTCAGGGACGAACCATCTAGCATCAGTAACTTTTTCTTGTAACACTCAACACTTTCCCCACCACTAAATGCTCTTACTATTACCACTAGCATTAGCGTAACCGAGCCCCTCCTTCCCCCGGTAATACGCCTTCATTCATCTTTCCTTAGCATTTCCTAAAGTGCTCTGCACACGGTCAGTGCTCAATAAATTCCCCCGGCTCTTCCCAATTCTCCTTACTTCTGCTTAACCGCTGATGCTGCTCACAGCGAAGTTGCAGGACAATGAAAGCGGGGAGGGGGAGGCCTCCACTGCTTAATCTTTCCAGGTTTCTTACCCTTCAAGTGAGAGAGTACAGAATATCTCACATGCATATCTACTAACTCTTAATATTCTATTCTCCCAAGCACTCAATACAGTGCTCTCCACACAATAAGTGCTCAATAAATATCACTGACTGATGATTGACTTTTTAGACTGTGAGCCCACTGTTGGGTAGGGACTGTCTCTACATGTTGCCAACTTGTACTTCCCAAGCGCTTAGTACAGTGCTCCGCAAACAGTAAGCACTCAATAAATAAATAAAGGGAAGCAGCGTGGCTCAGTGAAAAGAGCCCGGGCTTGGGAGTCAGAGGTCGTGGGTTCAAATCCCGGCTCTGCCACTTGTCGCCTGTGTGACTTTGGGCAAGTCACTTAACTTCTCTGGGCCTCAGTTCCCTCATCTGTAAAATGGGGATGAAGACTGTGAGCCCCACGTGGGACAACCTGATTACCTTGTATCCACCCCAGCGCTTAGAACAGTGCCTGGCACATAGTAAGCGCTTAACAAATACCAACATTATTATTATTATTATTATTAAATACGATTGATTGATTGATTGATCTCAGCATCCTGATGGTGAGGCAGAAGGAATTCACTGCCTGCAGATACCCAGGTCTCTTTCCTCTGTTTATTATTTTCTAGTTCTGTCTCTGGAAGACACCGATCTGCTTTTCTGTGTGATTAAATACCTGGTCTCGCCTGTGTAATTAAGGGATCGGGCCACGGTTTACCTAAGAGGTTGGCAGTAGACCTTCTGCATGACTGATGCCAGAAGCAAAGTCTGGGGCCAGCCACCCTGTTTTCACACTACAGAATGGGAGGCAGAAATCAAAGTTTGGTCAGCTGAACTGTGTCGTTTGGGGGTGATTCATTTCAGGAATCTCCCTACCCAGAATCCTGATAGAGAATTCACAGAGGGGAAACAAATCAATTCTTCTTGGGATCATTTAGCAAGAGAGGGAGGCAGCACAGCCTACTAAAGAAATGCCAGAGTGGCAGGGAATCTAGGCTCCCCTTCTTTCCTCAGCCAACTTGTCCTGTTCCCTCGGGCTAGTCACTTAGCCTCTATTCTTCATCTGTAAAAGGGGGACAGTGATATTCCTCAGCTCACAAGAATATTGGAAGATGATGTAAAAGGGCATAAAAAGCTTATCAGCTCCTCAGAAGTAAGCAGAGACAGAACTGTTAATAAAAAAAAGGTACCAAATTCCTTCTCCAAAGTGCCAGCCAGGATGTATATCCAAGGCTTTTCCCTGAACCCACCTCAAAATGGTCCCGTTTCACTTCAAATTAAAGTGCCAGATCTGAGCTCCAGTAAGATTCCCCACAGTTTAAACTTGAGGAAAATATAATCAAAACAGAAGATATTATGAGATAAATGACCTGTCACTTTTAATATCACATAAGGATCGCATATCATTACGAAAACATGTCTGAGTAGAACATTAGCATTGCCAACCTAGATCAAAACAAATTGTCCATCGACTAGTGTTCAATCTCCAACTGTGACACCAAAGGATGCTTGGAGACTGGCAGTTTCTTTTAAGGGGGTGGGACTCTGAGCAACAAATCCAGGGAGAGTGTAGGAGTTTAAGTCTCTCTCATCGACATTTGCAATAGCACAACTCACAGAAGACCTGTTACTGCTGTTGGTACCACCATCTCCCCGTTCCTCTCAGAGGGGTTTGGCGACTCTTGCAGGGCCTTTTCTGGAGAGCAGGGCTCCAGAAAGCTGCCTCTGTGGGAAACCCCAAGGGAACGCTGGTAACTTGGCTCCAACAAGGAACACAACAGGGGGTGTGCCTTGCTAAATTACAAGTCCCTCAACAAACTATTCATAAAGTCAGATAGATTAGCTTCCCAATGCCCTCCAAAGCTCCCCTCTCAATGCCCCCAATAGCGGCAGCTCTCCAATGCCCTGCTTTCCAGGATGTGCAAGCAATCCAGCATCCCTATTTCCCCTTCAATAACCCAGCTGTTCTGATCTATGTTTAGCTATGTTTATGATAACATAAACCTGTTAAGACATTTTGCTTTTCTAGGTAAAAAGAAAAGAGAGTAAGCTCTACTGAAAATGTTTAAGATGTGTTTAGTTTATCTTTCTAGACTGTTTTACCATTCTACCGGAACACCATCTGTATTATATTTAACAGTGTTAAACTTGTATTTTGGTCTTTCAGCCTTTTTCATGCTTTGTAAAATATTTGCATCAGTGAGAAAAAAATATTTATGTACATCTGAAAAACTGACTAGTTCTCCAGAATCCATCAATCAGTGAATGATATTTATCGTGTTGCACTCACGAGCTTAAAATAAAACATCAACCTCAGTAGAACTCAATATTCTAAGCTCATGAGTACAACTGAAAAAAGACATCTGTTCCCAGCCTTCAGGGAACTTACAATCCAATATCAATCAATCAATCACATTGATTGAATGCTTACTGTGTGCAACACTTTGGTAAGCACTTGGGAGAGTACAATATAACAGAGTTGGTAGACACATTCCCAGCCCACAGAAGCTTACCACTAGAGTGGGAGACAGAAATTAATATAAATTAGATATGTTCATAAGTGCTGTGGGTCTGAGGGTGGGGTGAATAAAGGGTGCATATCCAAGTGCAAGGGTGATGTAGAAGGAAATGGCAGAAAAGGAAACCAGGGCTTAGTCAGGGTGGGGGAAAAGGAAACCAGGACTTAGTCCGGGAAGGTCTCTTGGAGGAGATTTGCCTTCAATAAGGCTTTGAAGGTGGGATAGCTGTCAGATTCATTCAATCGTATTTATTGAGTGCTTACTGTGTGCAGAGCACTAAGCACTTGATACGAAGGGAGAGAGAGTTGAGGCCAGAGGCAGGATGTGGGTGAGGGATCAGTGGCGAGATAGATGTGATCGAGGTACAGTGAGAAGATTGGCATTAGAGGATTGAAGTGTGTGGGCTGGGTTGAAATAGGAAATCCAAGAAGATGAGGGGGCAAGGTGATTGAATGCTTTAAAGACAACAGTAAGGAGTTTCTGTTTCATGTGGAGGCTCTTGAAGAGTGGGGAAACATGGACTGAGCAGTTCTGTAGAAAAATGATCTGGTCAGCAGAATGAAGTATGGACTGAAGTGGGGAGAAACAAGAGGCAAGGAGGCTAATGCAATAGTCATGGAGGAATAGGATAAGCACTTGGATTAACATGGTAGCAGTTTGGATGGAGAGGAAAGGATGGATTTCAGTGATGTGTCGGCTGAACTGACAGGATTTAGTGATAGATTACTATGTGGGTTGAATGAGAGCGATGAGTTGAGGATAATGCCCAGGTTACAGGCTTGTGAGACAGGTTGGGTGGTAGTGCTGTCTACAGTGATGAGAATGTCAGAGAAAGGGCAGGGTTTGGGTGGGAAGATGAGGTGTTCTGTTTTGGACACCTTAAATTTGAGGAGTCAGCAGAGCACACAAGTAGAGATGTTCTGAAAGGAGGAAATATGAGACCAAGGAAAGGTCAGGGGTGGAGATGTAGATTTGGGAATCATTCTCATGGAGATGGTAGTTAAATCATGGAAGCAAATGATTTCTCCAAGGGAGTGGGTGCAGCAATAATGATGGTATTTATTAAGAGCTTACAATGTGCCAAGCACTGTGCTAACCTCAGGTTATATATACAATAATCTGATCAAACAGTTCCCGTACCACATGGCACTTGCAGTTTAGGAGGTTGGAAGGGAAGGTAATGGAGTTCCAGAACAGAGATGAGCTCCTTATCAGGATGTACACTACTGAAGATAGTAAATATAATAGAGCCACTACAACATAAGCTAAGAAATTCAAAATGGGCCTGACTCCCATCCAACCTCCTAACCATCTTCACATTCTGGAAAGAGACAAAGCTAAAGTCGAGGAAAGGGAGAAGCTCCTTCGATCAGACTCACAGCCTGTCAAAGGAAAGAAACACTGCTGGTCTCCACAGCCACCCAGTAATGGAACACCATTCTTCTGCTTCAGTCACATATAACAAGGTACCTATCTGAAGCAAACATTCCTCATGTGCCAAATCATCTTGAATGCATAAAGCAAAGCTATCCCTCAATATGTGTGCAGTGGGGTAGACAGGGAGACGAAAGTGGGTAAAGGAAAACCTGCTTCTTCAAGGAAAGGGAGGGAAGAACTGAAGGTAGAATCAGGCTAAATCTGTCACTAAAATCACAGTAATGAACACCCACCTTGCTAATTATCTCTCAACCAAGATTCTCTCTCAGTCCATTAAATCCAATTTTGGATTACATATATATTGCTAATATAATGATCCCAGTTCTCACATACTCAGGGTAGGTGGTATAATGTTCTTGCGCTTGTTGGAACTTGGCATCAAGTTAATCGGCCTCCTATGTTCTTCCCTCACAGGAAGCTGATATTTCTTTGAGGTTATGGGTAAATCAGCCAGCATCTTCATGCACAAGAGAACTCCCCAGTAGGCCTGGGCCTAGAGCAGCAAATTTTTCAGGAGAAACAAGATGACAATATTAATACCAGATACCTGTGCAATTTTCTCAATTGTGATTTGTGCTCTACAAACTACCTGAGTACCTCACAATGCAATGACAAAGCTGTGGAGCTTCTGTACATCTGCAGTGCCTCAAAAGTGAGGAGTACTATAATGTACATGAAAGAGTGCTTTAACAAAACCCACTAAACAAAAGGGACAGCAATAAGTTTAGAGTTAATAGAAAACAATGGATTACTCTGTCCCCAAGCTTGCTATTGCACCTCTGCTCAAACTCAAAAGGAAAAATCTTCCAATCTTCCAATCAGTAGGTCAATCATATTTACTGGGTATGTACTGTAGGCAGAGCGCTTGGGAGAGTAAAGCATAACAATTTACCAGACACATTTCCTGCCCACAATGAGCTTACAGTCTAGAGGGGGAAACAGACATTAATATAAATCAATTATGGATTGGGTCACCGATCTGTCTCCACCAACTTCCCTGACTCTCCCCTTCAACCATGGTTTCATATGGTAGCTGCATAGCTACTGGCACAGGGGGACAGTACTAGAATGAATAAACCTCTGCTGCCAGAAGCTTTGCATTCTACAGATATCCCTTCTCAGAGTGCTGCACCTCGGGAAACTCATACACACCTGTGGTCTGCTAGCATCACTTCACCTGTTTACAGGGAGGGGGTTAAGCTGGGAGAGAGAGTGTTTGGTCATTTCACATAAACACACTTGCTCAGAGCCAAATCAAGAAGTTTTCAAATGTATGCATCCCCTCCTGTCACTAAATATCTTTCCATAATTTCTGAACGGTCTGTGGATATTAGCTTGATATCTGCATTTAGACTTTAGAAAGTATTTGTCTAAAAAGCAATAGCAGCAAAATCATAGACCCAGGTGGATGCTTTAGCACCTGGGTCTGAATAACTACCTTTCTGCTCCATCTGAGCCATGGTGAGAAAGCTGATTAATCCTGCTTACTTGCAAGGCTTACAAGAGAAGAATTCAAAGAAGAGAAACTGTG
The DNA here is from genome assembly GCF_015852505.1 of Tachyglossus aculeatus. Lineage (NCBI taxonomy): Eukaryota > Metazoa > Chordata > Mammalia > Monotremata > Tachyglossidae > Tachyglossus > Tachyglossus aculeatus. Next base: position 24,742,962 of record NC_052077.1, on the reverse strand, counting down.
ATTTACACAGATTGAAAAAATTCCTTCTTCTGGACAGTTCTTCAGAAAGTGTAGGCTCTACGATTTATCCACACACTATGTAAACATTTTGGAAAATGAAAATGTCTGCTTACGTAAGTGGAGATTCCTCAGTAATGGTGAAAAAGACTGACATACCTAGTAGGCAACTGAGTGTGTATTACATGCCTAGACTTGTAGCTGGAGCACTGGAAAGATCCTAAAAGATACACACGCTTGTTTTCCAAAATGAGATTCGTCAAAGGAATTAGCCAAACTTTCTACATTTCTCCTCTAACACCCGTCAGTAGGACATTGACATATTAACACTCAGGTAAGAAACAAGATTTTAGATGCAAAATCCATTTTTCCCTTCTAGTTTCATAACATTACCTGAATTAATTTACTGAAAGTGCAGAAAAGGTGTATACTTGTATGGCATTTTCCTTCTCGGGGCACAAAATGCTTTATGAACTGTACCTCATTAATCTTCACTACATGTTTGTCAAATACATTGGTAGCATTCGCTTTTGAATTACAGGGTATGCAAAAACTGAGACAGCAGAAGACCACATGAGTTTCTCAAAGTCACAAAGTAAGTTAGTGATGGACTTGTAGTTTAGTGATGAAAATAAATTCTCATTTGGCTTTCTGAATCAGAGGATTCCACGGGAGAAAGCAAGGCAGTGAACAGGCCACATTTCTCCCAGAACAAGTCCCCTCATAAGGAGGAGAAATTGTTGATGGTGAGGATCCTCTGGATCGGTGAAGCTGCCCTCTGTGAAGTCATCCAATAACATGGTCATCAGATGGCCAAATTATCACCACTACTGTGGTCTCACCCTTCCCTACTAACTTCAAACTCTCTGATATTCTGGAGAGACCCACATCTTACATTTTGCTGTGCCAGTATTTAAAACACCTAGAATTTAGTATACTAGGATGGTGCCTGGCCACATAGAAGCCACACAGCATGTACAAAGAAGGGATCAATCTCCCTCTTCCTCTCAGTGAAGACCAAAGACATTCACATTTACTCTTCTTTCAGCCCAGCCCATCCAAGCAGGGCTAAAATTGGCCTCGTTATATCCAGTAAGATTATTTCCAAAATCTTTTCATTTGCCCCTAATGACATTACCATTCCCAAATCTTCATCTAGTTGAATAGCTTTACCCATTTTCATTTTTGTTGAGTGCTTTGTGGAATACCTTCTCTGACCCACACTGAGCTTTTTTAGCAGAAGGGAGTTAGTGGGAAAGTAATGAGCTTCCAACTATTGGAGTTTAACTGGTTTACACACTCAGTAGTGTTCCCCCAAAATTCATATGGGTGTGAGGTATATTAGGGAGACAGGTGCACTATGAAAGGAAAGCAAGTTGTTCATCAAAATGAATCTACACTGAATTTTAAGTTTGGCATAAAGCCATGCTAGCTATTTTTTTGATCCGGCAATTTTTGTTTTGTTTCTTGCTGCAATCGAGAGTAATTAAGATGGATTGTAAGTAAGGTGCGTCACATTTTACTAACATTTGCATCTTTTAATGATAATCTGACTAGGTAAAATGGGTTGAAAAACCAATCCAAAGTGCAATTTAGATATGAATGATTCATAATTCATATTTCAACCATGAACAAAGAATTTAATCAGGGTGAATTTTCACCTGATTATCTGAAATATATATCAGAAATTTAAGGTTAAAGAGGAACTATTTGGTAGAGAAAATATACTCTCTTGGAAATTTAAATTTTATTTAATAAATACTTGCCAGTGTATTATATGGGACAAAATTTCATATGCATTTATGTAGCACATTCACAGAAAGGAAGTTTATTTTATATTTTTCCCTGGGACAAAAATGAAAATTACATAGAAATGTCTTTGAAAGTGAGAATTGCCTATAGTTTTACTGGGAAGAGACAGCCAAGGTCTGCAGATTCAATTCCCATTGTACTCCTTGCTCTTGTCAGGACTGCACAAGTGGCACTGAGCTCATTTTTTCCATTTTAATGGGTGTATGTAAATCAGATTCATAGATTTGTGTGTAGTAAAAGTATGTAAACTAGAATAAAATGGGTTTACAACCTTTATCCCACAAAACTATGCAAAATTGAGTTTTTCACTACCAAGAGTAGAGAACATATTCAGCGTGTCAGAACAGTGGAAGCAATCTCAAGAGTCCATTTAATGCAGTCCATTTACATGACCTATTGAAAAGCTCTCCAGAGATGAAAATTCTTTTGGCAGCCTGTTTGAATATTTCTAAGTCTTATTCTGAGGAAGTGGTCCAGCTATGAACCCATACATGTTGTCAATGGATCCTGGATTAAAGCAGAGAGACCTAGAATCCAGCCCTGATTCTATTACTGACTTTGCAAATCATTTAACGCAATCATTCATTCAATCATATTTATTGAGTGCTTATGTGTGCAGAGCACTGTACTAAGTGTTTGGGAGAGTACAACAGAACAATAAGCAGAGACATTCCCTGCCCACAATGAATTTACAGGCTAGACGGGGAGACCTGTATGCCTATTTCTCCATCTGGAAAATAAAGAAAATAACTGCTCTTAACTACCTCACTGTGTGAGAATAAACCAGAAAATCGTGGCTTTATGGAGGATTATTCACTTTTCCAGGTCACCAGGTTGCTTTTTAGTACAGGAGTAATCCGTTTTTCATTATTGGTGACTCTGCTGACCTAGGTTCCTGGATAGCACTGCAGCTAATGTAAAGAGCACTATAAGGCTATTTATGCTGCACTTGTCAGTCAACCTTATAAAAGCCTTTAACATCATCAGTAGACTTGTTTTTGCAAGGTTTTTTTTGTTTGTTTTTAATGCTCTTTGTTATGTACTTCCTTTGTGTCAAGCACTGTTCTATGGGCTGGAACTTACTAAGTTACTTTCTTACTTATTAAGAAGTTACTAAGGAAGCTTGGCTCCCCTAAGAAACTTACCAAGATTAGGCTGAATATTAGTCATGTCAGGTGCCTTGCTCATAATCATTAGTGAAGTAAACCATTCCATTTTACTCAATCTATTTCAACTAGTGAGTCCAGGTGATGAGAGTCTGGTTCTCTAGGAAACTTTTCCAACTCAATAACCTTAAAGCATCATCAGTGGTCCTTAAGACGATTCCAGGAGCCACTGTTTGCTAATGGCTGTGTCAGGGGCAAGGTTGTGTCACCACTGAGGTACCTCCAATATTCAGTCCTATGTCCTTGCTCAATTGTAGAGTATGGATTTTTTTAAAAAAAATTTAACATATTTAATCTAGGGATAATTATCAAGCTGTTTAAATTCCAGTAAATTTTGAATTTAATTTCAAAATTGAAAAAATTCTAACTTTCACTTTAATTGTATTTTCATCGAGTATTTGTTCCAGCACTTAGTACAATACTCTGTGCAAAGTAAGCAGTTAATACAATTACTACTCTACTACTTAATTACTTTACACTGACTACGGCATCAGCCTCCTCAATGACATCCCTTCCTCCTGTCCCTCCCCACTCCAGCCCATACTTCACTCTGCTGTCTGAATGATTTTTCTACAAAACTGTTCACTTCATATTTCCTCACTCTTCAAGGAACCTCCACGAGTTGCCTATCCACCTCTGCATCATACAAAAACTTCTTACCGTTGTTTTTAAAGCAGTTAATCACCTCACCCCCTCCTATCTAACTTCACTGATTTCCTTTTATAACCCAGAACACTCAATTCACTTCTCTAATGCCAACCTACTCACTGTATCTAGATCTCATCTATCTCACCACCAATTCCTCACCCACCTCCCTACTCTGGCCTATAACTTCCTCCCTCTTCATATCTGACTGATCACAGCCCTCCCCACCTTCAAAGCCTTATTAAAATCACATCTCCAAGAGGCCTTCCTTTATTAAGCCCTCATTTTCCTTATTCCCTCTCCTTCCACATCATTCTTGCATGTGTATATGTACCCTTTATTTACTCCATTTCAGCCCCACAGCATTTATGTGCATAGCCATAATTTATATTAAAGTATATCTCCCTCTCTAGACTGTAACTCCTTGTGGGCAGGGAATATGTCTACCAACTTTGTTATATTGTACTCGCCCAAGCACTTAGTACAATGTTCTGCATACACTAAGCACTCAATAAATATTATTGATTACTACTCCCCAAAATTTGTTTTCCACACAAAGACTGCACAGGTGAAGTGTAATAGAGACTTAAAGCAGACACGAGATAATAAAATTCAATCCTCCGGTTTCTTCACCTGTGTAGACACCGATTGAGTTCCATTTTTCAGCATATAAATTTGATTGATTTTTGAATAGCTGTTTATTGAACTCATTGATTACTTGATCATATTTTTGAGCATTTACTGTGTGCAGAGCACTGTACTAAGCACTTGAGAGTACAACACAACTGCCACATTTCCTGTCCATAATGAGCTTATCTTTGATTCTTTCTGCCTTTCATTCATTCACATACTATCTAACATCTACACAATAAAATCCTATTTCATAGATCTCATTTCTTGTTACACCTCTGCTTCAGTTCGGGCAACACCTTAGAATTGAGTTATATTCAAAGTGTTATTTAACCCTATAATTTCCTGAAAGGTTATTCTCTACTAAGGCTGTTAATTCTTTAGTGGTAATGCACAGATCTGAAGTAGGGCTTTTAACTGATTTACCTTACTGTTGGTTTACTGGCCAATCAAGAGCAAAATATGACATGAAGTGTTGCATAAATAAGAATTTGCTATCTCTGGAATTGAAATGAAAAGAAATTTGGTCTTTTCAATTTGGCAAACAGATTGTAAAGTCAACTCAAGCATGTGTGGCTAAGTTTGGAAAGAAGCAGCTTAGAGGTTGGTGAAGATAATTTATGGAGAAAAATATTTTCTGGAGGAAAATGGTTTTGGTTTGAGGTTTTTCTTTTGCCTGAATTCCCCACAACTGGCCAGTTATTCAATTCTTTATGAGCATCTACTGAATCCAGAACACTGTTTAATGTTACTCCATATTTTGAGGTGTGATTTTTTTTTTATATCACTCATAATTTGGGTTGGAATAATAGTAACAATTTAAAAGATGTATTCCGACACTTCTAATTAAGGCGGGAAAAGGTGCTTGGCAGGGTAACACAGGTATTGTCTCCAAGGTACCTAGTTTTCTTGTCATAGTCAACTGCTTGGAAACAGAAACTCAACTGGACCGGTTAGGTAAAGAGCAACGAATCAAATGTGAAGAGGGCTAGTTGGTCCCAGGATCACTTTAAAAGCATAAAAGAAGAGTTCTGGAGAAACTTGCTTTGGGATCATTTGCAGCAGGCAACCACACTTCCTATCTTCAAAATCCTATTAAAGTCACATTTCCCCAGGAGGAATTCAATTTTCCTGTATCCAACCCCAGCACTTAATACAGTACCTTGAAATTAGTAAATGCTTAGCAAATACTACATGATTATTGTTATTATTTCCTCTACACCCTGTCTCTCATGCTTTATCTATGCACTTGGATCTGTAGCCTTTAAGCACTTTCACCCCAACTTCAGTCCCACAACACTTTTATACTTATCCGTACTTTATTTTAATGTCTGTCTCCCCACCTAGACTATAAGCTCCTTGTGGAAAGAGAATGTGTCTATCACCTCTCTTGTTTATGAAATTCTTCCAAGCACTTAGTATAGTGCTATGCACAGGGTAAGTGCCCAATAAATACCATTGATTGACTGATTGAATGACCAGTTCAAAAGAGCAAGAAACTTGGGCTCTAGAGTCAAAAAGTCCAGGACAGGAACCTAAGAAATTGGGCCATGTATGAAATCAGATAATATTTACACAAGTATTTTTGTTTCATGTGAGAGAACATTATCTGGGGAGGAGATAAGAAGCAGTTTAGAAGCACTGTGGCCTAGTGGAAAGAGAATAGGCCAGGAGTGAGAAGAACCTGGGTTCTAATCTCAGCTCTGCCACTTGTCTGCTGTGTGACCTTGGACAAAGTCACTTAACTTCTCTGTGCCCCAGTTACCTCATCTGTAGAATAGGGAGTAAGACTGTGAGCCCCATGTGGAACATGGTCTGTGTCCAGTGATTAATTTCTACCTACCCCAAAAAGAGAGGAAGTGAGAGCGTGGGGGACAGGCTGTTAACAGTAATAAAGCATTCCCATTGTACGCTGCATCTTCTTGGGGATCTGTTCATTGTAACATCTGTCAGAGGACGAGGGGAAATATGCATGAGCTGCACTGTTGTGTCACAACTTCCTGACCCAGAGTTCCCTTAAATTGAGGTACCTGCCAAATGTTTTCTTGGGTAAATAGGATTTCTAACTACTCACCAGGCAGCACTGACAGCCAGAATAATTTAATGATTTTTAATGGGCTGAGATGAAAAGAGGGCTGGACTCCAGACTATAGGAGATTAAGGAATTCTGGGTAACAATCTACTGTATATCCATGAGTGAATACTGGGCCCAAGGATATACCATCTCTACTGTGAGCCCGTTGTTGGGTAGGGACTGTCTCTATATGTTGCCAACTTGTACTTCCCAAGCATTTAGTACAGTGCTCTGCACACAGTAAGCACTCAAGAAATACGATTGAATGAATGAACCTTCCCCCACAACTCCTCCTACCTCTTTCAGGATTCAGGTATAGAAGCTGGGGATGGTGTGTCCTTTGACCCCTGCTGAACCTAAGTACGAAGAGAATGAAGGTTAGAGCCCTTATAATAATAATAATAATAATAATAATAATAATAATAATGGCATTTGTTAAATGCTTACTATGTGCAAAGCACTGTTCTAAGCACTGGGGAAGTTACAAGGTGATGAGGTTGTCCCACGGGAAGCTCACAGTCTTCATCCCCATTTTACAGATGAGGTAACTGAGGCACAGAGAAGTTAAGTGACTAGCCCAAAGTCACCCAGCTGACAATTGGCAGAGCCGGGATTAGAACACATGACCACTGACTCCAAAGCCCGGGATCTTTCCACTGAGCCATGTGCTGTTCTAAATGCAGGTTCCAATCCTGACTCTGCCACTTGTCTACTGTGTGACCTTGAGCAAGTCCCTTCACTCCTCTGGGCCTCAGTTTCCTCATCTGTAAAATGGAGATTCGATGACTGTTCTTCCTTACCCTTATATGGGAAGCCAGCCCCATGTAAATGATGATGGTATTTGCTAAGCGCTTATTATGTGCCAAGCACTTTTCTAAGCACTGGGGTAGATACAGGTAGCATGGTTCAATGGAAAGAGCATGGGCTTTGGAGTCAGAGGTCATGGATTCAAATCCCGGCTCCGCCACTTGTCAGCTGTGTGACTTTGGGCAAGTCACTTAACTTCTCTATGCCTCAGTTACCTAATCTGTAAAATGAGGATTAAGACTGTGAGCCCCCTGTGGGACAACCTGATTATCTTGTAACCTCCCCAGTGCTTAGAACAGTGCTTTGCACATAGTAAGCCCTTAATAAATGCCATTATTATTATTATTAGGTAATTAGGTTGTCCCACGTGGGGCTCAGAGTTTTAATCCCCATTTTAAAGATGAGGTTAACTCAGACACAGACTTGCCTTTAAGTGATTTACCCAAAGTCACACAGCTGATAGGTGACAGAGCCGGGATTAGAACTCACAACCTCTGACTCCCAAGCCCGGGCTCTTACCAGTAAGTCATGCTGCTTCTCTATATAGATATATAGATCAGGAACTGTACCATAATAATAGTAGTGGTGGTGGCATTTGTTAAGCATTTACTGTGAGCCAGGCACTGTACTAAGTGCTGGGGTGGATACAAGCCAATCTGGTTGGACACAGTCCCTGTTCCACATGGGGCCAGTCTTAATCCCCACATTTACAGACGAGGTAACAGGCACCAGAGAAGTAGAACTCTATCCACTAGCTAACGTTGCTTCTATCTCTTATCTTGTATCTTCCCCAGTGCTCGGCCCATAGCTAGCGCTCAGCTAACGTCACAATTATTCATTATTCTTACTACCTGCCTTTGGCTCCTGGGCCAGGGAGACTTAACAAAAACTGGTGTGTGGCCTCGTGACTAGGACAGACAGATGGATATATATCCAACCCTCCCCATTCCTGGAAATCAAACCCTTGCCCCCAGCACATGCAACTCTTTAATGGAAAAAAAAAATAACCCAATAAATTATGATTTCTGTCACAGATTGAACCCTGTTGTGGGGTTCTGCCCTCTGTAGAGGTTATAGGCCAAAATCCCACCACAATTTGGTTCTGAACCTTGCCCAGCTCAATCTGTGTTCTGACCACAAAAGCCAGGTCCAGTCTAGCCGGAGTGGGACCAGAAGTGAGTTTGGACCTCAGTTCCATGGAGGGCTGCCAAATGTACATGGTGGCTCCACAAGGGTCCAGTTGAATCTTGCAAGCAACTAAAATTTATAACCCCAGCAGTCTTTGGGGGGCTACAGCACAGTGTCAAACTGCTATGAATTATGGCAACACCCCATCACTTTGCCGAAACGTTCTCCAACTCAAAACAGGGGAATTGTGGGCTGTCCAAGTTCATCCAGGACCCAGTTGAGTTCTGCTTTGGCTTGACCTGGCCCATGAGCTGGGGACTTCCAGGCTCACCTGAGATTAGACAAGGGCTGTGATGTCACTCCACTCCACTCTAAGATTTTAGCCAGGATCTTGACACTTATTTTGAAGATACTAAAGAGGCTAGGAACTAAGACACCTTGGGAACTCATTAATCACATCTATTGTTTCCCATTTGCCTTTATAAAGTTTGCTGGACTACTGCAGATCCCTGGGGGATGCAGTCTTACATCTCTACCAGTAAATTGATCAGAAAACAATGTACATTACTCTCAATAAAGTAACGTGTGTAGTTTCAGAATGATGTGTGTAGTTTCAGAATGATATGCCTTGATTTAATACAGAAGATATTGTCTTTTCAATTCTCCCAAACTCAGTTTGTGGTACCAGTGAGGGATGCCATGAGACCTCCATCCTGCTTTCATTTTAGCCAGATGATACCGTGCAAAAAAGAGATTACTTCTGAATAATCCAAAGCCTTAACTAACTCAGGGTTTAGACACCTTGAAATCATTTTATATCTACAAGTACTCCACAGTATAGATTTCAGAGAGTGAATGGAAATTTTTCAATTATTTCTGAAACTTGAGCTTTCATGGTTTCAAAACTCTCCTAGACAAAAAGAGATTCAGTATTTCTCAAATAAAAATCAGGTGGCTTGGTCTTTGGAGAAAGAGCCCTTATGTGGTAAGGGCATTTTTCACTCTGAAAAATGGATTTTCTGCTTTATAAAAGAATCAGAGGAAGTCAGAACTAAGTTATGCATTCACAAAATCAGGCAGATGGCAGCCTTAACTATGCCGAAATTTTGTCTGTATTTTCTTCACACACAATGTGGAATTATCCTAAGGAAACAATAATATACCCAAATCCCTAAGCTATCTTAAATATGACATAATAGGTTCCATGACAGGTTAGATTAAAAATGAACATATTCATCTCAGGCAGCAGCCCTGAGTTCCATAATTATGCTGCTTTGTAAAACACTATATCATTGATATGTAATTCCTTCCAAACTCCGCCTTTACAATTGAAATCTAAGTCAACCTCTCTGCCTTTCACTTGCAAGGAATGTTGTAAATCCTAATGGAAATAGTTGTTCTGCACTAAAAAGAAAAAATAGCTGAAACAACCATTATTTAGCAAAGATACGTCTAGCAAAAATTATGCCTATGCCAGTCTGGCCTAAAAAAACAATATTAGGTTTAATAAATTAATAGCAGCAATTCTATTTGTTTAGCTTGTTTTCCTGCAGAACTTAAGCATTTAGATCACATACACACAGGCAGATGCACATACACACATACGTGCACACACAATCTACAAACATATTTAGGCTTACCTAATTTTAACCTGAAAAATGGAAATCAGAAAGTTTCTATTCAGCAAGAGTGAAATGTAGAGTTGAGCAATTATCTAGGTAATTTCTTCTGTGGACACAGCCAATCTGGATCACTCAGGTTTAAAAAGTATTAGTTTGGGGTTTGGACTATTAGGATAATTACCTCGGACCTATTCATTCATTTGTATTCACTGAGCAACCTATTGAGTGCATAGCTCTTCCCAAGTGCTTGGGAGCATGCAATAACAGTAAGACTCGGTTTAACTGAGGCAGAATGCACTCACTTTTCAGATAGGAACCAGCCTCTGTGCCCCTTCATTTCAGCGTTTTCCCTCTTGTAGTGTCATAACCAACACCTGGTTAGCTCAAGGTAGCTTGATCACTATCTACACATTCATACAGTGCAATCCCATAGATGGGGTACAAAAGATACTGAGCTGAAAAAAATCTAAGATTTTGACCAGGATCTTGACACTTATTTTGAAGATACTAAAGAGGCTAGGAACTAAGACACCTTGGGAACTCATTAATCACATCTATTGTTTCCCATTCTCTTCACTTAGCTCCTCCTAGCTGGGAATTGATTATCACTAGTTTTCAGAATAAGAATTATGCAGGTATACCAGAAACTGGTTTTCTTCTGCTCCGCAGGTCTGGCTGGGTCCAGATCGCTGATGCTGGGGAGGACATATATAAGGCCCGACCTTCTTCCTCTGATCTTTTACTAGTCTTCTTGTGAACTTGGTTCTGGATTGGTTTGTCATTCAAGAGGAAAGATAATCATCCAATATTACAATTTATTTTCATTATTAATAACAACAATGGTAATAATAATAATAATGAATAGTGGTATTTGTTAAGCACTTACTATGTTCCAAGCACTGTACTCTAAGCACTGAGACAGATACAAGATAATCAGGTGTCATATGAGGTTTACAATCTAAGAAGGAGTGAGAACAGATACTGAATCCCAATTTTGCAGTTGAGGAAATTGAGGCACAAAGAAGCTTAATGACTTGCCCAAGGTCACACAGCAGACAAGTGGCAGAGCTGGGACTAGACCTCAGTTCCTCTGTGTCCCAGGCCTGTGCTCTTTCCACTAGGCCATGCTGTTTTCCAATTTCTTTTGTTCTGAGTAGAATGACTTGTTTAAAAGGTAAAAAAAAGCTCTTCATCCCTTTCCTACTGCCACTTTTTAAATTTGATATCTGTGTTGAGCCATCTTTGTGCTATCAATCAGTAATAACCAACCTAGGCTGACATAGAAAGGCACTGAAACATAGGAGATGGGTTAAAGTACTTTGAAGAGGGGGAAAAAGTTGGAAAACGTACACAGCTACTACCTTATCTACACAAGCATTCAAGATGTACTGTTTTGCCATTATCCAGAGCTGTCAATATATCATTTATCATTTAAGGAGAAAAAGAAAAATGAGCCATTTTCTTGAACATGAGAGTGGAGGGCAAGAAAAATTAAAGTAATCGTTTAGCTCAAAGTACTTTTCCAATGAGTCTCAGAAAATAGTTCCCGTAACCATTAAAAATGTGGGTCCCAGTCCCTATTTGGAATAAATCTATTGCTGGTTCATAAAAATGGTCCCAATAAATCTTTACAATGAAAGATGATTGGAAATTGGTCTCTGTAGTCTAAAAATCAGAGTGAAGTCACTGAGTTTATCCCATGCAGACATGCAGTCTTCTTGGTTTTTTCCTGTCCCCTGAATGGCTTGGAGACTGCCTGATTGCCACCATCTTTTCCAATTCCCCTTTCCCTTTGTAGAAAAGAAAATGAAGGGTAATTTGACAAATGCTTCTTTTGTGTTTTCTGCTTTCAGAATGAAACTATTTCGTGGCAAATTATAGACAAAAGGATGGTGTTCTCAAACTGTAGGCACCAAGCCGATGTACAGTGGAAGCCAAACATAAGAAAATACCCCAAATCATAGGAAGGTAGGAATTATTCCCATTCCTTGGGGGATTGTTGGCTTCAAAGCACAATTATTTGCCCAGGCACAATTATTTGCCCAGAAATGTCGGCTTTCTGATAAGATTGAGTTATTTACACTCATCCTTGGAAGTTTAACACCTCCATCTTTCTCCTCCTCCTCTTTTCCCCTTCCCGACTTGTATGTGTGGAGAGGGAAAGGCAAGATCTAGGCATGAAATGGCTTCACAACCAAACCCAGAAGGGCTGGACAAAAACATGAGAGCCAAAAGCAGGGCAAGAACTCACACAAGTTCAGTAGAACCTCATTGATTCTGACAGATTACCACTTTCCGTACCTTCGAAGCCGTCCTAAAATTGCTTCTCCTCCAGGAAGCCCTCATTTCCCCTATTCATCCACCCTTCTGCACTCTGTACCTTATGCACTTGATATTCACTCCACCTTCAGACTCACTGCACTTTTGGACCTATTCTTTTACGTTGCCATTTCCCCTATTTCTAATTTATTTTAATGCCTGCCTCCTTTTAGACTGAAAGCTCTTACAAGGCAGGGATGGCGCCTACCAATTCTCTTGCCATTCCACTCACCGAAACACTTAATACAGTGCTCTGCACTCAGTAAATGATTAATAAATGCCATTGATTGATTCTCATCCATCATTCACCCTCCCTCCCTTCTTTCATTCCCCCTCTCTGCCTCTCTATGTGTGTCTGTGGACTTTCACACCTCGACAGAGCTAGTATTCATCAACACTCACAAACCTGTCCTTCATTTGCGCAGACAGTAAAAATCTACCTGTGTGTGTTTCTGAGACTGATGGGTGACTAAGACACACTGTCACACTATTTGAATGTAAGAATTGAGCTTCGCTGCATTAGTGTGTTTGTCCACATGGTTCTGGCTCCGTTGTCCAGCCCGCCTCTGGGTATCCCAATCTTTACAAAGGCTTTACTCAAGGGGAACTACTCTTTTCATGACTTCTGCCTTCCAGGCTGATCCTTCCACTTTCGGGGTCTCCCATTAGTTCTCTGTTGTAACACACTTTATGACAGACGTCTTTGTTTCATTCACATTTACACACCCAGATTTATCCTCACTCCCAACATTAAAATAATTTTAAAGCCATACTATAGTCCTTAAAATAATTGGTATGGCATTTCTGGCAGAAAGCCAGTGAAATTAAATTAAAATGCTCATCTTGTTCCGCCTCAGTAACCACACTGGATTTGCACTATTGGGGTGTGCATCAGGACGAGAGGTTGCTCCTAACTGAATTATTTTTTTGAGTACCAAATCTGACCTTACATTTGAATCACATTAACTTACAACTAAGTGTGTTTTTCCCCCGTAAATGGAACGCTTGGTATCTGAGTCATTTCCCTTTTTTGCTCTATTTTAGAAAAGTGGTAATACAAAATCCTTTTGATGGAGCAGGGTTAATGGAAATTCTAATTAAGTTCAACCTCAGGATTTGAATGTGCCTTTAAAATAAAAATATTTGTCTATTAGACTGCATGAGCATTATGGAAATTTGGAGAAATTACTCATCACAACCAGTAAGAGTTGTAGTTTTCCATTAATGTAAAACAAATATTTAACAAATAAAATACCAGTCACTAAGTGATCCTAAGGTATAACGATCATATAAATCATACTCTCTGGATCAGATAATGATCTATCGTAGTTTATACCTAAAGAAAATCAAACCAAATTCCAAATATGATTCATATTTTTTCTTAATGTTTAAGTTATCACTTAAGGCAATCTATTTGGAAATAGCAGTTCATCTTTGCTCTTTTGACAATATCACCATAGCTGGGATTTATTGAACACCTATTTTGTGCAAATGAAATCAGCTACACTCGGGATGGGATGATTTGAGAAGAAATCAGTAAAATCTCAGTAGGAATTGAACGCAATGTCTATTGCATGGCTTCACTGAGTGGTCAGTCAGTGCAGGTTTTCTAGGACACTTGGACTTATTTATTTAGAGGATTAAACTCTTTAATCCTTCCCAAATCTTTACAAATTAACTTGTGCCCAACAATGAGGACCAGTTTGGCCCTTCTATTCTTATTAGGAAATACAAGTCAGAGAACTTGGAAGCTCCTTAACCTCCCACCATGTCTCTCTAACTGCCTCCAAACGGCCACTTGTCTTCTCGAGTTCGCAGCAAGCAGCCACTCAGATTCAATGAAAGAAATAACAAAAAAATTGGTATTTGTTAAGTATTGTGCTAAGTGCAGGGGTAGATCCAATGCAATCAGATCAAACAGTTTCTGTCCCACACTAGGTCACAGTCTAAGGCGAAGGGAAAATATCCATTTTATAGATATGGATACTGAGGCACTGAGAAGTTAAGTGACTTGTCCAAAGGCACATGGTAGTCAAGTGGTAGAACTGGGATTAGAACCCAGGGTTCATAACTCCCAGCCCAGAGCTCCTTCTACTAGGCCACTCTGCTTCAAAAGCTGCTTGCTGTGAGAAGCCAGACGAGGCCTTGACAACCCTCCTGGTTACACGGGCTCCAATGCATCAGGAATTTCCTGGTTACCTGAGGGTTCAGGCAAGATTGGCCAGTGCTTTACTGCTGCCTCTAACCTCTGCTCTATTCCATTTGGAAGTCCTTCCTTTCCCTCATATAATTTCCCCTCCCTTAAAGACCTAGTTAACCCAAATTCTGTCCCTTTATAATAAATATTAGATGAGAAGCATGAGAAGCCATGTGACCTGGGAGTCTGAATACCTGCATTCTAATTCCGACTCTGCAACTTGTCTGCTGTGTGATCTAGGGCAAGTCACTTGTCTTCTCTGTTACTGCATTTGTAAAATGGGGAATAAGACTGTGAGCCCCCTGTGGGACAGGGACTTTGTCCAACCTAATTATATTGTATCTGCTCCAGTGTTTAATATAGTACCTGGAAAATAGTAAGCGCTTAGAAAATACCTTTAAAAAATGAAAAAAGATTCCCCACGTAATTCCCATCACTCCAAACTGCATCATCTAGCAGCCAACTATAGCAGTCTGCATTTACACAAACCCTCAGTACTTATGTGCATTTTGTTATTAAGCATCCACTCCCAAAGTCCCAGTAGATTGAAAGGTCCTCAAGAGATTGGATTGTGTCTTTTACTTCTATTGTGCTCCCCCAAGAGCTTAATATCATGCTCTGTACAGAGTTGTTGCTCTATAAATACCAATAATTGATATTAAAAGTTATTTTTAAAAGCTCTCAAATATTTCATTAGCCTTTCTGGCCATCTTCTAACTTGAATTGGCATTCTTGAAGTATCTTGCCTTCCCTTATTTTATTCTCCCTTTTTATGATTATTTTGGAATGCCAACCTTGTTCTTGCTTTCCTTGTTTTTTTATGGCGTTTGTTAAGCACTTACTATGTGAAAAACACTATTCTAAGCACTAGGGTAGATATAAATTAATCAGGTCAGACGCAACCCCTGTTCCAAAGGGGACTCAAAGTCTATGTAGGAAGGAGAACAGGTATTGAATCCCCATTTTGCAGTTGAGAATCTGAGTCATAGAGAGGTAGGTGGCTTACACAAGGTCACACAGCAGGCAAGTGTCAGAGCTGGGATCAGAAGCATGGCTCAGTGGAAAGAGCACGGGCTTTGGAGTCAGAGGTCATGGGTTCGAATCCCGGCTCTGCCACTGGTCAGCTGTGACTTTGGGCGAGTCACAACTTCTCTGGGCCTCAGTTACCTCATCTGGAAAGTGGGGACTAAGACTGTGAGCCCCACGTGGGACAACCTGATAACCTTGTATCTACCCCAGCACTTAGAACAGTGATTTGCACATAGTAAGCGCTTAACAAATACCATCATCATCATCATCATCCTCTGGTTCCCAGCCCTGTGGCCATGCCGCTCCTCACACTGCACTTCTCTGTAACAAGTATTTTTTTCCAAAACTCTATCATCCATACTCGAAGTTTTATTTTTCTCTGCTGATAGAAGTTGTAAATGCATTTTCAGAAAGACTAATACAAGACTGGGCAGCATAAGGAAAGGCAGACAAACAACAAAGGCCCTGGGATACTGCAGTAGTTCTGCTTGCTAAGGTGCATTAAGGACATAATGGAACCGGGCAAGAAAAGAGAAAGACAACTCCAATGATCAAAGGATGTAACAGGTTTTGTTTGATGTTAAATTTAAAATATTTTTTCAGTGAAAATGATAAAGTCTGAGAGGGAACTTGATTGAAGTTTAAAAAGTCTTTAAAGGATTTTATTCAGTGGACAAACAGACGCCAGAATTGTTCAGAATGGAATTCCTCCCAAATAATAACAATTGTGGTACCTTTTAAATGCTTACTATGAGTCAAGAACTGTACTAATCAGGTCAGACACAGTTCCTTGTTCCACAAGGGGCTCAACAGTCTAAGGAGGAGGGAGAACCGATATTTAACCCACATTTTCAGATGAGGAAATTGAGGCACAGAGAAGTAAAGTGACCTGCCTAAGATCATACAGCAGGCAGGTGGAGGAGTTGGGATTAAAATCCGGATCTTCCGACATTCTGCCCTGTACTCTTTCCACTAGGCCATGTTGTTCCCTAACTTTTCTCCCCCTCTTAATTTTTCCATCACGGTTGACAGCACCACCTTCCTCCACACTTCTCAAGCCTGCATTATCCTGGAGTCCTTCTATTTCAACGACCCATCAACTTTAAGTTACTGACCACTGATTCAACCAACTCTCTCTTTCCTACTTATCCATTCTCTTCCCCACTACACCCCAGGTCACGTGCTTCATTCCTCTCAAGCCAACATTACTTACTGTGCTTTGTTTTTTGTCTTTTCTGCTGTGGACCTTGAAAGCCATAAATTCAAAACAAACGTATGGAAGCACAGTTCACAGTGAGTGGTAAACATGTGGAATTTATTAACAAAGGAAGCTGTTGAGGCCAAGAGGTGTTGGGATAAATTCTTAGTTTTGAGTTCCAAAATTATTTTTAGAGGAGAAAATAGGAGATCTATGGAGAAAGGTTAGAGACTCTAAGCATCGGTGTGGGTATCAAGAAGGGTAACTATTATTCATTCATTCATTCAATCATATTTATTCCTCCCCCTCCCCCCGCCTTACCTCCTTCCCCAACCCACAGCACCTGTATATATGTATATATGTTTGTACATATTTATTACTTTATTTATTTATTTATTTTACTTGTACATATTTATTCTATTTATTTTATTTTGATAATATATTTTGTTTTGTTGTTTGTCTCCCCGCTTCTAAACTGTGAGCCTGGTGTTGGCTAGGGGCCGTCTCTATATGTTGCCAACTCATACTTCCCAAGCGCTTAGTACAGAGCTCTGCACACAGTAAGTGCAGATTGAATGAATGAGTGAATGAAATTATTGAGCACTTACTGTGTGCAGAGCACTGTACTAAGCGCTTGGGAAGTACAAATCAGCAACATATAGAGACGGTCCCTATCCAACAATGGGCTCACAGTCTAGAAGGGGGAAGACAGACAAAAAAATAGAACAAGTATGCTGCTTCTCCTGTCATTCTGCATACCAGAGGCAAAACATTAAGCTGGATAGGCCATTAACCGATTCATATTTATTTACTTATTCATATTAATGTCTGTCTCCCCCTCTACACTGTAAGCTTGCTATATATATATATCTGCTAATTCTGTTGTACTGTAATTTCCCAAGCATTTAATTCAGTGCTCTGCACATAGTAAGTGCTCAATAAATACCATTGACCTTCTAACCTGTTATTGACTTTTTTAGGTTCAGCACAGTCTAATGAAAATAACAAAGGACTGGGAGTCAGGATTCCAAGTTCTAATCCCAACTCTACCACTGCTCTCCTAGGTGACCTTGGGCAAATCAATTAGTCTTTCTGGGCCTCAGTTTCCTCATTTGTAAATCAGGGATGATATCTGCTGTACTTACCTCAAACTGTGAGCCCTCTATGAGACAGGAACTGTACCATATCTGATTATCTCATATTTGCTGCAGTGTTTAGCACAAGTACTTGGTCCATAGTAAGCACATAGTAAATATCTTTTAAAAAATACATACCTCCAAATTATAATGAACTTCTCCACAATTTCGGCACTTTACTTGAGCAATGGATGAAAAATAAACTACATCCGCTTGATATTTTGACAGACTTGTTCAATTTGACTTTATGCTCTTCCAGCAATGTTTTTGGCATATCCCGTGCCGCTAGTCCCTTCCTGGGGGTAATCAACCTTGCAGGGTCCCCACAGGTGATGCAAAGTATCATTGCAACATGCTTTATATGATGACACTGGAACCATCTCCCTGGATTATCTGATTACAGCCAGACAAGGAACCTCCCTCATCCCTACAATGGCTCCTCAGCACCATTCTCAGCCCAGAGGGAACTGATCACCCTCAAACATGCCCGGACCTTTAGTTCCCCTAGCAATTACAAATCCCCCTTCAATTTGATGGAGGTACTAGCTATTACTAATGGAATTATTACATTTTGGCTTTTTGAAGCATTTCTGCCCAGGCCAGCTCCCTTCTAGCAGAGGTTACTGGGGCAGGGGAAGAAGATGAGAGACAAATGAGAGGATGATCCCCCAACCACACTTTGCTCCCTGCAGGTCTGGAGACTTTCTCCCCTTCCCAATTAATCAAAGCTGAGCTGGGGTCTTCTAAGCCAGATTGTTTGGGCCCTCAGTTCCTGAATGCTTGGGCTTCCCATGCACCTCCTATACACTGTCCCCAGCATCATACAGAGCTGCAGGGAGGGGAGGGAGCTCCATCTTTGAAGAGGGAATAATTATGGGGAAATTGTGTTCCATTCAGCCACACTTGAGAGTGGCATTTGGAAGGGGCAGGGTTTGGAGCAATGGCAGCAGCTCAGGCAGAATTTTTTTTAATGTTATTTGTTAAGATCTTATTCTATGACAGGCATTCTACCAAGTGCTGGGGTAGATGCAAGTGAATCAGATTGAACACAATCCCCATCTCACATGGTGCTCACAGTCTTAATCTCCATTTTACAGCTGAGATAACTGAGGCACTGAGAAATGAAGTGACTTGCCCAAGGTCACAACAGCAGACAAGTTGGGGAGCTGGGATTAGAACCCAGCTCCTTCTGACTCCCAGGACCATGCTGTATCCACTAGGTTATGATGCTTCTCAGTTCATTCATTCATTCATTCAATAGTATTTATTGAGCGCTTACTGTGTGCAGAGCACTGTACTAAGTGTTTGGGAAGTACAAGTTGGCAACATATAGCGACGGTCCCTACCCAACAGTGGGCTCAGTTGGGACCATGTTGCAAGGTTTTTTGGGGGCAGGGGCTGATATTAGCCTTGGACCCCTGGGCTCAAGCCCCATTAGCCTCTGGATTCATCTGGGTATATGCACATCTTATTCCAATCACTATTGCCATAATATAAGGCTCCAAAATAGCAACAGCCACTTATATTCTTCAGCTCCGGTACATAAATTGCAAAAGTATCATCTCTTTCCTGAGAATTTACATTGAATTTAAATTGTTCATTGTCTCATAATAATGATAACATTTTAAGTGCTTACTTTGTGCAAAGCAATGTTCTAAGCACTGGGGAGGTTACATGGTGATCAGGTTGTCCCATGGGGGGCTCACAGTCTTAATCCCCATTTTACAGATAAGGTAACTGAGGCCCAGAGAAGTTAAGCGACTTGCCCAAAGTCACACAGCTGGCAACTGGCGGAGCTGGGATTTGAACCCATGACCTCTGGCTCCAAAGCCCATGCTCTTTCCACTGAGCCACACTGCTTCTCATAAACCTTTCATAGACCTTTCATAAACAGTAGTCCTACAATCTAAATAGATTTCTAGGTTATAGTTACTCTTTGTAGGCTCAGATAGATTAAAGCTTTTAGACAATTAGCTTCTCCCCATGCTCTGTTTAGGAATACCGCAGTCTTCTGAGAAATCTCATTTTAGATTTAGTTTACTATCTCTGGGTAATAAGTCAAATTCCTGTATAAATCATTTCCACATCCAGGCAGTATTTACTGCCAATTTTGAATTGCTAGGTGCTTTTAGTTGTTCCAAGTCTAGCTCAGGATTTTTTCTCTCTCCAATTCCTCGGTGTGTATTCAATCCACTTCTGTTGCCTTGGTATGTATTTTCACTGGGAAACAAACCATGCACTGCAGATTTTATAAAACAAATGCTTATTTAAAGGATTAAACTATTTTAAAATGGGCAGGGCTCCAGCTTGTTTCTGCTGCCTTTAACATCTACTTCGTGTTACAGGGGTTCCCAATTCCCCTTGAACGGGTATACTGACATAAGGTCCACCTTTCATAGGAGGCATTCCCCAGTTTACCTCTTCCTTCCCAGGTCAAATCAATCCGGCAATCACTTTAACGCTTCTGTTTAAACAATTTTTCAAAAATAGTTCCTTACTACTGCCTCTTGATAAATCTTTTAATTTCTCACTGAATGCAAAAAGCCTGTAGCATTATTCTTTCTTCTGCTTGTTACTATTTGTAAATAATATTTGTCTTTCAGTTTTTCCCTTTTAGCTCATAGGCCCCATGGAGCAGGTATGGTGTGTTCCACTTTTTACTGTACTCTTCCGAGCATTCAGTATAGCTCTCTGCCCAGAGTACATGCTCAAATAATACCACCAGTGAATTGATTTGTGAAATGCACACAGTCCCCAATAAATGCAGGGGAGTGAAAATGAAAAAGGACCTTCAGGTAATCACTCATTTGGAGCACACCAGGGGCTTAGACACCAACTTTTCATTTTTGGCAGGGGGGCAAATTTGAGATGAGACTTTAAGGAGGCATGATTTCCCAAAGGCGGAAGCCCCTGACTAGACCCCCTCCAATCTGGCTTCTGTCCCCTACATTCCATGGAAACTGCCCTCTCAAAGGTCACCAATGACCTCCTGCTTGCCAAATCCAACGGCTCATACTCTATCCTAATCATCCTCGACCTCTCAGCTGCCTCTGATACTGTGGACCACCCCCTTCTCCTCAACACGCTATCCAACCTTGGCTTCACAGACTCTGTCCTCTCCTGGTTCTCCTCTTGTCTCTCTGGCTGTTCATTCTCAGTCTCTTTTGCAGGCGCCTCCTCCCGCTCCCATCCCCTTACTATAGGGGTTCCTCAAGGTTCAGTTCTTGGTCCCCTTCTGTTCTTGATCTACACTCACTCCCCTGGTGACCTCATTTGCTCCCATGGCTTCAACTATCATCTCTACGCTGATGACACACAAATCTACATCTCTGCCCCTCCTCTCTCTCCCTCCAGGCTCGCATCTCCTCCTGCCTTCAGGACATCTCCATCTGGATGTCTGCCCGCCACCTAAAACTCAACATGTCCAAGACTGAACTCCTTGTCTTCCCTCCCAAACCCTGCCCTCTCCCTGACTTTCCCATCACTGTTGACGGCACTTCCATCCTTCCCATCTCACAAGCCTGAAACTTTGGTGTCATCCTCGACTCCCCTCTTTCACCCCTCACATCCAAGCCGTCACCAAAACCTGCCGGTCTCACCTCAGCAACATTGCCAAGATCCGCCCTTTCCTCTCCATCCAAACTGCTACCCTGCTCATTCAAGCTCTCATCCTATCCCATCTGGATTACTGTATCAGCCTCCTCTCCGATCTCCCATCCTCCTGTCTCTCCCCACTTCAATCCATACTTCACACCACTGCCCGGATTGTCTTTGTCCAGAAACGCTCTGGGCATGTTACGCCCCTCCTCAAAAATCTACAGTGGCTACCAATTAACCTGTGCATCAAGCAGAAACTCCTCACCCTCGGCTTCAAGGCTGTCCATCACCTCTCCCCCTCCTACCTCACCTCCCTTCTCTCCTTCTACGGCCCAGCCCACATCCTCTGCTCCTCTGCCGCTAATCTCCTCACCGTGCCTCGTTCTCACCTGTCCCTCCTTCGACCCCCGGTCCACGTCATCCCCCTGGCCTGGAACGCCCTCCCTCCACACATCCGCCAAGCTAGCTCTCTTCCTCCCTTCAAGCCCCTACTGAGAGCTCACCTCCTCCAGAAGTCCTTCCCAGACTGAGCCCCCTCCTTCCTCTCCCTCCTCCCGCTTTACCTCCTTCTCCTCCCCACAGCACCTGTATATATGTATATATGTTTGTATGTATTTATTACTCTATTTTATTTGTACATGTTTATTTATTTTGTTAATGTGTTTTGTTTTGTTCTCTGTCTCCCCCTTCTAGATTGTGAGCCCACTGTTGGGTAGGGACCGTCTCTATATGTTGCCAACTTGTACTTCCCAAGCGCTTAGTACAGTGCTCTGCACACAGTAAGCGCTCAATAAATATGAGTGAATGAATGAATGAAACACAAAATGTTCTTAACTAGCCATTTGGTCCAGCAAATAATCAGTCATAGTCATTAGTACTATGTGCAGGGCACAGTACTAAGCGCTTGGGAGAGTACAGTGTAACAGAGTTGGCTGATGCATTCCCTGCTCATAATGAACTTTATAACCCTGAAAATCCTGAAACCAAGTGGAGGGCTATATTTAGCTCTGAAGCCCAGCAAAGGTGTGGCAAGCTTTTACCTTGGCCCCAAAGCCCAACAAGGTAGAAACCCAATATCAGTGCTGGAAACTGGCAGATCCATAACTGTCCTTCCTCTGACCTCAGAGCCCAGTAGATGCTCCAGTTCCAGGGCCAGGCAGGCATGAGTGAAGGCTCCTTCCCTAAAGCCAGGATAGGAGTCTTGTGGGGGAAAGTGTCAAACCCCTGGCCTGGCCCAGAAATGAACTAGAATCACAAGACTGTGTCTTCATTTCTTATTATCCACAGTCAGCTCCAAGATGCAGGGTGAGTTTATACACGTATATGCTTGGTCAAAAGCAGGATGGCGTAGTGGATACAACACGGGCCTGCGAGCAGATGATCATGAGTTCTAAATACAGCTCTGCCACCTGCCTGTTTTTTGACCTTGGGCAAGTCACTTCACTTCTCTGTGCCTCAGTTATCTCATCTGTAAAATGGGGATTGGGTCGTGAGCCCCATGTAGGATAGGGACTGTGTCCAATTGGAGTTGCTTGCGTCCATCCCAGTGCTTAGTATAGTACCTGGTACATAGTAAGCATTTAACAAATACTATCACTACTATTAAAAGCAGTGGGAATGAAGTTCATGGCTCAGCCTTCAGGGCCTCCATCCAAGTTTCTCCCTGGAGTTGGCACTCTGGAGAGTGGCAGAGTTGTGGAGGGGCAGATGGCCATGGTGAGCAGCCCCCACTTCCTTTCCCTGCTACCACTGGCACCTCCAGTAAGAATTAGCAAGGGATTGATGGATAGGGTGGAGAGGTTGGGCAGGGAGGGAAGAGAATCGTGCCACAGACACAATATCCTGAGGTTGAAACAAAGCGTATTTCCCATTTCTTTGCCATGATCAACAACTGTTTAGCCATATTCCAGTATGAAGACTTTCTGCTCTGCCTACAAAGATGTCCTAGACATAAGAGGAGTTCCACAGTTGGAGGGTGTTTTTGAGTTGGGAGAATTGTGGAGATGATCATTAAATTAGCTGTGGGGAATCAGGTATTGCACCAGGGAAACACAATTTAAATCTGCTTTCATTGCATTATATTTGTGTAAATCTGTACCTGAATTAAGATAAACTTCAAACTACTGCCATTCTAGTCATTCCTAATTAGCTTTTTTGGTCAATTGCAATCTAATTCCACTGAATTAATGAAAATTTATGGGTGGCATAAGTGAATTATAGAGAAGAATATCTTTTTCTAAAGATCAGGAAGCCCATCAGGTAGTATATATGCCAGCTTTCGTAGATTTATTGAATTCAAAGTCATCTTAGGTTTTAATTTTATTAAAATCTTTGCTAAGGTGCGAAGATTTGGGAGGCAAATAGTATTCAAAACTTAGAATTGCAGTACATTCCTACATTGCACATGAAGTCAAGAAGGAAGAGTCGTTATGAAGGGAGCTGGGTGCTCAGCTTGACAATGAAAGGAGATCTTTGGGACACATGATTTGGTCGAGTTGCCAAAACACAAGTGGAGAAACATTGTTGTCCAATGGAAAGAGCAGGGTCCTGGGAGTCAGAAGACCTGGGTTCTAGTCTTGGATCCACCACTAGCCTTGGGAAAGTCATTTAACAGCTCTCTACCTCAATTTTCTCATTTGCAAACTAGGGATTAAATACCTGTTCTCCCTCTCAGGCTTTTTGTCCCATGGAGGACAGAGACTTTGTCCAATATGGTTGTACTATATCTACCCCTGTGTTAATAAGATAAAGTGCTTGGCCCATAGTAGGGGCTTAAATACCACAATCATGATGTAATTAGATTAGGTGGATTGTTGTCTATGATGAACAGGAGTAAGATTAATATGATAAAGTTTCCCGTCAGGAACAACAGAAGATTCTCGGTCTTGACATCACAGGCCTGAGAACCTAGGCAGAGGAACTGCTTTAGTGCTAGTGTCTTACGCAGCTCTCCTGAAAGCTCTTATCTGTGCAACTCATGTAATACATAAAGTTGATTTTGTGAATTGAACTGAGTTGAATGAAACTTTTTCTCTAGACTGTAAGCTCGTTACGGGCAGGGAGCACGTCTGCTAATTCGGTTGCATTGTACTCTCCCAAGAGTTGAGTACAGTGCTCTGCACACAGTATGTACTCAATAAATAACACAGATTGATGTAAAAGAGTTGGGGTCCTGGGGATCTTTGTGGAAGTCTGAGAAGGAGAGGCTGATTTTGGGGGGGTGCTAGTACTCAGGAATAAAGGAATTTGAAAGGACAAGCAAGAGTTATGGCAGATTAGATTGGGTCTCAGGTACGCACTCTTGCTGGGTGCTGAGGCTTAGTTTGGGGGAGAAGTGATACCTGTGTTGAGAGGCTGGAGCACGCAGGCTGTAACTCCACAAATCAGTCTTGTTGTTTGCACTGCACTTAATTAGGAATATGTTCACTAAAAGCCATTGAGCGATAGAAACTGAATTATAAATTAGGTCTGCCCCTATGCAGCTTGGCTCTGCAAGATTGTGGCATAAGTTTTTCCTGTTATGACAATAGTTTCTTGAGTTTAACCAAGGAAGTGATTAAAAGTATGTCATAAATTAGTCTTCTAAGGAAAACTAAAGCAAATAAAAACCAAAAACCCACTGATGGCATATGATTTTTGCTCTGATAATTTCTCCCCAACAGTACATTCTTCTAGGTGAGCTAGAAATTCCTGGAAAACAGAATTATGATGGATATATTGAAACAATCCTAACAATATCATTGTAGACAGAATGTAGCAATTGATTCTTATCTTGTCTTTGTGTGCTTAATTCATGTGTCTGAGAAAAAAAGTAATTTAGCACTAAAGTTTTGCTTAAAATATTAGGCACAGGCAATATAAATCAGGATTGATTTTAAAACTGGATCTTTGTAATATATATTGACTTTCCTTCCAATCACCATAACAGGAAGTAGGGTGGCCTAGTGGAAAGATGTCAAGTCTGGGAATCAATCAATCATATTTATTAAGCACCTACACTCATTCAATCATATTCATTGAGGGATCACTGTGTGTAGAGCACTGTACTAAGCGCTTGAGAGAGTACAACATAACATCAGATACATTCCCTACCTGCATCAAGCAATCAGAGGGCCTGGGTTCTAATCCCAGTTTTGCCTCTTGCCTGCTGTGTGACCTTGGGTGAGTCAATCATCATCATCATCAATCGTATTTATTGAGCGCTTACTATGTGCAGAGCACTGTACTAAGCGCTTGGGAAGTACAAATTGGCAACATATAGAGACAGTCCCTACCCAACAGTGGGCTCACAGTCTGAAAGGGGGAGACAGAGAACAAAACCAAACATAGTAACAAAATAAAATAAATAGAATAGATATGTACAAGTAAAATAGAGTAATAAGTATGTACAAACATATATACATATATACAGGTGCTGTGGGTAGAACCCTCCCCCATTAACAGCTTGGCACTTCTGTGGAGTTCTCTGATTTATCTGTCTACTAGGCTATAGATTCAGGTAGGAGGAGACTCCCTCTCAGGGGTTGCTGGCCAAGCTGACCCAGAACATCATTTCTCAGTGACAACCAAGGGAACCCCAGAGTGCAAAAGCCATTTCAGTACTGAGACAGGAGGAATAATAATAATGATGGCATTTGTTAAGCACTTACTATGTGCCAAGTACTGTTCTAAGCCATGTCAATAGGGTTTGTACCAGGTACTAGGTTGAGGGTAAAATGCTGCAAAAAAAATGGCCATTCCTGTGCCCCATGAGGGCACTTTCCTAATGAGTCAGCAATGGAGTAAACTTAAAAATGCCGGCGTCATTAGCCTTAGTTTCACCCACATTCTCCAACCTCTAAACATGTTCTTATTTATTTTATGGTATTTGTTAAGCACTTTTGATATGCCAAGCATAATCTGGTTGGATAACAGTCCACATCCCACATGGGGCTCACAGTCTTAATCTCCATTTTACAGATGAGGTAATTGAGGCCTGAGAAGCTATGTGATTTCCTCAAGGTCACACAGCAGACAAGTCTATATGAATGGGTGAATGGAGTGGGAAAGGCCTAGACCCTAAACTGGGCTTGGTACAAAGCAAAATCAGAAGGGCTCCACTTAGCTTAGCCAGCTCTTTGGAGTATCACACGTAAAGCTGAAGGAGAAACAGAAGTGTTTGGCACTAAACGAGTGATCAGAAACTCTCCTCCAGAGGGGTCCGAGGTAGCCCTGAGCCACCAGTCATGAGGATGCCTTACATTCACCAGACTGCCCAACCTCAGCTTCCCAAAGCAAGTTTCTGGTCTCTTAGTTTGGTGCCAAGCCGAGTGTCCCTTGGTGCAGGGCCCAGAGCAACCAACTCCAAGCAGAGTCCTGTTCTGGAGGGGATTACGAGGAGAAATATGATTGCTTTAGAACAAGAGTGAGTTCTGATATCTTCCAACTCCTATGATTCCTACCAACTCTCTCTCCAAATCTTCAAAACCAATCCCCCTATATTTGCCAAATGAATGAATCCACGTGGAAACATTCATTCTACCATAGTTCAATATGAAGAGAAAAAAGATCAGGGATGATTTAGTCTCTGAGGATAAGGTTTTTATGAGATGGTCTTCATTTCTTAAAGACAGAGTGTAGTCGCATATAAGGAAGAATTTTTTTCAGTATCTCTAGATTAAAGCACTTGTAAAGATTGCTGAAGGGAATGTGGGATTCCCAAATCTGGAGATTATTTGTTTAACAAGAGACAATCATCTGTCCTGGACTGTTTCATTCATCCATCACTCAGCTTCTAGACAGTAAGCTCCTCTAGACAGTAAGCTCCTTGTAAGCAGGGATTGTATCATCCAACTCTGTTGTATTATACTCTCCCAAGTGCCTAGTACAGTGTTCTGCACTCAATAAGCATATGTTGCCAACTTGTACTTCCCAAGCGCTTAGTACAGTGCTCTGCACATAGTAGTGCTCAATAAATACAATTGAATGAATGAATGAATAAGCACTCAGTAAATAGCATTTATTGATTGATCTATGAAGAAGCAGGGGCTTGGACTAGGTGATTCTTCAGGTTCCTCCTGATGCTGAGCTTCCCTGATCCTCTCACCTTCAAGTAGAAGGATACTTACATCATTCCAGGCAGATATGAAAGAGAGAAATGGAGGAAAGGAGATGAAAAACACTGATTTCCTCAGGCTACAAATGCCTTCTTCCATCACTCATATATGCTATGGAAGGAATCAGCCACAAACAAGCCTGTCATACGAATCAGTCTGTGAAGGGTTGAATCTCTCCACAGGACTGGGGTCAATCAATTAATGTCATTTACTGAGGGTTTACTCAGTTTAGAGCACTGTTCTATGCCATTGGGGTGAGCAAACTTTCGGGTTCAAATTGGAGTTATTTGTGCTTTGAGACAGGAAGGTGGATTAGATGACCTCAGGAGATGCTGCCTAGTCCCATGATTCTTTGCTGTTAAAAGAACACCTCAAAAATCTCATGGACAGACATAAAGATTGGAATTAAAATCCTGAATTCTCATTTTGTTGTTTCCAGGAAGGTCAAACAGTTCTCTCATCACTGTGGTTTAGCTAACTCAGGAAATAGTACTGCCCCAACAAATGATTGGCTGGAAATCATTGGGAAAGACATTTTCATGAACCCACGACAAAATTGTGCCACTACCGGGAGCATTTATAGAAGATTTACGAATCTTGTGGAATGTTACCTGAAGGCCTATAAAATCTGTGTTTGTGTTCGGCATCTGTGACTACTGCTCAGGAATTTGCAGAGGTAGAAGCTCAAGACCATGGAAAAGGGAAGAGAAATCTATTCTTTCCAAAGCAGTGCAAAAAAGGTCAAATTGAGATAGCCAAGCTAGGATAAGCGTCTTTTCTGATAAATCACATTATTATTGGGTACATTCTTAAGAGCCATTTTATGTTGCTTCAGATCACAATACTATGCCCTTTAGATCAACCAGTACTCTTTCACTGGCTACTATTAGTTATGTATGTGAGGACAAATATTCTGTTTTTCCTAACCCCTGTAAAAGAGATCTTCACTACCTCATTCTTTCTCTCAGCACTCTTAAACCATTGATTTTAAGAGAATAACAGCAAACTGAAGACTTAATTGGTAGGGAAGAAAATAAATACAAGATAGAAGACAGTATTTTAACTGAGGAATGGCAGTGAGAAAATGCAACATGAAAATATCTGTCCCTTATCGGAGGGAAAGAATGAATCATGGATCATGTTCCTTTTCAATGGCTTCATGTGGTATAAAACCAAAAAAGGGTTTTTCTTCAAAACTAATCTTCAAGATCTTCATGGTTTAAGCACTACATAGCTCTGGAGGGTGAATGAATTCTTTATTTCCCCAGCGTTCATTTTAAACACCATCAATTCATTTCTTCCCTAGATTTCATGACTCTGTTCCAACAATGAAATCTACCAAAGCAAGAACATACCCAAGATCCTTTGAGGCACAGTAGAAATACGTTACCTCTATTTCATTACCAATTTTGTATTGCATTAAAACTAGTACTCTGAACTCTTTGTTCAGCCTTTCACACAATCACAAATTGCCAAGGAATTACATGTTATGTCATCTAATTCCCTTGTTATTAGTGAGCTGGATGTCTAATTCACATGGTATGTTTAAAAGAATGAAAAAAAAATCATCTTTTCTTTCGGTTTCCAAATGCCTTTTCTCACAGACAATGACCACCAGAATTGGAGCCTTGATTTAGCTTGACATCAGATGGCAGAAACTTTTTATAGATAATGCATTTGACATTTTCTTCTAATCATTAGGATTTCATTTGTTCTAACATGAGAACACTGGGCATTGAACTTTATCTTTGACAGCATCAGGGCAAAAAGAAAAAAAAAATCTGTGCTGCTAAGCAAGAAAATAAAACTCCCCACCTATCAATTAGTTCAAGTAGGAATGGGAGGAAGTCTGTTTGGTTTGAGGTTCCCCTCCTGGGGGCTGAAAACACGTACTCATAAAGAAATGTACTAGGAAACTATCTTGGTAAGTTCAGGAAAATTCATGTGGTTGTTTTTTTTGAACATTAAAGGTGCTTCTATTGTAGAGCAAAAACCATTTTGCCAAGAAAATTACAACCATGTACTGTTCAAACCAGTTCCCCAAGAGGAACATTTCATGAAAATTCTGTTCAAAATACTGGATTCTTAAGAATAAAGAAACTTGGTTTCCTACCCAATTGGTTCTTTGCAAATTGCCTGGGGACCCCTTGAATGACCCTGGACAACCAAAGCCAGCTAGAACTCTTCCACATACATACATATATGCACACAGATCATTACATATATACATACAAACCAAACCAAAAGAAGCATGTGAGAACACAACATTTAGAAAGAAAAGCAGAGAAGCAGCATGGCCTAGTTATTCTTCTTATTATTACTACTGTATTTGTTAAGCATTTACTATGTGCCAGGCACTGTACTAAGGGCTGGAGTGGATACAAGCAAACCAGGTGGATCAAGCACGGGCTGGGATTCAGAAAGATCTGGGTTCTAATCCCAGTTATGCCACTTGTCTGCTGTGTGACACTGGGTAAGTCAATTTCTCTGTGCCTCAGATACTTCATCTGTAAAATGGAGATTAAGACTGTGAGCCCCATGTGGGACAGGGACTGTGTCCAACCCAATTTACTTGTATCCAGCCCAATGCTTAATACAGTGCTTGACACATAGTAGGCACTTAAATGTCACTATTATTAGAAGTAGTAGTAGTAGTAATAATAATAATAAATGTTCACTTTATGTGGACAAACCTCAGGATGCCTCAATAAGTGACACACAGTTAATAATAATAATAATAATAATGGCATTTATTAAGCACTTACTATGTGCAAAGCACTGTTCTAAGCACTGGGGAGGTTACAAGGTGATCAGGTTGTCCCACGTGGGACTCTCAGTCTTCATCCCCATTTTACAAATGAGGTAACTGAGGCCCAGAGAAATTAAGTGACTTGCCCAAACTCTCAAAGCTGACAAGTGGCAGAGCTGGGATTTGAACCCATGACCTCCGACTCCAAAGCCCGGGGTCTTTCCACTGAGCCTAAATGATAGATGGAATTGAAAAGCCCAGTTGCCCAACTCGTAGACATGCAGCTCAAAATGAAAAGAAATGTTAGCTCAGATCACATTAATCACGTAATTTGCAACTTCAGAGAAAACATAAATTCTACTAATACAGGAAAAAAGTTATGGGTCATTTCAGGCCAGGAACCAAATGCACGGTTGTCAAGTTCACTTTACAGGACAGAATTTATTCAAGCAACTTCCTTCAGCATTAGCCTTTGGAGAAGACCTTGCCCTTCTTGCCACCGCTAAATCACTCCCCTTGATTTTCTTAGGGGTAAAGTGGGGACTAAATTCCTGATCTCTATCCCCTCTTAGATTGTGAGCCCCATGTGGGACGGAAACTGTATTATATGTACCCTAGAGCTTAATATAGTACTTGATACTTGGTAAGTAATGAATGAATGCCACAGTTATTTCTATGTTTATTATTTGGATCTTGAAAAACTTACTGTCTTCACTGGACAAGCATACACCCACACCCACACACTCTTCTCCCCTATCCATTCATTAAAGGGCAGAAGGAGAAGCGAGAATTAAAAAGAGTCAGGTGGAAATTTACTGGAAATAAGCAATTTGGTTTCTCTCTTTTTAAAAATCATCTTTGTCCTTGCTGGCTTCAATCTCTTGCTAATAAGAGTGAAGCCCCTTGTCTCGCTCTTTGGGAGGCTAAAAGACTAGATGTCAGGATCCTTAAAGCACTTTTAGCTTTGCCGGATGGTGGGAGGGAGAATAAAAGTGACCTGTCTGTTTGCAGATGGTTGGATAAATTCAGCTCTGGGGGCAGCACAGGGCAAAGGCAATATAAAGATGTACATACCCCTACCACAATCCAAACCTCAGCACCGCCACAAAAATCCTCTTCTTCAAAACAGGGGAAGTAATGAGTTTATCATTCATCAGACTGAAACTGCAGTTTTTGGATGGAGTGAAATGGGTAACAGTCTTTTGGGAGGTTTGTTTCATATAAAAAATATGGAAAAATTATCCAAACCTACTCTAGGATTGAGACTGCAAGAAACTGACTTTTGTATTCAGAATTTGGATCTCCCTTCAGGCTATAGATTTAATTTAGATGACATTGTTTGAGAACAGTACTGCACGTTGCCATATATCAAAGTCAAGGTCATGAAATCAAAATATTACTGGGAACCTAAAGTTTGTTATAGTTAGAACTGACTTTTTTCTGGATCAGTTTAGAATATATATCCCTCTTACATTATAATGATACATAATATAAGTCATACCGGCATGGGCAACTCATTTACATCATCTAAATGAGTATATTTTTCCCTTTTGGCATCTCTCAACGTCTAAGCATAATTTGTTTTATCAGATTAACTTTTGGAAATGTTAATTCCCAATAAACTTCCTTTGTTGTCCAAATGGCAGAAAAATAATTTGGATGAAAATTAAATGAGGTAATAAAATGGTTATACAATACTTTTCCAGAATTCCCCAAAGGTGTGTTTGATTTTGATGTTCCATTTATTTAGATGCTAAAATTGGCTGTTCAGAGCTTGACATTGGAGTATTTGCTTGTTGGATAGATTCCTAGGGTGATTCTTCACCAAAGTCATCAGGAAGCTGGATATACACTGGAAATGTACAACTTTTCATACCACATTACTGGAATTAGGTGCAGAAGAAGCAGGCTTGGAAGGAAGGATGGACAAATTCAAATCCCAGGAAAAGTGGTGACTTCATTGCCCCCATATTTCATGTCAGTGAGGAAATTGAGGCACAGAGAAGCTGAATGACTTGCCTAAGGTCACACAGCAGGCAAGCAGCAGAACCAGGAACAGTACCCTGGTCTCCTGACTCCCATTTTATTTTTATGGTGCTTAATAAGCAATTACTTTGTACCAGGCATTGCACTGCTATGTGCTGGGTAGACACAAGCTTATCAAATTGGACACAGTCCACATCCCACATGGGGCTCACATTGTTAATCCCATTTTACAGATGAGGCAATTGAGGTACAGAGAAGTTAAGTGACTTGTCCAAATGCACATAGCAGACACAAGTTAGAGCATGGATCTGAACCCAAGCCCTTCTGACCCCCAGGACCATGCTCTGTCCACTAAGCTCTGCTGTTTTTTGCTTCTACGCTCTTTCCACAAAATTATGCTGTCTTTAAGTGAACAAAATCTGGCTGGCAGGCTGCATCAAGCCCAAAGGCTGGGTTGGTGGAAAGATCAACAAAACAGCACCGACCCAATTCCGAGCCTGAATAGGGACCACTTCTGTCCCTTAATCCCCACCTGTCCACCATAACTAACCCACAGATGGTTTGAAAAATCGGCAAGTGGCCCACAATCTCTAAAAATTGCCCTATCTTACTTGTGGATGAAAAGTTCAAAGTGACTTAATTGGAGCCTGTTGTTGGGTAGGGACCATCTCTATATGTTGCCAACTTGTACTTACCGAGCGCTTAGTACAATGCTCTGCACACAGTAAGCACTCAATAAATATGATTGAACGAATGAATGAATGGAGGACTGACCGACCAACTGAGCTGAAAGTGGGACATCAGTCAATCAGTCCACCAATAGTATTTATTGAGTGCTTGGGAAAGTACAATGCAACATAGTTTGTAGATATGTTCCCACCCCACAACGAACTTACAGTCCAGATGGGGAACAGACATTAATATAAATACAAAATTTAGAATATATGATTTGTAGATATGCACATAAATGCTGTGGGGCTGAGGGTGGTATGAATCAAGCTTCATATCATATTATAGGTCTACAAAGGTATCAACAGCTGTCTTACAAGTATTCCTGGCTTTATGTTCTTAATTGGCTCTGAACAAATTGGATAAATGAAAACCTGAATATTGAGTATTATTTTCTCATACAGTATTGTAGATGCAATCCTAGTTATCTTCTAACATATTAACTCACCTTCTCTCTCAAGTCTACTCCTCCACCTAACTGACAACACTACCATCCTCTGTCTCTTAAGAATGCACAGTTTTAGTATTATCCTTGATTCTTGCTCTCTTTCAACTCTGTCACTAAATATTATCGATTTTTCCTGCACAGTATTTTCCAAATCCACTACTTCCTCTCAATTCCAAATGGCCACTCCCTGGTTCATTTGTCCATCATATCTCAGCTAGATTGTGTTAGGATCTTCACTAATTTCTGTGCTTCCACTTTCTCCCTTCTCCAGTCCAATCCAAATCATTTTTCTAAAGAATCATTTTGCCACTTCTCAAAAAACTTCAATAATTATCCATTCCCCTTTGAGTCATGCAGAAACTTCTCACCACTGGATTTGCCATTTTCTATGCCATCATCTATCTGTTAGAAATGAGCCAATATCACTTTTTCAAATCAGACAAAAATCTTCAAAGGAAGTGGAAGAAAACTGCTTAAGGTAAATTTCATAGCATTTTCAAATTGAGAAGTTTATAAACAATAATCCATTAACATTCAATAGTGTTACTTTAAAAAAATCAATGACGTCTACTGATTGCTTATATGTGCAGAGCATTGTACTAGCACTTAGAGCAGTGCTTTGAACATAGTAAGTGCTTAACAAATGCCATGATTATTATAACTAAGCATTAGATAAGGGTTACTGAGCCAAAAGGAACACTGGTCTGATCCAATATGTAACTTCTTTGGTTCTTATACTATTCATGCACTTTAGAGAGCCTGGATTAATAAAAGTAAAATGGACACTTTGTCCATTTCACCCACAGTCCCCTTTTGGTCATAGGAATACTCTGGCAACTCCGATGAGTTGCTGGTAGATTGTGTCCCAAGGGGAAACCAGGGAAAAAGCTGAAGTGTCACAATACCCGCTGTTGTAGATTTAGTCCTGTATTATGCTCCTGCTTGAAAGTAGACAGCGTGACTTCTTATATATTTTTTAAGAATGTCTTCATTCTGAGGCCTGGATTGCATCTTTGGGAAATTACCTGTGTGGAACTGATAAAAAAAAAGAGCAAGGAATAGTGAACATTATTTTGAAAACTAAAATCAAGAATATTATTCCAAATAACACTTATAATGTTGACACTGGTTTTGGTAATGAGGGTGGAGACAGTACTGCTGGAGACTGGCTCATCTGTTAAGAAGGGTTGTGCTTTTCTAATGTTCTCCTGGGGAGCTGAACTTTCTTTGCTTTGAGTAAATCTGCCATTGTAGACAGTAGAATCTGAAGCCCCTAAAGTAAAAATTGTGGGGATGGCTTTAAAGAGGAGGGAAGACTCCTGGCTCCAGTATAAGCTGAAGCAGAAAAAGTACTTATTTTGCTCCTCTTAGGGAATCACTAGTGTTTGGGAACAATAATAATAATAATAATAAAAATAATAATAATAATAATAATAATAATAACAGGTGGTATTTGTTAAGCACTTACTATGCTCCAAACATTGCATTAAGCACTGAGTTAGGCACAAGATAATCAGAACAGATACAGACTCTGTCCCACAAGGAGATCACAGTCTAAGGAGAGGGAATCTCCATTTTAGAGGTGAGGAAACTGAAAGATAAAGAAATTAACTACCCCAGGGTCATATAGCAGGCAAGTTCTGGAGCTGGGACTAGAATCCAGGTGCTCTTCTTTCCAGACCCCTGTATTCTTTCCATCAGGCCAAGCTCCTTCTAAAAATAAATCAATTAAACTACTGACATAGGTTGAGTGGAAGCTTTTTCAATGGGCCTGTTAGAACTTCCTGTCTCAATGGGCTAATAAGGTTGAAATTCAAGTCCTTTCATTTTGATACATTAATCTCGGAGTGTCCTCCCACAGACTACAAGACAATTTCTTATCTCCCTCCATATCCTCACATGAAGTCAGTCCTGAAATGCAGTGGGATGTTTCTCAGATTCCCCAACCTGAAACTATTTTTCTAGTGGATGCAGAAGAAGATCCAAGAAAACCAGGAGTCAAAGGGAGATCTCATTTAAGAGTCTGTACTGGAACCAGAAACATCTTATCAGCCACTCAACAGATTCCCAGATTCAGCAGTTCCACATTTCCTTTTCTCCACCATGCCCATTCACAAAGTGATGTCTCCCTTAGACAGAAGCAGGAAGATCTGTGAGGAGGCAGTTGGAGCCCTGCTCCCTAGAAATCCCATTTTCCTGAATCCCTACCTTACAACCTAGCCAGCTCAATCATATTGAGAGCTTACTGTGTGGAAAACACTGTACTTGGGAAAGTATAAATAACAATATAACAGGCACATTTAGTGCCCACAACAAGATTACAGTCTAGAGGGAGAGACAGACATTAATATAAATAAATTACAGATATGTACATAAGTGCTGTGAGGCTGGGGGGCAGGGATGGTGAATAAAGAGAGCAAGTCAGGGCAACACAGAAGGGAGTGGGAAAAGAAGAAATGAGGGCTTAGTCAAGGAAGGGCTCTTGCAGGAGATGTGCCTTCAAGAAGGATTTGAAGGTATGAATTTCTGACATTTCTGACATCCCAGACCCGTGCTTTATCCACTAAGCCATGCTGTTTGATGCAGAAGTGGATAGGAAACAACTGGAGGTTCTAAAGAGGGAAAGTCATAGACTGAATGTTTCTTTAGAAAAAAATGATCCAGGCAGCAGAGTGAAGTATGGAGTGGACTGGGGAGAGACAGGAGGCAGGGAAGTTAGCAAGGAGGCTGCTACAGTAATCAAGGAGGGATAGGATAAGTGCTTGGATTAATGTGGTAGCAGTTTGGATGGAGAGGAAAGGGCAGATTTTAACGATGTTGTGGAGACTGAAGTGACAAAATTTAGTGATAGACTGAATATGTGGATTGAATGAGTGAGAGGCATCAAGGAAGGTGTCAAGGTAATGGGTTTGTGAGACAGGAAGGATGGTGGAGTTGTCTACGGTGATGAGAAAATCCATCCCCATAGCAGGAACAGAAGGTCATCATCTCCATGGAAAAAAAACTTGCCTTAAATAACTTGCTCCCCAATTCAACTTCTACCTCTGCCATCCCCCAACATCAAATCCCTTCAAGTATGAATAGACAGCTGGTCTTCACAGCATACTTCACCAAAATTCAGTGACAATCCAGAAATGTTTTGCAATGAAGAGAGTGTTTTCCCCTGAAGCTCTGCTCTGACTTACAGTGGTATTTACTGAGTGCTTACTGTGTGCAGAGCGCTGTACTACGCACTTGGGAGAGTACATTGTAACAGAATTGGTAGACACAGTCCCTGCCCACAAAGAGTTTACAGGCTAGACGGGATGATAAGACTTCATTATAAATGAATTACAGATATGTACGTAAGTGCTGCGAGGCTGACAAAACAACCCAAGTGCAAAGGCAATGTAGAAGGGAGAGGGAGTAGAGGAAATAAGGGGTTAGTCAGGGAAGGCCTCTTGAAGGAAACGGGATTTTTATAAGGCTTTGAGAAACCACCTGAGCATTAGTCCAGTAACCTTGGAAAAAAATGGACATCCAGACCACACGAACCCAAAATTTTTAAAACCTGCCAGCCAAGCATGGCCAAGTTGTTAAAGAAGCCATGAGTATTTTGTATAGCTGTCAGGACATGCAAAGGTCAGGGAAGGCCTCTTGAAGGAAATGGGATTTTTATAAGGCTTTGAGAAACCACCTGAGCCTGAGTCCAGTAACCTTGGAAAAAAATGGACATCCAGGCCACACGAACTCCAAATTTTTAAAACCTGCCAGCCAAGCCTGGCCAACTTGTTAAAGAGGTCATGAGCTTTTTATATGGCTGTCAGGGCATACAATGGTCTGTTTAAAAGATGGTCTATTCAGGCCTCTTTGGTAGTGGCAGCAGCAGCCTTAGCAGGGAAGCCAAGCCTGATTTACATTTCTTCTTTATTGATCTGGCTCTATCACCCACCAGTTCAGGGCAGGAGATAAACCCAAAACAAAGGAGAAAATTTAAGCCGATAGCCTCTCTGTGGCTCAGACTGTGGATGCTAGATGTGGGTAACGAGTGGATAGCATGGGGAAGTGCCTGACCTGAACCCAACTGTGTTTGTCCTCCAGTCTGACCTGGAATCAGTAGACCCCCAGAGCTAGCCCAGATTTGTCGAGGCCATTTTCATATCAACAAGCCTGGCCCTACCTGACATGAGGAACAGTGGTAATCAAGTCACAGCTGGCATGGAACTTGAGGGAAGATCTTGTTCCATTGTTTCCTGTTCATTTCCTTCATTTGCTGGGGAGATGGCTCTCTTTTTGCTCCACATAAGATAATGTAAATTTAATTTACTTGGTTAAAAATACTTTGTTCCATCTAGGTTGAGTGTGGTTTTGAAAGACTACGCCCACCTGAGGTAGGACAAGATTAATATTTCCATGTTCCTTTATTGTGTGGCTCTCTAGTTAATCAAACAGTAATGCCTTACATGTTCTTTGAGCACAGTAATTCCCAATTGGGAGTTCTACGGTCTTCTAAGGGTAACAGTACCATGCCCTGCGGACTCAAATACCCACCCCCCTTCACCTTCCTGCCCCTCCCCAGCCCCAACAAGCCTTTTGCCAAAGCGGCAAACAAGTATCCAAACTATCTAAAATTCCCTTTCATCCCCCTTTTCCTGAAGAGCCTCTGATGGAAGTTCTCTTTAATAAAATGCCCTGATGTGGCAGAAAATGAGAGAAGCAGCGGAAGAAAGGGATCTGGTTTGCACACTTAGTTTTCTCCACACTATTCCCAGCTGCACATACCAAGGTCTTTACATCCTGTTCAGTGATCCATAACCAGACATTCATGGAGTGTCTTAATTTTACAGTGCTTGACCCTGAACATGGGTCTCTTCCCCTTTGCTGTCCAGCTGGGCAGGAGGAGAGACCCATAGTAGATTGATGGAGAAGAGAGAAAGGGAGTGGGACAAATCATGGGGAAAAGACCAGAAGGACATGGAGAGCTGGGGGCAATTAGGCATATTCTATCCTAAGGAAAGTTCAACAATTTCCAGGACAATTTCACCCCATCGTAAGAAAATGCTACTTTCTTGAAATGATGGGGAGGGGGCAGTGACCTCACATCTTTTTTTTTTGTTTAGAGCCCCCATCCAACTGTTTTACCCAGTCTCTACCCAGCTGACAAAGGGCTGCAGCACTGAGAGGTGAGGAAAAGGAGAATTATAAACAAGAGGCCAAAATTCCCCAGCAGTGGACAACAAAAGTAA
Source organism: Tachyglossus aculeatus (assembly GCF_015852505.1). Taxonomy (NCBI): domain Eukaryota; kingdom Metazoa; phylum Chordata; class Mammalia; order Monotremata; family Tachyglossidae; genus Tachyglossus; species Tachyglossus aculeatus. The sequence continues at coordinate 24,704,373 of NC_052077.1, read as the reverse complement.
GGGAAAAATTGACCAGAAAGTGGACAAGAGGACAGTGCAGGAGAACAGGATACAGGCCAAGGAAAAGTGAAAGTGAAGAATGGAAAAGATGAGGAAAGAGAATGAAGAGAGAAGGCACTGGAAGAGGAAGCAGCAGGAGGGAACAAGAAGGGGGAAAGAAAAAAGGAGAGTGGATGTGTGGGAGAAAGTGAATGGGTAAGTGTACAATGGAAAAAAGTGTACAAAGCAAAAGTGGATAGGGTTTTTTTCTGAATTTTAGAATCACTCATTAATCCTTGGTATAAGGGGTATTTTGCTTTTTCCAGTTCTGAAGTCCTAGTCAACATTTAACATCAAGTCTTTCATGAGCAGGAACTGAATTCCATGCAAACCTATAGAAAATGTAGAAAAATGTACTCTGCTTGAAGAATTTACAGTTTTCCAGTTTCATCAGTGAACACTACTAAGTGCTCTGGCTTAATGACAGCACCTGAATCTTTTCTCTGAAGAACAGTCTTCTACCACTTTACATACACACAAAAAAAACTAAATCACCACTAATGTTTGGTATTAATTTGCATGAATTAGGACTTCATTTGTAAAAGAAGATGCTTTTAGATAATTAGTAAGTTAAATAATTAATATTTGATTGAATCTTTTGGATGTTTTCAACTACTGAAGATTATGTCATTTAACCATTTTTAATTTAATATTTGGCATTTAAATAATCAGGCCATTATGTTGAATACAGCTCTTATTAGCCAGTTTTTGTCAGACCAACAAAGGGTATCCATGGAAACACATCAACAGTTTCTCTTATAACATGAAAGAATTTGCCAGGCCCTGTCAGGAAGGTATGAATTTTATCTTTCTGAGTAATAGTCTTAATAACATTGCTTACACTGAAGCTTTCATTTGGGGAGCCCAAAGCATTTTGTAGGTGTGTGTTCCCTCTCACCCTCAAAACAGTCTTCTCAGTCTTCTGTCGTCATCAGCAAAGCAGTTAGAGAGACTGCAGGACTGTTTTAGAGATAACTTTGATGAAAACTGTGAGTCCAGTTGCCCCCCACCCTGACCTCTCATTATGAACAAAGTCCAATCGCCTTATCTGTGAGTATTGTTTGAGAGTTAGGTTTTGACTCATAGTCTTAGCCCTGAGCTATAGGAGAAAGCAGAGCCCTGGTCCCTAAAGCTCAGCTTGGAGGGACATGGCCAACTGAGTGATTCAGTTCACTAAAGTATTTTCATTCATTCAATTGTATTTATTGAGCACTTACTGTGTGCAGAGCACTGTATTATGTGCTTGGGAGAGTACGATAAAACAATAGACATATTCCCTGCCCACAACGATCTTTTGGTATTAAGGAGGTATATTTCAGTATCTCAAATAGAGCTCTGTTTTCAGTGGGATCATAAAGAAGCTACTTCTTTTATTTTTCAAAAAAAGGGTATGAATTGTTTACTGCATTTTCAAAAATGTTAAAGGGGCTGTTTTCTTGGTTACCACTTGAGTCCTCACCTAAGCTAACCCACTAATTATCATATGAAGAATTACCAAGAGCAGATTTTTTTTTTCAGTCCTCAGAAATACTGAGTATTTCCCAAGTGCCCTCATGTTGTAGACACTTGGAGTCAAATGTGCTGTTTCTTTCATGCATTTCTAGGAAAATCAGGCACATTTATAAGCACTGTTCTATACAGTTTCCAAATAATGATATATTATTTTTTCTCATTCTCTGAGTACAAGGGGAAAGTTGACTCACAACTTAAGTGTCATCATCCTGACCCCTCTAGCTGGACAATCTTATTATTGAACATATACATATGTTCGATAATATACAGTTTGTTGTGGCTTTATAGTGTAGGACAGTCATCAATTCTGAAAATTCCTGTTTTAGAATTAGCCTGTTGGTTGGCCCAGGCTTGCAAATAGTTTTCGAAATTGACTGAACCCATACCCAGCTGCAACAGTCACCAGCTCAGTCCATGTTTCCCACCGTCACTTATAAAATGATCTCCTGCCCACAGGAGCTTACAGTCTAGACCCACCTCCACTCCATTCCCACTTACACGCACCACTCTCCTCCCCTTCAAAGTATGTGACTGGGAGAAGCTAACCACATTCTGCTTCCTCTACTACCTCACCAAACAAGCAACCTCCCTAAGCACAGAAACCGTCAAAAACCAAGCCAGAACAAAGGCAGTTCAAACCTAGCAGCGTGGCTCAGTGGAAGGAGCACGAGCTTTGGAGTCAGAGGTCATGGGTTCAAATCCTGGCTCCCTCACTTGTCCCCTGTGTGACTTTGGGCAAGTCACTTCACTTCTCTGTGCCTCAGTTACCACATCTGTCAAATGGGGATTAAGACTGTGACCGCCACATGGGACAACCTGATCACCTTGTAATATTCCCAGTGCTTAAAACAGTGCTTTGCACATAGTAAGCACTTCATAAATGCCATTATTATAAACCCCCATGATCACCCAGATATTCAAATGGGGACATCCACCCTAAAATATAGACATCTCACTTTAAGGGGTACTTTCCACTAGGCCAGGCTGCATCTCTATATCCACTAAGCAGCATTTAGGTACCAGGCCATGTTGTGAATCAGACAGCTCATGGTTGACTGTATGCTGTAGAAACCAGTCTAAAATGATGCTGGCAAGATTGCTGAAAAAGATGCTGATAAGAAAGCAGTGTGGTGCCCCAGAAATTCTCAGTCACCTCTCCGCTTCCTTCTTGAAGATTGTGATTATTGTGATGCCCTCTCCCCTCTCCCCTCGTCCCCCCCTCCCCTCGTCCCCCTCTCCATCCCCCCGTCTTACCTCCTTCCCTTCCCCACAGCACCTGTATATATGTATATATGGTTGTACATATTTATTACTCTATTTATTTATTTATTTATTTATTTTACTTGTACATTTCTATCCTACTTATTTTATTGTGTTGGTATGTTTGGTTCTGTTCTCTGTCTCCCCCTTTTAGACTGTGAGCCCACTGTTGGGTAGGGACTGTCTCTATGTGATGCCAATTTGTACTTCCCAAGCGCTTAGTACAGTGCTCTGCACATAGTAAGCGCTCAATAAATACGATTGATTGATTGATTGATTGATTGAAGTCCTACTGAATTTCTTCAGTGCTCTCCAATTATCTCACTGTCTCAAGTTGTACCAACCCATCAGCTAACTCCAGCATTTATGTTTGTATTTATTATTCATTCATTCAATCATATTTATTTAGTGTTTATTTTGTGCAGAGAACTGTACTAAGCACTTGGGAGAGTATGACAATAAACAGACATTCTCAGCCCACAAAGAGCTTACAGTCTATATATCCTTACCCCTTGGATATATATGTTTATTCACTTAATCACTTTGAGACATTTCTACTTTGTACTTCTCAAGCAATTAATTGATCATATTTATTAAGCACTTACTGTGTACAGAGCACCTTACGAAGCTCTTTGGAGAGTAATAATAATAACATAATAATAATTATAGTATTTAAGCGCTTTCTATGTGCCAGGCACTGTTCAAAATGCTGGGGTGGATACAAGCAAATCGGGTTGGACACACTCCCTGTCCCACAGTGGGCTCACCATTTTAGTCCCCATTTTTACAGATGAGGTAACTGAGGCATAGAGAAGTTAAGTGACTTATCCAAAGTCATCCAACAGTTATGTGGAGGAGCCAGGATTAGAACCCAGATCCTTCTGACACTCAGGCTCGTGCTCTATCCACTAGGCCACTAAACACTTAGTACAGTGCAGAGCATTCATTCATTCAATCACATTTATTGAGTGCTTACTGTGTGCAGAGCACCCAGTGAGCATTCAATACCCATTATTCAATTACCATTATTACTCTCTTGAGAAAGAGCTGTGGAGACACTAGGCCTCCATCCTTCCTGGAGATTTCCTCAGGAAGGGCTTGCAATGTGGCATGCTAAGAACACTTATGATCAGAGGCAGATGCTAAAGCTGAGGAGATGAATGAATGATATTTATTGCATGTTTACTATGGGCAGAGCACTGTACCTTATAAGCACTTGCGAGAGTGCAGTGCAACAGAGGTGATAGACCTGTCCCCCTGTCCAGAGGAGGAGGAAAACATCAATATAAATACATCACATACATGTACATTAAGTACTGTGGACTTGAAGGTGGGGTGAATATTCAAGTGCATAGTACAGATTCAACAGCCTCCACTCTAAAGAACGTCCAGTTCTTTTTTAACAAATATTTTCAAAATAGGATGTGGATATACGATGCAAAAATTAGGGAAGGTTTTTAAACTCTTTTCTAATAAGACATAATCAACAGAAATCATTGGGCAAAAACTCATGGAGTCATTCAAGGAGTGATTATGCTATCCTTCCCAGCCTTTCTCTCAGACTTACTGAACTATACCTTAACCATACTTTGTGCTTTTTTGAAGCTTAATATAATTTAATACAGCAAAATACGTGTAAGTGGTAAGGGTACAAAGCATTCCATAAAGGGTAGCAATACAATGGACTGTAATACAATGGTTACCAAAAATGTAAGCCATTTATCCACTGGGCCCATTAATTTCCATGGAATCAATGATCTCTAATTTTCTCATAGCAAAACATTCTTCAAGAATACAAACCCCATGATAGGGTAGAACTTCCTTTAATGTTAAATCCTGCGTCAATCAATGGTATTTATTGAGTAGTTGGAGAATGAAATGTAGAGTAGATAGAGGTGATCTCTGCCTTCAAGGATCTTACAATCTAGGAATGAGTTCACAATCGAGTCAAAATCCACCACCCTAGGAAATTCAATTGCAACCTTTCACCCCCAGCCAAGAAGCCTAATTATGTTTTCTAGACAAAATCCCTGGCGTGCCAGATACACACAATTTCAGCAAAATGAAAAACAGAAAAAGAAGGAACTATAGCAAAATATCTTAGGGTTATTAGTTTGATTAAGGAAATGAGGACTGATCACGTTTCCTTGCATTGTTAGGTCTCCTTTGGGGGTTTATCATGTTTTTTTAACAAGCAATGTCCCCCTGGCACAGTATGACTTTCAATAGTTTATATGTAGATCACAGCTTGCAGCTCAGTGGCAGCAACTGACAGAGAAGGCCAAAGTATGAGGAAAAACTTTCAGGGTTGTCAAACTCAATGATCATATTCCATGTAGAGTGGTTGTTCTCACCCACCACCATCTTGGTGCTGGGTCTTTTGAGCTTACATGTTCATCAGTATTTAAATGTCAGCCTTGCAGTAGGCCACAGAATCCTTTTTACCCATCCAGTTGATCAATCAATGGTATTTACTGGGCCTTACTGCGTGCAGTTTCCCCGCCTCCCTCCCTCCTACATACTCATGTAAATATCATTATATTCTACAATTTCCCTCATCAGTTATTTATTTTAATTCCTGTCTCTTCCTGTAGACTGTAAGCTCTAACACAATTACTGTTGCCCTCTAATCCTATTATTATTCTTGTTGCCCTGAAGCATACTAGGCATAGTATGCTTCAAGTGGCATCTGTGGCCAACTTCTACCCAACATTGTGTATTGAAAGGGTAAATCCATTTAGTCTGGTCTCAAACCAGGTTAATACTAAAATCCTCTGTGAGTGTCCTTCTGAAATGTGGGGCAGGGATCTGAATTGACTCATACAAGGGCTAGAAATCCCAACCCTAGCTGGGGACAGGGTGGGAGTCCAGGGGGGTGTAGAGGAGAGAGGTGTCAAGAGAAATAGGAAGAGGGAGAATTTGAAATAAGAGTTGTCTGAAGAAAAAGAATGGAATAAAAGGTAATTTGCGGGTAAGGAGAGACACGGGAACATTTTGTGTGGGAAAGAACAACTCACTTGAAAAGTGAGTGGTACAAAAGTGGTACAAAGACTCGACACAGGAAAGTATTATTGAAAAACAAATGGAGGATGAAGAGAGATTTGGAAATATTAAGTGCAGAAAAACATGTAGGAAGCTATTGTTTAGAGTAGGAGATGAACAAAATGAGAAATGTAAAAACATTAGGTTCTCTAATATTTCTTTTAACCAGTACGTGGAGAGACGTCTTAATAGATGTTCCTTAGTAAAGATACAGAGTGATACGCAGAATCAGAGGACTTGAGTGAAAAGCAAACTCAATGACGAAATCCAAGAACACTTCATTATAGATTTCCCAGTAGTCAAAGCACCTTGGGTGCAATTGGCAAAAGAAGATAGAGTCAGAAATGAGAAAGGCCCATGTAAAGAAAGGTAAAATGAAACACAAGAGGTGAGCAAAATCAACTCAATATATCTAACCTCATTTTTACCCCTAAACCAACTACCCCTCCTAATCTTCCCACCTCAGTGGATAACACCAGCAAACAGAAGCCTACAACTTCGGTGTCCTTTAACAGATTGTAAGCTCCTTGTGGGCAGGGAACGTGTTTACCAATTCTGGTTCCATTCAATTTCTCAAGTGTTTAGTACCGTGGACTGAACAGACTAAATGCTCAATAATACAACTGATCCATCAGTTTGATCCTCAGTATCATCCTTCATTCCTTGCTGTCTTTCAGTTTTCACATTCACTCTGTTGCCAGATTCCATTGGTTCTTTCTGTACATCTTCCAGCTCTTCCCCCTCCTCTCAACCCACTCATTTTTTTATAATTCCAAAATGCAATCGTTCCTCTAGACTTTTAGCTCATTGTGGGCAGGGAATGTGTCTCTTATGTGTCCCCCTTCCTTCCTCTCCCCCTCGTCCCCCTCTCCATCCCTCCCGTCTTACCTCCTTCTCTTCCCCACAGCACCTGTATATATGTATATATGTTTGTACATATTTATTACTCTATTTATTTATTTATTTTACTTGTACATATCTATTCTATTTATTTTATTTTGTTAATATGTTTGGTTTTGTTCTCTGTCTCCCCCTTCTAGACTGTGAGCCCTCTGTTGGGTAGGGACTGTCTCTATATGTTGCCAACTTGTAATTCCCAAGCTCTTAGTACAGTGCTCTGTACACAGTAAGCGCTCAATAAATACGATTGATTCATTTATATTAATGGCTGTCTCCCCATTTAGACTATAAGCTCCTTGTGGGCAGGGAACGGGTCTACCAACTCTGTTATATTGTTATATTGTACTCTCCAAAGTACTTAGTACAGTGCTCTACACCCAGTAAGCACTCAAGAAATATGATTGATTGATTGGTGTCACTGTCAAACAGAATATTGGCTTGGAGGAATTGTTGGTCTGACTCAGAAGTGTCATGGCAAGTCTGGATTCAATGGCAATATCTCAAAGATAGAGAGCTGCCTGCAACTGAAATCAAAAGAACATAATACAGAAAGCATATACACTCTGGCAAAAACAGTCAGATACCTCTAATGACAGAGAAGTGTGCTCAACTTATTCTTAACATCTTTGGCACAAAATTATCCTTTCCAAAGAACTGAACACTGAGCTAAGGCACACTTCATTAAGCTTCTTCTTCAACAACTTATATCAAGGTCTTCTATGTCCCTTGATTTGAAATTCTGCCAGCCATTTGACTTTGTGGGCTGATTTCTTTTTCTTGGTTCTCTTATTCTCTATGCAGATGGATGGAAATTCCTTCCTGCTGTTTTATTGAACCTAATTATTATATTACTCAGGTTATGTAACCCACTACTTCTATTCAGTGCAAGCATCTGTTTTTTTCTAAAGAAAAATCCTAAACCCACATTAATACTGAAATTTTTCCCAGATTATTTTCAACTCTACTCAGAGGGGATTTGGACATGGATTGATTTTGTCATGATATTTCAGGATCTCAGTTCCCCAGACAGTGTATTTCAACCAATGTACCCATTCTCCCAACTTCTCAAAGCCTTCTTTCCACACTAAATAAGCCTCTTAACAACTGGTATTAAGGCAGTCAGCTCTACACTTCTTTCTACATTCCTCTCAAACTAATTTATTCACTATGTTTCATTATAGTCTCTATTACTACTGACCTATTCATGATCCTTCACCCAAAATTCACTAAGGAGAATTCTTCCTCCTTCATAACCAAAACATCACTGTTCTCCCTGTCTCTCCCTGGTGTCTCTTCTGCATGGCTTATGCACTTGGTCTGTTCCCCTTAAGCCATTTGACTTTCACCCCAGGTCCTCAACACTTATGTACATGTCCATCTGTAATTTATTTTAATGTCTACCTTCCCTTCCAGTCTGAAAGCTCCTATCTACTCTAATGTATTGTACTGTACCAAACAGTACAGTGCTCTAGATGCAGTAAGCCGTCAATAAATACCAATGATTGATAGATTCCTGGATTAATCTTTTATCTTTCCACTTTTATCTCCTAGCTTACACATCAGCACATAAGTTCTCAGAACCAACATAGCACTTACATACTTTATTACTTTCTCCTGTCTGTTTCAACTTCTAATGCATCTACCTCACTAGATTGTAAGCCTCTAAAGGACAAGGATCATTTTCATTCTTTCATTCAAATGTATTTGAGCATTTACTATGTGCAAAGCACTGTTTTAAGCATTTGGGAGAGTACAATATAATGATCAATAGACATATTCCCTGCCCACAACGAACTCTCCCTACTCTTTTGCATTGTGGGCTCTGTTCACAGTAGGTGCTCAATAATTGATTGATTGACTGAAGGCTGAAGATCAGCATTTGAGGCTGTTTTTTCTCATAGGCCAGCTGAGTTGGTTGGGAGGTTGATTGATAGGTTTTGCTCAATGTTCATCACCTCTCTGCCAAAAGGCTCTGTGTCTAGGTTGATAGCCTGAACTAGGATGAAGAAGCTCCTAATGCTCTCTCATCATGTGGCTTAATAGAAAGAGTATGGGCTTGGGAGTGAGAGGTCAAGGGTTCTAATCCCAGCTCTGCCAAGTCAGCTGTGTGACTTTGGACAAGTCACTTAACTTCTCTGTGTCTCAGTTACCTCATCTGTAAAATGGGGATGAAGACTATGAGCCCCATGTGATTACCTTGTATCTACCCCAGCACTTAGAACAGTGTTTGGCACATAGTAAGCACTTTACAAATACCAGCATTATTATTATTATTATTATTACTAGTTAGCAATGCCTGTGTGAGCATTCCCAGGGTGATTTGGGGGGAAGTTGCCCAGGGATCCAAACCTTACGGTGGCCCTGGCAATTAGCAAGCCCCCTTGGTGTAGAACCCAGTCAGGCTCGAAAACCACTGACCCGAGCACCTGGACTGGGTGGTGGAGGGATCAGTTTAAGGGAAAAGACAGTGTCCCCCTCCTTAATAATAATAATAATTTTGGTATCTTTTAAGTGCTTACTATGTGCAAAGCACTGTTCTAAGCATGGTGATCAGGTTGTCTCATGTGGGGCTCACAATCTTAATCCCCATTTTACAGATCAGGTAACTGAGGCCCAGAGAAGTTAAGTGACTTGCCCAAAGTCACACAGCTGACAAGCATCAGAGCTGGGATTTGAACCCAAGACCTTTGACTCCCAAGCCCTTGCTCTTTCCACTGAGCCACGCTGCTTCTCTGACTTCCTTAACTCCTTAAGGACTTCCTTAATTACATTCCTGAGTCTTATAAAAAATTTATTACACGAGGCGATTGAATTATTTAATTGTTTGGCTGCAATGAATTGAACTTCCCTTTGGGGAGGACTAAATAATAGTAATAATTTTGTTGGTATTTGTTAAGTGCTTACTATGTGACAAGCACTGTTCTAAGTCCTGGGGGGGGGGGGAATACAAGGTAATCAAGGCTGTCTCACGTGGGGCTCACAGTCTTAATCCCCATTTTGCAGATGAGGAAACTGAGGCACAGAGAAGTTAAGTGACTTTTCCAAAGTCACACAGCTGACAAGTGGTGGAGTCAGAATTAGAACCCATGACCTCTGACTCCCAAGACTGGGCTCTTTCCACTGAGCCATGCTGCTTCTGAGGAATATAATTACGGACTTCCTTAAGGACTTCCTTACGTCCCTCCTCTCCCCAAGCTCAGTGACCTGCATGGGGTGGCGGGGAGGGGGCATGGCAGAACACGGGAGGCGATGCACCCCAAGTTGTGACCTACGCCAAGCATGTTTCCCCTCTCAATCCAGCCCACGAACACTGGGGTTGACCAAGTCATTATGGGTCACAAGAGGAAGTTGCCATTAGAAAATTGTTTCAAACACTAGGTAAGCCTCACTACATGTAGATTCAGTCTTCAGTTGTTTTTGTTCAGTTTTCAAGAATCAGGATTATTTAGCCAATTTAGTTTTCTTCAGTCATCATGTGCAATTCATAAGCACTTTATTCTTCCTCACCTAATCTCTATGCAGTAAAGCACTAAAATTACCAAAAAACGACAGTCAAATTTATGTTTTACCTTCAATATTAAGCTAAAGAGACTTCAGAACAGGAAAAAACAGAGGGTAGTTTACTCTCATCAGAGCCTTTACTTTATCACTTTCCTCTCTGCTCCAACAGCAATAACACAGCAGGCAGCACATTGACACTTCTGTCCTTTTTATTCCTCTTCCCCAGGCTCCTAACAGGTAAATAGAAAAATCCCCAGTACTGCAAACTTATACAAGATCCAACCTCCCTCAGCCTGCACTCCAGCAGTGGGCAGGGCCTCCTAAATGGATCAGAGGGTGGATGGAGCAAGGACATTAGATTAAGTCTTCTCTTAGGTTACACTCGAGTTCCAAGTATTGGTGAGGGGGAGATCACAGGAGAAGCTTGTGGGGGAAGTAGTCAGGGTGGTAGTAAAATTCTACATTGGTATTATACCTTTAGTGATTAATTGTTAGTTGTCTTCCTGCCCAGGCTGTAGAATCCTTATGGATAAGGATAGCCTTCAATTTATACCTTCTTTCCATAATTCCAAGCACCTAAAAGTGTCATGTTCATAATATCCCAATCATATTAGTAACCATAATCATCCTTATTATCGAACCTATGGGGCTGAAAGGGACTTTGATAGGTAGTTATCTATCCAAATTCTGCTGCTCATTCCAGCAATTTACAGGGAAGGATTTTCCAAAAGAATTATCATTGAAATCCATCAAACTAGAATATATAAGGTATAATGTATATTGCTCATCTTCTGTTTGCATATTCATATAGATGTATTGATGGATATACAAATAGTTTCCTTCTTTTTCCAGACAAATCCCATTTAATGACTTGAGGCAAAAATCAGTCCTGTAATTTGACCTTGGCGATGAACTGGTAAGCAGAATAGAGAGGAAAAGATTGGCAAGAGTTATCCTTGGAGTCTGCTATCCATCCAAAGACAGCCAGTCTGGGTTTCTCCACCACAAGCAGGGCTATTAGTTCTAGGTTCTTGGCATTCTACAAAGTTTGGAGACGCAGAGATCACTCTCTTCAGTGAGAGCTTAACCTCAAAATAAATTGGTTTCCAAGACTGACTGGGAAGAGGGAAAGGAGAAGCCTGTATGACATAAGGAAACTATGTGAGATCTCAGCTGTAGTGAGAAACAGCCTGGTGTAGGGGAAAGAGGATAGATCTGGGGGTCTAAGCCCTAATCTCTGTCACTTGCCCACTGTGACACCCTAGGCAAGTCACTTAACTTCTCTGTGCCTCAGCTTCCTCAACTTAAAATGAGGAGTCAATGTCTGTTCTCCCTGCTACTTAGACTGTGGGTCGAAGTAGCCATGTGGGTCACGGAATGTGTCTGACCTGATTAAGTTGTATCTACCCCAGCACTCAGAACAATGCTTGACACATAATAAGTGCAAATAAAATAATAATAATAATGGACTCCACAACAATAGACAATGTTCAGCACTACACCAAGTACCTGGCATGGGGTATTTCCTGCTCCTATTTGTTAAAACAGCAGCCTCCTCAATTGGAAAATTCAAAAATTTGAGATTACAAGACCAGGGTTTGGGTTCTCTATGAGAGTACTGTGCTTTCAAAATGTTAAAACTACTGCTGGGTCCAATGGGCCATGAAAAAGAAAAAAGGGCCATAATATTTACTATATGTTCCTTCTCACCTTCATATTGATTTCAAAGATAAATCCCAATTCTATAATAGTAACTGAGGCTGCTTTTGCAAATATCAATCAAGCAGGTCTTATGGGCCTCCAGCATGAGCTTCTTCTTTGAAACCACAGGTTACTTTAAGTATGTGATCAAACAATATGCTGCTGAATAATCTGTATTCACAGAATAGCAGTATCCACTGGAAAAAAAAACATTGCTCTTAGCTATCCTCTGTTAGAGCAGAGATCAGATATTTTGGAAAAGTTTCAAAATGAACTCATTCCACAGTAATGCACAAGGAAAAGGAAAAGAGTGTCCAGTTGCCAAGGAGATTACCATGAGGGGCAGATTAAAAGGTAGCTGTCCCATGAAGCTGTGATTTTCATCACTCAGCCCTCGCGGCAAAAGGAGTCTTCTCCTAAGCATCTACTCAGAAATAAGATTTAACAATAACAGTGATAAATGGCTCACATTCAAGTGCATCTTTCATATAAATCTACCCCAAAATACTTTAGGAATTTAGTAACTCAAATGAACTACCAACTTTAAACATATTTAGTCCTCTGTGTCTGATACACAGTTGTCTCAGGATGAGACTTCCAAGCTATGTAGTGTTGATGCTCTCAATTTTAACCAAACAATGGAAGTACTTGATTCCTAATCACAGCATCAATTAAAGCATTAAGGAAGAAATAATTATCTAAACTAGGTTTTAGCTAGGATTCTTAGACAATCAAAGCCCACTTGAAGAAAAGTTACCTTCTTAAATGTCAAGTGATCCAGTTCCTTCTCTTTCCTAAATACATCGTCACAATACAGTTTATGCTTCAATAGTAATTGAAATATTGATTGATTGATTGAGTCAATATCTAAGATCTCTCTCCTCCTTAGCAGTCTCACATTTCCTCCTGCCTTCAAGACAAAATGTCCTGCCAAAACCTCCAATAACTTGTCCATCCATCAATCAATGGTATTTATTGAGAGCTTACTGTTTGCAGAGCACTGTATTAAGCGCTTGGGAGAGTACAATACACAGAGTTACCCACAACAAGCTTAGAGTCTAGATGGGGAGGCAGGCATTAGTACAAATAATTTATAATATAAAATTTATAATTTAAAATAGAAAATTTATGTCCAAAATGGAACTCATCTTCCTACCCAAATCTTGTCCTCCCCCTGACTCTCCTACTACTCATAACCTAACACCACCATCCTCTGTCTCAGAAGCCCGTAACCTTGGCATTATCCTTCTACCCTAAAATCTCCAGAATCTGCCCTTTTCTATCCGTCCAAACTGCTACCATGCTGATGCAGGGCACTTATTTCTAGACTGTGAGCTCACTGCTGGGTAGGGACTGTCTCTATATGTTGCCAACTTGTACTTTCCAAGCACTTAGTACAGTGCTCTGCACACAGTAAGTGCTCAGTAAATATGATTGATTGATTATTTCTGCCTTCACTACTGCAACGGCCTCCTAGCTGACCTCCCTGCATCCTGTCCCTTCCCTCTCCAGTCCATGCTTCACTCTGCTGCCCAGATCATTTTTCTTAAAAAAAATCAGCAACAAAAAAACCAACTCCCCACTCCTCAAAAACCTCCAATGGTTGTCCATCCAGCTCCTCATCAAACAGAAACTCCTTACCATTGGCTTAAAAGCACTCAATTAGCCCTCTCCCTCCTACCTTATGTCACTTATCTCCTACTTTAACCTGGGGTTCACTCTGAACTCTTCTAGTGCCAACTTACTCTCTGTACCTCAATGTCATATATCCTGCTACCAAACCCTTGCCACACCCTCCCTCAGGCCGGGAACTCTCTCCCTCTTCATATCGGATAGTCCACTACTTTCCCCAGTTTCCAAACCCTCCTAGAAATCACATCAAGCAATGTTTTATTCAATTAATCAATCAATCAATCAATCGTATTTATTGAGCGCTTACTATGTGCAGAGCACTGTACTAAGCGATTGGGAAGTACAAATTGGCAACACATTGAGACAGTCCCTACCCAACAGTGGGCTCACAGTCTAAAAGGGGGAGACACAGAACAGAACCAAACATACCAACAAAATAAAATAAATAGGATAGAAATGTACAAGTAAAATAAATAAATAAATAAATAAATAGAGTAATAAATATGTACAACCATATATACATATATACAGGTGAGTGTTATTGAGTGTTTACTGTGCTTAGGGCACTATACTAAGCACTTTGGAGAGTACAATATAATACTGTAACAGAGTTGGTAAACATGTTCCCTGCCCATAGTTGGCTTAGAGTCCTAGTGCTTAGAAGAGTGCTTTGCACATAGTAAGTGCTTAACAAATACCATCATTATTATAGGGGAGGAAATATACATTAATATAAATAAATTATGGATAGTATGTAAGTGCTGTGGGGCTGAGGGAAGGGTGAATAAAAGGAGCAAATCCAAATGCAAGGCCAGCACAGATGGGGATGGGAGAAGAGGAAATGAGTGCTTAGTCAAGGAAGACCTATTCAAAGAGATGAAACTTCAATAAGGAATTGAAGGTGGGGGCAGTAATAATCTGTTAAATATGAAGAGGGAGGAACTTCCAAGAGGCCTCCCCAGACTAAGTCCTCATTTATACTATCTGCCCTCCTTTCTGCATGACTATGCATTTGGCCATGTAGCCCTTACATACTTTGATATTCATCCCAGCACTCATGTAAATATCCTTACATTCTACTATTTCCTCTAACATTTTAATAACTGTGTCCCCTCGATGGGCAGAGTTGGATCTACCAATTCTATTGTATAGTACTTTTCCAAGCTTTCAATACAGTGTTCTGCACAATAAGTACTATTGACTGACCAATAAAGATGATCTTAGGTGCTCATTATTATGATCTTAATTTATTACACTGGAACATGCAGATCTAGAACATACGATCGTTTTTTCTGCCCCTTCCACTGACAGGACACTCATAACTTATTTTATCACTTAAAGCAATCAGAGTTCTTTTCAGACAGTGACGATCTGCTCAGCAAGGAATTATTGGCAAGACACGCAAAAAAATAGACTACACTGGAATGACTTTCAGCTCCTCTCCTCCTGATGATAGATTTCTTTACACTCCATGACAAAAAAAATTGTCATTTAGATTTGATTTAAGTACCTCCATTGTAAATCAGAGTGTTTGTTCCCCCACATTGTACCTGCTAAGAGTGGAAATAGAGCTTTCACTATAATTAAATGTTGAGTAATAAAAAAGAAATGCAAATAGATATAGCTCAGGGGAATCTGTGTATACTGAGTCAAACTATCTGGATTAGGGATATTAGCCACCTGTGTGCCTCAATAAATGTGTTTACAGATTATGAGCGCCATTCTTCCAATGCCTCTTGTGTGTTAGCTAGACACTTTGGGAGAAGCATTAACTCTTTAAGACCATAACAGGGCTGAAAATTGCATAACAGTGGTTGTCCTCCTAAGAAACAATGTATCAAATGGCTCCCTCCTGGTCTGAGAGCATTAAAGTTCCTTCTAACAGTTCCACCTTATTTCCAGGGAGTATTCTTGGGCACTGAGACAACTGGATGCATGAAGATTAATGTTCATATGACTTTAAGAAACACTGACGATTATGATGAAATGTATTCACTATGTGCTTCTTGTGTTTTAACGGAGTCATGCTGTTATTGATAGGGTTGTCATGAGACTAGGATTCAAC
This sequence comes from Tachyglossus aculeatus, assembly GCF_015852505.1. Classification (NCBI taxonomy): domain Eukaryota; kingdom Metazoa; phylum Chordata; class Mammalia; order Monotremata; family Tachyglossidae; genus Tachyglossus; species Tachyglossus aculeatus. The sequence continues at coordinate 24,688,721 of NC_052077.1, read as the reverse complement.
CTTGAAATCAAAGTCTTTGTTCAGGTACCTAGAATATTTTTCAGAGTGTGGGAAAAGCTACCATAATCCAAGACTTCCCAGATTATCCAGGCTGGCTGACTAGGAGATGGATGCTGGTTTCACCATTAGACAGTGAGTCAGTCCATGGAACACCACAAAGGAGAATGGCTGGCTCATACAAAGTGTTACCGCTTCCTTCCTATTTCATCCTCACCCTCTCTCCCCTCATAAAAGATGCCTGCTGGTGGTTGAAATATCACTAAAATTTTGAAGATCATAGGATAATAATACTGGTCTGCAAGCAGGGCCAAACTTTGAACATGGTTCATTGAGCCAATTGCCCCAGAATCTTCCATTTTAAGTTCCTTGAGAGCAGGGAATGTGCATTGTGGGCAGGGAATGTGTCTGTTACGTTGTCACGTTGTACTCTCTAAACTGCTTGGTACAGTGCTCTGCACACAGTAAGTGATCAATAAATATGAGTAATTTTACTTTAGCAGCACTCTCTCAAGTACTTAATAGATGGAAACTGCACTGGATATATGGGAAATACAGAATGAAGACGTGACACTGCCGACAACAAGTGTCTATTTCTAATAGCAATATGGTGCTCAGTATTCAGTAGATGTTCAATAAATGTTATTGTTTGATTGATTGAGACCTACTGCTCCCTGAATGCAGGCTTCTCAGTCTGGAACCAAATCAATCCGTAAAACCAGTGGCTCTTGGGCTCAGTTCAGGAATGAAGGATGGTTTAAGGAACAGAATGTACTGCACTTATTTCCAGTAAGTAGTTCCACCTCTTAAATCCCTTTCTATTCCCTTTCTGAGCCAAGTAATGGCAGTTCCACTTAGGCCAATTCATTCATTCATTCAATGGTATTTATTGAGCACTTACTGTGTTTAGAGCACTGTATTGCCAATCTGTTCCAGCACGAGACTGCCTAGAGACAGCTCTGTCTGTAAGCACATGAATTTGGTGGCAAGCTGTTCTCCATCTCATTAAGTACAGTCAAGGAGGAATGGACTAAAGTTACGAGGTGAGGGATTCAACTCCCTCTGGGAGTGGAGATTAAAGACTGGAAATGATTGCAATCAGGCTGTGGACTACTTCTCTTTAACGTCTTTAACGTTGGGAGAGATAACCAAAAGCCAGAAGAGTTTAGTTCAACCCTACCTAGAAACGGGCATGTCCTTTCAACCCTTGTAACATATATTTGCCATTGCACCTCTGTCAATTCTATGTCCTGATCACATATAGAAATGCTTGGATTCAAGACTGCTGGAGTGGCAAGGTGGCAACTGCAGCAAGAAGCTGGTCCCCAGCTTTGAGGGGTTTCAACAGTTTGGGGAGGCCAGTTAGGATTTTCCAAGTTGTACCGCTATCCTACAGGTCTTCCCAACCCGCCCCCACAATCTCCCTGCCTTATACAAACGACTACCGCTGCGGTCGCCACTGCTGCCTCTGGCTCTGCTCCCACGGAGTCAATTTATCATGAATCCAATTTTAAGATGCATAGTGTACTTTGGTTTGTTAAAGTACAAAAGGAAGGTGAAAGTCAAGGAGAAAATAAAGTTGTTAATCATTTCAGGTCAGTGAATATGATCATTAATAGGGTTTTCTCCAAGGAATGTTCTAGAATACTGTTTCATCACAGCATTTATACAGCACTTTTCAGTCACAAAATGCTTTTCAATCACTCTTAATAGTTATTTCTCATACAAACCTGTGAGCTTGGTCATCACTTTTATCCCTATCTCATTTTTGGAAACACAATATTTTTAGACTGCTATAGTAATAGATGATTATATTATAATAACTAAATTATAAATGCAGATAACCTTACCAATTTAAAGAAAGTCAATTGCCAATGTTGCCACATTGTAGTTTATTCAAACTTAATTGTTGTAAAACCAAAAATGTATAATCTCATTATAGTTTCCTCTGCTTCTCTTCCCCTCCCCATTGCCCCGACTCCCTCACACTGCTCTACCCCCTCCCCGCTCCACAAGACTTGTGTATATATGTACATATTTATTATTCAATTTCTTTTATTATGTGTATATATCTATAATGTGATTTATTTATATTAATGCTATTGGTGCCTGTTTACTTGTTTTGATGTCTGTCTTCCCCCTTTTAATCTGTGAGCCCATTTTGGGGTACGGATTGTCTCTATTGCTGAACTGTACTTTCCAAATGCTTAGTACAATGCTCTGCACACAGCACTCAATAAATACGATTGAATGAATGAATAAATGAAATAGGGAATTTGTGACAACAAAGCTTACGTTAGTTATTTATGGAGTGTTTGGTAGATAATCGCTAGGGCAATAATCAAATAATGCCATATTCTTACTTCATAAAAAAGTGACGATGAAGTCATCTTTTTTCTTGTCACTGTGTTAATGCAAAAATATGCTGATGGTTGTATTTTCTTCCAGAGAATGATACTCTAAAACAAGAATTTGCTAGTCACCCCAAAAGGCAAACTTAAAAGACTTATCTCTTATGACTCCCAGAATGCATATGGAACTGGAGCTCTGAAAATAATAATTATGTACGGTTCTTCAAATTGTCTTGGTATTAAGATATCTGCCCACCTGACCTTCACCAATCTCACTTCTCAACTATGATAGCCTGTTAGATTTTTGTTTATTATACAGACTAATCCCTTATGGTTAGATAAGCCCAAAGGAGGGAAAGACGATCATTTCCTATTTCATTTTTCATGTTCAATTTCATTTTAATGAATCTCCTTAAAAGAGCAGCATTAGCACTGTTTTCCTAATGCCTAGTCCTCACTTTCCATGCAATTTCCCCCTGTACATCCGCATCTTCGTAAACATACAAAAGATCCTATAAACAGAGTGAGCTTTGAAACCAGCCATGGAAATGATTCCTATTTTAAGTGGAACAGATTTGACCAGCTGCCACTCTACTTCCTCTCAGGACAATCTAAAGCTATCCAGCTACCTTTTAATAGACTAAAAAGAATCACAGACCATCACAGTTGCCTAGGACGGCTTTGATTTTATCTGTACTTCTGCCAGCACTGTGATTACTCCGGCCCTGCTTTTTACAGCCCTTTCATTACACGGCACTGCTTTGTTGTGTGTTAATGTAGGTACACAATCTAGCACCAAAGATCAGTTGGGTAAAAAAAACAAACAAGATTTACAACATGGCACAGTTGTGGTGGGGCACCAGTCAGGAGTGCTGCTGTCCAAATACCAAAACTTGTTCTGACCATTTAAATTCATGTTTGAGCAACTACCAGGGCCATTAAATTTCTGCAAAGATAAAAACAGATTCAGACATTACTTTGTGGGCCGTTCTGGTGCACGCGTGTGTGCGCACACACACACACACACACACACACACACACACACTTCTGCTGAATGCTTTTAATGCAGAAAAGCATGTAAAAGTATGCAAGAGAATTTATGGAACACTTTTGATATATTAGACTACTCAATTATAGTCACTAATGCTTATGGGTTGTCATTAAAAACATTATTGCATTTACATAGAATTCATTTTGACCAACTTTGTATTTCTATTCTAGAGGAAGATTAGATGCTGTATCCCCTTCCCCGTCTCGATCCTACCTGGCATTACCTGCTCTGCCTCCCCGGAGAACCATCCTTAGAGGTTTCCCCTACCCTATTTCCCTCCCCATTGCAGCATTTAGAAATGTTTCCCCAATTCCCTGCAGCTCCAGTGCACCTCTCAAACTGTCCATGCCCCTGAGATTCCTGCCACAAAGGAGATTCCCTCTGTAAAGTTGTAACTGATGGGTTGAATAGCTGAAACAGGGGTAGATTTAGAAATTATGCAAATGCCATTCATTGTAAATTGAAGTGTCACAAGTCAAGGGCTGCCTTTACATGGCTCAAGGGTACCATGAACAGCAGCTGTAGCCAGACACAGTCCTACAGAAACTCGAAGAGGAGTAACCACAGGTGCAGATTTGTGGAATCACATGGGAGTCCACTGTCTGAAATGAGCTCTGCCAATTATTTGCTGTGTAAGCTTGGTCAAGTCACTAAACTTCTCTGCACCTCAAGTTCCATCAACTGCAAAATGGGGATTAAATACCTGTTCTCCCTCAGTGTGGAAGCCCCATTAATTAACTTGAACTTACCCCAGTGCTTAGAACAGTGTTTGACACAGTAAGTGCTTAATGAGTACCACAAAAAAAAGACATCACAGTAAGAATCTGGGTTTCAGAATGGATGAAACTAAATGGAACTGCTTTTAATCAATGTTCTTTCTCCCCTTTAGTTCTAAATATTTGTCCTACATTCCCTTTTTAAAGTAACCACTAAATGTGCACTATGTTTTCAGTAATTACCAATCTATTTAAAGTTCCATGATACTAAATACTAAGAGTAGTAATTTTATAGAGAAAGCCAGAAAAGCCACAGCAGAAAGGGAGTGAACCCAGCTCTTCTCAGCAACACTATGGGAGATTGGTCCAAACTGGGGAGTGGTGACAATTAGAAAAGAGATTCCTTTTGCAAGGAAGAGCACAATATAGCTGTAAGAAAAGCTGGGAATTTTGTTTTCCCAAACAAGCCTGGTGGCTAGGCAGGTTCTGATTTTATTTCTGAGTACAGGCCAAAAGTAGGTTCTCATAGCCTCTCCTACCTTCTCTCAGGCACCCTGGGGCCCAGACTTAAAATGCTTCAGGACCTAAAAGATGTTCAATGCACTCTGCCTCTCCTTCCTGTTCTCTGTTTGATTTTTCCAAGGAAATGCTGGCCACATCCCCACCTGATGCATCAAACGGCAGGTTGAAGGCAAGTAAGTTCGTTCATTCGATCGTATTTATTGAGCGCTTACTGTGTGCAGAGCACTGTACTAAGCGCTTGGGAAGTACAAGTTGGCAACATATAGAGAGTGTCTTTGTGGCCCAGATGTTATTGGACTAAATTTCAGATTGATTTTGTTTCTTCTACTAAGGGTTTAAATTAGACAAATCATAATATTTCTCATTTTTATGAGGGCCTTTGCCCAGGTTTCCTTTTTCATGGCAGGTACAGTTATGAGGGAAGCCACATGTCATTGATGACATACACAGGTTCCCAGTAGTCCGGTTGGGCCCATCACAACACGTGCCATTCAGGAAGTGATTATTTGGTTAGCGTTTTCACCGCCAGTCGATCCAAATTGGCTACAGCAATCTGCTAAATGCCCTTAGGCAGCAGAGGAGAGCTTCCCTCACCCCCCACAAAATAACATTAGAAAAATTGTTATTTCTAATGTTATTAGAAAAATTGTTTCCAGTTCCACCGAATGTCTGATTTGAGAAAATGATGGAGCTGTAGAAGTGTAACCTTTTGAATTAATACTCTTGCCTTCTCATGTTCCTATTCAATTACATGAGTACATTTTCTTAATTTATCCATTCAATAGAAATGTTACATCAATGTTCCTACTATAATTTATACATTGGTTCAGTGGAAGCAATTGTAAGAAATAAGTTCCCACAAAAAGCCTTTTTGAAAAACCTATGCACAGTTGGATGCCTTATGTGCTAACTGCAGTATTTGTAAATGAAATTCCTAATAGAACAGCTCACAATGGGTGGTTCTTGGCCCATTTTAAATACACACCAGAATTTTTCAGCTTTGGACTGAATCCTCAGAAAGTTTCATTACCTGACTTTAGTACTGAGAGGTCAATAACAGATCAGCCATTCAATGAGTTTCTGTCCGCATATATGTACACCCTCTCTCTTTCTATGCATATACCTGACTGTAGTATATATGGATGAGCATCTGTGCAGGTAGAAACTGGTTGAATGGATGATTGATTATAGACCTGTCAGTTCTAAAGTCAGATTCAGAAAGAGAGGGGGTGGGCAGGGAGGAGAAAACCATTTGGCTGTCCTTCATGTTTAAAGAATTGAGGTAAAATACTATCCGTGTGCAGATGTGGCCATAAAGACCACTATGTGACCAACATTCCATGCTATACTGTGCACATGAAAATAGTCTTTTTCCTGTTTGTTAGTCTCAGAACCTCCTATCAAATGCTGGACTAGACTGTCTGCAGCTGTTATCTGCCAGCAGTGAGCTGCAGTCCCGTAGCGTTAAAGGATATGTTTCTCAATGTCCTTATAAACAGATGTCCTACCTTCCCTGCTTGTGCATGCTCCATTCAGTTCAGCCCAAAACAGTTATTGGGGTATCCTACTGTCATCTCTTTTCCTCATGCATCCTCCCATCAAAGCTACACTGAGATGATCATCACATCAAAGCTAAAAAACAAAATGTAAATAGTCAGCCATGCAGCCAGGCTGAAATTGCCCCCACAATCCAAACTATACTCAGACTCCCTCCTAAAATGCTTAATAAGGATTCTCACAGATTTCAGGACCACCCAACAGCTACTTGATATGTCCCTCCCAACAGGAAGTTCCCAGACTCAACTAAAGGGCAGAAGAGACACACAGTTAAGTTTTCCCGGACAGAGTTCCTCAGCAAATCAGCATCCTTCTTGCTGTGCAACTCATTCATTCATTCAATCGTATTTATTAAGCACTTACTGTGTGCAGAGCACTGTACTAAGCGCTTGGGAAGTACAAATTGGCAACATGTAGATACGGTCCCTACCCAACAACGGGCTCACAGTCTAGAAGGGGGAGACAGACAACAAAACAAAACATGTGGACAGGTGTCGTCATCAAAATAAATAGAAATAAAGCTAGATGCACATCATTAACAAAATAAATAGAATAGCAAATATGTACAAGTAAAATAAATAGAGTAATAAATCTGTACAAACATATACAGGTGCTGTAGAGAGGGGAAGGAGGTAGGGCAGGGGGAATGGGGAGGAGGAGAGGAAAAAGGGGGCTCAGTCTGGGAAGGCCTCCTGGAGGAGATGAGCTCTCATTAGGGCTTTGAAGGGAGGAACTCATTTTGCTTTGAAAAAAAAATACAGAAAACTACAAGCTTGTACATTCTGAACTTAGTCTTCAGTGAGACAAAGTGCCTTTGACAAGTTGGAAGAATATCAGTTTGTGATTAAAAGTTTATGATCCTTTTACACTTCCCATCATCTGGCCAAAGTAAATCTCCAGAGAGCTGTCTCACAAAATCTGTATTTTTTGTGAGCAATCTTTACCCTATGAAAAACTGTCCATCACTGATTCAGCCCACATTGCTACAATAGCTGCATCTCCTACCCCCACAATCGTTGCCTTTTTGTCGTCCACCACCCCGCACTCAACTTGCTATATAGGCTTTGCTTTTGATTGCCATATCATAAACAGACAAGCAAAACAAAGCCTGATTTTGTTTTCCTGGAGAACAGAGTCTTATCCTGATGGTGCATTTACAAAACAGTCAAGAGATGCATGTGTATTTTCCCTATTATTTGCTCTCCAGCTATTTCACTCATATTTATCTGACTACTACTGTCGTGGCCCTATAGTTAAAGGAGGGTTTGGGGGTGGGGGGGAGAGTGTACCCTGGTGGGAGTGACCTTGGATAGAAACACCAGATTGAGCCCTTTTTTGTGATTATCAGAATGAAAATGGCCAGGTCACAACATACCACAGTTGTGACTCACTAGGGGTTGCTCCCATCTAAAACAGATGTTTTAATGTTGCAGATGCCTGGCTACTAGTACCTGCATCATCTCTTGCTGGTCATCCAGTGAATAGTAGCTTGACCTAGTGGAAAGAGCTCAAGTCTGGGAGTCAGAGGACCTGGGTTCTAATCCCAGCTCTGCCCACTGCTTGCTGTGTGACCTTGGACAATTCACTTAACTCTTCTGTGCCTCAGTTTCCTCAACTGTGAAATGGGAATTAAATCCTACTCCCTTTTAAACTGTGAGCCCCATGTGAGACAGGGACCTTGTCCACCCCAGTAAACTTGTATCTACCCCAGCGCTTATAACAGTGCTTAACACATAGTAATCACTTAAATACCATGAAAAACATCACCACAGTGGAGGACTTCCAGGTTTTCTCATTAATCTTTCTGCTTTACAGGCAGTTCTCTACTCTAGACATTTCTGGTTATGACTAACAGCATGCACCACATTTCTAAATGTATATCATTTAAAATTTGCAGGGGAATGGTTTTAATTTTATAACACTACCCTTCATGGCACCAGATCCAAGGGGACGGTTCTTGTTGGGGATTAGAGATGAAGGAGTTTTAAAAAGGGCAAAGGGAAAAAAAGTCACCAGGAAGGGTCAACCCATCCATTTTCCTTCTAATGAAGTAAAAAAATCAGCTATCCTATTTTGAAACTTCTAGGTTTGAAAAATCAATCAATCAATCGTATTTAAACCCGTATTTAAACATATTGAAACCCAGCTCTGCCACTGGTCTGCAGTGTAGCCTCAGGCAAATCACTTCACTGTGCCTCAGTTACCTCATCTGTAAAATGGGGATTGAGACTGTGTGCCCCATGTGGGACATGGCTTGTGTCCAACACAATTTGCTTGTATCCACCCCAGCGCTTAGTATAATATCTGACACATAGTAAGCACTTAAAAAATACCACAATTATTATTATTATTATTACAAGTCTTAAGGTAGCTACATTACTCATCTATAATAAAGTATGCAGTTCTAGGTACTTCGGGGAAACCTAAGATTCCTGACTTTGGTTCAGGAATCAATCCTGTCCACTTACATTATTCCTAGGAGAATGCTTTTTTACTTAAAGATGCCAATTTCAGGAATCAGTTTTGTCATAAGTCTGAGGGTCTTCTTGTATTTAGACCTTATGCACATTTGCCTTCCATTCCCCTACTCCTGCTTCTGTGGATTTTTCCACACCATCCCACATGCTTGGGATGTAATGAGTATAGTCCCAAAATAAACTCCATAGCTTCCCATTGTCCTCCAACATTTCTCTTTCTGGGAGACTCACTATCCGAAGAGGCCCTTTGACCAAAAAAAACCACTATGAATTCTGAAACTATGGGTCTCCCATGACCTCCTTAGTTTGGGTTGTAATCTTCTGGCAAAGAGAAGTCAAATACTACCTAGCCGAGAGAAGGGAAAAGCTGTGGTGATAACCCACCAACTCTACCCCAGCACTTAGTACGATGCCCGGCACATAGTAAGTGCTTAACAAATACCAATTTAAAAAAAACTCTGTTTCACTCTATTAGAAGAAATCTAACCTCTAGGTACTACCAAGATGTCAGCTAAGAAAAGGAAAGGTAAAAAGTGGACCAACAATGAGGTTTAAATAGCTGAAAAACATGAACAAGAAAATCAAAACCCTTTAGCAGAATGTGATTAGGTATATGGATGCATTTGTGCAGATTCAGAACTCCTGGTAGTTAGATGCTGAGGAAAACAAGAAGCTTAATGCACTGAATACTATTCCTGACTACTGTTAGCTTTCATTATGAGAAAGGGGGTGGCTGGCGGTTGTTTATCTCGATGTCTCTGTCAAGGTTGTCTTTGCTAATCTATTGCAACCTTTTCTCTTTTTTTTTTTTAAACCTGCCCATCTTTTCCATATAGGATGACTAAGTAAACAAGACTGAGTAAACTATTAAGCTGTAATACACTCAGATCTTTCCAATTCTGAAGGATCAACTGAAAGCAATTTAAATAGGATTAGAGTTAAATCTCATTAATTTGAAATTCAGGGGACCATATGAAAAGGAACTTTAAATTTCAGTTCTCTATATCTCATTTTAGCTTCAGGAGAGCAGAGCGGCCAATAGATCTGCTTCAGTTAAAACTTGAGCAGTAACTGACTACCTGTTACTAGGGAAACAAGGTCATGAAAAGGGTACTTTATGGTTTTGCTACATAGAGAAGATCATGAAGTGCCCAAGGGGACTTTATAATGGTGTAGCCCATCATGTTAGATTTGATGGAGATCTGTTTGATCATCATCATCAATGCATATGAATGGAGCAGGCCCCAGGTTCAAGTCAAAGTCTTAGATTAATCAATTCCCAGTGAAATGAAGCAGGGTTGGGAAGTATAACCCATTCTAGTCAACCATCTTAAGGAAACAACAAGCAGCATGGCTTAATGGAAACAGCATGGCCCTGAGAGTCAGAAGACCTGGTTTATAACCCTGGTTCCACCACTTGTTTGCTATGAGAACTTGGGTAAGTCACTTAACTTCTCTGTGCCGCAGTTAATTCATCTGTATAATGAGGATTAAGTTTGTGAGCCCCATGTGGGACTTGGGACTGTGTCCAACCTGATTATCTTGTACCTACGCCAGCACTTAGTACAGTGTCTGGCACAAAGTAAGTGATTAACAAATTCCATTAAAAAATAAAATAAAAATGAAAAAAACACAAGGAGCCTTGAAGCTGACATGATTATAATAGTAATTACAGTTACAACAATTACAACAACAATAACAACAGGCTATGAGGATCTGCTTGTATCCACCCTAGCACTTAGTACAGTGCCTGGCAAATAGTGAAGCACTTAACAAATACCAGAATTATTATCATCATCATCAGAAAACCTTCTGAGACATTCAACCAGAATTTCAGCCTTTGGATGTCAGGGCTAGGAAGTACTCATCCAAGATGACATCCCAAAACCAACAACTATTCAAAGGGTCAGTGCACAGCCACTGTCTGATAGATGATAAACCTGAAGCATGTGATCATGTAGCAATCTGTACCAGGGATATCTCCACCATACGAGCTAGTCCACTTTCCCCTGATAAAGAAGAAAACCACATCAAGAAGGCCAATATGTCTTTCAGAAGCTGACATAGAAATTATTAAAATCAACGTGCTGTAAAAGCCAATCTAACTTGTAGGTCCACATAGTGCTCTAGTGTCCAAATTTTTTTGTGGCTATGAGAATTTTGACCCGCTAGCTAATAGCCCTATAAAATTCAGGATTGTCCTGGCTAAAGGGGAATATATGGTCAGCCGAGATCAAAGTCATAAGTGATATTAAATTCGAATGAGGTTATGAATTGTACCTCTACCTGTAAGAAACAATGGGCACTGCAGCATAGCTCTTCAAGACAAGGCAGATGGTGAGCCCCATGAGGGACAGATTCCATGCTTAATTCCCACCTGTATATTTTGTCCCAGCTTTGCACACCATAAGCACTTAATACTATTACTGCTACTACATGCACAAAGGAATAATGATATCTAAACAATCGTTATGTGATGAACTGAAATGGGTCAGCTACAAACAGGGCAAGGTGATGGGCAATCAATCAATCGTATTTATTGAGCGCTTACTGTGTGCAGAGCACTGTACTAAGCGCTTGGGAAGTACAAGTCTGCAACACATTGAGACAATCCCTACCCAACAGCGGGCTCACAGTCTAGAAGAAGGGCACCAAGGATACATGAAATCACAGCTTCAAATGGTAAAAAGATCTTGGCTGAATATGCAAAATAAAAAGGCAAAAGGCGATGCTACACACAGGAATGTTTTCTGAATTTGGGTGTGTTTGTTTTTTCTCTCTCCAACCTACAAATTAGAAATAGACAGAAAGTTAACTTCCTCTCCCCAAGGCACATGAAAGCAAGTGCAACAGGAATTCCAAGTCAGTATCTGTATGTCCACAACTGCTTCCTGGATCTTTAAGACCACCTGATTCCTAGTTCTAAGATGCCCTAAATACTGAGCTGTATTTTTTTCATACCAGGTGTGAGAAAGAGTTGCAGGCTGAGGCAAATAATAATAATAATAATAATAATAATAATAATAATGGCATTTATTAAGCGCTTACTATGTGTAAAGCACTGTTCTAAGCGCTGGGGAGGTTACAAGGTGATCAGGTTGTCCCACGGGGGGCTCACAGCCTTAATCCCCATTTTACAGATGAGGTAACTGAGGCACAGAGAGGTTAAGTGACTTGCCCAAAGTCACACAGCTGACAGTTGGCGGAGCCGGGATTTGAACCCATGACCTCTGACTCCAAAGCCCGTGCTCTTTCCAAATGCCTTATATACTCTATACTGTCTTGGTACAGGACTACTTTCTCAACAGAAACAGCATGGCCTAGAGAATAGAGCACGAGCCTGGTAATCAGAAGGTCATGGGTTCTAATCCCAGCTCTGCCACCTGTCTGCTGTGTGACCTTGGGCAGGTGACTTGACTTCTCTGTGCCTCACTTCCCTCATCTGTAAAATGGCGATGAAGTTTGTGAGCCCTATATGGGACAGGGACTGTGTCCAACCTGGTTACCTTGTCTCTACCCCAGTGCTTAGAACAGTGCCTGGCACATAGTAAGCACTTAAATACCATAATTATTATTAGTAGTAGTACCAATCGTATTTATTCAGCACTTACTATGTGCAGAGTACTGTACTAAGTGTTTAGAAGAGTACAGCATGGCTTAATGGATAGAGCACAGGACTGGGAGTCAGAAAGATCTGGGTTCTAATCCCAGCTCCACGATTTGTTTGCTGTATGACCTTGGGCAAGTCATTTAACTTCTTTATGCCTCAGTTACCTCTTCTTTAAAATAGGGATTAAGACTGTGAGCCAGGGGACAGGGATAGGAACACTGTGGGACAGGGACTTGGTCCAACCTGATTTGCTTGTATCTACCCCAGTGGTTAGTACAGTGCCTGTCCACATGTTTTGTTTTGTTGTCTGTCTTCCCCGTCTAGACTGTAAGCCCATTGTTGGGTAGGGACCATCTCTATATGCTGCCAACTTGTACTTCCCAAGCACTTAGTACAGTGCTCTGCACACAGTAAGTGCTCAATAAATAAGACTGAATGAATGAATGCCTGGCAACTAGTAAGCAATTAACAAATGCCACCATTATTATTATTATGACAGTGTAACAGAATTGGTAGATATGTTTCCTGCCCACAGTGAGCTTACAGCCAAGATTCGCTAACTGCTCGGTTTTTACGTTATGGTCAGGGAATGTGTCTGTTTATTGTTATATTGTAATAATAATAATAATTAATAATTATGGCATTTGTTAAGCACTTACTATGTGCCAAGCACTGTTCTAAGCGCTGGGTAAATACAAGGTCATCAGATTGTCCCGCGTGGGGCTCACAGTCTCAATCCACATTTTACAGATGAGGGACCTGAGGCCCAGAGAAGTTAAGTGACTTGCCCTAGGTCACACAGCAGATGAGTATTGGAGCAGGGATTAGAACCCATGACCTCTGAGTCCCAAGCCTGGGATCTTGCCACTAGGCCATGCTGCTCCTCTCTAGGCCATGCTGCTCCTCTCCCAAGTGTTTAGTAAAGTGCTTTAAATACTGAGCTGTATTTTTTTCATACCAGGTGTGAGAAGGAGTTTCAGGCTGAGGCAAATGCCTTATATACTCTATACTGTCTTGGTACAGGACTACTTTCTCAACAGAAGCAGCATGGCCTAGGTCATGGCCTAGCATGGCCATCACCTCGCCCCCTACCTCACCTCCCTTCTCTCCTTCTACAGCCCACCCTGCACCCTCCGCTCCTCTGCCGCTAATCTCCACACCGTACCTCGTTCTCGCCTGTCCCGCCATCGACCCACAGCCCACGTCATCCCCCGGGCCTGGAATGCCCTCCCTCTGCCCATCCACCCATCCACCAAGCTAGCTCTCTTCTTCCCTTCAAGGCCCTACTGAGAGCTCACCTCCTTCAGGAGGCCTTCCCAGACTGAGCCCGTTCCTTCCTCTCCCCCTTGTCCCCCTCTCCATACCCCCATCTTACCTCCTTCCCTTCCCCACAGCACCTGTATATATGTATATATGTTTGTACGTATTTATTACTCTATTTATTTAACTTGTACATATCTATTCTATTTATTTTATTTTTAGTATGTTTGGTTTTGTTCTCCGTCTCCCCCTTTTAGACTGTGAGCCCACTGTTGGGTAGGGACTGTCTCTATATGTTGCCAACTTGTACTTCCCAAGCGCTTAGTACAGTGCTCTGCACACAGTAAGCGCTCAATAAATACGATTGATTGATTGATTTAAACTCATTAAATGCTCAATAATATGATTGACTGAGCAGGAATATTTTGCATCTTTTGTCCTAAACCATGTGAGTATTCAGTAAAGATCGGTTGCTTTTTTTTTTTTATCTCAGATTCCCACAGTAGTTCCTGGAGCTCAGAATGCTACACTCTAACTGTCCATGGAAGCCACGGATAACCTGGATATGTTTGAAGCCCTGGGCATGGGGCAGGGGCAACTGGCAGGCTAGCACACACCTGAGTGGCTGCACAAAGGGGCTTTTTTTTTCCCCAGGGGCCACGTCAAGGGCGAACATCAGGACAGCATTCCTCAGGCTGGCTTCATGGTGGTCTGAGCACCAAAACGGTGGGCTCCCAGATCAGGGACAGATGTTTGATATTCTCACCAGTTAATTTCACAGTCTCTGAACAGCAAGGACTAGTATTAGTACCCTGCAATGAGGCGTGGACTTGGGTGCTCTGTTAGTTTTATTTACCAGGCTCGACCAGCCTGGTAGAGCAGACTAACGACTCCTGCAAATTTCCAGATAATAATTAGACCCCAAAGATATTGCCACTGTGTGTGATTCCATTGCAGCTGGCAGCTCCTTGTTTGCAGAGGATAGGCCAGTGAATAATGAATGCTACTGGTGGAACCTCCTCCACCACAAGCAAAGTTGATGATGAACAGGAGGTGCTTCGGTGCCTCAAACTCATATTGATGAGGTTCCCCTCCACTGGTGGCAACTGAGGGGGTGGATTTCTCAGGTCCCTTTGCCTATCTTACTCACCAAGGAAAGGACTGGAGCCCCAGCTGCGTAAGTCTCAACATTACTTTCAAAGATGCTCAGGTGGATTAGAGCACAGGCCATTACCACCTGGAGCTCCATGTCTGCAGGGATCTGTGCTTACCCCAGACACAGTGGACTTCTTGCCTCTTTCCATGGGTGGCACTCCAAGAGACACAGCTTGGCCTAGTGGATAGAGCACAGGCCCGGGAGTCAGAAGGACCTGGATTCTAATCCCTGTTCTGCATTTGTTCGCTGTGTGACCTTGGGCAAGTCACCTCACTTCTCTGTACCTCATCTGTAAAGTGGGGATTAATTCTGTGAGCTCTATGCGGGACAGGGGCTGTGTCCAACCTAACTAACTTGTATCTACCCCAGTGCTTAGTACAGCTCCTGGCATATAGTAAGCATGTAAATACCACAATTATCACTGTTATTATTATTGTTGCCCCTGGCGCTCTCACTACTCTGGTCCACTCATTCATTGTACTAGTACCATGTACCTTTGGAGGTAGAATTGTGTCCAACGGGCCTAAAGCTTGGATGCTACTTTTTGGGTGGAATCCCATGGCCAGAAAGAGGGTCCTTCTGGATCCATGGCTTATACCCTGCCTGGACACTGCTTGATGTAAGGGGAAGCCAAGATGACCTCCCTTGGGTCTCCCCACCTGCCCTCACACACAGTGTGGCTCAATGGAAAGAGCATGGGCTTGGGAGTCAGAGGTCATGGGTTCTAATTCCGGCTCCACCACTTGTGAAGTGACTTGCCCAAAGTCACATAGACATCTCTGTGGCTGTTACCTCATCTGTAAAATGGGGATTAAGACAGTGAGCCCCACATGGGATAACCTGATTACTTTGCATCTCCCCCAGCGTTTAGAACAGTGCTTTGCACATAGTAAGCACTTAATGTCATTATTATTATTTTTATAATGTTCTTGCTATCAGAGTTCCTGCTGGTAGAAGAAGTGCGGTCTGTAGTTTTTTTATGGTAATTGTTAAGCACTTACTATATGCCAGCACTATACTAAGCACTAGGGTAATAATAATAATAATAATAATGGCATTTATTAAGCACTTACTATGTGCAAAGCACTGTTCTAAGAGCTGGGGAAGTTACAAGATGATCAGGTTGTCCCACGGGGGGCTCACCATCTTCATCCCCATTTTACAGATGAGGTAACTGAGGCCCAGAGAAGTGAAGTGACTTGCCCAAAGTCACACAGCTGACAAGTGGCGGAGCCGGCATTTGAACCCATGATCTCTGACTCCAAAACCTGTGCCCCTTCCACTGAGCCATGCTGCTTCTCTAGATACAAGAGTAGATACAAGCTAATCAGATTGAGCAGTCCATTGAGCAGTCCCTGTCCCATATGAAGTTTATAATCTTAATCCTCATTTTACAGATGAAATGACTGAGGCACAGAGGAGTTAAGTGGTTTGCCCAAGGTCACATGGCAGACAAGTGGCAGATTTTGTGGTAGACATCCCCTCTACTACCTCTAGACTGTAAACTCGTTGTGGACAAGGAATGTGTTTGCTATATTGTACTCTTCCAAGTGCTTAGAACAGTGCTCTGGACACAGTAAGTGTTCAATAAATACAATTAATTGATTGAATTGGCAGAGTTGGGATTAGAACCTGAGTCCTCTGACTCTCAGGTTCATTCTCTCGCCATTAGGCCATGCTGATTCTCTAGTAGTTGCCATTCCAGTGGCTCAGAGGAGGAGGGTGGAGGGGGTGAGACAGATGTGGAGAGAGTGAGCACTGGTTACCTGTTCTGGTCTCAGAGCCTCCCTGGTGACAAAAAGAGGGAATGAGGGAGGTGTGGTAGTAGGGTGTCCACCCACTCAATGCTTAGAGCAGTGCTTAACACATAGTAAGCACTTAAATACAATAATAATAGTACTGTAGTAACAATAATAAAAATAATGGTATTTGTTAAGTGCTTACTGTGTGTCAAGAACTGTCCTAAGTGCTCAGGTAGGTACAAACTAATCAGGTTGGACACACTTCCTGTCCCACCTGGGGCTCACAGTCTTAATCCCCATTTTACAGATGAGGTGAGTGAAACACAGAGACGTTAAGTGACTTGTCCAAGGTCAAACAGCAGACGTGGCAGAGTTGGGATTCGAACCCAGGTCCTTCTGACTCCCAGGCCCAAGCTCTATCTGCTAGCCCATGGTACTCTCCCAAGTGCTTAGAACTGTGCTCTATAGCCAGTAAGCACTCAATAAACAAAAATGATAGCTCTCCCAAAATACTAGACAAGGAGGTGCAAGTGACATTATAGCACGCTGCTGAGAAGCAGCGTGGCTCAGCGGAAAGAGCACGGGCTTTGGAGTCAGCGGTCATGGATTCTAATCCCGACTCCACCACATGTCTGCTGTGGGACCTTGGGCAAGTCACAACTTCTCTGAGCCTCAGTTCCCTCATCTGTAAAATGGGGAATAAGACTGTGAGCCCCACTTGGGACAACTTGATCACCTTGTATCCCCCCCAGCGCTTAGAACAGTGCTCTGCACATAGTAAGCGCTAAACAAATGTCATTATTATTATTATTATTATTATTATCATCATCAGGCATGGAGCGTAAACCCATGACACCACAGTGCCATTTCTTGCAAGTGTGCCAATTTCATTCAACTCTAGAATATTTCTCCAGAGACTCCCTGGACCCCCACTAGCTAAGCATTCTGTTCCCCTCCCAGGTCAGGGTCAAGTCTGGCCTAATGTCTCAGCTTTGGAACTTGGCTGCAGAAGCCGTGATGGAAAGAGGCTCGGCATAGAAGGGAAACAAACCTGACATAAAAGCCTCCTGTGCAAAACCGAACGATTGGTACCCAAAGTGGTGGGAAATTAGAAACAGTGATTGAAGGGTCGCTGGATGCCACATCAGAGGTAAATCTCACATTCTTAAATCCCTAAAGCCACCATGCTCTTCTCCTAGCTCTTTTTTTATTATTTTTATCATTGTGTTCATTAGGTGCATATACATATAATATGCCAAACACTGTTTTAAGCACTGGGGTAGATATAAGTTAATCAGGTCAGATATGGTCCCTGTCCCACATGGTGTTCACAATCTAAAGTGGGGATGATTTAATGTCCATTTTACAGTTGAGGAAACTGAGGCCCAGAGAAGTTAAGTGACAGACAAGATCACGTAGCAGAACCAAGATTAGGACCAGGATCAGGCACATGCTCTTTCCACTAGACCACACTGCTCCTAGACCTGTGATAGAATATCTTCCACAAAAGGAAAGGGTAAGGAATACACAAGACCATAAGCCAAAAAAACTCAAGCACACAGTACAAAAAGGCCAAAGAAAAATTCTCCTAAGAAGGTTCCCCCAAATACCCTCGGGTAATAGGTTTTAATGGGGGAGAAATTCCCTACAATATTCCCACAAGATAATTCAAGTTGTTACCAACTAGGTATCTTATCTTAGTGGTAGTTTTAGAGTGTCAAATTTATCAACAAATGGTATTTATTGAGCACTTACTGTATTCGGAACACCGTACCAAGTGCTTAGGAGAGTTCAGGAGAGTAAGTCGACATGATCTTTGCTTTCAAGGAGCTTACCTTCTGGTGGGGTAGATATGTTCAAATAAATTACAGGTTGGGAAAGCAACCAGTGATAAAGGCATGCACATGTGCTGTTAATAAAATAGTGACCCACCTTCTTCGCATAAGAACTCCCAGCAGTAGTAGGAAGCTACAAAATTGCCACAGTTCCTACATCTTACCAAATAAAAACAGATGTACTGATTCTCTGGCCTGTAAGCTCGTTGTGGACAAGAAACGTATCTACCAACTGTTAAACAGTACTCTCCCAAGTGTTTAGCACAATGAGCCGCTCACAGGAAGTGCTCAATACAACTTATCGATTGATTGATCTCCACAGACTGCCTTTCATTCAGATGGTGGCCTAATTAACCCTGTGTTTATTTCCCTTTCCTGGCCACTGCTTCCCCAGGCCTTCACTCTCCCCTTCACACTCACTCAATCCTCCTCCCCCTCTTCATATCCCCACCCACCAGGGGCCAAGATGAAGTTAGAGCTGGGTTGAAATAGCCTGTGTAAAGCTAAGGGCTGTGGAAAAGGGGTTATGCAGCAACAGATAGGCCTGAGAACGCACTCAGTACAGTACTCTGCCCCCCAGTAGGCCCTCAACGAATGCCACTGATCGATTGAAATGAGGGAGTTGTTTCTTTCTAGATTCTAGGATAAACAGGGAATTATTCACCTTCCATTCTTTTGTTCCAATTCAATAAGCCAGATTCCCCCGTCTCCATTTTCCGTGTGTTTTTGGTCAGGGATTTTTCAGCAAGATCTGAATCAGCTGTTCTGCCATCTGTGGTTATGCAAGTTCTGCCTCCAAAGCTAAGCATCATCTTCTACTCTCCTCCCCACAGCCCTTCTGAATTGATTCTCCTTTCTGAACTTATTCCTAGAGCAATGGACCAGATGAAGTCATTGATGCTAAGCTTCTTTTAAATTATCTTATTCAGAGAGACATTAGGGCCTTTTCAGAGTAGAGCAAGGCTCTTTCTGTTAAAAATGGGGTGCCTATCTACTCTAGATAAAAAGACTAGAGTGAGGCAGATTTTATGCTATGTGACCACTTTCCCCTGTATCAACATTTTCTGCTTTAAAAGCTGTCTTAAAGAACATCTCTGAGATACAATGGAATGGCTGAGTGATGGTTTCCTCAGTTTTATTTAGCATTCAAATATGTATTATTTGTATTTCTCAATCATCTGGAAAATGATCTATGAGGTCTTCAGTAGAATATGGAGGGAAGCAGCATGGCTCAGAGGAAAGAGCGGGGGCTTGGGAGTCAGAAGTCATGGGTTCTAATTCTGGCTCCACCACTTGTCAGCTGTGTGACTTTGGGCAGGTCACTTAACTTCTCTGTGCCTCAGTTACCTCTTCTGTAAAATGGGCATTAATACTGTGAGCCCCATGTGGGACAACCTGATCACCTTATATCCTCCCCAGTGCTTAGAACAGTGCCTTGCACATAGTAAGTGCTTAACAAATGCCATTATTATTATTACTATTACTATTATTATGTGGAGTTTCCTTCCCTTATGGGACCTGAGCTAAATAAAAGCAAACATTTCTCACAGCATTGGGCTACCTAACCACATCAGGAATACAATTATACAGTCAAGGTGAACATGGGTGTCAAGTAGGGTTTTGTATGACATCACAGAAAAGTCATCATTTTCTGTACATTTGGGTTGGGAGTGCTTTGAGAATGGGAACCAGGCTTTTCATAAATATTCACACAAAGCTAAGCAACCTGGTAACTACAAAGTAGTCATTTTAGCCTTGATACCTGGGAATATACTCATGAAAATGTGATAGTTCCATATGGGCTCTCTCCTGGGTTGCTTGCTAAGAAGCAATCTCTTGGTACTAGAGCAAATCTCTGACCATTCATCATCCAGGTAACTGCTACGCACAATCCATCCAGGGCCTGGGTGGAACAGATACAGTTTCAGATGAGGTAGCTGAAGCACAGAGAAGTGAAGTGACTTGCCCAGGGTCACACAGCAGAGACATGGTGGGGTTGAGATTAGACCCTGGGCAGGTCCTTCTGACTTCTAGGCCCATCTTTCATCCACTAAGCCATACCGCTTGAGCAAAAAGTATAGCACATCTCTGATTTTACCTATTATGACACATTCAGACACTGGGGTACTACAGGTTATTTTTTTAATCATAATCTTCCCCTCATCTGACTCTCCTGAAGTTTTACACATTCCTCTTGACTTGCAAGGCCAGAACAATACTTTCTTTCAGAACAATTTTTTTTCCACTGAAACTCATTTCCAACAGCACATTGTCCTTGTCCTATTCCAACAGAGAACAGACTCTGTCAAAATGACCTGGGCAGGGGGCCCACTCTTGCCCTTTAGCAAGTAATGCTTCACCTCCCCAGATATTAGTGGGGGACAGCTCCTACCGCCTTAATAGAATTATGAAATTTGTTCTGGTGAAGGCTATGATCCACGGGGTTAATTTTAGCCTAGGAACGTGTTACCACATTATAGAAACAATTCTCCTTCAAATTTATCTTCAAACTCTATTTTTTCCCCTTGTCATAATGAGTCTCTCAAGATTAAACAAATGGTTCATTAGCACACTAGGGAGCTGTGAAAAACCTCAGCTAAGAAAGCACTCTTTGAACACTCTTAAAGCCTCCATATTCCAGTTCAAATGCTGCCAGGAAGACATCTGCCAAATATTTGCATGGTGTGTCAGAAAAATGCTCTCCTGTCATTCCAAATTCAAAGAAAAATCAAGTGCTTTCTCCTTTTTCCTTTCACTATCCTGAGGTGTTTATCACAGATCAGACAAGATTGAACCACACTGTCTCCAGAAATGACTTATTTCCTTTTACTGCTCCATCCAACCGCAATTGGAGAGAATCTACAAGGTGGGTGAACTTCTAACCCTTTCACCGAAGAAGCAGCTGCTGCCAGAAGAGGTTTCTGCTCCCAGATAGCACTGATTCTGGAAACCAGAGTAGAGATGTTAAGTCAAGTTGGTTATCTGCCTTCCAGGTTAATGACTGCATTTCATTGCTATTAGTCAATTCAATGGCTCTAAGGTGGCAGCAATTCCAGCTGACAGACTTGCTAAGTGACTAAGTAGACTCTGAGCCAATCAATATGAGGCAGCCAGTTCATATTAATTGCTCAGGTCAGAATTTTCCCCCATAACTATAAATCCAAGGACAGTCAGATAAAATTTCCCTGCCAAAATTTCAGGGCCTATGTTCTGTGAAAAGGGCTGAGAGAAGGAGAGGGGGAACGAGGATGGAGAAGAGGGGGAAGAGGGCAAGGAGGAGGGGAAGAGAAGAGAGTAGATAGCATCTCCTCCACTGCTCCTCCCTGCCCTGCTACCACTACCATATGGCCATTAAGTTATTTCCCACTCGTCCCCTGGCAAAAAGAAAAGTAGGCTGGGCCATCTGGAGAGCTGGTCAAAAGCAGAAAAAACACCTTAGTGAAGGACTTCTGATTCCCAGGCTGAGTGGTATTATTTCACAGATCACATAGCTTTGAGCCAATCACAAAGGAGGAAGAAAACCAGAGAGGTTTAACATAGTGCAGTTCATCTTTTGTCATTAGAACTCTTTTCACTCCTATCAGGTCATTTGATGGAATACATTCAGTTACTTTTAGGAATACCTTTATTTATTTGGAACTGTTCACTTGCAGCACACATCTGCAAAGATCTAGAACAGGATCAGCAGAGTTTTGCTTTTGCGTCACATTTCTGGTCAGTGGGTCCAGGGAAATACTTGAGCACACTTGGAGCCAATATCTGTGGTGGCAGCAGCAGCCACAGTCTGGTCTTTTGTACTTCTGCCACCTTAGTGAAGATGGGAAGGTGGAGTGGCAACAGTGGAATAAACCCTAGAGGAGTGGAGCTGGTGGAGATCTAGCAATATCCTAGGGCTGACATGCTGTGGGGATAAAGGTGATGAGATTCCTTTTCACTTTAGGTAAAGTGAGCGAGGTCAGAGGGGAAGAGAGAGAGGGAGATCAGAAAGGCAAGGAAAGGGAAAAAAGGACAGAATACAGAGGGGAAAGGTAGAGAGGAAGAGTGAGGGATGGAAAAAAACAAAGGGGGAGAGTGAAAAACAAGAGGGAGAGGAGGAGCAAGAGAGAGAGAGAGAGAAGGGAGAAAGCAAAATAGAGGAGAAAGCAATGAGAGGGAAGAGGTGTGGGTACTCACCCTTGGACACTGTAATCTTCTGCTGTGGCTGTGACCACAAGGGCCAGCAGCTAATGCAATCAATCCAAAGATGGGCCAGTTGAGCTAAGGCCACTGCTGCTTCTGCTCAGGTCATCGTGGTGGCAATGAGCAGCCCTGTGCCTGAGACCCTCACAGAATCCTCCCTAAAACCATAGGCCCCAAGGAACCCAGCTTTCAGTGCAGCTTTCATCCTCCTCTTCCCCATACTGAGATAAGGGCCAATAGAAGACCTGCCCCCATGTAGCAGGCACATCTGTCCTACCACAACTGGGACATCTGGTCACTACAGGCTGTGGGGGGGTGGAGGAGAGAGGGGAACCGGGGTCCTACAGCATATCTGCTAGAATAGCCCATTAGACATTTTTACCTTCTACCCATTGAGTGATTTCAAAAGTATTGAACTATTCAAGGAATTCTTCAACAAATCATTTGTAGACCATTCTTCTAACTTTTTTGGACACTGAACATTTCCCAAAGGCTAAAGGCATTCCTAATCCCCAAGCAGATTGAAGCCTAAACTATTTTGTTCTGATCTTCAAGCATTTTTAGAGGCTCAGTTCTCCCAGCTGAGTCGAATGGGAATTCACAGAGTTTGGATCCCATATCCAGACCAGCTTTGTGAAAGAGAAATTGAATGCTGTTTGAAAACCACTCATTGGAAATTGCCAAGAAGCGTCTCCCAGCATTTGACTGTCAAAGCGTTTGACTGTAGCAACTAAACTCGTCAGCATTCCATGGGCACCTGCATTAATTACTTTTCATTGGCTTGAACCCGAGGCTTGCAAGTCTGATGAAGCCTAGCCAGAGTAATGAAAATCTGAGGGGAATTCCCACTGAGGCTCTGTAGAAGGAGTTCTACCCATTAATCCTGTGAATCTCAAGTAGGCAAAATATTACTGTCAAGTCATGATCTCGGGGAAAATTAGATAGGAATTCTCAAGTGCAGGAACAAAATGCAGAACAAGTGATAGAAGAAATGTAACCCCAAAGGAAGGAAGAGAGAGGTGTGATCCAGAGCATAAAGGAGAGAGAGGGATTGGGATTTTGAGATGGAAGGGGCTAGTTTAGTCCCTTTTTCGGGGCTTAAACCACAATCCTATCGGCCCATTTCAATCAGCTCCTGTCTGCCTGGAGCTCTTCCACCTATACAGTAGACTATGCCTACTAGAGGGTAAGGAAAACTCCACTGGAAGTGCTCTCTTTTGGCCTGCTAAATTCCGCTGAGGAATTTGGGAGATGAATAGTTTACAGTTTATAGTTTAGAAGTTTACTTACTTCTCGTAAGTACAGTCGGGACCACTGTTCCCCATGTTCTAGGTGTAAATAGGAGGTATCCTCTCAGTCGCTTACCTCCCAAATTCATTTGGTCTCTAAAGCTTTCTGGTTCATCCTTTAATACTAGCTAAACCCCTTCTTCACCACCCTGTTCAAGCCCTAATAACTTCCTGGATGGATGGCTGTAAATCTTCCTTTATCAATCAATCGTATTTATTGAGCGCTTACTGTGTGCAGAGCACTGTACTAAGCCCTTGGGAAGTACAAGTTGGCAACATATAGAGACAGTCCCTACCCAACAGTGGCCTCACAGTCTAGAAGAGTGGGCTCACAGTCAATCAATAGTATTGGGTGCTTACTCTGTGTAGAACACTGTACTAAGCATTTCGGAGAATAAAATGCAGTTGTACTGTCCTGCCCTCAAGGAGTTTATAATCTAGTAATTAAAATAATCAAATCCCTACCCCTGGTTTTCCCTTCTTCCATTTATCAATTAACCAATAACATTATTGAATGCTTACTGTATGCAGAGCACTGTATTAAGCACTTGGGAGAGTACACTATAACAGAGTTGAGAGCTATGTTTCCTGCACTCAAGGCATTTACAATCTAGAGGGAGAGGCAGGTATTAATATAAATGAATAAATTACAGATATGTACAGATGTGCTGTGGGACTGAGGGAAGAGTGAATAAAGAGTGAAAATTCAAGCCTACAGTGAGGAGCTTCTATTTGATGCGGAGATTAATGGGCAAACGCTGGAGGGACAGAGCTGTGAAATGTGATAGATTATTAATATCTATCTCCCTCTCTAGACTAAGCTCATTATGAGTAGGGACCATGTCTGCTAATTCTGTTGTACTCTCCCAAGTGCTTTGTACAGTGCTCTGCTCATAGTAAGCACTCAATAGTATCAATTGAGGAAGAAGCAGCCCGATTTAGAGCTCAACTGAGAGTGGGAGGTGACTGATGCTTCCCAAACACATCATGAGTGCCCAGTAGGTGCTCAACAAATCCCAGTGATGAATTGACTACTGGACTCAAGCATGCCACTAAGGTTGGTTGGAGCCCTTCAGATAAGTGCAGAGTTAGCTTCCCTCCATCAGGGAATCAGCTATTCAGGCCGAGAGTTTGGCAATGGTTTTGGTTCATTCATTCATTCAATCGTATTTATTGAGCACTTACTGTGTGCAGAGCACTGTACTAAGCGCTTGGGAAGTACAATGATGATGATGGCATTTGTTAAGCCCTTACTATGTGCAAAGCTTTGGTTCGAATTAGTGAGTGCATTTTTGTTCCTAGAAAACAGTAGTAAGCGGCTATGCCCAGCCAGTAGTCACCAGGCCCTATGGCAAGCCCAACCAGGGTGTAGACTTTGCCTGCCCAGAGACTCCCACTTCCCTCTGCTGCAGTGAGCACACACCATCTGTTCAGGCAGCATCTTCTCTCTGCCACCCCAGATCCACCCATTCCGTGTTGCTGGACGGCCTGTTGCCCCATCACCCGGATGCAGAGCACTGTGGCCTGGTAGAAAGAGCACAGGCCTGGGAATCAGAAGACTTGGGTTCTAATCCCAGCTCTGCTACATGTCTGCTGTGTAACTTCAAGCAAGTCACAACTTCTCTGTGCCTCAGTTACCTCATCTTTAAAATGGGGATTAAGCCCTAGGTGGGATGGGGACTGTGTCCAACCTAACTTCAATCAATCAATCAATCGTATTTATTGAGCGCTTACTGTGTGCAGAGCACTGTACTAAGCGCTTGGGAAGTACAAGCAACATATAGAGACAGTCCCTACCCAACAGTGGGCTCACAGTCTAGAAGGGGGAGACAGAGAACAAAACCATACTAACAAAATAAGATAAATAGAATAGATAGGTACAAGTAAAATAAATAAACTTGTATCAACCCCAGAGCTTAGTACAGTTCCTGGCATGTAGTAAGTGCTTAAATACCATAAAAAAAATTTAGGAGAGTACAAAACAATAGAGTTGGTAGACACAATTCCTGGCCCCAAGGAGTTTACAGTCCTTGAGGAGACAGGCATTACAATAGATTACAGATAGGGGAAAAGAGAGAGAATAAGAGTATATACTTAAGTGCTAAATATAGTGCTTATAACAGTGCTTTACACGTAGTAAGCGCTTAACAAATGCCATTATTATTATTATTATTATTATTATTATTATTATTATTACTATTTACTGATAGTGCCCTGATTCAGTCTTGAGAGACTTCCAACAATATTGGGAGAGTTCAACAACTTCAGGTCAGCAGTTGGGGTCCTTGAGGAATTCCCTGTTATCACATGATTTGCAGGTGATTTCTGGGTTGACCAAAACAAACTATCAAGCAAATCTTATCTCCTCAGCAGGAAAGGAAATCAGTGACTGGACCATTAATCTCCTTCAGCTCCTCTGTCCTCACCGAACCAAACTGATTAATGGATCAAAGAAGCAGTGACAAATATCTTTGAGGTATAATATTTGCTCTATCCATCAGGGAAGCACAATATATACAGTAAAGGATAATCTGCCCAATTCTCCGCTAAGATTTTCTGGTCTGCTTGAGTTAATTTTGGATTAAACCATGCTCCGCTTCCCCTTATCTATCCTTCGACACTGCTCTATGAGAATTAGTGTGGTTTAGTGGAAAGAGCAAGGGCTTGGGAGTCAGAGGTAATGGGCTCTAATTCTGGCTCCGCCACTTGTCAGCTGTGTGACTTTGGGCAAGTCACTTAACTTCTCCATGCCTCAGTTACCTCATCTGTAAAATGGGGATTAAGACTGTGAGCCCCACCTGGGACAACCTGATAACCTTGTAACTCCCCGAGCACTTAGAACAGTGCTTGGCACATAGTAAACTCTGAAATAACATAATCATTATTATTATTAGATTTTCTCTTAGGATTAAAGAGAAAACGGAGAATTTCCCACAGTGGTCTCATATCCTCACTGGGAAAGAGATTGAAGAAGGAAAAGGAGGAGGCAGAGCTGAGGTTTCCAGATCCTGGGCAACAATATCTCCCTACTGACTTTGGGCAAGTCATTTAATAATAATAATGATAATGATAATAATAATAATAATAATAATGGCATTTGTTAAGTGCTTAAGCTTACTACGTGCAAAACACTGTTCTAAGCTCTGGGGAGGATACAAGGTGATCAGATTGTCCCACGTGTGGCTCACAATCTTAATCCCCATTTTACAGATGAGGTAACTGAGGCACAGAGAAGTCAAGTGACTTGGCCAAAGTCACACAGCTGACAATTGGCAGAGCCAGGATTTGAACCCATAACCTCTGACTCCCAAGCCTGTGCTCTTTCCATTGAGCCACACTGCTTCTGTACTTAACTTCTCTGAGCCTCAGTTCCCTCATCTATAAAATGGGGATTAAGACTGTGAGCCCCACGTGGAACAACCTGCTCACCTTTTATCTCTGCCAGCTCTTAGAACAGTGCTTGCCACATAGTAAGCGCTTAACAAATAACATCATTGTTATTATTTTAGTGGATAGAGCATGGGCATGAGAGTCAGAAGGTCATGGGTTCTAATCCTGGCTCTGCCCCTTATCTGCTGTGTGTCCTTGGGCAACTCACTTAACTTCTCTTTGCCACAGTTATCTCATCTGTAAAATGGGGATTGAGACTGTGAGTTCCACATGGGACAGGGACTATGTTCAACCCAATTTGCTTGTATCCACCCTAACACTTGGTACAGTGTTTTGTACATAGTAATGATTAAATAACATTAGTATTATTATTATTAATAGCATACCGTAGCGCAAAATGTGCTCACCCATCATGGGACTTCCCATTGCTTGGGGTCAGACTACCTCTGCCCAGATCCCAGTACACATCACCGGGAAGAGAAGTGACAAACAAGACAGAAAAGGAGAGGTCTGGCCAGCCACCTTTCCATGTTCTTCCACACCAGAGCCTTCTCGGTAGTCCAATCCCAATTTTGATGCCCTCTAGATGAAACCAAATGAAAGAAGATTTCAGTATCCTTTGTCTCATTTTTCACCTGTAAAAGTTGGCTTGAGGAGAGTACTCTAGAAGTAGTGAAGGAAAAGAACAGCTTTCTTTACCTCCGCCGTTAACATCACAAAACACAACTGGCAGAACTGCTTCAAGTTTCTGGGTTCATTGACTTGACAGATTTCATTGTCAAAGTGATGATCTTTCCTGAAACAAGTCATCTCTGTGCTTCATCATTGTTTCCCAGAAGGTAGTTAGGACCCAGGGTCTGCCATCGGAGCTGTGATTTGACTGCAGGTGACAGCTTCTCCGTTTTATATAATTACCATGAGAGGGAGGCTCAATGAAAACTGTCTGCTAAATAACAAATGTTCTGCCATGGCATCTGTTCTCTAGAAGGTGGAACGGACAGTCAATAGTGGGAGGGAAACCTTTATCTTAACAGAACATCTCTGTCACAACTAGCATTGTGATCCAAGCTATTCACAAACCAAGGAACTGCTCTGCATTGAGAGCTCTGTAAATGTTTGACAATAATAATTATTGCACTGATGCTTTAAATATGATCCACATGAAAGAAGGCATAGAGTGTTTTATGTTCCTAAAAGGAAAGATACTGTGCAGCTGACTACTGTTATTAATTTCTGTTTATCAAATTAGTCCGATCTTTATAATTATAGAGCCCATAGCAATACATATCTTAGTCATGTATATTAACAAGTCTCCTAGCAGTGAAATACTTATTCAGAATAACTATTTTCTGAAATAAGACAGTCAGTCAATCTGGGATTGTACCTACGAACTCTACTGAACTGTACTCGAACAAGCATTGTACAGTGCTCGGCACAGAGTAAGCACTCAGTAAATACCAATGATTGACTGACTCAATCAGCTCTTTCTCTCTCCAAACGTGGCACCAGACCGCCCACTTACTAGTACAGACTCATTTTATTCTGTTAATATGTGTTGTTTTGTCGTCTGTCTCCCCCTTCTAGACTGTGAGCCTGCCGTTGGGTAGGGACCGTCTCTATATGTTGCCAACTATGACTTCCCAGGTGCTTAGCCCAGTGCTCTGCACACAGTAGGTGCTCAGTAAATACGACTGAATGAAGGAATGAATTTATTTTACTTGCACATATTTACTATTCTATTTATTTTGTTAATATGTTTTGTTTTGTTGTCTGCCTCCCCCTTCTAGCCTGTGAGCCCACTGTTGGGTAGGGACCGTCTCTATATGTTGCCAGCTTGTACTTCCCAAGCGCTTAGTCCAGTGCTCTGCACACAGTAAGCGCTTAATAAATACAAGTGAATGAATGAATGAATGACTCTTCAGCCCCTACCTAGCCTGCACATTTTGCTCCACTAACGCAACCTACTCACTACCCTGGTGAGGCAGTCACCCATATTTATGGAGATGAAATATTTCTACGGCCATGACAGATTTTATGGATCATCTGTTAATTCACCAAAGACTGGCAACCCTGTTTGAGCCCTTATGACCTTTCAGAATTCCCATTCAGTCAACATCTAAATTCTTCCAAGTCTTTCTGCAAAATATTTCAGGAGCTGCCTCTTCTTTTTCACCCAAGCTACACAAAGGAATTAATTATACAGCTAATGGTTTGCACTCCACCACTAGCCCTCTCTTAGCCCTGCCAGTAGTGTTCCCAATGGGGACAAAGAATGCAACAGGGGAGTAGGTGGGTATTTACAGAAGGTAGTTGTCTCCAATTGGATAACCAGTGAACACTTTAAGTAAGGTAGGAAATGGGTTGTCTAAAAACCAGAATGCCAATAGGCAAAGTGAGAACCTTAAGAAAGTTAAGAACAAACCTCAGCAGCTTGGGATAGTACTAGCAGGAAACAAAAAGGTGTTAGGCAGTTATTCCACAGTTAGAGAAATGTGCTTTAAAAATTGTCTGAACAGAGCTGCTGTTGAGGGAATTCCAGAGAAGGAATGGACAAAAAAAAAAAACAAAAAACTACTTGATCAGAGGACAAAGGGACCAGTTTGCCTACACTTCCCAGAAGCCATTGGAACTATCCATTATCCAGTAGGAGTTTGTCTTCTGTCTTAGGTAAACTGTTCTGGACACAGTTTAACTTCCCTTAGCTTTGCCCAGAAGGAGGGCTCAGACTCCATGTTGCTTGCTTCTCCACTGCTGGAAGAAGCTCCCCATTTGGTTAAGTATTTCTCTCCAATTAACCAACATCTGCAAAAAAAAGGACTTGGGTCACCTCATCTGGGGCTATTTCAGTGTAAACCTTTCACACCCCTTCTCCAACCAAGACCTAAGGTAAAAAGTGGATATGAGGCTTTGAAATCAGGCAATCAAGTGTTGCATTTGAAGCTTTAAACCTCAGTGGTTTGAAATCCCTTTCTTTGAATCTCCATTGGAATTGTTTTGCCATTATTTTGTTTGGGAACAGTACAACCATGATGACTGAAGCTTTTGTAGAGCTAGCAAATAAATCTTGGCTAGTCTCCCTGAACCCTCTTTTCCACTTACATACGCTGAATATAGGTAAATCCATATTATTATTATTTTTATCTTTGTTCTGGGTAAATCATCCAGGTCACCTTTCCAATCTAAAGAAGCATATGTGTTTGAGTTTAAAAAAGGCTCAATCATGGATATTTATTGAGTGACTACTGCATGTGGAGCACTCTACTCATTGCTTGGCATAGTACAATAGAGGTAAAAGACACAATCCCAACCTTCAAGGAGGTAACAACCTAATGGGGTAGGCAAAGTTATTAGGAGTAAAATGAATAGAAAGATGGATAAGTGAATAAATGGCACAGAGTATGTACATTGACGTGTGTGTAAGTGCTATGGAAATCTTTGAGAATAAGTTTTTTTATGGTATTTTTAGAGCACTTAATCTGTGCCAGGCACTGTAATAATAATAATAATAATAATAGCATTTATTAAGCACTTACTATGTGCAAAGCACGGCTAAGTGCTGAGATAGATGTGAGCTAATCAGGTTGGACAGCTGGACACAGCCCATGTCCATCATGGGGCTCAGTATTCATCCCCATTTTACAGATAAGGTAACTGAGGCACAGAAAAGTTAAGTGACTTGCCCAAGGTCACACAGCATTCATTCATTCACTCAATCATATTTATTGAGCGCTTACTGTGTGCAGAGCACCATACTAAGTGCTTGGGAAGTTCAAGTTGGCAACATATAGAGACGGTCCCTACTCAACAGCGATGACACAGTCTAGCAGGGGGAGACAGACAACAAACCAAAACATATTCACAAAATAAAATAAAGTAAAATAAATAGAATAGTAAATATGTACAAGACAGCAGACAAATGGAAGAGGCAGGATTAGAACACAGGTTCTTCTGACTCCCAAGTCCATGTTCTAGCACTAGGCAAGGCTACTTCTCATGTGTAGAGTTGATAGCTGGGAGGATATTATCTAGGGAAATAAATTAATCAGGGAATACCTCGTAGAGGAAGTGGTTGTTCAGGAGGACTTGGAAGAACTGTGGTGTGGTGGATTTGAAGGGGCGGGCATGAGAAAAACCAGAGGAAGAATAATGAGAAACTTCAGTTGGAAGAGCACAGAGTAGGAGTAGTAAGTGAAAAGGGCAAATAAGTAATGGACAGCTGGTGGTAAGCCTTCAAGCCAACAGTCAATAGCTTTTATCTGATGTGAAGGGAAATAGATAGCCATTGGAAATTTTGGGAAAGGAGAGAGATGTGAACAGAGATGTTTGAAGAAAATGGCCTAGGCTATGGAGTCTGGTTTAGACTGAAGAGAGAAAAATATAGAAGCTGGAAGGCCACTGAAGAGATTGACTCAGTAACGTAGATGGGGGAGCACGAGAATTTGAACCATGGTGGTCCTCATTTGGGTGTCATAAAAGGGAATCAAAATAGATTCAAAACAAAAAGTTGGGATGTCTTCAGAAAGAGAAGCCAGGGGACTCGCCCAGTGATGGAGAGAGAGTTGGTTGGTAGTTTAAAGTTGTTTGGAGATGTGGATTTACCATCGTGTAAAGATGGTGCTTCTGTCCTTGGAGGAACCAAGATTCCAAATCTCCAAAGCTGCCTGTGGCTTTACAACTCTCAGGTTTTCCTTATATTACAGCTTCTTTCTAGGGGACTGCTTTCAGCTTTTCAGTTCTATTGCTTAAGTTCTCCTTCTTCTTCCTTTACATCACAGCTCCCTCCAATTCACCCCTCCCCATCCCAACCCCCAGAGAACATGGTTGAAATGTGTAAGACGGGATCAGACTGGTAAAAAAAACCAGTTTGGGATGATAAAGAGCAGGGCATAACTCAAAGGAGTTACACTTGAACAGTTGTGTTCAGTGGTGCCTGCCTTTTCCTCTCTCTTGCTGCCAGCTATCTGCTAGACTATGCTTTTAAGCAGACTTTAGTGTCTGTTTCATAGGGTTGAATTTTGAATTCATTCCACTGGTTGCCTATGGATAACTATCTCCTAATCAACGGAGTGTTACTAGAGCAATTAGCTATATCTCTCTCCTGCCTAGCCTTAAAGCAAGCAGCCCCACAAATATTTATAAATTGAATACCCAAAAGTCAGAAAGCTTCAGGGGGCTTAAACTTCAGTTTAAAAACAAAAACAAAAAACGTTTGACCTAGCACGAGAGTTCAAAATTATGTGATGATGAATTCAAACTGTCACGCATTAGAACTCACAGCTTTTTCATTCATTCACTGGAATTTGAATGCTTACTGTGTGCAAATTATTGTACTAAGCATTAGGAGAGAATACAATAAAAAATGAACAAAAGGCTGGCCCTCAGGGACTCAGTTTAAAAGGGGTTCTGAAAGTTGGCAAAAGGTGGTACAGAAGGAACGTTTAAATACATTCAGACTCAAAATCATCATAATAAACACAATGAAAACACAAGAACATTGCAGTTGGATAAATCTTTACCTTCATTCTGCTCTTCAAAGGCAAGAATCACATTTCCTGCTCCCTTAGCAACAACCCACAGCATCTAGCACTGTGTTCTGTTCTCAGTAAAATCTGTTGACTGATTGCCTGATCTAGTACTAAGTTGTTTTTGTTCCTTGTCCTCCAATGAAGACAGTGATTAATTCTCACAATGGATAATATTCAAAAATAGGAGTTTTTAGGCTTAGCTACAAGATCAATCAGTTGTATCTGAGTGCTTACTATGTGCAGAGCACTGTATGAAGCATTTAGGAGAGTACAATATAACAGAGTTGGTAGACATGTTCACTACCCACAAGGAGAAGCAGTTTGGCCTAGTGGAAAAAGCATGGACCAGGGAATCTTTATGGGATCTTTGTGTTTCCCATAGAAACGATTGCATATTCTGAAGAAATGGAGAGAACCTGGGACAATCCCCCCCCCCCCCCCCCCAAGTGTTGGAGCTGGGATTTTATTGGGGCTGTGATTATTGGGCTCAGAGGTTGGGGGCAAAAAGGATATTCCAGCCTTTGATGTAAACCATAAGCTGCTGCTTGGTTACAGAGCGATGCTTCTGGCTGAATGGCAAGTAGGCATCCAGTCAGTCCCTGTTCTCTTTAATGTCAAATATTTTCTTTGAAGCCAATATAGAACAACATTCAGTTGCTGAGAAGGTTAAACAATGGCATAGTTTTCCCACTGTTTTACGTGGCCAGCAAATTTCTCAATAAAACAGAGAAAAGCGAGGTTAATTACTGATTCAGCCCCCAAATTTATCATCTAAGAGAAACGGTGATCAATACAGCATCTTCGATATTGCTGTAAAATCAAAGAACAACAATGATAACAGAATACTAAAAATATTCTCATTAATAAGCCTAAATGCTCACTTGGTCATGGAGTTACTCACACATGAATGAGGAAGTGGTTAGCTCTGGGGTAGATCAGGGTCTGGATCAATCTTGTACTCCTGTAGGGACACAAAAATTTATGATAACTAGGCTTTCTCTCAAAGAGACATAAAGGGTCCCTGATTCCCCTGGGCAATGAATACAGCTCTCACTTGAATTTTAACTTCCCTCCCAAACCCTGTCCTCTCCCTGACTTTCCCATCACTGTAGATGGCACTACCATCCTACCCGTCTCACAAGCCCGTAACCTTGGTGTGATTTTCGACTCTGCCCTCTCGTTCACCCCTTATATCCAATCCATCACCAAAACCTGCCGGTCTCACCTCGCAACATGGCCAAGATCCACCCTTTCCTCTCCAACCAAACCGCTACCCTGCTCATTCAATCTGTCTCATCCTGTCCCGACTGGATTACTGCATCAGCCTCCTCTCTGATCTCCCATCCTCCTGTCTCTCCCCACTTCAGTCTATACTTCATGCCACTACCCGGATCATCTTTGTGCAGAACACTCTGGGACTCTTACTCCCCTCCTCAAAAATCTCCAGTAGCTACCAATCAACCTACGCATCAGGCAAAAAAACTCCTCACTCTCAGCTTCAAGGCTTTCCATCACCTCACCCCCTCCTACCTCACCTCCCTTCTTTCCTTCTACAGCCCAGCCCGCACCCTCCACTCCTCTGCTGCTAACCTCCTCACTGTGCCTTGTTCTCGCCTGTCCTGCCGTCGACTCCCAGCCCACATCCTCCCCCTGGCCTGGAATGCCCTCCCTCCACACATCCGCTAAGCTAGCTCTCTTCCTCCCTTCAAAGCCCTACTGAGAGCTCACCTCCTCCAGGAGGCCTTTCCAGACTGAAGCTCCCTCCTTCCTCTCCCCCTTCCCATCCCCTCCACCCTACCTCCTTCCCCTCCCCACAGCACCTGTATATATGTTTGTACAGATTTATTACTCTATTTGTTTTACTTGTACATATTTACTATTCTATTTATTTTGTCAATGATCAATCAATCAATCGTATTTATTGAGGGCTTACTGTGTGCAGAGCACTGTACTAAGTGCTTGGGAAGTACAAGTTGGCAACATATAGAAACAGTCCCTACCCAACAGTGGGCTCACAGTCAAGAAGGGGGAGACAGAGAACAAAACCAAACATATTAACAAAATAAAATAAATAGAATAGATATGTACAAGATAAATAGAGTAATAAATATGTACAAGCATATGTACATATATACAGGTGCTGTGGGGAAGGGAAGGAGGTAAGATGGGGGATGGAGAGGGGGACGAGGGGGAGGGGGCTCAGTCTGGGAAGGCCTCCTGGAGGAGGTGAGCTCTCAGTAGGGCCTTGAAGGGAGGAAGAGAGCTAGCTTGGCAGATGTTGGGAGGGAGGGCATTCCAGGCCCGGGGGATGACATGGGCCGGCGGTCGATGGTGGGACAGGTGAGAACGAGGCACAGTGAGGAGATTAGTGGCAGAGGAGCAGAGGGTGCGGGCTGGGCTGTAGAAGGAGAGAAGGGAGGTGAGGTAGGAGGCGGCGAGGTGATGGACAGCCTTGAAGCCGAGGGTGAGGAGTTTCTGCCTGATGCGCAGATTGATTCGTAGCCACTGCAGATTTTTGAGGAGGGGAGTAACATGCCCAGAGCGTTTCTGCACAAAGACAATCCTGGCAGCGGCGTGAAGTATGGATTGAAGTGGGGAGAGACAGGAGGATGGGAGATCGGAGAGGAGGCTGATACAGTAATCAAGTTGGGATAGGATGAGAGCCGGAATGAGCAGGGTAGCAGTTTGGATGGAGGGGAAAAGGCGGATCTTGGCAATGTTGCGGAGCTGAGACCGGCCGGTTTTGGTGACGGCTTGGATGTGAGGGGTGAATGAGACAGCGGAGTAGAGGATGACACCAAGGTTGCGGGCTTGTGAGACGGGAAGGATGGTAGTGCCATCAACAGTGACGGGAAAGTCAGGGAGTGGGCAGGGCAATGATCTGCATCTAGCTTTACTTCTATTTATTCTGATGACTTGACACCTGACCATATGTTTTGTTTTGTTGTCTTTCTCCCCCTTCTAGACTGTGAGCCCGTTGTTGGGTAGGAACTATCTCTATATGCTGCCAACTTGTACTTCCCAAGAGCTTAGTACAGTGCTCTGCACACAGTAAGCGCTCAATAAATACGACAGTGTATTGAATGAATGAACTAAATTGTGTCAAGGAGAACTGGCCACAGAGCTATCAAGTGGGCAGTTACGTAAATGAAGAGGGGAGAAGGTGAAGGCAAGGGAGGGTGAGCTGGGACATTGCTCATGAGAATATAGCTCTTATATTTGGTGAGCCTGCTTAAAATATAAGAGAAGTTAGGGATAAGAGTGAGTTTATTCTTCATTACAAGGAGAGCTGGATTTCTCTTTCTACTTAGGGACTTTCTCCAACTGGCTGCGCTATTAGCCTCCCATTCCATAAAAGAATTGCCTCTAAATATCAATTTCACTACAGAGAACACTGGTGTCAGATATTAACTCCAATCCAGACCATCTCATCAAGCCACCAGAATGCTACATATGGACCCAGAAGGACTAAAGAGGAGAGTTGGAGGAACCAACTTAGGTTTACCAGCACCTGAATATGCTACCAGAACTGTCATTTTTGGAGCTTAGAGAAGATGATCAGTCATTGGTGGCCCAGGGCAGGATGTATGTGGGCCCCAGCCAGGGCACCTCCACACCCCATTGTCTCATTGTCATA
The DNA here is from genome assembly GCF_015852505.1 of Tachyglossus aculeatus. Classification (NCBI taxonomy): domain Eukaryota; kingdom Metazoa; phylum Chordata; class Mammalia; order Monotremata; family Tachyglossidae; genus Tachyglossus; species Tachyglossus aculeatus. The sequence continues at coordinate 24,652,427 of NC_052077.1, read as the reverse complement.
GTAGCCAACCCAATCCCTAGACTCAAAGAGCCACTTTACAGGGCCCAGCCCATACCCTCTACAGTACTTAGAACAGTGCTTGGCACACAGTAAGCGCTTAACAATTGCCATCATTCTTATTACTCTTCCAAAAGTAGTGGCCAATTGGAGGCCCTAATCAGCCTATTCCCTTTACACCCTTCCTTCTCCATCCCCTCACAGGGAAGTAGAGCAGCCTACATCTCCCACCCCACCTATTAGATTAGATGTCTATATCTCAATGGGCCATTTATTTTTACAAGTGTCAGCATCCCTATGTAAGATAAGCACTGGATAAATTTGAGGGACTATTGTATTTTCAGAAATAATGCTCTGCCTCTGAGCCTGCTGGTCACATTCATTTCTTTTATTTGTGCTTTTGAAATAAGCCTCAGGTCACGATCACTGTCTGCTGAAACCTCAGCTTTTCCTGGGAAGATTCACTGGTCTGCCCAGCCCATAATTCATTCTCCTTGCTGTGGACTAGGGTGGTCATCTGAGGCACCGCTGGATGTAAATGGAAACTTATTTCCATATGGTTGGTTGTCTTGTCTTAAACTGCTGAGTCGACGCTGACCCATAGCGACTTCATGGATATATCTCTTCCAGAACACTCCACCACCATCTGCAATCATCCTGGTGGTGTATCCATAGAGGTTTCTTGGAAAAAACAAGGCAGTGGTTTACTTTTGCCTTCTTCTACGAAGTAAACTCGAGTCTCCACCCACGACTCTCTCCCATGTCACTGCTGCCCAGCACAGGTGAGTTTTGACTTGTAGCAGATGGCCCTCTGCTCACTAGCCACTGTGCAAGCTAGGAATGGAAATGCCTCTGCTTTTAAACCCTCAATACACCTGCAATCCAAACTTAGTTTTGGCCTGAACACTGTAAATTTGTTATTAATATTTGGGGCATTTAGTGAAGTGAATAGAATGAGTAGACATGATTCCTGCCCTCAAGGAGCTCACAATAGCAAGGAAGACAGGCACTAAAATGACATACAGTCAGGAGAAAAAAGAACATTTATTGAGCACTTACTGTGTGCAGAGCACTATACTAGGCACTTTGGAGAGTAATAATAATAATTGTGGCATTTGTTAAGCACTTACTATTTGCCAGGCAACATACTAAGCACTGGGGTAGATACCAGATAATCGGGTTGGTGACATTCCCTGTCCCACAGAGAGCTCCCAGTCTCACTCCCCATTCTACAGGTGAGGTAAAAGAGGCACAGAGAAGTTAACTGTCTTGCCCAAGGTCATACAGCAGACAAGTAGCAGAGCCAGTATTAGAATCCAGGTCCTTTTGACTCCCGGGTCTGTACAATAGAATTGGTAGACAACTTCCCTGCCTAGAACAAGCTCACAGTGTAGAGGTGAAAGACAGTGGAAAATATCAATGTCATTTAAAACCAGTTTGGGAGGTTTCTAAAAACTGGAAATGGAACATTCATTTTGATTGCCCATGCTACCAACTTGATTGCTAGTATATGCTCAGCATTTCAACTGTTATCACCCTAAAAGCTGAATTGCTGAGCAGAAAACTTGAGCCTCTCGCTCCTTTCTATGACTAATTTATGTGACAGCATTAAAGTTTAAGAAGTGTTTGAAAATACACCCTATTAAACTCAAATTTTAGTGTTGTGATATATTATCTTTCATAGGTATAGATGCAGAAGCAGCTACATTGCTTTCATAATGCTAGCTACCACTATAGTTTCAACAGAAAATGGATGATAACTTATTTATGCCATTCTAAAGCCAAAGCCCTAAAAACACTGGAGTTAAAGAAGGCAGAGAACCAATTTCACTATAATCCTGCCTACACACCACTGATACCTGCAAGCAGCAGCACATAAAAATTCCCCTTTGCAGATTTCCAATGTAAGCTACTTACTGACTACTAGTTTGACTTTCCCCATCATCACCCCTATAATTTAAAAAGCAACTATGGTGTGCCCAGCATGATATCAGGTGCTTGAGGGTACAAGTCAAAGATTCAGATAGCACTCTTGAACACCTTACAATCTAATGGGGAGCTGGGCAGACACAGAGAGCATACATAATCTAGAAACAAAAACGTAAAGTATAAACCCAGGTAAACAAATAAAAAAAACTAAAAAAAAATTTTCTCCTAAGTGTTAAAGGTGGATAACAGAATGAGGTGATCAGGAGATGAGAAGTAGTCAGGAAAAAGTAGTCAGAACAACATTTGCAGAGGACAAAGTAATAAAAAAAATCTAATAGATAAAATTTTCAATGTATACCTTGACTAATCTTAATTTAGGTTGTAAAACAAAAGCTTGCCTTTGGTCTATATAGCAACTTTCTTCCAAAGATCCGAAAACATGACACATACAGTCATGCTGAAAACTTCTCGAATTAAAACACCTGACCAGTCAACCAAATCTACCCACAAATACTCTTGAAGCTGACAGGAATAGGTTTTCTGCTTTTAGTGCTAATGCATTCTCTGCCTGAACATAGAAATTCAAATTCAAAGGGAGCAAATTATAGTCATGATTTTTATTTTCAATATGCTTTCAATTGGTGAAGAATAGACAACATCAATTTGTGAAGTCACACTAGAAAAATCCACAGTATGGACACAATTTGAGACGATGCAGACAGGAACAGGAATAATGCATATAAAATGATGCTCTCAAGAGACCAATTATTTTCCCATCAACCTTTATATGAGTAAAGAGATGCACAAAGCACCTATTAAATTGGTGGTCCAGCAGAGGTAATAAATTGGATTTTTTCAGATTTGTGGAAGGAATGTGGAAAGAGCTTGAGAGTCAGAGAACCTGGGTTCTAAGCCCAGCTCTGCCACTGTCCGCTCTGTATCCTGGGCAAATAGCTTAACTTCTCCGTGCCTCAGTTACCTCATCTGTAAAATAGGGATTAAATGCCTGTTCTCCCTCTGAGATTGTGAGCCTATGTGGAACAGGGACTGTGTCTAACCTGATCATCTTGTATGTACCTTAGTGCTTGGCAACCATTAAGTGCTTAAATACCACAATTTTTATTATTATTAATTTTGTACATCACTCATCAAAAAAAGGCCCTCAGATTGTCTTCTTTTGGCAAATGCAAAGACTAGAGAGAAGAAAATGCAAAAGGCAGGCCCAGGAGTTGGAGGAAAGAAGAGCCCTGGGCACAGTTCCCATAGTTGAATGCTACTTCCACCAAGCATCTATGTAATGCTCCATGACTATAGTCTGCAGCTTGAAACAGTGTGACTTGGTGGCTACAGCACAGGTCTGGGGGTCAGAAGGACCTGGGTTCTAATTCTGATTCTGCCACTTGTCCTCTGTGTGACCTTGGGCAAGCCTCTCAACTTCTCGGTACCTCAGTTACCTCATCTGTAAAAGGGGGATTGAAACTGTGAGCTCCACGTGGGACAACCTGATTACCTTGTATCTATCCCAGTGCTTAGAACAGTGTTTGGCACATAGTAAGTGCTTTACAAATACCATCATTATCATTATTATCCCAGTTCCACCACTTGTCTGCTATGTGACCTTGAGTAAGTCACTTCACTCCTCTGTGCCTCAGTTACTTCTTCTGCAAAATGGGGATTGAGACTGTGAGCCCCACATGGGACAGGGACTGTGTCTAACCCGATTTTCTTGTAGCCACCCCAGCACTTAGTGCCTGGCATATAGTAATCGCGTAGCAAAAAGCATAAAAAACAAAAACAAATACCATTAAAATATATATATATATCTCTGCAGACCCCTCAGAATTCCTGGACCTACTAAAGAGCCACCAAACCAAATATTCCCTAGTCATAATTTCTTGACCAAGTAGGAATCACTGTCATTTTGTAAACAATCTGATGGTGCTTCTGTGTGTCAGAGTTATGCTGAGAGAGGGCTGCTCTATGAGCAGCTGAACCAACCATGTGATTTGACTGAAAATCCCAGCTCTGCACACTCACTGCATCACTTTGATGGCTGATACTACATTTATGTCAATAAGTGGAGGCTTGCTGTGCCACTCTGCGACATTCTAACCTGTAATTTTTTATGCATTGTGCTAAAATCAGTTTTCCATAGCTTTAGTTTGATGTCTTTTTTCTGCTTCAGGACACTCAGACTACCTGAGGTTCCATCTCCCAACTTGAGAAAAAATTAATCTAGACAGTGGAGGGCCAGAAGCAAAGGGTCAGTGATTGTCAGTCACGTACGACTGCTTGGAAACAAGCACAATGCAAGAAGATTTGTGGAGGTGTATCCCAGATCCATAGAAGTAGTGCTAACCTTTGGGATGGGGCGGGGGGGGGGGAGGGCGGTGGAAGAGAGAGAGAGAGGGAGACAGAAAATGAGTATAAGCACCAGCAGATGCCTCAAAATAATTTCTTTTTAGTTGTAAAATGAGGTTTTCTGTAGAACTAGGGTTTCACATTCACATAACGGAGTTACAGGTTTGGTAGAACAGGGAAGGAAAGGGAGGCAAATTTCCTCCAATGTTTAGTCTTAAGGCAAACTGAGAAACATGTCAGGATTAAGGGAAGGAAAGGGAGGCAAATTCATTCATTCATTCAATCGTATTTATTGAGCGCTTACTATGTGCAGAGCACTGTACTAAGCACTTGGGAAGTCCACGTTGGCAACATCTAGAGACGGTCCCTACCCAACAGTGGGCTCACAGTCTAGAAGGGGGAGACAGACAACAACAACAAAAAATTAACAAAATAAATAGAATATGTACAAGTAAAATAGAGTAATAAATACGTACAAACATAGATATTCATTCATTCAATCCTATTTATTGAGTGCTTACTGTGTGTAGAGCACTGCACTAAGCGCTTGGGAAGTCCAAGTTGGCAACATATAGAGACGGTCCCTACCCAACAGTGGGCTCACAGTCTGGAAGGGGGAGACAGACAACAAAACAAAACATATTAACAAAATAAAATAAATAGAATATGTACAAGTAAAATAGAATAGTAGATACATACAAACATATATATATAGATATATATATATATTCATTCATTCAATCGTATTTATTGAGCACTTACTGTGTGCAGAGCACTGTACTAAGTGCTTGGGAAGTCCAAGTTGGCAACATATAGAGACGGTCCCTACCCAACAGTGGGCTAACAGTCTAGAAGGGGGAGACAGACAACAAAACATATTAACAAAATGAAATAAATAGAATATGCACATGTAAAATAGAGTAATAAATACGTACAAACACATACTTATATTTCCTCCAATGTTTAGTCTTAAGGCAAACTGCGAAACGTGTTGGGATTAAGCTACTCTGAATCATTGCAGTCTATTTGCAGGGCCATTTTAGAACTGCTCTAGAGCTAAGCAGAGCAAGCAACATACTAAAGGTGTCTGGAATCACCTTGTAGAGAGAGAGCCCTACAAGAATTAGGTCAGCCCATTGTGAAACACAAGCCAGGTGTGCACACCCTCCCCTCACCACCTTTTAGAAACTTTTAGAGCCAAGGTAAGCCACAAGATATTGCATTTTTTTGGTGTTTCACATTCAGCCAACCAGCCCTATATATAGGTTTGGTACAGGTGATGGTTGCCATATATTATCTATCCAGGGATGAGGTCTGCGTGCAAATGGTGGGGGGAGGGTTCAAAACAAGTGCCGAGGTAGGGGATAGGACAACAGAGGCAGGAGAATATTGAGAAAAAAGTCCTGCTACAGGTTCAGGAATAATAGCGGTGACATCAGGAACATCTTAGAGAAAAACATAATTCAAAATGACCTTGAAAGATGGAAGATACATTAAGTAATAATTATTAGATTCACAAGGACAGCGCAAGCTAATACACTTCAGGAAAAACAACTGCACAAAAACAAAGTGGGGAATGCTTAGGGATACGCAAATTCAGCAGAAAGAGTTCACCACGGTACATAACTAAAACAAGCCAGCAAAGTCGTGTTATTACAAAATTGGAGTTAAGTTGCAAGAATCAAAAGTTCGTATATTCTTTCCTGACCAGATGTATGGAATACCGTATTAAGATGTGGGCTTTACAAATAGGAGGAATATTGAAAAAGAAACCAGGAATAATGGAGATATCAAAGTGTGGAAAAAGCCTAGAAGTTTAGATGAATTGGGATTATTCAGCCTTGAGAAGGTTGTGGCTGAATAATATGGAAGATAGGTAAGCAGCATGGACTACTAGATAGAATATGAGCCTAGGTGTTGGAAGGACCTGGATTCCAATTCTGACTCTTTTACTTGTATGCTGTGTGACCTTGGGCAAGTTGACAACTTCTCTGTGCCTCAGTTACCTCATATGTAAAATGGGGATTAATATTCTGAGCCCCATGTAGGACATGGTCTGCTTCAAACCGGATTAGCTTGTGCCTACCATAGTGCTTAGTACAGTGCCTGCCACATAGTAAGCACTTCACAAATACCATTGTCTTCATTTTTTAAAAAAGGAGAGCTCTTTCTCCTCTCCATATAAAGGGTTATAATGAAGAGGAGACAGGTGTTCTGATATTTGACACTTGGTCATTTCTACTCGGACCAAAGGACATTGTTTTAAATTGCAACTGCAGCCTGAGGGATTTAGGTTAGATTAGGAAGAATTTCCTGGCAGAGAGAGTATGAAACATTGGATTGGGTTGCCAACTGAGCTTGTGTATCTTCCTTCTCTGAACTTTAGAAATAGGAAAGATTCTTGCAGGTCAAAGATGATTTGAAGGAAGTTCTGCCTTAGGCTTGGAATAGATCCAGTTGAACGCCCTTCCAGACTTGTGATTCCCTATATGGATCAATGCAGGGTCCTGAAACTTGTGAGGAAAAAGCCCAACAGAATTCTATTTTTCTAAAAAAGCAGATCATGCAGAGAGTGGCAATCAGTCAATTTTATCCCACTCAGCACTGGAAAGAGGTTTTGCAATGGAGTCTCCCAGGGAAATTAGAAAACCTCTCTGAGGCAGGGCTAGGAGCGCTTGCTCACGCTCTCGCTCTCTCTCCTCTCTTGCACTCCTCTCTCTACCTACCATTGGTTATTGATCCTAGCAGGAAAGGTTCCCAGGAACGTGACTTTTCAGGGCCCAGAGACACACTTTCTGCTAGACTAACAGAAGGCTTAACTCTAAAGCTTCCTCTGGATGCATGCTACATTACATAATCTCAACCTCCAAGTATTTGTCCATCTGGAGTTGCATAGAAAGAGATCTCTGCCTCTTATTTTTGTCCCATTTTCATTTTCTTCACTTTCCACCACCCATCAAATAAGTTTTTTTTTTCCTTCTGTACCAGAAAACCATTACAACAGAGGAAGACCAACAACCCACATTAATTGGGCCAGAGTCTATTTCACATAATCACCCTTTAAGATGCACATAATTGGGTTTGACTACCTTGAAATGATACCTACTCAATTTTGTTCTGTCATTCAACTTTCTGATGCAAGGGAAGAAGAGGACTATTCAAACTAACCTTAGTTCAGGTCATTCAGATAATTGAGTATTGGCAAAATCTTTCTAATGGATTACAATTGCAAACATCAATGCCCTTAATGTTACTGGCTTTTCATTTTACCTTTCTTAGTCTTGGGAGGGTGTCTTCTGGTCAAGAACCATTGCTATTTTGGTTTACAGTGAAAACATTATAAGGATCATTAATTTATTCCTGGGGAAACAGCAAAATTCAGTATTTCTTTTAGACATTCCAACCCTCTCCATGCAAGTTGAACTGATTGGTATATTGCACACTTCTGATAGAAAAATCAGAGGTAAATCAGATTTCTAGTATAGATCACAATATCTAATATGCCTTTTCTTTCCCCAAACCTAACAGTCTTGTCACTCTGCCACAAAGGGGATTTGAGTAATTTGATGTTTATGCAATGCCGCAACATTTATGCTTTTTCTTCCCTCAGCCACTGTGAGACTATTGACCAATATGATCATTTATTGAGAAATCCAAAATTAGAATATTGAAAAATAGAAGATGTGTAACCTCTAAATATCTGTATGTTACTCAGGCCAAGGAAATTAATTGTATTGATAAAGAAGCCACTAAAGCAGAAACTGTTCATAAATAGGGGACTAAAGTTTCCAGTTTAATCTTGCAAAAAGCACATCTTGTGTTAGAGAACTGAGATTATTTCTGGGTATAAACAAAAATTCTCAACTACTAATCAAAGACTGATTGAAGTGCTTCTCACCCTCCCATGTTGCTTCAGTCACTCCCTAAACCTGCAAAATACGGGGCAGTTTACTATAATTTACTGCTGCTTACACCTGATATTTCCTCCAGTGAATCTGGCTGGATTAACCTACCTGGCTTTGATAATTTCAGACACTTCATATTCCCTATAAGATTTATGTGTGTCAATGAAGTTGATATGGAAGTTCATTTTGGGAAAGAAACATGCCTACCAACTTTGTATTACACTCTCCCAAGCACTTAGTACTGTACTTTGCATACAGTAAGTGCTCAATAAATACCACTGACTGATGGATGTGTGCCTGTTTTGGGCACTCACATATGAGAATACACACACATTATATGTATCTTTTATTTACTCTTCCTATCATTTGGTATTTAGGTTTAAATGAATATTTGTGCTATTTAATAGCCTTTTCTCTTCTTCCCTATTCAGGAAGAATTTTGTTTAGTTTAATTTTTTTCCTTGAATTTCTTCCAGCCCCTATTGGTAGAAAACTGTTGCACACTGCATGAACACAGTCAGGTCCATTACCAACAGACTCTGATATGATTTTGAAGTTCAGTAAATTACTGCTGCAGTTAACTAAATGGCATCATAACAATATTCAGTGCACTAATGACCAATGTGCCTAAATTACTCCCAGTAGCATACACACTGAAAGAATCTGGTTTACTATGTAATAGAGTGCTCTTATTAGCTCGACTCACACCAACCTTCCCCTTCTTTCCCCTCCTCCCTCTCCTTTACCAAGCCATTTCTTTCCTTCAGAGCATTACCAAGACCGAAGCTCCAAAAGACTTGATTGACTGTCATCTACCTTTATTACCCTACCCTCCACTTGTTATCTCAGCAGGTATGTATGTCTGAAAGCTGCTATTCATGCTTTTGAATTAATTTGCAGATTGGCATTGTATGTTGTCTTATCTCTGCTTGTTGCAGAGAGGAGAAATGACCATAGTCTGCAAAATCATGAAAGGTTTGGAAAGGAAGTGTGTTTTGTAGGAGAAGCAGCATGGCCCAGTGAAAAGAGCCCAGGCTTTGGAGTCAGAGATCATGGGTTCAAATCCCGGCTCCACCAATTGTCAGCTGTGTGACTTGGACAAATCACTTAACTTCTCTGTGCCTCAGTTACCTCATCTGTAAAATGGGGATTAAGACTGTGAGCCCCATGTGGGACAACCTGGTCACCTTGTATCCTCCCCAGCGCTTAGAACAGTGCTTTGCACATAGTAAGTGCTTAATGTCATTATTATTATTATTATTATTATTATTGTTAATAGTATATCCCACAACCCCAAGACTAAAGGGAAGACACTGCAAGTTTGAAATATAGTTGATTTGTGACAAACAAAATTAACTTTTTCATGTAGCAGGGTGCAAGCATGCTGAATTCCTCATCTTCCCACACGGACCTTGTCCTCTCCCTGACTTTCCCATCACTGAAGACAGCACCACCACCCTCCTTGTCTCACAAGCCCATAACCTTAGCATTACATTCAACTTACATCTCTCATCCAGCCCATATATTCATTCTGTCACCAAATCCCATCAGTTCCACCTTCACAGCATTGCTAAGATCCACCATTTCTTGTACATACACACTGCTACTATGCTGCATAGTATATCCCACCTTGACTTGTACATCAGTCTCCTCAATGACCTCCCTGCCTTCTCTCTCTCTCTCCTCACTCCAGTCCTTACTTCACTTTGTTGCCTGGATTGTTTTTCTAAAAAATACTCCATACCTCAAGAACCTTCAGTGGTTGCCCATCCACCTTCACATCAACTCCTTAAAAACACTCAATCAGCTTGCACCATACCTTACTTCACATCTCCTACTACACCCCAGCCACACATTTCTCTATCTACCATGAGCATATTCACTGTGCCCCCAGATTCTCTATCTCTCCATCAATCCCTTTCCCACATCCTCCCTCTGATCTGGAGCTCCTTCCCACTCCATATATGCCAGACCACAACTCTCCCCACCTTAAAAGCTGTGTTAAGGTCATCTCTTCCAAGGGGCCTTCCTCAATTAAGCCCTCTTTCCTCCCACTTCCTGTACCCTTTGGAAACTTCATATTCACTTCACCCTCAGCCCCACAGCATTTCTTTGAATGGAGTTTGTTAAGTGCTATGTGGCAGGCGCTGTATGTGGCTGGGGTAGATACAAGTTAAGTTGGACACAGTCCATGTCCCACAGGGAGCTCACAGTCTTAATCCCCATTTACCAGATGAGCGCTTAGTACAGTGCTCTGCACACAGTAAGCGCTCAATAAATACGATTGATGATGATGATGATGAAACAGAGAAGTTAAGTGACTTGCCCAAGGTCACACAGCAGAAAAGTGGCTGAGCTGGGATTAGAATTTAAGTCATCTGACTCCCAGATTCATTCATTCAATAGTATTGAGAGCTTACTGTGTGCAGAGCACTGTACTAAGCACTTGGGAAGTACAAGATCCATGCCTATCCACTAGGCCATATTGCCTCTAAGGTACACATCTGTAACATTTATTAATATTAATGCTTACCTCCCCTTCTAGACTGTAAGCTCAGTGTGAGCAGGGAAACTTTCTACCTGCTCTATTACACTGTACTCTCCCAAGCACTTTGTACAATTCTCTGTGCACAGTAAACACTCAATACAGTCCATAGATTAAATGATTGGTTTCCAAAGGAAGTTGTGCAGGCACAAAACACCAGTGGTTGGAAGAAAGGTTTGGATCAATTTATGGTTGAGAGGTGGATAATGGATTATAAAAGGCAACAATGTTGGGTTTGTTAAAAGTTATATTCCTAATCCTCAAGATAGCTTTCAAGAGGTGCAAGCGTATAAGAGCACTTGCACTTCTTGAAAGCTATCTTGAGGATAGCTCTTATACACATCTTTCAGTGAGTCTACCAGACAGTAAATTAGTGTGAATGGATGATTGTTTTAGTCCAGTATGGCATTGCTTATGTTCTTAGGGTTCTCTTGCAATTCTTCTCAATGCTGGGTAGAGTCCACTATGTATAACAGGTATTTGAATACTGACAATAATTGTCTTAGCACAAGCACTGATATTCTTGACCTTCAACACTGGACTTCACCACTAAACTAAGGTATACATCCTTTAAATAAATTTCCCTTTAGGATTTATATTAAACTAGCCAGTCAGAATTCACAATCTTTAATGATCCACAAGAGAAAACAGTAAATATGTTTCAGGAATATCCTTCCAGGAGTTGAAAGGGGAATTAGTAAGGCTATTGGAAAGGGTCTACTTTCCTCTGCCTCAAGGAAAGGTATTGCTAAGGGCTCCTTATAGGCAGGAAACATGTCTACACATTCTATTGTACTGAACTCTCCCAAGCACTTAGAAAAGGGCTCTGCATACACTGAACACTCAAATATGATTGATTGAATAGCCCCCTCCCTTAGGCAGAGAATGAAGCCCATTTAGGGGTTTAGGACTCCCCCCAGCCCCAACTCCTAAAACAATGTACATCTTCTAGGGATAATGTCTTATGTGGAAATTGTGGACCAAAAGCCCTTCCTATTGCTTCTGGTGGACAGGGACTATGTCCACTAACTCTTTCATATCATTTCCTCCCAAGCACTTAGTACAGTGCTCTGCACACAGTAAGTGTTCAATAAGTATGACTGATTGCCAGGAACTCTGCTTCCTCTCCCTAGAAGTGGTGAAAAACTACTTAGAATCCAATTTAAAGCCAAGATCTACCAGGGTGACTTCCCCAACACCAGGAAAGTGCGGCTGACTTATTCCAGTTCCATGGAGAAACAGCATGGCTTAGTGGATAGAACACGGACCTGGGAGTGAGCCCACTGTTGGGTAGGGACTGTCTCTATATGTTGCCAACTTGTACTTCCCAAGTGCTTAGTACAGTGCTCTGCATACAGTAAGTGCTCAATAAATATGATTGATTGATTGATTCTCTGGGCCTCAGTGACCTCTTAGATAGATATATGTAGATATATATATAGATATAGATATACTATATATCTGTATATATCTGTCTCAATCCCCAGTATATATATATATATATATAGTATATCTATATCTATCTATCTATCTATCTATCTATATATATATATATATATATATATATATATATATATATACTGGGGATTGAGAGAGTGAGCCCCACGTGGGACGGGGTTCAACCTGATCAACTTGTACCAGTTTAACCAGTGCTTAAAATGGTGCTTGGCATATAGGAAGCACGAAACAAGTTGGTAAGGGAACAAGAAGGGAACATTTCCTACAACAAATTCACAGTCTAGAGGAATCCCAAATCTAATCCCAAACCTGAGCTTTCCACCAGCTAGCACATCCATTCACAAGTGCACCTCCCCTGCTTGATTTGGGCACCCGTGGTGGGGGATTGATAGTTATTTCTGAGTTTTGATTGACAGATGTTTGTCCTTATCTTCTCCACTAAGGTACCACTTACCCATCTTCTTTCTGATCATACAAGCACTCAATAAATACCATTATTTGATTGATTCTGATTATATCAGCTTGAATAGGATTCATAAAAATCACCTCATCTGCCTTAGAGCTCCTTGATGGACTGGTGATACCTTGTCTATTATTGTTTTATTTGTGGGAGCGTACATGGTTGCATCCATGGATACTGTCAAATTCAAAGCCCAGGATCACCTGATGCAGGTATCTATCCCTAGCGGAAGGGACCATATGGCTTATCATCTTACCAATAGCACTTTGAGCAAGGTTTTTCTGGGCTCCATGTTCCACACTGGCAACTTTTCCGTTTCTACGATTAACGCATTTCAATTTCATTCTCAATAACCCTGTGCACACTGGATGCCTTCCAGCTGCACTGAAAATCTCTTTCCTCTGCAGCACCAAAGCCATTGAGATCGAATGGAGCGTTACTGATAAGAAATATTGAAGTTTCCTTCGATAAAACTAGGGCTTAGAGGCATGATTCACTGGAGTGCAGTTCAAGTGCTCTGAGTTGGGAACCCCAGGCCACTCTGACATAGAATGGTTGCTTTCCATCTTCCCAGGTCCACCAGAGGCCCAAGCAACTGGGATGGTTAATATATCAAAATAAAAGAGTGAATCCAGTGCTTCACTAGCTTCCCCTTCTTCCAGAATTCCTGCCTCTTGGCTGGAAACACTCTCTGCAGATATTAAGTTCTTTGATTAAGATCCAAAAAGCAACATTTCCCCCCATCCTCTGAGATTCCTTTGAATAATGGGGGCCCTTTCCCCGTATTAACTGCAAACTTTTTCAGTAATGGTCCCAATGCATCAAACTATGTAAATAGAATGCCAATTAAAAGCTCTGTAGAGCTCCTCTAAAGCAGAGGCTGGTGTTTTTAAAATATAAGATGTTCAAAAGGTGGATTTGTATTTTTAAAAAGCCTGTGTGCATGCAAATGCCAGTGCTGTTTAAAACAAGATTGTTGTATAAAAGTCTATGTGAGAAAATCAATGACAGTAACTGTAATGGGTGCTGATTCTACTAGTTTTAAATCACAGTACATCAGGTAACACTCATGTCAAACCATTGGATAATTTGCTTAAGAAAGGGAGGTTGAAGGTAACTGATTATTACTTGTTTTCTTCAGATATTGTTGTGAAAGTAGTATAATGTAAATTCTTCTTTTTGGATCTATTACCTTTTCTCTCACCCACTGAAAGACACCTAGTGACTAAAATGGGGTCCTTGTTCTTAAGTGATACTCAAGAGAGATTTAAAAAACACTGATTTAGATGAGTTTTCTTCCCATTGGTCCTTCACACTCGTAAGAGCTACTGCATACCCCCATCCTTCCTTCTCAAGATATGGAAATCCCAAATCCACTACACCCCACACTCGGGATCATTATCTGTTGGTCAACTCCAGGTGCTATCCAAAGACAAGCCAATATATTTCTTCATTGATTTTTCAAATCAATGGGGTAGCCCCTTTCCAAAGCTTATCACCACAAGGATTTCACCTATCATAATCAGGTAAGACTTCCTTATTGAGGTGTGCTGCAATTCAGTAAAAGCCAATTCTAGTTACATGCAGCTTCTAGTTATCTGTGATAATGGGGAAATCACACAGTGTGGGTAACTGAAATCTACATCTAATCCCCAAAATGGCATAGTTTCAACCTCTTTCAGTAGTGAACATACATGCAATGCTAAAAAATGGCTAAATGTGCTCATTTCCTTTCCTCTCCTTTCTTTCTACTTCTGATATACATTTGAGACGTGAAATAGCCCCAAAATGGGGAGCAGACGGAGAAAGCCTAATAATAATGTTAGAATAAAATAATAATACTAATATCTTAAATTGCATAGCACTTATTTCCCTATCGGTTCTCTTGTTTGCCTTCACAGGATTACTGTGATACAGGGAGGCCATTATCCTTTGCTTAAAAATGAAGAAATTGAGTCTCCAAGAGGTTAAATAACTTGTTTCTTGGCAGTGCTGGTACTAGAACACAATGTTCTGACAGTCTGGGGCTTCTTCCTCTACACAGACATAATTTATAGTATTGGGGACGTGATTTGGGATGTGTTTCACACAACTGAATTTTTTCATTCTCTTCAGTCCAGTGTGGCAGCTACTCTTTCCTAATTTGGAATAGAAGGCCTCAAATAAGCTTCAGTTGTAGAAGAACTATATCATTCTCAATCTCCATTGATGGAAGGAATCACTTTACAGCTAAGAGGATTCTCTGATGGAGAGTTCTAGCTGGCCGATTAGTCAAAAAATAGTTTTGGCTTCTTTTTTCAATAGAAGTAACTTTAAGCAGTGCAAGTTCCAGTGCCAGCTGGAAGAATAAAGTCGTATAATGACTGATCACCTTGTACTGAATCAGAGTGGAGTTGTATCACTAAGTGGATTTTTCACATGACATCTGAGATGGAGACAAGGAGATTGTTACTGTTGAAGAGTGAACTAGGAAAGAAGAATGGCAAAATTGATCACTGTATATTTTATTCTCGGGGAAGATAGTATTAACAGCAGTTAGTGAGTGGCTAATGTGTGCACTGCACAAGGCTTTTGTGGAACTCACAGAGAAGGAAAAGACACAATCCCTGTCTTCAAGGAGTTCCTCTTACCTCTCCAGCCCTAGCCTCTCTCCTCCGCAATTTCGCTTTTCCTCCAGACTCAAGATATCTCTATTTGGATGTCCAACACCTCAAAATTTATAAATCCAAAACAGAACTCCTCATCTTCCCACTAAACCCTGACCTCCCCATGACTTTCGCATCATCGTAGACAATACCAACAATCCTCCCTGTCGCACAAGTCCATAATCTTGGCAATATCCTCAGATCATCTCATTCAACCCACACATTTAATCTGTCACCAAATCCTGTCAGTTCTACCTTCCCAACAACTCTAGAATCTGCCTTCCCTTGCCATCCAAACTACTACCATGCTGATCCAAGCACTCATCAACTCATCTTCCCACTCAAACCCTGTCTGCTCCATGTCTTTCCCAACACTGTAAACACCACAATCCTCCCTATCTCATAAGCCCGTAACCTTGGTGTTGTTCGACATCTTTCATTCCACCCATATATTCAATCTTTCACTACATGCTGTCAGTTCTACCCTCACAACACCGCAAAAATCTGGCCTTTCCTCACCATCCAAACTGCTACCATACTGATCCTTGAATTGACTACTTCCTTCTACCCTGCCTTGACTACTGCATCTGCCTCCTTGCGGCCTCCTGGCCTACTGTCTCTCTCCCCTCCAGTCCACACTTCACTCCGCTGCACGGATCATTTATCAACAAAAACATTTGGCCCGTACCTTCCCACTCCTCAAATTGCTGTCTGTCCACCTTTGCATCAAACAGTGGCTTTAAAGCACTCAATCA
The DNA here is from genome assembly GCF_015852505.1 of Tachyglossus aculeatus. Taxonomy (NCBI): domain Eukaryota; kingdom Metazoa; phylum Chordata; class Mammalia; order Monotremata; family Tachyglossidae; genus Tachyglossus; species Tachyglossus aculeatus. The sequence goes on along the minus strand of NC_052077.1, from coordinate 24,636,372 downwards.
CCTCACCCCAATGTATCTCAGTTCACTCATCTACAGCCCAGCCCACTGCTCCTCTAGCACCAGTTTACTCACTGTGCCCCAATCTTGTCTATCTCACCATCAACTCCTTTCCCATACCCTCCCACTAGCCTGGAACACCCTCCCCATCCATATATTCCAGACCACCATTCTCTCCACCTTTAAAGCATTATTGAGTTCACATCTTCTAGACTGTGAGCCCACTGTTGGGTAGAGACCGTCTCTATATGATGCCGACTTGTACTTCCCAAGCTCTTAGAACAGTGCTCTGCACACAGTAAGTGCTCAATAAATATGATTGATTGAATTAATGAATAAGTCTCCTCCAAGAGGCCTTCCTGATTAAACCCTCTTTTCCCCAGCTTGCTCTCCCTTCTGTGTCACCCATGCTTTTGGATTTGTGACCTATCACCACCCCCAACCCCACAGCACTTACATACATATCTTTAAATTATATATAAATTGTTTATTCATATTATGTCTCTCTCCCCCTCCAGCCTGTAAGAACCATTATGGGCAGGGAACTTGTCTGCTAATTCTGCTGTATTGTACTCTCCCAAGTACAGTGCTCTACACATAGTAAGTACTCAAATACCATTGATTGATTCCACCTTGGTTATTACATCAGCATTCTCACTGACCTCTCTGCATCCAGTCTCTCCCTTGTCCAGTCCATACTTCATTCTGCTGCCTGGATCATTTTTCTGAAAATCGTTCAGTCCAGATTTCCCCACTCCTCAAAAAACCTCCAATGGTAGGCCAGCCACCTCCACAAAACAGAAGCTCCTTACCATAGGTTTTAAGGCAATCATCTCTCTCCCTCCTACCTTACCTCACCTCACTGATCTCTTAGTTCAACCCAACATGCACACTCCACTCCTCTAACGCCAACCTATTCTGTACCTCAATCTCATCTATCTTGCCACTGACCCCTCAACTCTTTTATATTATACTCTCCTGAGTACTTAGTACAGTGCTCTGCACACAGTAAGCACTCAATAAATACGATTGATTACCTATATTCTTCCTTGGACCTAGAACTCCCTCCCCTTTCATATCTGACAGCCTACCATTCCCCCACCTACAAAACCCTCCTAAATTCACATCTCCTCCAAGAGGCCTTCCTGGACCGGAGTCCTTTATTTCCCCTATTTGCACCTCGAGCTCCGAATCAACTATGCACTTGGTTGTGTACCCCTAAAGCATTCTGATGATATTCACCCCAGGCTCACAAAACTTACACCAATAATCTTATACTCTATTATTTCCCTGATTCACAATCTGCTTTATTGTCTGTCTCCCCCTGTAGACTGTAAACTCCTTTTTATGGTATTTGTTAAGTGTTTACTATGCTTCAAACTCTGTTCTAAGTGCTGGAGTAGAGGCAAGTTAATCAGGTAGGATACAGTCCCTATCCCACATGGGGTTTACAGTCTGAGAGGAAACAATGTTACTGAATCTCCATTTTACAGTTGAGGAAACAAACACAGAGAAGTTAAGTGACTTCCCCAAAGTCATGCAGCTGGCAAACGGCAGAGCCAGGATTAAAATCCAGGTCCTCCGAGTCCTAGGCCTGTGCTTTTTCTACTAGGCAATACTGCTTCAATCCCTGGGATTGTGTCTACCAACTCTTTTGTATTGTACTATCCCAAGCACTTAGCATGGTTCTCTGAGGTCACATTTCCTCCAAGAGGCCTTCCCCAATTAAATCCTCTTTTCTGAGGCTCACGCTTTCTTCTGCATCATCGATGCACTTGTATCTATGACTTTTGGGTATTTGATATTTACCCCATGTCACTTATGTAAAGATCTATAAATCATGTATTATAAATTATTAATTTATACTGATGTCTTCTCCCCCTCCACACTGTAATATCATGGGCAGGGAACAAGTCTATCAACTCTCTAGTATGTTTCTCTCCCAAGCTGTTAGTATAATGCTGTGCACACAGTAAGCACTCAATAAATACCATTGATTGACTGATATAAAGGGGAGACAATAAACATAAATTGATGAGTATACAATCATTATGAGAAGTAGTGTGGTCTAGTGGAAAAGGCATCAGTCTGGGAATGAGATAACTTGGTGCTAATCCCAGCTCCACCACTTGTCTGCTGTGTGACTCTCAGCCAGTCACAATTTCTCTGTGCCTCAGTTCCTTCATCTGTGAAATGGGGATCAAGACTGTGAGCCCCAAATGGGACATGGACTGTGTTCAACCTAAATATCTTGTACCTACTTCAGTTCTTAGTACAGTGCCTGGCATATAGTAAGCACTTAAATATCTTCCCCCCACCAAAAAAAATGCAGATCTCTTTAGAAGTACTTTCAGTTATTTCCCACTTCAGAAAAAATTACAGCTGTATAAAAATTATCAGTAATATAACAGGCTTTTAGCAAAGCATAACAGGCCTGCACAATAAACAAAATTTCTTGTTTTTAGACAGCCAGAGTACAGACATTTTGGAAGAACGTTACAGAATAAAATAGATTTTTTTGTTTACTTTTTCGTGTTCCTTCATGAAAGTTCCTCATCTGTTCAGCTACTATTCACCCAAGGAGAAGAAAAGCAAATAAAATGAAATATAGGAAGGCTTTTAATAACATCCTTTTATATCAACTCTACATCTGCTGGTTATAGACTGGTCATGAATTTGGGAGCATGTTAAATGCCTAACTTTTAAATTCCAGAATAGTGTTGATGTTCTTTTCCTTCATTCATGGTCCAACTTCAGTTAGTACAAGCCAACAGTTAGGAGGCGAGGGTTCATAGATAGATAGGTTTGGAGCTGACAACTGCAGAAGATGAATGAAAGCTAACTGTTCCACAAGAGTGAGTTAAAAATCCCTTTATTCACAGATCTGAGTAGGTGTCTGCACGAGTGGAGTGAAATAGAGAGTTCACGGTTACCCAATTAATTTGATGACAGCTGATTGTCAATCTGAGTTACTTGTGTCGTCATAAGATCCACTTTTCCCTCAAATAACTCCAATAATTTCCTCAACTTGCCTTGTTGACCCAGTCTACAATACCAAAATGAAGAAAGTACAGAGTCCCTGTGAATCTTCCTTAAGATCGGGCATGGCAAAGTCATCCCTGCATGAACTGTGCATGAAGTAATTACATTCCTACCTAGGCTGAATTACTAATACTTTTCTTATAAAATCATTAGTCGTGATATTACTATTAAATAAAACAAATGCAAATGAAATAGGAGAAGGGAGCTATTACTTTCTTACAAGACGCACTGTTAGTGTTACTCTTCTGTGGGAGCAGGGGCCTGGGATTAGGTAGGAAAAGGCAAGAAAAGGAGATACTAGAGCAGACAGAAGCTTGTCAATTTCTTGGGGAAGACTGTAATGGGTGTAGAGTGTAATATTGGTAGGGTGTGTGGAATACAGAAAGTTAAAGCACAAAAGATTAGGTGATGTCATGCAGCCCCTAGTGTGTTCACAGCTGTTACCAAGACAGAGAGAGAATGGCAAAAACACACACAAATAATCTTCTACTCTGGTAAAAATAATAATATTGTATTTGTTAATAATAATTTTGGTATTTGTTAAGTGCTATGTGCCAAGCACTGTTCTAAGTACTGGGGGAGATACAAGGTAATCAGGTTTTCCCATGTGGGGCTCACAGTCTTAATCCCCATTTTCCAGATGAGATAACTGAGGCACAGAGAAGTTAAGTGACTAGCCCAAAGTCACACAACTGATAAGTGGAGGAGCCGGAATTAGAACCCATGACCTCTGAACCCCAAGCCCGGGCTCAGTGGAAATGCTATGTGCCAAGCACTGTTCAAAGCACTGGGGTAGATACAAGGTAACCAGGTTGTCCCATGTGGGACTCACAGTCAATCCCCATTTTACAAATGAGGTAACAGGCACAGAGAAATTAAGTGGTTTGCCCAAGTTCACATAGCAGACAAGAGGAGAAGCCGCCATTAGAACCCACGTCCTCTGACTCCCAAGCCCTTATTCTTACCATTAAGCCATGCTGCTTCTCTGGTAGCATCAGGAGGTAGACAGAGAAGAGAACATTGTGCAAAGCGGCATGGTCTAGTGGATAGAGCGTGGTAGTGGGAGTAAGAAGGAACTGGGTTCTAATCCCAATTCTGCCATTCATCTGCTGTGTGATCTTGAGCAAGTCACTTAATGTCTCTGTGCCTCAGTTACCTCATTGGTAAAATAGGATAAGACTGTGAGCCTCATGTGGGGTAGGGACTGTGCCCCACCTGACTAACTTGAATTGACCCCAGTACTTAGTACCGGGCCTGGCACTCAGTAAGTGCTTAATGCCACAAAAATAAAATATCCCTTTCTCAACTCTGTTGAGTAACCCATTTCCCTACTCCAGGTTGGAGATATTCCTCTGCTTCTGTTGTCTGAGATTTCCATCTTGGGGGACTAGGTAAAGAATGATGTCTGTCTCCCATCTCTAGAGCTCGTTGTGGGCAGGGATGGTCACTGTTTATTGTTATATTGTTCATTCCCAGGTGCTCAGTACAGTGCTTTGCACACAGTAAGTGCTTAGTAAATATGATTGAATGAAACTCTGGATAGGCCAAGAACAGCAGCATCAGGAGCTAGGCTCTAGCAGGGGGGGATGAGTGCTTGCATTAAGTCTGTTCCCTGCACACTTCCCTGATGTAGTTAACTGTCCTGCTGATGTGCAGAGTCTTTCAGGGGGCCTGGAAATTGACCTGTATACGTGCTATCACCAGCTACCTATATCTAAACCCACCCTGTACACAAACCACCTTTTCCTTAAGCTGTCTCCATGCTAAGAACTTGAAAGTGCTTGCCCAGTCCCCCTCAAAATAGGCTTTGGAGTGAGGCTGAGAGCTGGAGGTCTTTCTATATCTGCACAAAGAGATCTGCGCAAACTAACTGCTAGAAATAGCCCATTCACCAGAAGCTGCTATAAAGTAAAATCACCTCTGAGGCATATTAGTACAACAAGATTCCCCAAAGATTATCTTGAATAAGCAAACCACCAGCTAGCAGCTACTCAGTGCTCTACAACAGGATGCTCAGACCAGACTAGACTGTAAGCTCCTTAATGGAAGGGATCAGGTCTACCAACTGCATTGTACTCTACCAAGTGTTTAATATGATGCAAGTGCTCAGTGAATAACATTGGTTGAGGGCTCACACCCTTTCCTTCCTTTCTCCTTTGCCACAGCCAACTCACTGCTAGATGTGCAGTAGAAACTATTCGTTAGACTCTAAACTTTCCACCAAAACCCCACAAATCACCTACTTTAGTTGAAGAATCTCTATCACAAGGATGATGCTATTTTATAAAGCCCTGGGGTCATCTTTTCAATATTTCTACACCTTAGTCCTTATTTATATAGAGCAGGCATCATTCCTCCTCTTTTTCTATGGCTGTGTTTTTGTCTTTGAACCAGACAGAAAAGATATAAAAGTTCTGCTGTAATTAATCACAGGTCTTCAGGAGTTCCCAATTCAATTATCTGTAGTGCCTGATGCGTTGCTGGTCGAAACTGTGGCTGGACAGCCTCTGATAAAACACTATCTTTTCATAGGAGCTACTAGGGGTTTCTTTTCTCCGCCTCCATGCATTCCTCCCATCAGTCAAAGGATCACTGCTAGAATTACTGGGAACAGCTTCTATTTCTTAGTGAACAATTTCTATTACATAATGATTAGTTCACCCAAGTAGTAACGCTATCAGCTGGGATTTCTTTCCCTAGCAAAAGATTCCCATACTTTTAATGTTAAACTCTTTCCTAATCAAGGCACTAACAAATCTCAACTGCATCTAAAAAGAGACAAATATGAGACTATGGGGTTTTTGTCTGACCATCAATTTCTGTCAGAGCTGTATTGTATGAGTCTCCTTGAAATTAAAGTCAATTTTACCTTCTGACTAATCTTCCCAATTTTTTCCAGCTAGTTAAGCTTTCTAGTTAGATTAAGAATCTGACTAATAGCAGAAGTTGCAAGATAATGAGTCTTTTTGTCTAGCTGGCAGAAATCCACTGATCATGATTGATTTATTCAGATAATCAATTTCTTACCCCTTAAGCAGCAGGCTGTATAGACATATCTCAAAAAGCCCATCCATCCTTGACTGCTTTCTCATTTTGTGAATTATTTACTACATTCATTATGCCTTAATTCAAATGTTTCTTTCCTACCAAAAGTGGAAAGGAAATTCATTGGCTTTGCACACAGTAAGCACTGAATTAATATGATTAATAATAATAATTGGTTCATGCCCCCTTTATTAGATTATGTACACCAACAGGCAAGGACCTAGTCGACATGGTAAAGGGGAGAACATCCGAGTAGAATAACTTTACTTGATGTGCAGAGCACTGTACTAAGCACTTGGGGGAATACAATACAACAGAATTAACATATACTTCCCCTGCCCTTAACAAGCTTATGGTCTATAGGGGTTTATCTAAATTATGAATATTTCGGAGTTCATCTAAGACACATAAAATTCACCTTCTCCAAATTACTTATGATTATCCCATAATCCATCATCCTTTATATACTTAGCAGTCTTACATTTATTCATTCATTCAGTTATATTTATTGAGCACTTACTGTGTGCAAAGCACTGTACTAAGCACTTGGGAGAGTACAATACTACCACAGACACATTCTCTGCCCACAACGAGCTCAGTCTAGAGACGAGCTCACATAAAGTATCTAACGTCTTTATGCATTTTTCCTACTATAGAAATGTAATTTTCCTCTGCATCAAAACCCTTTAGAAGTCTCAGAGATACAAATTCCATATAGCACAATAAGCATTCACCAATGCTATGCTTTTGATTTATATAGATATATAGTAATTCCTTGAGATTAGAAAACAAATGTAATTGAACAGTCTATGTTTTATTTATCAATGCAGCTATCCTCTAGAATCAAGCCCTTTCTCATCTCCTATCATCATTTTCTGAACCTCAAAATAAGAAGGTCCCTCAGTTGTAATTAAAATGTGCTGAAATGGCCAACTTCATAATATTGAGGCCAACTTTGTAATTTTAGGGATTTTTTTCAAGGAGTTTAAAATAATTTAAGGGTTCTCACTCAAGGGTTATTACAAGTTTTTTCCTTAATGAAGAATTTGAAAAGTAGTTTCTAATTCACATTGGTGGAGTTAGTTTATGGAATAACCTAGTTAGAAATCAACGGGCTGTTTGTTTAAAAAGTGTTTTGTGGCAAAAATCTTCAGTGTAAAGGAATTTCACTAGCACCATTAATTTTACATTGCAAACAGAAAAAGTGAACTAAAAATGACTTGATTGAGATTACCAGATCAGAGGTAGGAATAGGAATGTCATCCAGACCGTCTACTTTCCCTCTAACATGAACAATTGGGATATTTGTTAAGCACTTACTATGTGCCCTGCATTGTTCTAACCATTAGGGTAGATATATTGCAATCACATCAGCTAGAGTCCTTGTCCCAAATGGGTCTCACATTCTAAACAGAGGGAGAATAGGAAATCCCCACTTTACAGATGAAGAGACTGAGCCTAGAGAAATTAAATAACCTGCCCGAAGTCACACAGTAGGCAGAGCCAAAATTAGAACCCAGGTCCTCTGACTCCCATGACTCTATAGGCCTTCCTCTATCCCCAACTTACCCATACCCAAATGTTATACTTATGCTTCAATTTTGGCATTTGTTAACAGATTTTCTGACAATATTTGTTCGCCATGTCTTCCTCGGTGGAGGAAAATATTTTGAAAGATACTTTTTTAGAATGAAAATGTTCTCTCAAATATATGCAATACTAGCTCAGTGCCAATGTAGAATTAACAAGGATTGCCCATGAAAAAAAGGATTAGCATTTTAAATCCAGGGTCTGCCCTTCTCACCTCTGCTTTCTGTACTTCTGGAATCCTGACATAAGCAGTCGGTGTTCTGAGCTCTTCCAGATCTTAGCCCGGCCTTCCTAACCCAGTGGCCATTGAGGCCGGCTGGCAAAGAGGCAGCAAGGAGCCACAGGCACCTTCGAGCAATAGCCGCTAAAGGGGCAAACTCCCAGGTCAATCAGGAAGCCCACAACAACTTATCTTACAGGGAAAAGAAGCCCTGTATGCACGACCTCAGAATAATAATAGCTATAACATTTATTGAATGCTTACTCTGTGCTAAATACTGAGGTTGATACTTTCAGGTCTTTGGTACTACTGCAAAGCAAAAGCCTTCTTGCAAATTCTCTCAGATCACTAATGAGGCTAATTTGTTAGGGTCACTAAGAAGCTTGTGGATTCTGGAAAGTTGCCCTGGAAAATTGAATTTCTTCTGTTGAGACTTGGAACGAGAGTGCTCACTGTGCACAAAGTACTGCACAGAGACTTACCTTCAGATACTTTACTTTCCAGGAAAATTCTAGTGCAGGACAGTTACAGTTCTTTGGCAGGTAATATCTACCAACCTTAAAATGGCATTATATAGGAATGCAATCCCATCAAGAGCTATACAATGGCAACTCTGCTGGACTATATCATATCAATCTCATTTCAAATACCTCTACCCTATCCAATTTTTCCCTTGGAATTGTTCAAACCACTCAAACCACTACTCCCTACACTGTCATAAAATAGTAGCTTTATTATGCATTTTCATCCTACTTGTGTGTCTGCTATCTTTGGACGTTCCTTCTTTACACCCAAACTCTTGCTGATGCCACTGGGAGCCAGAATAAAAACACAAGACCAAAGACATAACTCTCATAAACCTGTGAGAAAAGTCTGAGACAACAGACCTATACAACTATCTGTATAAATCTGTAATTTATTTATTTATATTAATGTCTGTCTCCCCCTCTGGAATGTGAGCTCATTTTGTGCAGGAATGTGTCTGTTCTTATATTGTACTTTCCCAAGCACTCAGTATAGTGCTTTGCACAGAGTAAGGGCTCAATAAATATGATTGAATGAATGAATGAACAGCAATTTAGAAGGAACAAAAGAGTTCTTGACAGTAAGAAATGATGGCTGCCCATCATCTTAGTTATTTTCTTAATAGACTTCACTTCATAGTAACATGCATTAAATGGTATAAACAGCACTGAGTCTGGTGGGAAACAAAAGTAATTGTACTGAAACTTTATTTCAAAGTTACTTGGCTGGGGTCCCGGGTGGGAACCTTTACCAATGGTTATAATGAATTGCTCCAAGGTGGCAATTTTCTCCAGTTTAACAAGAGGGATTATATGTAGGGGAAAATATCACTAACAGATTCTTACTCATAAATGTAAGGATCTAGTCACGGGTCTTTTTTCCCCTGGGGAAAAAGAAGGTGGGGGAGTAGGAATGGTTACAAGTTTCAGCATTTAGGAAACACTGAATGAAGTGGGAGGGAAACCAAGCCAGAGCTCATAGGCCCACCCACAGATTGGCTGTCCTGGATTTGCAGCTTCAGTGAACTTGATTTTGCTGGATTTTCTATATGAGGTCAATCCCTATAACATCTGAAGAATAAAAATACATCACTATAGGTCTGTAATATTAAGTGTTTTTGTATGTATTATTCTCCTATAGCTTTGAGAATAATGATGGTATGTGTTAAGCACTTACTATGTGCCAGGCACTGTACTAAGCACTGGGCACTGTATGCTCTTAATGTTGCGGTTTCATATGCCCAAGAAGGAAAAGGTAGTTTTGAGGAAAAATAAAATATCTAAATGTTTTCTTTTAAAACAAACAGAGCTAAATGCATCAGTTTGGGAAAACCTAAAGAAATTCTGCTTTAGAACAAAGATTTAAAAAAACAAATTCTTGCAAAATGTTTTAGAGACAAGTGATATGTACAATGGAAATGCCATTTCATCTCTAATTACACATCACAATTTTAATTTGACTACACCAGAGAGGTGGGGAGAAATAGTGAATTGCAAAGTGACGTAAGAAGAAATCTGAGATTGTTAATCAAACTTGGCATTTCTTGGAACCCATTCAGCTACCAAACTTCCCCTTTATCCTTTTTCTTGGTCCCCTTCCTTGGGTTTCCCCATTGATTTCATTAGACTGACTGACCTGCAGAGCTGCATAGCACTCAGCATAAAAATGGGAATATTTTACTCAGTGAAAAGTGAAGGAGAAAAGAACACTCCTAAGAACTATGTTTTCTAACTCTACTGAAATTTCCCAAGGGCTTATTACAATGCTGGGCACAATATAGGTATCCAATATTACTGATTGGGAAGAATGTGTCATGTCCAGTTAATATGTCCACATAAATACAAAGGAAAATGCTGAAAGGCAGGTTTTGCATTTTGGAATTATATTACATGTCATGGCAGTCTGAAAAGAGGAGAGATTCCTGTTGGGCTTTCTGACTATTCCCCCCTACAGACATCACCTGCCCCCTCCAAGTTCACACTTCCTAAATCACTTTTCTAAAGTGTCATTTTGCATACTTTCCCCTACTCCAAATACCTCCAATATTTGTTTATTGTTTGTTTTGTTTTAATTTTATTCATTGAGTGCTTGCTATGTACGAGGCATTGTACTAAGCACTGCAATAGATAGAAGATAATCAGATTGGACACAAACAGGGGCTCACCGTATTGATTTTCATTTTACAGATGAGGTAACTGAAGCACATAGGAGTTAAATGATTTAGCCAAGATCACACAGCAGACAAGTTATCCACTGTTTTCTGCATCAAACAGAAAATCCTGACAGTTGACTCTGAAGCACTCTATCTGCTCTCTCCCTCTTACTATAATCCCAGTTTTCATTCTTCATTCAAGCTAGCCTTCATACTGCATCTCCTTCTCATCTTTCATCTCTGACCTCTTGCTCACACCCTTTCTCCTTCTTGAAGCCCCCTCCCACTTCAAATCTGCCAGACCCCAAATCTCCCCATGTTCAAAGTCCTTCTGAAATCCCACCTCCTCCAAGATGTTTTCTCTGAGAGATTTTTCTTCTCCCCAGGTCACATCCACCTCAGCACTTCTGAACCACCTCCGTTCTTATGCATTCACAACCAGCTGTGGGACTTCTGCGCACTTTGATTTACATACCTGCTATGTAAGCATTTACTCATTCACATATCAATCATTCCATTATCTAATTTCATGTCAGCCTCTTCTACTAGTTTACTAACTTCTGGGACAGGATTATTATGTTGTCTAACTATTGTACTCCACCAAGGGCTTAGTACAGTGCTCTGAATACAGTAGGCACTCTAATACTATAACATTATTTCTCCCCTCTGTGTCTTTTTCTTGGAAAAGCTGTGGATAGGACTGGCTTCAGGCATTCAGCCCCTGAGAGGTGGGGCTAAAATGGTCATCTTCCAAGCTCCACATGACACCATGATAGTATAATGCTTGTGCTCATAACACAGTAGTATGTTGAGAAGCAGTGTGGCTCAGTGGAAAGAGCCCAGGCTTGGGAGTAAGAGGTCATGGGTTCTACTCCCAGCTCTGCCACTTATCAGCTGTGTGACTTTGGGCAAGTCACTTAACTTCTCTGTGCCTCAGTTACCTCATCTGTAAAATGGGGATTGGGACTGTGAGCCCCACGTGAGACAACCTGATTACCTTGCATCCCCCCAGTGCTTAGAACAGTGCTTTGCACGTAGTAAGTGCTTAACAAATACCAGTGTTATTATTATTATATTATAGTATACACAATATTGAGGAAGATGTGTCTCTATTATGACCCCAGCCCTCAATGGAGTGACTCGAGCAGGTCACAGAGCACTTCTATCCTATCGCTCTTGATCTTTGAGAAAAGCACTGAATGCAGCCAGCTATGAGAAGTCTCACATCCTGACATGTTTGGAAGTTCCCACACAGCTATCTGCAGCTGCATGCCTTCCTAAGGCAGAGATTCACCATATGTTATAAAAGCAACGTGGCCTAGTGGAAGAAGCACGGGATTGGAAGTCAAAGGACCTGGGTTCTAATCTTGGATCTGCCACGTGTCTGCTGTGTGACCTTGGCAAGTCACTTAACTTCTCTGTGCCTCAGATTAAGACTGTGAGCCCTTTGTGGGACAGGCACTCTGTCAAACCTGATTAACTGCTATCTAACCCAGCGCTTAGAACAGTGCTTGGCACATAGTAAGCGCTTAGCAAGTATCATAATTTTTTATTATTACTATGTAACTGAAGGCAGCCCAGGCTGTGAGTGGGATTGCTTTGGGGTTCTTTGAAGGAGTGAGGTGTTGGCTGGTCATATTACCAGATCTGCCATGCTTTCTGTCAAATCTACAATATCTCTGTGCCTCAGGTTATTTGTTCTTTAAATGTAGAAAGCCATTCTTGCCATCAATGTGAGCTCTGAGAAGTGAAAATTGAAATTGGGCTTTGAAAGTTATAGCTATCTGAAATAATTTCCCTCCCCCCAACACATCCCTGTTAGGTCTCTCAAGTAACTTTCATTTTTGCTTTCTTTTTTCATGATAGTCAATTGGAACACCGCACCGTTTTCTCAGGATGCCTTACACTAAATGGTGAACGCCCGCATGAAACCACCAACACAATAGATGAGAAGCATCCTTTGTCAGCCTCAAATGTATATATACAGTTTGTCATATGGACCAAGACATTAAAGTGTAGTTTTCCTTTATATAGGATAATGTCTCATATTTATAAAAGGGATTCAACTATTGAGACCATGGAGCAAACATTTACTACACCAAAATCTCTTTCAAACTAACACAAAGTAACATCATCTTAAAATGCCTGGCCTAGTACAATGAAACTGTATCATTGTAAACTAATTTTGCATTCATGAAAATATATCAGATTGAGAATCTTTGAAAATGAAATTTGGCATCCCTTGACCAAGCCGAATTAAGAACAAAGCACAGCACTTTGTTTTTCTTCCACCATATTTCCTTATGATCTCTAGGAAAACAGAACAGTGCAGAATTGTGTTCACGCCTTGTCAATATTAACTTTCCCAAGAATAACTTTCTATCAAATAAATCAATGGTATTTACTGAGTGCAGATCACTGTACTTAGAGCTTGAAAAAGTACATCACAGAGCTGGAAATGGAAAATACCTATTTATAAGGCCATTGTGTACTTCTAGGAGTACCACCATGTTTATCGCAAATTCTGACTAGTGATGCATCTGACATATTCTGTTGTTCTATAAATATCCAATGGTGTCGATTAATGTCTGGAACAAGTTTGAACTTGTTAGCTAGAAACAAAAAGCCACAAGATGCCATTTTTCATCACATTTCCCATCTGATTCTCCTAGTCCTTTGGGAATTACTGCAACAGGAAAAATTGAGCTATACATAGAAAGGGCAAGTAATAGATCCTTAATCCCAAAAGATTTCCCACGTACAAAGAGTATCAGGATCAGTCTTTTAGCCTACACCTATACATCATCTCGGGGTGGGGCAGGCTAGTTTGCTCAGGCATGGGTGTTAGGTTTGAATCTGTCACCACCCAGTGAAGAAAAGGTTTTCGGCTGAAACATTTCAATGAATCAATCATTTGATTGTTTTTATATGGCCCACAGAAAGTTCTCAGATCAATAAGTGGTATTTATAGGTGCTTACTGTGTGCCAAGCACTGCATTAAGCTCTTGGGAGAGTACAAGACTGCAGAGTTGGTAGATGCATTACCTGTCCACCAGGAGCTTACAGTCTAGAGAGAAATCTCATTGGGAAACTACCATGTCTCCTGACTGAAGCCGTTGCTTCAGTTTATTTTAACTCTAAAATAAGAGCAAATTAAAGAAGAGGAGGGAAGAAGCCCCAAATTCCAGGCAATGCCTAGATTTGAAAAATTCAAGTGGGGCAAGGAGGGAGGCAGAAAGCTATGAGAAACATGGACCAGTCTGCCCCTGGCACAGACAACTCTTTCATCATCATCAATCATATTTATTGAGCACTTACTAACCCAAATTCTCTGCCTACATCTAGCATAGCGCTCTGCATAGAGTGAGTATTGATCAATTACATATCTCTCTCTCTTGCCCCATCCTCTATGGCAAGTCCAATTTGATTTTAAGCCAATGGACTTAAAGATACCTCGTACATGTTTACATAGCTTGTACAAACAATCTGAAGGAAAGATTGCTCTATGAAATGCTCTTCATAAAGAAAAAAGGCTGTTTCAATCAAATCAGTCATGTCTTCCCTTCATGACAGACCACTAAAGCTAACATATTGCTTCACTCTCAAGAAATTACACTCAGGAAGTCAATATCACTGCCTCTACAGTACAATACAATTTATTAAACAGCAGGGAGAGGGCCTGCCTCTATAAGTCTATTTCTTTACATAATGCAGATGGGACGACTTATGGGTGGTAGCAGAAAGCGTGCTATTGCAGCCAGAACCTATTATGTAAGTATTCTGACACCGATTTTGATTAATTCTGAATAAATTGATGTAAAGACACACATACTTCTGAGATAACATCAAGTCCTCCGCTACTTATATATTTATAGGTTAGCAACTTAAGAAGTTGTCCCATAGGTAAATTGCAGTGCCCTTGATCAGTGATGCCAAGATTACCCAGATAAATAATATAGTAGTTGGTCTGTTGGAGGAAAGATCATCTTAGAAAAAAAATCAATCTTTCAATGGTATTTTGTAAGAGTTTACTGTGTGCTGCCCAGATAATATTTCCAAAAGTATCCATGCAGTCCATATCTCCCCACTCCTCAAGAAGCTCCAGTGGTTGCCCATCCACCTCCACATCATACATCTTACTACAGCCCAGCAAGCACACTCCACTCTTCTGGCACCAGCTTGCTGACTGCGCTCCGATTTCATCTATCTCAATGCCAATCTCTCTCCCACCTTGTCCCTCTGACCTGGAACTCCCTCCCCATCCATATATGCCAGACCAGCCCTCTCCCCACTATCAAAGCCTTATTAACCAATAAATCAATCAAGGGTATTTATTGAGTGCTTACTATGTGCAGAGCACTGTCCTAAGTACCTTATCGTGGCTCAATGGAAAGAGCATGGGCTTGGGAGTCAGAGGTCATGGGTTCAAATCCCAGCTCCGCCACTTGTCAGCTGTGTGACTTTGGGCAAGTCACTTAACTTCTCTGGGCCTCAGTTACCTCATCTTTAAAATGGGGGTTAAGACTGTGAGCCCCCTTGGGACAACCTGATCACCTTGTAACCTCCCCAGTGCTTAGAACAGTGCTTTGCGCATAGTAAGTGCTTAATAAATGCCATTTTTTTTACACAATACAATGTAATTAGCAGACATCTCCCCCGAGAGGCCTTCCTCAATTAACCCCTCTTTTCCCTCTCCCTTCTGCATCATCTATGCTCTTTGATCTGTGCTATTTGGACATTTGGTATTCACTCCACACTCATGCCTACAGCACTTACGGACATGTCTATAAATTATTAATATTAATGTCTGTCTTCCCCAATAGACTGTAGGCTCTCTGTGGGCAGGGACTGTGCCTACAAACTATTGCATTGTACTTTCCCATTGACTGATTGCAGAGCACCATATTTCAAGCTTGGGAGATGCAATATGGAGTAGTCAGGCCTGGGAGTCAGAAGGTCATGAGTTCTAATCCTGCTCTGCCACTTATCTGCTGGGTGACCTTGGACAAGTCACTTCACTCTCTGTGACTCAGTTACCTCATCTGTAAAATGGGGATTGAGACTGTGAGCCTCACGTGGGACAGGGACTGTGTCCAACCCAATTTGCTTGTATCCACCCCAGTGCTTAGTATAGTGCGTGGCACGTAGTAAGCACTTAAATACCATAATAATAATAATAATTATTATTATTATTAAAGTAGACATAATTTCTGCCCTCTAGAATATTTTTAATTACAATTCAACAGCAATATCAGCATTTCAAAATCAATTCTTCAAAAATACCATTTAGAACTAGGGTTTAGATTAGAATTTACAGTTATGCTAAAATACAGTTCAAGTTACAACTTGGAAAAGTGACCAGTGATGGATTTTCAATCACTCAGTCATGTATTGAGCACTTACTGTGTGCAGAGCACTCTATTAAGCATTTGAGGGAGAGTACAATATAACAATATAAGACACATTCCCTGTCCATAGTGAGTTTACAGTCTAGTGGGGAGACATTGATATAAGAAGATATAGAGAAGTAGTGTGGCTCAGTGGAAAGAGCCCAGGTTTTGGAGTCAGGGGTCATGGGTTCAAATCCTGACTCCGCCAATTGCCAGCTGTGTGACTTTGGGCAAGTCACTTAACTTCTCTGTGCCTCGGTTACCTCATCTGTAAAATGGGGATGAAGACTGTG
Source organism: Tachyglossus aculeatus (assembly GCF_015852505.1). NCBI lineage: Eukaryota > Metazoa > Chordata > Mammalia > Monotremata > Tachyglossidae > Tachyglossus > Tachyglossus aculeatus. Next base: position 24,620,118 of record NC_052077.1, on the reverse strand, counting down.
AGCCCCCCATGGGACAACCTGATAACCTTGTAACCTCTGCAGTGCTTAGAACAGTACTTTGCACATAGTAAGCACTTAATAAATGCTGTTATTATTATTATATAAATTATGGCTCTGTACATAAGTGCTATGTGGCTGGGAGAAGGGATGAATAAAAGGAACAAGTCAGGGTGACACAGAAGGGAGTGGAAGAAAAGGAAAAGAGGGCTTGGTCAGGGAAAGCCTCTTGAAGGAGATGTGCCTTCATTCATTCATTCAATCGTATTTATTGAGCGCTTACTGTGTGCAGAGCACTGTACTAAGCACTTGGCAAGTACAAGTCAGCAACATATAGAGACAGTCCCTACCCAACAACGGGCTCACAGTCTAGAAGGGGGAGACAGACAACAAGACAAAACATGTAGACAGGTGCCAAAATCGTCAGAACAAATAGAATTAAAGCTATATGCCCATCATTAACAAAATATAGTAAATATGTACAAGTAAAATACAGTAATAAATCTATACAAATACATACAAGTGCTGTGGGGAGGGGAAGGGGGTAGGGCGGGGGAGATGGGGAGGAGGAGAGGAAAAAGAGGGATCAGTGTGGGAAGGCCTCCTGGAGGAGGTGAGCTCTCAGTAGGGCTTTGAAGGGAGGAAGAGAGCTAGCTTGGCCGATGTGTGAAGGGAGGGCATTCCAGGCCAGGGGAAGTACGTGGGTCGGGGGTTGACGGCGGGACAAGAGAGAACGAGGCACAGTGAGGAGGTTAGCCTTCAATAAGGCCTTCAATATTGCCTTCAATTGCCTTCAATACGAAGAGGGAGGGCATTCTAGGCCAGAGGCAGGACGTGGGAGAGAGGTTGGGAGAGAGATAGATGAGACTGAGGTGCAGTGAGTAGGTTGGATTTGGAAGGTTCTTGGGGTGTGAATGATTTAGTAATAAAATGATTGAAAATCACAACGTTTAAACCACTGTTTACTGGTAAGCTTGTTGTGCACAGGGAATGTGTCTCAGATCATATTCTCCCAAGCACTTAATACAGTACTCTACACACAGTAAGCACTCAATAAATACAATGAGACCCCTAGTAACTCTCCAGGAAAGCCTAAATTTTCACCACTATTGGGAGATTCCATGCCAGAGGCTCACATCCTGGCTAGTAGCGCTCTATGGACTGTGACTAAAACAGAGAATCTAGTTTAGTGGCATGTGACATCACAACCAGGTTTTCGGTTCTATCAATCATGGAGGGCTCACTGTGTGTACAGCACTGTACTAAGCGTGCTTGGGAAAGTACAGTGCAAAAGAATTGGTAGACATGATCCCTGCCCACAAGGAGATTACCAGTCTACAGAAGGAGGCAGTCATTAAATAAATTACAGATAGGGGAAATGGCAGGGTGAAATGAGATATACATACTGCTATGGGATTGAGGGTTGGGTGGCTATCAAGGGCTTAAAGGATATCAAGTGTATAGGCAATGCAGAGGGAGAGCATTTAGGGGAAATGAGGGCTTAGACTGGGAAGGCCTCCAGAAAAAAACGATTTTAATTAGGCTCTGAAGGTAAGTAGAGTGAAGGTCTGTTGGATTTGAAGGGGGAGGGAATTCCAGGCTAGAGGCAGGACATGGGCAAGGAGTTGGTGGTAAGATAGACAAAACTGACAAACAGTGAGAAGGCTGACATTAGAGAAGTGAAGTGTATAGTAGTAGGAGAGCAGTGAGATGAGAAAGGAGGGGGTTCGTGCTTTAAATCTGGTGATAAGGAGTTTCTGTTTCATAGAGAAGAGAATGGACAGACACCCCCAGCCTCCCCTGTTTAAAGGGGCAATTTCTGCATCCATCTGCTCCAGGGGGACTTTCAAAGGTAGAGACCCTGGAGGTATTTCTCTTCTTCCCTTTCCCTAGTGTCTAGTAGTTTGACAGCTCCTAGAAAGCTGGCATTTCACAACTTGGGAGCATTTGAGGAGTTGAACTTCCTACAGCTGCAGTAATTATGCACTACATATTGCCCCCTCCCCTGATTCGTTCATTCAATCACATTTATTGAGCACTTACTGTGTGCAAATCACTGTACTAAGTAATTATCAAATTTGAGCATGGAAAAAGGACAGGAGGAAATTTTGGTTTGATTAGTGCAGGGAGCAGTTAAAGGAGTGGAAATTCCTGGTTACCTAACACTGATGTATCAGACAACAAAGTTCAGCTTTCCCGGGGCACTAAACTGCCTGGGCTAGCCCAAGGTGTGGGGTGAAACATAACATACAGAAGCAAGCACCAGGGCTCACTGAATCCTTCACTACATCTTAATCCCAGTTCTTAAATTTATGAAGATCTTTCATTGTCCAAGGTATTTTCATGAGTGATTTTATTTGCCCCTAACAGATCAAAGGAGAGATCCTGTGGGCAAGTTACTGATGAGGAACCTAGGCAGAGCCTCAGAACCGAGCAGAGCTGAGACTAGAACTCAGATCCCTTTACCGCTAGCCCTGCCTTCTCTCCACGAGACTATGCATCCTCCTGAGAAGTGAAAAAAAGGACAGATCCCATGCCATAGCATATGAAAATTCACTATGCAACCAAGCTATACCAACCAGAGAACATCATTCACCTTGACCGCAGAGAGGTAAGGTAGGAGGGGGAAAAGGTGATTTAGTGCTTTAGAGTCTGTGGTAAGGAGGTTCTGTTTGACGTAGGGGTAGACAAGCAACCACTGGAGGTTCTTGAGGAGTGGGGAAAAACATGGACTGAATGGTTTTTATAGAAAAATGATCCAGGAAGAAAAGTGAAACATGGAATGAAGGAGGAAGGGAGACTGATGCAGTAAATCAAGGGGGAGATAAGTGCTTGGATGAAATGGTAGCAGTTTGGATGAAGAGAAGAGGATGGATTTTAGCAAGGTATTATAATGCAAAATAATACAGTGTTTAACTTCAAGAGGAGATAAACAATGTACTTTTTATACCTCTTCAATCAGTGATACTTACTGTGTGCACAGCACCGTACTGTTTGTCCCTTCTAATCTGCAAGCTCCTTGTGGGTAGACAATATGTCCACCAACTCTGTCGTAATATACTCTCTCAAATACTAAGTACAGTGCCCTACAAATAGTAAGTGCTCAGCGTGGCTCAGTGGAAAGAGCATGGGCTTTGGAGTCAGGGGTCATGGGTTCAAATCCCAGCTCTGCCAATTGTCAGCTGTGTGACTTTGGGCAAGTCACTTAACTTCTCTGAGCCTCAGTTCCCCCATCTGTAAAATGGGGATTAAGACTGTGAGCCCCCCCGTGGGACAACCTGATCTCCTTGTAACCTTCCCAGCGCTTAGAACAGTGCTTTGCACATAGTAAATGCCATTATTATTATTATTATTAATAAATACCATTCATTGATTGACTGATTCTGTAAGTTAACAATCTTTACTGAGGCTCCAGAGTTCTGGGGGCTCTAGAGGAAGAGAGAGACCTAATGGTTGCCTTGAAGGAGTTCAGACTGATGCTCTTCAAAAATTGGGGCAAAAGGGATTATCCGCTGCATAAGCTTTCTTCTTGCTAGTGGGGTTTGCTTTTCTCTATACTTCAGCATGAGAAATGGAGAGAAATCCCACTTCTGCCTGAGACAAAAGAGAAGCTGCTGAAATCAGATGCTACTTGTAAATATTTTATGAATTCATTAATAATGGAATTCAGAAACCCCAAATGATTAAGAAATGGTATAAGCTCCAGAAAGTTGCTGTACCACGAGTTATAGTAATATACTGAAGAACGGAACTTGTAAATTAATGTTTGAATTTCTAATCTTCTGAAAGTAAATGTTATTTAACACACTCAGAGACTAAGCCCAATTCCTTAGAAAAAAGAGAAGTAAAGAGAAGGTCAAGGATATTCTTTAAACATGAGTAGTTTTAATGTTTTCATATTAAACAGGCCATAACTCTCAAAAGAAATATAAACTGGAATGTTTTATATAAGGGCAATGTAAAAAGTGTTTTTTTAAAATTGCTGCCGAGGTAAAAGAAAACCTCTGGTCAGTGATCATTGTAGTTCTTTGCAACAATCCCCTGTGTTCATTAAACTTTTCTTTCCTTCTATGAAGAAATCTGAAATTCATTTGCAAATATCACAAATGCCTTAAATGGGAAATAACCACATCAAATGGTTCTCTCTGACTGTGAGATTTGACTCATTGCAAAAAGCCCCCAGAACTTGTATGTGACACTTGAAGGAATGTGTTATGGTGAAGTTAGCCACTAACTATGTCCACATGACATGACCTCACTTTATTTTTCTCCTGATCTGGTCATTTTCACAGGAATATTCACTGAACAAGTGAGATGCTCAGTGAGCAAAATCCAGTCTTGATGAATGACTGATCTTCACATCCCACATGTCACCTCTGCACCACTCCAGGACAAGGAGAGGAGTCAGCTTCCTGCTCCATCTTCTCTAGCTGGTTTCAATGCCTTCGCTGACCCTTGCCCCTCTCCATTCAGCTCTCCGGCTACCCCACCGACCTTTCCAATTCTCCACAACAAGCTGTGAGGTAGCAGTCGTAGTAGTAGTAGTAGTAGTAGTAGTAGTTGCAGCTGTAGTAGCATTTATTGAGTACCTATTGGGTGCTGTGAACTGCACTAGCCATTTGGGAAGTATAACAATAATAATAATAATAATGGCATTTATTAAGTACTTACTATGTGCAAAGCACTGTTCTAAGCGCTGGAGAGGTTACAAGGTGATCAGGTTGTCCCACGGGGTGCTCACAGTCTTAATCCCCATTTTACAGATGAGGTAACTGAAGCCCAGAGAAGTGAAGTGACTTGCCCAAAGTCACACAGCTGACAACTGGTGGAGCCGGGATTTGAACCCCTGACCTCTGACTCCAAAACCCGGGCTCTTGCCACTGAGCCACGCTGAAATGACAGATTCCCTGCCCTCATGCTAATGGTGGAGACAGACGCTTTGAATAAGTATAGGGAAAGTATGGGGAAAGGAAAGGGAAAATCAACTCTTCTCCCATGCTGAGGAGGCAAAGAATGGAGAAGGGAATGCTGGAGAATAGAGCAGGTGGCTGTAGGCACCATCCCCTCTCCCCCCATTCATTCAAATGTATTTATTGAGTGCTTACTGTGTGCAGAGCACTGTACTAAGCGCTTGGGAGGTACAAGTTGGCAACATATAGAGACGGTCCCTACCCAACAATGGACTCACATCCCTCCGCCGGGTCCTAGCCAAGCCTACAGCACACAAAAGAGCAAAGAAATCACCTTAGCAATCAGAACTTTTTGTCTGTGTTCATGAGGCAAAACATTCTTATCCTGAAGCAGAATTAGGATATCAGATCCTTGGTTCAGAAACAAATTAGAATCATTTCAGGTAATATTATCATCATCATTGCTGCTATTCCCATAATCATATTAAGAACAGTAACAGCCACTATTTGTCTCTATCCAGCCCAGGCTATTACACTTCTGTCACATAGCTCAAAATTTGGAAATCTTGGTTATTATTTAATGTCTTTTCTTCCCCTAATTTGTTCCCAGAAAATGCCACCTTTTAATTTTGAAAATAGAAATGAAAAGAATGTAAATAAATAGCAGTTCGCAATTCACATAAGTAGTTTTTCAGGGAGTTTTGACAGAGACAAATATTTTTTGTGATAGGGACATTCAATTACATTTCCTGGTATTTCAAAGAAGCTTGCATCCAGACACAGAGCCAACAGATTGATAATGTACCAGGTATTTCTTCTAGACTGTGAGCCTGTTGTTGGGTAGGGACTGTCTCTATATTTTGCCAACTTGTACTTCCCAAGTGCTTAGTACAGTGCTCTGCACACAGTAAGTGCTCAATAAATAGATTGAATGAATGAATGAATTTTTATCTTTATGGAGTTATATTTTGGGGAAAATAGCTGCACCTTTTAACATTACATCACACAAATTGCAAGTGTTCATTTTGAATTGAAATCTGCACATTAGGATATCAGTTTAAGTTCTGAAGAATGTTTATTAACCCAAACTCTGTAACAAGATTAATTTTCCACAACTTCATCTGAATGGTGCCTGAATTTCAAGTCACGCCATTACTTTGATTATAAGGTTTATAATAATAATGATAGTATTTGTTAAGCACTTACTATGTGTCAAGCACTTTTCTGTTTATCTTTTAAGGGGTGGGATACTGGGGTTAAGGTTGAAATTAGGGCCCAAGCCAACTCAAATATATAACAGGAAATGAAATATGAACAACTTGGTTCGAGGGTATATTAGAAAATTTTATCTGCTATCTATTATTTATAACTCTGAATTCAGACTAATTAGCAATACAAAAGTGGTAAAATCCAATGCCAAATACAGAAGGTCATGAAAAAGCTAAATAATTTACAAAGACTAATTTGGAGTGGGGTTTTCAACTTCTATTTCTTAAAGATGATTTCAGAATGATTTCTTCGCATTAATTTTTTGTATACTTTCTATTCAAAAAATAAGCTGTTTTTGTTCTTAGAACTTTAAAAATTCATGACATCCTAACTCTCCCGTACAGAAAGTTGTAACAAAACAGATTATTCCTTATATATACACTGAGAAAATTTGAGAAACTGTCTCCCCCTTCTGACTGTGTGGGCAAGGATCATGTCTACCACCTTTGTTGTACTGTCTCTCCCAAGAGCTTGGTAAAGAGCTCTGCATATAGAAAGACACTCATACCATTGATTGATTAACATCTAAAAATGTAGGCAAATGGTTCAGGCATCAACCTAGAAACAGTTCAAAGAAAAATGTCTTCTTTGGGTCCAAATGCAATTTCTTGTAGAGTTGTTTTTTGTTTGGCTCTCACTACTACTTTTGCTAAAACTACTTTGTTTTGCTACTCACTACCACTAGAGAAGCAGCTCTGCTTAGTGGCAAGAGCATGGACTTGGGAGTCAAAGGTCATGGATTCTAATCCTGACTTCCACTTATCAGCAGTGTGACTTTGGGCATCACTTAACTTCTCTGTGCCTCAGTTACCTCATCTGTAAAATGGGGATTAAGTCTCTGAGCCCCAGATGGGACAACCTGATTACCTTGTATCTACCCCAGTGCTTAGAACAGTGCTTAGCACATAGTAAGCACTCAACATATACCATCATCATCATTATTATTATTACTTGGGCTTATTTTAGTCAAGAAAAAAATACCTCTTCCAAAAAAAAGAAAAATAATTCAAAGCAAACAACAAAATTTAAGCTTGTGCTATTTACCCAATCTTACTATTCCATAATTTCTCAGTTTGGAGAGAAAGCTCAGTAAGACCAGATTTCCATTTTGCCCTTCTAAATTCCAAATGGGTGATATAAACAGCCTCTAGAGTGAGCAAAACTACTGCAGCAACTTAACGCAGCTTGACTCTTTGGAAGGGTCTCAAGAGGAAGTTTGGGCCCAGGGCTACCAAATCCCAAACCACTGGTTTGTGATTACCCAAGGGCTGTGTGGACAAAGTGAGGCTAATGCAGAATCAGATCAATGAGTATGAATCATTCTTATCCTAGTCCAGATTCACAGATTCAGAAACCCAAAACTTCTAGAGCTTGGGTGCACGGGGAAAGAAGGAGGGCCAGAGAGCCTGAAAGGGTGAGGTGAGGGAGGGCTTGAAAAGCCCAAAAGGCTGAGGCAGATCTGGACAGCCTGAGAGGGGGAGGTGAATGAGGGCGAGAGGGCCAGATTGGGCATTTGCTATGTAACCTGCTCATAGTTTACATGCATCAAAACAAGGTGCACCAAACACATGGAGGGTACAGGAAGGAGGAAGGTGGTGAATGTCTGAACCATATAAAAGGCAGATGCCACCTGTTTATTAAAAATAATGATATTTGTTAAATGCTTACTATGTGCCAGGCACTGTACTAAGCATGGAGGCAGGTATCAGCAAATCAAGTTGGACACAGTCCCTGTCCAATGTGGAGCTCACAAGTCTCAATCCCCATTTTACAGATGAAGTAACTGAAGCACAGAGAAGTGAAGAGAATGTCATATCTCCCCCTTCTAGACTTGAGCCCATTGTTGGGTAGGGACTACCTCTATATGTTGCCAATTTGTACTTCCCAAGTGCTTAATACAGTGCTCTGCAGTGTTCAGTAAATACTATTGAATGAATGAATGAAGTGATTTGCCCAGGATCACTCAGCAGACAAGTGGAAGAGCCAGGATTAGAATCCATGACCTTCCGCCAGCCAAACCCTTGCTCTATCCACTATTTCATGCTCAATCTCTAAGATTATCTGAATTCAAACCCCCTAGCTGAAACAGATTCTTTCTCTCCTTGGGTAGTACTAAGTTGTCCAGGGCTCAGCAAACTGGAATTTTCCCCCAAAAAGAGCAGTTCAGTACAATCACACACATAAAAATCTTTGAGCACAATTGTTTTACCGAACTCTTAACCCATACCCAAATTATAAGACTACTTATCCCCATTTTTAAGTGAAAAGACACCAAGCACTATTTAATAGCCTGATAATGAGCATTGTTCAGGAGGATCAACTTCTCCTGCCATATTCTTGATTATAACTATTTCCATTGTTTCCAATTTATAAGGAGCAGCAAAGCCTAGAGGAAAGAGCCCAGATCTAGGAGCCGAGGTCTTGAGTTTTACTTTCAGATCCGCTACTTACCTGCTTTGTGATCTTGAGCAAGTCACTTAACTTCCTTATCTGCAAAACGGGGATTCAATACCTGTTCTCCCTCATACTTACTTCTGTTAGCCCCAGAGGGGACCTAATCCTCCAGTACCCACCCCAGGATTTAGTAGAGTGCTCAGCATGTATTAAGCACTTCCACGATCATTTACTGTTAAATGTCTTGACATTCCACTAAAATAATTATGGCATCTGTTCATTCAATCGTATTTATTGAGCACTTACTGTGTGCAGAGCACTGTGCTAAGCGCTTACCATGTGTCAAAGTTCTTACTATCATATTTCATCAAAAGCACACCGTGGACATTATTCAAACTGTGAGAAATAAAGAAAAAAGACAAATGACTTGGCTTCAGTCTCTACAATTTAATGCCTGTCATCAAATCTGTAGAGCAATACCCCTTTAAGAAGTCTGGGACCAGATATTGAAAGTGCTGTAGCAAGGAAATTGTTTGGGGCAGGAAATGGACAAATGAGCCACTCTAGGTATGAATCTATGTCATATCTTAAAATTTTAAAAGAAAAACTTTACAATATTGTGAGAAAAGTGAATGTCCAATTGAAATTTTCTAAGCATCTTGCTCTATTATTTCAATCTAAAGGATTTCCCATCTTACATTATTGAAGTCTAAGTAGATCATCTAAAATCCATTATGGTATATTTTCACATAACCAAAAAAACTGAGAAAACCTTAAATTCTGAAGATTTAAAAGAGAGGCACGACCAGAAATATCATCAGGCATCACGTTTGTGTTTAGGAAGATTGCTCTGTAGTTCTTTTCTACCTCTCAAATTGCAGGCATAGGGAAAAGCTCTGAAACTGAAATTTAATGTGATACCACAAAGCTTGCAAACCAAAGAAGGGAGAGTAGTGCAAAATTATTGAGTGCTGGTACTGATGTCTAAGCCTAATATATGCACTAAAAATACATTTCAAAGTACTGCATCTAATAAATGAAATGTCCAGAAAATTGCAAACACCCTTCCTGAAAATTATTACAATCTCTTCCTGAGTGCTATTTAGTCTACAGCCACAGATGCAAGTCCACTTGACATTTGTAAGACATTCCTTTTAAATGGACGGCATTGCAATGCCGCTTATCCAACATAAAAATCAAACACCTTCCCGGAACACTTCTATATAAAATGTTTTCCATTGCTGCCATCAATCCAGAACATTGCATTAATGCAAATGTTCTCTTGACCACTTTTTCGAATGGGGGAAAATTCTATATGGGGTATCATTACCACACAGAATACAGGATGAAAACAGCTAGGCTTTTGTCTATTTCTTGACCTCATACAGAGTTCCAACGTTGCATCAAGGATTGTTTCTTATGAATCAAAAAGCCTTCCCTTTGACCTCTTTGGAAAGTTTAGGGAATGTGTCTACCAACTCTGTTGCATCATACTCTGCAAGTGCTTATTACATCATCATCATCATCAATCGTATTTATTGAGCGCTTACTATGTGCAGAGCACTGTACTAAGCGCTTGGGAAGTACAAACTGGCAACATATAGAGAGAGTCCCTACCCAACAGTGGGCTCACAGTCTAAAAGACGGTTACAGTGCTCTGCACTCAGTAAGACCTCAATAAATATCATTGATTGATTGATTACACTGCCTAAGTACTAGAATTCAGCACAAGTAGTGCATGATTGATCTTCATTTGTGTCTAAGGCTCCCTGAAGATCTTTAAGCCTAATTTCATTCATTCATCCATTCAATCGAATTCACTGAATGTTTACTGTGTACAGAGGACTGTACTAAGTGCTTGGGAAAGTGCTTGGGAAAGTGCAGCAGTAAAGAGAGACAATCCCTGCCCTTAACGAGTTCAGAGTCTGTGGGGGTGGCAGGGGGAGACAGACATCAATAGAAGTAAACAGACATCAATATAAATAAATACAATTACAGACATATACATGCTGTGCCGTGGAGTAGGGAGAGGAAGGAAGAGCAAAGGGAGTGAGTCAGAGAGATGCCAAAAGGAGTGTTCAGTTCAAAGCCCTGAACCCTCTCTCCCCACAAATGCCACTACTTCAGGGGTAGGAGGCCCGAGCTCCCTACTTCTTCACAAACGAACATCTTGTGTTACGAAATCTTTTGAGGATTCAGCCCACCCAACCAGCACTTCTAGAAATCCATGGTTGCTATGCTTAAACACTAAACTGGATTTCCCCCTAGAACCGTTAAGGTAACACAAGGAAAAACTGTATGGCAAAGGAAGGAAACCATGCATAAATTATTTTCAAAACACAAGGTTGCTTACCCACATCGGGTATTAAAACCACCCAGTGAGATGACAGTATGGCCTAGAAATGTAGCTTCACTTGTTGAACATTGCCTCTGCACAAGCAGAGTAGCTCTGCTTGGCACATTCCTGACAACCTTTCCATACTCTAGAGCTAGCTTAACTCCTAAACTCTGCAGCCCCAGGACTCAGGAAAAATCATTTTTCATCTGTTAATCTGCAGCTAGTCAACAAGTAAAAGAGGCTGCAAAACTAGAGAGAAGCCTAGTTTAGAAAAATAGGGGCCTAGAAATCAGAGGACCTGAGTTATAATCCCTTCCATCTTTGGGAAGTCACTTCACACTTCTGTGCCTCAGTTTCCTCTTCTGAAAAATTGATTTTATGTAGAGATTTTATGTAGAGCGTGGCTCAGTGGAAAGAGCACGGGCTTTGGAGTCAGAGGTCATGGGTTCGAATCCCGACACCGCCACATGTCTGCTGTGTGACCTTGGGCAAGTCACAACTTCTCTGAGCCTCAGTTACGTCATCTGTAAAATGGGGATTAAGACTGTGAGCCCCACGTGGGACAACCTGATCACCTTGTATCCCCCCAGTGCTTAGAACAGTGCTCTGCACATAGTAAGAGCTTAACACGTCATCATTATTATTATTATCTGTTCTCCCTCCTACTTAGACTGTGACTCCCATAGTGCTTAACAAATACCATAGTTAAAGCCTTCTGAAGCTTTTGCTTTGAAGAGTATAAAAAGCATACCTTTTAGTTCATGCTTTGGAAAATGCACTTTGTAATGGCCAGAATAAAGAATGAAAACTGAACACACCAACCCTGTGAGAAATAGCTGCATGGCATGTTTTACCTGCTAAGGGTCAGTCAGCCTACTTGTTTCTTCCAAGTCTTAGGTGTCTGAAAATATTTTGACTTCATCAGTTTGATACTAAATGCAAGAACAGAGCAAACTCACCTACCCCATTGGGCCCTAGGAGCTAGACCTATTATTTTATTTGCACATTACTCATCCAATATTATTGTGCCTGGAGCAATGTGACATTTAGTGAAAGCAATTCATAAACCGGTAACTGCATAAAATCGTTTCTTGTTAAGACTTTTTGAAGAAACAATTTTTCCTCCTGACCTAAAGATTGCAATCCCTGCTTAAAATACAATGAATTTCTAAAACCTTATAAATGCCTTTGTTTTGATGAAAATGTCCAAATTCAAATGCTCTAAGAAAAAGTGGCATTTCAGGGGCCGAATGAGCACTTATTCAGGGAAAAGCAGTGTCATGCCGAGAAACAGGTGACACACCAAGAGTTTCCGAGTCCTGTTCTTGCTTCTTCCTAATCTGCTGTTCCATCTTGACCATCTCTTACCATTTATGGGCCATATTTTGCTCAGCTTTTAAGTGGTGATGGGGATTCTGACCTACCCCGAAGGTATTATCGTCATCAAAAACTTCAACCTCCACCTGCACAGGAAGATTAACCAAAGATGACCGCAGAGTCCTTTGTGAATATAATAGAATATATACATAAATGCATAATGACACTTTAACTGGAGCACAATCCTGCCAGGTCCAATTAACACTACTTTAAATTTATATAGCACCTTTACTCCAAAGAGGTTAAGGCTCTTTAAAATCCTGTTAACAGATATTAATCCTCAGAATTCCATAGGCGATGGGAAGGAAAAGGAGAGCTTCATTTCTTCCAGGCTGGAGTCTAGAGGTGGGGGCCGGGGCATACAGGACAAGGAAAGGGGACTGGAACAGTGAAACAGTAATTGAAATGCAGGAAAGGCATATAAGTTTCGGTGCTTTTTTCAAGCCTCTGTATTTTTATACATTAAGGGCAGTTAATGATAATAATGACAATGTCAGTGGGGTACTGAGCTGTGCCTGGGGCACTGGAGCCTTCCCATCTATTGATCTGGTCCACAGTGCTGTATTTGTAGGTTCACTGAGCCGCATTCAGAGAACGTGCTGACATTTTTGGAATGGCCAAGGTATTTCTCAGTGATCTATACGTTATGGTAAATCCAATTAAATGCTGAGCATTTGATGAAATTTGATGGAAAGAAAGCAATCTAAACCTGACAGACTTTATGGAGAAAACCAGATTTATTTAATGAGTCCTGGAATAATTTTATAAACTACAACCAGTTAGGGTAGACAAAGATGAATTCTATCAAAACCAAACCAGAGCCTCTGAAGGAAATATCCAGGAGCCACTATGCTGGTGGCTGTGCTCTCAAGACACACGCATAAGACGACAAGCAGACTGCAAACTTCTTGGCAAAAATCAGTGCAGGGCTGTGGACTGACAACAAACCTGAAGGAAAACAAGGATTTGTAACCGTCTGAACCAGAAAATCAAACACAACCTGACTTCCACCTAAAGTCTGGAAGTCTACCCAGTCGTAGTCCTGTCTAGCCCTCTCTGTGACAGTGAGACCTGGATTTACCACAGAAGACCATCTGTCTTTTTGAGCTGTTTCATGGGTAACAGTGTAGCTTAAGAGTAAAGGCCTTAAAATCAGAGGACCTTGATTCTAATCCAGGTTCTGCCACTTTGCTGTTAAATGATCTTGGGCAAATCACAACTTCCCTGTGCCTCATCTACAAAGTGGAGATTAAAAAACTGTTCTTCCTCCCCCTTGTACTGTGAGCCCGATGTGGAACCAGCACTGGTTCTGACCTGATTGTCTTATATCTACCCCATCACTTAGTACAATGCTTGGCACATAGTAAGCAATTAATAATAATAATAAAAAAATTGTGGCATGTGTTATGCATTTAGTGTACTATACTAAGAACTGGAAAAGATACAAGATCAATCAATTTATTTATTGAGCACTTACCATGTGCAGGGCACTGTATTAAGTGCATGGGAAAATACCATAAAAAGAGTTGGTAGATGTAATTCCTGCCCACAAAGGGATTACAGTTTACAAGATAATCAGGTTGGACAAAGCCTATAGTAGGATTGACTAAAAGGTATCCTAGAAAACTCCTCTTCCAAAAGTCTGATTCAAGAGAAGCATCATGGCTCAGTGGAAAGAGCCCGGGCTTTGGAATCAGAGGTCATGGGTTCAAATCCCAGCTCTGCTAATTGTCATCTGTGTGATTTTGGGCAAGTCACAACTTCTCTGCACCCTCAGTTACCTCATCTGTAAAATGGGGATTAAGATTGTGAGCCCCCCGTGGGGCAACCTGATCACCTTACCTCATCACCTTGTAACCTCCCCGGTGCTTAGAACAGTGCCTTGCACAACGTAAGCGCCTAATAAATGCCATCATTATTTACACTCAACTCCCTGTTGTGGCCTTCCTCCCCAACCCAAATCAAAAGTATTTCAACAGACCTATTTCAACCTATTTCAGTATTTCAACCTATCCATCCCTAATGCAAAGAAAAGTATAAGCCACTAATTAAGTGTTGATAGTGTGTTTCCCAAGGAATTCTGATTTCACTTCACTTCTTCCCCTCAGGACATTTTCCTCAGCATATGGGAGAGAAAATGGAAAACTGCAACATATGTTTGCTTTGTGGATATGTAAAGACAAAGGAATGTCTATTAAGGCAGCATGGAAAGTCTCCAGTCTGGATACTATTTAGCATGCCAGTGGCTGGGTATACTCCCCAGAGTTGCAACCTTTGATACTGGAGTGCCTTGCCAAAGGAAGTGGAGTAGAGACCTTCCATAAAGGCAGAGAGAGTAACTTTGCCAGTACATGGAGGTGGTTATGCCACTCCTGCCCTACTCACACCTCCCTGTTGCAGTGACAATTGGTACTCAGATGCAGGGCCCTTTGCAGGTTAAACGTTTCCCTTCTATCCTCCATCCCAGTAGTCCCAAAGACTGTAGCGGGGGGAGCATGTCACAAAGCTAAGGCAGCCTCAGCTTCATTCATTCATTCAATCATTTATTGAGTGTTTACTGTGTGTAGAGAACTGTATTAAGAGCTTGGAAAGTACAATTCGGCAACAAATAGAGACAATCCCTACCCAGCAACAGGCTCACAATCTAGAAGGGGGGAGACAGACAACAAAACAAGTAGACAGGCATCAATAGCACCAATATTAATGGAATTATAGATATATACACATCATTAATAATAGAGTAATAAATATGTACATATATGCACAAGTGCCATGGGGTGGGGAGGGAGGTAGATCAGAGGGAGGGAGTCAGAGCAATGGGGAGGAGGAGCAGAGGAAAACTCTACAACTAAATTGAGCAAGCAGACCAAGTATCAAGGTCACCAACAGGGCAGGTAGTTCTTGCTCCAAGTCGGCTGTGACCACGGTCTGTGTGAGCCCAGAAGCACTACATAACCCACTATCTGCACTGCAAAAGACCCAAGGCAGCACTCCTCAATCCACAGCAGCAGCATGGCCTGGTGGAAACAACACAGGAGACCTGGGGTCTAATCCTGGTTCTGCCACTCACCTGCTGTGTGACCTTGGGGAAGTCATAACTTTCCTGTGCCTCAGTTTTGTCATCTGCATAACCAGGTAAAATATTTGTTCTCCCTCACTCTTAGGCTCTATAGCCATTGTGGAGCTCTGATCCAACTGAATTTATCACAGAGCTTGGGACCTACTAAGTGCTTAACAAATACCACTATTATTACTACCACCACCAAAGGATAGGGAAAAGGATGGAAAGAGGTTGCTAGACTAATTAGGTAATTGGCCAGGGGATAGGATGGAAAACTGAAGAGGTAAAAAAAAAAAAAAAAAGCTGTGGCAAGAAAGGAGAGGGCTCGATTTTGAGAAACTGCATGGCCTTCCTCTACTTGGTGAAGTTACACCCATCTCTTTGATGTCTGCAAGATAATACTGTAAATTTCCCTCTAGACTAAAAGCTAATTGTGGGCAGGAAACATGTCTACTAAATCTGTTATATTGTACTCTCCCACATGCTTACAGTGCTCTGCACACAGTAAGCACTCAATAAATATGACTGATTGATTGAGAAGCCATAACCTCAAATCAGGGCATCTAGTAGATTAGTAATATTTCTCAATCGTTCTCCCCTCAGACAAATCAGCCATGATTTAACACAATTGTCTTACTACAGAAAGAAAGCCTCTACATGGGATCATATCTATAATAATAATGATGAGCATTTGTTAAGCATTTACTATGTGCCAAGCACTGTTCTAAGCACTGGGGGGACACATGGTAATCAAGTTGTCCCACATGGGGCTCACAGTCTTAATCCCCATTGCACAACTGAGGCACAGAGAAGTGACTTACCCAAAGTCACACAGCTGACAAGTGGTGGAGCCAGGATTAGAACCCAGAACCTTTGACTCCCAAGCCCAGGCCCTTTCCAGTGAGCCACGCTGATTATTCAATGGTGTCCAATTGAGACAGAGCTGCACTAAAAAAACAGTGCACCCTATCCTGATATTAGCTCTGGAAAACCTGCAGACCCCAAGTCCACAAAGTTAGCCCCAAACCAAACCCAGTCGGTTTCAGGTCAACCACAACAGCACCAAGTAGACCCTTCAAATCAATCAATCAATGGTATTTATTGAGCACTTACTGTGTATAGAGCACTGTACTAAGCACTTGGGGGAATACACTACAGAGCTAGTAGACAAGTTCCCTGCTCACAGCGAACTTATAATCATATCCTACAACCCACAATTCTCCCTACTTTCAAAGCACCCCTAAAAATCACATCACCTCCTAGAGGCTTTCCCAGAATAAGCCCTCTATTTTCCCTATCCACCCTCCGCCTTGTGTCAACTTGTGTATATATTATGCATACTTATAATTCTATTTTATTAATGTGTATATATCTATAATTCTATTTATTTATATTAATGCTATTGATGCCTGTTTACTTGTTTTGATGTCTGTCTCTCCCCTTCTAAGACTGTGAGCCCGTTGTGGGCAGGGATTGTCTCTGTTGCTGAACTGTACTTTCCAAGCACTTAGTACAGTGCTCTGTACACAGTAAGCACTCAATAAATACAACTGAATGAATGAACTATTCACTTGACTGTGAACCCCCTTAAGCACTATGATACACACCCCAGCCCCACAGTACTTATGTTTATATCCTTATACTTTTCTATTTCTCTTTTATCTAATTTATTTTAATGTCCATCTCCCCCTGCAGACTATAAGCTATGCACATAGGGATCATATCCACCAACTATGCTGTACTGACCTTTCCCAGGCACTTAGTACAGTGCTTGGCATGCAGTAAGGGCTCAATAACATAGTTGATTGATTCTTAAGTATAGCATTTAAAATAAGTGGAAGAAAAAATAGTAACCATACCCGAGATCAAGGAGGAGCTGAAAAAGAACTCTTCTACAGCTTTGGGTGCTATGGACAGGTCTCGGGGGGAAAAAAAAACTTCCCAAAATATCTCTGTTAAGAGCCTTAGATACCCACATAAGCTGTCAGATCAAGCGAACCATGCTAGTGCCAACGCATAGATCCTTAAATTTATGATCTGGAAAATTAAAAACTTAAATAAAAATTAAAGTTTTAGTCCAGAGCAGGAACACTACTTCTTTCTGGCCACTCATCCTAACTCTAGATACCTCATTGCTTTGGCATTACTGAGCATGGTAATTTTCTTTTAATCTGTCAACAAATACAGCACTCGCAAGTACCTAGCATTAGTGAAAATTACAGAGACCTGTAATAGTTGTGGGGTAAGAACTTTTCCACCTAGAAAACTGATCTACCCCATTGTTACTATGGAAATACCAGGGGACAGTCCACTCCAGCACACAAACAAATGAAAAATTCAGGGTGTTCTACTACAACAGTGCTTGACACACAGAAAACACTCGACAGACACCATAATTTAGAACAAGGTTGGGTTCTTGAAGCACTTAATGTTTAGTAATATGACATCATAGTAACTACTGAAACAATATGAAAATGGGTTGGAGGAAAGCATTCAAAAATACATCATGATGGATACCTTGTGATACAAATTTCTATGTCATTTGTCCAGCACTCACAGAATGCTTTATACCTTTGCTACTCACTGTTTTTTTATGTTAAATACTACAGTACAAAATACTACAGTTGCAAAAACTCAAAATACCCACAAAGTAGTGTATGGTACTGGACAAAAACACAGAGGCAGAGGTAGGAAAGAATAGCTGCATCACACTTTGATTGACACCATGCCCACCTGCACAACCATTTTTTCCTACACAGAATCTGCTTAACTCAAATTCATGAATCATATTAGACTAGGACAGACTTGTACTGTGAGAAGAACATACCCTAATTATTCCATCTTAAATCCAAATCATACAATGAAAACATGGGTTCTAGCAGAAGTCGGGGCGGGGGGGAGGGTGTCTAGAAAAGGGGACTATTCTGTATAACAAGAGTAATTAAAGGTCTGGACAGAAAGGAGAAAGAAAAACTTGGTAATCCTGAGACAAATGGGGAATTCATTCAATCGTATTTATTGAGCGCTTACTGTGTGTGTTTCACTCCACGATTAAAGCAGCAGAGAAGCAGCGTGGCTCAGTGGAAAAGAGCCTGGGCTTTGGAGTCAGAGGTCATGGGTTCAAATCCCGGCTCCGCCACTTGTCAGCTGTGTGACTTTGGGCAAGTCACTTAACTTCTCTGTGCCTCAGTTCCCTCATCTGTAAAATGGGGATGAAGACTGTGAGCCCCCCGTGGGACAACCTGATCACCTTGTAACCTCCCCAGCGCTTAGAACAGTGCTTTGCACATAGTAAGTGCTTAATAAATGCCATCATTATTATTATTATTATTAAAGCAGATACTCCGGCTGGTGCTTATTCTCTGACTAGGTCAGTCCACCTAAAAAAGAATACTAGGCTAACAATGCTCTCCTCACCACATCCATAGCTCATCCATTGCTGGGCTTCCATAACTATTTACTGTGTTTCTGCAACCAGCATCACACACTGTTGTCCAATCTGCCTCTTAAAACTCCATAGTCACTAGAGTGATTATCCCCTCTTCGTCAACTGGGGCTCCACTCCACAGCACTCTTTCCTGCCCTCTGCCTCCGGCTCCTCCCCCTTATAAAGTCCTCAATCCCACCATATAAATTAGTAACAGCACACTAAATTGAATTAAAAAAAATTAGGACTGGAAATTTTACCATTTCTAAGCAATTCTGTATTCCTCTGACTTCCAATAATGGTCAAATAGGTCAATGGTTAAAAAATGGTTAAGTAAATTTGTTCCCCCAGATCTTATTCTCACAGAGTAAACGTGTTAGCAGGGAGCCAGCAGTATGTTCCTGAAAGCAGTTTCATTAAGTGCAGCTTAAACTCACTGTAAAAAAAATATAGGATGATGCCAGAGGAGACTCCTAGAATATAGTGATTTTTTTTTAACATGGATAATTACCTCTAGCTTCAATTAACCAGAATAAGACAAATAATAATTCACTACCACACAAATATTGACTTAGAGTTAGCAACACATACTGACCATGCTGGGGATAATATCACAGACCTAATGATAATGCCAAAGGACAAATGCAATTACGATGAAAATGCCTTTCACTAGAACAATTGTTACATTGACAGATTATGGGCTAAAGTGGAAAAACAGTATATTCTTACCTGGAGGTACCTGAGTCCCCAGGAGTGAGAGAGAGATCCTACAGCAGCCCAAGTTCTGAGATGTGGGATCTGCTCATCAGCTCATGTCCTACACCTGTTTTCCTTTGATCCTATTACCCAGATTCTGCTTTCCCTGATTGGTAGGTTAGACCCACACTACCCTCTGGGGCTGCAATGTGGTCCCACTTTTGTGGCTTTCAGCAGTCTGAATAATGAAAATGTGGATTTGCAGTTTGACTGTCCATCTGTCATGCTTCAAAATAACATGCCCTGGTTTGAAATGGGACTTTAAATCCAGCTCAATCTGCGGGTCACACATGATTGGGTTGGAAGTCACCTCCTGAGCACCTGTTTCCCCTATAATTTTGAGTATCATCCACAGCTGCAGCAACAGAACACTAGAAATTTATTGAGCTGCCACACGGTAAACCTGATTATTCCTTGGGTTATTTAGATCAACTTTTCAAGCTCACTAATAGTCTGCTTGGCCAACCGATGACTCTCGGTCCTTCTGGTGCTGGCACTGTTTCCCAACTCCCTCAAATCACTACTCCTGTCAAGCCTCCTTTCCACAATATGCCCCTAATTCTGTACTTTATCCTTCTCATGCTGTTGGGCTCCAAATTCCTTAAATGTCTCCAAGTCACAAGACTGCAACAATTAACTATCCACAGGGTATTCAATGAGCATTGACCTATCAGACTAATTAGGGAAGAAGGCTGAGAGTAGTTCCAGACATTTGCCAAACACTCAGAACATAAGCCAGAGAACATAGTTTAGTACACAGGGGGAGAAAGCATTTCCCTGTTAACGAAAACAGATTCAATTATCACCCACTACTAGACACATGGACTTTTATGTTCCCAAATCATTATTAACTCATTCATTCAATCATATTTATTGAGCGCTTAGCAGCATAGCCTGCGAAGCGTTGTGACCTTTATATGTGGTGTCGACTTAGATTAGGACTCAGATCCTGGGTTCTAAATTGAGAAGCAGTGGGGTTTAGTGGATAAAGCACAGGCTTGGGAGTTAGAAGGACCTGGGTTCTAATCCCGACTCTGCCACATGTCTGCTGTGTGACCTTGGGAAAGTCACTTAACTTCTCTGGGCCTCAGATACCTCCTCTATTAAATGGGGATTAAGCATGTGAGTCCCATGTGGGACAGGGAGTGGGTCCAATCTAATGGGCTTGTATCTGCCCCAGCACTTAAAAAAATGCTTAGCATATAGGAAGCACTAAACAAGTACGATAATTATCAATTATTATTACAGTTTCTTGTGCATGGTAAGTGCTTTACAAATGCCACTTGAAAAAAGTTTCACTGCCAATATGCTTCTTGAATGAGTTTTGTGCCTCGTCTGTCGATCAGTTTTCCCTTTGACAGTAATTTCCTTTAACAAAAGTCAATGCTAATCAGGCAGATTAAAATTGAAGTATTCTGAGGGGCTTCAACATTTAATGAGAGAGCAAAATGGAATTCAGCTAAAAACAGAAAGATGTAAAAGATTAAGTAGCTCAGGTGATTTCTCCTCTTCACCTTATGATTCTTTCCATCAGATTGCCAAGGCAAGATGTCACTTTGGGAACATAAATCCAAATACATCCACTTCCTTGGAGAACTCATTCACTCCCATGACTTCAACATGTGGGTGATTCCCAAATTTAAATCTCCCATCCTGAACTCTCTCCTTGTCTTCAGTCTCACATTTCCTCTATCAGGACATTTCTACCTGGATGTCCCACTGACACCCCGAACGACACCCCAAACTTAACATGTCCCAAACGGAACTCCTTATCTTCCTACTCAGACCTGTCCTCCCATCTTTCCCATCACTGTAGACGATACCACTACCCTCCCTATCTCACAAACCTATAACTTTGACGTTGTTCTCGACTCATCTCTCATTCAACCCACATATTCACTCTATCAACAAATCCTGTCAGTCCTACCTTCACCTTGCTAAAAATCTACCCTTTCCTCTCCAACCGAACTGCTACCATGATGATCCAAGCTCTTAAATTATCTCATCTTGACTACTGCATTTGCCTCCTTGCTGACCTCCCTGCCTCCTGTCTCTCCCCACTTCAGTCCCTACTTCACTTTGCTTCATGGATCATTTTTCTAAAAAAAGGTCAATCAGTGTCTCTCCCCACTCTGCCAATGGTAGCCTATCTACCTCCACATAATACTTATAATTATGGTATTTGTAAAGCACTTACTATGTGCCAAGCCCTGTTCTAAGCCCTGGGGTAGATAGAACTGTGCATATGGCTTTAATTCTATTTGTTCTGACGATTTTGACACCTGTCTACATGCTTTGTTTTGTTGTCCTACTCCCCCTTCTAGACTGTGAGCCTGTTGTTGGGTAGGGACCGTCTCTATATGTTGCCGACTTGTACTTCCCAAGTGCTTAGTACAGTGCTCTGCACACAGTAAGCACTCAGTAAATATGATTTATTTTATTTTGTTAGTATGTTTGGTTTTGTCTCCCCCTTTTAGACTGTGAGCCCACTGTTGGGTAGGGACTGTCTCTATATGTTGCCAATTTGTACTTCCCAAGCGCTTAGTACAGTGCTCTGCACACAGTAAGTGCTCAATAAATACAATTGATTGATTGAATGAATGAATGAATAGAAGTTAATCAGGTTGTCCCTCATGGGGCTCACAGTTTTAATCCCTATTTTACGGATGAGATAACTGAGGCACAGAGAAGTTAAGTGGCTTGCCCAAGATCACACAGCAGGCAAGTGGTGGAGGCAGGATTAGAACCCATGCCCTCTGACTCCCAAGCCTGTGCTCTTTCCACTAAGCCAACGCACTGACTTTAAAGCAGTCAGTCAGCTTGCCCCTCCTACCTTTCTTCACTCATCTCCTAATATGGCCCAGCCCCACACACTTTACTCCTCTACAGCCAGTTACCCACTGTGCCCCGATCTCATCTATCTCACTGCTGACCCATTTCCCACATTCTCCCCTTATCCTGGAACTCTCTTTCCACTTCAAATATGCCAGACCACCACTCTTTGCACTTTCAAAGCATTATTAAGGTCACATATCTTCCAAGAGTCCTTCCCCCATTTAAATCCACTTTTCCCCAGCTCCCTCTCCCTTCTGCAACACCCAAGTGCTTGGACCTTTGGGCATTTGATATTCACCCTACCCTCAATCCCACAGCACTTATATACATACCTATAAATTATATATTGTAAATTATCTATTTCTCCTAATGTCTGTCTCCCCCTCTAGACTGTAACTTCATTGTGGGCAGGGACTGTGTCTACCAACTTTGTTGTATTGTATTCTCCCAAATGCTTTGTGCAGTGCTCGGTATATGGAAAGCACTCAATAAATACCATTGATTGATTGATTGAAATCTTGTTTTCCTTAACATCTACAGACACCATCTAGACTAGAGATCCTTAAATACCTCACATATAGAACATTTTTGAACTAAACTTTTATTGAAAAATCCTTCTCAGAGGAAACCTGGATAAAAAGTTCACCCAAGGACACTAAGATGGCTAAGTAAACTAGACCTCCCTCTGGGCCAGACTGCCAGATAAGACAGGGGGATGGGTGTGTCAGCCATTGGCCAGGTAAATCTTGGCCAATTTTCAGGAACCCACACTTGTGAGAACCGTCACAGCTCATTTGTACACTTCAAGTGCTTCTGCAGATATGGAGGGGAAAATTGGTCCTGCTCTGAAATACTGGAGGCCTTTATTCGGTGAACTAATCTATCAGTCAGTCAGTCTACAGGTATAATTAAATGTCCACAGGAAGCAGAGCACCAAACCGAAAAGTTAGGCCAATATTTGGCACTGAAAAACATTTCAATTTAAGGACTCCATTTCAGATATTCTCTGAAATTAACACAATGTTAAAAATGCATGGCACCTGGCTGATTCAAGATTCTAGTATCTTTTTTCTATTTTCCTCTGGTGCTTTGGCTGGGAAAAAAAAAAAAATCCCCTGAATCCTTTGCATGTAATTGATAATTTGAGATGATTATGAAACAGCCCTGAGCCAAAACTAGACAAATTCTGAGAACCTTCAAATAATATTTTCCCGAAATCTGTAATCTGTAGTGATGATAAAAGCCTTAGGTTTTCACTGGCTAAAATGAGAATGTATGATTTGGAAACCGCTTCTACTCCCTGATCGGGCATTCTACCTAATATATTTTCAGAGCATACAAATAAACAATGGGGCATGATTCTGACATGATTTGTTTTTTTACATCATTTCCCAGCAAATTCAATGCTAGCATTTTAGAAACAGCACACAGTGTCCAAATGAGAACTTTGACATGATAGAAATGGTAATTGATGAAGTACATTTGGCACCAATCCTGCTAGGTCCAAGTTATTTAAAATCTAGTGACTGCTGCAATCTGGGTTTGCACCTCTACTAATGATTATAACATCTATTAAGTACTTATTATGTGCAAAAGGCTGAGTGTCTTCCCATCTACCACCGTACTTAAGGTGGGCTCCGTCAAAGGTGCTGTTTTTTATCTGGGTGGCAGGATAGCAGTAGCAGTGATTGAGAGCAGTGATAATTCAATCAATCAATCAATCAATCGTATTTATTGAGCGCTTACAATGTGCAGAGCACTGTACTAAGCACTTGGGAAGTACAAATTGGCAACACATAGAGACAGTCCCTACCCAACAGTGGGCTCACGGTCCGCAATCAATCAATCATCCTTATTGAGCACTTACTGTGTGCAGAGCACTGTACTAAGCACATGGCATAGTGGATAGAGCACAGGCCTGGAAATCAGAAGGTCATGGGTTCTAACCTGCCTCCACCACATGACTGCTGTGTGACCTTGGATAAGTCACTTCACTTCTCTGTGCCTCAGTTACCTCATCTGATTGAGTCTTGGAGTCCCACGGGGGACAGGGGCAGTGACCAAACAGATTTCCTTGGATCCACCCTGGCGCTTAATACAGTGCCTGGCACATAGTAAGCACTTAACAAATACCATAATTATTATTATTATTATTACAATACAATAATATAACAAACACATTTCCTGCCCACAACAAGCTTACAATGTAGAGGGGGAGACAGACATTAATATAAATAAATAAATTACGGATATGTACATAAGTGCTGTGGGCCAGATGTGGGTTGGGTGAATGAAGGGAGCAAATCAGGGCAACACAGAGGGGAGTGGGAGGAAAGGAAATGAAGGCTTACTCAGGGAAGGCCTCTGGAAGGACATGTGCCTCTGGAAGGTAGGGAGACTAATCGTCTGTCAGATATGAAGAAGACGGGTACTCCAATCAACCAATCAATCAATCAATCGATCGTATTTATTGAGCGCTTACTATGTGCAGAGCACTGTACTAAGCGCTTGGGAAGTACAAGTTGGCAACATATAGAGACAGTCCCTACCCAACAGTGGGCTCACAGTCTAAAAGGGGGAGACAGAGAACAAAACCAAACATACTAACAAAATAAAATAAATAGGATATGTACAGGTAAAATAAATAAATAAATAAATAAATAAATAGAGTAATAAATAAGTACAAACATATATATACATATACAGGTGCTGTGGGGAAGGGAAGGAGGTAAGATGGGGGAACCAGGAGAGGACAGTGTCAGTGAAGCAGCTGAGGGGTACAGGGGATAGAGTAGAGGATATTGGATTTGGCAAAAAGAAGATCATTCGTGACTTCTGAGAGGGTGGTTTCTGTGAGTGAAAGGGACAGAAGCCAGATTGGAGGGGGTCAAGGAGAGAACTCCCTTCTGCATCACCTATGCATTTGGATCTGTGACTTTTGGACTTTTGTGATATTCACCCCCGCCCCTTATCCTCACGGAACTTATATACCTAACTATAAATTATATATTATAATTTATTTATATTAATGTCTCTTCCCCTGGTAGACTGTCATGGTTAGGGAATGTGTCAACCAACTCTGTCATATTTTTCTCTCCCAAGAGCTTAGTATGGTGCTCTGCATACAGTAAGGGATCAATAAATAACTTCTCTGTGCCTCAGTTTCCTCAACTATGAAATAGGGATACCTGTTCTCTCTCCTACATAGACAGTGAGCCCCATGCAGGACAGAGACTGTGACAGACCTAATTAACTAGTCCAGGGCCAAGAACGGTGTTTGACACATAGTAAGTGCTTAACAAGTACCAAAAAATATCGCTGATGATGATGATAGCAGCTGCAGGCAGCAATGAAAGCAAGTAGAGCAGCAGTGATAGCAGGGCCAGCAGTAGAAGTGATTGCAGTGGCACCAAGTGGTGCCACCAGTGAAAAAGAGAAGGAGGAGCAGGATAAGGGGAGAGTATTTCTTTTTCTTCAGCAACAATAACACCATCCCCTCTACTGTGGCTAACGCAGCGCTTCCGGGTCACTGGTGGTTGTCTCCAGCAAAATTAGAAACTCATCTTCCAGAAATTCCAATCACCAACCGAGAAGCCAGTTCTGGCCAAGCCAGTTAGTGCAGTGATTGACGCCAGACCCTGATGACAAATACAGCAATCTGAAGCCAGTGAACCTAAATCATTCCAAATCTTCCATTCTATGCCCAAGATTATTCATAGAAAACTTACCACACTGATCTCAATTTGTGTTCCAATAAGCTCTTTAAGCACACAGCACACACTCCCAACAGTCGAATAATCCTTTCTCTGGTGTGAACAAGATCACAATTCCCACTGTCCACATCTCCTAAGGGAATGGAACCATCTTTCCTTTCCATGAGCTATGACTACCCTCAAAAGGTAGGCTACAATGACATAACAATCAATCATATTTGTTGAGCGCTTACTATGTGCTCTGTTCTAAGTGCTTGGGAGAGTACAATACAGCAAAATAAGCAGAAACTTTCCCTGCCCACGTCCTAAGAGACATTTAGGCCTTCCATGTTGCAACTGATTATTGCTTACATGGAAGAGGGATATTGGTCCTAAAAGATAGGCTCTTTAGAAAGTTGTCTGTGTGACACTCCATAAAATCTTCATTTGTTCCCAGGGCTAACAGAGCTGACACAACTTTACCACTTTCTGGACTTTTTGTTTTGTGTGATGAACTCTGAGATCTGTTAAAATTTTCCCCTCATCAATTTTTTAGGGTATTTTTAAGTGTTCACTGTATTCCAAGCACTGTTCTAAGCACTGCGGTACATACAAGGTAATCAGGTCAGACACAGTTGCCCTGTCTCACATAAGGCTTACAACCAAGTAGGAGAAAGAACAAGCATTGACTCTCCGTTTTATGGTTGAGGGAACTGAGGCCCAGAGCAGTTAGGTGACTTGCACAAGGTCACACAGCAGGCACGTGGCAGAGCCGGAATTAGAACCCTGGTCCTGTTACTCCCATGCCCATGCTCTTTCCTCTAGGCCACAGTGCTTCTGCCATCAGCCTAATGCCAACTTCCTCTTCCCAGCTTTGTGCCAAGCAAAATCCATGCCTCCCTACTGAAGAAGTCAAGACTGGGGCTAGGGCAGTGACCGGTAACCAGGAAAAAGGTACTTGGGGCCGCTCCAGAGCTAACTAGGCCACAGTTTACCTCCTTTTGAAGGAAGGAATGCTGCAGGCAGTAAGGGGTTATGTTGGGGTCTGGGCATGGTGAACATAACATGCCTGTGTTCCCTGAGGTCCAGTCCTTTCAGCCCAACCCAGCCTGGGATGGTTTCCAAGCCAGTCAGAGCTGATCAGAGGCAGTGACCCAACTGGCTCGTGTCCCATGTTATATATTTAGATCATGATGCTTACTGTCCAAAAATAATTTACACCTCTGTCAATTTCTACACCTACAGATGTTCACAGCTTAACACATTATGTTAGCATATTAAGAAATGGTTTTAATTGGGCCCTAATTTGTTTATCTGTCAATTATTCATGGCTTATTACCCTCAAATAATATTCACAGAACAGCCCAGAGGAATGCCATGGAATAGTGGACCACGGAGAATTGTGAGTAGGGAGAGGATATGGTCAGTGATCTTCAGGAGTTTGGGATAATCCTTATCCCTTCTTTCCACTTATCCACTGATTTAATTGAATAAACCAAAAGTTTTCGGATAGCAGCATGGCCTTGTGGAAAGAGCATGGGCTTGAGAGTCAGAGGACCTGAGTTCTCATTCTGACTCTGCCCCTTGTCTGCTGTGTGACCTTGGGCAAATCGCTAAACTCCTCTGTATCATCTGTAAAAAATGGGGATGAAGACCTGATTAGCTTGTATCTACCCCAGCAGTTAGTACAATGCCTAGCATATACTAAGCACTTAACAAATACCATTTAAAAAAATAAAAAGTAAACACTGAAAGATGATTCTACATTTGAAGGGAATTTAAAGATATATATATATATATATGGATACATAATCTTACAACCAATATATATATGTACATGTATAGTTATATGGCTCTATAACACTTTGGAGTTTAAACCAATGTAGCCTAGTATTATGGATAATAACTTCCAGCTCTTTTATGAATAATTCAAGTGGTACAGACCCTTTCCTTTAATTAAATTCACCCTGAAAAATGAAGATAAACCAATCTTGCCTCTCAGCTACTTGCAGCATCTTCTCTATCTGCTTCCTGAAAGGAAGAGAGCTTTACTTTGAAAGACATGTTTGTTGAACTACAGCTCCAAGACGTAAAAAGCATTAGAAATCTATTTATTTTCAAATTTCTGATTTCTTGAGCAAAAAGGTGTTCAGGAAATTTCACCATCATTACAGTTTGGGAGAAAAATCTGGCATTCTCTCCGCTGCTCATGATGACAGAAAATCTTCATTCTGTCCACAGCACACCCTGGAAGAAACAGCAGTTTGGTCTGTGTGGGACAGATCCCAAAGTTTCATTGCTTCAGTTTCCTTATCTTCAAAATGGGGATTAAATCCTACTCCCTCCCCCTTAGACTGTGAGCCACATGTGAGACGGGGACTATGTCCAACCTAATTACCTTGTATCTACTCCAGCGCTTAGTACACTACTTAGCACATAGTAAATATTTAACAAATATCATTTTTGTGAGAGACATTTGCAGAAAAAAACATTTTTGTAAAGTAATCCTCACAACGGAGTGAGGTGTGGTCAGGAGAGGTGAAAAATTAGAGACAGAGACCCGTGAGGAGGCCAGTACAATAGTCAAGTCAGGATATGACAAGTGCCTTCACCAGTATGGTGGTCATTTGGGTGAAGAGGAAGGGTGGATCTAGAAATGTTGTTGGTCTTTTTTTAGTGGTATTTGGTAGGTACATATTATGTGCCAGGCACTGTAGTAAGTGCTGGGGTAGATTCAAGATATTCATTCATTCTTTCCATCGTATTTATTGAGCGCTTACTGTGTGCAGAGCACTGTACTAAGCGCTTGGGAAGTACAAGTCGGCAACATATAGAGACCGTCCCTACCCAACAACGGGCTCACAGTCTAGAGGGTTGGACACAGTCCCAGTCTTAATCCCTATTTTCAGATGAAGTAACTGAGGCACAGAGAAGTGAAGTGACTTGCCCAAAGTCACACAGCAGACAAGTGATGGGGCCGGATTAGAAAGGCAAGTCCTTCTGACTCCCATGCCCATGCTTTATCCACTAGGTCATGCTGCTCTTCCTTCTGGGACTCCCCTGAGGGCCCCTTGAGGGCAATGGGATGAGAGGACTGGGCCTGGAGTTGATAAGATTCTGAATGCTGCTTGTCAATCAGACAAGGTTGTCCAGGATTCTGAAAATATTATCTTCATCGGTACAGCTACTCAGCCAGTGCCAAACATTAGGTTTTCATGAAACAGAAACACGAGAGTACAGGAATAGTTGAAACGCCACTCTAAGTCAGACCACTGATCCATTGGGTCCAGTATTCTGTCTTCAGCAGATGCAATAACGGACACTTAAATAAGTTTCTGGGGCTCATCTGCAAAATGGGGATTAAGACTGTGAATCCCCATGTGGGACATGGCCTAACTGTGTCCAATCTGTTTAGCTTGTATCTACTCCAGTGCTTAGTACAGTGCCTGGTACATAGTAAGTGCTTAACAAATATCATTAAAAAAAAAGAATGGGGCAGCTCCCCTCTTGCATAACCAACCCCGCAGTTATGGATGTATCAGACAACATCTTTACATTTCTCCCCAATACTTCATTATCGATCTATTATCCATGGATTTATCCAAACTCTTCTTGACCCTGTTGCTATTGTCTGTGGTAATAACTATCTGTGGGAACAAATCCTAAATGCTTACTGCCTGTAGTTGAAAGAGAGTCTTCTTCTGTTGACCTTGAACCTACTACCAACCTTCAAGCTTTGGGAGAGATTCCTAGCCCCAGCGTTATGGAAACTGGTAAATAACCTTTCCATGTTCACCCTGTCAACACCCTTCTTCATTTTTTAAACTTCAATTATGTCCCTTCTTGGATTTCATCACTTCAGATTCTATTCAGTATATCTCCTTATGCAAGCTGCACCTTCCCCTTTACTGAATAAAATCTGCTTATAAGCAGATTTCCCCATTCATATGCAACAAACCACCACTCTCCCCACCTTCAAAGATTCATTAAAATCACATCTCCTCCCAGAAGCCGTCGCTGATTGAGCCGTCATTTCTTCTTCTCCCAATCTTTTCTGCATTGCCCTTGCACTTGGATTTGTACCCTGTATTTGCCCCACTCTCAGCTCCATAGCCCTTATATACATAACAGTGATTTATTTACTTATATTAATGTCTGTCTTACCCTCTAGACTGTAAGCTCCTTGTGGGCAGGAGACATGTCTACTAACCCTGTCATATTGTACTCTCCCATGTGCTTAGTACAGTGCTCTGTACACAGAAAAATTCAATAAATTCAATTGACTGATTGGTAAACAGCAATTAAGATCACGTATAATGAAGAAAATAGCCCATATTAAGGAAAATATATGGAGGAACAAGCTGATAAAGATGTTGAAGGGCATTGTGACCTAGATACCTGGAAAAAAAACTCTTCAGGCAGGAGAGAAAAGGTGAGAAAAGCAACAAATCCTGAATCAGCAAAGATTGAACAATCTATTCTCCCTCTGACTTCTATACTGAGGGCATTTTATTTCCTTTTCTTCCTACCATAGTCTAAAAATATTTAATCAGAAAAAAATTCAATTTCAATTTTCATTTTCCAATTTAGTTTTTATTTTCCTCAGAAACAGAAATGCCTTACAGCTCTATATAATGTAGAAATGGTTATATTTTGTTCTCTCTTCTCTGATCCTGAAAATAATATTACAAATTACATTTTGCAGCACTTAAATTTTCTTTTGATGCATTCTCTTTCTGCCTGCTCAGAGTGGGATTTGCTAATGCACATTTAAGAAATTCAGTAATTTAGGGCAAATCTGTAATCTTTGAGCATTTGAAGGACCCACCAAGGACAGTGCAGTTGTGGACAGAACAAGAAGAAATTACATTATGATGCAGCATTAGGGAGTTAGATTAGCTATAAAGAAAAACGTTTACTGAGGGCAGTGAACATCCAGGCCTGAACTGCAGAGCTAGGGCACAAATGCAGACCTTGGTTTGTCTTTTAATTTCAATTAAAACACCAGAAACTTAATGTCTTGCAAGACATATGGCTGGGGTCCTTCTAATTGGTATGGTTTAGTCTAGGACGCTTTCGTTTTGGTCTTCTTTAATCACTTGTCAACACAGCAAGTGTGATTTTTAGCTGAAGAAAGTGAAGATTCACATCCCAAGTCCCTACAGTGGGCATGAACCTCAGTAAAATACTTAATCAGATCATTAAGTTCTTCTTTATACTTATTCAAAATCCTGTTCCTAGAGAAGTTGGCATTACCATAGTTAGTAATGGTTTATGCTGTTTCAAAGGGGACTTTTTCATACATTCTGGTTTAGAACAAATTTAAAGTAGGCAAATTTCTATAGTAAACCAGAAAGGGTACCAACTCAGTCAAAATGCATTTATTACTATTTCCAGAGTCTATTTTTTGGGTTTTTTTTATTAGGCATATACTTATCGGCAAGCATCCTAGAGCCTAGAGTCAGTGCAGATTCATTCTGTGGAGAGGTGATTAAGTTGTTTTGAATCCTTGGAAACATTAATTTTTGGATAGTGGCACCCTTCTTCAACTGGGCTGAACTAACATTGAATGAGAGGGTTTGTTATCCTTAAAACCTCCAAGGCCTTTAATATGCACATGCTCCTTTCCTATTCATGCTTATGAATAATATAAATTGAAACCTTCCTTATCTGACAAGTTGACAACCTTCTCCCAAGAGCCTAATAATGCAGCCAGGCTATTAATTGCTTGTCTTGTTTTTTCTATTTGCTAAATATTCAGCTTTATCAAGGGTTAGTGCTTGGAAAAACTTAAAAGAGGAATGGGCTTTTCTCTTTGACCATCCTTCTCCTTGTTCTTATTATTAATAATTATGGCAATTGCTAAGAGCTTTCTATATGCCAGGCACTGTACTAAGCACTGGGATGGATGCAAGTGGGACTCACAGTCTCAATCCCCATTTTACAAATGAGGCAACTGGGACACAAAGAAGAGAAGTGACTCGTCCAAGGACTCACGTTAGCAGAACAGTACTTCTTGAGGGACTCTAGGAAGATTCCAGTGGCATGCCACGGGGAGACAGTCAGGAGTAAAGGGGCTTCCACTCCTGCTCTCTTGCTCTCAGAATTTCTGGCTTGAAATTTCCCAGGACATTTTTCATAGCCAGTCCCATCCTGACATCAGGCCAAAAAATCCCTGAAAATAAGCATTAAAATGAGTTTTCCCAGGTGAACTCTAGACAGGAAGCTCATCTCTAGCCTGTAAGCTTGTTGTGGGCGGTGAATGTGTCTGTTATATTGTTGTGTTGTACTCTCCCAAGCGCTTGCTTAGTACAGTGCCCTGCACAAACTAAACATTCAATAAATTTGATTGAAATCCAAATGGTTATTTGAGGGCAATATTATTATTGCCAACACATTCGGGCCTCTAGCAATAACCTGTCTTCACTTACTCATTTTCTCACAGGAGATACTGAGGTCAGTGAAAGCAGAGTTATTGTCATTTGCATAAGCTTTAGCTGACTCATTAACAAATTAAAAACTTACCTTTGGAACATGTGGAACTACTCTTCTCAAATATTCCTGGGTCAGTCAAGTTCCACGAGTGTTATTTTTGATTCTTGGGGAAATGTAAGTGTCTTCTTCACACTGAAATGCCTCTGGCTAAACTGCTAAAAAGGTTTCAATTTTTCATTTTGAGCTGAAGTTAAAAAGTGAGCTGGGATTTTAGCAGGGATGAGAATTGAGAGGAGACAGGCTTCAAAGAGTTCACAGGCAAAAAAGCCATCATCCTTTCAACCCTGATTGGAAATGTGGGATTAGAGACCTGGGATGTGCCAATCTGGGAGGGAAGATAAAACCATCATGGGGGTCGTCTCCCCCATCCTTAATGGCCAAACCCCACCTCTCCGGAGGAACAGGGGAGAATGACACAGAAGAATCTAAGTTCTGCATCAACCTGGCAGAAATCCCTTCTTCTCCAAGTGAAGGAAGATTTTCTCAACTTTGGCAAATTTTCCAGGGATGAGCCTCACTGCACCCTTCCTAACCCAAGTCCTCCCCAGTCCACTGAGTTTCTTGGCCCCTTCCTGTACCAGGGGTTCATCCACCTGTCTCCCTGCTCTGCTCTAGCTCCTGGATCTTTTTTTGTAATTTGTGTTTCCTTTTTGCACAGCTCCATCATGAAAGACCTCGCTGCCACTGCTGCTGCTGCTACTGCCACTGTCTAGTTGCCACTCAGGATCTTTCCACACTCAGCAGGGTGGCGGTGGGGGAGTGGGGAGCAGATGAAAGGAGATGACATCATCAATCATATTTATTGAGCGCTTACTGTGTGCAGAGCACTGTACTAAGCGCTTGGGAAGTACAAATTGGCAACATATAGAGACAGTCCCTACCCAACAGTTGGCTCACAGTCTAAAAGATGGGATAGGATAGAAGGAAGAACTCAGGATAGAAGGTCCCAGGGTTTCCCCTGCTCCCATTTCCTCCTCCACTGCCACCCTGCTGAGTGTGGAAAGATCCTGAGTTACCACCCACACCTGCTCCTTCCTGATTCTACTCTGCTCCGGCTCCCTGGGGCCCTACTCATTCATTCATTCATTCAATCGCATTTATTGAGCGCTTACTGTGTGCAGAGCATTGTACTAAGGGCTTGGGAGAGTACAACAGAGTTGGTAGACATGTTCTCTGGCCTCAAGGATCTTATAATTTTGAGGGGGAGAATCGACTATAACACTGAAGACTATTTATCTATTCTTTCAGCTGTGCAACTTCCTCTCCCCCTCGTCCCCCTCTCCATCCCCCCATCTTACCTCCTTCCCTTCCCCACAACACCTGTATATATGTATATATGTTTGTACATATTTATTACTCTATTTATTTATTTATTTTACTTGTACATATCTATTCTATTTATTTTATTTTGTTAGTATGTTTGGTTTTGTTCTCTGTCTCCCCCTTTTAGACTGTGAGACCACTGTTGGGTAGGGACTGTCTCTATATATTGCCAATTTGTACTTCCCAAGTGCTTAGTACAGTGCTCTGCACATAGTAAGCGCTCAATAAGTGCGATTGATGATGATGATGATGATGTAGGTGACAATCTCTCTGGGCCTTAGTTTCCTAATTTGTAAAGTGGAGATATTAAAATCTACCACCCCTAATGAGGTGATGGTGAAAGTACTTTGAGCTCATCAAAATAAATGTGCTCTATATAGCCTAAGTATTATTGTCATTATTATGGTTATTATTTTCATCATTGTTATTACCAGTGAACAGAAAAACAGAGATGCCTGATACTGCCTAAAATTGTCCTTTTCTTTCTTTTCAATTTTCTTCTACAGTTGCTGTAAATGAGCCAAATCAAAGAACAGACTTTAAGAGGGCTTAAGGCGCAAATCTCATTACATAAACATGATTTACATGAAAATGGGGTCATTTATGGAAAGGCTGAAAAACCTTTCCAAATCTGTTTCTTTTCTTATTAGAAATAAAAATGGAAATGGGAAATAGCTCTCTATTTCTCCTTCTGGGTTTTAAGAGTATGATGTTGATTAAGGCAACAATGGAGCAAATCGTTTCATCGTTATCAAAAAATGTGAGAATCTGTTCCATTTGGGTTTGGACACCAGATTGTCAAAATGGCCTTGCCACGTCAGATCCAGGTCACCACAGCCATTTCCACCTGGACAATTCCAAGAAATGGGCATGTGTGGCAAAGGTTCAATTGGTTTACTCATCTCCAAGGAAACTACCATGTAAAATGGACTAACAGGAATGAGATCTAGCCAGGCCTTCACCTATTATCCCTCAATAACAGTGTAGCCTTCAATAACTGAATGTACTTTCCATTTCAGACTCTAATAATAATAATGGCATGTATTAAGCGCTTACTATGGGCAAAGCACCATTTTAAGTGCTGGGGAGGTTACAAGGTGATCAGGTTGTCCCACGGTGGGGCTCACAGTCTTAATCCCCATTTTACAGATGAGGTAACTAAGGCACAGAGAAGTTAGGTGACTTGCCCAAAGTCACACAGCTGAAAATTGGCAGAGCCAGGATTTGAACCCATGACCTCTGACTCCAAAGCCTGGGCTTTTTCCACTGAGCCACAGTCTGAAGTAGGGTTTTGATCTGACTTAATGATCCATTGTATTCGTTCAGCATTTACTATGTGCCAAGCACTGGGGTAGATTCAAGATAATCAGATCAGATATGTGTCTGAGCCGCATGGGGCTCCAAGTCAGAGAAAGAGAGATTTGACATTTATTCCCCATTTTACAGATGAGGAACTGAGGCACATAGAATTTAAGTGACTTGCCCAAGGTCACAGAGCAGGCAACATTAGAACCCAAGTCCCTTGACTCCCGGTCCTATGTACAAGGAATGTGTCTAACAACTCCATTATATTGTACTCTTCCAAACATTTAGTACAGTGCTCTGCACACAGTAAGTGTTCAATAAATACTATTGATTGATTTCTACTAGGGCATACAGCTCTGTACAGGGCTCCAAAAACTCTACTCCTATTTTTGTGGTTAATTAGACCTGAACAAGGAACTAAGTCCTTAAGAGAAATAGGCAGGTATACCCTTTCCATGGCTATAATCGACAGCAGGGAAGAAAATTCTTGATCTAGATTGTTCTGGGCCACTGATAGTTGTCATCAACATTTAGAATCCATTTGGGATTTCCTGGGCCCTCTGTCCTGCTGGGTTTACTTTTGACCACTCACTGCTTCACAGTGGGTACAGGACACTTCCTCACCTTGAGACTGTAAACTCATCCCTTTAGGCTGTAAACTCTTTATGTGCAAGGAACTGATCTACCAACTCTGATATATTTCATTCATTCATTCAATTGTATTTATTGAGCACTTACTATGTGCAGAGCACTGTACTTTACTCTCCCAATGTGCTTTTTACACAGTAGTGCTCAATAAATACAATTGATTGATTGGGAGAGGCGAACAGGACTCACTCCTCTTGGGTGTGCACTTGGAAGAGGACAGCAGATTTTTTCAGCAAATTTAAATCGTTTCTTTGAGATTTTTCCTCCAAAACTTCTATCCTGGGCAAAAATCCAAGAGAAGAATCCCTAAGCAGTAGTTTAACACTTTCAAAGGAACTGTAGCCACTCCCCTGATGATACCCAGAAAGAAAGATCTCAGGCCATCCGCTACTCTTCACGGCCCCGCATCAGTATCATCATCATCATCATCATCATCATCAATCGTATTTATTAAGCGCTCACTATGTGCAGAGCACTGTACTAAGCGCTTGGGAAGTACAAATTGGCAACATATAGAGACAGTCCCTACCCAACAGTGGGCTCACAGTCTAAAAGGGGGAGATCACCAAGAGAGGGCGGGTAAAGGCACGTAAAGGAGGAAAGCATCATTTCTCCATTTGGAGAAAGAATAATTATAAGAATAATTATAGTATTTGTTAAGCGCTTACCATGTGCCAAGGATAGATTCCTGGGTTCTGTATAGCTCTCACTGTGCCGTTCATTTAGTTGGACCCTTATAGCAACAAGAAGAGCCCCTTCCACCTGAAAAGATTCTTTTTCACTGAATGCAAAACACAAGAGAAGAAATTATCTCTGGATCCCAAAGCCAATTATCCCACCTTCTGTGCCCTCACACATAGTAACCGTGTAGTAACAGCAGAAGAGGGAAACAGTCCTCAAGTCCTCTCTCCCCAGAGACAAGGCTACATTTTTCCAGAGCAACTGGGTGAACAGAAGAGGTAGGAAAGGGGAGTGTTGAAGAGGGGAGGGACCATTAAATAGGTAACACATGCCAATACATCTTCTTCTGTCTTGCAGCCATGGAGTCAGTACTCATCCCCACCTACCCCATCTTACAGGGCTTCAGCTGGTGACTTTTAACCACCCCCAACCCCACCATTGTAATGCTAAGAATGGGAGCGGATGGGGTCCAGTGTTAATGACTTGGCTGAGGATTAGCTAACTTGGGGGTCTTGTTACAATAAACAGGGGAATGGTGACCCCAACTAGAATGACTAGGTAGAGCCAGACTGACAGATAGACTGACCAACAGAGAGGTAAACGGATAAATACAGAACCTCAGCAAGAGAAGCAGCTATGCCTAGTGGAAAAAGTGTGTGTCAAGAAGTCAGAGGACCTGGGTTCTGATCCTGACTCTGCCACTGCCCTACCAGTTATAAAAATTCTAGCACTAGTGAGTCATCTCCAACCTCTCACCTCCTTAAAGAGTGACGGGCAGTCGGGTCAGCGAGGGAGCCAATTCTGGAAAACCACGGGGAAAAAGCATGGAGGAAGTTGGAGAAGCTGCCTGGCCTAGTGAAAAGAGCAGGGGACTGCGAGTCAAAGGATCTGGATTCTAATCCTGGCTCCACCACGTATCTGCTGTGTGACCTTGGGCACATCACTTAACTTCCCTGTGGTTCAGTTTCCTCATCTGTAAAATCTCTGCTCTCCCTCTTACTTGGACAGTGAGACCCATATGGGACAGGGATTTCCTGTGCCCTTCTTCTGGCTGTCCCCTTTCACAGCCACCACCGTCATTTAACAAGGCCTTTGGGTTATTTACATGCATACCTAGCAGAGCAAAGTCTCAAGGACCTTTGCATCTAGGATAACATCAGCAGCCTCCCCAGAAAAAAACTCATTAGAAACACCAGCAACAAAAGAAGGTATGGCTCAGTGTTTTTTCCCTTTCTTATCCTCTCTTCTCTGTCCCAATTTCTCCCACTATTTTCTCTCCATATCTGTGGCTCCTTCTCCCCCAAACCCATTCCCTTCCCATTTTTCCCCTTGTTGCACCCCTTTCAGGCCACAATATCTACAAATATTCTTTGCCTATCTTGTAAACGTTTTCATTCATAATTCTCAAAGACAATTTCACAATTTGCCTCCAAAGTTCTGATTTTTCCATTGGAGGAAAAGTGGGAAGTCTTTGGGGAAAATAAAAAAAACCACTGGAGTGGGGTTTTTGGGGGGTTTTTTCAGTGTTTCTGGATTATTGTTCATGGACTTTCCATCTTTAAGTGGACTTGGGGCCTCCCTCTGTAGAAGACTAAATGTTGGAGCCAGAATATGAAAAATAAAGGAAGCAATGACCTCAACCACTTTTCTTACAGGTTTTGGTCCAAAGGGATAGGAAGGAGCATTTAAGGTAGCTAAAAATAGATCCTAAAAACTTTAGGAGAGATAGTTGATTGGTGTCATTAGCAGAGTGCAAGTGATATATTAACTTGTGATAATATATTATAGATTTAGAGCTAATTACATTAGTGGGTCGTTTGCCTTTATACGGGATGATAAGGATGGAGCTTTACATTTTACATTTAAAAGACATTTCTCAAAGAAAGAAAGAGACTCAGGTATAGAGAAAAAAATTTGATGTTTCATAATGTCTTTCTTCAGGGGACCAAGTGTGACAGCCATTTAGTAATGCAAGACATTTTATAATACTAATTCAACAGTAATTGTAACAGTCATAAACAACTTCAAAAGAAACTGCACAATCCCCTGCTTGCCTAGTCAAGAAAACAAACATTTGTCCCTAGAAGATTTGCTTTTTTTCTACTTGACAGGTATTGATTTTTCTATCCCAGAGTTTCTAATAAACCTGAAACACAGAAGGTATGTTTTTGGCTAACTTCAGTTTGTTTTCGTGTTGCAAGATTGTCTTTTGTTCTCTAAAGTCAAACCCTGCTAGATCTATCCACGAGGTGGAGGGGCTTTGGGAGTCTATCAGCATTTAGAGAAGCAGCGTGGTTCAGTGGAAAGAGCGCGGGCTTTGGAGTCAGAGGTCATGGGTTCAAATCCCAGATCTGCCACTTGTCAGCTGTGTGACTTTGGGCAAGTCACTTCACTTCTCTGGGCCTCAGTTACCTCATCTGTAAAATGGGATTAAAACTGTGAGCCCCCCCCGTAGGACAAACTGATCACTTTGTAACCACCCCAGCGCTTAGAACAGTGCTTTGCACATAGTAAACGCTTAATAAATGCCATCATCATTATTATTATTATTATTATTATTTAGGCTCCTGGTAGTCAGCCATTAGGCTCCCTTGCTGGGTGATGTGCCTGTCAGTTTGTGAATGCAAGTGCCAAGATTTCATTCATTCATTCATTCAATCATATTTATTGAGCGCTTACTGTGTGCAGAGCACTGTACTAAGCGCTTGGGAAGTACAGGTTGGCAACATATAGAGACGGTCCCTACCCAATAGCGGGCTCACTGTCTAGAAGGGGGAGACAGACAACAAAACAAATTAACAAAATAAAATAAATAGAATAGAAATATGTACAAGTAAAATAAATAGAATAATAAATCTGTACAAACATATATACAGGTACTGTGGGGAGGGGAAGGAGGTAGGGCGAAGGGAATGGGGAGGGGGAGAGGAAGGAGGGAGCTCAGTCTGGGAAGGCCTCCTGGAGGAGGTGAGCCTCCTCCAGCTTTGAAGGGAGGAAGAGAGCTAGCTTGGCAGATGGGCGGAGGGAGGGCATTCCAGGCCAGGGGGAGGACGTGGGCTGGGGGTCGATGGCGGGACAGGCAAGAACGAGGTACGGTGAGGAGGTTAGCAGCAGAGGAGCGGAGGGTGTGGGCTGGGCTGTAGAAGGAAAGAAGGGAGGTGAGGTAGGAGGGGGCGAGGTGATGGACAGCCTTGAAGCTGAGAGTAAGGAGTTTTTGCCTGATGCGTTGGTTGACTGGTAGCTACCGGAGATTTTTGAGGAGGGGAGTAACATGCCATCTATCCAAGTGAACTCAGCTTCTTCTAGCTGTATTAGGGCTCCTCTGTTGAAGAGTTCCACACTGGTGCACCCAGAAATTGCCCCCATATGCTTCCATCGTCCCAAGACTTTTAGAACCGCCCAGAGGCACTGGAAGCATTCAAAATTCAGCTAAACACAGGTTGGTTGCTGAATTGGAGGGAATGCCCAATCCCCAACCCCTTCCCTAGGGTAATGAGCAATAACAAAAATAAAAATAATAATTGCTAAATGCTTAATAGATCCCAAGCACTTAAGTAAATACAATACTATCAGATAGAGCTCCTACCCAACATGAGGCTTACAGTTAAAGAGGAAGAAAGAACATGTAATCCCCATTTTACAGATGAGGCAGCTGAGGCACAGAGAAGTTAAGTGAGCAGGCCAGTAGCAGAGTTGGGATTAGAATGCAGGTCCTCTTGTCTCCCAGGCCTGTGCTCTTTCCACTAAGCCATAGTGCTTCTCTAATTTTCCCATTGCCAAAGATTTCCCATTGCCACAGACAAGTAGCATGGTTCAGTGGAAAGAGCACAGGCTTTGAAGTCAGAGGTCATGGGTTCAAATCCCGGCTCTGCCAATTGTCAGCTGTGTGACTGTGGGCATGTCACTTAACTTCTCTGTACCTCAGTTACCTCATCTGTAAAATGGGGATTAAGACTGTAAGCCCCCCGTGGGACAACCTGATCACCCTGTAACCTCCCTAGTGCTTAGAACAGTGCTTTGCACATAGTAAGTGCTTAATAAATGCCATTATTATTATTATTTGCCTTACAAAAACTCACATACAGGTCAGCCGCTCACTGCCTTCACAATTCTCTTAACAAGCAGAGTTTTATCCTTATCAGTAATGACATTTCTGAGTCAGAGTGCATTACGGTGGCAGTGTCCACTCTCTCTGTCATCCTTAGGACCTCCTCTGGAAACTCCAAGCTGGCATTGATGTAGCCTGGTAGTAGGGGGTAGTTGGACTGATGATAGGTGGGTTGGTAGTCAGAGCCTGCCAGTGGTGGTTCTGGGCCAGTCCATCACAATGGTTAGGTTTGTGCTTAGCTTTGGGAATTCCCCAAACAGACTGGGGCCAAATGAACTTGTCTTCTTCCCATTAAATTGTAAGCAACCTGTGGGTAGGGAATGGAGTTTTTCTTCATTTCTAGACTGTGAGCCCACTGTTGGGTAGGGACTGTCTCTATATGTTGCCAACTTGTACTTCCCAAGCGCTTAGTACAGTGCTCTGTACACAGTAAGCGCTCAATAAATATGATTGATTGATTCATTCATTCATTCATTGGTTCTCTCACAAGACTTTGGTACTGTAAAGTGCTTTGCAATCTGTAGATGCTCATTAAATAGCATTGTTGATTGACCATTGCCATCTTAAGGATTTAGGTAGAATGTATTCTGGGAAATAGTCCTTCAGGCATTTTGCTGTGAAAAGAAACCCTGTCTCTGTTCAAGTTGTTGTGGGTCTTCACTGTAAAGACAAGCAGTTACTATACATTCAATAAAACCTATTATTTATTTATTTTAAAGGCCTAAACTTCAGGGAAATTAACCTATGTCCAGTTCTCTGTTCTCCAGCCTCTAACTTCTGCCTCTGCTCCAACTCATTTGCAGCACCTTCCAAACCCTAGAACATTCTTCTCTTAAAGACACACAGTCCCAACAGGAGACGGTTGATCAATCAATGGCATTTATTGAGTTCTGAGTGCAAAACACTATGCCAAGCACTTGGGAAAGTGCTTGGGTAGCCATGATCTCTATCCACAAGGAGCTTACAGTTTGGTGGGTTTCAGTCTAGTGAATTAGGGGTTTCAGTTGTGATCCTGAATCCCTGAAGCCCCAGGGGTCAAATTTTCTTACTAAAGATTTCATTTCCTTTAAAAATCCTGAAATACGTATGAGAACTTGCTTCTCCTCAACATCTTGGCCACCTGGGGCAGGTGGTCTCAACTGCAGGTGCCAACAACACTTCTTGTTGAGAAAATTAGGATGGGGTTAGGCAAGTGGTCTTTGGATTTAGGTAGATGGTCCTTAGGTGAAGGTAGTATCCTAAGTAAGCAAGAAAAAAATCACTTCAGTTAACAAAACTATCTAAATTTGACTCCATCCTAAAAGATCCTTCATTATATTATGAAAGCTTAAGAGAACCTACAGGGTCTGCATTAACAGAAGCTGCAGTGTTCTACACCAAAAACTCAATAATACCCAAATTTTCCAATTTCGTATTTAACATATCAAGTGCTCTATAAAGAGTGGGCAAGCTAATGAGGTAGGGACTGTTTACATTTCTTAATTGTATATGTGTCTAAATGGGCACTAAGCAGTACAGTGTAAGAGGCAGTAATATAACTTGTTTGTAAATTGACTCTAGAATAGGTGCATAATCTCCCCAATTCACAAATGCATTTGTTCCAGTCAGGGGAAATTACGTTTTACTTTTTAAGTCGAAAAATCTAAATCTACAAACTGCATCCATGAAAGTAGCAGTTAGCATAA
This sequence comes from Tachyglossus aculeatus, assembly GCF_015852505.1. NCBI lineage: Eukaryota > Metazoa > Chordata > Mammalia > Monotremata > Tachyglossidae > Tachyglossus > Tachyglossus aculeatus. The sequence goes on along the minus strand of NC_052077.1, from coordinate 24,577,817 downwards.
CGGCTGAATGGCTTCTGACAAACCAGTTTAGGAGAAAGACATCACAATGGAGGCACATGTAGAAGCAAAGAAAAAAAAAGGCAATTTGAGAAATTCATTTCCATTGTCAGTCCTAAAATATGTTGCCAATTACCCTTAAATGGCTGGAAGTGCACAGCGAATAAAAATCATGGGGAAAGAAAAATAAGGGACTCCCGAGTTGAACCGGCAAGACTTGGAAAATCTGGCCTTTTGAGGGAATAGAGTAATATCCGTGTGAATTACTATCAATAAAGTGTAAAATCTGACAGGGAACTGCAGCCAATGTACACTTAGTCAATACCAAATCACTGAGTCTGGCAGGTGAGTTGAATTTCTGTGATAAAAAAAAATACACGAGCAGTGTAAGTTACGTCACATCACTGAAACAGATCTGAGAAAGAAAGTACTTTGTAGCCAGGAGTGGAGTCATTCATTTTCCCCAGTGGCGGAGAAAATGTAGCTCATTTCAATAGTTAGCACATCAGAGCTCACTGGAGATTGAAAATATGTAGAGAGCCCCCAAACCCTGCAACTCTAATTTGGGAATTCTGTAACAACCACAAGAATCTATTCAACCCAACTGAAACAGTGAGGTAAGGAATTAGTTTAATCCTGCCTGTATGCCCAGTGTGGGGATGTAAAGACTGATTAACAGGGCTCTGAGCTGACCAGGCTCGGCCTGCTGGTCGATTCTATCCTACTGATGGACTTCTCCTTCCCCTCCCACCAGGGTCAGGCTGTCAGGCCAAGTTTAAGCAATCCCTCAGGTCCCTATGTTTCTGGCAGAAGGCCGTGGCATGTCAGGCCAGCAGCGAGCCAGACTGGAGCACAAATACCCCTGGCTTTGCTCCCACTTGGTGCTGCAAGACACAGTGGGTTGTGTTGCATGCTCGGAAAAAGAACACGTATTTCAAGCACTCCACTCCCACAACCCCAGAAATAAATTCCAGGTTCCATGTCACTTCTGCAACTGGCCTGACCCGAGCTTACCAAGCACACTAACCACGGAAGTGAAAGTGGCCTACAAGATAACGAGGTGCTCCTCATCCCATGGGAAGAGCCATGTTGGGAGGGAGACATGAGCCTGTGTTAGCATTCCCTTCCTTAATCTCCCAACTCCCTCCTATCGAGACTGAGCCCCATCTGGGACAGGGGCTGGGTGCAACGTGATCATTTTATATCTACCCAAGTGCTTAGTTCAGTGCCTGGCACAAAGTAAGTGCTTAAAAAGTACTTAAAAAAAAAGTGCTTAAAAAAAGACAACTAAAAAGTGAGGAGAGTTGAGGAGTAGAGTGGAGGAGAAGGATGTGGACCTGAGCTTCCATCACCACCAAGGGTCTGGGAAAGGTGAGGGCTGGGGTAGAGGTTTGGGGAGGAAGAGTGTCAGGTGTGAATTGGGGGCCAAGGTTCACTGTGGGAAAGGGCACGTGAAATGCAGGTGGGTAGCCTAACCTTTGGCTGCCACTGGTCATCCCCATTGTCCATTATTGGAAGGCTGGAGGAGGGAGGAGTACTCTGACCAGTTTCCAGTACCCCATCTTTTCACTTCTCACTTTGTGCCCTCAAGGAGCTGGTCATCTTAGATTGGGCTATTGTAGGCAAGGACAAGAACCAGCTAGGCCAGGGATAGGCCAGACTAGGTCTATCCTAGAATTCCAGGCCAGACAAAGCTCAAAAAAAGGTAAACAGAAATAAACTAATTAATCAATGGTATTTAGTGAGTGCTCACTGTGTGCAGAGCACTATACTAAGTGCTTGGGAGAAAACAATATAATGAAGTTAGTAATAATAATAATAATAATGGCATTTATTAAGTGCTTACTATGTGCAAAGCACTGTTCTAAGCGCTGGGGAGGTTACAAGGTGACCAGGTTGTCCCACATGGGGCTCACAGTCTTCATCCCCATTTTACAGATGAGGTCACTGAGGCCCAGAGAAGTGAAGTGACTTGCCCAAAGTCACACAGCTGACAAGTGGCAGAGCAGGGATTTGAACCCACGACCTCTGACTCCAAAGCCCATGCTCTTTTCCACTGAGCCACGCTGCTTCTTCCCTGCCCATAACAAATTTACTACCACATTTTCCAAGGAAGCACATCAGTTCAGTGATACTTCCTTGGAAAACCAACAGGCTGAGCATGCCTGGTATAGTGAAACATTATTACACCAAAGAAATTGATGTACTAATGGAGACATGGGGCATGAGAGCCAGGGGAGGAGGAGTGGCATAACAGCTGGATTTTCCATAGAATTTGCCAGGCCAGAGGGCAATATCCAGCAGATACATTTCTTTGAGCTAGGTGTAATCTTTAGGGGTTCAGAGCTGGGCTGGGTAATTTTTTGCTACAAGCCAGCATAAGAAGCTTAAGTTTTTACTTGCAGCTCTGAAGATGCACTCAGTAAGCACTCAATAAATACCACTGATTGATTGAAAGGCTTTCATGAAGTCCTCAGAGTCTGTTACTACTCCCTTGGTCCAATTTTGCTTCAAACAGATACTTCATTCCCTGCCTGATGCAACATGCAACATGCAAGCACTTATCCAATCCTGCCTTCATTACTGAAACTGCCTCCTTGCTGACTTTCCTTGCTTTCTATCTCTCCCTACTTCCCTCCATACTTTCATTCATTCATTCATTCAATCGTATTTATTGAGCGCTTATTGTGTGCAGAGCACAGTACTAAGCGCTTGGGAAGTACAAATCGGCAACATATAGAGACGGTCATCATCATCAATTGTATTTATTGAGCGCTCACTGTGTGCAGAGCACTGGACCAAGCGCTTGGGAAGTACAAGTTGGCAACATATAGAGACAGTCCCTACCCAACAGTGGGCTCACAGTCTAAATGGGGGAGACAGAGAACAAAACCAAACATACTAACAAAATAAAATAAATAGAATAGATATGTACAAGTAAAATAAATAAATAAATAAATAGAGTAACAAATATGTACAAACATATATACATATATAGTCCCTACCCAACAACGGGCTCACAGTCTAAAACAAGGGGAGACAGACAACAAAACAAGTAGACAGGTAATCAGGTTGTCTCACAGTTTTAATCCCCATTTTCCAGATGAGGGAACTGAGGCTCAGAGAAGTGAAGTGACTTGCCCAAAGTCACACAGCTGACAAGTGGCAGAGCCAGAATTAGAACCCATGACCTCTAACTCCCAACCTATGCTTTTTCCACTGAGCCACGCTTTTTCTCTAATCCAAGGTAATCAGTTTGGACACGGTCCCTGTCCCACAAAGCACTCCCGGACTTAATCCCTCTTTTACCGATGAGGGAACTGAGGCCCAGAGAAGTGAAATGATTTTCCCCAGAAAAGCCTGGATTAGAACTCAGGTCCTTCTGTCTCCCAGGCCAAGGCTCTCCCCACTAGGCCATACTGGAGGTGATTGGCCCAGGGCAGTGCCTGCTGTAGACACTCGACACTATGCACTAGACACTCGATGCTACAGACCCTCGGGCTATAAGTAAGATAATAACAATAATGACGGCATTTGTTAAGCACGTACTATGTGCCTAGCACTGTTCTAAGCACTCGAGGAGACACAAGTTTATCAGGTTGTCCCACGTGGGGCTCACAATCTTAATCCCCATTTTCCAGATGAGGGAACTGAGGCACAGAGAAGTTAAGTGACTCGCCCAAGGTCACAAAGCTGACAAGTGGCAGAGCCGGGATTAGAACCCACGACCTCTGACTCCCACTGAGCCACGCTGCTTCTTCTTCTCCGGGGTCAACAGCTGCTGGAAGATGGACCATCTCCAACCAAGCAGCCACCAACGGCCAAAAAAAAAAGAGCCACCCAACTGAAAATTGGCACTCACCCGTCCCCACGCTGGAGGTTGGAGCAATGGGGTTCGGCTTTTTTTCTTTTACCTCCTCCTTTAAATGTTTGGATCTATTCCCACCTCTCCTCAGCACGCCTGTGTGTCTTTGAGCCCACTGTTGGGTAGGGACTGTCTCTATATGTTGCCAATTTGTACTTCCCAAGCGCTTAGTACAGTGCTCTGCACACAGTAAGCGCTCAATAAATACGATTGATGATGATGATGATGATGTGTGTGTCAGGAGAGGGGGGTCCAGCTATTATTTTTTTAATGGTATTTGTTAAGTCCTTCCTATATGCCAGGCATTGTTCTAAGCGCTGGGGTAGAGACAAGCTAATCAGGTTGGGCACGGTCCCTGTCCCCCATGGGGCTCCCAGTCTTCATCCCCGTTTTACGGATGAGGGAACTGAGGCCCAGAGAAGCGAAGCGACTTGCCCAACTTCACAGGATGCACAAATGATGGAGCCAGGATTAGAACCCAGGTCCATCTGACTCCCAAGTATGTGCCACGCTTCTTCTACTTTGCATGCCAGGGAGGGTAGGGGAGGTGCCCAGCTAATAGTAATAATAATAATAATTTTGGTATTTGTTCAGTCATTCATTCATTCAATCGTATTTATTGAGCGCTTACTTCACTCTGCTACCCTGATTCATTTTTCTACAAAACGATTCAGTCCACATTTCCCCACTCCTTAAGAACCTCTAGTGGTTGCCCTTTCACCTTCATATCAAACAGAAACTCCTTACCATAGGCTTTAAAGCACTCAATCACCTTACCCCCTCCTATCTTCCTCCCTGATTTCCTATTACAACCCAGTCCACGCACTTCACTCTAATGTCAACCTACTCACTTTATATCAGTCTCCTCTATCTCACCACTGACCCCCTCGCCCATTCATTCATTCATTCAGTCGTATTTATTGAGCACTAAACTGTGTGCAGAGCACTGTACTTGGGAAGTACAAGTCGGCAACATATAGAGGTGGTCCCTACCCAGCAACGGGTTCACAGTCTAGAAGGGGGAGACAGACAACAAAACAAAACAAGTAGACAAAAAAACAAGTAGACATTGTCCTGACTATGGCCTGGAATGCCCTCCCTCTTCATATCAGACAGATCATATCACTCTCCACACCTTCAAAGCCTTATTAGCTCCTCCAAAAGGTTTTTCCCAACCAAGCCCTCATTTCCTCTTCTCCCTCTCCCTCCATCACCCTTGCACTTGGATTTGCACCCTTTATTCACTCCTCCTTCAGCCTCACAGCAGTTATGTACATACTTGTGCTATTTATTTGTATTAATGTCAACCTCCCTACCCAGACTGTAAACTCACTGTTGGCAGAGAATGTATCTACCAACTCCATTACATTGTGCTCTCCCAAGCACTCAGTACAGTGCGCTGCACACAGTAAACAGTGAATAAATACGATTGGTTGACTGATTTGCAAGGAAGAGAGAACCGAATGAGTAACAATCTTCCTTTAAGACCCACTAACTCATAAACTTTGTTACTGGAGAAGAGTAGCCAGCAAAGGAAGCATGTGCTGAAAGACAGATGAGAATCAAGAAAGACATATTGTGCTCCATCAGGGAGTAGAAAAAAAGTTTGCAAATGGAATAGACCAGAAAAGACCCAAAAGAGAGAAAATGAAAGTTTGCTTTCAAGTTTGAAAGAGATGTTCTTAATGGGTGAAAAGTCAGAGAACCGCTGAGAGTAACAGAACTCTTTGTGCTTCACACAAAAGCTGCACGAGAGATGGGGATTAAGGTTGCTCAGGGCAGTTCCAAAGATGAGAGAACACCATCTCATCAGTGGGTTGATTTGGATTGAGCCATTATATAATTTTTAGGTCACTAGTTTTTTCTAGATTTGGTAGTCAGGGAGAGGCAGCTAAGGAAGGAAAGTGTTATAAAGGCCTTAAAGAGGTGATTCTCCAATCTTTCAAACCCTGCTGCCTTTTTGAGCACTCTCTCACAATCATACAAAACCTTACCTTATCCCTCCACCAAGAAACACCCATGGTTTTCCAGTCTCTTGAAGTACCAGCAGGCAGGAAAGAAGGAGGAGATGTGGGGAAGGGCCAACTTAACTCATTCCCAATTCCCTCTTCTCACCACCATGTAACTGTTCAGGAAAGAGCTGAAATTCAGAAGCAGCAAGTGGCCCCCACTAAGAAACAAATAATCAATTGTATTTATTGAGCGCTTACTGTGTGCAGAGCACCGTACTAAGTGTTTGGGAAGTACAAGTTGGCAACATATAGAGACAGTCCCTACCCAACAGTGGGCTGACAGTCTAAAACAAATCAATCAATCAATCGTATTTATTGAGTGCTTACTGTGTGCAGAGCACTGTACTAAGTGCTTGGGAAGTACAAGTTGGCAACATATAGAGACATTCCCTACCCAACACTGGGCTCACAGTCTAAAACAAATCAATCAATCAGTCGTATTTATTGAGCGCTTACTGTGTGCAGAGCACTGTACTAAGCGCTTGGGAAGTACAAGTTGGCAACATACAGACAGTCCCTACCCAACAGTGGGCTCACAGTCTATAACAAATCAATCAATCAATCGTATTTATTGAGCGCTTACTGTGTGCGGAGCACTTTACTAAGCGCTTGGGAAGTACAAGTTGGCAACATATAGAGACATTCCCTACCCAACAGTGGGCTCACAGTCTAGAAATGGCCTAGCTCAAACCAAAGAGCTCCTTAACTGCGAAGCCCCACAGCGAGCCACTCCAATGGAAAAAGTAGAAAACTGATCGGGTCCAAGGTCCAGACTGGCAGAGTGTGTGGTCAAAAACAGGGGTTTTTAGGGAAATGTGAAGCCTGGAGCTTCCAGGAACTACAAAAGTGGTCACAGTGCTAAGCTGAAAAACGCCCTCCCGCAGATATCTGCCCCACCCACAGTAATGGCCGTGTCCGGGTGCCTTGCATGGAGCTGAGGGGCCCCGACAGAACTACTCTGCTCTGCATGGAACTGAGAAGGGCTCTCAAGGCAAGCTCAGGTCTGCCCATGTGGATTTATCATCATCATCATCATCAATCGTATTTATTGAGCGCTTACTATGTGCAGAGCACTGTACTAAGCGCTTGGGAAGTACAAATTATGCAGACTTCATTGAGCTAGAAGAGAACTGACTTCACTGGTCCTCTCTCTGTAGCCACCATGTTGCTGTGCTTCTGTCATTCAAATGATTTTCACCCAGAAAGGATCTGCATAAAAGGAAGAAGCAGCGTGGCTCAGTGGAAGGAGCACGGGCTTTGGAGTCAGAGGGCACGGGTTCAAATCCCAGCTATTGTCAGCTGTGTGACTTTGGGCATGCCACTTCTCTGGGCCTTAATTACCTCACCTGTAAAATGGGGATTAAGACTGTGAGCCCTCCATGGGACAACCTGATCACCTTGTAACCTCCCAGTGCTTAGAACAGTGCTTTGCACATAGTAAGTGCTTAATAAATGCCATCATTGAAAAAAAAGACAGATATGACCCGCTCTGACATTTTCCCCAAACTGTTACTTTATCTTTTTCTATTTGGGTATCTTTGAAGGTAAGCAGAGAGAGTAGGGGGCGGGACGGTAGTGTTAGGGGACCAGTATACAGGATGTGATATGGAACAGATGAGAGGAACATGAAGGAATCCACCTCTTGCCTGCTGTGTGACCTTGGAAAAGTCACTTAACTTCTCTGTGCCTGTGTTTCCTCATTTGTAAAATGGAGTTCATTCATTCAATCGTATTTATTGAACACTTACTATGTGCGGAGCACTGTACTAAGCTCTTGGAAGAGTATAATATAATCAATAAACAGATACATTCCCTGCCCACAACGAGCTTACAGTCTAGGGGGGAAACAGACATCAATATAAATAAATAAATTACAAATATATACATAACTGCTGTGGGGCTGGGAGGAGTTAAAATACCTATTCTCCCTCCACCTTAGATTGTGAGTCCTATGAGGGACAGGGACTGCGTTCAAACTGATTGAAATATATCTACCCCAGTGCTTGGGGCATGTAGTGCTTAATGTTACTGCTATTATAATTATTATTATTGTCATTAGAGCAGGAGAAGCCCACCAAATCCTGACAGTCATCAGTTGCTAATGTTGCTACCTTGAAAAATCATGAACCGATAAGTGTTTTATTAGAACTCCCCTGTTCTGATCTCCAGCTCTATCCTTCCTCTAACCCCCTCTTTAGCCTTCCCTTTCCTCCTGTTGATAAATCAAATTACAAAATCACAGATCTATGATAAAGTGGAGCCTTCTGACATGAGATAGAATCTGTTGCCATGGGGCTTGTGCCGCTCCTGATTATGAGGATTCTTGTTTTCCTAATGAACGAAAGCAGAGCAGATGAGAGGTTTGATTAAAATGAATTGGTAATTACTTTCCAACGACACTTCAGGAAAAGATTTAAATTTGTGGCAGTTGAAATGAAGGCTGAACTGGGGTGCTGCTTTCAACGTTGTTTCACTCCACAAGCCCAGGACAACTGTAATTTATAGCTTTTCTTCCATGACTGAATACAGGGTCAAACTCAGTGCTCTGGTACTGCTCTGAGTAGGGTCCCAGATAGAATGATTCTGACTGATTTTCATCCTCAAATTAGCTAAACCATGTGGCTAATTCTGAAAGGCAGACTGGGGCCAATGGCTGGAATTCAAAGCACAGCAAGGCCTCGGGTAATTATCTGGGGACACTGGGCAATCTGGACAGCCAAGCAGGATAAGTCACATTAAAATACTTAAATCATATTAAAATACTTTGCTACTACCTGCTATTTCTTGATTAACTCTAGCTGCTGCTGCTGTTATTGTTGTTGATTTGGGGATTGCCAGATGCTGGAGGTCACTCTGCATGTCTCTTCATAGCTTGAGACCAGCTCATGACTCAAGCATCAGTGCTTTTTTAAGGTATTGGTTAAACTCTTACTGTTTTTCACACACTGTTCTAAGCGCTATGGTAGATACAAGTTACTTAGATTGGACATGAGTCCTGCGTGGGGCTCATTTCCACCCAGAAAAAGGAGACAGGGAGTAGGTGGGAGTGGGTAGGGATGTTTTCAGCCCCATCTGTCGTCTCCCATTGCGGTGACCAACGGGCCAGAGGAGATCATGAGTTCACGTGTTAGAAAGCTTGGGTGCGTGTTTGTGTGAGAAGAAGAACTGCGTGAGAGCTTTTCTGCTTTCTGTCTTGTTCATCTCTCTAGGCCTCTTCTTAGTGTGACCTGCTGGAAAGAGCTGGGAGCCAAAGGTTCTGGGTTCTAATCCTGGTTTGCAACTTGCATGCTGTGTGACCTTGGGCAAGACACTTAACTTCTCACTGCCTCAGTTTCATCATCTGAATGCGGATTCAATGTTCTATCTTTCCCTTAAACTGTGAGCCCCACGTGGGACAAGGACTGGGTCTGACCTGATTAGCTTGATTAGCTTTCCCCATCACTTAGTGCAGTGCTTGGCACAAAGTAAGTGTTTTGTACATATTTATTACTCTATTTATTTATTTATTTATTTTACTTGTACATATCTATCCTATTTATTTTATTTTGTTAGTATGTTTGGTTTTGTTCTCTGTCTCCCCCTTTTAGACTGTGAGCCCACTGTTGGGTAGGGACTGTCTCTATATGTTGCCAATTTGTACTTCCCAAGCGCTTAGTACAGTGCTCTGCACATAGTAAGCGCTCAATAAATACGATTGATGATGATGATGATGATGATGATCATTATTATATTATTATTCCTCTACATGGGTCTCGTCTCTGTATCCTTTCTTTCTGCAGGTCATCTCTCTTTGTTTCTTTAGCTCTCCATGTCCTGCCTTTTCCTTCCCAATAATCTGGGAAAACTGGCAGAGCCCCACCTGCCAAGATTAATTCTGCAAGAAATTGGTGACTACAACTCCACTGATTCATTTCTTTTTGTTCTATTTGATAATAATGCATCAGGTTGCTAATTCTTTAACAAAAATTGCAGTAGTCATTTGCAAGTACAACCCACATGTGAATTTATAACTGCACCAGTGGCTTATCCCTAGGGATGTGCTTGGCATATGTCCGTTTTAAGTATTGATAGTGTCAGGGCAAGATTCATCATCGGTTCTGGAAAATACAATGTGAACTCTTGGGATTCTCTCCATTCCTAACTCCTACTGGGAAGTTCACCTACCTTTCATTCTGACAAAACAAACCCAGAAATGATTCAGTATTTATCTGCTCTGTGTGGAGGAACTCTATTTTCGTGCCCACCACTTAGACTTTGAGCCCCATGTGGGACCGGGACTGCATCCGACCTGATTAACTTGTATCTACCCCAGCGCTTAGAACAGGGCTTGATGCATAGTAAGCACTTAACAAATACCATAATTATTATAAATTATTATGTCACAGAAGGTGTGTTAGCTCAGCCGAGGAAAGACTTTTTTCAGCATGACAACCCCAAAAAGCACCTACATATTAACCATCGATATGACTTAATTGCAGAATCCTCATGCATATCTTCAACTTGATCAATAAAGTGCCTATCACTGGCACCCAGTGCATTTTAAAAATGAACTTGATTTTCTCAGGAAAAATATTCAGCATAATAGAACTATAAGTTCTATCACAGTACAGGGTCAGGGTGACCAGACAGAATATACCAGGGGCTCACTGAAACACAAAGAAATGCAATAATTCTGTAAAAAGCTGAAAAAACAACCTTCAATAACAGAATCCTTTAATACCTGCCCAGTTTGAGTTCAATCGCTGTCTTATCTGTCAAGATGGTGTACTTTTAAGAAAGACACATAAAGCATATTCCCTCTCTATCCCCTCACACCCATAGAAACTGCTATCCCCAGGAGTTAGAAGATTGGAAAGACTGTGGCAGTTTCTCAGCCAGGACTGTTGGACTGGTGTAGTAAACTTCCAAGACACTGTGCCCTATGAAGAGAGTTAAACTGACAAATTTTGCATGTTTGGATAGTTACTTTTTACCGTGCTGTCACTGTGTTCCCATGATATTCCTTCGTTTTAGTAGTCTGTCTTCCCAACTTAGATTGTGAGTCCCTTGCGGGCTAGCAGATGAGTCTTAATTGAAATTTTCATTTAATTACCTCAGTGTTTAGGTCGGTGCTTTCTGAGCCCTTGGTTGACGTTAGTAAGAGCAATAATAATAATGATGATGAGATCATAATTCCAGGGTTACAAGAAGTACTGTGGGAATAAATATAAGCAACAGAAAAAAGAGGAGATATAAATGGAGGTAAATCCTATATATAAATAAGTTATTTGCCACTTAACAAAACATGCAGTGCCTGAATTGCAACTCAGTGATGATACCTACCCTAACTGCAGATTTAAAGACAGAGCTGTGAATAACAAAAGACTCTACGTCGAAGGTGATGGGCAGAGCCAAAGCTCATCATAACCACAAGACCCATATTCCAGAGGGATTAATCAATCGGTGGCATTTATTGAGCACCCACTGAATGCAGAGGGAGAGTGCAACAGAACTGGAAGGCATGAAACCTGCCCTTAAAGAGCTTACAGTCTAGCAGGGGAGACAGACACAAAATAATTTACAGCAAGAGAAGATGGGTATGTAGGTAAGTAAGAGCTTAATTAGCTGAGAGCAACTTGGTCTAGTAGAAAGAGCACAGGACTGGAAGTCAGGAGACCCAGATAACCAGTGTGGCCTACTGGAAGGAGCACAGGACTGGGGGTCACAAAGGAGCTCGGTTCTAATCCAGGCTCCTCCACTCATCTGCTGTGTGACTTTGGGCAAGTTACTTCACTCCTATGTGCCTCAGTTACCTCATCTGTAAAATGGATATTAAGACTCATCTGTAAAATGGGGACGTGGACTGGGTCCCTCCTATCTTGCATTTACCCCAGTGCTTAGTATAGAGCCTGGAACATAGTAAATGCTTAACAAGTACAATAAAAACGTCCCCATTCTGCCACCTGCCTATTACGTGACCTTGAGAAAGTCACTTAACTTCTCCGTGTCTCAGAATCCTCATGTGCCGCCCGGCTTTGGTTGTGAGCCTTGAGATCATGTCTGATCTGATTCTGTTTCATCTACCCTAGCACTTTAGCACATGGTAAGCAGTCAAGAAATACCATCATTATGTTTAATAGTAATATTGTTTGGAAGCCAGTATGTTTGTAAGTGTTATGCATGCACAAGTGCATAACTGTGGGTGCATAACTGTGTGGATCTAGGCCACAAACCGATTTGTATAGCCAGAACCTTCCTTGCAGGAAAGCCTACAAAGTATGAGCATTTTGGTGGAGAGTTTAGGGTGCAGACCAGGCCTCTGGGGCCACCCCTACACATCAGAGCCATTACTGCCCACTTGGTCCCATGGAGCCCAAAGCAGCCTCACAGCTAGGGTGACCATTCTTCCAATTTCACTCCGATGGTCTAGTGTTCAGCTGGTCTGTCCCCTGCCTGGAAAAGAAATGGCTCTGGGCACCTTTTGCCCGTTATTTTCATTCTAAACGGCATGTCTCTCCTTCGAGCCTCCTGTCACCGAGCCCTTCGACATGAAAGCAAGACCGTACTCACAGAGGCCTGGGAGTGGAACACTATGGCTCTGGAGCAAGAGGGAGGCTTGGGGTCCCCTGCCTGATATTTTCTTAAGGTCTGCGGACTTCCACAAAAACTCCCATATGACATTATGATGTTACACTGCATAACCTGGGTAGTACACGTAACAGAACGAATGTGTTTCTAGTCCACCAAAGGAACTTTCTGTATCTTTAACTGCCAATGCCATCAAAGACCACTCTACTCTTGGCAGAGTTGTTAGTTTTTCCCATCTGACTGGTCCAGTTGACCAGTCTGGCTCGAGACCCACACAGGTTGGCAATTTGTCTAGTTTCAGACTTGGCAGTTTGAATTTTTAGCAGGTCTGGCCCCTGTCCAGTACTGTTACAATTGATTGAATGAATGAATGAATGCTGGGGGCAGAAGGTAGAGGGGTGAGTATTGACAGAAGAGTATCTGGTTTTTCAAGTGCATCAGTGGTCGAAGGTTAATCCAAACTCAGTCAAAGCTCTGAGGCATGGGATGAAGGCAGTCAAGTCATTTTGACATCATAAAGCCTGCTGTTCAAAAAACCAGAAAATGTCTCTCTAGCCAATAGAGAAAAAATGAAGAACAAGGAAAATTCTTCCTTATTAAGAAAATTAGGACTATACGTGAAAAACATCCATGTTAGAACTTCAGTTCACAGCATCAACTGTCAGTCATTCATTTTATAATCATCGTCATTATTATTACAAAATCTTTACTCATCAGAGAGTGGGCAGAAACAGTCTTGGGGTCCAGTCTGCGCCCACTCCCAGACTCGACTGCAGTTCCTCCTCCTTTGACAATTCCCTAACCAACACAACTTGAGGACCAGAAACGCCAAAAGCCATTGCTATTGAAGTCTTATAAAACAATGTTTTTCCGCCAATGCACCGTGCCACACAGTGGGCCCCAAAGAATTCACTGATGTGCCCTGGAGAATGTTGGAATAATGAGCTCTGCAGCTGCCTGCCTTTGTTTCTTTCATCAACAAAACAAGTTGATGAGATATTCAAAGAAAGCTTGAGCATGGGGTGGCTGCTGGGGAGAGATTAAACCAGTACATCAGAAAGAAATTCCTTTGCCAGCAAATTTTGGCTGGGAATAACTTACAGTCCGTGTGCCTCTCAGCATTCAATTCACGACAAAGATCTGAAGCAAATACCAAGTATGATTCAGAATGGGAAGCTGGAAAATGACTGCGGAATAGCCCTCTACCCACGAGAACGAATGCAATATTGAGACCCTCCTCCCTTTACTCTGTTTCGAAACCAAGCGGTGCTTACTGCTGACAAAATCATCATTCATTCATTCATTCAATCGTATTTATTGAGCACTTACTGTGTGCAGAGCACTGTACTAAGCGCTTGGGAAATTCAAGTTGGCAACATCTAGAGACGGTCCCTACCCAACAGTGGGCTCATATTCTAGAAGGGGGAGACAGAGAACAAAACAAAACATATTAACAAAATAAAATAAATAGAATAAATATGTACAAATAAAATAAATAAATAAATAGAGTAATAAATAGGTACAAACATATATACATATATACAGGTGCTGTGGGGAGGGGAAGGAGGTAAGGCAGGGGGATGGAGCGGAGGGGGAGAGGAAGGAGGGGGCTCAGTCTGGGAAATGGCATTAGTTAAGTACTTACTATGTCTCAATCAATCAATCATATTTATTTAGTGCTTGCTGTGTGTAGATCACTGTACTAAGTGCTCAGGAGATAACAGTTGGTATACCCACTGTATAATAGTAATATATAATTATTGGTAATTGTTGGTAGACCAATAATAATAATAATAATGGTATTTATTAAGCGCTTACTATGTGTCAAGCACTGTTCTAAGCGCTGGGGTAGATAAAGACTAAGTGAGACAGTCCCTGTCCCACTTGGGGCTCACAGTCTTAATTCCCATTTTTTATTAAGAAACAACTCAGAGGATTCGCCGCACCTCCAAAGGACAGCAAAAATGGCATACTGTGTAGTGAACAGTGAATCTCCCCAAGAGGCTGCCTCTTAGAAACCAAAAATAATAATAATAATAATTGTGGCATTTGTTAAGCGCTTATTGTGTGAACGGCACTGTACTAAGAGCTGGAGTGGATACAAGCAAATTGGGTTGGACACAGTCCCTGTCCCATGTGGGGCTCACAGTCTCAATCTCCATTTTACAGATGAGGGAACTGAGGCCCAGAGAACGGAAGTGACTTGCCCAAGGTCACACAGCAGACAGGTGTTGGAGGAGGGATTAGAACCCACAACCTTCTAACTCCCAGCCTGTACTCTATCCACTATGCCATGCTGCTTTTCAAACCAATGAGAGGAGATAAGGAAATGCCAAGATTCTGTTCGAAGGGAAGTGTCACTGGGATGGACTAGACAAGATGAAATCTTGGAGAGAACGAGCTTTTGGAATTTTGGAATCGTATCCAGGTTGAACTTTGATGAATTTCTTAATAAGTCTCAAGTCCTCCCCTTCCTGGCTAGGGTGATACAGGGAAGTAGAGTTGTCCTTCGATTCAAAGAAGTGTGGCCAAGAGAGAAACACTACTTGTAAGTACTCTTTAAAGGACAGTTTTACTTGGGAGTCAATGGGTTAAAAACTCGCTAATATTCCAAGCATCCCGTTTCCTTCGACAACCTGGAACAGAAGTTGTTGATCACATAACTTTCCTCTATTGGTGACAACTGAAGTGATTTACCATTTCACACTATTTACCTTCCTACCATAAATTGTTTTATTTCCCAGTCCTGCCAATGACCTCCTGCAATGTCCTGACCTCACTGCGATAAGATAAATATTGATCCTTTTAAAATGTTCTCACTGATTCATGGAGGTAAATGTTAAAACTCTTAAGTGATCTTGGTATGTTTTATTGAATCTCTTCCAAATTTCACAACTACATTTGCCATTAACATGGGCAGGAATGTCACAGATAAAAAAGATTTGCCCAAGATGCAGAGAGAAGCAGTAGAGGCAGGGGCAGGTAAGAAAAGAATTGTTGCAGTCTCATCATAGTAAGCGCTCAATAAATACGATTGATTGATTGATTGATTGATCAGCAATTCAAACCACATTTCATTGGGGTTTAGAGGAATTCACATCAATGAAATCCATTTTCTTTCAGAGTCGCCTATACTAAAAGGAAAATGTCACCAGGTCTTGACTATCCCTGCCAGATGTGTTCCAAAATCCTGGACGTCTTAAGTTTTAGAATTCTTGGTGCGGCTATTTCCAGTGCTGTGACCCGAGTTCTGAAATTTCGCGTTGACTACTCCTTCCTTACCGTCTTTCCCAGGACAGTTTGGTGGTTCCTACCAGCCTTTTTCTGTGGGACTCATTAAACATGTTCACAGGGATGGGGCCATTTCCATTTTAAGCAAGCTTTGATTACTCGATTTCCATAGTCACCTAGCATGACGAAAATTGCATGCATTAAACTTCCTCTTGCTCCAAAGCTTGGTACTCCTGAGTACAACGGCACATTTGAATATGGTGCAGTTCAATAGGAAAAAGTAAATGGAAAGCACTATTTGAGCTATTCTCTTTCTGAATCATTAAACCTCAAAATCTCTAATGTACAAAGGTTTTCTGGCTCAAATCCTTTCGGGTTTAGTCCACTTACAAGCAATTTTGCTGTTCCTCTATTATCCACCTCTTCCCTTCTCTTCAAAAAGCCGAAGATCATCAAATAAGCCTCTCCTGCTCACCTTAGATGGCATTAAAAATACAGCATTGGATTAGAAAAGGGAAATTCAATACCGTGACTTAATTGAAAGGGACAAGGGAAAGCAACAGAATATCAATAGATGTGTCCGCAAGTCTCCAGAGAGGAGACATAAATCCCCAAAGAGGTCCCATCAGTACTAATCAAAGGAAATGATATGCAGAGCCAGGGATTTTGTCTCAAAATTTGGCAAACCCTTTCCTATTTTAGCAAATTTTGTTTCATTTTTCATGATCGTCCACTGCCCCTACAACTACTTTTTTTAAAGAAAAGAACTTAAGATTTAAGTTACTAAACTTTCAATAGCACTGGATAGTGGCAAATATTCACAAACTTCGGAGAAGACAGACACTGATTATTAAACACTAAATTCAAATTTTGATTTCCTCCCACTTAATCTTCCTCTCCCAAATACTCTTCAAAACCGTACTTACTCCACTCTGCCCAAGACTCCCAATTCCCTCCCCTCTCACTTTCTCTCTCTCTCTTTCTCTCTCTGTCTCTCTTACAAACTTCTTTCTCCTTAAAGAGGGTGTTACTGTGAATCATACTGCAAGAGGCAGGATGCTTAACATGGCATCAGGGCTAGTTTAGGTGGTAGGTGAGATGGCCACCCGACCGGGGGGGAACAGTTGGCAACTCAGTGGCTTTGCAAGTCTGTAAAGATGTTCTGTTGAAAACCTTTGAAGCCCAACAACCTTAAGATCGGCTAATTGTAGATCAAAATTCTTCACAGATGCCATTTCCCATTCGTTTTCATGGTTATTATATTCTCGACTTCAGTTTGGGCAGATTTGAATGTCTCTATATGTTGCCAACTTGTACTTCCCAAGCGCTCAGTACAGTGCTCTGCACACAGTAAGTGCTCAATAAATATGATTGATTGATTGATTGATTGAACCGCCGAATACTCTACATGACAGACACCATTCAATTTTACTGCATAGCAGGTGTGCTACCTGCAATGTCACAGACAGTGGGGAGGCCGCCCTGGATGGGTACTGACCACAGGCTTCACATTCAACTTTTGGAAGCGCTCCAGTCAGTCAGTCAATCAATCAATTGTATTTATTGAGTGCTTCCTGGGTGCAGAGCACTGCACTAAGCACTGGGGAGAGTACAATATAAGAATAAAACATACACACTTCCTGCCCACAATGAGCTTATACTCTAGTGGGGAGACAGACATTAATAATAAATAAGTAAATTATAGACATCCTAGCATAACTATACATTAAGTGTCAGAGCAGGATCATAAATGATGAAGACTTGGAGCCCAATCAGATTCATTCATTCATTCATATTTATTGAGTGCTGTGTGCAAAGCACTGTACTAAGTGCTTGGGAGAGTACAGTCTAACAACAGACACATTCCCTGCCCACAACAAGCTCACAGTCTAGAGGGGGAGACTGAGAGTAATATCAATAAATAAATAGATAAATAAATAAATTACATATATATACAGATATAGACATATGCAATCACCAGTACTGAAGCAATATTCATAATGGAACACCTTCTCTGAGCAGAAAAGATGAGGAAAGTGTACAACAGACAAAACGCTCTATGGTGTGCTGAAACAGGATTGGATGGGTGGCAGAAGAAATACTCATCTCCCCCTGAAGATTGTAAGCTCCTTGTGGGCAGGGATCATGTCTATCAACTCTATTGTACTTTCTCAAGTGCTTAATACAGTACTCTGTACAGAGTAAGCACTCAATTAATAACATTGTGACTGATTGACATAATAAAGCAAAAATCTCAAATGGTGTGGGACAATAGAAACGGCAGGAGAAAAGAGTCAGCCTGGCATACAGCAATCGGAAATGGGGCAACTGTTGCAGCGGAGGCTACAGGACGGTTAGAGAAACAAAAACTGTACTTAGAATTGCGGGTAACAAATGCAATAATTCCACAAAAGTCTATCTCTAACTCCATGTGACACAATGAAGATTGGCAGTAAAGAACTGTCCTATTACACGCTAATTAAAACCTCATCAACAATAGCATGGTCTTCGAACCCACAGTAAATTAAGGGCAGGGACCCTGTTCCTTAATTTTGCTCTAGTCTCCCAAGTGCCCCTGTTCCCCCAGAAAGAAGGTACTCAGTAAGTACTATTGAATTAAAAGAATGACAATTTATGAGTGTGTGTGTGTGTGTGTGTGTGTGTGTTTGTGTGTTTTCAGGGTTATATGAAATAGCACTACCTATATGAACCTTGAACTGCTATTATTCTGATGCTAGAACAGTAGTACCTTTATGAAAATTTCAAAGATATTATTAAATAGTTGCCAAAGTCATGCATGTCTTTTTCCTTCTAGAAGCAGAAATACCTGTAATCTGCCATTCTCTTTCTTCCTCTTAGGAGGTATAAGATTTGAATTACCAATCAGTGCAGCAAAAAACAAAAGAGATTGAATTGTACATTTTCCCACTACACTATTACCATTAGACATTAATATCGAATTTAGCTACCGAGAACAGCTATACCGGCTATGTCAGCCTGGGGCAAAACCAATGTTCCTTTGGGTAAAAAAACCCTAAACCCACTTTTTTTGTTGTTGTTTTTTTTTGGGTGGGGGGTCTAGTGGCTCAAACTGAAGTATAATCAGACAAATCTTTTTGAACCATTCTATAATGCTGCAAATGTTTGAGGCAATATAGAGTCATCTACCCCACTCCAATAGTCCCCCAACCCCCAAGATTAAATCTCAAAATTGGCACCTACCTACTTGACAGCAGCTGCCTAAGGCCCGCTCCAGTCCCTCTTTAGAAAAGCAAATGATGTAAAACCCCAAGCCGGCTTTGTTCTTTCTGCATTCAAGATGTTAACCATTTTGTTCCACTGAGACTGTGCCTGAAGAACACTTAAGACAGGTGTTAACAAATTTGCTCCTCCAATAGACTGTAAGTCTTCCAGTACATTATCAACTCCTCAACTAGACTGTAAATTCCTTGTGGGCAGGAATCTTGCCCACCAGTTCTATTGTACTCTCCCAAGCATTCAGTACAGGGCTCTGCATACAGTGAGAACTCAATATTAACACTTGACAGATTTAAGTCAAACTCCGCAGCTGGGCAGCAGAAGCCCTCTAAATTATAACTGGGCTAATGCCTAATTTGCATTTCGTATAACCCCTTCCAATTGCCCCCACCCTCCAAAGCTTCCGGATAGATGTTATACCTCAGTTAGGATACTCAAAATAGAGTATAGCTGAAAGAAAAGATGTTAGAGACGAAAGGTCCCGCTAACCAAAAGTGCTACTTACTGCATGACTGGGCACACTGTGTGGTTATACAATGTGTGATCCAAAGGCAGACCAAGGAAGGGACTATATGAAAATGCAGACTGCCAGCAGAAGGTTCAGCTGGCATCACTAAGATCTTTAAGTAACAAAATCAGACCAGTTAATAATAATAATCAATAATTGTGGTATTGGCTAAGCACTTACTATGTGCCAAGCACTGTTCTAAGCACTGGGGTAGATACAAGCTAAT
Organism: Tachyglossus aculeatus; assembly: GCF_015852505.1. Taxonomy (NCBI): domain Eukaryota; kingdom Metazoa; phylum Chordata; class Mammalia; order Monotremata; family Tachyglossidae; genus Tachyglossus; species Tachyglossus aculeatus. Next base: position 24,558,153 of record NC_052077.1, on the reverse strand, counting down.
CAGGTTGGACACAGTCCCACATGGGGTTCCCAGTCTTCATTCCCATTTTACAGATAACAGAGGCACAGAGAAGTTAAGTGACTTGCCCAAGGTCACACAGCAGACAAGTGGCGGAGCCAGGATTAGAACCCACATCCTCTGACTCCCAAGCCCAAGCTCCTGCTCATCATTTGAGGCCACAAAATAGCACTAAATCTCAGATCATAACGGTAACTGTACTACTGTGTGTGCAAGCACTGTGCTGGGTGCTGTCCTGTGAGAAACCCCTTGGTTTATGCATTAGGAATTTAGGGAGAAAGACTAGATTGCAAGGCTGGTTCCAGCCAGGAACAGGTAAAACCCACCACCCCAATATCTTCCTTCTCAGATTTCAGCTCCTCTTAAACTGGAAGCCTTCCAGGAGCCAAGAACTGGGTCCGAATTCTCATCCTTGTACTTTTCTCCTTTGTCTTGCATCCAGCAGGTGCTCAATTGATGCTATTGAATGAATGGATGAGAAATTAGTGGAAAATAATAATAGTATTTATCAAGTGCTTACTATGTGCCAAGCATGATAATTAGTTGCCTCTGTCCCTGCCCCACACAGAGCTAACAGTGTAACGGAGGGTGAACAGGTATTTTATCCCCATTTCAACGATGAGGAAACTGAAGCACAGAGAGGTTAAATGACTTGCCCCAAGTCACCTGGTCGGTAAGTGGAGAAACCAGAAATAGAACACAGGTCTCCTGACTCATAATCCCAGGCTCTTCCCATTAGGGCACATTATCTTGTGAAAGTCCAGAAAATTGTGGATTTCAAGAATATACACATCTAGGGAAGTTTTCAGCTGCTTTGGCAGGGAGGACACCTAGTCCTGATTTATCTCCTAAAGCAGTAAATTCCAGTCCTGTAGATTATTCAGCGTGAGTTTTTGAAGGGCAAAGACTCTTACATAAATGCTTACAAAGGGGAAAATTCTCTCATTTAAATTATCAAGTGATTGTCTCATCTCTGAAGATTCTCTAAAGATCAAGAGACCCATTCTCTTCCCTCAGGGAAGAAATTTGCTAATGCTCTTTGTTTGCTTGACTGCCCAGAGAAATTTTTTTTAAATAACTCTTTTCCACCCTATGGCTCCTTTAAGTAACTCTCCTGAGCCAGCTGTCAAGAATAGTTGCAGAGAAGAATTGTCGAGGTTAATGGGGACCAGTGGAAAAGCCTCTTTAAGTCCTTTACGGGATTGTCTTTCACAGGGCATCCATTTCTGAGGTAAGTCCAGATGGTAAGGCGTGAAATCAATCTTTCAACTTTTGGAGGCAGGAAAGCCAAAAACAGAGACTGGAGGTACAAGTCACAATATGGACACATGACCATACTAAGCTGTGGGCACAGTCATAGCTTGAAGTTCCAAGATTTATCTATAGTTTGGAGGGGGGCACTAATTTTACTCCTGAAGACATGGCCTAAATCAAAAGCACAATAGTTAGGGTGGACATGCAAGCCATGAAATGCATAATCAATCTTCTAGCTAAAAATGGGGCAGTAATTCCCTGCAATAAAATCTTTTTCATTACAATGTTTAATCATTATTTTTGCATTTTCTGAGCTATATTGTCTTAGGTATGTCATCTAATCCCATACCCTGCTAAATAAATTCAGTGTGTCTTTCTGGTGCTTCAAATATCCTCTCATTTTCTCATGGGTCATAAAAGCCACGATTAAAATTAATCTCAGGTCTTGCTTTATGTGTGTGCAGAAATTTTTAGGTGGGCCAAGCACAATAGGGCAGGGCAACAGGTTGATATTTGCAGACAGGGGAGCCAGGCTCCTAGCAGTCACTTGGAAAGTTGTATGGATGTATCCATAATTTATTTTATTGTTTGTCTCCCCCTCTAAACTGTAAACTCTTTGTGAGGCACCAGCATGTCTACTGACTCTGTTGTATTGTGCTCTCCCAAGTGCTTAGTTCAGTGATAATAATAATAATAATAATCATGGCATTTATTAAGCACTTACTATGTGCAAAGCACTGTTCTAAGTGCTGGGGAGGTACAAGGTGATCAGGTTATCCCATGGGGGGCTCACAGTCTTAATCCCCATTTTATAGATGAGGTAACTGAGGCACAGAGAAGTTAAGTGACTTGCCCAAAGTCGTCACACAGCGGACAATTGGTGGAGCTGGGATTTGAACCCGTGACCTCTGACTCCCAGGCTGCTTCTCTAATCAGCACACAGTAAGAGTGCAACTGATTGACTGATTGCTCGATCCATAGGTGGTGCACTGGGAGGGTGGAGGGAGGAAGGGAGACCAATTGGGGGTGAGAGAGAAAAAAAATTATATAATACCAGCATAACTAGCACCTAGTTTAGTTCAATGACAAATCGGTGCCTGATACTGGTGCGCTAATTTGCTCCCTTCCAATTGGTGCTATGGGATAGCCAATAGAAGCCAGAGGTATTCATTCATTCAATCATTTACTGAGCGCTTACTGTGTGCAAAGCACTGTACTAAGCGCTTAGGAAGTTCAAGTCGGCAACATACAGAGACAGTCCCTACCCAGGTATGTGATGAAACACTGCTTTTACTGCATAGCTTACCTTAAGTTCAACATATACCATACTTTGAATTTGAGAGTACTGTATATACTAGTATATTGTACTGTACAAAGAATATAGAACTGTTTGTATTCATACCTACTCACACGCACATACACAAATATACATGTATAGGCTCTATAGGCTATACATGTATAGGCTTCATATGTGTCTTTATACACATATAAAGACTCAGAGCTGGAACTGACCTACAGTGTAGCTCTTACGGAGCTAAGATTTCAGGGATAAGTTGTGAAATGGTTTTCTTAATTAGCATTCACAACTGCCTTACTGTTTATACTTCATCCACATATATTCCTGTGTTTCTTCAGCACCAATCTATTCTCTTTACCTCCATTTAGTTTTCCCAGACTAATCACTTATCTTCATTCTCCATGCCACCATCTAAATGTCAGCTCATTGTGGGCAGGAAATGTGTCTATTAACTCTCCTGAACTCTTAGTACAGTGTTCTGCAATCAGCAAGCACTTAATAAATACCATTATTGATGATGATGATGATGATGATCGTTCTTTTACTTTCATTTTGTCCGATCATCTTTTTATGGCATATATTTTTCTTTGTACTATACCTTCCTCTCTTTGGTTCCCTCGCCTTGTGATTTCCTAGATTGATGTCTCCTTTACTGATTCTTTTTCTCTTGTTTGCCCTGTCCATTTTTCTTCCACTTTCTTCCCCTGCCCTATTTCCCCCTCTATCTTTTCTTTCTCCTCTTTCTGTTTGCTGAGGATCTACCTTTCTACTCAAGCAGATGGCAAAGACAGCTAGTTCCAACCAGGCCTGGTACCTCACCAAGTTCCAAAGATGTGTCCTCAAACAGTGGCGAGATTTTTGTTTTTTATATTTTTTGTTTCCCAGAATCGTCTGAGTCAGTGCCAGTGTCCCTACTATAGGAAGCATATCAGCCTGGTCATACTTCACCTAGTGACCAGTAGCAGTGGTTTAGCAGGGGGTGGAGAAGAGTGTTTCACTGACAACAAGCCAGGAATATAATAATAATAATAATAATGGCATTTATTAAGCGCTTACTATGTGCAAAGCCCTGTTCTAAGCACTGGGGAGGTTACAAGGTGATCAGGTTGTCCCGCGAGGGGCTCACAGTCCTCATCCCCATTTTGCAGATGAGGGAACTGAGGCACAGAGAGGTTAAGTGACTTGCCCAAAGTCACACAGCTGACAATTGGCAGAGCTGGGATTTGAACCCGTGCCTTCTGACTCCAAAGCCTGAGTTCTTTCCACTGAGCCACGCTGCTATCGCAACACCAAATACTGTTAAGGGGAGAGGGGCTACGTATTTGAAGGGGAATTTTTTTTGCCCAGATAACAGGTAATTAAACTAATACTAAATAGTGCAACAGAGCTATATTACCATGGGACAGAAACCTACTGCGTTCTGAGAGGGGCACTCTTCGAGGTCTAAAGCTGAATGGCCATACTGACATGGTTTCCCTCCCTCTCAATCATGCTCTCTCCCCCAGGCTGTTTTCCATAGGAGGAACCCCTAACCAAATAATAATAATTATAGTAATGATGGTATTTGTTGAGCACACACAATGTGACAATGAGATGTGATGTCAGTCCATCATATATATTCATTCACTCCTTCATTCAATCATCAATCGCATTTCTTGAGCACTTACTGTGTGCAGAACACTGTACGAAGTGCTTGGGAAGTACATGTTGGCGACATATAGAGACGGTCCCTACCCAACAATGGGTAGAAGGGGGAGACAGACAACAAAACAAAACCTGTGGACAGGTGTCAAGTCATCAGAATAAACAAAATTAAAGCTAAATGCACATCATTAACAAAATAAATAGAATTGTCAATATGTACAAGTAAAATAAATAGAGTAATAAATCTGTACAACCATATACACAGGTGCTGTGGGGAGGGGAAAGAGGAAGGGCAAGGGGGATGGGGAGGAGTGCTGTGTGCAGAGGACTGTACTAAGCGCTGGGGAGAGTACAACAATAAACTGAGACATTCTCTTCCCACAACCAGCTTACAGTCTAGAAGGTCACAGGTGTGCCAGTGTACAAGGGTGGGTGGGGATGGGGCAGTCCACTTCATCAGGACATAGCAATATATATATATTGATATATATTATGTTGATATATATTATATTCTACATATAGAATATAGCAAAAGTCCAGGAGGACTTTTCAGCCTGGAGGGCTGCCACTGGCAGGCATGGTAAAGGACAAATGAAAGGGCAGTGTGTGTGAGATGGTGAATAGGTGGTTCTGTGTTTGCAACTGAAGGGAGAGGGGTCAGGAGAAGGCAAGAAGGACTTCCTTCAGCTTTTTTCTAAATTGTTTTGGTGACCAAATCCAGAAGGGAAAAAAACAATGATACTGGCAGACAAGTCACTACGAAAGTTATTTTATAGCTTTCAGAAAGTTTGGGCCATTTAGTGCCTTCCTGCTATAGTAATCCTCACTGGCCTGAAAGAGATACTTTAGAATCCAAAAAGACCTCCGGGAAAAATCTGATGAACAGAACTGTGTACATATATAAACGAAGCACTGCCTTAGTGTTTCTTGCAACTGAAGCTAGAAAACAACAAGGTACATTCTGATCTGAGCATGTTGGGTGACAATTCTCCTAATTTATAGGGAAGAAGTCCCCCTGGGCAATATAGATGGAATGAACAGAACTTTTGGTTCCCCAGCCTGGAGCTACCATTATGTTAAGAAAGCAGTGTATAGAGCTGAGCCCACTGGATTAACCAGGTTTGTGGGCACCTTGTCACTCCAGTGTGCTGAAAACTTGCCATTAAACTGTCCACTGACAAACCCAGAGCTCCAAACCAACACATACAAAGAAAAAGCACCTTTCCGTCTTCCCTCGGCCCTTTTTTAATCTAAAATTAGTGAAGATTTTTTTTTTACCTTGAAATAACTTTTTCATTTTGTATGCATTGACTGCATAACACTTGGAGAGAATGCTCTTCTCATTAAGGAGGCACATCTGTTTGTCTTGGCATGGTTATTAATTAGTCCTTGAGAACTAAAACCTCACTTAATTTTATGAAACATACCCATTCCTGTGCAATTAGAGACTGCCCATAGCATTTCTACAGTTTGTTGATTAAATTCTACTTCCAAAAAATTATCTCCGACACATATGAATAATTAAATGTTCCATGTATCACTGTGGACTTTATTTAATTTGTTACAAGGAAACCTACTTACATTGTTAAATTTAAACATTCTCATTTGCTTGGTTGGTTGTATGTCGGTACGTTCAACTCTCTTTCCCTCATCCTCTACTGCATTCAAATGGATATTTGACACCCCAGATGAGCTCCGGAAAAATGAAGTCCTGGAATGTTCATAAACCAATAAAGTGTATTCTATTTGGATAAGTCTGTAAACAGTGATGAGCTCTTCAGGAAGTTAACTAAAGTCAAGAAATACACAAATTGTGCCTCATTTTCCTTCCACAAGACCTCATTCCAAAAGCAATAGACTGAGCTGGAGGTCTTAGTTTTGAAATCTTGATTGCCTTCCTGGTTCTGTCATCTTGGATTAATCCCATTCCTCTCCATAGCTAATTGGTAAAACAGTACATTCCTATCCAACAGGAATATTGCACAGATAATTGTAATTAACTTATTAAGAAGTCTGGAAACCCCAGAAATTGGGAAGCATACCAGCCTGAGAGTAGAGAGGTCCTGGCTCAATATGACTGTCGGCATGGATGCTCTGTGCCTCAGTGTCCCCCAAAGAAAAGTGTTGATGAAAATATTTTCTAATTCTTACCATATCCAGCAAATTTGGGGAAGACAAACAATAGGAGATTTGCAAGGATATTTCTTTCAACTTTTCCCCTCAATAATGTGGAATATAACACAAAGCTCAATTACACTTTGGGAAACACTGCTTAACGGGATCTGTTTTATCGAGGGGATTAGAAATTTCAGAATGCCCCTGAAGTTGCTTTGACTATGAAGTTGCTCACAGGCAACAGTACAACTTCTCTGTGCCTCAGTTACTTAATCTGTAAAATGGGAACAAAGACTGAGCCCTGGGTGGGACGGGGAGTGTGTCTGACCTGATTATCTTGTATTTACCCCAGTGCTTAGTAAACTGCCTGGCTTTACAAATACCATAACTATAATGTATAATAATATTATAATAATTATATTATTATTACTAACAAACCCTCAGATTCAGTGTAATAATAAACAATAATAATTATCTATTTCAGAGCCTACGTAAAACTTCTGCTTCTCATACCATACTTAGAAAGATAAATTGCCAACTTGTACTCCCAAGTGCTTAGTGTTCTGCACACAGTAAGCGCTCAATAAATACGATTGAATGAATTAATTAATTAAAACTGAGGCTTCAAAACTTTTTGATTAAATTCCTGATTTCATGAAAGTAATTTCTAAGAAGGTAGGAGTTTAACTCTAACCAAACGTCTTATATTTCCAGCCAAGGCAGGCATTGTATATTTCATAATTTCACCCCCAATTATTCAGTACCAGGCATTTCTTCCATTCCAACAATTATTATAGATTCTTCAAAATGTACTAAATGAAAATGTATTTGAAGCAGTCAAAAATGTTTCCACAAGCATTCTCCTTTATTACCCTCTAAAATAGCAGAATATAAAATGGCAGCAACACATCACTTCATGGAAATTTATAAATGATTTAAACTTAGGGATTTAATGTTTTCTGACCCAGGTAACATTTTTTTAAAATTAGGAGTAAACCTGAAAAAAATCTTTCAAGTAAAAGTTTTTTTTACTGTTTTCACTGTTAAAATTAACTTGATATTTTCCAAACACACTTAAATTATGCATCTGAATAATGAATTGTCAATATATTACCCCTTAGGGAAAGTGATATCTGGAAATTTCATCATTTAAAGGAAATGAATTTTATTTTCATGGGAATTTTCCTTCCCCTCCATTTTTTAAAAAAAGATCTGGAGTTTCCTGGGTTAACTAGAAAGCAGTATCAATTTTGACTTACCCCTTGGGTCATCCTTCTTCTGATTCCAATAAGGAAATTTCATCTCAAACCATGATTTGGATATTGTTAAACTTTAGATTATTCAGGAAGACCGAAACCCTAAATTAGGCCAATCTTAAGCAAGGTGACCTTAACATTTTTAAAATACACCACAAGAAACTGTGAAGTTAAGGATTCATTGAGACACCGACATCACTTGAAAACACCAGAATAGAGGAACACTACTGAAGAAAAACTTGTGTCAGACATTGTTGAATCTTCCTTGATTATAAAAAGAAAAGCAAAACCAGAACTTTAAAAAAATTAAATCTTTTACCCAAATTCAAAAAACCCTACCCATTTCCCCCTAAATTATAAATCCTTTCCTACAGATCCTACCTGGTGTTGGGCTAGTGTACTCTTATATCTTGGAGTACCCAAAAAAATTGAGGGCTAAATTAATGGGACAATTTATATTTATAAATATATGCCACAGCTATGCAAACCAACTTCTGGATTGTCTAGACATGGAAATGGAAGGTAAGAAAGATGTGGATATCTGAAATTCAGATCACCTTCATTAACCTCAACAGAATCTATTGAGCCTATTCTGTGTGCAGATAATAACCTCAAAACTTCATTTTAGTAAACCACCGAACTATTTAGATTTTGAAACAGGCTAATATGTATTTTACAGAAGACACAGTAATTCCACTAACCTTAAACCTTACTTGCCTGAAAATTCAGATAACTATTTAAGAACCAAAAATAATATTAGAAATGTTAAACCTATAAGTCTTTGAAAATGTACTACAAAAACACTAATTTTCCATGTAGTTATTTCGTTTTGTCTTCTTCAATGAAAGTATAACCAGGAAAATTAGAATAAGCTCTAAAAATTGTAATGAAAAGAAATTAACTACCAGCAATGAACTTCACAAGCTAAATATTCAATGTTTGCAGATGCCTCAGTACTACTCACGCCAGTATGGAAGAAAAGGATTGGTGAAATTTTTTCAGGCTGGTAAAAATATTTGTGGGCTGATGATTTCCAGAAGTATCACCTCATTATAAACAATGTCAAATATATTTGCAAAATTACCGATGCACCAATTTTGGAACCCGACTAGAATAAAAGAACTGTTCATGCTTGCTGGTTGCATTTAAAATATATGTTTAGCCTAAAAGAACTTACAAAGACAGACACCATGTCAGACCAAAAATGTCAAAAAACATTGTGATGAAAGATGGAATTTTTGGGATCTGGTATTAGGCAAGTGTCATCTATTGAGAAGCAGCGTGGCTCAGGGGAAAGAGCCCAGGCTTTGGAGTCAGAGGTCATGGGTTCAAATCCCAGCTCCGCCAATTGTCAGCTGTGTGACTTTGGGCAAGTCACTTAACTTCTCTGGGCCTCAGTTACTTCATCTGTAAAATGGGGATTTAGACTGCGAGCCCGTTGAACAATCTGATCATCTTGTAACCTCCCCAGCGCTTAGAACAGTGCTTTGCATATAGTAAGCGCTTAATAAATGCCATCTTCATCTAGTTCTTCGCAAAACAAGATGTCATTTTTACATCCTGGCTGCCAAAAATGCTTGTGATTCTTATGACACATGAAAAAGTATCAATTTACTGTAAATCTGTGCCCACATTGTGACCTCTGGTAGAACCAGTGCAGTACTGCATATAGGTTTGTAAATGTCCTCGGTTCATAAAATTTTAATCAGTCTTTTCCTAATTTAATGGTGCAGTAAACAGCATTAGTGTAGAGTCTCAGAATTCTGGTTTACTTCAAATTTTTTATTAAGTGTCTTACTTTCCACAGCTTAGTATCTCCAACAGCTGATCTAATTATTTAGATCCTCAGTTAATGTGTGTATATTAATCTGCATGGCTGTGTTAAGCTATTGACAATAGGGTCCCAACATGCGTTTTGGTATTCATCACTACATGGACAGTAGAGGAAGCCAGAAAGAGAAAATGTATAGTAAGTGAAAACAATGAAGTCTAAAGGAGGTATTAATAAGAAAATTAAGGCAGGTAGGGTGTGTAACTTTGTATTTCTATACCTTTGCTTCATCCGCACCAGTATTATACTGCTTATATCCCACAGCCTGTAACTGCCCATATTACCTTTCAACTGGCCCAAGTAGGTGTTTTTACCTCATCCACTCTCATTCTCATTGCCAGTCAGAAATGGTGTGACTCACACTGGGCAAAGGCATCATTATGACTGTAAAGTGAGGTGTCAGGAAGGTCATCTTCCAATTTGAAGGGCAATATACATTATCTATGTGTCCTAGGGGTCAAAGATCAGATAATAATATTTACTGAACTCACACAATCTGGAAAAGCCTACAATAGGTGCTGTGGAGAGTTATAACGTGAAAGCAAGATTTCGTGCCTTTGGTTGGTTGACAATAAAGGAGGGTGGGGAAGGGATAGCCATATAAAAGAATAAACTTCTGCTCATTTTACATGGCATAAACCCAGTGTGGGCAGGGATTGTCTCTATTGCTGAATTGTACTTTCCAAGTGCTTAGTACAGTACGCAGTAAGTGCTCAATAAATACGATTGAGTGAATGAATGAAAATCAGTCAAATGTTTGAAAAAAAATACCTAATTATTGGCTCTCTGTAATTTCCTTGTAAGAACCACCGTAACTCGAGAAAAAAGGTAACTAGACGTGTGAGCTAAACTGAAGGAATCAGTTTGTGCATTTTAATCAACAAAAATACAAATACATGTCAAAGGGAGCAAACATTTAATGTGAAAGTGCTAGAATTCAAGTACAGAACTTAAAAAGTGATTTTAACGTTTTAAAAATACAGGAACATTTCTTAAACTACTAAACGATTAAAACAGCACAAGTTCAAATGAAGCATAACTTTGAATAAATTAACAGCAAAGATAATGTGATTTACTTCTTAAGCTGGCACTTTTCTTGGTTCAAACAGTCAAAGAGATTTTCAAGAACCACAATAGTTGGTTTTTTTATTATTATTGTTACCAAATACAATTTCCTTAATCTTTTTCCCTCATCATTCTTGGGCCACATAATGGTTACATGCTTCTTGTTAAATAATTGTTTTAATCTCTAACATAGGACGTGATCTTTGGCGACAGACCTAACGTAACTAGGGATCTGCATGTTTTAATACTAAAGATATGTAAAGAAATGATCTGAAACACTTTGAACATAAACCACCAAGTTCTGCTGCCCACACTTGGGACCAGGAATTGGAAATACTTAAAATCGTGGTATACTACTGTACCCCTTTTAAGAGAAATCATTTAATAGCACTTAAAAATTTTATTCCCTTAGTTCAGCAAATGTAAGCATTCATGTGCACTGTTAAAGTTACTATTTTGAAACAAATGTATTTTGCATTTCGAAACTAACTGAGCAAGCCCGATCCAAAAGTAAAACAGCTTTTATATGCATTGGCAATCAATTTTCATACTGATTTTTACATTTTCTTCAGAAGAGCGAGGCCTGATTGGAGCCACGGGGTCGCTGTCCAACATGGCTGCAGTTTGCAAGCGATACTGTCGGTGACAAGGGATAGCGTGGACAAGAATAACGCCTTGATGTGTACGGAAGCACGCTGGGTGTCCCAGAAGTGAGAGTGGCATTAACAGGGGAAATACTATTTACTGAGCTGCGATGGAAACTGTAGTCTGTAAACAAATACATGAACAGTTACCTTGCATATAGCTAAATCAAAAATTAATTCAGAGCCAAAGCATTAAAACTCTAAAAATTGCATTATGAGATAACATTTTAACTTCCAGAATATTCATGAAGGTTATGCTGTTGGCAGAGATTATTTCTTAGCATTCATTATACTGTAAATCTTGTTACATACTGGTCAAACAGTATTATTCGTCTTTCATGGACATATGCCAGCTCCAACTACTGGAAAAGTGCTCTTTATTAACCATTAATTTTGGTTTGTGCCATTCTGAATTTAGTTAAAGAAAAAATTATGATTTATCTTGTTCCTTAAAAAAATCTTCTTTCAAATTAGGTTATACTGAAGTCAAGGGACACACTTTGAAAGAAAAATTACAATAATTTTAATTTGCTTCTGTCACTCTTATTATGAATTAAGATAAGCAGAAATGTTTCCTCCCCTCAGAATATAGAAATATTTGATATAGTAGGCAAAATAACTGTACCAAATGAACTATCACTATTGTTACAACTCTATAATTTAAAGTTATCCTCTACTGTTTACATAAAACACTTGAAATAAATCACCGCATTAAACAAAAAGTATTACTAATTCATGAAAAAATTTAAATCTTATAAGGGGTCATTAATATTGAAACCAAATGCTTAGAATACAGTTATGTCTGGCATAGTGGATAGAGCACGGGCCTGGGAGAAGGTCATGGGTTCTAATCTTGGTTCTGCCACTTGTCTACCGTGTGGCCTTGGGCAAGTCACTTCATTTCTCTGTGTCTCAGTTACCTTGTCTGTAAAATGGGGACTAAGACTGTGAGCTCTATGTGGGGCAGGGACTGCGTCCAACCTTATTAGCTTGAATCCACCCCAGTGTTTATAGTACAGTGCCTGGCACATAGTAAGTGCTTAAAGACCATAATTATTATTACATTACTACAAAATTATTATTCCTCAATAAATATAAAAAACTCAATTTTTTTCCTATTTGAATGTGTTTTACATTCAAAAAATGAGTTAAATATGATAGAACCTTTAAAGTAAAATGCAGTAGTAATTTGTGTGTGTTTCCATTACCTGTGCTCTGCAAATCTCAAAGGGCTGAATTTATCTACAGTGCTCTGCACGTAGTAAGCGCTCAATAAATACGATTGATTGATGATCTACCACTCAATTTACAGAGAATTGAGTTGATAATCTTATTTTCCAATATTTTTCCTGCATCACTCATTGTAATTTAAATTACACTTCAAAGACCAAATTTCCAAAAACTCAATTATGCTTTCCAGAGAAATGTAAGCTTAACAAGATAAAACATTATACTATTTTTCCACATAGTAGGTGACCATCTATGCAAGACAAATAATACATAAAGGGTCATCTAATTTACAGCTACAGTTGTATTATTTACCTAATACTTTAAAGAAGGTGTGTGCATATGTGTGTATGTATGTAGGTATATGTACATATATGTATATAATAATAATAATAATAATAATAATAATGGCATTTGTTAAGTGCTTACTATATTTGATGCACTGTTCTAAGCGCTGGGGAGAGGGTACAAGGTGATCAATTGTCCCACGTGGGGCTCACAGTCTTAATCCCCATTTTACAGATGAGGTAACTGAGGTTCAGAGAAGTTAAGTGACTTGCCCAAGTTCACACAGCAGACATGTGGGGGTGCTGGGATTAGAACCCATGACCTCTGACTCCCAAGCCCGTGCTCTTTCCACTGAGCCACATATATTACATAAAGCTCAATTTTTTATCATTAAGTTGAAAGTGATATCAATAAGATAATGTTTAAGCTGCGGGAATTGAACTGACAGCAAGATGACTAAACTCAAGCAACACCAGAAAGGACCTCAATTTTTTACAATGGAAAAATTAAAAATTGATCATATGTAATTCGACTTTACGAATTCACTTTGGAAAAAATACTATCTCAAAAAATATTTTATTTTTCAAACATTTTCTTCAATGGATCACACATATAGAAGGTTATTACGGCAAGAAATGGAGTTGATTTGTGTTAGATTAGGTTAATAAGTTACGTGTATCCTGGGTTCTGACCATCCTCAAAAACCACACTTAGTTCATAAATGTATGTCTGGTCCCTACATTCTGTGCAATTACTGCCGGTAAATCAATTCTCTACCTACCCCCACCACATTACAAGTGGCTTTCCTGCCCCATCCCATGCATTGAACACATTTCCAACACTAGCCTCTTCATTCTCCCCCTCGCTCTGTGCTCCAGGATTTTCTGTGGTTGTTGGAACTTTAATCATTGCAAAAGCAGCGGGCACGGCTGCCAACTCCCGGCCTTCCCCTTTCTGCCTTGTTCTTAATCCATGCCGTGAATGGGGATGGAGATGGACCAAGGACCATGGTAGACCATGGTGCATGAAGGGGTGGGGGTGAAAGAAGGGCCGCTGCCACCACCTCCACCCACGCCCCTCCACATTGCTGCAGCTTTTACCACAGTGGGGAGGTGGGACTTTAAACCTGGAGAGAGTGAGACAGCCGTCACTATGGTAAAATTTAAATTTAAAACAAAGGAAAAATATACTGGCACATAGGTGGATGATGGAAAGAGACCGGAAGCCAGCTGAGTTTGGGGTGTGCGAGAGGAGAGAAAAGAATGTCACTTGGGAACAAAAGAGGGCAGAGAGAGAGAGCGGGTCAAAGGGTGGAGGGAAGATTAACAGTGCAATTTACTACAATTCCTCAGCAGTTGCAACGAGACTGGTTGTGGAAATGAGCCTACCTAATTTCATGAAGGCAAATGGGAAAACATACCCCATAAGAAAAGGGAGGAATGGCCTGATTTACCCCAAAATTCGTATGATGATGACTATGGTATTTGTTAGGTGCTGAGTGTCAAGCACTGTTCTAAGCACTGGGGTAGATACAAGGTAATAAGGTTGTCCCACGTGGGGCTCACAGTCTTAATCCCCATTTTACAGATGAGGTAACTGAGGCACATAGAAGCAAATGGCTTTCCCAAGGTCACACAGCAGACGAGCGGCGGAGCTGGGATTAGAACCCACGACCTCTGACTCCCAAGCCCATGATCTTTCCACTAAGCCATGCTGCTTCTCACTTACCCCAGGGCTTAGACCAGTTCTGGACACATAGTAAGTGCTTAATAAATATCCTAGAAATAACCTTAATTGTATTGTGGAATGACTGTTTACCAGCATGTTACTGACACTTGGCTGATTACCTTTTGTCAACCTGAACTAAGTTTTTTAGTATATGGCCTCGATGAAAAGCCCCTAAAGCCTACTGCAATTTAACTAAATTTCTCTGTGAAGTGTGATTTAATGGTTTTTCAGGTACAGCCAGAAGTGTTTTAAACTGTACTTCATTAAGAAGTAACCCTAACAATGTAAACAATGTCCCAGCTACCCATATTTTTAGTATTCTGAAAATATTAAAAAAAAAGAGTCCCTTCAAAAACCTCCAATAGTTGCCCATCCACCTCCCTATCAAACAAACTCCTTACCATCGGTTTTAAGGCACTCATTCAGCTCTCTCCCTCCTACCTAATCTGGCTGATCTACTATAACCCAAATCCACTCTAACTTCAACCTACTCTCTGTACCTTGATCTTGTCTAGGCCATCACCTACCCCTTGACCACTTTCTCCCTTGGGTCTGTAATTCCCTCCCCCTTCATATCCGACAGACCACCACTTTCCCCACCTTCCAAACCCTTGTAAATCCACATCTTCCCCAAGAGGCCTTCCCAGACTAAGACCTTTGTTTCCCCTACCTGCCCTTCCCCCTGTGTCAACTATGACCTTGGTTGTATACCTGTTAAACATATTAATAGTCACTTCAGCCCCACAATACTTATGCAAATATTCTGAAACTCAACTTTTCCCCTAGCTCTAATAATAACAATAATAATTATAATAATGAAGGCATTTGTTAAGCGCTTACTATGTGCAAAGCACTGTTCTAAGCACTGGGGAGGTCACAAGGTGATCAGGTTGTCCCACAGGGGGCTCACAGTCCTAATCCCCATTTTACAAATGAGGTAACAGGCACAGAGAAGTGAAATGGCTTGCCCAAAGTCACACAGCTGACAATTGGCGGAGCCGGGATTTGAACCCCTGACCTCTGACTCCAAAGCCCGTGCTCTTCTGAGCCACGCTGCTTCTCCAATCTCTAATCCATTTTAATGGATGTCTCCCCCCGTAAAACTTGAACTCCTAATGAGCAGAGACCACTTCTACCACCTCTGCTCTGCATTTGTACTCTCCCAAACACTTAGCACAGTGCTCTGCACACAGCAAATAATGTTAGTTGATTGATTATCACTAATGAAAATACTGCAATACACCACCAGTAATTCAAACTTACTGATTAAAAAGAGCGCATTAAAATAATGTTCTTTGTAAGAAGCACTTAATTGGCTATCCATTCATATTCAGTAGTATTTTCCAGGTTGACTTGGAAGTATTGGAAGTATCATCATCATCATCATCATCAGTCGTATTTATTGAGCGCTTACTATGTGCAGAGCACTGTACTAAGCGCTTGGGAAGTACAAATTGGCAACATATAGAGACAGTCCCTACCCAACAGTGGGCTCACAGTCTAAAAGGGGGAGACAGAGAACAAAACCAAACATACTAACAAAATAAAATAAATAGAATAGCTATGTACAAGTAAAATAAATAAATAAATAAATAACTAGAGTATCTGGAAGTATTAATCCCGTCAATTCAACCTTCAAAACATCGTTTAAATCCACCCTTTCCCCACTATCCAAACTACTACCATGTTTATCCAAGCATTTATCCTGTCCTATCCCATGTTGACGATGGCATCAGCCTCCCTGCTGACCTCCCTGCCTTCTGTCTCTCCCCATTCCAGTCCATACTTCCCTCTGCTGCCGATCGTTTTTCTACAAAACTGTTCAGTCGATGTTCCTCCACTCCCCAAGAACTGCCAGTGGTTGCCCATCCACCTCCACTTCAAACAGACACTTCATATCATTAGCTTTAAAGCACTCAATCACCTTGCCACATCCTACCTTACTTACCTCCCTGATTTCCTACTACAACCCAGCCTGCACATTTCACTCCTCTAATGCCAACTCTACTCACTGTGGGTACCTCAGTTTCCTCTACCTCGCCCTCAATCTCTCACCCAGGTCCTGCCTCTGGCCTGGAACTCCCTCTATTTTCATATCTGACAGACGATCATTCTGCGCACCTTCAAACCTTATTAAAATCACATCTCCTCCAAGAGGCCTCCCCTGCCTAAGGCTTCATTTGTTCTTTCCCCACTCTGTTCTGTGTAGCCCTTGCACTTGAATTTGCACCCATTATTCATTCCTCCCTTGGCCTCACAACACTTATGCAGATATCCATAATTTTATTTATTTATGTTAATTAATGTTATATATGTTGCCAACTTGTACTTCCCAAGTGCTTAGTACAGTGCTCTGCACACAGTAAGCGCTCAATAAATACGACTGATTGATTGATTGATGTCTATATCCCCCTCTAGACTGTAAGCTTGTGGACAGGGAACATGTCTACTAAATCTGTTATATTGTACTCTCCCAAGTGCTTAGTACAGTGCTCTGCACATAGTAAGTACTCAATAAATACACTTGATTGATTGATTATTGGGCAATATGGGGCATTCTAGGATTCCTTCTCTTCTACCACAGTAACAAATTCTCAATAAATACGATTGATTGATTGATTGATCAACTGAAAACTGAAATATTCTCACTCAAAACTTCTATCCTATGATGTGAACTATGGGGCACTGTACTCAGGGTACTGTTTCAAGTATGCCACGGATTCAGTTCATCTGAGAGAACTCAAGCCCACAGACCTCCAGAAAATAACCAGAGAGGTTTTCTCGCCAAACAGACTTCATCTGAGAAGCAGCGTGGCTCAATGGAAACAGCACGGGCTTTGGAGTTAGAGGTCATGGGTTCAAATCCAGCCTCTGCCAATTGTCAGCTGTGTGACTTTGGGCAAGTCACTTAACTTCTCTGTGCCTCAGTTGCCTCATCTGTAAAATGGGGATTTAGACTGTGAGCCCCCCGAGGGACAATCCGATCACCTTGTAACTTCCCCAGCGCTTAGAACAGTGCTTTGCACATAGCAGGCGCTTAATAAATGCCATTATTATTATTATTATTATTATTATTATTATTATTATTATTATCTGCATGATGTGATACGCTGGGAAGGAATTGGGTACTGCTATAATTTTGATACTATCTGTTCCTTAGATAAAAGATACTCTCAACCCATTTCCCATTTTGTACTGTAACAAATGAGAATTGAAACGTAAACATTAGTAATAGAATTGTTGGGTAGGGATTGTCTCTATCTGTTGCCGAACTGTACTTTCCAATCAATCAATCGTATTTATTGAGCGCTTACTGTGTGCAGAGCACTGTTCTAAGCGCTTGGGAAGTACAAGTTGGCAACATATAGAGACAGTCCCTACCCAACTGTGGGCTCACAGTCTTAAAGTGCTTAGTACAGTGCTCTGCACACAGTAAGCACTCAATAAATGATTGAATGAATGAATAGTATTACTAGAAAACAAAAATAACCAAAAATGTACTGTCACTTGTAAATTTATAATATTACACACTTAAAAGAGATCATATGGTTACAATAGACTTTAAATTGCTGCCAATTTAAGTACTGCCAACTTGTACTTCCCAAGCGCTTAGTACAGTGCTCTGCACACAGTAAGCGCTCAATAAATACGACTGATTGATTGATTGATTGATTGATTTAAAGATCAAGCTCCTCAAATGCCAGAATCTACAATGATGCTTCCACAAAGTAGGAATGAAATACTCTTGTGATTCTGAAGATAATACATATATCAGTAATTACTATATCATTTATTAAGACTAAAATACTTTTTTAAAATGACTTTTTTTGACATGTCTGCTATGGAAGAAAATATTCCCAAGGATATATTTATTACCTGTTAATTTATTTTCTCCAAATTCTCTTATACAGGTCCAGGCTGAAGAGATTGCTTTCCCTGTCTGTAAGCATCAGAGACAGAAAAGAATTGAATCTTTAGGATTACTTTATCCTTTTACTTTGGAGTGCAAGGAAGCCTGACAGTTTCAGATAAAATTCAAGCAGCAAATAGAAAATTAATATTTAAAGAAAAAGGAAAGAAAAACAGAAAGCATGATTATAATTTTTAGAGGATGTGGACAATGTGGAAAAAAGCAGATTTTTTTTGATCTTTCAATGAAAATCCTGAGGCAATAAATTAACAGAATAGAAATTAGCCCCTTTCTATAGTTTTCCTATTCAGATCTTCACTACCAGATCTTCCTAAGAAGTAAGGGAACAAACAGTAAGGTAATGCAAGGATACAAAATATAAAATAAGAGATGATTTCTGTTGAATTATTCTATGAGTTGGCATCAAAAGACCCTACTGCAGTGAACCTATAGTTATGTGAATAATCAATATAATATATAAACTATACTATCTATATTATATATAATCACATGTAGCTGTCCTAACTGTTCTAAACAAATTGGTGTTCTATTAACATTTAGCTTTATGAAAGGAAGGTACTGCATGAGCAATAAATACAATGAGGTATTTTGCCCCTATATATATGAAAACTTCATCTTTTGAGGCCTAATTTATAGCTGCAAAACAGAGAATTACCACTTAAAATGCCCAATCTTTATGTGCAAAGCCAAGTTTATATGTAATGCAGATAACTGATTCCTAAGCAATTGTATATATGTTGGTGCATCACTTCATAAGAGTTTAATATGTAAGCTTTTTGTACTCACGATCCACAACAAAGTTAATAAAGAAATAAATATTATGCTATCTTTAAGACTGTTTAACTATGTGACCTTGCCTACTAAAAAAAGATACTATGATAATGAATGGAAAAGGCAGTAAGATAGTAAGTGGGGAAAAAGAATAAAAGGATTTTCCCTTTCTCCTGAGGTAATGAACACTGAAGTTCCTCTCAAGATAAAAGACAAAATTTAAGGAAAACAAGTTACATGATCACATACAGTCCTTTAGACTGTGAGCTCCCCTGTAGACTGTAAGCGCCTATTGGACAGGAATCATGCCCTACCAATTCCATTGTATTGTAGTTTCCCCAAGCACTTCAGTGCTCAACACACAGTAAGTGCTCAATAAATATCACTGATTGTTTGGAAAACTTTGGAAACAACATTTAAAACTAAAAGTATAATGGAGACTCTGCAGAATAATGTTAAACAAAACTACTATTAAGATCTCCAAAACTATTCATTTCAAATCTATCTGATAGTGAAAAGGCCCTTTACTCTCGCCAGTAGCTTCAATACCTACGATGGGGACTTTTAGACCTAATTCTGTCTGAATTCTTTGTTTTATAATGATAAAATCAAAATAACAGTTAAGTATCTATTCTGACACAAACTACAAGTCCACAAAGTTCACAATTTATCAGCCTTCAAAGTTTCACATTCTCAGCAAATGCTTCAGATGAACAGGATCTGGAGTTAATGTTCAAGGCAAAATCTGTATTGCAATACTAGTACTAGTAAATAGTTTTAAACCTTCAGTTTTTTTATTCTAATAAGATTTTATAATTCAGAAAGTCATCTTAAGAAGTTACTTGAGAATGGATAATACAGATAAAGACAATAATGTTAAAAAATAACTGAAGTAAGGTCAAAAATCTCAAGTTGTTTATAACAAAAATACAGAGGATAATTCTTGCATTCTTGAGTAGAACAGGTACTGAACAAAACTAGGGATGACAATTTATAAGTCAAACCCCTGGATATTTTCACACATCTTTCCTGATGGTCAAGATTCCTTCAAATATTATTAAAATATATATATTTAGACATTGTGAGCATTTTGTAATGGAAAGATTAAACATGACTAACTATATCAAGTACTTGTATCTATTAATGTTTACTGGACTCATGACTTTATAGAAAAATAATAAATAAGGCAGAAATCTTACTATTGGATTCCAATAATACTTCTCATTAATTTCAGACACTGTACGATATCTAGGTATGTTTATAACCTGCTTTATCAGAAATCATCTAGATGAAAATTCTGCAAAGAACTCTTTCTGTAGCTCAAAATAAAGAAAAATCTGAAATATAAAGTTACTGGCACTAGAGACAATATCCCTGAAACAAACAGCAGACATGAACCACTGCCTTTTCCTTTCAAGAACAGAAAATAACTGAATGTGTAGGATTCCATTGCACTCCAAATAAGAATGATAGTAGTGTCTTCAATTTTTAAAGTTTTTTTTGTCTCCATCTCTATACTAGAAGGAATATCAGTTTAGACATGTATAGGAGAAATGCAATCATACCTAAAAAATGTTAAATCTAATAAACTGTCCTATAACATCTAAAAACAATTTCGGTAAATTATTTTCTCATTGTGGCATTTGAGGTAAGAGTTATCTTCATTGAATTAAAAGTGTATTCTTCAAGTAACTGAACATGAAATATTCTGAACAAGTAAGGATTTTACTGATCAATGAAATTATGAAACTGAATAGAATGTTTTCCTACATTACTCTTCATAAAACCCTGAAAAAAAATCAGTACATTCTGTTCAGCCACAGTGCATGTTTTCACTACACTCTTGAACATTCTTAGGGAATTAGGAAAAGTTTATCTAATAAGGTGAGTCGGTACGCAGCACAGAACAATTTTGGAAGAAATCTGTCATGTGAATACATGCAGTGTCAAAATGGATGACCAGTACAGTATGAGTGTTCCCTGAAAAAGTGCAATGGGTGGATACGCGAAACCCCAATGAAAAGAGCAAATATACTGAAGTAAGCAAGGAAAGACACAGGATTGAGAGCTAGGAGACCTGGCTTCTAATTCCAGTTCCACAACTTGCTGGCAATATGATTTAGGCAAGTCATTTAAATTTTCAGTGTCTTAAAGTTTTCTTATCTCTAAAATGGGAATAAAATGCCAGCTTTCTTTCCCTGCTAGACTGTTAGCTCCATGCAGAGCAGGGATTGTGTCCAATCTGATGATGTTACCTACCCCAGCATTTAGCTCAATGCTTGGCACATAATAAGCATAATAAATGCCATCATTAAGAAAAAAAGGCTGCTTTTCAAGCAGAGTCAGTTCTTATTGCATGTTGTCAACATGTGTTTTGGATATAATGTCATTAGGGAATTAGGAAATGTTCTCCCCTCAATGCAAATTTGTATGACAATTACATTCTGCACATTCACACAACACACGAACACCTCAGTGCAGAATAACATAATATACAAGGCTCTTCACAAACGTTAACTCCCACAATATAGAAACTGACTGTACCAGAAAATCACATTACCTTGTTCATTTCAAATAGACTGCAAGAATAAAGCCACTGACCCCAGAGATAGAGTCATCATCAATGGTATTTACTTGGCAGTTAATACGTGCAGAGCACTGTATTAACCGTTTGGGAGAGTACGATACAACAGAGTAAGCAGACATGTTTACCTGTCCACAATGAACTTACAGAATGAGTACAATTCTCTTGATATCAGATAAGGAATAACCTTCCATTCTTCTTCCCCCAAAAGTCTTCCTTAATTTAAAAATTTAGATCCTGTAGTATACTGGGTCAGGTCTCCTCATTAAACTTCTCTTCACTGATGGTGGTGGTGGTAGTAGTAGTAGTAAATGGGTGGAATGCAATGTGCTAAGCACTTGAAAAGCACAGCAGAAGCATGAGATACATTCCCTGCCCACGAGGAGTTTACACTTTAATGGGGGAGACCAACATATGTATCAAACCCAGCCCTCTCACAAAAATTCAAGAGCTAAGATCTCAAATGGGCAATGACCAATCCATTAGCCTGCTCCCCCAGGATGAAAATGAGGGCTAAAACTGAGTGACTGCCCTTTCCTCAGCCCCGTCCATCACCTACCATTTCCACTCCACCCAGCTCATCCCTAATCCCAAAAACTCAACACTCTTCTTAACCCCAGGGTTCTGAAAACCAAATCAGACTGAATTTGAAGATGGCCAAACTGGGCCCACTCCTTGGACACAGAACCTGTTCTCATTCTATTATCCTTATTTTTTTAATTCTCCTTCCTAGACTGTGAGCCCTTGTGGGATGGGGACTACGTTCAACCTGATTAACTTCTATCTTCCCCAGCATTAAGAATAGTGCTTGACACATAGTTAGCACTTAAAGCAATAAAAAAACCCAAAAAGCACAAGGGGCATTCCTAACCAAGGCAATCTGGCAACAGAATTTACCAGAGCTAAAAAAAACTGCCAGGGGCTCAGAAGCAAGGGAGCCCAAGTTCAGACAGCAAAGGCAAGGAGAATCAAACAGTTGTTCAAGCTCCAACTTTGGGGATAAAGGTGCAGAAGGATTAACCCCATCCTATGTTATTCAAAGTTGAAAGACCTCAAAGAAACAGTAGATGAATAAAGGTTTTGATGGGCTCTAGACTAGGCTCGTGAATCTCGTCTTCTATGTGATTTTCGGGACCCATTAGAGTTGGTCTGAATACATAAAAGGAACACCAGAACTAACTCTGTCTCCTCAGGAATCTTTGGTCTGGGGATCATACTGAGCCAATCTCTCTAGACTACTCTGAACTGAAACAAACACTTGAGATCAAAAGTACAGGGCAAGGGTCTGACCAGAAATGAGCCCCGTCTCTGAGACAGGAACATTCTGGGAAGATGCTCCAGTCCCTTGACGGTGGTACCAAGTTCTCCTGTGAAGGAAACGTTTTACTGGAGATTCCTGTGTGTAAATTCTGTATGTCTGCTCTTTCAAAGCCCTCAGTAAGAAGAAAAAGCATTTGATCAAGTTTTTCTCTCTCCCTGAGCTATACCTGGAGTTGCAAATCAATCAATGGTATTTACTAAGCACCTACTATATGCAGAGCACGGTACTAAGCCCTTGGAAGAGTACAATACCACAGAATTAGCAAACACGTTCCCCACCTATGACGAGATTACAGTCTAGAGAGAAACTAGCCTGAGTACCATATTATCAATCGTATTTATTAAGAGCTAACTGTGTGCAGAGCACTGTACTAAGTGCTTGGGAGAGTATAATACAATAATATTACCAAGTTGGCAGATGTGTTCCCTAAGAGCTTGGGAGAGCACAACTGATTAGTAAACATGTTAACTTCCATAAGGGAGCTTTACAGTGTAGTGGGGAGTGGTCTAAGAGTGTAATTAGCCTATCATTTTGCTTCTACATATTATAATTTCAGAACCCAGCCTATGACCTTATACAATACTTAGAAAATACTGAGACTTTGAAGAATCCGGATCCCTGAAGTGACATTAAAACTTTCCAAAGATTACTAAACAGGAAATTCTCATTTCCCACATAGTACTGATGCATCTTGTAAAGGTATGAAAAATAATGGGATAATTAATTTTATTACTTAGGAAAAAAGAATAAGGTATCAAGGTATGTAAAAATAATAAGATATTCTTTAATGGTTATTTGCAATATGAACATCTTACCCAGGTTACTGTATTGGTGGAAGCCCATCTGGCTACTTCAAATGTTATGGCCCAACAAATTATGACCCACAGAATAATGACCGTTCAAATTTCATTCCCTGGCAGTGAAGTAAGTTCAGGCAAGGACGTGACTGCTTAAGGTTTGGACAGGTTGGAGAGAGAGATGAGGAGTTCAGATAATGATTTTTTTTTCCCCAAGACCCAGAACCCTGCCAGCTTCTGCTAACCTCACCAATTCTCTGTTCCTTCCCTAGCCCATCCAAGCCTCAGGTAGTTGTTACCACCTAACCATCCTTCCATTATCTACAAATATTTAGAGTGCCTTCATCCCAACAATGAGATTTGTTTTCTGTCCAAATGTCACACTTCAGTGATGTTTTTAAGGAGAGGCTGGAAACAGATTTTGCCTGAAATCGACCCCATGAAAGCTGAAGGAATAAGTTTTGCAATATACAATAATGATGCCTAGGCTGAGAACAAAGCATCATAGGAGGAAATTTACGAAAATGCATAAATGTAAACTTGAGTTGTTAGGTTCTGGAGATGTTAACTACATTAAAAAATGTTTACTAAATCCTCCTTTCTCAACTAACCCCAATTAAATGAACTATGCCTTTCTGATGTCAAGTTATAGTAGTGAAATATTCTACAATGGACTACTCCCTTGGCCCCTCAACACAAAATGAAACTGCTGGGACTCAGCCAGAATCTATGATGCTCTGAGCAAATAATTGCCATCACTCTAAAATCAAACCAAAAATATGTCCTGCTAATGGTATTATATTCCTTTCAACTTTACACTCCTCCAACCCTACATTAAACATTTAAGGTGAATGGGCAGCCCAAATGTTGGACTCAAGGCTCAAAAGGAAAAGAGAGCAGTACTTTTCAGCAGAATTTTTGTTTGAGAAGTTCTAATTAGGGATGCCCCAATAGACAACAGGCTAGGGAAGGTACAAGACTATATACTTATGCGCAAAGATTAGATAAGACTAACTTTTAACATTTATACCCACAGATGTCGTTCTGCAGCTACTAGTATCTTCAAATAAGACCATGTCACTCTCTTTTCATAAATACAGAGAAAAACCTCTACGTGAATTGACTATTGTGTATAATAATTATGGCATTCTTCTACACGCTCAGCGCAGAGGTAAGAATACAAGAGGATATTCAGATCACAGACAGTCCCTGCCCCACACAGGGCTCACAGTCTAATATAAAGGGGAGGGAGATGTCTTATCCCAGTTTTATAGGTGAGGAAACCGAGGTCCAAAGAGTGAAATGACTTATCCACTGCGAACCCAAGAACACCAGTAGCAGCAGAGCGGAGTCTAGAACCCAAGGCTCCTGACTCCCGGTCTCACTAGGCCACACTGTCTGTATTTTTTGTTCGTCTGTATTTTTTATTTATCCATGCATGTGTCAGTTGAAAGACAGTGAAAATGGGTGTGCTGGCAATATTCTAAATAAGTTGGATTTTTAGATGTTGATGAAAAGGTTTTAAGGGATTAAAAAGCAATACTGATTTCTCGGGTAAATTCCACTAGTGATGAAGATGTAACTCTGCTTAGTACAGTGCCTAGCACATAGTAAGCTCTTAAAAGATACCATAATTATTATTACAGCTTCCTGAGCTAATTTAGTTTCAGGGAATTTAGTGATCCACTCATATCACACTGAAGAAGTGAAAACTAAGTATTTGGGGGGTAAGGTAATTAATACAGCACACGAAAGCAAGAGGCAGAATTGAGAAGAAGCATGGCGTAATGGATAGAATATGGGCCCGGGAATTAGAGGACATGAGTTCTAATCCCAGCTATGCCATTTGTCTGCTGTGTGAACCTGGGTAAATCACTTCACTTTTCTGTGCCCCAGTTACCTCATCTACAAAATGGGGATTGAGACTGAGCCTCACATGGGACAGGAACTGTATCCAACTGGAATATAGTAAGTGCTTAACTAATATCATTATTAATATCATCATCATTATTACTATTATTAAAACAGCTATTCATATACTATAAATGGATACGTGAGCCCAAAATATTCAACTGAGCAACTAAGTATATATATATATATATATATATATATATATATATATATATATATATACACATACACATACACACACATATATACATACATTACATATATATACTATATACTATATATATACTATACTATATATATATATAGTTTTCTCGTGGCTCTTGAAAATGAAATATAGAAATACATGAGTGCTACCATTTAGTTTTGTCCCCTGAAACCACATTTTAAAACACTTAAAAAATATTTAGGTGCCACCGTGTGGCAGAATTGTGTACTGCTGCTGTAATTCAGCAATTCTGAATCAGACACACAATTGCAATGACAACAAGTCTTTGATAAAGCGTTGGTGGAATATTAAAATAAGTACCAGGCACTTCCTCTAAAATAATTTAATCAAGTAATGGGGGTTAGGAAAACTTTATTATTACAATATACAACTAGATAATTACCCCCCCCCAAAAAAAATCACAAACTAGCCAGTTAAATAATTGAATAGCTGAATAATACAGTTGATGATGATGATGGCATTTATTATGCGCTTACTATGTGCACAGAACCGTGCTAAGCGCTGGGGGGATACAAGGTGATCAGGTTATCCCACGTGGGGCTCACAGTCTTAATCCTCATTTTCCAGATGAGGGAACTGAGGCACAGAGAAGTTAAGTGACTTGCCCAAAGTCACACAGCTGACAATTGGCGGAGTTGGGATTTGAACCCATGACCTCTGACTCCAAAGCCCGTGCTCTTTCCACTGAGCCACGCTGCTCCTCTGCTGCTGCTACAGTTGATGATCTTGTCATTTTTAAGTCTCTTTCAAGGTCTCTTATGAAAGAGTTCTCCTGTTGGCTTTTAACAGATACATAAGGGGCTGTCTCTATACGTTGCCAACTTGTACTTCCCAAGCGCTTAGTACAGTGCTCTGCACACAGTAAGCACTCAATAAATACGGATTGATTGATTGATAATAATAATAATGATGATGGCATTTGTTAAGCGCTTACTATGTGCAAAGTACTGTTCTAAGCGGTGGGGGGGGGGGGTTACAAGGTGATCAGGTTGTCCCACGTGGGGCTCACAATCTCAATCCCCATTTTACAAATGAGGTAACTGAGGCCCAGAGAAGTTAAGTGACTTGCCCAAAGTCACACAGCTGACAAGTGGCAGAGTTGGGATTAGAACCCATGACTCCCATGCCTGGGCTCTTTCCACTGAGCCACGTTGCTTCTCCATAGTTGAGTTAATGGAATTTTTCTTATAATTCTAGCATTATGAAAAACAAAGATATATCCACTGGTGGGATCCAATTCATATCTTGTCAAATCGCAACAATTCAAAATCAAATGCAGTAAATGTCTCTTGCCACTAAAATATAGCTGTGCAGTAGCTACACATTTTAGATGATAAATCTGGAAAGAAGTAACTACTTCCGGAATTCTTTGATTTTAAAATAAAAAACACCTATCCCAATTCTCCCCAGGGACCACTGTAGCATTTTTGTGCTTTTTGCTTTGCCAGTGGTTTTTCTCTATTAATTTGAGTGGGTGATCCTCCGTGGAAGAGAGTGTTGAGATTCTCCCTCCAAACCCAGCTAATGCCCTCTCATAAAGGAAGGAAAATAATCTATCTCACTGTATCATTTGGCTTTTATGTCTTTCAGAATGTGCACCTGAGAATTTTAATGTATGCTTCTTTGAGAATGTGTCACTATCATTATTGTAACCAATCAATCAATCAATCATATTTATTGAGCGCTTACTGTGTGCAGAGCACTGTACTAAGCGCTTGGGAAGTACAAGTTGGCAACATATAGTGACAGTCCCTACAGAAAATAAGAACCTAAATCATGACCTTTTTCTGCCATCATTAGGAATAACGCTAGTATCAAGCAACAGTATAACAGTATTGAGTGGAATGCCCTCCCTCCGCACATCCGCCAAGCTAGCTCTCTTCCTCCCTTCAAAGCCCTACTGAGAGGTCACCTCCTCCAGGAGGCCTTCCCAGACTGAGCCCCTTTTCCTCTCCTCCTCCCCATCCCCCCACCCTACCTCCTTCCCCTCCCCACAGCCCTTGTAGATATGTTTGTACAGATTTATCACTATATTTATTTTACTTGTACATACTTACTTTTCTATTTATTTTGTTAATGATGTGCATCTAGCTTTACTTCTATTTATTCTGATGACTTGACACCTGTCCACGTGTTTTATTTCGTTGTCTGTCTCCCCCTTCTAGACTGTGAGCCCGTTGTTGGGTAGGGACAGTCTGTATATGTTGCCAACTTGTACTTCCCAAGCGCTTAGTACAGTGCTCTGCACACAGTAAGAACTCAATAAATATGCTTGAATGAACGAATGAATGAATGAATGACATGGAGGGATAGGAGTGGGCACAGTGCAAAGTGAATTTATGTTCCTTCTAAAACTATTACTGTTACTATTTACTGAAACCACTTATAAACAATGGAAAATCAGATTACCATGTAAAATAAGTTTTGAAACAGATGTCAGTCACCAATGTTGAAAACTCAGACCATCTAGCTCAATGGTTCCCAAAAAGGGTATTGCCTTGAAATAATTGTAGTAGTGGTAGTAGTAGTAGTAGTGCCTATTAAGCATATATTGGGTGCAGTGCACTGTATTAAATTCTTGAGCAAAATACCCATGTGATTTATTTCTTGCCTTATAAGAAACTTACACTTTAAAGGGGGAAGATGACCATGAAAATGTTTACAAATGTCCTGAGTCCCAGAGCACTCTTTCTACTTCCCAGCTTTCTGCCAAAGGCAATTTTAAAGGGGTTACTGTTCAATTCGAGACTGCAGCACCCTTCAATCAGAACAGACTAAAACCCTTATGCCTGGACAGATGAAGATGGTGAAAAGAAATGATTGAAATTTATGAAATCACAAAGAGGTTGAAATTGACATTTTTGTCTGCCACAATTGTTACTATAATTATTGTTATTATTACATAAATCCCACATCACCAAGACAAAAAAGCATTTCTGAATGCGGAAGGTGGTAAATTCAGTTAATCAATCAATAGTATTTATCGAAGGCTTAGTGGGTGCAGACGACTGTACTAAGCACTTTGGAGAGTAATAATAGAATTAGTAAACATGATCCTGCTCTCAAGGAGTTTACAATCCTGATACAAGGATACGTAATGCTCTTCGCACTTAAAAGAACCAATATATACTAAGGGCTTGGGAGAGTACAATACAAAATACATATACCAACTCTATAGTACTGTACTATAGTGTTTAGCAAGTGGTTAGCAGAGTGCTCAGCACAGAATAAATGCTCAATAAATACCACTGATCAATGGTTTTCCAGTAACATGAAGTCTTGATATTATTGTAGCTAAAGATTATATAGGAGGTAAGCTGTGACAAAAGTTTTATTCTAGATCCTGAGACACCAGATGTATTATTCATATTAAAATAATCACTAAAGAATATTTCTGCTGCAGCCATACTCTAAATGGTCTAAAAGACATAATGGTCATTACTAAGCAGCTAATTCACTCTCAGTAACTTAGGCAATATATTGACTAGAATTCTATTTTAAGCAATATACAATATATAATAATAGTTTTCTAGTTCCACATTAAAGGAAATAAGAGCTTTTTAAACTTACCTAAATGGAGCAATGTAAACTGGGCTGCCATTTCCTTTGCGTCTTCTAGTGTTGTACAGAGTCTGTCAGGCATGAAATAACTCTGGGCACCATTTGAGAGAGCAGGAATAACTACTTTATACACCAAAAGATTTTTTCCATCTTGACTTGTAGTTGAATACAAAAAATACTCAGGTGGAGCCCAATTATTTTTGTTGCAGTAATAATCCAAATGCATTACTGCAGAATTGAACTGATTCCATTTTAAGGAATACATACTAATTGGAGTAAGTTTTGTCCCAGGGAAATATGGATAAGTGTATCTCTCAATTTCAGGAATTTGCTTTGGACCTCGCTGACCATTAAGACGAGGTGGAAGAAATGCAGGTTTACCCAGAATTTTTATGTGTCCCTCTTCTTTGTTAGGAAATAAAAGTAGGTTTTCAGAGTTAGGGCTAATCTGACCATTAAGATGTTGCTTCCAGGTGTTCTCTTTATTCACTGGTTTTGCCAATGTTACCTCAATACCGGCTCCATCAATGTATTTTCCATTCATAACAGACATAGCGGTCATGGCATCGTCTCGATTGAAAAAATGAACAAAAGCATAGTCTCTAAGTTTCTTAACACGTTCAACAGCCCCTGGCTTAAACTTGTTGAATTCTGCCTTAATTGTTTCTTCGGTCGTGGAGATCATTAAATTTCTTACATATAGCACTTTAACTCTCTGCATTGTTTCTTCATCAACCTCCTTTTCTGGATCTGCCCAGTCAACCTGAATTGTGTGGCCCCAGAGCTGGAATGTTCCTTTGGGGAAAAAAAAGATTCAAAATAGGCAACATTAATCATCCAGAAAATACAATATGCAAAACTGTTGAAGAAAACAATCCATTTACAGAACCAGGCATTTAAGCACATTTTGAAATACTTTTGTCTTCAAACCTGAAATCTTTTGCTACTCACATAACAACGCACATAGTAAGTGCTTAATAAATGTCATCATTATTATTATTAAAGCAAAACCTATATTGCATCTATTTACAAGGAAATACTTGATAGTAATAAAAAAGGTTATTTTTGAAATCATGCATTCTGTTTTACTTCCTTTCTTTTTCTAAACCTTTTCTTTTTTCTAAACCTCCAATTCTAAAATGAAAGCTACAGCCTAATTTTATAAATTTGGATAATGCTGTTTTGGAGATCTGTGGGCCTACTCCTCACCTCTTTGGATTTGCTTATATACCTCGACAATGATTACTGGCCTATCACACTCTATAAAGCACCTGATAATTAGTACTAACCAGTTACTCTAGCTTTAGCAATAATTACATGATATTATATGGGAGATTGGAACAGAGAAACATAAAAAGCCTTATCTAAGAGACTAGAAGTGAACCAAACTCCCAGGAAACATTACAAGAACTGACAATCAAATTCGCAAGAGAAACTGGAAAAAAGACCCAATCAAAGGAATCTGCTGAAAGAGAACAGGCAGAAAGCAAGTCAACACCTTATAAGGCCCCAGGACAGGCCTTGAGGAAGAGGTTTACCTCTGCGTGTTGTCATGTTGGGATGACAACCAGTTAGTGACATGAGACTGTCAAAATTCTGGGCAGAGAACTCCTAGAAATAAAGATCTATGATGTCTCACTTTGGAGAGAATTTCCTGCTCTTTCCTGCGGCAACAGTAGAATTGTATGCAATTATTGAGTAACTGCTGAGTGTAGTGTAGTGTACTGCATTAAGCAGAGGAGAAAGTAGACACAAGCATAGGAAACGCTTCCTGCCTGCCCACATGGAGCTTATAATCTAACAGGAAGGAACAAGTTCATCCCATACAGTGGGCTACAGAACATGTGAACTGGAGATATATAACCTCTCCCAATTCCTTGCTATAGACCCAAACCCCAGGCTGGCAAGCAATTTGTCCCAGGAGGATTTGACAGGTTGAATAGGAACTGTGGCTTCCAACTGACACACTTGTGGTCAAGGCCGTGCCTAATAACTCTGCTATACTGTACTCTCCCAAGCATTTACCACAGTACTCTGCACCTAGTAAGTGCTAAAAAAAAAAACACAATTGATTACTCAATTGACTGATAGTACTCTGGCCAATAAGGACCTCTACCCATTATGCAGGCAGGTTGTTCTTTCTGAGGAGCTATCTAATTTTCATGGCCAAACTATTTTGGCTGGAGATTCAGGGGAGATTTCCTGGGAAGAAATTCACATTTGAAAAATACTCCAGAATTTCATTCCCAAGTCACTAACTCATCACAGCAGGCTTACCACACAGTCTGAGAGTTGTATGCCTCTGCGAGAGAAATGCTCTTGAGTTAAAGACTCCTGTAGAATGCAAACTCCTTGTGGGCAGGGATTCTGTCTACCTATAGTACTGGGTTCTCCCAAGTGCTTAGTATAGTGCTCGGAAGTAAGCGCTCAATAAATATCACTGACTGACTGATTGGGAGAGTACAAAAGAGTTGGTAGACATGATCCCCACCTCAAGGAGCTTATAGTCTAGTGGGGAAACTTACAATCTGTGAACTAGCACCTATGAATGTCCCAGGATCTGTACAAGAACTTGAGTTTTGTGTCAAGAGGAACCCTTACTGTAATGAATCTGGTATTTCAAACCAGGGAAGGTAACAGCACATAATTAGTATTCTTTATAGAATACTTTAGAACAAAAAGGCATAATTGGACAATACATTACTTAGAAATTTTATATTTCAAAATTATTACCTGGAATGAGTTTTCTCCTGGCCATAGCAGCAGCTCTATGGGACTCATATTCTACAAAAGCAAAACCACGATTTTTGGTTTTGTCTGTGGCACTTGGATAAACAATGACGTCCACAACTCCTTCGGTAACATTCTTCATCTCATCCAATATTTCCTCTTTCTTCTTTTCTTTAGGAATAGCTCCAATGAATAATCTGCAATTATCTAAACTCACACAGACACCAATAAATTTCCCAGGACGAATCTCAAAATTATTAAGAATTCTGATAGCCAACTGGGCTGCTTCTTTAGTAGTATACATCACAAAGGCGTAACCTCTATTCTCACCACTAAATTCCATCATAAGTCGGAATTCATATATCTTCCCTGCTCTCTCAAACACGGGAACTAATTCATCTTCATACATATCACGAGGGATCTTTCCAACAAAAACTTCACACCCTCTGGGTGGAGGTGGACCTTCCCAATCTGAAAAAATAGAAAATAAATATCTTCCTTGAAAATTTATTATCACAATTTCTCTGCATTGTTTCTGATACAAAAACCCAAAAGAAAACAGAAACCGTTAACCTATAACCTATAAGCACTTGATAGTCACCCCTACTCTCTCCTTACCAGGACTTAACACACATATCTGTAATTTATTTTAATGCCTGTCTCCCCCTCTAGACTAGAGACTCCTTATGGGCAGGGAACACGTATATAACTGTCGCATTGTACTCTCCTGAGTGCTTAGAACACTGTAATTGATTACTCGTTGTGGGCAGGGAAGGTACCTGCCAACTCTACTGTACTGTACTCTCCCAAGCACTTAGTACTGTGCTGTGCATACAAAAAAATGATCAATAAATACAACTGTTTGAATGATTGATTCCAAGGGAGTTTTAACTCTGGGAAGGATACCTCAGCTGGGTTCCTCAGAACATTTTTTTTTAGCTTTTGGGGTTTTTTATGGTTTTTGTTAAGTGCTTCCTATGTACCCAGGACTGTCCAATCATTCATTCATTCAATCGTATTTATTGAGCACTTACTGTGTGCAGAGCACTGTACTTTGCGCTTGGAAAGTACAATTCAGCAACAAAGAGAGACAATCCCTGCCTACACCGGACTTACATTGTTCTGCACGCTGGGGTAGATACACGCTAATCAGGTTAGACAAAATGCATGTCCCACATGGGGCTCGTAGTCTTAATCCCCATTTTACAGATAAAGTAACTGAGGCACATGAAGTTAAGTGATCAACCAAAGGTCACACAGCAGACAAGTGGCAGAGCCAGGATTAGACCCCTGGGCCTTTTGATTCCCAGGCCCATGCTTTGCCCACTACACCATGCTGCTTGTCTAGAGCAGGCTGAAGCAAATGCCTTCTATATTCTATACTGTCTTGGTACATGACTACTTTCTCAACAGAAGAAGCGTGGCATAGTGGATAGAGCATGGGCCTGGGCATCGGAAGGTCATGGGTTCAAATCCCAGCTCCACCACTTGCCTGCTATTTGGCCTCTGGCAAGTCACTTCACTTCCCTGTGCCTCAGTTATCTCATCTGCAAAATGGGGATTAAACCTGTGAGCCCCACATGGGACAGGGACTGTGTTCAACCCCATTTGTTTTTATCCACCCCAGCACTTAGTACAGTGCCTGCCATACAGTAAGCAATCAACAACTACCACAGTTGCAGTTATTATTATTATTCACTAGACCACACTGCTTTTCAATTCTCAACGCTATTCCATTTGTCAGCTGATTTTTTAAGAATTGGTAAACTCCTTGTGGGCAATGATCATATTTTCATCTTTCTAATACTAATAATCCTAATAGTAATGTATTTGTTAAGCTCTTACTATGTGCCAGGCACTGTACTAGGCATTGTGGTGGATACAACCAAATCGGGTTGGGTATAATCCCTTGTCCTTCATGGGGCTCACAGTCTTAATCCCCATTTTCCAGATGAGGTAACTGAGGCACAGAGAAGTGAAGTGACTTGCCTAAGGCCACACAGCACTCAAATAGCAGAGCCAGGATTAGATCCCATGCTCTATCCACTACTCCATGCTGCTTTTTTTCTATTGTATTCTCCCAAGTATTAAGTACAGTGCTCTGCAAACAATAACTGCCCAATAAATACCACTGATTGATTGATCATCGCTGTCATTGAATCTTGCCCCTTTAAAATGAGGAGCAATAGCAGCAGAACCTATTTTAGGAGTAATTATGCTCTCCATGACTTTGGAGAGCCTTGGGCAGAAGAAAATGAAACCAACATAATTTGAATCTCTGAGCTATAAACATAGAATGGAGTAAATAAACAAATGCTTACCTGGAGGAGGACCACCATATTTTCTTTGCCCATTTTCCTGAACCATGCTGTAACCAGTCTTTTCCATTAAAGCCAGTAATGCTGCTTCACTCTGAATACCAGCTCGAACTTTGCTACATCCATTCATTAGATCTAAACT
The DNA here is from genome assembly GCF_015852505.1 of Tachyglossus aculeatus. Taxonomy (NCBI): domain Eukaryota; kingdom Metazoa; phylum Chordata; class Mammalia; order Monotremata; family Tachyglossidae; genus Tachyglossus; species Tachyglossus aculeatus. The sequence continues at coordinate 24,523,494 of NC_052077.1, read as the reverse complement.
GTCTTCCATCATCGTTGCAATTCCTATGAAAAGAAGAAAACGTTTAAAACTGTAAATGGCTAGTTATTCAGAGAGTTTCAAAATCTCTTTAGCATGACTGAGAACTTGAAAAAGAAAATCAAGGAAAATAACATTCAGAACCAAACAGCCTAAGGCCCATATCCTGAGTTTTGCTTTCAAAAGGTACAAATTAGATACCCAAATTGTTCATAGACTTTTTCCCAAAAAGTGTATCCGTACACAAGCCTACATAATGGTTTATAGATAGGGTTCCCTAATAATTTTCCAGGAATTCAACTGTACCGCTTCCATCATTTTTATTGCCTTGAGCAACTTACACATGTATATAACTAAAAATAAAAACAGCATATATATATATATGTATATATATATTATTGAAATGGATATAACTAAATATAAAAATATTGGAAAGAAATAGTCATGTCTGGGGGTGTTACTCCTCACCCCCAAACAAAAAGATGGGAACAGAATCCCTTTGAAGTTCAGTGGAATTATTCTATAGGCTGAGATGAATTATACACCATGTGGGGAAATTAAATTAACCTAAGAAAAGTAACTTTTTAATTTCCTAATTTTGTAGTGTCTAAATTCATAACTGTATTTGACTTGCAGCAGAGATCTTATGCACTGTGTCCTGCTGAAGTCTGAAGCCACTTGGTGACTCTGGGATGTGTAGCTCTTCATTAGCTGGTCCAGGACTCTGGTTGGGCTCCTGCCAGTGATGGAGAAGGGTATGTTCCACAGTAGTTACCATCACATTTCCCCTTTTCCTTCTTGAAAATGGTGATATTGGTGAAATTTTTGAAATCTGATATTGCCTTGGTGTTCCGCATGTTGAGGAAGAATCTAAAGGCCATTTGGCTGGGCACTGCTCAAACACTAATGGTTAATCAATCACATTTATTGAGCATTTGCTAGGTGCAAAGCACTGCTTTAACTGCTTGGGAGAGTACAATACAATCAATCAATCGTACTTATTAAGCGCTTACTGTGTGCCGAGCACTGTACTAAGCGCTTGAGCACTGTACAAAGCGCTAATACAACAGAATTAGCTGATACGTTCCCTGCCCGGAATGAGCTGAAGGTCTGCCCTACCAGCTGGACATGCCATTGAGTTGTTTTTGTACTACGTATTACTAAAAATACAACAATATTTTTTATTACTATAATGGAGCACAATTGCAAAGAAACTGATTTTAGAACAGGAAATGTTGATCATACCTACTTTGAAAATGGAGAATTACTAAGGCCCTCAAATAAATAAGGAGTGCCTGATTGGTTATATAATCATCACTTGGAAGTTTGAAGCTGGTAAAATATTAACTCAATGTCTTAATTTTCTCTTTACGGGAAAACAACCAATTTAAATGTAAAAAACTACTTTTTTAAAGCCACTCAACATAAGCCCTATCCAAACGGAAAGTTTTTATACACTATAAACATTTTCTTCATAGTCATTCATTTATTCATTCAATCATACTTACTGAGCACTTACTGTGTGCAGAGCACTGTACTAAGCACTTGGAAAGTACAATTCTGCAACAGAGACAATCCCTACTCAACAATGGGCTCACCTGGGACAACCTAAACACCTTGCATCCCCCCCCAGCTCTTAGAACAGTACTTTAAACATAGTAAGTGCTTTGCACATAGTAAGCGCTTAATACCATTATTATTATGTCTTTATGCCTATAAGTGCTTAACAAATACCATCATTATTATTATGTCTTCACGCCTATCAGCACTTAACAAATACCATCATTATTATTGTCTTCACGCCTATAAGCACTTAACAAATACCATCATTATTATTATGTCTTCACGCCCATGATCAATTTTGTTCAAGTTCTTATTCATATAATGCTAAAGTAAAACCATAGGTCACGCTATCATTTCCCTTACACCACTGTATGCTTCACCATTACAAAACCATTTATTAAAGCATCTATCAACGTGTTCCCAAAAAACAAATTTAACTATATCCTGCCTACCCTTATTTCTCGCCTATCTCTGATCAGAACAGGCTACGGGGGTAATTGGCGTGTATTAACAGTCTCTTGAAGCATATTCATAAAAAATGGCATTAACCGAATAAAACCATCTGTTTGCGGATTACCGTATCTGGCTGCCTGCGTATTTTAGGGAAGATGGATCAACTGAAGTTGCCTTTCCAGTTGCACCAGGAACTTTCCAATGTTCCGGAGGCCGTTCAAGTCTTCAGGAAGGAATAAAAAAAAAAAATGAGGGATTAGGCAGGAGAATTCCTTTTCATTCATTCATTCGGAGAAGCAGTGTGGCTCAGTGGGAAGAACCCGGGCTGGGAAGGCAGAGGTCATGGGTTCTAATCCCAGCTCCGCCACTTGTCAGCTGTGGGACTTTGGGCAAGTCACGTCACTTCTCCGGGCCTCAGTTCCCTCATCTGGAAAATGGGGGTGAAGGCTGTGAGCCCCCCGTGGGACAACCTGATCACCTTGTATCCTCCCCAGTGCTTAGAACAGTGGTTTGCACATAGTAAGCGCTTAATAAATGCCATCATCATCATTATTATTAAGTCCAGAATATCAAATCGCACATTCTCTGGCCACAAGCAGCTTACCCTCTAATAGCAAAAACGAACACAAAAATGTTTCTAGTAAGCGCTTAACACATGCCGTCATCATTACTATTATTATTCATTTAATCGTGTTTATTGAGCGCTTACTGTGTGCGGAGCACTGGACTAAGCGCTGGGGAAGAGATTCAAGGTGGGGGCACGACTCCTGAGGAAACAGAAATGGGGATGAAGACTGTGAGCCCCCCCGTGGGACAACCTGATCACCCTGTACCCTCCCCAGCGCTTAGAGGAGTGCTTTGCACATAGTAGGCGCTTAATAAATGCCATTAAAAAAAAAAAAAACCAGCAACGGGGCCTCGCTGAGGAAAACCAACACGGTCCCAGGAGGCCGGTGGTTCTGCTGCGGTGGGGATCATCATCATCATCATCAATGGTATTTATTGAGCGCTTACTATGTGCAGAGCACTGTACTGAGCACTTGGGAAGTACAAATTGGCAACATATAGAGACAGTCCCTACCCAACAGTGGGCTCACAGTCTAAAAGGGGGAGACGGAGAACAAAACCAAACATACTAACAAAATAAAATAAATAGAATAGATATGTACAAGTAAAATAAATAGAGTAATAAATATGTACAAACATATATACATATATACAGGTGCTGTGGGGAAGGGAAGGAGGTAAGATGGGGGGATGGAGAGGGGGACGAGGGGGAGAGGAAGGAAGGGGCTCAGTCTGGGAAGGCCTCCTGGAGGAGGTGAGCTCTCAGCAGGGCCTTGAGGTTGTCCCACGGGGGGCTCACAGTCTTAATCCCCATTTTACAGATGAGGTAACTGAGGCCCGGAGAAGTTAAGTACCTTGCCCCAAGTCACTCAGCAGGGCCTTGAATCCCGCTGCAGAAACCTGAGGGAGCAAGAGCAATGGAGGAAAAGGGGGGAAAATATATCGCACTTCGGGCCGAATTTGGAAGAAGGTGTGGAATGTGGATGGAGAAGGATGGGGGGGGAGGGGGAGTAATGGAGGCCAACGAATGCGTGAGGGTCGAGACGGGGGCACCTAATGGGGCTGCGGTTTGAGGGGAGGCGCGTCGGAGGAGTGGGACGGGGTGGTTGCCGACATGAGGTGGACGGAAGGGGGGAGAAAAAAGAAGGGGGACGGGGTGTGTGTGAGGCGAATCCTACCCCCGGCTCTACGGGGGTGTGAGGGGAGCGGCGGCGGGCGGACGACGTGACCGTCCGACCGTTGGCGGCCGTTGGCTGCCGCCCCGCCCCACCCTGCTCGCCGCCTCCTCCCTCTCACGTCTTCAATCTGAAGACGGAAAGATGTCGGGGCTCAACGAACCCAACGGCCTTGGGCCCGCTGCGAGCCCTGAGGAGAGGCGGGGAGGACGCGGCCCGGGAGGCCGCCAGCCCGCGCCTCAGCCGCCTCGCGACCGCGCGCAACCGCCACGCAGCCCCCCGCGCGCGAGGCGCCGGCTCCCGCCCGACCCCGCCCACCTCTCGGCCAATCAGGGGCCGAGCTGAAGGGCGCGCGCAGGCGGCGGCGGAGAAGGAGGAGGAGGAGGACAAGATGGAGGCCAGAGAGGGCCTCGAGTTTAAATCCTGAGGGAAAGTTGGGGCTGAGGAAGAGAATCTGTCGCGGGAAGTTGCGCCACCCAAACTATGTGGGGGCGCTGAAGTGTGGCGTATATATGTTTGTACATATTTTTTACTCCATTCATTTTATTTGTACATATCTATTCTATTTATTTTGTTAGTGTGTTTGGTTTTGTTCTCTGTCTCCCCCTTTTAGACTGTGAGCCCACTGTTGGGTAGGGGCTGTCTCTATATGTTGCCAATTTGTACTTCCCAAGCGCTTAGTCCAGGGCTCTGTGCATAGTAAGCGCTCAATAAATACGATTGATGATGATGATGATGATGTCGGTCGTTTTCTGTTCCCTCAGTTCGCCGCACGAGGCGAAGGGCTTGATGAACGATTTTCTGTGAAAAAAAAGCAAACTACGAAGTTAGACGCCGATAAATCCGATTACACTTGACGCCTAGACCTCATAACCCCTTTTCCTGTCATTTTATAAGCCCTGAGCCAAAGGATCCAGCGGCGACTTTGATGGCTTGGGTCATCAAAGAAGCAGCATGGCTCGGTGGAAAGAGCCCGGGCTTTGGAGGCAGAGGTCATGGGTTCGAATTCCGACTCTGCCAGCTGTCGGCTGGGTGACTTGGGGCAAGTCACTTCACTTCTCCGTGCCTCAGTTACCTCATCTGGAAAATGGGGATTAAGACTGTGGGACAACCTAATGGCCTTGTAACTTACCCAGAGCTTAGAACAGTGCTTTGTGCATAGTGAGTGCTTAATAAGTGCCACCATTATCATTATCACTATATTTACCACCCTAAAGGAAAACTCATTTTATTTTACCTAGTCGGACTGCTTACATGCAGTATAGAAACCACATAGCTGTACAGTTTTCTACCTCATTTGTACTGGGTAGAACTCCACCAAGAATAATAATAATAATAATAATAATAATGTTGGTATTTGTTAAGCGCTTACTATGTACAAGGCACTGTTCTAAGCGCTGGGGTAGATACAAGGTAATCAGGTTGTCCCACATGGGACTCCCAGTCTTCATCCCCATTTTACAGATGAGGGAACTGAGGCCCAGAGAAATGAAGTGACTTGCCCAAAGTCACACAGCTGACAAGTGGCAGAGCCGGGATTTGAACCCACGACCTCTGACTCCAAAGCCCGGGCTCTTTCCACTGAGCCACGCTGCTTCCCCAATTCTTGGTATTTATTGCACATCTTCCACCGGCTCCCTGCAGAAGCCAAGCCCAATGTTAAAGGTGCAAATTTAGACCAACATACAACATTCATTTTAATAGTAAAAAAATAGCTTTTCTATATGACTACAGCCAAGGTAAATATGAATTAGTGAAGTGATTTAAACTTTCATATTTTCATGAGACAGGACTGCTGCAATCGTGTCTACCAACTCTTATATTGTAATCTCCCAAGCATTTAATACAGTGCTCTGCACACAGTAAGTGCTCAGTAAATAGATTGATTGATCAATTGATATACTTGAGGGCCACCCAAATCCCCATCATGGATTAGATGTAGCTCCTTGACAGCAGGATTCATGCCTACCGACAATGTTCTGCCATTCCAAGAACTGCATATAATAAATGCTCGATAAATACCATTGATTGATTAATTGATTGATGTAGCTGACAACTGAAGAGTGCTAAACTAGATAGCTGCTTTAGCAGCACCAGGTCACAATTACTCAAAAGAGATGAAACTTCTAATGGAATAAATAAATTGTCCTTGTTCTGATCAAAGAAGAGATAGAAAAACTATTCTATGTACCAGGCTGTGGTCTACTGAAAGGAGCAACTGGCCTGGGGCCTGAGACGAGAACTGGGTTCTAATCCTTAGCCACTTGTCTGCTGTGTGACCTTAGGCAAATCACTTAACTTCTCTGTGCCTCAGATACCTCATCTGTAATGTGGAATTAAGACTGTGAGCCCTATGTGGAACATGAACTGTGTCCAAACTGATTAGCTTGTGTCTAGGTCTGCACTTAGTATAGTGCCTGGTACAGAGTAAGCATAATAAAAAGTACTATTAAAAAAACTAAAAAAAAAAAATGAAGTTACTCTAGGGAGCATCAACAAATTTCATTTGTACTTCCCAAGCGCTTAGTACAGTACTCTGCGCACAGTAAGCACACAATAAATACGACTGAATGAATGAATGAATGAATGAATGAACACCCCTTTTATTTAAAAAAAAATGTTGTTTATGATGGGAGACTCCATCATCAGAGTACTCCTGATCCGGCCACAAAGACTTCGGGTCCTGTGTGAAAGAATTGATTATAGTTTTATTGGTTTATCTAGTACCACATCATGATGATGATAATGGTATTTGTTAAGTACTTACTATGTGCCAAGTACTGTTCTAAGCGCTGGGGTAGATACAAGGTAATCAGGTTGTCCCATGTGGGGCTCACAGTCTTAATCCCCATTTTACAGATGAGGTAACTGAGGCACAGAGAAGTTAAGTGACTGGCCCAAAGTCACAAAGCTGACAAGTGGCGACCTGGAATTAGAACCACATGCATCTCTTGCCCCTGCCAGTTATGTTACCAGTAGAGCAGTGGGTGTAGGAAGCAGCATGGCATAAAGAATAAAGTACGGGTCTGGGTCATGGGTTCTAGTCTCAGTTCCACCACTTAATAATAGTAATGATGGGATTTACTAAGCGCTTACTATGTGCAAAGCACTGTTCTAAGCACTGGGGAGGTTACAAGGTGATCAGGTTGTCCCACGGGGGGCTCACAGTCTTAATCCCCATTTTACGGATGAGGTAACAGGCACAGAGAAGTGAAGTAACTTGCCCAAAGTCACACAGCTGACAGCTGGCAGAGCCGGGATTTGAACCCACGACCTCTGATTCCAAAGCCCGTGTTCTTTCCACTGAGCCACACTGCTTCTCCTTGTCTGCTGAGTGACCTTGGGCAAGTCGTTTATCATCTCTGTGCCCCAGTTACCTCATCTGTTAAATGGGCATTGAGACTGTGAGACCCACATGGTCTTAGAACAGTTCTTAGTTCTTAGAACAGTTCCTGGAACATAGTAAGCACTTAACAAATGCCATAATAATAATAATAATTATTATTATTATAAGCAAGTGAATGGGTGGGCAGGGATTCAAGTGAATACAAGGATTTTACATATAAAATCCATTTATAGTTTCTTCAGAATAGTGCCAAAGCTATACTACATCACCACAGACCAGCAACCTGCTGTTTTCAGGGTAGCCCTCTCAGTCTTTGACACCCACTATAGCCAGCTATTCTTCAGAATTACCGTTGAGCCTCTCCACCACTTGAAATGCCCCACATTCAAAATCATTTGCCACTGGTGGCATAGCCTTAAGCACAACTCTTGTTCCATGCTGTTCCATCCCTACCACTACCACCTCTGTGGGTCTGACTCTAGGGGCCGGGGGTATGGAGGGAGAGAGGGAGAATTAAGCTACATACATTATAAATGCAAAGTAATTGATAACAATAGCCATTTTCCTCCAATTCTAAGTAATTTAAACCTGAAACTCATTTGCGTCTACGTTCTATGTAAAAATAAGCTTATTTTTAAAAGATCAAGATTTAGAATGCTAGCAAAGTATGCCCTGCAATTTCCAAAATAGTCACTAGCTGGAAGTGTTGTTTTGTGAAATGTGACTTTGATAGTGAGAATTGTTCCCTTTCAAACGTCTCTTCCATTATCAAGGATGCTTAAAAATGAAAATAATGTAGTAATTTTCTGAAAGTTGGAGGCTAGCTTTCTGATTAAAATGTTTTCCTTTTCTAAATGATTTTTCCTCTATTAATACTTTATATTTAAATAGAACCGCACTACGCACACAGTGGGGGCTCAGTAAACTCTGTTGATGTTGACAGTGTTGAAATCCTAGTTGTTTCTTGTCGGAAATTAAAATGTATGTAAAATCTAAATAACATGGTAAATAGGATTTGGCTTGATAACTACTAAAAAGACCTGTTAGATAGCAAGCTCCTGTTTACCTACTCAAATACACTCTCACAATCAATCAATCAGTCATATTTACTGTGTGCAGAAAAATAACAAAGTAGACATGTTCTCAGCTTACAAGACGCTTAAAGTCTAGAAAGGGAGACAGACATGAAAATACAGATATGTACATAAGTACTGTGGAGCTGAGGTGGGGTGAATAAAGGATAAAAATACCAAGTGCAAGGGTGAAAGAGAAAGGTGGAGTGGGGAAAATGAGGGCTCAGTTGGGGAAGGCCCCTTGAAGGAGATGTGAGTTTAATAGGGCTTTAAAGGTGGGAAGAAGGATGTTCTATCAGATGTGCAGGGGGAAGGCGTTCCGGTCAGAGACAGGACAGATGAGCTTGAGGTACAGTGCTACTTTTGGCATTATAGGAGTGAAGTAAACGGGCTGGGCTGTAGGAGAAAATCAACAAGCTAAGATGGGGTCGGGAGGGAGAAAAGGTGATTGAGTGCTTTAAAGTCAATGGTAAGGAGTTTCTCTTTGATGTTGAGGTGGATGGACAACCACTGGACATTCCTGAGGAGTTGGAGAAACACGTACTGAATGTTTAAAAAAAAATGATCGGGGCAGCGTAATGAAATGGGAACTGGAGAGGGGAGAACGAGGAGGCAGGGGCTGAAAGGGATAGAAAATATGGACATGAAGGGGGCCGAGGGGACTGAGAGGAGTAGGAAGCTGGGAACAGTTAATTTGTGTAGAAAAAATAGAGCAAGGAACCTGAAAATACATGAAGGTAAAGCTCAGGTTTATGAGGAGAGGAGAAATTGACCCATTAAAACTTAATAGGGGCCTCCAAAACTCAATTGACAAAATGGAGAAAAGTGGTTCAGAACTTTTGAAATGCATAAAGGGATTTTTGGTCTGGGCAGAAGGGTGAGTTTTGATTAATATGAGCTGTCTTCACATATTCTTCTCTTCAGTGCACACAGGGAGGTCTTAACTAAAAAAAGAGGGAAAAACATGTTACAAAAGTTAAAGCAGCTGTAAAAGTTAAAGAAACATTTTTTTTTCCTTTCATTACCAATAAAAGAAATGAAAAGTGAATGGTTCCATTTGAAAGAGGTGAAGGATGTCTTCTGGTATGTGTCGACTTCTTCCCGGCAAGCGTTCAGTTTCCTCCAGCCCGCATTTGGCAGGAATGGCACAAGTCCACCAAAAGCACAGGAACCAGGCAGCATGTTTATAGAGTTCATGGTCTCAAAGCCACATCTTAGTCTCCCTCTGATGTAGAGATTGAGGGGTCAAATCCAAAGGACACATAAGCACCTCTGACATTGCTCGGTTTATCCAGTTTCTGTTCTAATCTTCCTTTTTAAATATAAATCCTACTCAGACTGTTGCTGGGTTTTAAAGGAGGGGAGTGTGGGCCACGAACTATAAGTTGCCATGTATTCTCTCCAGAGTTTAGCACAGTGCTTCACATATTAATAAATATCTGATTATTGGAGGGAAGATCACAAATGATAGAAATAGAAGCACTTCCAGCAGTGGTAAATACTCTGCCTTCTTCTTCATCACACCTCAGGGCTCCCAAGGGCTTACTGGCCATTCCCTTGCCCAACCAATCAATCAATCAATAGTTTGTATTGAGTGTTTACTGTATGCAAAACACTGTACTAAGCATTTGGGAAAGGTTAGTAGAGTAAGTAGACATAATCCCTACCCTCAAGGAGCATATTATCTAGTGAGGGAGACAGCAAAACAAATTAGAGGTAGATGAAGCAACTGAATTTCAGAATATGTAATAATAATTATGGTGTTTTTTAAGCACTCACTACTTGTCAAGCACTGACATAAATGATGTAGGGGGGAAAGGGTGGGGTGAGTGCCTAAGTCCTTAGCGGGTAAGGACTCAATTCCTTAGGTGATGCAATAGTTGAGAAATAGGGTGGGAAGATGGAGAGATTAGTCAGGGACAGCGTCCTGGGGAAGGTGTGAGTTTAGTAATAATAATAATTAGTTATTACGGTACTTGTTAAGTAGGGTTTTGTGGAGAGTAGGGGTCTGACAGATGTGAAGGGGTAAGGAGTCTCAGGCAGGAAGGAGGGTATGAAGGAGGTTGAAGGTGAGAGAGAAGGGAGCAAGAGTAAAGTATAACGAGTAGATTGGCATTAGAGAAGCAAAGGGTGCAGGTTCAGTTGTAGAGGGAGAGGAGTGAGGATAGGTAATGGTTCATTCAGCACTGACTGAATGCAGAGTCCTGTACTAGGCACTGCAAAAAAATACCCAGGGCCTCACAGTCTAAAATGAATGTGGGGGAGGGCTTAGCAAAAGACACAGTAGTGAAGGTGAAGTGACATAAACACAAAACCACATCAATCAATCAATGGTATTTATTTACACAGTTCAGAGTCCAATTACTCCAGAGGTCCTGTTGGATCATGGGATCCTCAGGGTGCTGCCACCCAGGTCGCTGAGAGTCGACAATCAATCAGTGTTATTTACTGAGTGCTTATTGTGTGCAGAGCACTGTTCTAAATACTTGGCAGAATGCAATACGATAAAGCTGGTGGACACAATCCCTGACCTCAAGAAGTTTACAGTCTAGTGGAGGATATAAAATACAGCTAGGGGAAGCGACAGAGTGTAAGACTATGAACAGAAGTGCTGTCGGGGTGAGAATCAAGGTGCTCACAACCAAACCTGCTCAAAGTTCGAAGGAATATAGAGGCGGGCGGCACATTGCTGCTGTTCATCAGATGAACTGGGCTTGTCAAAGCAGCTTGACCTGGGCCTTGTTGGCTCCTCCCCTAGGCTAAGTGACCTCTTTCTTGGTTGCCCTGGGTGGAAACCTTGCTTGCCCAAGCCTCCTTTTTCTGCTGGAAACCACCCATATTATTACAGAAGGATGATTGGACTTGACCCCGTTCTCTCTTTGGGGAAGCATTTATCAAGAACTAGCCTGCAGGACATTTTAGGTCCAAATGTCCTAATTGGAAAAGTCTCCTCCTTGCAAGGCTCTTTCCCAGACAAGTTCTCTCTTATCCTCTCCCTCTCCCTATCCCTCTGAGAAACAGCAGATATTTTAGAGATCCAGATCATGGGCAAAGTTGCAACTAAAACCCAAACACTGAACTTGAAACATAGTGCTCATTTTGATAAATGATGCTGGGACCCAAATCAATAGACCCCCCCCCTCAGGATACTCGGGATCAATAATCAATATTGAGTGCTTACTGGGTGCAGAGCACTGTACTAAGGGCTTGGGAAAGTATGAAGCCTGTACTTCCCAAGTGCTTAGTACAGTGCTCTGCACACAGAGCATATGATTGAATGAATGAATGAATGATACAGTAGAGTTGGTAATAATAATAATAATTACAGTATTTGTTAAGTGCTTACTGTGTGCAAGGCACTGTACTAAGCACTGGGGTAGATACAAGCAAATCGGGATGGATACAGTCCCTGTCCCACGTGGGGCTCACAGTCTCAATCCCCATTTTACAGATGAGGCCACTGAGGCACAGAGAAGTAAAGTGATTTGCCCAAGGTCACACAGCAGGTAAGTGGCGGAGTCAGGATTAGAACCCAAGACTTTCTGACTCCCAGTCCTGTGCTCTATTCACTACGCCATGCTGATGGTAGATTCCATCCCCGCCCATAAGGAGTTTTCAGACTACAGAGGAGTTTAAATATTTGAACAACCCCACCCCTAGTCATCCAATCTGTTTTTTCAATCAGTTTTATCATGGCAGAATTTACTAGCATCACTATTATTTATGGATGGTAACAGGTGAGAATATATCACCCAGGTGGCTTACTCAGAATGCCTTACATGGGATTACTAAATGATCATTATATTTTAAGAAGGAAATAAAAACATTCCCCATTTCACAGAAGAAACTGTAGAGGTTCAGAGAGATTATATACTCTACATCTATACAGAAGGTTATCAACAGACCCAAATCTGAAGTGTCTGGCTCTCAGGCCTGATCAGAGACCTCCAGCCCATAAAGATTTGCTCAATGGTGGAAGCAGATACCCAAGAAAATTCTTAGAGAGAAGCTCTTCCTAGATATAGCAGTACAGGCCTAATCTTCCTCACCCACAGTTCAGCCTATTTGTACAAAAGCTGAATGGGTATCTGGAAGGGAGTGGGAAAATTCACTAGGTAAAATTCTGTCCCCTTGATATCCTCCAGCAGAGCTCACTGAAGTTAGGACTTCCTTTCCACCTCTTCTTATCCACATTTTCCAGCTCTCGCCCACAACATACCTCCTCTCCATTTCTTTAGCTGGTCCTGCTGGAGTTTTACTGGGTTCAGGTTGTGATTTTGTTCCCAAACTGCAGCTCTTCCTCTCCAGATTTTCTCCTTCCCTATGTGTCTGTTGCTTGGATTAGGGGAGAGAGGCAAATGATCCTGTTTAGGAAGGAGTTGAGAGGTAGTTTCACACAATCAGGCAATCGGGCAATCAAGGACTGTGTCCAAACTAAGTGATTTGTGTCTACCCCAGCACTTAGAAGAGTGATTGACACATAGTGTTTAACAAATACCATAAAAAAATCAAGGGTATTTATTGAGAGCTTTTCCTGTGTGCAGAGCACTGTACTAAGCACTTGGGAGGGTACAATGGAGTAGGCAGATAAGATCCCTGCCCTCAAGGAACTAACAGTATAGTGGGGGAGACAAATGTGAAAATAAATAACAGGTAGGAGAAGCAGTAGAGTAAAAGGATCTGTACTTTAGTGCTACAAGGGTGGGGGTTGGTTGAAAACCTGAGTGCTTAAGTGATGCAGAAGGGAGACTAGGTAGAGGATATAAGAGGTTAGTTTGGGAAGACTCCCAGCAGAAGATGTGATTTTATTAAGACTTTGAAGATGTGGAGAGTGGTGATGTGGTCTTTGGGGAGTTCCAGGCAGAAGAGAGTCTGTGGGCAAGGGGTTAACAGCAATCAATCAGTCAATCAGTGGTATTTATTGAGTGCTTACTGTGTGCAGAGCACTGTATTAAGTGTTTTGGAGAGCCCAATACAAGAGTTCATAGACATGTTCCCTGCCCAGAAGGACCTTGCAAGAGTAAGATAGACAGGATCGAGACAATGTGAATAGGTTGGTGTTAGAGGAGTGAAGGGTGCAGGCTGAATTGCAGTGGGAACTCGGCAAGCTAAGGTAAGAGGGGGTGAGCTGATTGATCAAAACCTTTTATGGACGTGGACTAATAAATGCAGGAAGGAGAATTCCTATTGTAGTGTCTCACTATGCTTTTCTAAAGTCAGCCTGAATTGAAGTCCTTTATATTGGGAAGCAGCATGTTGTAGTGGGTAGAGCACGGCCCTGGGAGTCAGAAGGTCATGGGTTCTAATCCCGCTCTGCCTCTTATCTGCTGTGTGACCTTGAATAAATCACTTCAGTTCTCTGGGATTTAGATACCTTATCTGTAAAATGGGGATAGGGACTGTGTCCAACCCAATTTGCTTGCATAATAATAATAATAATAATGGCATTTGTTAAGCACTTACTATGTGCAAAGCACTGCTCTAAGCGTTGGGTGGGATACAAGGTGATCGGGTTGTCCCACGTGGGGCTTACAGTTTTAATCCCCGTTTTGCAGATGAGGTAATGGAGGCTCAGAGAAGTTAAGTGACTTGCCCAAGGTCACACAGCTGACATGTGGCAGAGCCAGGATTAGAACCCATGACCTCTGATCCACCCCAGCCATTAGTACAGCTTGTAAATAGTAAGTACTTAACAAATACCATAATTATTATTATTATTCTGGATAACCTCTCATTCTCCAAGCTGTGCAGTTCCCTTGAGTCATCTTCCCTTTCCCTTTCTAGTTAGCAGGGTGGTGCAGTACCTATGAGTGGATTCCAAAGGAAGGAGTTTAGATCCAATACAGTTTGTAGACCTGGTGTTGCCAACTTGTACTTCCCAAGCGCTTAGTACAGTGCTCTGCATACAGTAAGCGCTCAATAAATATAATTGAATGAATGAATGGTGCCTTTATTTATGAGAAAGACCATCCCATAATGGAAAGACCATGAGTCTGGAGGTCAGAACACCTGGATCCTAATCCCAGCTTTGCCAAGTACTTGCCTGCTGTGTGACCTTAGGCAAGTCACTTAACTTCTTTGTGTCTTAGTTTCCTCATCCGAAAATGGGGATTCAATATCAGGTTTCTCTGCTATTTAGAGCCCCATTTTGGTCAGAGACTGTGTCCAACCTAATTAAGTTATACCTACCTCTAGCAATTAGAACAGAGATTGACACATTGTAAGCATTTAACAAATGTCATAATGATAATAATAGCCCTAATAAGTGAGTAGGGCCAGGGTGAAGAAAGAGGAACTCACTCCCAATTCCCGAGGGGGATGGAGGTGGGGATGGAGGAGTCATGTTGGAACCCAGTTTTCTCCCGATGAACTTTTTGTCAGGCAGCAATGAGTCTGCGGCTGCTGTGACTAATCTTCGAAGAACGCAAGATGAAGAAAACGGGCCTTTGATTTTCCAGTTTCCAATTAAGTCATAAAGCAGCAGCTCCAGTTGGGAGATTAAGTGTGAAAAACATTGAAAGGGAAAACTAATCCCCGCAACCCTAAGTAGAACATGGCTCTGACAGATTGAAATCACAGAATCCTGCCCAGCGGTTCCTGGCAGTCTCGGAATGGAGCTCCGAGGAACTATTCCCTCGGGTGAGATGGAGGCCCGCCCTGGCCCTGCTTCCCCCTCCCTCTGTCGCTCTTAACTCTGAGGGAGCCCTCAAGATGAATTTCAATAGACAGTGTTCCCTCTGGCCTGGACAGGAATGGGTTTTACGCACTGGAAGGAAACAGTTTTCTTGCCAACTCGAGGGCTACCCAACATTACCGACCTCCCAAGTCATCTACACAACTCCAGTACACATATTTACAGAAAAACCCATGCCACTCCCCTCCCCATAATCCCCACCTCACCCCAAACACTGTTTTTTATAGATCGTTAAACAACTCATCCTGACCAGAACTACAAGATATTTGACAAAAACAAGAAACCAAGAGAAGAGAATAAGTCTTCAGAAAGCAGGCCCCCGTGGGGGGCCTGGAGCATAAGTCCACAAGCCACCTCTTTCCTCTGGAGGATGCTAGGATTGCCACAGTCCGTGTCTCCAACCCTGCGCTTTAGTGGTTGACTCCCTCCAGGGCCTCCAGATTAATAAAAGAGGATTCTACATATTGTGTCTGGTGCTCAGGGCCACCTTATCCAGAGAAGAAAGGGATAGTGGATAGAGCATGGCCCTGGGAATCAGAAGAACCTGGGTTCTAGTCCTACCTCTGTCACTGGTCTGCTGTGTGACCTTGGGCAAATCACTTCACTTCTCTGTGCCTCAGTTACCTCATCTGTAAAATGGGAGTTAAGACTGTGTGCCCCACGTGGGATATGGACTGTGTCCAACTTGATTAGCTTGTATCTACCCCTTAGTATAGTGCCTGGCACATAGTAAGGGATTAACAGATACCATAATTTTTTTTAAAAAAACTCACTTTTGGCTTTGGTGAGCAGCCCCTATCAGTACCTACCCCTGACTGACTCTTAGTATAGTGCCTGGCACATAGTAAGGGCTTAACAGATACCATATTTTTTTTTAAAAAAAAACCCACTTTTGGCTTTGGTGAGCAGCCCCTAACAGTACCTGCCCCTGACTGACTACGCTGGAAAGCTTTCTTCCAGGGTTAAATCTGCAGTGTCAGGGGAGGGCGGCTTGCCCTGAGGAGGAGCATGCATGCACACACCCACACACAAATATACCCACACATACATACACATTACAACATTCAAGGAGCAAGGCAGAGGGAAGTCTCAGGGGGCTACAGACTCTCTGTGACCTGGGCAAACCAGGGGCTTTCTTTCAGCCCTGCCTGCACCCTGTGGGGAAAAGATACTGTACCTGCTCCTATTCTTCCATTGCCCAGTAGGTATAGCTTTCTATCTGTGGCCTGTGAGGGAGAGGAGGAGATCTTGCTCCTGTCATGGCCCCTCTCCAGACCAGGCTTTGGGAAAAGGAGAGCACTGCCCCACACAGGCTACAGCCAGGGAAATAGAGGGTAGGATCCAAGCACAGAAAGCAGGGCAGCAGCCATTCCTGCCTCCAGTTTAAAATTTACCACCTTGGACAGGGAGACCCGACATTTGATTAACAGGTCCACCTAAGAAGGACGTGTGATTCTTCTGCAAGAAATCAGTCAATTAATCAACCTTTCAGAAATTCTGCACTCCTTCCCATTCACCTTCTACTTGCTTAACTGGTTTCCCTTCAGAGAGGTGAAGTGAATAAAAATGGGAATCAATCAGTAATGCAAAGAAGAGCTGAATATCTAAACCACTTAAGATCCACTTGCTATTTTGATGTAAAGTTAGGGTAATAATAATAATAATGGTATTTGTTAAGTGCTTTCTATGTGCCAAGCACTGGGGCAGATACAAGGTAATAAGGTCAGGCCCAGTCCTAGTCCCATGGTCTAATTTACAGATGAAAAAACAGGCACAGAGAAGTGCAGTGACTTGTCCAAGGTCACACAACAGGATTAGAAACCAAGTCCCCTGAATCTCAGCCCCATCTCTTTCCACTAGGCCACACTGCTGCTCAGCATCCTTGTTTGCTTAGACCGTCCCAGTATTTGGAACTTGTCCCAGTCGTCTGAGACCGCTGAGTTTTTGGAAATCCCTCAACATCCTGCTTCTCTTGTAGAGCCATTGGCGGGGTGGGGGCGTGGGTAGGAGGTAGGAGGGCAACTATTTTGAACATTGTAAGGGGTGGGAGACCTACTTGGGTGGGGGATGAGATGGGAAGAGAGACCTTAAGAAATTCATGTTGCACACTAGGAACCCTCTGGTCTGCTCTCTTGTTCACCCCTCACATCCAATCCATCACCAAATCCTGCTGGTCTCACCTCCGCAACATCGCCAAGATCTGTCCTCTCCTCTCCATCCAAACCGCTACCCTACTCGTTCAATCTCTCATCCTATCCCAACTGGATTACTGCATCAGCCTCCTCTACAATCTCCCATCCTCCTGTCTCTCCCCACTTCAATCCATACTTCACGCCGCTGCCCGGATCGTCCTTGTGCAGAAATGCTCTGGGCATGTTACTCCCCTGCTCAAAAATCTCCAGTGGCTACCAATCAACCTACACATCAGGCAAAAACTCCTCACCCTCGGCTTCAAGGCTCTCCATCACCTCGCCCCCTCCTACCTCACCTCCCTTCTCTCCTTCTACAGCCCAGCCCGCACCCTCTGCTCCTCTGCCACTAATCTCCTCACCGTGCCTCGTTCTCGCCTGTCCCGCCGTCGACCCCCGGCCCACGTCCTCCTCCTGGCCTGGAACGCCCTCCCTCCGCACATCCGCCAAGCTAGCTCTCTTCCTCCCTTCAAAGCCCTACTGAGAGCTCACCTCCTCCAGGAGGCCTTCCAGGCTGAGCCCCCTCCTTCCTCTCCTACTCCCCATCCCCATCCCCCCAACGCCTTATCTCCTTCCCCTCCCCACAGCACCTGTTTGTACATATTTATTACTCTATTTTACTTGTTCATATTTATTCTATTTGGTTTATATGTTTTGTTTTGTTGTCTGTCTCCCCTTCTAGACTGTGAGCCCGCTGTTGGGTAGGGACCATATCTATATGTTGTAAACTTGTACTTCTCAAGCGCTTAGTACAGTGCGCTGCACACAGTAAGCACTCAATAAATACGGTTGAATGAATGAATGAATGAATGAATGAATGAATGAATGAATGGATGGATGGATGGATGGAGAGCAGAACCAGATCAAGTTCTGAACCAGTGAATTTATGATCTAAATTAAAGTCATGGGTTCAGCAGCATGAGGGAATTTGAACAGGCCAGCATTGTCAAGCTGCTTGAGGCTGATTATGTTGCCAAGGCAGCAAACACAAGCAACACAGCCTGGGAGTCAGAAGATCTGGGATTAGAACCTTGGGCACATTACTTCACTGCTCAGTGCCTCAGTTTCCTCAACTGAAAACTGGAGATGAAATCCTTCTCCCTCCTAGCCAGACTGTGAGTCCCATGTGGATCAACTTTTCTAAACTGGGAGCTGAGATGTCAGTTGTCTTTGAGGAGCCTGGCAGTTCTATTATCCTCTTCCCAAGTGAGAATGATTTGGTTGGTTTGAGTTTTCTCATTTGGTAACAAAATTGAGAAGTCAAGGTGTGCTTTGTGGTTTGCAGAGGTGTGAGCCACTGACCAAGCTGTCTTTTGAACATGTCATGTACGTTAATGATTTAAGAAAGGGGAAGGGGACGCTTTGAAAGAAATGATGTGACAGTGGGTTGGGTTTGTGCTTTCTGTTTCCCACAGCAACCACAGAGGAGGGGATGCTTGGTCTCCATGGGGAACAAAGAGAGGGGCTCAGTGAAGTGGCTGACAGAGCATCGTGATAGGAATCTGAGAATGAAAAAATAGGATTTAGTCCATTTGAGTAATCTTCTTGGTACTGTAAACTGGGCAGTTGTCAGTATACACACAAATACTCAGCCTGTCAAGCAGCTAAACCAGTCTCTCATTAATAATAATAATAATAATAATAATGGCATTTACTAAGCGCTTACTATGTGCAAAGCACTGTTCTAAGTGCTGAGAAAATCTGATGTTGCTAATGCCACCAATATGGACAAAGGCTTCTCTTCCAACACCACACTGTGCCCTGTCCAGACAGACTCATACAAGGGGAAGAGCATTCCCTAATTTCCTAACAGAATTCCACTCAAAATGCGACATCAAAATAAACAGATAATTGCTCTCCCCCACTTCAAAGCCTTATTGAAGGCACATCTCCTTCAAGAAGACTTCCCTGACTAAGCCCTCCTCTCCTCTTCTCCTACTCCTTTCTGTGCCGCTCATACTTGCTCCCTCATTCAGCCTCCCTCCCATCCCCACAGCACATATGTATATATCTGAGTTTATTTATTTATCTATTTATTTATATTAATGCCTATCTCCCTCTCTAGACTGTGAGCTTGTTGTGGGCAGAAATGTGTCTGTTGTTATATTGTACTCTTCCAAGCGCTTAGTACAGTGCTTTGCACACAGCAAGTGCTCAAAAAATATGATTGAATGAATGCATGAATGAAAATAGAGACCATGGAAACTGGGGACCAGCAAGGAGAAGGCGGAGGAGGAGGACAAATGTAAAATCCAGGCTTTTTAAGTTTCCTAGAATTTCTGTAACCAACTTGCATCTTCCTCTCCATCTGACTATCAGTGTGCTTTTCTGAAGCAACTAATCTCCAAGGAATATTTTAGAGCTAAAACCATTCAGAATATTCTGAACAGTACTTCCCACATGAGGGCCTGTTCCAGCTTTAAAGCCAAAGAAAAAATGAAAAACAATTCTACTGAAAAGTCATTTAAAATGCAAATGCAGATTCTGCACAGCCTAGGCCAAACCTAATTGTCGCTTCCTCTGCCTCTCACCCGGCAGACACAGAGTCTCAGTTATCTTCCTCCCAGGGGGAGTGTCCAGCCTGAAGCTGCACTGCCACACTCAGACCTTTCCAGTGAAATTCATTCGACCTAAAAAAAAGCAAAATAGAACAACAACAACAACAACAACAACAAAAAGCCACAAAAAGCTCATAGAAACCAGGAACCAGGAACCACTTAATCCTCTGAAGGAGCATGCTGGAAGCTAGTCGTCATATGTGACATTGTGGCTGCTGACACAAATCCTTAAGAGGGAAGAGCAGTAATTACATGTGAAATATAGAGAGTCTAATTTTCAGGACTAAAAGCCCATATCTTTTCTCATTTTCTAAAAATCCAGCATAGGCAATGAAGGCCTGGTTAGCTATTGGATATTTCTGCTTTAGGTATAAGCGGGGTAAACTTAAAGCTATGCAACTGTAGTTCTTTCTTTTTTAAGTATATGGAAACTGAAATCCTCTATTCGTAGAGACCTGATCATATGAGGAAGTGGAGAAAATCTAAAATCCTGCTGTAGAAAAATATAAAGTTTTTACAATTTGTCTTCCTCTTCACCTGATTTCTCTCCCTTCTCTGACCCCTACACCTACACACACATACACACATATATGCCACACACAAGCACACATATATCAAGCATATCATCATCAAAGGTATTTATTGAATGCTTCCTGTGTGTGGAGCACTGTACTAAGTGCTTGGGAGAGTAGAATCCTGCAGAGATGGTAGGCAAATTCCCTACCCATGAGGAGTTTCCAATATAGAGGACGTATTTGTAATAAAAGCCCAAAACCCTATCCTTCAGACGTATTCTCACAAGTTATCATTTCATCTCCTAGAAAACAAATATATATGCAA
Organism: Tachyglossus aculeatus; assembly: GCF_015852505.1. Classification (NCBI taxonomy): domain Eukaryota; kingdom Metazoa; phylum Chordata; class Mammalia; order Monotremata; family Tachyglossidae; genus Tachyglossus; species Tachyglossus aculeatus. Next base: position 24,503,039 of record NC_052077.1, on the reverse strand, counting down.
AATAATAAGCTAAGGGCTGAATTAGGCTGCATAGCATGGATTGGTTGGTTGTACAGAGAAAGGATGCAATAAGTACTGTTGATTGATTGAAGCCTGTATTATCAATCAATTGATCCATCAATGGTATTTATTGAGCACTTCATTTGGAGAGAGCACAGAACTACCACCATCCTCCCTGTCTCACACTCTAGTAACCTTGGCTTTATCCTCGATTTATCTTTCTCTTTCAACCCACATATTCAATCTGTTACCAAATCCTGTTGGTTCAACCTTCACAACATCACTAAAATCCACCCTTTCCTCTCCATCCAGATGACTACCACATTATTCCAAGCATTTATCCTAACCTGACTTGATTACTGCATTACTTGACTGAACTCCTTGCCTACTGTCTCTCCCTTCTGCTGCCTGGATCATTTTTCTACGAAACCATTTAGTACGTGTTTCCCCACTCCTCAAGAACCTACAGGGGTTGCCCATCCATCTTCACAACAAACAGAAATTCGTTACCATAGGCTTTAAAACACTTTTTCCCTCTCCTACCATAACTTCCTGGTTTTCTACTACAACCCAGCCCAAATGCTTTGCTTCTCTAATGTCAACATACTCACTGTACCTTGATCTCATCTATCTTGCCACCGACTCCTCCCCCATGTCCTCCTTCTGGCCTGTAATGCCCTCCCTCTTCGTATCCAACAGATGATCACTCTCCCCACCTTCACAGCCTTATTAAAATCACATCTTCTCCAAGAGGTCTTCACCCACTAAGCCCTGATTTCTTCTTCTCTTACTCCCTTCTGCATCACCCAGCACTTGGACTTTCATCCTGTATTCACCCTTCCCTTGGTCACACAACACTTATGTACATTTCAGCAATTTATTCATTTATATTAATGCCTGTCTTCCCCTCTAGACTGTAAGTTCGTCATGGGAAGAGAACATATTTACCAACTCTATTATATTATCCTAAGCACTTATTATACAGTGTTCCATTCACAATAAGTGCTCAATAAATACCATTGATTGATTAATTGATTACTAGGCTCTTAGGAAAGTACAATATGACATAGTTGATAGTTATGATCCCTGCCCACAACACCCTTACAGTCTAGAGGGGGGATGGCCAGTAAACAATATACAGATAGGAGAAATGGCAGTTTAAAAAGATTTATTTAAGTGATTTGGCATTGGGTGGGGGGGACGAATGTCAAGTGCTTAAGGGGTACAGATCCAAGTGCATATGTGGCACAGAAGGAAAAGCAAGTAGGGGGAATGAGAGGTTAGTCTAGAAAAGTCTATGTGCAAAGCACTGTTCTAAGCACTGGGATAGAAACAAGGTAACCAGGCTGTTCCTTGTGGGGCTCACAGTCTGAATCCCCATTTTACAGATGAGGTAACTGAGGCACAGAGAAGTTAAGTGGCTTGCCCAAGGTCACATAGCAGACAAGTAGCGGAGCCAGGATTAGGACCCATGTCTTCTGACTCCCAAGTCCTTGCTCTTTCCACTAAGCCACGCTGCTTGGGAAGGGAGTTCCAGACCTGAGGAAGGTTGTGGGCAGGGTTCACAGGCGAGGGAAATGGATCAAGGTATGGTAAATAGGCTGGCATTACAGGAGTGAAGTGTGAGGGCTGGCTTGTAAATAGGAGATCAGCAAGGTGTGGGAGAGCTGGTTGAGTGCCTGCTATTGGTAAGGAGTTTCTTTAGATGGGCAACCACTGGGGATTTTTCAGGAGTGAAGAGACATGAACTGAATGGATCTTTAGAAATATGAGCCAGATAGCCGGGTGAAGGATGGACTGAAGTGGGAAGAGACAGGAAACAGGGAGGTCAGCCAGGAGAGTGTTGCAGTAATCAAGAAGGAATGGGATAAGTGCTTGGATCAAACACTTGGGCAGTTTAAGTAAAGAGAAGGGGTGGATTCTAGAGATGTGGGAAGGTTGAATTGATAGGATTTGATGACATTGACTATGTAGATTGAATAGGGAGATGAGTCAAGGATAATGCCAAGGTTATGGGTTTGTGAGACAGGGAGGATAGTGCTGTTGTCTACAGTGAAGGGAAAGATTTGGGGAGGACAAGGTTTAAGTGGGAAGATGAGGCGTTCATTTTGAACATGTAAAGTTTGAGGTGTTAACATGACATCCAAGTAGAGATGTCCTACTTGGGAATTTGGAAGTCATCCATACTAGCGATATTGGTGAAGCTGTGATAGCAAATGTTACAATAATATGCACATTACAAAAATATCCAGAAAGGTGGCAATCTGGAGAAATGAAGGAGATAGAGCTGTGTAGTTCTACCCTGTGGGAATACAGGTTTTCCCTTAAGATTACTGGTTTGAGCACATAAAATTAAGTCAGAAATCTGATGGGGTGATGGGAATCTCTAGACTGTGATCTCCCTTTAGACTGTGAGCTCGTTGTGGGCAGGGATTGTCTCTGTTGCAGTATTGTACTTTCCCAAGTGCTTAGTACAGTGTTCTGCATACAGTAAGCGCTCAATAAATATGACAATAAATGAATGGCACTTTATAGAAGAGGAAGCATTGGTGTATTATATGAAAAACTCATGAATCCTGAGGAGGCTTTTACACATGAGGCTTACACAGAGAAGCAGCATGGCTCAGTGGAAAGAGCACAGGCTTTGGATTCAGAGATCATGGGTTCAAATCCCGGCTCCACCAATTGTCAGCTGTGTGACTTTGGGCAAGTCACTTAACTTCTCTGTGCCTCAGTTACCTCATCTGTAAAATGGGGATTAAGACTGTGAGCCCCCCATGGGACAACCTGATCACCTTGAAGCCTCCCCAGCGCTTACAACAGTGCTTTGCACATGGTAAGTGCTTAAAAAATAAATGCCATCATTATTATTATTATTATTATTATGAATATTTGAGGAAAAGAAATCAAAAGGCCCTACTGAGAGCTCACCTCCTCCAGGAGGCCTTCCCAGACTGAGCCCCTTCCTTCCTCTCCCCTTCGTCCCCCTCTCCATCCCCCCATCTTACCTCCTTCCCTTCCCCACAGCACCTGTATATATGTATATATGTTTGTACATATTTATTACTCTATTTATTTATTTATTTTACGTGTACATATCTATTCCATTTATTTTATTTTGTTAGTATGTTTGGTTTTGTTCTCTGTCTCCCCCTTTTAGACTGTGAGCCCACTGTTGGGTAGGGACTGTCTCTATATGTTGCCAACTTGTACTTCCCAAGTGCTTAGTACAGTGCTCTGCACACAGTAAGTGCTCAATAAATACGATTGATTGATTGATAAAATAAAAAGTAAATTTAAAAATCACCAATAATGGTATTGATGCTGTGCATAATGACTTTAGCTGCAAAGCAAGGGGGATTGTGGGTGGAATGTGAACGCATGGGTAAATGTATGGTTTTTGAATGTGGGTGTGTTTTCCAGAAGATGACTATATAGTCTTTTGGCTTACAGCATCATTAAAAACAGTACTTTGGTGTCCAAAAAAAAGGGGGGGGGGGGGCGGGGGTGCATTAACCCTTTCAACAAATGGAGTCTGGTGGAGGAGGTGAGCACCAGGGAAAACTAAGTTCCTGCCCCTCCCATTCCCAGCAGCAGAGTCACTCAGTCTGAGATTGGCAGAGACCGAGCCAGCCCCCAAACCAGTGAGTCAGGAGCTCAGCTGCGAGGACATGGTGAATTGTTCAGTAATTATGCTCTTTAAAACCACATACTGGTCAAGCCCAGAAGTCACAGCTCTCCACCAGTCAATTTGTCCTGGGTTCTCTACCCTAAGAAGCAGCCTTGATTTGACAGTGACCTCTCATTTTCAATTGGAACAATAGTTTGAAAATACAGATTTCTGTTGGTTCACTCAATAGGGTTTATTGAATAAAACAGTGTGTCCTAGTGAAAAGAGCATGGCCTTAGGAGCCAAGAGACTTGGGTTCTAATCCCAACTCTGCCACTTCATTCATTCATTCATTCATTCAATCAATCGTATTTATTGAGTGCTTACTGTGTGCAGAGCACTATACTAAGCGCTTGGGAAGTACAAGTTGGCAACATATAGAGATGGTCCCTACCCAACAGTGGGCTCACGGTCTAGAAGGGGGAGACAGATGACAAAACAAAACAAAACATGTAGACAGGTGTCAAAATCATAAGAACAAATAGAATTATAGCTATATGCACATCATTAACAAAATAAATAGAATTGTAAATATGTACAAGTAAAATAAATAGAGCATTAATTCTGTACAAATATATACAAGTGCTGTGGGAGGGGAAGGAGGTAGGGCGGCGGGATGGGGAGGAGGAGAGGGAAAAGGGGGCTCAGTTGGGGAAAGCCTTCTGGAGAAGCCGAGTTCTCAGTAGGGCTTTGAAGGGAGGAAGAGAGCTAACTTGGCGGATGTGTCTTGTCCACTATGTGCACTATGTCTACGCTATGTGACCTTAGGTAAGTCATTTCTCTGCATCTCGGTTTCCTGATCTGTAAAATGGGGATTAAATACCTCTTCTCCCTCTTTTTGAGACTATGAGTCTCCCAAGTGATAGGAACTGGGCTTGATCTGATTGCATTGTATCTATCCCAGTGCTTGGACAGTACTTGGCACATAGTAAGCGCTTACTAAATACTACATTTATTATTATTGCGCTCCTCCTGTGTGCTAAGCCTTAAGGTAATTAGACTCCAACCCTGGCCCATACAAGGGATCATAACCTACAAATAGCGGGCAAGGGGGAAAGGCAACCGTCATGACAAAAAAGATGGAAACATCAGAATAATATAATAAAATGGCAATAGCCATATGAATGACAAGAACTAGTGGAAGTGTGGGTAAAGGCACTATTTTCACGATTTTCATTGCTGAGGCAGGGGTCCAGTCCAGAGTCCAACAATTACAACAGACACAACAGACACAACTTTCCCCATATTCCAAATTTCAGTAAGGAATACAGGGGCTTCTGCTCAGTCTCGTCCAGTTCAGCCTAATGGTATTCTACCCGAAGTGGAACCATTGGCATCAGAGGGATGTTGTACCTGAAATGGAGCCATTGGCATCAAAGGGACTGCTGGCCCTGGGCTCCAGAGGAAGCCAAGGCATCCTGAGTAAAGCCAGCCCATTTGGTTGGTTCCTCGTATAGGTTGCATTGTAGTGTTGTACTGTACTCTCCCAAGCACTTAGTGCAGTGCTCTGCACATAGTAAGTGCTCAATGAATACAATTGATTGATTGATAGGTTTGGGGACAACTGGGGCAGTGGATAGGGGTGTTGAAGGAAGGAAGGCAGGAGCAGAGTTCCTTCCTGAACCCTGGGGTGGCTATTGGTTAAACCCAGGAGGCATGAGATTTTATTACCCTGCCTCCGCATAGGGGGCCCTGAACCTTACTGCCAATCAGAAAATTATCCAACCTCATAGATATCAATCTGCAAGTACTTTACTGGAAGACATGCAATCAAAGTAAATTCCTTATGTTGTGCCCCTTTTATTGTCTTGGCAGTGGCTGCCAATGATTTCACAGAGTTGATCCCTGTTTATTTGCGGGGGAGGTGGGAAAGGGTTAAGCAATCCTGAGTGGCTTCTGCTCTCCCTCCAGGACCTCCTTTTCCTAATTTCTCTGTGCAAAAATGTTTTATAAGTGGACTTTTAAAATGGTTTTTGAAATTCTGCCTCTGTACTGCCACATTGTCTATAAAACGAAAAACAGAACCATTTTCTTCTAAACATGTTCACTTTAGGGTTGATTAATCCCTAAAGAAGAGGGAAAGAGGGTCTGACTTGCAGGCTTTCATGTTGGAAGGCCAGTGGTGGGAAAAGGAACATCTTTCAGCTCCTGGGCAGGAGCGTACAGCTCCCGATTCCCTCTGCATGCTTCCTAGAACACGCATTCACAAAAATGGAGCTGCCCAGAGAGAATGGGAAGCAGGGGTTTAAGGAGGATGCAAGGGTGAGGTACTCTTAGCTCTAGGCCTTCCCTGCCATAAAATAATAAAATCATAGAAGAATGGAGTTGGAAGGGGCTTCTAAAGGTCATGTGATCCAGCCCCCAGCCTTCAGGCAGGTGAATATCTATCTCGATCACCCCAGGCGGATGTTTTCTATTCTTTATCGAGACATCCAGGGATGTAGATTTTAAATTCCCTTTGGAAGCTATTATTTGTATCACTCCTACTATCAAGATATCCTTTCCGATGGCCTGGTTTTTTTTTTAATGCGGAATATCAAATGCCTGGGAAAATGAGTTTTTTCTGCCCCAGCCTACAGAGTCAATACCCTCCCTTGTGAGGTGGAGAGAAGAGTGGGCTTTGTCTGGGGAAGGGAGTGAGGTGAATAGCACTGAGTCCAGCCACCAAACCCCAAAGGTGGGATGGAATAAATCACCACATATGAACAGCAATCCTGGCATGTTCAAGATGGCTGCCATTGCACTCTCCCTCAGGAATGTTGAATGGCTGCTTCTGCAGAGGTAGATCAAAAAGCACTTTTGCCTAGGGCCACCATGGCTGCCAGGAACTGAGGAAATCTCAGAGGGTGGAGACAAGTTTTTCTTTCTCTGCAAACAGAAAGGCATATGTTGCTAGGTCCCTGTCAGGCACAAAGGGAAAAAATCCATCCCAGAATGAGATCATAAGGTGTGAGGCACCGACTTTAGTTGGCATTCTGACTTTCCTTAGACTCTCCTGGAATCAGCAAGTTCCTTAAGGAGGGGTAAATATGGTGAAAGATCTTAACACTCCAGTCAATAGTTCTAAACTATGAGCTGAGTAAGCCAAACCTGTCGCCATATAAGGTCTTGTGAGTTGAACATATACATTGGGCTGTCAATTTCCACGGACACACTCTAAGGCCGTTTTTTAGAAAACTAAGACGTTGCACTATGGTTCACCCATATATAATAATAATAATAATTGCAATAATAATAATATAATAGTATTTGCTACTCGCTTACTATGTGCCAAATGGTGTGCTAAGCATTGGGGTAGATACAGGATAATCAGACAAAGTCCTTGACCCAAATGGGGGATCCCAGTCTAAAGGGGAAGGAGAGCAAGTGTAAAATTGTTACCACTTGGCACCTATGTCTTAGACAAATGGATCTAATATCGACGCATCTGGTGCACAGGAAGGGTTGGTGATGGGGATGCAATTTGCATAAGAGGTGTTTGTCGGTTTAAAAATTTTCCTGGGCGTCCCATCAATTCCACCAATCCCAAAGCCAAGGGGTTGAACTGCAATCCAACATGGTGCTGCCTCCCTCTCTTGGTCAAATGATGCAATCTGCTGCAGGCCTGGTGCCTTCCCCTCCGCAGTTCCCGAGAGGACACCTGAGTGCATGGTTAGTTTTAGGCCAGTCCTCAGCAGGGTCAGCTGGAACAGAGGATTTTGGAAAGAAAATCCAAGCAGATTTATTTTTCTTATTTATTTTTTCTTTAATTAAAAACCACCCAATCATATGCGGACTTTCCTGCTTTCCCCATCCCAGACACTGCTCTGATGCCTGGGAAAAACAGCCAGGAGGTCGGGGGAAATGAGTTTTCCTTCTTTCTCCACTCTGGCCACCGCTAAGGAGCCTGGTAAAATGAGCCTGGACAGTGGAGGAAAACACACGTGTGCATCCCAAGGGATAGTCTGCAGGTCCGCATTCGGCCTGGGTCCCTTCCTCCTAAGATCCTAAAGGAGGGACTTTGCGAGGAACTTAGGAGGAAGGGACCCAGGCCGAATGTGGACCGGCAGACTATCCCTTGGGCAAAGTCCCGCCTCCCTCTTCCCTGGTGCTGCCCACTGCTTGGAAGATCGCATGACCTCATCATGTAAACTACGAAGTCTATCAACCAGTAGTCATTAAAAGCTGCTTACTTACCTACCATCTTGAACCTGATTAACAGTTTGTCAATCGAAACGGGCCAAGGAAGAGTTTATCATGCAATTTTCAAAACTATACATTTGTTAAACTTTGTTTAATTAAGGAATTGAAATCCTGGGGAGAAGAAAGATAATAACAATAATAATGATAATGAAGATCATTACGGTACTTGTTAAGCATTAACATGTGCCAAGCACTGTATTACGTCCTGTGATAGATATACAAGATAATCCTGTTGCGCACAGTCCCTGTCCACATGGGCCTCACAGCCCAAGTAGGAGAGAGTAGGATTTAATCCCCATTTTACAGATGAGTTAAGTGATTTACCCAAGGTAACACAGCAGGCAAGAGGTAAACTGGGATTAGAATCCATATTCTCTGACTCCCAACCTCATGCTCTTTCCACTAGGCCATGCTGCTTCCCAATAGTGGTATTTATTAAGTGCTTACTGTATGCAAGAACTGTACTGACTGCTGGGAAAAAATCAAAAACAACAACATGGGTGAGAGTTAGACACAGTCTCTGACCTTCCAGGGGCTTACAATCTAAAATACGGTGGGGAAGGGTTTGAAGACAGACATGGTAAGGGAGATGAAATAATATAAATATAAAACAATGAAGTCGACGACGTAAAAGTGCAGAGTCCAATAAGTCTGGTGGTAAGGGAGACCTGAACCTGAAAAATCTGTAAGGCTGCTCTTGGCTTCAGTTTCAATCAACTGTGGCCCATAAGCAGCATGGCTCAGTGGAAAGAGCCCGGGCTTTGGAGTCAGAGGTCATGGGTTCAAATCCCGGCTCTGCCAATTGTCGGCTGTGTGACTCTGGGCAAGTCACTTAACTTCTCTGTGCCTCAGTTACCTCATCTGTAAAATGGGGACGAAGACTGTGAACCCCCCATGGGATAACCTGATCACCTTGTAAGCTCCCCAGCGCTTAGAACAGTGCTTTGCACATAGTAAGCGCTTAACAAATACCAACATTATTATTATTATGCACAAGGCAAGGGAGGGCAAAAGGTACTAGAAGTTGCGATGGAAAGGCAACAGGAGTCCTAGTAGATTCACTCTGAGGTCTGATTGAGTCAACTGAATTCGAAATACTAATTTGCTGCAGTAGCAAAATCCCTTAAACTTTCTGTATAATTTCCCACACATAAGGGGCATACTCCAGCTCAGTAAAAGATGTAAGCCACTAATTACTTTTAAGTAGTTTGTCAAGGGTTTCAGATATACCCAGAGTAGTTTTTCCAAGAGAAAGTCATAGCCATTTAAAATTTACTCTGGTGGTTAGTATATAAATGAGTGGACCAGTTTGGAGAATGCTTTGCCCATCTCCATTAATTGACTTGTTTCCATTCAAAAGGAGGTCCACTGCATCAGTGAGCAGAGCACTGGGGAAAGTAGTCCATGACCTTTAGAGTCCAACTTTAGAAAAACAGCATGGCCCATGGCATGGGCCTAAGAGTCAGAGCTAGGACCTGTGTTCTAATCATAGCTCTGCCACATACCTGTTATGTGGCCTTGGGCAAGTCACTTGACTTCTTTGTGCCTCAGTTTCATCAACTGTAAAATGAGGGTGAATTACTGTTCTCCTTCCTCCTCAGACTGTGAGCACCACGTGGGACAGGGACTGAGTCCAAGCACTTAGTATAGTGTTTTGTACCAATAATTGTTCAATAAATGTGATTGATTCATTGATTAGCTGGCCAGTCATCTCATAGGCTTAGTGATTTCCTAAGGATATCATTTCCAGCTATCATACCTCTTGGAATCTTATTTATCATTTGTTTTTCAACTTGTTATAATCAAATTTAAAGTTCTCCATTTACGAGTAGAGTCTGGTGGTTGACATTCCACCCTTCTCATTACCAACTTAATGATATCGGTTCCAGAGCCAAGCAAATAAAACAGGCATCATCATCAACATCATCATCAATCGTATTTATTGAGCGCTTATTGTGTGCAGAGCACTGTACTAAGCGCTTGGGAAGTACAAATTGGCAACATATAGAGAGATGGCATCACAGATGGATGCAGGCAGCACTCGTTCACCTCCAAACCTGCCCCCAGAATGCTGATGTTGACACATCCATTCCATTACTGAAAAAGATTTCAATCTCTCCTAGCTCCCAGCCTTACCATGCCACCTAGCTATTGGCCTAGGGTTTCTCAGAAGCAGCATGACTTAGTGGATAGAGCACGGCCATGCCTGAGAGTCAGAGGTCATGAGTTCTAATCCCAGCTTCGCCACTCATCTGCTGTGTGATCTTGAGCAAGTCAATTACTCATTCATTCAATCATATTTATTGAGCACTTACTGTGTGCAGAGCACTTTACTAAGCACTTGGAAATTACAATTTGGCAACAAATAGAGACAATCCCTACCCAAAAACAGGCTTCACAGTCTAGAAGGGGGAGACAGACAACAAATAACCTGTCTTCATGCTTTGTTTTGTTGTCTGTTTCCCCCTTCTAGATTGTAAGCCCGTTGTTGGGTAGAGACCGTCTCTATACGTTGCCAACTTATACTTCTCAAGCGCTTAGTACAGTGCTCTGCACACAGTAAGTGCTCAGTAAATACGATTGAATGAATGAATGAAAACAAAACAAGTAGACAGGCATCAATAGCATCAAAATAGATAAATAGAATTATAGATAAATACACATCATTAATAGAGTAATAAATATGCATAAATATACACAAGTGTTGTGGGGCAGAGAAGGGAGTAGAGGCCATGGAGGGAGGGAGTAGGGGCAATGGGGAGGGGAGGAGGAGGAGCAGAGGAAAAGGGAGGCTCAGTATGGGAAGGCCTCCTGGAGGAGGTGAGCTCTCAGTAGGGCTTTGAAGAGGGGAAGAGAGCTAGTTTGGCAGATGTGGGGAGGGAGGGCATTCGAGGCCAGAGGTAGGATGTGGGCCAGGTGTCGATGATGGGACAGGTGAGAATGAGGCACAATGAGGAGGTTAGCGGCAGGCTGGGCTGTAGAAGGAGAGAAGGGAGGTGAGGTAGGAGGGCGCCAGGTGATGGAGAGTTTTGAAGCCAAAAATGAGGAGTTTTTGCTTCTTGCAAAGCTTGTTAGGCAACCACTGGAGATTTTTGAGGAGGGGAGTGATATACTTCTGTGTCTCATTTAGCTCATCTGCAAATGGGGTTTGAGATTGTGAGCCCTAAGTGGGACAGGGACTGTGTCCAACCCAATTTGCTTGTATCCTCCTTAGTGCTTAGTACAGTGCCTGGCATATAGGAAGTGCTTAATAAATAACATAATTATTATTACTATTATTATCAGTTCTTTTATTTAAGGCTATCTGGAGGCCAGAGAGGAGTGGGAAGCAGATACCTATTGGGCAGATCCTCCAGGACCCATCAGGAGTCAAGCATGACAATGAAGAGATCAGCTTCCCCATTTCCCCAAGCTCAACCTAAGGTGTGTGAGCAAATCAGGGAAAATGGCAATAAAAAATACTTTTTCCAAAACCTCTCTTTCGTTAGCTTGAAAATGAAGCTGCTGATATTTGCGCTATTTATGAAAAAGCAAGTGGACTGGGTCAACTTTCTTTTCAGTTTGTGCCCACTGCCAGGTAATTATCCTTTTTATTTAATTTGTCAATAGTACTTATACTGTGCTTACTGTGACCTGAGCACTGGATTAAGCACTTGGGCAAGTATAATAAAAATAAAAGAAATGGACTCTGCCCTCAAGGACCTTACAAGATATATTCTATTTTTTTCTTGTGTTCTCCTTGTCATCAAAAGGTAATTCCCATGAAGTATGTGTTTCTTCTAACAATATAAAACTATAGTTAAGAAAGTCCAAAGCCCAGTGACTAAGAAGAATTAGGTACTTAATGACACTAGGGGAAAAAAATGTTTCAACATTTAAAAATAACTGTCCTTCTATTCACTGGAGTCCTCTTTCCTAATATAAATGTATTTGGGAATTTTAAAAAAATCTGCTAGAACAAGTAATTAGAGGAGTGATGTATTCACATTTTAGTAGCTTTTGTAAGGAATATGTGATGAGGCCATAGACAGCTCCAGAGGTCACTGAGTCCATTTCCCCACCCCAGGCTGGAATGCAATGACTTGGGAAAGTAGCTGAAGTGGCAGAGTCTCTTGTCTTGATATTACCCTTTCACTGTACGTATATATGGGCAGGGGAAAAATGGATCTGACAGACAGTCACACTCATTGACTGGCCTTTCCACCAGCTGGGGAATAAATTGTGAGGACAAGGCTTAGGCTTAGTAGTTTGGCTGTCATTGCCTCTCATGACCTAAAGATGAATTTCTCTCCATAAGTAAAACTCCATTCTCCAGCCAAAGCAATACTGCATCCTCTTTTTCTTAAACTCAGGTGAAATTGTAAGTTCCTTGAGATCCAGGATCGTGCCTACTAATTCTATGGCAGTATAATGCTCACCACTGATTGACTGACTGAAAGGACAATGACCAAATGGACTCCTGTTGTGGGCCGATTTGTGTTTCACAAAACTAAGGTAATTTCAGAAAAATTTAAGATACTGCTGTGTATTGATATTACTAAGGGAGTCAAAGTATCAAGTTCCAAAAATATGTGACTCCAGGACAATTTTGAGCCATGTGCAGAGCAGGGAGGGTCCAAACTATCAATCAATCAATCAATCAATCGTATTTATTGAGCGCTTACTGTGTGCAGAGCACTGTACTAAGTGCTTGGGAAGTACAAGTTGGCAACTAGGCTGTTGGGTCCAAAAGGGCTGATAATGCCAGTTTCTTTTAGGACCAAGCCATTTGGGAAGTCCTCCGTCTGTTTTTTTAAATGGTATTTGGTAAGCACGTACTATGTAATAATAATAATAATGATGGTATTTGTTAAGCGCTCACTATGTGCAAAGCACTGTTCTAAGCCCTGGGGAGGTTACAAGGTGATCAAGTTGTCCCATGGGGGGTTCACAGTTTTAATCCCCATTTTACAGATGAGGTAACTGAGGCACAGAGAAGTTAAGTGACTTGCCCAAAGTCACACAACTGACAGTTGGCAGAGTGGGGATTTGAACCCAAGACCGCTGACTCCAAAGCCTGTGCTCTTTCCACTGAGCCACGCTGTACTAAGCACTAAATAGTTACAAGATAGATACAAGCTAATCAGGTTGGACACAGTCCATGTCCCACTTAGAGCTCGAAGTCTTAATCTCCATTTTACAGATGAGATAACAGACACAGAAAATTTAGGTGACTTGCCCAAGGTCATACAGTAGACAAATGGCATAGTTGGGATTAGAATCCAGTTTCTTCAGACTCTCAGGCCATTGCTCTATCCAATAAGCACACTTTTCTCCCTCCTACTTAGACTGTGAGCCTCATTTTGCACATGGACTGGTGTGAAACCTGATTAATATCTATCTCAACACTCAGTACAGTGCTTGGCACATAGTAACTGCTTAACAAATACCCCTCATTATTATCATGCTGTTCAATACATTCACTTGTTGTTTACCTTAATATTGAGCCTCATTGTTTAATTCAGGGCTCCTTGTCACGGAGGCCATAAAGCTGTGTGTTATCAAAAATATTTCTAGAAGATTTGAAAATCTAGAGAGGATCAAAAGGAAATGAAAACCTTTGACTCAACCAAGCCATGGTGGAGAAAGAGTGGGAGTGTGAATGGGTAGGTAGTCTTGAGAGTTAACAAAACGTATGCTCATAGAAGTTCTCATAGTCATTCATTCAATAGTATTTACTGAGCACTTACTGTGTGCAGAGCACTGTACTAAGCACTTGGAAAGTACAATTGAGCAATAAAGAGAAACTATCCCTGCCCACACTGGGTTTACAGTCCAGGAGGGGGGAGACAGACATCAAAACAAGTAAACAGGCATCAATATAAACAGAATTATAGATATTATACTAGGAAGACAGTATTGATTGTTATTTTTGGTAATAAGCCTTATTTTTCACATACCATATTTGTTTCTCATTTATTTTTTACAATTCCCCTTATTATTAACATGAAAATATTTTTTTCACAATGCCTGTCTCTTCTCCTAATTTACTACTGAAGTGAAATCATAATGTTGAACTATCCCGTAACAATGGAATCTCGTTATTGCAAACAAAATTGTGACTTCGTGGTAAAGAGAAGCAACAGAATTGAGACTCAGAGAAAGATCAATCAATCAATCAATCAATCGTATTTATTGAGCGCTTCCTGTGTGCAGAGCACTGTACTAAGCACTTGGGAAGTACAAGTTGGCAACACATAGAGACAGTCCCTACCCAACAGTGGGCTCACAGTCTAAAAGGGGGAGACAGAGAACAAAACCAAACATACTAACAAAATAAAATAAATAGGATACCCTCCTCCAAATGAAAACTGGACTTTCAGAAGTAAGTTACTGGGAAGAAAATTTCCACTGACCCAAACAAGTCCCCAGGGTAATATGGGGAGTCTCGTTTTCCTGTAGCATTACATCAGAGCATGATTGCTAAACCTTTGAAAGTTGCAGTAGTGACATGTTTGAGGGCTCTTTGTCATAGAATGGGGAGCTGCATTAACTGAAGCAACAGGGATGAGTGAAAAGCATTTAACAGCCGTCAGGAGGAACAAAGAGCACTTGAAGAGCAGCTATGAATGTATTTTAAAATTAGCCCGAGGATAAGGGAGTCCCTTTCCATCCTCCAACAAACATGACAAAAGTGAAAAGTGAGAAACAGCGTGGCTTAGAGGAAAGAGCAAGGACTTGGGACTCAGAGGTCGTGGGTCTAATCCCGGCTCTGCCACTGATCAGCTGTGTGACCTTGGGCAAGCCACTTGACTTCTATGTGCCTCAGTGACCTCATCTGTAAAATGGGGATTAAGACTGTGAGCCCCACTTGAGACAACCTGATTACCTTGTATCTACTCCAGCGCTTATAACAGTGCTTGACACATAGCACCTAACAAATACCATAATCATCATCATACAAATTTTCTTCTAGACTGTGGGCCCGTTGTTGGGTAGGGACTGACTCTGTTGCTGAATTGTACTTTTCAAGCGCTTAGTACAGTGTTCTGCACACAGTAAGTGCTCAATAAATGAGATTGAATGAATGAATGTTCAAAGAAAATAACTTACTTTACTTTAGGTATGGTTTCTACAGTTTCCCAAAGTTTGGGTTGAATGTATTCCACTCTGTACATTTTGGCACAGACAAACATTTGTTCATTTTGAAAGGTGTTTCTACAGGGAAAGCAATATAGACATAGGCTGTGTTTGTTACGGTCCAATTGCATATTCCTTTGTCTGAGCTTTTCCATTGTTCTGGTCTTAGGTATTTTGTAAATTTGGAGGAGGTAAAATCTGGACTTTCATGACACATAACTTTCTAGACGTTTTGTACTGCAAAATTTTCCCTTTAGGATTTAGTCACAATCCATGTCGACACTACAGCATTTTAATTTCTGTCAGAGAACAACAGGTTATTGTTTTACTTCTTCAATTATTGCTTTAACTTGTGCTTCCGAGGGCCACCTACTTACTGAAAAGAATGCTCTTTCTTGTTGAACCACATAGTGAAATAAAAAGACTAAACAATGTGTAATCTCTAGACTCCCTTATTCAATTATCCTTCAACAAAAAAGAGGGGTGGACAGTAAATAATAATAATAATGGCATTTGTTAAGCACTTACTTTGTGCACAGCACTGTTCTAAGTGCTGGGGAGGATACAAGGTGATCAGGTTGTCCCATGTGGGGCTCACAGTCTTAATTCCCATTTTCCAGATGAGGTGACAGGCACAGCGAAGTTAAGTGACTTGCCCAAAGTCACACAGCTGACAAGTGGCAGAGCCAGGATTTGAACCCATGACCTCTGACTCCCAAGCCCGGGCTCTCTGCACTGAGCCACGCTGCTTCTCTATCATTTTTTCACAATGAAAAATTTCTAATTATTTAGTAATGCTCTAGGGATTTTGCACCTCCATCAAGCTTTTGGCATTTAAATGGAATGACATTCATTTTATTTCTGTTTTGGATATTGAAAAACCAGAAATTCTGATACTTACCTATGCACTTTGGAATCCCAAGGGGAATAATATTGTGTTAGAAATCCCAGGTCTGCCACCGATTTTCCCGAATGACCTTGAGCAACATCATTTATCCTCTTTATTCCTTTCTTTTATCAGATGTTAATTGATAGGAAAAATACTAATGAGTGTTAATGAAGATTAATTTTCTGATATTGGAAAATGCTATGAAGATGTAATATGCTACTGATGACCACATCTTATTTCCTCAATGGATTATGAGAATTGAAAGGTTGGAGTTGATAGCAGTGGGGGGTGGGGGGGAGTTAAGAAAAAGATAAAACCTTCCATTTTCTATAAAGGAAATGGTAAACATTCTTGATGAAATTAGGGATTTTGTCATGTAGCAACAACCCTTAACTATGGGGAATCTCACCAATTTTGTGAGGTAGGTGTGTGGGGAAGGAACTAGGAAATACGTATTTGGTTGACCCGGGGGGAAAGATGATCAGCTGTTCCCCCACACCCCTGTAATACCCAGCATAAGCCAGCACACATTGAAGAACTTACATTATAACTAGTCTTAGGGATAACTTATCACCAAGACCTTAAGGACTCTGAGCAGCTAAAAGACTTGATAGAATAGATACATACATTAATTGTAGATAAGAAATTATTCATTCATTCAATCATATTTATTGAGCGCTTACTGTTTACAGAGTACTGTACTAAGCGCTTCGGAAGTACAAATTGGCAACATGCAGACACGGTCCCTACCCAACAAGCCCGGGCTCACAGTCTAGAAGGGGGAGACAGACAACAAAACAAAACATGTGGACTGGTGTCAAGTCATCAGAATAAATAGAAATAAAGCAAGATGCACATCATTAACAAAATAAATAGAATAGTAAATATGTACAAGTAAAATAAATAGAGTAATAAATCTGTACAAATATATACAAGTGCTGTGGGGAGGGGAAGGAGGCAGGGCAGGGGGGGTGGGGAGGAGGAGAGGAAAAAGGGGGCTCAGTGTGGGAAGGCCTCCTGGATGAGGTGAGCTCTCAGTAGGGCTTTGAAGGGAGGCAGAGAGCTAGCTTGGTGGATGTGTAGAGGGAGGGCATTCCAGGCCAGGGGGAGGACGTGGGCCAGGGGTCGACAGCGGGACAGGCGAGAATGAGGTACAGTAAGGAGGTTAGCGGCCGAGGAGAGGAGGGTGAGGGCTGGGCTGTAGAAGGAGAGATTATTAACTCAGTTTCATAGCCAAGGGGCCCAATTCACAGAATTTCTAGCACTAGCCCTCTCTAGTATCCCCGATCTACATTTAATCAATCAACCATCATCCACTGAACACAGCTTACTGAGAGAAATGAAAAGGCATAATCTGTCACCAAAACCTGCCGGTCTCACCTCCGCAACATTGCCAAGATCTGCCCTTTCCCCTCCATCCAAACTGCTACCCTGCTCGTTCCAG
This sequence comes from Tachyglossus aculeatus, assembly GCF_015852505.1. NCBI lineage: Eukaryota > Metazoa > Chordata > Mammalia > Monotremata > Tachyglossidae > Tachyglossus > Tachyglossus aculeatus. The sequence goes on along the minus strand of NC_052077.1, from coordinate 24,485,735 downwards.
CTCTCATCCTATCCCAACTGGATTACTGTATCAGCCTCCTCTCCGATCTCCCATCCTCCTGTCTCTTCCCACTTCAATCCATACTTCACGCCACTGCCCAGATTGTCTTTGCCCAGAAATGCTCTGGGCATGTTACCCCCCTCCTCAAAAATCTCCAGTGGCTACCAATTAACCTACGTATCAGGCAGAAACTCCTCACCCTTGGCTTCAAGGCTCTCCATCACTTTGCCCCCTCCTACCTCACCTCCCTTCTCTCCTTGTACAGCCCAGCCCGCACCCTCCGCTCCTCTGCCACTAATCTCCTCACTGTGCCTCGTTCTTGCTTGTCCCACCATCGACCCCCGGCCCACATCATCCCCCTGGCCTGGAATGCCCTCCCTCTGCCCATCCGCTAAGCTACCTCTCTTCCTCCCTTCAAGGCCCTACTGAGAGCTCACCTCCTCCAGGAGGCCTTCCCAGGCTGAGCCCCCTCCTTCCTCTCCCCCCATCCCTGTCTCCATCCCCTCCGCCTTACCTCCTTCCCCTCCCCATAGCACCTGTATATATGTATATATGTTTGTACGTATTTATTACTCTATTTATTTATTTAATTTGTACATATTTATTTTATTTTGTTAATATAGTTTGTTTTGTTCTCTGTCTCCCCCTTCTAGACTGTGAGCCCACTGCTGGGTAGGGACCGTCTCTATATGTTGCCAACCTGTACTTCCCAAGCGCTTAGTACAGTGCTCTGCACACAGTAAGCGCTCAATAAATACGATTGAATGAATGAATGAATGAATCTCATTCAACTGACCCATTTAGTGCTACAGGGAACCTAGTGCTGTGAGTTAGTGGCATGGTGTAAAAAGCAATTCAGAAACATTATGGGAAATCGATGCCGAGGTTGAGGTTAGAGATACATGATTACTTCAACAGAAGTGTTCCCAGAGTACATTCTGGGAGACTTGCCAATGAGGAGTTACAATAATTGGTCAGAGACACGATAAAAGAGGTCAACAGTCAGAAACTGAGAGACTGGATGCATTTTCATGGGGCAAGTTTGCTTTAAAGAATAACTTTAGAGATAAGAAAACCCATTTGGGCTCTGAATCTGCATGGGGAAAGCCTTCCGCTAGCACACATCTCACATTAGGGTGGATTTCTCTAGGCAAAGGCCAAAATTTCATAGTTAGGAAGCTCCTCCTCTCCCACCCCACTTACCTGCCCTCTCTAGGGAATCTGCAGTCTAATACTTGATCCATAAGAAAATGTTTGGGGCTTTCCTGGCTCCCAACTCTGTTCCGCACGTTGCTGTGGATGTCCTCAAATGGTCCCCAGAGTACAGGATAATGTGACATATGGATTGTCGAAGGGATGATGGAGGGCAGATCACAGTCGGAAGCTGTCAGTCAAATGAGCAGTCTCCTGGACCAGTTAGGAAGCACAAACAGAGAAGCAATTCCACACCGAAACAACTCCTTTTACATGAATGCAAAACCTTCATTTTTCAGCTCTGATGCTGAAACAGTATTCATTCCTCCTCTCATTACATTAGCGAGCTAACTAACCAGATACCATCAGGGCTTTTATAAAAAAGATGAATGCAGTGAACTTTTTTAAACCCACCACCGGACTTGCAACAGGTATGCAAGTGCTTTGTTAGTCAGTAATGCACAAACGCCAAGAAGAATATTTTATTCCTTCTTTTAGCTAGGGGGTCAAAGGATAATTAAGAAAAGTCCATAATCACTATCAAATGCTTTAACTAGGTTGGAAGCTGTCGCTGTAGGCAGCTCTGAGGGCAAGAGTGGATAACAAGAAGATAAATTTCATTCTAACGGGCAGAAATGTAATCTTGTGTGTTAGAACTAGACATCTGGCACCTGGAGACCCAGGTGGTGTAAGTCATCTACTCTCAGAGCACATAGAACTGTTGCCATGAACATGCCGGGGATTTGATCAGATGAATGTACACTAGGTGGGTCCAGTTACTACTGAGCTCTTAGCGAAGGAAAATGATTTTCAAGCACTTTGGAAATATTGTCAGTTTTCACTATGTGTTTGGTATGGAATGTCGTTATGTTTCTGTTATGTCTTCTCGAGCTCCTAGGTCAAATTCTTAATACAAAGCATTGCATTCAATAGATGCTCAATACTACCTTACCACTGAGAACATTCCAGGCACTAGAGTAGTATACATGGAAGCACAGATTGGAGAATGTACATAGAAGTACAGGATTGGGAGTTAGGAGACTGGCTTCTAGTTGTGGCTCTGCCATTTGCCTGCTGTATGACCTTGGGCAAATCACTTAACTATTCTTTGCTCTACCAGCTCTGTCATATTGTACTCTCCCAGGTGCTTAGTACAGTGCTCTGCACCCAATAAGTGTTCAATAAGATTGATCGATCTGTTCTGTCATCTGTAAAATGAGGATAAAATACCTGTTCTCCATTTCTCCAAGACTGAGAGCCCCACGTGGGGCAGGAACTGATTATCTTTATCCACCCCAATGCTTTAGCACAGTGCTTATTAACAGTTTAATTAATATCAGTCAATCAGTCGATGGTATTTGTTCAGTCAATCAGTGGAATTTATTACACACTTATTGTGTACAGGGCCCTGTACTAAGTGCCTGGAAAAGTACAACAGTGTTAGTAGACACATTCCTTGCCCTAGAGGAAAGATAGTTTAGGCAGTCCAATGGAGGGCCTTAGCAACAATTATACAAAGTTAGAGGTCTGTAAAACTGTAATGGTGACTATCGTTTCATATAGCTGTGAGGCTTGGACCCACCTAGAAGGCATATCCAATTTCTTGATCAGTTTTGCCGGCATTACTTACAAGCCACAGTCAACACAAATGGCAGGGCTTAATCATTCAACAACAGCTGGAAAGAAGTCATCTCACCAGCACTCAGGCATGATGTTCAACACAATACAGCTTTGTGAATCAGAGAAAAAATAATGGAGAAGAGCAAGTAGGGGGGAAAGAACATATGTTTTGAAGACACAGTGAAACAGAGCCTGAAACAATGTGATATAGTTCTTCCATTTGATTGCATTTATTGAGTGCTTACTTTGTGCACAGCACTCTACTAAGAGCTTGGGAGAGTACAATATAACATTAAACAGACACATTTTCTGCCCAAAATGAGCTTAAGGTCTAGAGGGGGAGACAGATATTATTATAAATAAATAGATTACAGATTCATACACAAGTACAGTGGGGCTGGGAGAGGGGATGAATAAGGGGAGCAAGTCAGGGTGACACAGAAGGGAGTGAGAGAAGAGGAAAGGGGGGATTGACTGGTTGATTAGAATACTAAGAAATCTACATGAAAATAGTGACAGGCCCAGCAAGCAGCAAATTTATAACAATACAGCGAGGGATCATCTTTAAATGCCATTATTATTATTTGTTCATCATGTGGCATGGAGGATCAATTGTCCATCAGTGATTTCAACCACAAGTAGGATCTCACCGTCAGTAGCATCATCTTTGAAAGAGAAAATAAAGGATAGCTATATATTGTGAAATTGAAGACTTGGTCTATACAGATTCTGGGACCAGTGAAAGAAGTTACGTGTCTTGGACCTATTTTTATGCTAGAAGGGGAAAAGGACTGATCAAATGATCAATCCATAATTCACTTAAAAAATCTTACAAATTTAGTCATGTGAAATGATTAAATGACAATGAGTTTTAAATATCTACTGACAGATTTATGACCTATCACCTCCTCATCATTATCCCATTTTCTCTATTTCTGAAGAGCCTGGATGACTAAATCATCCAGGACCACTCAGGAGTAATTCTTTCAGTTATTCTCAGTCTCCTTGAATTCTTCCATCCTAAATGAAGTTTGTTTAATAAATTTTATTTTTCTGCTGAACAGTGTTTTACTGTAGTTATTGGTACACTGATCTAAAATCCGCTTCACCTACAAAATCTGAACTTGTTAACTCCCTCAAGTTTATCACAGAAAGCAAAAGTCACTTTTCTGCATGACTGTCAGGGAGGGGCTTCTTTATTTACCCAAAACATGTGAACACGTGGAAGGATAGGATTTTAATAAGATTGGAAGATGGGGAGAGTTGGGGGACAGTTGGGAATAAAGGGGTGGGGTGGGGGGTTGAAGGCAGGAGTAAAAGGTCCACAGCAAGAAAGACAAGATCAGGGTACAGTGGGTAGATTGCAGAATTCTATTTGCAACTGTGAATCCTGCTTTTTGGATTTGGAACCTAGAAGCTCATTCTTTTACCGTGACTGATGGTGCTCAACAAACCAACAACTTACCTTCAGGGCAAAAGAACTGGTATACAGCATTTAATGAAGCAATTCTGCAATTAACTGACAAAATCACTGAGCCAGAGTACTTTATTTGTAAAGGAAATTCTGCAACTTTCACACCTTAACCTTTTAGCCCAGCCTGAGTGCTCAGTTCCTTGAGGTTACTGCAAATTACATATTTTCCAGAAAAAGTGAGCAAATGCCCCTCCTGCTGGTGCAACATGAGAACAATGTTTCCTGGAACAGAAATCAATCAATCAATCAATCGTATTTATTGAGCACTTACTGTGTACAGAGCACTGTACTAAGCGCTTGGGAAGTACAAGTCGGCAACACATAGAGACAGTCCCTACCCAACAGTGGGCTCACAGTCTAGAAGGGGGAGACAGAGAACAAAACCAAACATACTAACAAAATAAAATAAATAGAATAGATATGTACAGAAATGTCACTATCACCACGACAGAGCATAAGTCTGCCAAGAGAGAGCTCTGGGCAACTCTCAGTGGGTCGCTGAAGGGACTTGGCTCTTTCGCTCTCCAGAAATCTTTGAAATAAGCACGAAAGGTTTAAAGGAAATCGGGAACATTTTACATTGGGGATTGGAAATGGTTTACTTTTTAAAAGTTTGAGGACCTTAAAAATGTTTTTAAAGTTAAAGTACCACCTGAATAATTTAAATGGTCATAAGACCAGCCCCCAGCCCCCCACCAAACCCCACAGACCCCCTTAAAACACATACTATGCCCGACATAGTCCAAAAGGAAATGTTTTACTTGAACAGTACATTCTAATGCACCTTGGTTCTAAAATTTTCAAAAGGGCCAGATTACAACCAAAGTTTGTAAATGATCCTATTGCAACAAAGTGGGGGATCCTCAATATCCAGATACCTTTCCAGGAGATCAATTCCAGTAGTTTCCTAATGTTGACCAACTTAATTTATTGTACTGGTTTCCCTCCATCCTCTCCCTATATTCTTAACTGCTTCCTTCCATCACTTGTGCTGAGATTTTTTCCACTTTACAGTGGGATCCAAGGATAAACTTTTTTAACATGAGGTGCATGGAGATATTTTTATTGGTTTTGGTTAAGCACTTTCTATGTGCTGGGCACTGTATTAAGCACTGGAGTAGATACAAGTTAATTGGGTTGGACCCAGTCCCTGACCCACATAGGGGTCACGGTCTTAATCCCCATTTTACAAATGAGGTAACTGAGGCACAAAGAATTAAGTGACTCACCCAAGGTGGCAGACAAGTGGTAGAGCTGGGGTTAGAATCCAGGTTCTTCTGACTGCCAGGCCTGTGCTCCGCACTAGGCCACACTGCTTCTCCGAACTTGCATTTCTTCAGCTTCCTGGCAATGGCCAGAAAACCTCCGATGATCAAATCTGGTCCAATGACTCCCTCACAACAAAGGTGAAGGGCACGGAGCAAGGAGTTGAAATAGAAGATGACTCTGCAGCCAACAGACTAAAATTGTCACCTGTCCAGTTTTCAGGCAGGCAGTCTGGCCCTGAAGGACTGACTAGACCGACCTTCAATCCGATAACAATAGTAATAATAATAACTGTGGTATTTGTTAAGCACTTACTATGTGCCAGGCACTGTACTAAGCACTAGGGTAGATCATCATCATCATCAATCGTATTTATTGAGCGCTTACTATGTGCAGAGCACTGTACTAAGAGCTTGGGAAGTACAAATTGGCAACACATAGAGACAGTCCCTACCCAACAGTGGGCTCACAGTCTAAAAGACTGTGATATATGGTAGATATAACATAATCGGGCCTGGACACAGTCCCTGTCCCACATAGGGCTCACAGTCTTAATCCCCATTTTCCAGATGAGATAACTGAGGCACAGAGAAGTTAAGAGACTTGCCCAACATCATGAAGCAGACAAGTGGAGGAGCTAGAATTAGAACCCAGGTTCTTCTGACTCCCAAATGCCCAAAGCCTAAGACAGAAGTTAGCAACCCTCAGGGAATGACCCTGAAAGCTAACATGCCCAGCAAGTCAGTCAAGGCCCATTCTTTCATTACCCTGTGGCATTTGTTGGGCATGGAGACACTACCCAGTTCAAAATATGCAACCGTCTGGCATGTGCTGAGCTTTCAAGGACACTTACACCCTGCCCTCCCAGAAGTCTGATCAGTTCTGGGACTCATGAGCTACCCCACAGGAAACCCCCCAGGGGCATGGACTCAGATTGAGGTGGGCCCAGGAAAGAGACCTGGGTTCTGGTCCTAGTCTTTCACTGGTGTGCTGTGTGACCTTAGGAAGGTTACTTAACCTCATTTGTAAAATGGTGATGATACCTGCTTCCCCCCACAACTTAGATTGTGAGTTTCATGTGGGTCAGAGACTGTCTTGAATTGATTATTTTTTATTTATTTATTTTATTTATTTTTATTTATTTATTTTATTTATTTTGAATTGATTATTTTTTACCTACCCCAGCACTCAACACAAAGTAAGCTCATAATAAATATGAAGGAGGAAAATAAGAAACAGCCCACTTCTCCAGGAGGCCTTTCCAGACTGAGCCCCTTCCTTCCTCTCCCCCTCATCCCCCTTTCCATCTCCCCCATCTTTCCTCCTTCCCTTCCCCACAGCACCTGTATATATGTATATATGTTTGTACATATTCATTACTCTATTTATTTATTTATCTTACTTGTACATATCTATTCTATTTATTTTATTTTGTTAGTATGTTTGGTTTTGTCCTCTGTCTCCCCCTCCTAGACTGTGAGCCCGCTGTTGGGTAGGGACTGTCTCTATGTGTTGCCGACTTGTACTTCCCAAGCGCTTAGTACAGTGCTCTGCACACAGTAAGCGCTCAATAAATACGATTGATTGATTGATTGATTGAACCAGGAATTACATCTACCCCAGGATGTCCAGCCCTAAATTGTACCAGGGTTTCTGAAAACTCAGATATAGCCCAGGAACCTAATTTGGAAAACATACTAAAATAGATTTATATTTTCTGACCATTGTTTAGTGCTATGTTCTCTTGATGGACTGAGAGAATCTCTGAGAGCTGTTCAGATGGCCTTGCAAGTGACCTTTAGGGTTACTTTGCTGAGGACTTCCAGGAGCCACAGTTACCCGTTGTGACCGGTATATTCAATGATTGTGACTGGTTTGAATCTTCATTAGCAGATTACCAGTAGGTTTTTCTCACAACAGAATGATTACCCACTGAAAAGAATTCTAATTTGCTCTCTTCCATTCAAATAGCTTCCATGCTTGCTTGATGGGGACACCCAAACGACAATTGAAGTTATTAAGCACTTTACCATGCTTAGAGCAGTATACTAAGCACTTGGGAGAGTACAACAGAGTGAGCAGACATGACCCCTGCCCTCAAGAAATTAACAATCTATTTAGCAACCTACCCAGGAGACAGACAATAAAATAATTTACAGATGAGAGAAGCAGAGAAACGGAGATTAGTAATAGGGTGTGTAAACAAGTGTTTCCAGAGGTTGTAAGTTCATAAGTGCTTAGGTGATGCTGAAGTAGCAGTTGGGAGGATCTAAAGCAACAGAATAAGAAATTAATCAGGGAAGCCATCGTGGGAGGTGATGATTTTGGAGGGGATTTGAAGGTACAGAGAGCTGAAGTCTGTTGGATTTGAGAGGGGACGGAGTTCCAGGTAGGGGGAAAAGTGTGATCAAGATGCCGATGTTGGGAGAGTAGTGAATTCTAGATAGCTGGGGAATCAATCAATCGAACACTTACTGTATGCAGAACACTGTACTAAGCACTAGGGAGAATTCAACACTGCTCTGCACCTAGTAAGTGCTCAATAAATACGATTGAATGAGTACAACACAGCAATATAACACACACACTCCCTGCACACAAACTAGTACAAAGTAATATCTCAAGTGTTGGTCATTCATTCAGTCGTATTCATTAAGCACTTACTGGGTGCAGAGCACTGTACTAAGCGCTTGTAAGGAAGGTATTTGTTAAGCACTTTCTATGTGCCAAGCACTGTTCTAAGCACTGGGGGAGATGCAAGTTTATCAGGTTGTCCCAGGTGGGGCTCACAGTCTTAATCTCCATTTTACAGATGAGCTAACTGAGGCACAGAGAAGTTAAGTGACTTACCCAAAGTCACACTGCTGCCAAGTGGCAGAGTCAAGATTAGAACCCACAACCTCTGAGTCCCAAGTCTGTGCTCTTTCCACTAAACAACGCTGTGCCTGGTACAATATATTTGCCTTCCCCGATTAAGCCTTCTTTCTCCCAACTCTCTCTGCTTTCTGGGTCACTTATGTAGTCAGATCTGTACCCTTTAAACACTTGATATTTACTCCACCCTCAGTTCCACACAACTTATGTACTTACCCATAACTTATTGAATGTCTATACTGTAAATTGATTTAATTAATCATATTTCAATCAACGATATTTATTGGGTGATTACTAGGTGCAGAGCACTGTAGTGATTGTTAGGGAGAATATAATACAAAGGAGAGAAGCAGCATGGCTCAATGGAAAGAGCATGGGCTTTGGAGTCGGAGGTCATGGGTTCAAATCCCGCCTCTGCCAATTGTCAGCGGTGTGACTTCGGGCAAGTCCCTTAACTTCTCTGTGCCTCAGTTCCCTCATCTGTAAAATGGGGATGAAGACTGTGTGCCCCCGTGGGACAACCTGATCACTTTGTAACCTCCCCAGCGCTTAGAACAGTGCTTTGCACATAGTAAGCACTTAATAAATGCCATTATTATTATTATTCTAATGCCCCCTGTCCACAGGGAGCTTATAGACTTCTTGTGGACAGGGAACGAGTCTACCGCCTCTGTTTTATTGTACTCTCCCAAGTGCTCGTACCATGCTCTCCATACAGTAAGTACTCAATAAATAACACTGAACTAGATGAGGAACCGTAGAAAGAGCGTGGGCTTAGTAGTCAGAGGTCATGGGTTCAAATTCTGCTCTGCCGCTTGTCAGCTGTGTGACTCTGGGCAAGTCACTTTTTCTCTACACCTCAGTTACTTCATCTGTAAAATGGGGATTAAGATTGTGAGCCCGACATTGGACAACCTGATCATCTTGTACCCTCCACAGTGCTTAGAACAGTGATTTGCACATAGTAAGCGCTTAACAAATACCAAAATTATTATTATTAAATCAAGGACAGTCCTATTAAGTTTGCAATTGATCCTAAATTGAACAAGGTAGGTAACACTTTGGAAAACGGGAAGACAAATCAAAGTGATGTAGACAAATTAAGATAATCCAGTATGAGCAAGATGAACTATAATAGGGATGTAGGCAAGGTATGGGACTGAGGGATGGAAAAACACCACAAATACAGGTTGAGGAAAATCTGCCTACATACAAGTACAACAGAAAATGATTTGAGGGTCAGAGTTGACTAAGTGCTGAATGAGTCAGCAAGATGCTATTAAAAGCCAAGATGACATCAGGATGGATCAACCGTGGCTCAGTGGAATGAGGACAGGCTTTGGAGTCAGAGGTCACGGGTTCAAATCCCCGCTCTGCCATCAGTTGTGTGACTTTGGGCTAGTCACTTAACTTCTCTGTGCCTCAGTTACCTCAACTGTAAAATGGGGATTAAAACTGTGAGCCCCCCGTGGGACAACCTGTTCACCTTGTAACCTCCCCAGCGCTTAGAACAGTGCTTTGCACATAGTAAGCACTTAACAAATACCATCATTATTATTATTATTATTATCAACAGCAGGAGTATAGCATGCTAGACCAAGGAAGCAACCCTGCCTGTATAATTGAAATAAATTAGATTCCTTTTAGAGAACTGGGATTCAATTTTAGTCATTCCATTCTAAAAGTAGAAAATTAGAGAAAATTCAGAGTATATCACATATAATTAATGGTTAAGAAACAGATTCTAAGAGGAAAGATTAAAGGAACTGGAATTTTTGGTCTGGTTAAGGGTTTTGTGAGGAAGATCTACTCTCTTTGTGTGCAAGGGATTTGTCTACCAACTGTTATATTGTACTCTTCCAAGTGCTTAGTATAGTGTTCAGCACACAGTAAGTGCTCAATAAATGACTGATTACAATTTACTGATTGAAGACCTTATCACCAATAACATTTTTTTGAGTTGCTAGTGTGCACAAAACACATGGATACATAGAGAAGCAGAATGGCTTCAGTGGCAAGAGCCCGGGCTTGGGAGTCAGAGGTTGTGGGTTCTAATCCCGCCTCCGCCACTTGTCAGCTGTGTGACTCTGGACAAGTCACTTCAGTTCTCTGTGCCTCAGTTCCCTCATCTGTAAAATGGGGTTTAAGACTGTGAGCCCCTTGTGGAACAACCTTGATTACCTTGTATCACCCCCAGTGATTAGAACAGTGCTTGGCACATAGTAAGTGCTTAACAAATACCAACATTATGAATTCATTCATTCAATCGTATGTATTGAGTGCTTACTGTGTGCAGAGCACTGTACTAAGCGCTTGGGAAGTACAAGTTGGCAACATATAGAGACGGTCCCTACCCAACAGTGGGCTCACAGTCAAGAATATTATTATACACACAAAACACATAAAAGATTCCAAGGATGCAGGCTTCTGGGGTAGGGAGGATGGTGGTGCTACCACCGCTTGAAGGTGGAAAGTCGGGATGGGGAGTGACTTCGGGGGAAAAAATAAGTTCCCCTTTTGTCACCTCAAGTTCAGGGTACAAGCAGGACACCCAAGTTGTAGAAGGAGAAAATAACTATAATTATGGTATTTGTTAAGCACTGTTCTAAGCGCTGGGGCAGGTACAACATAAGCAGGTTGTGCCATGTGGGGGACAGTCTTAATCCTCATTTTACAGAGGAGGTAACTGAGGCACAGAGAAGTGAAGTGACTTGCCCAAGGTCACATGGCTGATAAGTGGTGGAGCCGGGATTAGAACCCACGACCTCTGCCTCCTAAGCCCATGCTCTTTCCCTAAACCATGCTGCTTTCCCATTAAGTAGAGTGATGTGAGATGTGGGACTGCAGATCAGAAGAGAAGTCAGAGCTAGAGAGAGCTTTAATTTAAGTTCATTTCCCTCCTACTGGCACCTCAGTGGACATAGATGACAGCATCCCACCAAGTTGTAAAATCCTTGAGGGCAGGAACCCCATGTTTTACTTCTACATGCTTTGTGCACAGTAGGAACTCAATAAATACTATTGACTACTTATCTTCTTTAGATTTAATGATACCCGCTGTGCATCTCATTTTGAAACAGCCAGGCATTCTCCTTTTAATTTATACATTGCCAAAAAAATTAAAAACTTTTAAATCTAGAGGAAAAAAAAACTCTACGAGTAGCCATGTACCAGTGACTTACTGTTGCTTTACTTACTAATATGAAAATTAGATTTCCTCTTAAAGTGCCTTGCATCCAGGGAGTAAATTAGGCTCAAGAAAAATTGGGGTTCACTTTCTTTAAACTTGTCATGAGTTCAACTGTTTCTGTGCAAAAGGGACTGCTTATAAATAAGGACACCAAATGTTTTAATGAATTTATTATACATATTAATTGCTACAGTTATGATATACTCTACATAATTGTAAAAAAAAAAACCCAACACCTACTAACTTCCTTGTAAGCAGGTGTTGTTCATAATAAGCATTTCAGATTAAAAATAATTTTAAATGCTAGGCATACCCACAGCAACTGGCCTGTGGTGTGAACACTTTTAAAGCTTGCAGAACTTCTGTAGCTGTTGTAGGCAAGTGAATGTGTACTTGGAAACAAAATACCAATTGCACTTGTCAGCCTTCAAAATTATACTCATTGACAAACCTGAGACCCACCTCTCAACTTAGTAGCATGATTGATGGCAAACTAAATATTTCTAATTCTTCAAAAAAGCATCCTTGAAATGCAAGAGGATCCGTTATTCTAATCTTACTTTAGTGCTTAATTGTTTGGCCAAGATGTATTGAGTTCTTGTCTTAATACCTCCAATTTTCATCCACAGTAAAGTGGACAACGATATCTTCATCTTGGATTTTCTAACACTAATTGGTAATGTGTGATCATTTTATGGGCATTAGTTATATATGTGAAACATTTTAAAAGACAACCCTAATAATCACATTTTATATATATATATATTCTAGACTAATTTGAAATTTACCTGTTGTTGCGGGGGCTCCTTAGAAGTATGTTAACCATACAAAACATTTAGACATAGGAAGAGAAACACCTGAGTAGAAAGGTTAGTATATGCAAGAAAATTTGTTTTTAATTACACAGCACAAAAAAAATCCTCTGATAATATGCCATTCAATGGTATGCACGTGAAATAGCTCTCCAAAAGACAAAACTTTAAATACAGATTATTCTTAGTGTTGAAAGAAGCTGCTATTCCAAAACGTTTCTGCACTTCTCACCATGCTTTATAACGTCATGTTGGTTCAATTATGAACAAGAGATGAACTAAATTGGCCTTTTTTTCCAATCTTCTCTTTAAGACATGTTTTTTAAACCTTCTTACCAACCAATTATTTGAGTCCTACATCTTCCAACCTCCCCCACAGTGATTTAAATTGACCGCAGTGACACTTAACATAGAAAAAAAATTGGTAATGAGCTGCAGATTTCTCTTCCACTAACCTAAATCAAGTTATTCATGATGTTAGTAGGTGTTTTTGCAATGAAATGGTTTAGAAATTTTCTGAACAACTTCAGTTCACTTGATTTGTATCTGAAGCAGTTACTGACAAAGTTAAATTCCTGGAACAAAAAAAGAAGAGTTTCCACCCCAGCAAATAGGAGTTGAGATTCAAAACAGGATGTTTAGTAATTAGTTTTGCTAATCACTAAATAAAAACATATGCACATTTCCATTTGAATGGAAATGCTTTCATGTTCACTATTCAGTCCCATTCTAATAATCTGCACTATTAGTTACATTTTTTTTACATCTTTTTAAAGCTACATCGACATTTCCACCCCCCTGATTTGAACATTTTAATCTCCTAATTCTCGCATGCCCACAAAATAGAACATGGACAAAAATCTCACAAAATGTCACAAGTGACCGAAATATCAAGAAATGGTTTTGCAGTACTGGCCGTCTCAGCATTTGACCGTGTTTCATGTTCCCAGGATCTGGAAGGTGCTTTAAAACCTTAACTGCCTGAAAACATTCAGAAAGTCTGGCTCTTGGGCTTACACAGTAAGCACTCTGTGTGATTTTTAATCACATCTTTATCCAGAACACAATGCTACAGGTCACTTTTTTATATATATAATGCTTATTCAGGTTTGTGCTCTAGAAATATAACATTTGTTTAGAAGATACACAGAGACACTGGATTGCACAGTTAGCCAGCCATCCATAAGCAAAATGGAATAAAGATTGCAGGAAGGGTTGTATAGGGAGCCAAGCCCAGATAGACTATTGATGCCAATCCCAGGATTGCTGAAGCGAGAACACTTCTCTGATCACGAATAATTGTCTTCACATTCTCGCAAAACTGCAAAATAAAGCAGAAAATCATGTTTGTAATTAGAATGATTTTGCATATTGAAAATTTTTTAAAAGCTGAGTAATATAACCGTACAATTTTCCTATGGTTTGATCTCTATCTTGAAGGAGAAGCAACATGGCCTAATGGAGACAGCAAGGGCCTGGAAGTTGGAAAGACCTGCGTTCTACTCCTGGCTCTGCCAGTCGCTTGCTTTGTGACCTTAGGCAAGACACTTCATTTCTCTGTGTTTCAGTTTCCTCACCTGTAAAAAGGGGATACCTGTTCTCCCTCCTACTTAGGCTGTGAGCCCCATGCAAGACAGGGACTGTGTCCAACCTAATTAATTTGTATCTACCCCAGCACATAGAACAGTGCTCAACACATAGTAAGTGCTTAAATACCATAAACAAAAAAAGGCGGGGAGAGGGTAGGAAACTAGATGCTAGTCATCCTTTGGACAGTGATAGAGGTATTATGAATTAACTTTCATAACGAGTACCTCTATTAAAGAATGCAGCATGGCTTTGCATGTACATCACAGACAACGAATTCTAAAACAACAGCTTAAATATTATCTGAGGGCACCGGCATAAAAGAAGTAAATGGGACATAAGTAAATCTACCCAAAGTTTATGGTGGCAGGTGGGCTTACAGGAATACAACATTCCCTTCCTCTCAGTCTCACAGCCATTAGATTTACTTCCTCATTAATGAAACTACGGATGTAGCTGCTGGAGAAAAGGGTGGCAGTCGAATTTGGAAATGAAACAAGGCCTCATGAAAGACACATCAGCAGCTACTATATGATCAATGTGAACTTCAGAAATTTTTAAAAAAGTGCTGCAACCCTATTTTAGCAACTACAGAGTGTGTGAGTTCATCGACACATACATTTATATACACAAGTAACAAGCATACCTCCACCGGTGTTACTAGCATTAGAAGTGATTGTTAGCACTGAAAGTGATTCCGTGTATGCTCTCTCTAGACTGTAAACCCCTTGTGGGCTGGGAACCTTGTCTACCAACTCTACTGTACTGTGCTCTCTCAAGCGCTTAGTACAGTGCTCAGCACACAGTAAGACTCAAATACCACTGACTGACTAAGAAATCTATTTCTTTGTGATACAAAAAGCCCAGGTCCGGTTGCCACTCCAGACTAATCAGATGGAGTCATGCGGTGTGACCAAATTTATTGTTGAATTCAATCATATGACCCTCCCCTCAGGTGAAGATAAAGATAGAGAATTAAAATGGTTAATGAATCATATTTACTGAGTGCTTACTCTGTGCAGAGTGCTGCATTAAGTGCTTGGGAGAATACAAAGACTGTGAGCTCACTGGAGGCAGAGAATGTGTCTGTTGTACTCTCCCAAGCGCTTTGCACAGATTAAGCACTCAATAAATATGACTGAATGAATGACCAATAACAGACATTTTCCCTGTCCACAACGAGCTTGCAGTCTAGAGGAAGATTTCTGTGTTCTGCCTGGTAAGAAGAATTTAGGACTTAAAGAAAGCACCTCTTACAGTTGGGAGAGAGGGAGACAGAAGAAAAGCTGCTGTCACCTGAACATCTTAAATCCTAAAAATCAAGTAGGAAGTTAGGAATGCAGTGCAGATTATCCAAGTCACAATTTTTTAAAGGTAATTTAGTGCAGCAAATCCTAAGGGAGCTCCAAAAGTGTTATTTGCCCATTTAAGAGACAAGACTGGACAATGAAATGTTTGCAGTTTTGAAATGAAAAAATATCTTGATACAAACACTTAGCCCTGTAGTATATTTTCAACATAGTTTTCCTTCCTTGCCCGGTAAGACTGCTAAAAAAAAAAAAAAAAAAGAAAAAAAAGTGAGCATAGGGATAACTTGATTGGCGACAGTGGTCGATTTAGGCTCCAGGACAGAAATGTCTGAATTTTTTTCCTTAGTAAAAAATTTACTCTTGTGTAAGAAATGTACCTTCATCCAGTAACACAGTAAAATATTCTAGTTCAAGAAAAAGTACTACAGTTTATCCAGGAAGATAACTTCAGAGGTTATCTAAGTACCAGAATAGAAATAGCGCAAGAAATACTAAAGAATTTTATAAACGTCATTTATGTTCATTCCAAAACCTCAACACTTAAAGTAACATTTGATGAGGCACCAACGTTCTAATAATATTTAGGATTAGCACTACGTTTAAATATAAAAGCTCTTTAGTAGAATCAATCTAGGGGAAAAAAATAACCAAAACTTTATTATTCTTATCCTCTTTCTATCAGGAGCACACAAATATGCCCTGATAATACAAGGCATTTGCAATCAAAGTGACTTCTGTCGTTCTGTAGGGGTGGGGGGAAAAGCCAGAATACTCCAGGACAAGCAGACAATAATGAGTGTTAGTATTCTGTTAACTGCAGTGCAAACATACAGTAGCTCCAAGCCTGGAAACCAGGCCTCCTTCAGTACCAGTGACCTACTTCTCAGAGAGCACAGCTCCTATATCTGGAACTGTAAAATTTAAGGTACGTTAAGATTTTTCTTTTCAACACAGCCTAGCTGCCAGCCAAATTATTTGTTAGATTATTCAGACTGCGTGTACAGAAAAAAAACAAACTCAATTAGACTGGAGGTGCTAGGCAATAACAGCAATTATACAACTTCTCTGCCTCTGTAAAACCTGGCAGACATTTCAGTGATGAAAAGGAACTCCATGGGTAATTCATGCAGATTAAATATTTTACTTCTTTTTAAAAAGGAGGGAGACACAGGCAGAGAAATAGCACTTTCTCTGTTCCCATACAGAGTTTTATACACAGTGCTGTGTGCCACGAAAGGGTAACTCCTAATTACCAGAGAGAAGTACTGTTTTTCCTCTGAGAAGTGACTTACTTGGTTCCTAAATAAAACTGACGTATTTCCTTTTGTACACTTTTGGGGCCAGGACGCTAAGCTTGGTGAACTGCCCTAGAGTGTGCTGCTGTGAGACCTGATTCTTTGCACAATGTTGCAACTGTGCCACTCCTTTATTTGGAAAAGATGCTATATCCTTTCCAGGTTCTGCCTATTATAAGCTAAATAAGGCACCCAATGAATTCATTAATTTTTACCGTAAATTAAAAGTTACCACTGGGTCTCGTATTTTTCAAAGTAGCCAAAAGAGATTGGTTGACTTTTAAAGAGATGTATTTTGCTACAATAAAGGAACAGCTACTTGAAGTTAACACCGTAGGCGAAGCACTGCATTCTGAAAATCCTGCTTGACCTCTGAATTTTATGGGACTAGAACGGAACACACACAATTCCCATTCCAGAAATAAACCTGGACTGGCTCCTCAAAAAGTGTCAAATTAAGGCAAACAACTCCGGAATCAAGCTTTTGAAAACGGATACTCGCTAGCCACAACCGTCCAGGTGCTTTAAGTAATCAAAATCCAAACCAGAAAGGGTCACTCGTTTTACGCCCATGGTTATTCCAGACACCTATTTACTCACAGGAATTTTCCAGTTTCAGTGATTAATTATGCCATAAAGTGTGAATAAGCAGGCGCAGCTTCATGACAGATTTTGTTCCCTCACCTTAGTTACTAATTGTCTTACAGTCCTAAATTCTAAGGAGGACCAAGAAGTATTTTAGAAAGTCATTCTAGAGCCTTGGCTCGGACAAGTCTGCGAGGTTTACGAATTCCGGGCCTCGAGTCTTTCCGTCTCCAAGTTGGAAGTTCGAAAGCCCTGTCGACGCTTGACCTAAGAGAGTGGGAATTGCTTCCCCGGTTTTCAGGCTAATGGGTAAAGGATGCTCTACCTGAAACAGGAGAATTACAAACCCCGGGGATGGAACCTTAAATCCCAGGGAAGATGCTACCCCTTCGTATCAGAGTGGGGTTGGAAGCCTAAGTTAAAAGATTCAGTGCAGCTCGCTAAAGGGAAGCTATTTGAGTCTTCCTCTAAGTCATGGGAGTTTTTTTGGTATTGTTTTTTATAATGATAATTGTGGTATTTATTTATTTTACTTGTACATATCTATTCTATTTATTTTATTTTGTTACTATGTTTAGTTTCGTTCTCTGTCTCCCCCTTTTAGACTGTGAGCCCACTGCTGGGTAGGGACTGTCTCTATATGTTGCCAACTTGAACTTCCCAAGCGCTTAGTACAGTGCTCTGCACACAGTAAGCGCTCAATAAATACGATTGATGAGGATGTTAAGCCTGGCACTACACTAAGCACTGACAGGTAAATAGGGTTGGACACAGTACCTGTCCCACGTGGGGCTCACAGTCCTAATGCCCATTGTGCAGATTCATTCAATCGTATTTATTGAGCGCTTTCTGTGTGCAGAGCACTGATGACGAACAGAGGCCCTGAGAAGTGAAGTGACTCGTCCAAGGTCACACAGCAAACGGGAGGATTAGAATCCATGACCTTCCGACTCCCAGGCCCGTGCTCTATCCACCACGCCACGGTTTTTTTAGGGCTAAACTGTCCTTTCTTCACAGAGCCCGCAACCCCTTGCGCACTTAGACACAAACACACACAGACACACAAATGCGGGGAAGCGGACGAGCGCGGCGTGGGTCCCTGTCGGTTCCCTCCGAGTGACGCTCACGGCTCTAAACGAATAAGGCGCGGTCCGGGAGGGTTTGACTCACTCATTTGTCTTTATTGAGCGCTTACTGTGTGCAGAGCACTGTACTAAGCGCTTGGAAAGTACAATACAGCAATAGAGATAATCCCTGCCCACAACGCACTCACAGTCTAGAAACGGGGGAGACAGACATCAAAACAAGTACACGGGCATCACCAGAAATCAACGGAATTGGAGATATTCTTTCATTCGTGCAACCGTCTTTATTGAGCACTTACTATGTGCAGAGCACTGTACTAAGCGCTTGGGAAGTACAATTCAGCTGTGAGCGCCCCGTGGGACAACCTGATCACCTTGTAACCTCCCCTGCGCTTATAACAGTGCTTTGCACATAGTAAGCGCTTAATAAACACCATTATTATTATTATTATTATGTAGAGACAATCCCTGCCCACAATGGGCTCACAGTCTCAGAAGTAAACAGGCATTAATATAAATAAACAGAACTACAGATACGTACATAAACACAAAAGTGCTATGAGGCGGGGAGGGGAGGTAATGATAATACTAATGATGATATTTGCTAAGTGTTTACTATGTGCCAAGCACTGTTCTAAGCGCTGGGGTAAACCAAAGGTCATCAGATTGTCCCACGCGGGGCTGACCGTCTCACTCCCCCTTTTACAGATGAGGTGAGGCCCAGAGAAGTGAAGGGACTTGCCCAAGGTCACACAGCAGACAAGCGGTGGGGCCGACATTAGAACCCTTATTTTGTTAATATGTTTGGTTTTGTTCTCTGTCTCCCCCTTCTAATAATAATAATGATGATGACATTTATTAAGCGCTTACTATGTGCAAAGCACTTTTCTAAGCACTGGGGGGGTTATAAGGTGATCAGATTGTCCCATGGGGGCTCACAGTTTTAATCATCATTTTACAGATGAGGGAACAGAGAAGTGAAGTGACTTGCCCAAAGTCACGCAGCTGACAATAGGCAGAGTAGGGATTTGAACCCACGACCTCTGACTCCAAAGCCCGTGCTCTTTCCACTGAGCCACGCTGCTTCTCTACTGTGAGCCCACTGTTGGGTAGGGACCGTCTCTATATGCTGCCAACTTGTACTTCCCAAGCGCTTAGTACAGTGCTCTGCACACAGTAAGCGCTCAATAAATACGATTGATTGATTGAACCCACGACCCGATCTGTTTCCCAAGCCCGGGCTCTTGTCGCTAGGCCCTGCTCCTTCTCTAGGGCAAAGGGGTCGAGTGGGGAGCTGAGGAAAGGGGGGCTTAGTCCCGGAAGGCCTCCTGGAGGAGGTGAGCCTTCCGTGGAGCTTCAAGGGTGATTGTCGCAGCCCTTTCCCTCCATCCCGGCCCCCCCGGGGTGGCGGGCGGGCGAGGGTGAGAAGCAGCGTGGCTCGGTGGAAAGAGCCCGGGCTTTGGAGTCAGAGGTCACGGGTTCGAATACCAGCTCTGCCAACTGTCAGCTGTGTGACTTTGGGCGAGTCACTCACCTTCTCTGGGCCTCAGGGACCTCATCTGTAAAACAGGGATGAAGACTGTGAGCCCCCTCCGTGGGACAACCTGATCACCTTGTAACCTCCCCAGCGCTCGGAACAGTGCTTTGCACACTGTAAGTGCTTAACAAATGTCATCATCATTATTATTATTCTTCAATCATTCACTCATCCCATCCCATCGTATTAGAGAAGCAGCGTGGCTCGGTGGAAAGAGCACGGGCTTTGGAGTCAGAGGTCAGGGGTTCAAATCCCAGCTCCGCCAACTGTCAGCTGTGTGACTTTGGGCAAGTCACTTCACTTCTCTGTGCCTCAGTTACCTCATCTGGAAAATGGGGATGAAGACTGTGAGCCCCCTGTGGGACAACCTGGTCATCTTGTAACCTCCCCAGTGCTTACAGCAGTGCTTTGCACATAGTAAGCGCTTAACAAATGTCATCATTATTATTATTATTCAATCATTCATTCATCCCATCGTATTGGAGAAGCAGCGTGGCTCGGTGGAAAGAGCACGGGCTTTGGAGTCAGAGGTCAGGGGTTCAAATCCCAGCTCTGTCAACTGTCAGCTGCGTGACTTTGGGCAAGTCACGTCACTTCTCTGGGCCTCAGTTACCTCATCTGGAAAATGGGGATTAGGTCTGAGCCCCACGTGGGACAATTGATTACCTTGTATCTACCCCAGCGCTTAGAACAGTGCTTTGCACGTAGTAAGCGCTGAATAAATATCATCATCATTATTATTATTATAACTCAATCATTCACTCATCCCATCCCATCGTATTAGAGAAGCAGCGTGGCTCAGTGGAAAAAAGCACGGGCTTTGGAGTCAGAGGTCAGGGGTTCAAATCCCAGCTCCGCCAACTGTCAGCTGTGTGACTTTGGGCAAGTCACTTCACTTCTCTGGGCCTCAGTTACCTCATCTGGAAAATGGGGACTAAGTCTGTGAGCCCCACGTGGGACAACTTGATTACCCTGTATCTGCCCCAGCGCTTAGAACAGTGCTTTGCACATAGTAAGCGCTTAATAAATGCCATCGTTATTATTATTATTGTGGGGATGAAGACTGTGAGCCCCCCGTGGGAAAACCTGATCACCTTGTAACCTCCCCGGCGCTTAGAGCGGTGCTTTGCACATAGTAAGTGCTTAGCAGATGCCATTAGCATTATTATTATCCAATCGCTCACTCATCCCATAATAATAATAATAATGATGGTATTTGTTAAGTGCTCACTATGTGCAAAGCACTGTTCTAAGCGCTGGGGGGGGATACAAGGTGATCAGGTGGTCCCACGTGGGGCTCACGGTCTTAATCCCCATTTTCCAGATGAGGGAACTGAGGCCCAGAGAAGTGAAGTGTCTTGCCCAAAGTCACACAGCTGACAATTGGCAGAGCCGGGATTTGAACCCCTGACGTCTGATTCCAAAGCCCGGGCTCTTTCCACTGAGCCACGCTGCTCCCATCCTACTTATGGAGCGGTTCCCGTTCGCGGGGCAATCAATCAATTGTATTTCTTGAGCGCTTACTGTGTGCAGAGCACTGGACTAAGCGCTTGGGAAGTCCAAGTTGGCAACATATAGAGACAGTCCCTACCCAACAGTGGGCTCACAGTCTAAAAGGGGGAGACAGAGAACAAAACCAAACATACTAACAAAATAAAATAAATAGAATAGATACGTACTAGTAAATAGAGTAATAAATATGTACAAACATATATCCATATATACAGGTGCTGTGGGGAATCAATCAATCATATTTATTGAGCGCTTACTGTGTGCAGAGCACTGTACTAAGCACTTAGGAAGTCCAAGTTGGCAACATATAGAGGCAGTCCCTACCCAACAGTGCGCTCACAGTCTAAAAGGGGGAGACAGAGAACAAAACCAAACATACTAACAAAATAAAATAAATAGAATAGATAGCATCATCAATTGTATTGAGCGCTTACTGTGTGCAGAGCACTGTACTAAGCGCTTAGGAAGTACTAAATAGAGTAATAAATATGTACAAACATATATCCATATATACAGGTGATGTGGGGAATCAATCAATCGTATTTATTGAGCGCTTACTGTGTGCAGCAGCGTGGCTCGGTGGAAAGATCCCGGGCTTTGGAGTCAGAGGTCATGGGTTCAAATCCCGGCTCTGCCACTTGTCAGCTGTGTGACTTTGGGCAACTCATTTAACTTCTCTGTGCCTCAGTTCCCTCATCTGTAAAATGGGGATTAAGACTGAGAGCCCCATGTGGGACAACCTGATCACCTTGTATCCCCCCAGTGCTTAGAACAGTGCTTTGCACATACTAAGCACTTAACAAATACCATCATTATTTTTCCCCTTTTAGACTGTGAGCCCACTGTTGGGTAGGGACTGTCTCTATATGTTGCCAATTTGTACTTCTCAAGCGCTTAGTCCAGTGCTCTGCACACAGTAAGCGCTCAATAAATACGATTGATGATGATGATGCAGAGCACTGGACTAAGCGCTTGGGAAGTGGAAGGGAAGGGAAGGAGGTAAGATGAGGGGGATGGAGAGGGGGAGGAGGAGGAGAGGAAGGAAGGGGCCGAGTGTGGGAAGGCCTCCCGGAGGAGGTGAGCTCCGTGCAGTAGGGCAGCGCACTAAGCATCTGGGCGGCCGTACCTTGTCGGCCTGGGGGCTGTTGGGCGCCCCGTATCTGCAGTAGGTCGTCGTCAGTCGTATTTATTGAGCACTTACTGTGTGCAGAGCACTGTACTAAGCGCTTGGGAAGTACTAAATAGAGTAATAAATATGTATAAACATATATCCGTATATACAGGTGATGTGGGGAATCAATCGTATTTATTGAGCGCTTACTGTGTGCAGAGCACTGTACTAAGCGCTTGGGAAGTACTAGAGTAATAAATATGTACAAACATATATCCGTATATACAGGTGATGTGGGGAATCAATCAATCGTATTTATTGAGCGCTTACTGTGTGCAGAGCACTGTACTAAGCACTGGGGAAGTAGAAGGGAAGGGAAGGGAGGGGAAGGGGAAGGAGGTAAGATGAGGGGGATGGAGAGGGGGAGGAGGGGGGAGAGGAAGGAAGGGGCCGAGTGTGGGAAGGCCTCCCGGAGGAGGTGAGCTCCGTGCAGTAGGGCAGGGCGCTAAGCGTCGGGGCGGCCGTACCTTGTAGGCCTGGGGGCTGTTGGGCGCCCCGTATAATAATAATAATAATAATAATAATGTTGGTGTTTGTTAAGCGCTTACTATGTGCAAAGCACTGTTCTAAGCGCTGGGGTAGATACAAGGTAATCAGGTTGTCCCACTAGGGGCTCACAGTCTTCATCCCCATTTTACAGATGAGGGAACTGAGGCCCAGAGAAGTGAAGTGACTTGCCCAAAGTCAAACAGCTGACAAGTGGCGGAGCCGGGATTTGAACCCATGGCCTCTGACTCCAAAGCCCGGGCTCTTTCCACTGAGCCACGCTCTGCAGTAGGTCATCGTCAATCGTATTTATTGAACGCTTACTGTGTGCAGAGCACTGTACTAAGCGCTTGGGAAGGGGGAAGGGAAGGGGAAGGGAAGGAGGTAAGATGAGGGGGATGGAGAGGGGGAGGAGAGGGGGAGGAGGGGGAGAGGAAGGAAGGGGGCGAGTGTGGGAAGGCCTCCCGGAGGAGGTGAGCTCCGTGCAGTAGGGCAGCGCACTAAGCGTCCGGGCGGCCGTACCTTGTCGGCCTGGGGGCTGTTGGGCGCCCCGTATCTGCAGTAGGTCGTCGTCAATCGTATTTATTGCGCGCTTACTGTGTGCAGAGCACTGTACTAAGCGCTTGGGAAGTACTAGAGTAAAAAATATGTACAAACATATATCCGTATATACAGGTGATGTGGGGAATCAATCAATCGTATTTATTGAGCGCTTACTGTGTGCAGAGCACTGTATTACGCGCTTGGGAAGGGGAGGGGAAGGAAGGGGAAGGGGAAGGAAGGGGAAGGGAGGGGAAGGGGAAGGGAGGGGAAGGGGAAGGAAGGGGAAGGGGAAGGAAGGGGAAGGGAGGGGAAGGGAGGGGAAGGGAGGGGGAGGGGAAGGGGAAGGGGAAGGAAGGGAGGGGAAGGGGAAGGAAGGGGAAGGGAGGGGAAGGGAGGGGAAGGGAGAGGGGAAGGGGAAGGGAGGGGGAGGGGAAGGGGAAGGGAGGGGAAGGGGAAGGGGAAGGGAGGGGAAGGGGAAGGAAGGGAAGGAAGGGGAAGGAAGGGAAGGAAGGGAAGGGAAGGAGGTAAGATGAGGGGGATGGAGAGGGGAAGGAGGGGGAGAGGAAGGAAGGGGGCGAGTGTGGGAAGGCCTCCCGGAGGAGGTGAGCCCCGTGCAGCAGGGCAGGGCGCTAAGCGTCGGGGCGTCCGTACCTTGTCGGCCTGGGGGCTGTGGGGCGCCCCGTATCTGCAGTAGGTCGTCGTCAATCGTATTTATTGAGCGCTTACTGTGTGCAGAGCACTGTACTAAGCGCTTGTACAAACATGTATCCGTATATACAGGTGATGTGGGGAATCAATCGTATTTATTGAGCGCTTACTGTGTGCAGAGCACTGTACTAAGCGCTGGGGAAGTAGAAGGGAAGGGAGGGGAAGGGGAAGGAGGTAAGATGAGGGGGATGCAGAGGGGGAGGAGGGGGAGAGGAAGGAAGGGGGCGAGTGTGGGAAGGCCTCCCGGAGGAGGTGAGCTCCGTGCAGCAGGGCAGCGCGCTAAGCGTCGGGGCGTCCGTACCTTGTCGGCCTGGGGGCTGTGGGGCGCCCCGTATCGGCAGTAGGTCGTCGTCAATCGTATTTATTGAGCGCTTACTGTGTGCAGAGCACTGTACTAAGCGCTTGGGAAGTACTAGAGTAAAAAATATGTACAAACATATATCCGTATATACAGGTGATGTGGGGAATCAATCAATCGTATTTATTAAGCGCTTACTGTGTGCAGAGCACTGTACTAAGCGCTTGGGAAGTACTAGAGTAATAAATATGTACAAACATATATCCGTATATACAGGTGATGTGGGGAATCAATCAATCGTATTTATTGAGCGCTTACTGTGTGCAGAGCACTGTACTAAGCGCTTGGGAAGGGGAAGGGAAGGGAAGTGGAAGGGAAGGGAAGGGGAAGGGGAAGGGAAGGAGGTAAGATGAGGAGGATGGAGAGGGGGAGGAGGGGGAGAGGAAGGAAGGGGCTGAGTGGGGGAAGGCCTCCCGGAGGAGGTGAGCTCCGTGCAGTAGGGCAGCGCACTAAGCGTTTGGGCGGCCGTACCTTGTCGGCCAGGGGGCTGTTGGGCGCCCCGTATCTGCAGTAGGTCGTCGTCGTCGTCGTCAGTCGTATTTATTGAGCGCTTACTGTGTGCAGAGCACTGTACTAAGCGCTTGGGAAGTACTAGAGTAATAAATATGTACAAACATATATCCATATATACAGGTGATGTGGAGAATCAATCAATCGTATTTATTGAGCGCTTACTGTGTGCAGAGCACTGTATTACGCGCTGGGGAAGGGGAAGGGGAAGGGGAAGGAAGGGGAAGGAAGGGGAAGGGGAAGGGGAAGGGGAAGGAAGGGGAAGGAAGGGGAAGGGGAAGGGGAAGGGGAAGGGGAAGGAAGGGGAAGGAAGGGGGGAAGGGGAAGGGGAAGGAAGGGGAAGGGGAAGGAAGGGGAAGGGGAAGGAAGGGGGGAAGGGGAAGGAAGGGGAAGGGGAAGGAAGGGGAAGGGGAAGGGGAAGGAAGGAGAAGGGGAAGGAAGGGGAAGGAAGGGGAAGGGGAAGGAAGGGGAAGGGAAAGGAAGGGGAAGGGGAAGGAAGGGGAGGGAAGGGAAGGGGAAGGGAAGGAGGTAAGATGAGGGGGATGGAGATGGGGAGGAGGGGGAGAGGAAGGAAGGGGCCGAGTGTGGGAAGGCCTCCCGGAGGAGGTGAGCTCCGTGCAGCAGGGCAGCGCGCTAAGCGTCGGGGCGGCCGTACCTTGTCGGCCTGGGGGCTGTTGGGCGCCCCGTATCTGCAGTAGGTCGTCGTCAATCGTATTTATTGAGCGCTTACTGTGTGCAGAGCACTGTACTAAGCGCTTGGGAAGTAGAAGGGAAGGGAAGGGAAGGAGGTAAGATGAGGGGGATGGGGAGGAGGGGGAGAGGAAGGAAGGGGGCGAGTGTGGGAATCAATCAATCGTATTTATTGAGCGCTTACTGTGTGCAGAGCACTGTACTAAGCGCTGGGGAAGTGGAAGGGAAGGAGGTAAGATGAGGGGGATGGCGGGGGGGGGAGAGGAAGGCAGGGGGCGAGCGTGGGAAGGCCTCCCGGAGGCGGCGAGCCCCGCGCAGCAGGGCAGGGCGCTAAGCGTCGGGGGGTCCGTACCTTGTCGGCCTGGGGGCTGTGGGGCGCCCCGTATCTGCAGTAGGTGACGAAGTGCTCGCAGTTGTTCCAGAGCAGGCTGTAGGAGGTCATGCCCAGCAGCGTCTCCGCCCTCCTGGCCACCTCGTCGTTGGCCAGCGCCCGCTTGCCCAGCGCCCGGTCCAGGTGGTTGACCAGCACGGCGGCGCCGTAGGCGAAGTCGTCCACCGTGTCCACCCGGACGCTGGCCACCTTGCCCAGGACGCCCAGGATGAGCCGCTGGTTGGACACCACCTTCTGCGTCCGCCGCCGGTCCTCCGTGAGGGCCAGCAGGATGTCGGGCATCAGGTGGGCCACCCGGTCGTCGCCCAGGTAGATGCCGTAGTGGGTCAGGTGGGTGCGGGCCACCTCCAGGACGTCGCCCCGCAGGAGGGCGGGGCGGC
The DNA here is from genome assembly GCF_015852505.1 of Tachyglossus aculeatus. Lineage (NCBI taxonomy): Eukaryota > Metazoa > Chordata > Mammalia > Monotremata > Tachyglossidae > Tachyglossus > Tachyglossus aculeatus. Next base: position 24,459,157 of record NC_052077.1, on the reverse strand, counting down.
TAAGGCCCGACCCCCCGCCCTCCGGACGGCCGCCGGCCGGCACCGACCGCTTCTCCAGCAGCACGGCCCCCGCCTCCAGCGCGGGGGGCTTCATCCCGGGGGGGCGCGCGGCTCCCCTGCGGACCGGGCGCGGACCGGGCGCGGACCGGGCGCGGACCGGCGCGGATGGGCGGTGCGCGCCTCGCCGGCCCTTTTAGCCCCGCGGCGGGGGCGGGGCCGGCGCGGGCCCGGCCCACCGGGGGCGGAGCCAACCCCCCCCCCAACTCGGCCTGCCTTTATCAATCAATCAATCAATCAATCGTATTTATCGAGCGCTTACTGTGTGCGGAGCGCCGGACTAAGCGCTTGGGAAGTCGGCAACATAGGGAGACGGTCCCTACCCAACAAGTGGGCTCACAGTCTAGAAGGGGGAGACAGACAACAAAACATATTAACAAAATAAAATAAATAGAATAGATATGTACAAGTAGAGTGGTAAATATGTACAAATATATATACATATATACAATCAATCGTATTTATTGAGCGCTTACTGTGTGCAGAGCGCTGGACTAAGCGCTTGGGAAGTCCAAGCTGGCAACATACGGAGACGGTCCCTACCCAACAAGTGGGCTCACAGTCTAGACGGGGGAGACAAAACCAAACATACTGACAAAATAAAATAAATAGAATAGATGTGGACAAGTAAAATAAATAGAAATAATAAATATGTACAAATATATATACATATATACAATCAATCAATCAATCAATCAATCGTATTTATTGAGCGCTTACTGTGTGCAGAGCACTGGACTAAGCGCTTGGGAAGTCCAAGCTGGCAACATAGAGAGACAGTCATCATCATCAATCGTATTTATTGAGCGCTTACTGTGTGCAGAGCACTGGACTAAGCGCTTGGGAAGTCCAAGCTGGCAACATAGAGAGACAGTCATCATCATCAATCGTATTTATTGAGCGCTTACTGTGTGCAGAGCACTGGACTAAGCGCTTGGGAAGCACAAGCTGGCAACATAGAGAGACAGTCATCATCATCAATCGAATTTATTGAGCACTTCCTGTGTGCAGAGCACTGGACTAAGCGCTTGGGAAGTCCAAGCTGGCAACATAGAGAGGCAGTCATCATCATCATCATCATCATCAATCGTATTTATTGAGTGCTTACTGTGTGCAGAGCACTGGACTAAGCACTTGGGAAGTCCAAGCTGGCAACATAGAGAGACTGCCATCATCATCAATCGTATTTATTGAGCGTTTACTGTGTGCAGAGCGCTGGACTAAGCGCTTGGGAAGTCCAAGCTGGCAACATACGGAGGCGGTCCCTACCCAACAAGTGGGCTCACAGTCTAGAAGGGGGAGACAAAACCAAACACACTGACAAAATAAAATAAATAGAATAGAAACGTACAAGTAGAGTAATAAAGATGTACAAACATATATACATATATACAATCAATCAATCAATCAAACATTTATTGAGCGCTCACTGTGTGCAGAGCGCCGGACTAAGCGCTTGGGAAGTCCAAGCTGGCAACATACGGAGACGGTCCCTACCCAAGTGGGCTCACAGTCTAGAAGGGGGAGACAAAACCAAACACACTGACAAAATAAAATAGAATAGAAATGTACAAGTAAAGTAAATAAATAGAGTAATACATATGTACAAACATATACACATAGAAGGGGGAGACAAAACCAAACACCATACTAACAAAATAAAATAAATAGAATAGATATGTACAAGTAAAATAAATAAATAAATAGAGAAATATGTACAAACATATATACATATATACAATCAATCAATCAATCAATCGTATTTATTGAGCGCTTACTGTGTGCAGAGCACTGGACTAAGCGCTTGGGAAGTCCAAGCTGGCAACATAGAGAGACAGTCCCTACCCAACAAGTGGGCTCACAGTCTAGAAGGGGGAGACAAAACCAAACATACTGACAAAATAAAATAAATAGAATAGAAATATACAAGTAAAATAGAGTAATAAATATGTACCAACATATATACATATATACAATCAATCAAACATTTATTGAGCGCTTACTGTGTGCAGAGCGCCGGACTAAGCGCTTGGGAAGTCCAAGCTGGCAACATACGGAGACGGTCCCTACCCAACAAGTGGGCTCACAGTCTAGAAGGGGGAGACAAAACCAAACATACTGACAAAATAAAATAAATAGAATAGATATGGACAAGTAAAGTAAATAAATATAGTAAATATGTACAAACATATATACATATATACAATCAATCGTAGTTATTGAGCGCTTACTGTGTGCAGAGCGCCGGACTAAGCGCTTGGGAAGTCCAAGCTGGCAACATACGGAGACGGTCCCTACCCAACAAGTGGGCTCACAGTCTAGAAGGGGGAGACAAAACCAAACATACTGACAAAATAAAATAAATAGAATAGATATGGACAAGTAAAGTAAATAAATATAGTAAATATGTACAAACATATATACATATATACAATCAATCGTAGTTATTGAGCGCTTACTGTGTGCAGAGCGCTGGACTAAGCGCTTGGGAAGTCCAAGCTGGCAACATAGAGAGACTGTCGTCATCATCATCATCATCAATCGTATTTATTGAGCACTTACTGTGTGCAGAGCGCTGGACTAAGCGCTTGGGAAGTCCAAGTTGGCAACATATGGAGACGGTCCCTACCCAACAAGTGGGCTCACAGTCTAGAAGGGGGAGACAAAACCAAACATACTGACAAAATAAAATAAATGGAATAGATATGGACAAGTAAAAGAAATAGAGTAGTAAATATGTACAAATATATATACATATATACAATCAATCGTATTTATTGAGCACTTACTGTGTGCAGAGCGCTGGACTAAGCGCTTGGGAAGTCCAAGTTGGCAACATATGGAGACGGTCCCTACCCAACAAGTGGGCTCACAGTCTAGAAGGGGGAGACAAAACCAAACACACTGACAAAATAAAATAAATAGAATAGAAACGTACAAGTAGAGTAATAAATATGTACAAACATATATACATATATACAATCAATCAATCAATCAAACATTTATTGAGCGCTTACTGTGTGCAGAGCGCTGGACTAAGCGCTTGGGAAGTCCAAGCTGGCAACATACGGAGACGGTCCCTACCCAACAAGTGGGCTCACAGTCTAAACGGGGGAGACAAAACCAAACATACTGACAAAATAAAATAAATAGAATAGATATGGACAAGTAAAGTAAATAAATATAGTAAATATGTACAAACATATATACATATATACAATCAATCGTAGTTATTGAGCGCTTACTGTGTGCAGAGCGCTGGACTAAGCGCTTGGGAAGTCCAAGCTGGCAACATAGAGAGACTGTCGTCATCATCATCATCATCAATCGTATTTATTGAGCGCTTACTGTGTGCAGAGCGCTGGACTAAGCGCTTGGGAAGTCCAAGCTGGCAACATACGGAGACGGTCCCTACCCAACAAGTGGGCTCACAGTCTAGAAGGGGGAGACAAAACCAAACATACTGACAAAATAAAATAAATGGAATAGATATGGACAAGTAAAAGAAATAGAGTAGTAAATATGTACAAATATATATACATATATACAATCAATCGTATTTATTGAGCGCTTACTGTGTGCAGAGCGCCGGACTAAGCGCTTGGGAAGTCCAAGTTGGCAACATATGGAGACGGTCCCTACCCAACAAGTGGGCTCACAGTCTAGAAGGGGGAGACAAAACCAAACACACTGACAAAATAAAATAAATAGAATAGAAACGTACAAGTAGAGTAATAAATATGTACAAACATATATACATATATACAATCAATCAATCAATCAAACATTTATTGAGCGCTTACTGTGTGCAGAGCGCTGGACTAAGCGCTTGGGAAGTCCAAGCTGGCAACATACGGAGACGGTCCCTACCCAACAAGTGGGCTCACAGTCTAAACGGGGGAGACAAAACCAAACATACTGACAAAATAAAATAAATAGAATAGATATGGACAAGTAAAGTAAATAAATATAGTAAATATGTACAAACATATATACATATATACAATCAATCGTAGTTATTGAGCGCTTACTGTGTGCAGAGCGCTGGACTAAGCGCTTGGGAAGTCCAAGCTGGCAACATAGAGAGACTGTCGTCATCATCATCATCATCAATCGTATTTATTGAGCGCTTACTGTGTGCAGAGCGCTGGACTAAGCGCTTGGGAAGTCCAAGCTGGCAACATACGGAGACGGTCCCTACCCAACAAGTGGGCTCACAGTCTAGAAGGGGGAGACAAAACCAAACACACTGACAAAATAAAATAAATAGAATAGAAACGTACAAGTAGAGTAATAAAGATGTACAAACATATATACATATATACAATCAATCAATCAATCAAACATTTATTGAGCGCTCACTGTGTGCAGAGCGCCGGACTAAGCGCTTGGGAAGTCCAAGCTGGCAACATACGGAGACGGTCCCTACCCAAGTGGGCTCACAGTCTAGAAGGGGGAGACAAAACCAAACATACTGACAAAATAAAATAAATGGAATAGATATGGACAAGTAAAAGAAATAAATAGAGTAGTAAATATGTACAAATATATATACATATATTCAATCAATCGTAGTTATTGAGCGCTTACTGTGTGCAGAGCGCCGGACTAAGCGCTTGGGAAGTCCAAGTTGGCAACATAGGGAGACGGTCCCTACCCAACAAGTGGGCTCACAGTCTAGAAGGGGGAGACAAAACCAAACACACTGACAAAATAAAATAAATAGAATAGAAACGTACAAGTAGAGTAATAAAGATGTACAAACATATATACATATATACAATCAATCAATCAATCAAACATTTATTGAGCGCTCACTGTGTGCAGAGCGCCGGACTAAGCGCTTGGGAAGTCCAAGCTGGCAACATACGGAGACGGTCCCTACCCAAGTGGGCTCACAGTCTAGAAGGGGGAGACAAAACCAAACACACTGACAAAATAAAATAAATAGAATAGAAATGTACAAGTAAAGTAAATAAATAGAGTAATACATATGTACAAACATATACACATAGAAGGGGGAGACAAAACCAAACACCATACTAACAAAATAAAATAAATAGAATAGATATGTACAAGTAAAATAAATAAATAAATAGAGAAATATGTACAAACATATATACATATATACAATCAATCAATCAATCAATCGTATTTATTGAGCGCTTACTGTGTGCAGAGCACTGGACTAAGCGCTTGGGAAGTCCAAGCTGGCAACATAGAGAGACAGTCCCTACCCAACAAGTGGGCTCACAGTCTAGAAGGGGGAGACAAAACCAAACATACTGACAAAATAAAATAAATAGAATAGAAATATACAAGTAAAATAGAGTAATAAATATGTACCAACATATATACATATATACAATCAATCAAACATTTATTGAGCGCTTACTGTGTGCAGAGCGCCGGACTAAGTGCTTGGGAAGTCCAAGCTGGCAACATACGGAGACGGTCCCTACCCAACAAGTGGGCTCACAGTCTAGAAGGGGGAGACAAAACCAAACACACTGACAAAATAAAATAAATGGAATAGATATGGACAAGTAAAGTAAATAAATAGAGTAGTAAATATGTACAAACATATATACATATATACAATCAATCGTATTTATTGAGCGCTTACTGTGTGCAGAGCGCTGGACTAAGCGCTTGGGAAGTCCAAGCTGGCAACACAGAGAGACAATCATCATCATCAATTGTATTTATCGAGCGCTTACTGTGTGCAGAGCGCCGGACTAAGCGCTTGGGAAGTCCAAGTTGGCAACATAGGGAGACGGTCCCTACCCAACAAGTGGGCTCACAGTCTAGAAGGGGGAGACAAAACCAAACACACTGACAAAATAAAATAAATAGAATAGATGTGGACAAGTAAAATAAATAGAAGTAATAAATATGTACAAACATATACATATATACAATCGATCAATCAATAATATTTATTGAGCACTTACTGTGTGCAGAGCACTGGACTAAGCGTGAACAAAGCCAAACATACTAACAAAATAAAATAAATAGAATACAAATGTACAAGTAAAATAAATAGAGTAATAAGTATGTACAAACATGTGTACATATATACAATCAATCGATCAATCGTATTTATTGAGCGCTTACTGTGTGCAGAGCGCTGGACTAAGCACTTGGGAAGTCCAAGCTGGCAACATAGAGAGACTGTCCCTACCCAACAGTGGGCTCACAGTCTAGAAGGGGGAGACAAAACCAAACACACTCTCAAAATAAAATAAATAGAATAGAAACGTACAAGTAAAGTAAATAGAGTAATAAATATGTACAAACATATATACATATATACAATCAATCGTAGTTATTGAGCGCTTACTGTGTGCAGAGCACTGGACTAAGCGCTTGGGAAGTCCAAGTTGGCAACATACAGAGACGGTCCCTACCCAACAAGTGGGCTCACAGTCTAGAAGGGGGAGACAAAACCAAACACACTGACAAAATAAAATAAATAGAATAGAAACGTACAAGTAAAGTAGAGTAATAAATATGTACAAACATATATACATATATACAATCGATCAATCAATCAATCGTATTTATTGAGCGCTTACTGTGTGCAGAGCGCTGGACTAAGCGCTTGGGAAGTCCAAGCTGGCAACATACGGAGACGGTCCCTACCCAACAAGTGGGCTCACAGTCTAGAAGGGGGAGACAAAACCAAACACACTGACAAAATAAAATAAATAGAATAGAAACGTACAAGTAAAGTAAAGTGAGTAATAAATATGTACAAACATATATACATATATACAATCAATCGTAGTTATTGAGCGCTTACTGTGTGCAGAGCACTGGACTAAGCGCTTGGGAAGTCCAAGTTGGCAACATACAGAGACGGTCCCTACCCAACAAGTGGGCTCACAGTCTAGAAGGGGGAGACAAAACCAAACACACTGACAAAATAAAATAAATAGAATAGAAACGTACAAGTAAAGTAGAGTAATAAATATGTACAAACATATATACATATATACAATCGATCAATCAATCAATCGTATTTATTGAGCGCTTACTGTGTGCAGAGCGCTGGACTAAGCGCTTGGGAAGTCCAAGCTGGCAACATACGGAGACGGTCCCTACCCAACAAGTGGGCTCACAGTCTAGAAGGGGGAGACAAAACCAAACACACTGACAAAATAAAATAAATGGAATAGAAATGTACAAGTAAAGTAAATAAATAGAGTAATAAATATGTACAAACATATATACATATACACAATCAATCAATCAATCAATCAAACATTTATTGAGCGCTTACTGTGTGCAGAGCACTGGACTAAGCGCTTGGGAAGTCCAAGCTGGCAACATAGAGGGACTGTCCCTACCCAACAAGTGGTCTCACAGTCTAGAAGGGGGAGACGGAGAACAAAACCAAACATACTAACAAAATAAAATAAATAGAATAGAAATGTACAAGTAAAATAGAGTAGTAAATATGTACAAACATATATACATATATACAATCGATCAATCAATCGTATTTATTGAGCGCTTACTGTGTGCAGAGCGCTGGACTAAGCGCTTGGGAAGTCCAAGTTGGCAACACATGGAGACGGTCCCTACCCAACAAGTGGGCTCACAGTCTAGAAGGGGGAGACAAAACCAAACATACTGACAAAATAAATAGAATAGATATGTACAAGTAAATAGAGTAATAAATATGTACAAACAAATATCCATACATACAGGTGCTGTGGGGAATCAATCAATCAATCAATCGTATTTATTGAGCGCTTACTGTGTGCAGAGCACTGGACTAACCGCTTGGGAAGTCCAAGCTGGCAACATATGGAGACGGTCCCTACCCAACAAGTGGGCTCACAGTCTAGAAGGGGGAGACAAAACCAAACATACTGACAAAATAAAATAAATAGAATAGAAATGTACAAGTAAAATAAATAGAGTAATAAATATGTACATATATACATATATACAATCAATCAACCGTATTTATCGAGCGCTTACTGTGTGCAGAGCACTGGACTAAGCGCTTGGGAAGTCCAAGCTGGCAACATAAAGAGACAGTCATCATCATCAATCGAATTTATTGAGCGCTTACTGTGTGCAGAGCACTGGACTAAGCGCTTGGGAAGCACAAGCTGGCAACATAGAGAGACAGTCATCATCATCAATCGAATTTATTGAGCACTTCCTGTGTGCAGAGCACTGGACTAAGCGCTTGGGAAGTCCAAGCTGGCAACATAGAGAGACAGTCATCATCATCAACATCATCATCATCATCAATCGTATTTATTGAGCGCTTACTGTGTGCAGAGCACTGGACTAAGCACTTGGGAAGTCCAAGCTGGCAACATAGAGAGACTGCCATCATCATCAATCGTATTTATTGAGCATTTACTGTGTGCAGAGCACTGGACTAAGCGCTTGGGCAGTCCAAGCTGGCAACATAGAGAGACAGTCCCTACCCAACAGTGGGCTTACAGTCTAAAAGGGGGAGACAGAGAACAAAACCAAACGTACTAACAAAATAAAATAAATAGAATAGAAATGTACAAGTAAAATAAATAGAGTAATAAATATGTACAAACATATATACATATATACAATCAATCAATCAATCGTATTTATTGAGCGCTTATTGTGTGCAGAGCACTGGACTAAGCTCTTGGGAAGTCCAAGCTGGCAACATAGAGAGACAGTCATCATCATCATCAATCGTATTTATTGAGCGCTTACTGTGTGCAGAGCACTGGACTAAGCGCTTGGGAAGCCCAAGCTGGCAACATAGAGAGACAGTCATCATCATCATCAATTGTATTTATTGAGCACTTACTGTGTGCAGAGCACTGGACTAAGCGCTTGGGAAGTCCAAGCTGGCAACATAGACAGTCATCATCATCATCATCATCATCAATCGTATTTATTGAGCACTTGCTGTGTGCAGAGCACTGGACTAAGCACTCAGGAAGTCCAAGCTGGCAACATAGAGAGACAGTCATCATCATCATCAATCGTATTTATTGAGCGCTTACTGTGTGCACAGCACTGGACTAAGCGCTTGGGAAGTACAAGCTGGCAACATATAGAGACAGTCAGTCCCTACCCAACAGTGGGCTCACAGTCTAGAAGGGGGAGACAGACAACATTCATTCATTCAATTGTATTTATTGAGCGCTTACTGAAGACTCTCTATCAATTGATTGATTGATAGAAGGGGGAGACAGACAATCAATCAGTCAATCGTATTTATTGAGCGCTTACTGTGTGCAGAGCACTGGACTAAGCGCTTGGGAAGTCCAAGCTGGCAACATAGAGGGACAGTCCCAACGGTGGGCTCACAGTCTAGAAGGGGGAGACAGAGAACAAAACCAAACATACTCACAAAATAAAATAGAATAGATAGGTACAAGTAAAATAATAGATATGTACAAGTAAAATAAATGAATAAATAAATAGAGTAATAAATATGTACAAACATATATACATATATACAGGTGCTGTGGGGAAGGGAAGGAGTTAAGGCGGTGGGGAGGGAGAGGAGGGGGAGAGGAAGGAAGGGGCTCAGTGTGGGAAGACCTCCTGGAGGAGGCCCGTCTTACCTCCTTCCCTTCCCCACGGCACCTGTAAATATGTATATATGCTTGTACATATTTATTACTGTATTTATTTATTTTACTTGTACATATCTAGTCTATTTTATTTTGTTAGTATGTTTGGTTTTGTTCTCTGTCTCCCCCTTCTAGACGGTGAGCCCACTGTTGGGTACGGACCGTCTCTATATGTCACCAACTTGTACTTCCCAAGCGCTTAGTCCAGTGCTCTGCACACAGTAAGCGCTCAATAAATACGATTGATTGATTGATATATACAGGTGCTGTAGGGAAAGGAAGGAGGTAACATGGGGGGATGGAGAGGGGGACGAGAGGAAGAGGAAGGAAGGGGATCAGTCTGGGAAGGCCTCCTGGAGGAGGTGAGCTCTCAGTAAGGCCTTGAAGGGAGGAAGAGAGCTAGCTTGGCGGATGGGCAGAGGGAGGGCATTCCAGGCCAGGGGGAGGACGTGGGCCGGAGGTCGATGGCGGGACAGGCGAGAACCAGGCACGGTGAGGAGGGCCTCGAACTATTCCGGACATGCAGGGGTTTCCTTGGGAGGGAGGGAGAGCGGGCGGTCAGTCAGTTACCCCTCTTCAATAATAATAATAATAATAATAATAATAATGGCATTTATTAAGCACTTACTATGTGCCAAGCACCGTTCTAAGAGCTGGGGAGGTTACAAGGTGCTCGGGTTGTCCCACGGGGGTGGGGGCGCTTACAGTTTTCACCTCCATTTGACAGATGAGGGAACTGAGGCACAGGGAAGTGAAGTGACTTTTTATTCATTCATTCATTCAATCGTATTTATTGAGCGCTTGCTGTGTGCAGAGCACTGGACTAAGCGCTTGGGAAGTCCAAGCTGGCAACATAGAGAGACGGTCCCTACCCAACAATGGGCTCACACTCTAGAAGGGGGAGACAGACAACATTCATTCATTCAATCGTGTTTATTGAGCGCAAACTGAAGACTCTCTATCGATTGATTGATAGAAGGGGGAGACAGACAATCAATCAATCAATCAATCGTATTTATTGAACGCTTACTGTGTGCAGAGCACTGGACTAAGCGCTTGGGAAGTCCAAGCTGGCAACATAGAGACACGGTCCCTACCCAGCAGTGGGCTCACAGTCTAGAAGGGGGAGACAGAGAACAAAACCAAACATAGTCACAAAATAAAATAAATAGAATAGATAGGTACAAGTAAAATAACAGATATGTACAAGTAAAATAAATGAATAAATAAATAGAGTAATAAATATGTACAAACATATATACAGGTGCTGTGGGGAAGGGAAGGAGTTAAGGCGGTGGGGAGGGGGAGGAGGGGGAGAGGAAGGAAGGGGCTCAGTGTGGGAAGACCTCCTGGAGGCGGCCTGTCTTACCTCCTTCCCTTCCGCACAGCACCTGTAAATATGTATATATGCTTGTACATATTTATTACTGCATTTATTTATTTTACCTGTACATATCTAGTCTATTTTATTTTGTTGGTATGTTTGGTTTTGTTCTCTGTCTCCCCCTTCTAGCCTGTGAGCCCACTGTTGGGTAGGGACTGTCTCTATATGTCGCCAACTTGGACTTCCCAAGCGCTTAGTCCAGTGCTCTGCACACAGTAAGCGCTCAATAAATACGATTGATTGATTGATTGATTGATTGATTGATATATACAGGTGCTGTGGGAAAGGGAAGGAGGTAAGACGGGGGGATGGAGAGGGGGGCGAGGGGGAGAGGAAGGAGGGGGCTCAGTGTGGGAAGGCCTCCTGGAGGAGGTGAGCTCTCAGTAGGGCCTTGAAGGGAGGAAGAGAGCTAGCTTGGCGGATGTTGGGAGGGAGGCCATTCCAGGCCAGGGGGAGGACGTGGGCCGGGGGTCGACGGCGGGACAGGGGAGAACGAGGCCCGGTGAGGAGGGCCTCGAACTATTCCGGACATGCCGGGGTTTCCTTGGGAGGGAGGGAGAGCGGGCGGTCAGTCAGTCACCCCTCTTCAATGATAATAATAATAATAATAATGGCATTTATTAAGCGCTTACTATGTGCTCTTCTAAGCGCTGGGGAGGTTACAAGGTGATCGGGTTGTCCCACGGGGGGTGGGGGCGCTTACAGTTTTCACCCCCATTTGACAGATGAGGGAACTGAGGCACAGGGAAGTGAAGTGACTTTCCATTCATTCATTCATTTAATCGTATTTATTAATTAATAATGGCATTTTGTTAAGCGCTTACTATGTGCAAAGCACTGTTCTAAGCGCGGGGGGATACAAGGTGATCAGGTTGTCCCGCGCGGGGATCACAGTCAATCAATCAGTCAATCAATCAGTCGTATTTATTGAGCTCTTACTGTGTGCTTAACATTTATTTTGTTAATATGTTTGGTTTTGTTCTCTGTCTCCCCCTTCTAGACTGTGAGCCCACTGTTGGGTAGGGACCGTCTCTCTATGTTGCCAACTTGGACTTCCCAAGCGCTTAGTACAGTGCTCTGCACGCAGTAAGCGCTCAATAAATACGATTGATTGATTGATTCGGAGCCAGAGGTCATGGCTTCAAGTCCCGGCTCCGCCACTTGTCGGCTGTGTGACTTTGGGCAAGTCACTTCACTGTGCCTCAGTGACCTCATCTGTAAAATGGGGATTCATAATGATAATAATGGCATTTATTAAGCGCTTACTACGTGCAAAGCACTGTTCTAAGCGCTGGGGAGGTTACAAGGTGATCAGGGATTAAGACTGCGAGCCCCGCCCCCCTCGGGACAACCTGAGCACCTTGTAACCTCCGCGGCGCTTAGAACAGTGCTTAGCACATAGTAAGCGCTTAATAAACGCCATCATCATCATTATTATTCATTCGATCGTATTTAATAATCATCGTCATTGTTATTATTAGTCATTCGATTGTATGTAATAATCATTATTATTCATTCGATCGTATTTAATAATCATCATTATTGTTCATTCGTCATATTTAATAATAATAATGGCATTTATTAAGCTTTTACTATATGCAAAGTACTGTTCTAAGCGCTGGGGAAGTTACAAGGTGAACAGGTTGTCCACCACAGGGGGCTCACAGTCTTAATCCCCATTTTACAGATGAGGTCACTGAGGCCCAGAGAAGTGAAGTGACTTGCCCAAAGTCACACAGCTGACAAGTGGCGGAGCCGGGACTTGAATCCACCACCTCTGACTCCAAAGCCCGGGCTCTTTCAGCTAAGCCACCCTATGTACACTGCTCTGCACACAGTAAGCGCTCAATAAATACAATTAAATGAATGTGCAAAGCACTGTTCTAAGCGCTGGGGAGGGTACAAGGTGATCACGCTGTCCCACGTGGGGCTCACAGTCAATCCCCATTTTACAGATGAGGGAACTGAGGCCCAGAGAAGTGAAGTGACTTGTCCAAAGTCACACAGCTGACCATTGGCGGAGGCGGGATTTGAACCCATGACCATTGACTCCAAAGCCTGGGCTCTTTCCACTGAGCCACGTTGCTTCTCTAGTGAGCGCTTATTGGGTGCAAAGCACTTCATGCATTCAATCCGTATTTAAAAGCGCTTACTGGGTGCAGAACACTTTATGCATTCATTCAGTCGTACTTAGTAAGCGCCTCCTGGGTGCAGAACACTTCATTCATTCAGTCGTATTTAGTAAGCGCCTACTGGGTGCAGAGCACTTCATTCATTCAATCGTATTTAGTAAGCGCTTACTGGGTGCAGAACACTTCATTCATTCATTCAGTAGTATTTAGTAAGCGCCTGCTGGGTGCAGAGCAGTTCATTCATTCAATCGTATTTAGTAAGCGCTTACTGGGTGCAGAACACGTCATTCATTCAGTCGTATTTAGTAAGCGCCTGCTGGGTGCAGAGCAGTTCATTCATTCATTCAATCGTATTTAGTAAGCGCTTATTGGGTGCAGAACACTTCGTGCATTCATTCAGTCGTATTTAGTAAGCGCCTGCTGGGTGCAGAGCAGTTCATTCATTCATTCAATCGTATTTAGTAAGCCCTTACTGGGTGCAGAGCACTTCATTCATTCAATCGTATTTAGTAAGCGCTTATTGGGTGCAGAACACTTCGTGCATTCATTCAGTCGTATTTAGTAAGCGCCTGCTGGGTGCAGAGCAGTTCATTCATTCATTCAATCGTATTTAGTAAGCGCTTATTGGGTGCAGAGCACTTCATTCATTCAGTCGTATTTAGTAAGCGCCTGCTGGGTGCAGAGCAGTTTATTCATTCATTCAATCGTATTTAGTAAGCGCTTACTGGGTGCAGAGCACTTCATTCATTCAATCGTATTTAGTAAGCGCTTATTGGGTGCAGAACACTTCGTGCATTCATTCAGTCGTATTTAGTAAGCGCCTGCTGGGTGCAGAGCAGTTCATTCATTCATTCAATCGTATTCAGTAAGCGCTTACTGGGTGCAGAGCACTTCATTCATTCAATCGTATTTAGTAAGCGCCTGCTGGGTGCAGAACAATTCATTCATTCATTCAATCGTATTTAGTAAGCGCTTATTGGGTGCAGGACACTTCATTCAATCGTATTTAGTGATAATAATAATGGTATTTGTTTAGCGCTTACTATGTGCAAAGCACTCAGCGCTGGGGAGGTAGCGTGGCTCAGTGGTAAGAGCACGGGCTTGGGAGTCAGAGGTCATGGATTCAAATCCCAGCTCCGCCAATTGTCAGCTGTGTAACTTTGGGCAAGTCACTTCACTTCTCTGAGCCTCAGTTACCTCATCTGTAAAATGGGGATGAAAACTGTGAGCACCCCCCCGGGACAACCTGATTGCCTTGTAACCTCCCTAGCGCTTAGAACAGTGATTTGCACATAGTAAGCGCTTAATAAATGCCATTATTATTGTTATTATTATTACTGCAAGGTAATAGCCACGCTAGTAAGCGCCTGCTGGGTTCAGAGCAGTTCATTCATTCGATCGTATTTAGTAAGCGCTTACTGGGTGCAGAACACTTAACCCCGGCTCCGCCACTTATCAGCTGTGTGACTTTGGGGAAGTCACCTAACTTCTCTGTGCCTCAGTTATCTCAACTGTAAAATGGGGATTAAGACTGAGCCCCACGTGAGACAAACCGGTTACCTTGCATCTCCCCCCAGCGCTTAGAACAGTGCTTGACACATAGTAAGCACTTAACAAATGCCCCTCATTATTATTATTCATTCGTTCATTCAATCGATCGTATTTATTAAGCGGTTACTGTGGGCAGAACACTTCATTCATTCATTCATTGTATTTATTAAGCGCATTTCTGTGTGCGGAGCACTGTATTGAGCGCTTACTGTGTGCGGAGCGCTGTACCAACGCTTCCCCGCCGATCTTCTCACCTGGTCATTCATTCAATCAGTCGTCTTTATTGAGCCATTACTGTATTTGGAGCACTGTACTAGGCGCTTGGGAAAGTACAATACAGCAATAAAGGGAGATAATCCGTGCCCACAACAAGCTCACAGTCTAGAGAGGGGGAGAGAGATATCAATGGAAGTAACGGGCATCAATAGAAATAAGCATTGTGGCTAACTGGAAAGAGCCCGGGCTTTGGAGTCAGAGGTCATGGGTTCAAACCCGGCTCCACCAATTGTCAGCTGTGTGACTTTGGGCAAGGTACTTAACTTCTCTGGGCCTCAGTTACCTCATCTGTAAAATGGGGATTAAGACTGTGAGCCCCCCGTGGGACAACCTCAAGGCGCTGCTGAGAGCTCACCTCCTCCAAGAGGCCTTCCCAGACTGAGCCCCTTCCTTCCTCTCCCCCTCGTCCCCCTCTCCATCCCCCCATCTTACCTCCTTCCCTTCCCCACAGCACCTGTATATATGTATATGTCTGTACATATTTATTACTCTATTTATTTATTTTACTTGTACATATCTATTCTATTTATTTTATTTTGTTAGTATGTTTGGTTTTGTTCTCTGTCTCCCCCTTTTAGACTGTGAGCCCACTGTTGGGTAGGGACTGTCTGTATATGTTGCCAATTTGTACTTCCCAAGCGCTTAGTACAGTGCTCTGCACATAGTAAGCGCTCAATAAATACGATTGATGATGATGATGATGGAGTCAGAGATCATGGGTTCAAATCCCGGCTCCACCAACTGTCAGCTGTGTGACTTTGGGCAAGTTACTTAACTTCTCTGGGCCTCAGTTACCTCATCTGTAAAATGGAGATTAAGACTGTGAGCCCCCCGTGGGTCAACCTGATCACTTGGTAACCTCCCCAGCGCTTAGAACAGTGCTTTGCACATAGTAAGCGCTTAATAAATGCCATCATCATCATCATAAGTAAAATTAGAGATATATACCGAAGCGCTGTGAGGCGGGGAGCGGGGGGAAGAGCAAAGGGAGCGAGTCACCAAACCAAGACCCCGCGGGACTTTCCACGCCTAAGTGCTTCCCGTTCCCAAAGTGGGATTCAAAGGGCCAAAGTAAAAATTTAAACCAGTAGAAAGAGCCGGGTTCCCCTGACCCCTGAGGCAAGACGACGTTTCCTCTGCTAGGAGGGTTTCTCGCTGCAAAAGAGTGTCCACCGTTCTCCAGTATTCAACAAAGCGTTTAGTACAGTGGTCTGCAAGTAGCAAGCGCTCACTAAATACCATTCGTCGACTGATTCTCTGTCCACATTTTGGCCGAGAAACTCTTTTACCCTTCAGGCCAGCGCTGGGGCCCAAGAATGCCTCACACAGTCTTTCCTACCCTCTTCCCTCCTGCCATGGTGAATGCATAAGGCACATTATAAATAGTCAGAGACCGGGAAAAAACAGTTTAGTCTTAAACCTACGGATGATTGAGATTTCGTGAGAAGTTTCCTTCGAAAGGAAAGCCACTAAAAGGCGTTCCCACTCTCCACCTGGACCAACCGATTTGGAGGGGTCCCTTACAGGACAGGTTGGTCTAACAGACTTCACGGTCGGGCCCCCTGCTACTGTTCACACTTTCCGGAAAACACCCACGACATTTGTTTCCAACGAAACTAGCAAAACCTTTCCCCTTATTAAAATGCTGCGCTTCAAAGGATTCGAAGAGGGCAATAAATGTTTATGGGAGGCAGTGAGCGGGGGGAACAAGTGATGATCGTGCACTTGATTTCTTTACAGGAGCACACTCGCATTGAAATTGATCGACCTACCAACTCCGTTATACCGTATTCTGCCAGGCGCTCAGTACAGTGCTCCGCACACAGTAAGGGCTCAATCAATAGGACTGCACGATCAGCAACTCCTGAGCTCGGGGGCGGTCCAGGCGCCTGAAGGGAGGAAGAAGGCTGTACTTCCCAAGCGCTTAGTCCAGTGCTCTGCACACAGTAAGCGCTCAACAAATACATTGAATGAATGAGTCGGGGGTGAGGTGAGCCCTCAATTACCCGGCCCGTGTATCCTGGAGGTCATTATCATCATCGTCAATCGTATTTATTGAGCGCTATGTGCAGAGCACTGGACTAAGCGCTTGGGAAGTACAAATTGGCAACATATAGAGACAGTCCCTACCCAACAGTGGGCTCACAGTCTGAAAGGGGGAGACAGAGACCAAACATACTAACAAAATAAAATAAATAGAATAGATATGTACAAATAAATTAAATAAATAAATAGGGAGGGTCACATAGTAAATCATCATCATCATCAATCGTATTTATTGAGCGCTATGTGCAGAGCACTGGACTAAGCAGTTGGGAAGTACAAATTGGCAACATATAGAGACAGTCCCTACCCAACAGTGGGCTCACAGTCTAAAAGGGGGAGACAGAGAACAAAACCAAACATACTAACAAAATAAAATAAATAGAATAGATATGTACAAATAAAATAAAGTAATAAATATGTACAAACATATATACAGGTCGTGGAGCAACGCAGCCGGGGAGCCCCCTCCTCGGAACCCCGTTACATGCTCAGCCATTATGTAAATGCAGTATTCCCCAGGACAAAGCTGACAATAGAGAGCTTCTGTCAGGGCCACAAAGCCTCCCAGTCTGAGGCTAATAAGTTGCAGTCGCCGAGCAAATTCCCGCCCCCCGCTCCGGGGGCTGCAGGGGATGATGGATGGCAGGACATTCATCTTACCTGGAAAATGAAGAGGACCGTGGACAGCAGGAGGGGAGGGGGCCGAGCTCCCCATTATCCTGGGGGCCCGGGGCTTTTCTCCCAGTCCCCCTGCTAGCCCCCGCATCCCACTCGCCACTGACTTTTGTTCGTTTCACAAACGCACCCCATTCGCATTTTACTTCCGACAACACAGAGAAAACTCCGTTTCCCACTAAGCGCCAACGGAGAGAAAGGGGCGGCGGGTGCGGGTCTTTTTGTTTGTTTGTTTGTTTCCCACAGTCGTCTCCCCACTTTCAGAGGAGGTCCACGGATCTTCAGACGCTACTGGGATCAAACCAACCCCGCTGTTCCCGTGCACTGAGGGTTTCCTGCGCGCTTCCTAGGAAATACCCCGAGTTAAATTCATTTATTGCTCGAACAAGATAGGATAGGAAGAACCAGCCCCGTCCGCCCCCAGGGGAAACCGACAAACAAGTAGACGTGTCTAGTTAAACGTTTCTGAAATCTTTTTTGTGATTTCAGTACAGGGCCGACGAGCGCAATAATAATTATTATTATTAATCGTATTTATTGAGCGCTTACTATGTGCAAAGCACTGTACTAGGCGCTTGGGAGCGCACAATAGGACATCAAACACATTCCCTGCCCACAACGAGCTCACAGTCTAGAAGGATGGCCGTATCATTCCACTCGAATTGGGACGTCTGGTGAGCCGGCAGGAGAAGGTGACCATAAATATCAAGACCCGTTTAGGGATTTTTTTGGTAAACACCCCTCGGTGTCCTTAGCTGATGTCCAAGCATGGGCTTGGAAATCAGAAGATGTGGGTTCTAATCCCGGGGTCCGCCACTTCTCTGCTGTGTGACCTTGGATAAACCACCTAATTTATCTGCGCCTCAGTTACCTCATCTTGTAAAATGGGGATTAAGACTGTGAGCCCCACGTGGGACAACCTGATTACCTTAATAATGATAATCGTGGTATTTGTTAAGCGCTTACTATGTGCCAGGCTCTGTACTCAACGCTGGAGTGGATACAAGCAAATCGGGTTGGACACAGTCCCTGTCCCATGTGGAGAATCACAGTCTCAATCCCCACTTTACGGATGAGGTAACCGAGGCAGAGAAGTTAAGTGACTTACCCAAGGTCACACAGCAGACAACTGGGACAGCAGGGATTAGAATCCACGACCTTCTGACTCTTAGGCCTGAGCTCTACCCACTGCACCACGCTGCTTCTCAGTATCTACCCCAGCGCTTAGAACGGTACTTGGCCCACAGTAAGCACTTAACAAATATCAATCATTATTATTATTTCTCCATCTGAGCGCCCCAAGTGCAGCCACAGGAGTGCCTTGGTTGGCTAAATGAATGGAAGATTTCCTCGAAGCTCGACGAGCATCACTTGGAACCGTCCAGCCACTGGGCCACTGTCAGTGGCTTTATTTCAGCCAGAAAAGAGAATCGTTGTGCTCCCATGGAAGCTCGGCAACTTCATCCCAGTCATCTCCCGAGCCAGGCCTCATCAGCCCCCCGCCAGGAGCTCGCAGACAAGCCTGCAGACTATCCCCGTCCCAATTCCCTTGTTTGCCTTGCTCCCCAGGGCAGCCCCCGATCCCAACGGCGGCCAACCACAGAGGAAATGTCGGTTCCCATGCACCCCTGCTAATGAATCGAACTGTTTTCCTCTCCCACAGCCCTCTATTCTAACTCACCTATAAAGGAAGTTTCTTTCGATGTGCTTTTGGCAGCCTCATTTCTCTCTTGGAGTCAGGATTTAAGAGGGAAGAAGGCTGTGACTCTCCCTCTCTCCCACCCCTAACCATTATACGGGGGACGGGATGATTACCTTGTATCTCCCCCAGCGCTCAGAACAGTGCTTCGCACATAGTAGGTGCTTAATAAATACCATTATTATTATTATTATAAGAAGCTAGGTGAGGCGGCTGGGGGATTTATGGGAAGTTTTTAACAGGTTGCGGGTGGGATGGTATTTCACAAAAACACGTTTTCATGCACATACCTTCACATCTCTTTCTCCTCTGGCCTCGGCTCCCCTCCCCTCCCCTTTGTCCAAACAAAAAGAGTTTGGCTAATGTTCGGTAGAAAGGCACCGTGCGAATGGAAGAAATGTTTGGAGGAGGGATGCTTGTGGAGGGGTCGGGGCCGAGGTGGTGGGGCAGGGCCCAGGGATGCAGGACATCTCCTTGTTGTCAAGTCTCCCTAAAGATATTGCTCTCTGCGATCTATAATCATAATTGTAGCATGTTAAGCACTTAGTTTGTGACAAGCACTGCTCCAAGCCCTGGGGCAGATACAAGCTAATCAGGTCAGAGATATCCCTGACCATCTCCAAGCACTTAGTACAGTGCCCTGCACACAGTAAGTGCTCAATAAATACAATTGAATGAATGACTCATAATTTAGGGAGAATAGGTATTTAATTCCCATTTTACAGAAGAGACTGAGGCACGAGTAGCTAAATGACTTGCCTAAGGTCACACAACAGGGAAGAGGCAAAACTAGGATTAGAACTCAGCCAGACCTCCTGACTTCAAGCCCCATGTTCTTCCATCAGGCCATGCTACAAGATGAATATGCTTGCTTGGGGAGGGGCAGGGACCTTTTTTTGTGCTAATTTTGTGAACCAATTAGGGGAGGGGGGTGCATCCAATTCTATAAACAAGCATTCTAGTTTTTTGTGAAGATATGTCTTTTCAGAAAACAAACCCAACACCCCAGGCAATGGCTCAGGGCAACTCAGCCTTTCGATCCTAACCCCTGGCCCTTGGGCTTCCCTAGTCCTCCTTCCGACTTCCAATGGTGTCTCAGATGAAGAGTTAGTTTGGCTGCTGGGCTGGCCATCCAACCCGACCTGACTTCTTCCCCAACTCCAGATACTAAAAGGTGCACAGCCCCATTTATCATGTCCTTTCTTTTGCCTGCCATTTTCTCCATCTTTGCCCCAGGCCTAATGGGGCACCAGTGTCACTTCCCCTAGAATGGGAATTCAGGTCCCTGCAAGGTATCATGGACTGTGGGGAAAAGGGAGTGAGTGTCCTTGTTGTTTCTCAATCAGGACCCTGGTGGGCTTGGGGGTCCTGGTTTGGTGAGCTGTGGAAGTATCACTTAAGGTTGATCACTTCCTCCCTTTGTGCACTAGGTTATACATTTCCACTCCAGCCCTTTGGTAGGAAGAAGAGATACGATTTGGGGTTCCTGATGTAAGTCCCTACCCCACCTCCCAACACTTGCTCACCCCTGTTCCAAACCCCAATTACTCATCTTCCCAGCAGCCAGTCCCAAAGGCTCCATGTAACCAAATCCTCCAATTTGCCCCACTCCGCTTGTATTTCTTTTGGTTTTAATAAATGTAGTAAGGTAACAATTTGCACTCTCCTGAAACCCTTCCACAGAGTCCCCCCTCTCCCAAACTCAAGCACATCCTAACTCAAACAGCCTCTACATGAGTTCAAATAAAACAGCCAGTAGCTTTTAAAAACTAATTTCTTTCAGGACGTTTTCTGAACAAGGGAAAAATACTCTCCGTTCCACTGCTTGCTGTGATGCCACCTTCAATTTACCATGATAAAATCCAAAGACCTACAGCTTTGGAACTGATCCTTCTTGTAGGACACTGGATGGTTCAAAAACGCCCCGTGTGAAAATGGAGCATAATTACTTTTAGTTGTTTTAGCCTCTGAGGTCCACAGTTCTAAATCTTGACCCTGGAGTGGAGAAGCAGCATGGCATAGTGAGAAGCAGCTTGGTTTAGTGGAAAGAGCAAGAACTTGGGAGTCTGAGGTCATGCGTTCTAATCCTGGTTCTGCCATTTGTCAGCTGTGTTATCTGGGCAAATCACTTAACTTCTCTGTGCCTCAGTTACCTCATCTGTAAAATGTGGATGAAGACTGTGAGCCCACGTGGGACAACCTGGTTATTTTATATCTACCCCAGTGCCTAGAACAATGCTTGGCAAATACTAAGCATTTAACAAGTACCATCATTATAACTACGAGAAGCCCACCACTCAACTCATGTCATTTGGCTCATAAACTATGGTATATTACAATATTGTTTTAATTGGGGGAGAGAGGGGAAATTAAAGCAATCTTCTGGTCCTTCAGAAGATTAAAAGTATTATTCAAAAATCTCTCAAGGATATGAATCCCAATATTCTATTTTACCGGACAACCAGAAAATAAACTTTTCTAAGATTTAGTTTTTTAAAAATCCCAGTAACAGATTTCTCACTCCTAAGCCTCTTCCCTCCACCCCAGGAAGAAGTGAAGTAAATAAGCAACTCTACTGAAGTTGAAAACAGAGCAATTCTTTTAACTGTTTTATGTAGACTGCCCAACTGGATAACTTTTACCCCTAAAAGGATTTTGACCTAAATTATTGGTTGTTGTATTCAAGAAGCAAAGTAGCCTGAAAAATGTTCATTTCTCCACTTTGCTTAGGCTTTTGAGATTTCTCATATTTTAAAGAAAGCAATAAATACCTGCTTTAAATTTTGATTGAGGTAAAGGTAGAAAGGTGAAGCAACATCTTGATCTTTATTTTTAATGCACCTTTAAAACTGAAGTATTTCCTTCCAAAGCTTGCAAGTGAAATGAAATTAGAATCATGAATGGCAATCAGTGACTGGGACAGCTAAAAGAAAAATGTTCTTTTCAAGAAGTTAAAATAATACTAGTTTTTGTACCACCATCTTGCGGATCTCACCAGTGATCCCTGACATTCTCCCTTGGGGCTGGAACTCCTTCCCCTTTCATATTCAACAAGCCGCCACTCTCCCACCTTCAACACACTCCTAAAATCACATCTCCAAGAGACCTTCCCTAACTAAGCCCTTTATTTTCCCCTATCCTCCTTTCCTTCTGTGTTGATGATGACCTCGGTTGTGTATCCTTTAGACTCTTTGATACTCACCCCAGCCCCAGAGTACTTATGTATGTATAGAAGCAGCATGGTTTAGTGGAAAACAGCCTGGGCTTGGGAGTCGGAGGTCATGCATTCTAATCCTGGCTCCTCCACATGTCAGCTGTGTGACTTTGGGCAAGTCACTTAACTTCTCTTGCCTCAGTTACCTCGTCTGTAAAATGGGAATTAAGACTGTGAGCCCCACGTGGGGCAATCTGATAATCTTGCATCTAACCCAGCACTTAGAACAGTGCTCGGCATATAGAAAGCTCTTAAATACTATCATTATTATTATGTAAATATTCTACTATTTCACCTATCCCTAATCCACTTTAATGTCTGTCTACCCCTGTAGATTGTAAGCTTCTTGTGTGGCAGGGATCGAGTCTACTAACTCTTTTATGTTGTACTTTCCCAAGTACTTAATACAGTGCTCTGCACACAGTAAGTATTCAATAAATATCATTGATCAACTGATTCTAATAACTCATACGCTACTTTTTTAATGTTGAATTTTCACTGGAGTTCAATCTTGCAAGTCCTGATGCTTATTTGACAAGCTATCTCAGTCGCCTCATGCGACAAAGTTAGCATGAACATACAACTTGGTTCACAGTGCCCACTTTCCATCCTGAGCACCGCAGTGCTCTTGGGGTGAGGCGGATCACTGGGCATGAAGCAACAATGGGGTGAGACTTTGAGGGAATGGGAGAGAAAAAAAAGGGAAGAAGGAAATGGAGAAAAGTGAGAGGAAAAAAGGGGGAAGAGGAAGGAAATGGAGAAAAGTGAGAGAAAGCAGGAATGGGAGAGGAAAAAATGAAAAGGGAATGGAAGAAAATAGGGGAGAAAGAGCATGACTTAATGGAAAGGATACATGCCTGGGAGTCAGGGACCTGGGTTCTAATCCTAGCTCTGTCACCTGCCCGCGGTGTGGGCAAGTCACTTAGCTTCTCTGTACCTCGGTTTTCTCATCTGTAAAATGGCGATTAGATACCTTTTCCTCCCTCCCCCACGTATGTCAGTGAGCTCCATATGGGAAAGGCACTGTGTGCAATATGATTATTTTGTATCTACCCCTATTCTTAGCAAAGTGCTTGGCTTAATACCACAATTATTGCTATTATTAATAGTAGTAATAGTACTAGTAGTAAGGGAGTTAAGAAGGAGCAAAGAGGTGAAAGGAAGAGGTGAAGGGATGGGAGATAGGGGAAGGGAGAGGATGATCAAAGTACTACTCACTGTTGTAACTGCAACCTTAATTTTTCTCACCCTCAGTGGGCTCTTGGCCTGGGCCAGTCTCCTCTCACTCCTGGCCCTGGAGCCCTGTTAGGGCAAGTCACCCACTGCTGATGGCTGAGCCTACCCCGAGAATCCCCCATGCTGTCTGGATGAGGACAGACCACCCACCTTCAATGAGGCCCTGGTGTTGGGGTGAGAGTGTCTCTGGCCTTGCTAGAACCCAGTCAAGATGAAAAACTCTGTGACGGTGGCAATGGAGGCTATGACTCACCACTCCTCAAAAAATCTCCAAAGGTTGCCTATCCATCTCCACATTAAACAAAAACTTTTCATCAGTGCCTTTAAGGCAGTTCTTCCCATCCTTCCTAATCTCATTCCTCTCCCACTACTGCCTAGCCCATATACAGCATTCCTCTATCACCAACCTACCCTCTATCTAATCGCTTGCCATCAATCCCTTGCTTACGCTCTCCCCTTGGCCTGAAACTCCACCCCCTTAATAGCCAACAGCCCACCACTCTCCCTATCTTCAAGGCTCTACTAAAATTATGTCTCCTCCAAAAAGCCTTTCCTGACTACCTTCTTATCTCCCCACTCCATCCTCCCTCCCTTCTGAGCCACTAATGCCCTTAAGTCTGAACGCTCTAAGCACTTTGGTACTCACTCATCCCCCCAACACTTATGTACCTTTCCTTATTTTCTGGTGCTTCCCCTGCCTGTATTGTTTTTTTCCATCTCCCCCATTAGATTGTAAGCTCCTTGAGGGCAGGGATCATATCTACTAACTCCATTGCAATCTCCAAGTGCTTAGTGCAGCGCTCTGTCCACAGTAAGTATTCAAAAACACCACTGATTGGGAAGGCTAGCTATGACAGCCCAGCCAGCCCAAAAAGCCACTGGGGTCTGTGACTTGGTGCCTAAGACTTTTAAGAAAAAAATTCTCCCTCTCCCACCAAACACAGTGATCTCTGGTCATTATGGCCTTCCTCTTCTTTACTTGTGCTGAAAGGCCTTCCTTTATTTCTATACCATTACACAGTTCTGTTGCCAATCAAAATATAGTAATAATGGCTCCGCTTGACAAAGAACAGAAAAATCTGTTTTTGTCTCATTTTCTACGTTTACTTACATAAAATTGTACTTTTTCCAAGTTGAAAACTAAAATGCTACTTATTTCAATTTGAGGAAACCCACTTCATTGGTCTAGGTAGAATCACATCTGAGTTTTGGACTCCGTTCTTTCTTTGGTCTAGTATTTTTGCTTTGCTGCTCCCTGAACCCTTTTGAATATCACTTCCCATTTTAACCCCAGTTGCGCAGTGCAGTCACACTGCTTGTAGATCACACTGTATAAATCCACTTAATATAAATATAGATCACAAAACAAATTGAACTCTTTAAAACAAAGCATGGTAATAAAAGAATTACATTACTAAAATGAGTCAAGATATTTATCCTTTTTAATCAGAAAGTAGTGATATATACATATTTGTAGTCAATAATTCATATAAAATAGTATAATGATTATTTTCTATTCCATAAGAAACTATTTTTCCTCACTGCACATCAAGAGAAAGGAATTTAGTGGTTTTATCTAGTCTGCTAAAGTATATCAATTTGCATTATACAATCATAATTTTTAAAGGCATGATTTTTTTATTACTTTTGCTTCTTTGACGATAGTTAAATAAATGCACCTACGAATTGGATGAAGAAATATACTACTTGATCAAATTCATTTTTATTAACTAAAATGCAGTATTTAATACTAATCACCCTATACCCTAATTGGGTCTTTTCTACTGCAATAGAAAAAACATCCCTCCAACCTTTTTCAAATCAATTTGTACGTACAATTCTAATGTTTTCAAATTGCATTATTTATACCCAACAGGTCACTGAGAGTCACCTCTGATTCCTTTCTTGCCCTCTATCCCTTTCTCATGGAGGACACCTACTGCAAGGTAACACGAGATCTGCCTGTGCAAGACTGCAGGTTAAGATCCACTCTAGACAAGTGGGGACAGCTACTGCTTAGCCTGGCTTTCAGCCAGTACAGCACACCCTAAAAGCACATTTATATACTGGCAAAACACGTTTTGTTATCATTTAAGTATATGCGTCAGAAAAGAAAGGAGATTTTCTTCGATGGCAACAGTATGCATACATGTTGCACCTGGGCAAAGCAGTGTAATTTGTGTAAAACAGAATGTTAGCTTAGTGGTACATAGAGCTGCAGATGCCATGATCACCCTGTCCCTCCCACCATGCTATATTTGTGAAAACTCACCGTGTTAGTGCTTATTTATACCGTTCGTTCTTTGCGTTTATTTGCTTTAAATTTGACTTTTGCATTATACTTAAGAAAGCTGTTTCCTCAAATGGATCCATAATTTGTCATTCTACTAAAGACTTTAAATCAGGAACATTTTTTATCTGGAAATCCAAAAGCATCTGTCCAAGGGCTTTTCCCTGTTGCATAAACAAAAGGGGAAATCAATCATTTCAGGTCTCTTTCTGCAAATAACTTTTAGTAAATCCAAAGTCAAGTCAAAATAGTTGAAAAGTAACTTTCTTTGACAAATAAGATACTGAACTCAATTTTTCTATTTTTGGAAGTGTTATTACAGTTTGTCCTAGAGGACTGCCTGAGACAATTCTCATTTCAAATGAGAACTGGCAGAGTCCTTCTGTAGAACTCTTGCCTTTATGCGAAAGACCCACAGCTGAGAGAATCTATGGAAGGAGAGATGGAGGATGGCTCAGGTCTCCCCACTGGTCTGTGGGGCCCAGAAAACCTAGTGGACAAAAGTGAGCTAAAGTTCACAAACCAAATCTGGGTTTTTGTTTAAACAGAAGGTTTATGGGCGGGGGGGCGGTGGCGGGGGGGAACAGGCTTTGATGCAACCAGAACATGATTACTGCGGTTCTTAAAATAGGAAACTCGCTGGGATACCCATAAAGATGCGATTTTGAGTTTTTTCCCCTTCTCTCTTAGTGGACACTCAGTTCACACAAGTGAGGCATGTCACAGTGGTAGTTTCTAAAACAGGCTAATGCCTGTTTTAGAGGCAACTGTTTTGAGGCAACTCCCAGCAAAACTGCCAGACTGTGCCATAAGTGCTAGGCTATTCTGCATAGCCCACTGGCTTCTGAAAACATCCTGAGCTTGCTCTTACCCTCTAGTTCAAAGGCTACACAAGAGTCTAGTGCCTTTCACGGCACCAATTCCAGGCCCCCACTACTGTGCAGAGGTCCCTGCCATTCTCCCAACTCTCCCGTCAGCTGGAAGGAAGCCTGTAGTAGTATTACCCAGAGAAGCAGCGTGGCTCAGTGGAAAGAGCCTGGACTTTGGAGTCAGAGGTCTTGGGTTCAAATCCCGGCTCCACCACTTGTAAGCTGTGTGACTCTGGGCAATCACTTCACTTCTCTGGGCCTCAGTTACCTCATCTGTAAAATGGGGATGAAGACTGTGAGCCCCCCCTGGGACAACCTGATCATCTTGTAGCCTCCCCAGGACTTAGAAAAGTGTTTTGCACATAGTAAGCACTTAGTAAATGCTATCATATTCTGGACTAGGGGCCCTACAGAGAGGCAACAGGGAAAGAAGTGATAAACCCATTGCAGAATCTTGAAGCTGGGAGACAAACAACAGTTTCTAAATAGCAACACAAAGCTGCTGCTCCATCTCATCTCGTCTACCCTGAAGCCAACCTCTCGCCCAGGTCCCGCCTCTGGCCTGGAATGCCCTTCCCTCTTCAAATCCTACAGATGATCATTCTCCCCACCTTCAAAGCCTTATTAAAGGCACACCACCTCCAAGAAGCCTTCCCTGATTAGGTCCTTATTTTCTCTTCTCCCACTCCCTCTGCATCGCCCTTGCCCTCAGATTTGCACCCCTTATTCGCCCCTCCCTCAGCCCCACGGCACTTATGTACATTATATTAATGGCCATCTCCCCCTCTATACTGTAAGCTCGCTTTGGGACAAGGAACGGGTCTACAAAATATGTTGTATTGTACTCTCCCAAACACTTATTTCAGTGTTTGGCACACAGTAAGTGATCAATAAACACAATGATTGATTGCTCAGGAGTTAGCAGATATCACTCTCCTTGAGTCTAGAGTTTTCCTCACCCTTGTCAAAAGTCTTCAGGGCTGCCTTCAATTTATACCCCGCAAAGAGCTGAGGGGCCATCAGGGATGTTCAACTGAGGGAAAATCCTAATACTTTGGGTCTTGAAGTTTAGATGCTATCTTCAGTAATAGGAGCAAAAGAAGAGCAGCTGATGAAAAAAATTAAGTTTAAGACTATGATAAAAATTCTAAGAGGAGGAGGTGACAGAAATATGGGAGTAAGATGAAGGGGCTATAACAGAAATGAACCCTGTAGATTGTCTGTTCCTTTTCAGCAGGGACTGAACCTACCAACTCTGTTGTAATTATGTTTTTCCAAACAATCAATCAATGGTATTTACTGAATGCGTACTGAGTGCAGAGCACTGCACTAAGGGTTTGGGAAAATATAATAATACAGAGTTGTTACATGTGATCCCTTTCCACAAAGAGTTTACAGTCTAGGGGAAGACAAACATTAAAGTAGATTAAGGATAAGGGAATTAGCTAAGTACAACATTGTTTACATAAGTATACTGGGGTTGGGGTGAATATCAAAGTGTTTAAGGGCATACTTCAATGCTCTGCACAAAGTAGCACTCAATAAATAACATTAATTGATTGATTAATTGTATTTTTAAATTTCTGAGTGGATATCCTAAATTTCAGTGCTTAGAATCTTAACTATATAGAGATAGATGGTCTTGTAATGTTTTCTTTTTTCAAAATAATTTTAAGTATATCATATACCCATCTCTCCAGATTGCTACAACCATTCATGGAATTGTCAGAAAAGAAAAAAAACATTAAAAATATTTAGTCATGGTACATACTTGTGGGTCACTTCTCAGGGACGCAATCCCTCCACCACCAAGGGAATTTTTCAAAACGAAGTTTAATCCATAAATTCCTGGCAATTCATATCTGTACAGGGGAAACACAATTTACTACAATTTGCCACATTAGTGGGATATTCATTATTACCAAGGTCATCATAATTCGGTTTGCCTGTCTAATTATATGGTCCCATCAAGCCCTATCCCCCACCTTTTCTGGGGGTGATTTAGGGTAAATTCCTGGATTCAGTCCAAGGATTGAACTGACGGGATGCTGAAGAGCAAAATATGTGCACGAGAAGGAGAATGAGTAGCTCCTTCCCATCTCACAAGCCCACTACCTTGGTGTCATTCTTGACTCTGCTCGCTTGTTCAGCCCACATATCCAATCTGTCACCAAAACCTGCCAGTCTCACCTCCACAACACTGCCAAGATCCGCCCTTTCCTCTCCATCCAAACCACTACCTTGCTGGTTCAATTTCTCATCCTATCCCGACTGGATTACTGCATCAGCCTCCTCTCTGATGTCCCATCCTCCTGTCTCTCCCCACTTCAGTCTATACTTCACTCTGCTGCCCGGATTATCTTCATACAGAATCGCTCTGGGCATGTTACTCCCCTCCTCAAAAATCTCCAGTGGCTGCCTGTCAACCGACGAATCAAGCAAAAACTCCTCACTCTCGGCTTCAAGGCTGTCCATCACCTCGCCCCCTCCTACCTCACCTCCCTTCTCTCCTTCTACAGCCCAGCCCACACATTCTGCTCCTCTGCCGCTAACCTCCTCACTGTACCTCGGTCTCGCCTGTCCCACTGTCGACCCCCGGCCCACGTCCTTCCCCTGGCCTGGAATGTCCTCCCTCCGCACATCTGCCAAACTAGCTCTCTTCCTCCCTTCAAAGCTCTGCTGAGAGCTCACCTCCTCCAGGAGGTCTTCCCAGACTGAGCCCCCTTTTTCCTCTCCTCCTCCCCATCCCTCCGCCCTACCTCCTTCCCCTCCCCACAGCACTTGTACAGATTTATTACTCTATTTTACTTGTACATATTTACTATTCTATTTATTTTGTTAATGATGTGTATATAGCTATAATTCTATTTTTTCTGACAATTTTGACACCTGTCTACATGTTTTGTTTTGTTGTCTGTCTCTCCCTTCTAGACTGTGAGCCTACTGTTGGGTACCGACCGTCTCTATATATTGCTGACTTGTACTTCCCAAGCACTTATTACAGTGATCTGCATACAGTAATCGCTCAATAAATATGACTGAAAGAATGAATAAAGTTATGGAATGTTGACAAATAGTAATTACCCCAATTAAATACTATTTATTAATTGTGCAAGGTATTATATATAAAATAATGAATCAGTTCTAGCCTTTGGTTTACACTTGAAAAAAGACAACATTAAAACAAACATACAGTAGATTATATTGACCCTCATGACATACCCAACATGCCTAGAAAAGATGCTGAAATGAGAACTAGTTAAAAATAAATACTTCCATTTTTTATAAGTGTTAGTGATCGTAGGCTGCCTGGATGGATGGTGGTAGGGAAAGAGTATAAGTCCACATGTGGCTGTGTGGGTTTACAATAATAATAATTGTGGTACTGTACTAATAAACACTGGGGTAGATTCAAAATAATCAGGTTGGACACAGTCCTTGTCCCACACAAGGCTCACAGTGTAAAGGGAACTTTAAATACACTAGCATGGCCCAGTGGAAAAAGCAAGGGCGTGGGAGTCGGAGGACCTGGCTCTGTGACTTTGGGGAAGTCACTTAACTTTTCAGTTACCTCATCTATAAAATGGGGATTAATTATGTGAGCCCCATGTGGGACAAGGATTATGTCCAACCTGACTGTCTTGAATCTACTCCAAAGCTTAGAACAGTGACTAGCACATGATAAGCGCTTATCCAATGCTATAAAAAAAAAATTTTGTCTGTATAGTCCTCTTTTGGGGCTGGATGCCATTTTGGGAAGGAGCCCCTTTTCACTGGAGGTGGTGGGAAGGCTTTCAGAATGGAATGCTTGGTCTCTTTGTTTTTTTCTCCAGTGGTTGGTTGGTTGGGGGTTCATTTTGTTGGTGAAGCCTGCAGCTTTCCAAAAGACAAAGCTTAGTAGGTGAGAAACTTTGCTGAACCCCTGCTGCCTAACAATTCATGGCCATGGCTTAGCATTGGCTCTCCCTCCTCATCCCCATCTGCACATCCTCCCAGCCATCAAACAATGGTATTTGAGTGCTTTCTATGTGCAGAGCACTGTAATAATACTGATGGTATTTGTTAAGCACTTCCTATGTGCCAAGCACTGTTCTAAGCGCTGGGGGAGAAACTAGCTAATCAGGTTGGACACAGTCCCTATCCCACACAGGGCTCACACCATTAATCCCCATTTTACAGATGAGGTAACTGAGGCACAGAGAAATTAAGTGACTATCCGAAGATCACACAGCTGACAAGATGCAGAGTCGGCATTAGAACCCAGGTCCTTCTTATTCCCAGGCCTGTGCTCTTGTCACTAAGCCAAGCTGCTTCACTGTACTACGCACAACCCCAGGGATGAGGCAACCTGTGCCAGCCGGCCAACGCTCTGCTGAGTTTCAGCACAGCTGGCTCTAAAAGGGCACAATTTGGGAACTGGCAGGGGATGGGTAGCCAAAGAGAGGAGTCACCTGTCCGGCCCCTTGCTCTGGAATGCTTGCTCGCTCTTCTGTTCTATCCCTGTGGCCAGGGTTCTTGTAGTGAGTGTTTGCAAGTGACGGAGGGAGGGAGTTCTACCAACTCTACTGTACTGTACTCTGCCAAGTGCCTAGACAGCTGGCATCCAATCCTCTTTCCCTTCAGGGTGACCCCCTGCTACCACCACAGACAGCCCAGCCAGACGGCAGCAGCCGCTCTCTACTTGGGGGAGGGCAAAGGTATCTCCAGTGATTGTGGGGGGTAGAGGTCCAGATAAGATTTAGTGGACAAATGGGATGCCTTCCAATGCCAGCCTGTTCCCTGGTGCTGAAGGATGCCTCCCCTCCCATATCCTGGCAGGAATGAGAGTCTGAAGCCTAAGGAAGCAGTTGTGTAAGAGACCCATTGATGGATCAGTCTAGGGTTCTCGGGGAGTTAATCCAGCCCTGCCTGGAGGCAAGAAGAAATGCAAGATTGCAGAAGCGGGAGGTCAGGACTGGAAATCAATGGCACAGAGATGGTAGCTGAAGTCATGGGAATGGATGAGCCAGGGGAGGGAGTCAGTGTAAAATGAAAAGAGAAGCAGACCCAGAAACAAGTCCTGAGGGACTTGTCTTCCTGCCTTTGACCTATATTTTTTGTGGCTGCTTGGATATGGGGCTAGAATTAGGCCTTTAAATGGAAGAAATACTTATTTTACTGGGATCCTGGAAATTCTGAAGTCTAGAGTAGAAAATATTTTTCTGGAATGGGTTAAATGTAATCCAATTTGGAAGTAGAGGATGGATTAAATACCGCTCAACACTTAACCCAATGAGTCTATATGTATGCATATAGTATAACTATGCATGCCATACATTCAAGAATTATTATATGTTACATATAAATAAAATTATCTGGAAAAGTGCCCATGATAAGATGAAAACTGACCTATTCTCTGCTTTGCAGAATACAAGTAACTTTTGTGACAGACTTAAGAATTGTACATTTGTTGGGTCATTTATTTGATGAAAGCAACTTTGAAGTTAAATGAAAAGTCATTTATATAAAGCAAGTATTCAGAGAAAATTCTGTGCAATTAGTTAGCTCCCTTTCTCATACTTTATTTTCAAACATACACATTCAGGGAACATAAAATTTGTGACAAGCTCATAAAAATAGGAAAATTCACTGTTCTGGCTGACCTCCCATACCTAGCCACAATGGGGTACCTTTTTAATTACTTCCTTTAATGTTCTGTGTTGGCTTTGGTATTCATTAGAGATCAGACTTTCCAGAGACTTTCCTGTTAACTTTGGCTAAATTAGCGTTTCTGTAAAACACCGTTAAGTGAATTTATCTATCAAGACAAATAAAAAGCCTCTGCAGTTTTAGGTGAACGGAAATTATAATGTGTTCTAAAGTAAAATAAATTTAAAGGTGAATACAGAGAGACTAAAAGAAATAAAATCATACTTAGCAATAGGAATAACAGATGGTTTACACTGAACTGGTCTCTGGGTTTGAAATGAAGCTCTCACTCATTGGTAAAATGTTTCTGGTGATTGACGCCATATGGGTTTTCAGCAAGCAACCTGAAACACATTCTATTTCTAGACATGGATGCAAAACAACCAGATGGCCCAAGAGAAAGTCTTTCTCCTCCTCCTCCTAGAAGACATTTTTTGTGCACGTTTTCCTTAGCTTCCATATTTTTCATAGAAATTTACCAACAGACATGTCTTTGGAATTATTGTACACAGAGAAAGCACTCACATGGCAATTATGCATATGTAATTATGCATACCATGAAGCGTGGTGTAGGGTTCTACAATGTGTCAGTTAAGAAAGGCATATTTCACTAACTGATGCTTCTAAGAATAATTTGTTATTAAAAATAAGATGATTTCATTCTATGGTCTTAAAAAAAAGGGTGCTACAGCTACACTTTTGTTAAAATTCCTAGTCTCTTTTTTCTACTTATCCTTTACATGGTTGGTAAAGCCCCCATTCTGAGGTAGGGAGGGGGCAAAGCCAACAGGCCAGGCCAAGAGGAGAAAGGAGATGGTGGAAGAGGGGAGAGGGGAAAATCCTGGACCTACTCCGAACCTCCTCATTCCACCCCATCGCAGTCCTGGCCCCCCAGGATTTGCAGTTCCACAAGGCAGGGACCCCCAGCCTCTGAAGTGGCTGCAGGAGGAGTAGGAACAGTGAGGAAGGACCAGGGTGGGACCCAGTAATACTTGAACTGTAGACAAAATTAATCAGTTCAATGAATATAAAATGGAGGACAGGTTTGTAGGGATTTGCGGGGGGAGTGGGGAGGTGAGTTCTGGATGTGAGAAAGGGGAACTGGAAAGCCAAAACATATGCAAACCCTTGGGGGGCGGGGGGGGGGGGATGAAAAAAGACATTTTTATATATCTATTTCTCTTTTCAAAAATTAATTTGAGTGCTAGTTTGAAAATATAATTTGCTGAATAATAATAATAATAATCGTGGTATTTGTTAAGCTTTACTATGTGCCAAGCACTATACTAAGCACTGGGGACGATACAAGATAAGCAGGTTGGACATAATCCCTGTCCCACATGGGGTTCACAGCCCAAGTAGGAGGGAAAACAGTTATTTAAGACCCATTTTACAGATGAGGAAACTGAGGCACAGAGAAGTGACATGCCCAAGGGCTCACAGTAGGCAAGTGGTAGACCCAGGATTAGAACTCAGGTCTTCTGACTCCCAAGCCCAGGGTCTTTCCTCTAGGCCCCTCCTGCTTGAAGATTAATGTATCTTAAGCATTTGATTGATAACACATAATCTCCCTATTTAGCCACAAAAGTTACATAATCTCTGAAATTTCAGAATGATAACAATCATTTGCAACTATAAAATATAAAGATGATAATGTGGGACTATAAGCAGCATACCTTGTCACTAAATGTTCTTCAGGTTGTTCCTTCTGTAGAAGATGCTGGAAGTATTCTTCTATGGCCTGAGCAGTTAGAATTTTTTTTAAGTACGGGTAATAGAGAGGATGTCGTGCTATGACACCTGTTTTGCAAACAAAATATTTCATTACCAAGACCAATATTATCTGATTACCTAAGCTCTTTCTGAGTTTTTTGGGTAAAACCTATGTAAATTAACTTCATTTTTGGATTCCAGCAACAGTGCACAGTTAATATCATTGATTTTTACTGGCAAAATGTGACCTGTAGTCTTTTGAAAATACAAATATTCAACTGCGTTGGGTAGACAATGATTGCATATGCAAAGTTTTATCTCAATTTACCTTTTTCAGACACAATTATTTTAGACTAATTTCCAAGATTCTTAGCGCTACAAAACTCTACATGTATTATTCCAGTTTTGATTAAATGAATAGACTGAATTTGGTTCAGATATTTAGGCATAACCAATTACAGCACAGTTGTTAAGCATCTTCTCTGAATAGTTTTTCAGAGAAAAACGCCTCACTATTGGCTTCAAAGCTCTCCATCACCTTGCCCCCTCCTACCTCACCTCCCTTCTCTCCTTCTACAGCCCAGCCTGCACACTCTACTCCTCTGGTGCTAACCTTCTCTTATATATAATTCTCTTTATATATATTGATGCTATTGATGCCTGTTTACTTGTTTTGATGTCTGTCTCCCCCGTTCTAGACCGTGAGCCCGTTGCTGGGTAGGGACCGTCTCTGTTGCTGAATTGTACTTTCCAAGTGCTTAGTACAGTGCTCTACACACAGTAAGCACTCGGTAAATACGACAATGAATGAACTTTTTTCCTGCAGACTACTGAATTGCTTAGAATCACCAAGAAAGCTGTTTCCTCGTAAAACGTTTGTTTCAGTCTGTTTTCTTCACTCTAGTCCCAGGAAGGCTAAAACGCCTCAAGCCATTTCTATCTCTGAAGACGACGTAGCCAAGTTCAGGTATTTATTTGTATGGGGATGCACACAACTTTTGATGTAGCAGATAGGCTCTAGATGAATAGGTGACTTCTCCTTGATTACCAGAAATAACTGGAAATTTTAGGAACTTTGGGGTTCTCTGAACAATCAGAAGTAGTCATATGGGGGCTGTGGAAACACAAAGATAGAGGTCCTGCATTTGCCCCCCTTCTCTCCTAGCCACTTCTGCTCAGGACTGCTTGATTGCCTCTGTGTGGGCTTGGTTAGCAAGGCAAGCACTTCACAATACATCTTCCCTCTGTTCTCTGGTCTTGTGAAAGGAGTAGCTAAAAATAACATGAAGCTACTCCTTGACCTAATCAGGAGTCCTGGCCCTGCAATAAGGTGGGGTAAGAACAAGGTAAGAGCAGGATGGGAAAACCCCATCCCAATGAGTTATTGCTGCCTATTCTGATGGATTTATCCTGTATTGAACTCTTTAAATTAGATGCTGTATAGTATATAAAGAAGCTCTGGTTTACTCAAAAGTTGAGACATACCCGCAGTGCTCTGCACACAGCCAGTGCTCAATAAATAATAATGGTATTTGTTAAGCACTTACTATGTGCCAAGCGCTGGGGGAGAAACAAGTTGATCAGGTTGTCCCACGTGGGGCTCAAAGTCCTAGCCCCCATTTTACAGATGAGGGAACTGAGGCACAGAGAAGTTAAGTGACGTGCCCAAGGTCACACAGCTGACAAGTGACAGAGCCGGGATTAGAACCCAAGACCTCTAACTCCCAAGCCTGTGCTCTTTCTGATTGAATGAATGAATGAGCACAATGCAGAGTCCATGAAGTTTTTCTTTGACAGGGCCCTTGACTAATCCCTTAGCAGACTAAGTATGGCTCTACTTTGGAATTCATACTTGGAGGCAGAACTATTTTTATGCTATGCATTTTTGGACAAGCAACAGCCCTTTTTGGTCTAAATAATTTTCTGGATCCATGTGCCCTTCTGCTTTGTTTGAAAAAGTAAGAAATAGCTTAAATTTATATAGACAAAACTCTTGGGTATGCAGTTATAATGCAAATGATCTGCCCACCATCTAAAACTCAGCATGTCCTAGACTGAGCTCCTTATCTTCCCTCCCAAACCCTGTCCTCTCCCTGACTTTCCCGTCACTGTAGACGGCACTATCATCCTTCCCGTATCACAAGCCCGTAACCTTGGTGTCATCTTTGACTTCGCTCTCTCATTCACCCCACACATCCAATCCGTCACCAAAACCTGCCGGTCTCACGTCCACAAGATCGCCAAGATCCGCCCTTTCCTCTCCATCCAAACCGCTACCTTGCTGGTTTAATCGCTCATTCTATCCCGACTGGATTACTGCATCAGCCTCCTTTCTGATCTCCCATCCTCGTATCTCTGCCCGCTTCAGTCTATACTTCACTCTGCTGTCTGGATTATCTTTGTACAAAAACGCTCTGGGCATGTCTCTCCCCTCCTCGAAAATCTCCAGTGGTTGCCTATCAACCTTCAAATCAAGAAAAAACTCCTCACTCTCGGCTTCAAGGCTCTCCATCACCTCGCCCCCTCCTACCTCACCTCCCTTCTCTCCTTCTCCAGCCCAGCCCACACACTCCGCTCCTCTGCCGCTAACCTCCTCACTGTGCCTCATTCCCACCTATCCCACTGTCGACCCCCGGCCCACGTCCTCCCCCTGGCCTGGAATGCCCTCCCTCCACACATCTGCCAAACTAGCTCTCTTCCTCCCTTCAAAGCCCTACTGAGAGCCCCTCCTCCTCCCCTCCCCACAGCACTTGTGTATATTTGTACATATTTATTACTCAATTTATTTTATTAATGATGTGTATATAGCTATAATTCTATTTATTCTGTTGGTATTGACGCCTGTCTACTTGCTTTTTGTTTTTTTTTTTTGTCTGTCTCCCCCTTCTAGACTATGAGCCCATTGTTGGGTAGGGGCCGTCTTTATCTGTTGCCAAATTGTCCTTTCCAAGCACTTAGTACAGTGCTCTGCACACAGTAAGCGCTCAATAAATATGACTGAATGAATGAAAGGTTTGGGGGATATTTGCTAGCAATTTGTTTGAAGAGGAAGATGTGGTTTAGGCCTTTATTTACAACCTACTTTAAATAGAAAATTGGGCCACCCAAACACAATTTTTAGAGGAATAAACTATGCACAGTGAGTCTGGGTATATTAGAAGGTCATGAAAGCTGTTTTTCTGAGTAGTAAATTTGCACAAATTTGTAGGATATTTAAAGCTCTCTTATTGCATTGGTTATTACGTAGCAGTCTAATGTATACTCTATATTTAAGAGCTTAATTCACTAATTTTGCTGGGAAACTAAAACTTTGTGAAATTAAGGATTCCCCCCAACTCCAAATTTTGTTTCTGCCTTTTGACAGTGCTATAAAAGCAAGTTGGGTTGGTTTCACATTGCCTAACTATAAACACAAAATTGTATGATTTGATTTGTAATTGCAGATATAGTTTTGCCAGATTCTGAACTTCAGGAATTTGCCCCCATATAGATTCATATCCTTTGGTTATTCCAAATTTCTCAATCATTATGCTTTATCCTTACGGGTTTCACAGGGAGATCCTATATATTTTTTTCTCCTTCAAAAATTATGATTTCCAAAGGAGCATAGGGGACAATATTTGTGAGAACCATAATAATTTATATTAAAATACAGGAATCAGAAATATCATAAAACAAGTGACAAATACCTATATTTGCAGAATTGCCTTTGTCCCCGCTTCTTGTATAGGCCAACTCTTCTAGTCGATAGGACAGTGAGCCATTTGGTAGATCTACATAACAGAAAGGAATTACCGAAAACTAAAGCACATTTAAAGACATGATGGCACATACAGATGATGTCCTTTTCAGTACCTCCAAACTCAGTCTTTGAATTTGTGATACAATTGATTCCTGAATGCTTAATCCACGTCAAAATGTGAGGCTGGAACCAATTTTCTCATGAGCACTGTATTATAAAAGGGGCATTAGTTCCTGAACCAAGGTCAGGATACACCATTTTTACCAAAATCAGCCAGAACTGTGTACTCAATCAATAGATTGGGTTCTATAGCTATGGCTCAGACTGGGTTCTAAAATAACGGAGGTGACTTTTACCTTGGAAGTAAAATGGACGCTTTGATGCTCCCTTGTGACCCCTCTGTGTCCCCCTGATCTCCAGGCCCTGCCACTCCCCTTTTCAACTTTTCTCTTCTTCATCCCTTTCATCAGAGCTTTAACATTTTTTCCCCAATTCTCCATGATAACCAGACACCCCTGCCCAATGGTCCAGGCCTTAGAGTTAGACAGAGGGGATGGGGAGGAGGAGAGGAAAAAGGGAGCTCAATCTGGGAAGGCCTCCTGGAGCAGGTGAGCTCTCAGTAGGGCTTTGAAGGGAGGAAGAGAGCTAGCTTGGCAGATGTGTGGAGGGAGGGCATTCCAGGCCAGGGGAAGGACGTGGGCCAGGGGTCGACGGCAGGACAGGTGAGAACGAGTTACAGTGAGGAGGTTAGCGACAGAGGAGCAGAGGGTGCGGGCTGGGCTGTAGAAGGAGAGAAGGGAGGTGAGGTAAGAGGGGGCGAGGTGGTGGAGAGCCTTGAAGCCGAGAGTGAGGAGTTTTTGCTTCATTCATAGGTTAACAGACAGCCGCTGGAGATTTTTGAGGAGGGGAGTGACATGCCCAGAGCGTTTCTGCACAAAGATGATCCGGGCAGCAGAGTGAAGTATAGACTGAACTGGGGAGAGAAAGGATGATGGGAGATCAGAGAAGAGGCCGATGCAGTAATGCAGTCGGGATAGGATGAGAGATTGAACATATGTCTTGGACATATTGAGTTTTAGATGGTGGGCAGACATCCAGATGGAGATGCCCTGAAGGCAGGAGGAGATACGAGCCTGGAAGGAGGGAGAGAGAGCAGGGGCAGAGATGTAGATCAATCAATCAATTGTATTTATTGAGCGCTTACTGTGTGCAGAGCACTGTACTATGCGCTTGGGAAGTACAAGTTGGCAACATGTAGAGACAGTAGATGTGGGTGTCATCAGTGTAGAGATGATAGTTGAAGCCCTGGGAGCGAATGAGTTCACCAAGGGAGTGAGTGTAGATAGAGAACAGAAGGGGACCAAGAACTGACCCTTGAGGAACCTGTACAGTAAGGGATGGGAGGGGGAGGAGAAGCCCGCAAAGGAGACTGAGAATGAACGGCCGGAGAGATAAGAGAACCAGGAGAGGACAAAGTCTGTGAAGCCAAGGCTAGATACTGTGTTGAGGAGAAGGGGGTGGTCCACAGTAACTAAGGCAGCTCCTTCCTCTCCCCGCAGCACTTGTATATATATATTTATACAGATTTATTACTCTATTTTACTTGTACATATTTACTATTCTATTTATTTTGTTAATGATATGCATATAGCTTTAATTCTATTTGTTCTGACGATTTTGACACCTGTCTACATGTTTTGTTTTGTTCTCTGTCTCCCCCTTCTAGACTGTAAGCACATTGTTGGGGAGTGGCCATCTCTATATGTTGCCAACTTGTACTTCCCAAGCACTTAGTACAGTGCTCTACACACAGTAAGTGCTCAATAAATACGATTGAATGAATGAATGTTGTACACAAGGCTAGTATTAAGTCAAAACCAATGTGTTGTAAAGCTGAAACACGGTGTAAATTTAGAAATATTTTTAGTTGTCACTTGCTGTACTTGAAATGAATTAAGTTGAAGACTGACTGCAAATGAAAACTCCCCAGTTAGCAGAATAATTCATTTATGCCTAAATACTCAAGGAAAATTAAGGACATGGGTGAGGCTCTATCTGAGGAACCGGAATTTCAGTTTTCTGCCAAATGAACTGTTCTGTCCGGCAGTTACCTTTACAGGCAATCTTTGATTTAAGACAAGATTTATAAACAAAATATGGGAATCACAGGGAAATGGGAAATGAATTTAAAAGCCACAAAGAAGGAAGGAAAAATGACAAAGAAAAGCCTGAGGAGGGACAGGGGGAGAAGCTGAGAGGCAGCGAAGGGTCCCCAGGGAGAGTGAATACATCAAATCGTACCTCTGATTAAGTAGCCTATCCTGAAAACTCTCTGACTTTTTTATGGTATTTGATAAGCACTGTACTAAGCTCTGACTTAATACAGGCCTATTAATGTAGCTATTTTATGCTTATACCATATTATTGAGTCACAATTTGGAGTAATTTTAGTAAAAACAAAAAGTACTTAATCTTGGTTCAGAAACTAACCTCACACTTATACCACTTCTCAATCAATCAGTGGTGTTTATTGAGCTTACTGTGTGCAAAGCACTGTACTAAGCACTTGGGAGAGTACAATACAACAGAGTTGGTAGGAATTTCCCTGCTCATAAGAAGCTCACAGTCCTATGAGAATACTGGATCTACTATGCAAATATTCAAAAGCAGTTTTCAGGAATCAAGTGTGTCAAAAGCTGAAAATTGACAGTTTTTTTTACTCAGTGACTCCATCCTCTCACCGAACATGTTAACTTCACTCATCATGGTCTAGTGGAAAGAGCACAGGATTGAAACTTAGGAGACATAGGTTCTAGTACTAGTTCTGCCTTTTGCTAGCTGAGAGACCTTTGGCAAATTGTTTAACTTTACTGTGCATCAGTTTCCTCATCTGTAATATGGGCATAAAACCAGCTGTTCTACCTCCTTTAAAGACTGTGAGCTCTATGAGGGATTGGGACTGTCCAATATAATCATCTTGTATCTATCCTAGAGTTTAACATATTGCTTGGCTCATAGTAAACGCTTTATAAATACCATTATTATTATTATTTGAAGAGAGACCACACTGAAAGGAAAGTTTAAAGAGTTATTTCTGTATGAAACCACCTGGGCAGAAATTGATTCTGGAGGCAAACATACCTTTCAGTTCATCATCTGTCTTGGTAACATCAGGAGAAACAATCGTGTCTGTAGTGAAGGAAAGATCTTCCTCAAATGTTTCAACATGTTGTTTATTAATGAAAATGTCAATCTGAAAAAAATCACCAGTTTAAGATCCTCTTATCCTCTTCCACTACAAGCCAGTCTGTACACTTTGCTACCCTACTACCATGTTTCTCATTGTGCCTCGCGCTCATCTCTCTCATTATCAAACCCTTGCTCATACATTCCCTCTTGTCTGGAATTCCCTTCCCCTTCGTATCTCCCCTTATTCTCCCCATCTTCAAATCCTTACTACCTTATTTTCCCTCCCTTCTGCTTCACTTATGTACTTGAGTTCTAACCCCAAAAGTACTTATGTACATATCCTTATCTTGGTTGTCTCCGTCATCTGTATTTTATTTTAATACCTGTTTCCCTGGCTAGATTGGAAGCTCCATGAGAGAGTATATCCGAATAAATAGACACGGTCCCGGCCCTCAAGGAGCTTTCACATTGTCATCTTCACTCATCTTCACAGTTCCACTGATAGATCAGTGGTATCACTGAGTGCTTACTACATACAGAGCACTGTACTAAGCTCTTGGTGGAGTACAAAACAACAGAATTAGAGGACATGTTCCCTGCCCATAAAAGCTTACAGTCTAGAGGAACTGTAAGCTTATTCATACTTATTGCTCTCCCATATTTATTTCCAGTTCCATCTTTGGTCTTGCTCCTGTTACTATTAATTACAAGTAACTTATGACTACATGTCTCTTCCATTAAATTGGAAGCTTCTTGAAGGCCAAGATTTTGTCCTTGGCTTCTGCTGTATTCTCCCCTGTGCTTAGAACAGTGCTCTACCCAGAGTAGATGCTAGGTTATACACCTAAAAATAAGAAACATAACCACAAATCCTGGATGGGGAAAGAATGGCTACGCCCTTAGTACAGCCAAAAAGGAGCTGGAGTAACGGATAACCAAAAGTTGAATGAGTCAGCAATACAGCTCCATTCTTAAAAAATATCAGCATCAGATAGATTAACAGAGGTGTGGCATGCCAAGAGTTGAAAAGTACTCCTTTAACTACACTCTACCCTGGACAGTGAACAACTGTGTACACTTCTGGACACTGCACTTAAAGAAGTTTTTACACAATTTGTAAAAACATCCCAGAATTAGGGGATGATCTTCTCACAGCCTGAGTCTGGTCTGTTATAACACAATCCACAGTTTGGCTCAAGTAGATTCAGTACAGGAAGAAGTACATGTATGAATGTGTACTGAATCAGTTCACATGATGCTGCTACTCTTCCCCAGCCTCTGATGAGGGCAGGGATCATGTTTACTAA
Source organism: Tachyglossus aculeatus (assembly GCF_015852505.1). Taxonomy (NCBI): domain Eukaryota; kingdom Metazoa; phylum Chordata; class Mammalia; order Monotremata; family Tachyglossidae; genus Tachyglossus; species Tachyglossus aculeatus. Next base: position 24,416,493 of record NC_052077.1, on the reverse strand, counting down.
CTCTATTGTAGTCTCCCAAACACTTAATGCAGTGCACTGCACACAGTAAGTGCTTAATAAAGACCACTGATTGACTGAATTGGTTTTTTTTAGCCTACAGGAGGGAAGGCAGACTGAATGGTCAATCAATCGTATTTATTGAGACAATCATATTTATTGAGCGCTTATTACATGCAGAGCACTGTACTAAGCAATTTGGAAAGAACAATACAACAGAACTAGCAGACACGTTCACTGCCCATAACAATCTCTTCAACTGTGTATAGTTTTTATGGGAGGTTACTGACTAGCTGTTCTTCTTGCTTAGTAATGATCTAAAAAAGGAAATGATCTTACATTTAAGCAGGAGAGATTTTGGTTGAACATAAGGAAGAATATCTTGACTTCCAGAGGGATAAAACACTGGAATATGAGTACCAAGGTGGGGTTATGGAGTCTCCATCTGTGGAAATCTTTAAGGAGTGTCTAACCCTGGATGAGTTGGTTACTCACCGGCCTCGAAGCACTGAACTGGTTCAGATGATTCCTTAAAGTCCTTTCCAGCTCTGAGACTAAAGTATTACCTTCTTATCCTATTAACATTCAAATGAAAGGATCCTAAACTGTTCATAAATCTCTACAGTTTGTGACAAACTCATTTTCATCCAGGTAGAGTGAGTTTAGTGGTCTGAAGGCAATTACAGGGCTTTTAATCTGCCCTAACAGAACTCTAATCTGCAGTCTCCTCCTCCTCTAGACTGTGAGCCCACTGTTGGGTAGGGACCGTCTCTTTATGTTGCCAACTTGTACTTCCCAAGCGCTTAGTACAGTGCTCTGCACACAGTAAGCGCTCAATAAATACAATTGATTGATTGATTGAGTACCACTGCCAGCAGAAGACTGGGAACTGGGAGACCTGGGTTCTAGTCTTGGGCCTGCTAACTCCCTGCTGTATGATCTTGGGCAAGTCATAACCTCTTTGTGTCTCAGCTAAAATATAGATAAGATACCTGCTCTCTTTACTTCTTAGACTGTAAATCCTATGTGGGAGAGACCATGTCCAATCTGATTATTTTGTATCTACCCCAGCGTTTACCACAATAGTTGCACATAGTAAGTCTTTAATACATACCACCACTATCATTAGGAAAACCTTTCACTTTAGTGCTGAAACATTATGAAAAGGCAATATGGGGAAACCTGCAGTACTGCTTCTTGGGTTCTGAATAAATTATTAGCAATCCAATAGTTTTACTCCACACTAGGCATATTGATGTTTTTGCCCCTCCTCCAAGCCTCACAAAATTAAGGTTTTTCCATTTAGTAACTATACTTTCCAAGAGCCCCTATCATACCTACTACATGAAAGCATTTGTCTTTATTTTACAAAGGAAATTATAACAAAACCAATAGGTTTTCAAAACATCCTTAAAAATGGGACTCCAACTAGGTAGCCTGGGGAAGCATCAACCCCTGGCCAATCCAATAACTCCTGCCTAAATCCCCTCTCCTCCCTCCTACGCTTCTAGAAGAAACAGAAATGCTTACACTCAGGTTCAGGACAGAAGAGTAACCATGCCGCTGTCTGTATAGTCCAATATTGTTTGGATGTGGGGCACAGGGGGCACTGAAGAACTGAAGATACTGCCATACTGGATAGTCTCAGGAAATTGCCGGTTATAGGGAAAACCAATGGGCAGGGTGCTCACCCAGTCATTCATATTTATTGAGCGCTTACTGTGTGCAGAGCACCGTACGAAGCTCTTGGGAAAGTACAATACAACAATGAACAGACATATTCCCTGCCCACAACAGGATCAGCACAGTTAGAAAGGGTACCCTGGCCCACACCTCCTGTACCTCTAGGGACTCTCCAAGTAGTCCTGATACTGAAAACGTAGACTGGGTGGACCCAGAGGCTTTGGGCCTGATTTAACGAGGATTTCCTCAGGGGATTGGAACAGCTGGGCCAGGGAAGGGGAAGGGAAAGGGAAAGGGGAAGGGAAAGAGAGAGATGCTAGAACTGATCCAACCAGAGTTCCTCTGTCATGGGAAATAGCTGGGGTATGGATACATTCCCCAGGCCTGCCTTGATCCAGACCCACACTTTTGGAAGCTCAGGAGCTCTAGATTGTAAGCTCATTGTGGGTAAGGAACGTGTCTACCAATTCTGTTGCATTGTAGTCAGTCAGTCAATCGATCATATTTATTGAGCACTTACTGGGGGCAGAGCACCAGCGCTTGGGAGAGTATAATATAGCAATATAACGGACACATTCCTTGCCCCCAACAACCTTACATTCTAGAGGGGGAGACAGGCATTATTATTATTATTATTGTTTTATTTGTTAAGCGCTTACTATGTACCAAGCACTGTTCTAAGCTCTGAGGTAGATACTGGTAATCAAGTTGGCCCACGAAGGGCTCCCAGTTTTAATCCTCATTTTACAGATGAGGTAACTGAGGAGTGGCTTGCCTAAGGTCACGCAGCATACAAGCGGTGGAGCCCGTATTAGAACCCAAGTCCTCTGACTCCCAAGCCCGTGCTCTTTCCACGAAGCCATGCTGCTTTAAATAAATTACAGATATGTGCATAAGTGTTGTGGGCTGGGAAGGGGGATGAATAAAGGGAGCAAGTGCTTATGCTCTCCCAAGCACTTAGTATGGTGCTCTGCACACAGTAAGCGGTCAATAAAAATACCACTGATTGATTAACTGAGCTCATTTGCAAGCAGAGAGACAAAGAGCCAATGGCACAGACGGGGTTTGCACCAGACCATCAGGTCTGCCAGTTTCTCGCAGTTCACCCTGCAAGTCATTGCAATGACTGAGGATTTGTTTTGTCACTCCATGTAGTTAGTGCGCTACTGCACAAAACACTTCCTATTTATGCTCCTGGAGTCCCCTCCCCCCCAGCTTCTGCACAAGGCCTCTCTCACGAGGTGCTTTTCATTGCTTACTCAGGGACGCGTTGTGAGCTAAATGAAACCTATGTGGAAGCCTGATGTCTACTAGATCGAAGAAGGTTGTATAGTACATCCGTGAGCCAAGTAACTAAACTGAAGGCTCTTTGTTTCGTCTGGGTGCCTGTATTACAGCTACCTCCAAATAGTAATCTCCCAAGAAAAGCATTTCCATTCTCTTCAGCCTCCCCTCCAGGAATTCAAACTCCTCCTAATCATATCCGGGCTGCAATGCCAGGACCTCACAATAGACACCCATATGCCAGGAGTAATGTCAAAATATCTTGGTACCATACGGAGTAGGCAATCCTGCCCCATACTTGACATTCGAGGTCAGTGTTAATTAAAAATTCAAGGATAATCTTTTCCTCACATGAACCTGTTATGACTGGATTTGGGCAGCTTTGGGCACTCTACTCTTCAGTCATATTCAGGTGAAATCAGCCCACTGAATTTTCATCAGTGGTATTTACTGAGCGCAGACCAGGTGCAGAGCTCTGTACTATGTTCTTGGGAGAGTACAACCCCAAGTTATTCAAGCACAGACATTAGAAAAAATGATGAAAACTCTTTCCTTCAGAAACCAGGTCACAATCCACCATGATGAATGAAAAAGTACTTGCTTATTGGAATGTGCTATTAGGATGCATTTTCATTACATTTGCTTGGAAGTTCTGAGGACATCTCGAAGACCTGGGCTGAGAAAGACTGGGAGTCCAGCTCCAAAATCTTTGGGGACGAAATTAATGGCTTCGACCAACTGGAAATCCATGGGAGAAGGGGGTGTTTAGGAACAAGAGGGAGGGGACAACAGTTGCTTTGGAGGTTGACATCTACTACACTACAATTTTGCACAAATCATGGGAGGAGTTTTAAGATTTAAGATTTTCCTAGGAAAGAATTCATTTTTTTCCTAAATCTTTATGGGGAGAAACTCACTAAGGGCCAATTTATGGTTAAGAGTATTGTGCCAGGGAGACAGGGTCAATGATTTTGGAGGCACTTGACACTAGTTCCCTCCCTGTAACTCTGCCACCCTGGTAACCTTGGTGTCAGCACATCTTCCTGGCAGAATTTCAGGCTTTTCCCAATCCTGGTACCACTCCTCAATCCTGAGTCACTCTGGGAGGCCTCAGGCAAGTCCCTAGAGTCCAGGCAAGGTTCAAGGAAGAATGTGAGGGCACCAACATCTGGGGACAGCAGTTATCAAATAGTCAGACTCAATCATGATGCACTCACAAATATGTGATCCTGGGGAAAAACACTCTTTTTCACAAACCTAATCTACTGTTTTGCACCATTATAATGCTTAATTGCAAAAGGAAATGCTAGTTACCAAATTTATCTATTGTTCCGGTATAGAAACCAAGCTTGACACCATTAATACTAGTAAGGTGGGTGAATTGCCATAATTCTCAACTCATCTCTTTCATTCAACCCACATTCAATCTGTCAGCAAATCCTGTTGGCTCTTCCTTCACAACATCGCTAAAACCCACCCTATCCTCTCCATCCAAACTGCTACTATGCTGATTCAAGCACTTATCCCTATCCTGTCTTGATTGCTGCATCAGCCTCCTTGCTGACCTCCCTGTCTCCTGTCACCCCCACTCCAATATATACTTCACTCTGCTGCCCGGATCATTTTTCTGAAAAAGTTCATATTTCCCCTCTTTTCAAGAACCACCAGTGGTTGCCCATGAACCTCCACATCACACAGAAATTCCTTACCATCAGTTTTAAAGCACTAAATGCGTCCTCCCCCTCCTATTTTACCTCACTGATCTCCTAAACATCACTCTTCTAGTGCTGGTTTGCTCACTATGCCTCAATTTTTTCTATTTCACTGCCAACACCCTGCCTCTGGCCTGAAACTCTCTCCCCCTTCATATACCCAGGACTACCACTCTCCCTACCTTCAAAGCCTCAAAAGGCTTTCCCTGATTAAGCCCTCTTTTCCCTTACACCTTCTCCCTTCTGCGTCATCTATGCATTTGGATCTGTACCCTATCAGAACTTGATGATAATAATAATAATAATAATTACAGTATTTGTTAAGCACTCACTGTGTGGCAGGCCCTGTATTAAGCACTGGGGTGGATACAAGCAAACTGGATTGGACACAGTCCCTGTCCCACATGGGGCTCACAGTCTCGAACCCAAATTTATAGATGAGGTCACTGAGGCACAAAGAAGTTAAGTGACTTGTCCAAGATTACAAACCAGGCAAGTGTCAAAGATGGGATTATGGCCCATGACTTCTGACTCCAAGGCCTGTACTCTAGCCACTATGCCATGCTGCTTCTCACTACCCTCACCCACATATCACTTATGTACATATCTGTAATGTATTTATTTATATTTACATCTGTCCCCATCCTAGACTGAAAGCTCATTGTGGGCATGGAACACGTGTACCAAGTCTGTTGAACTGTGCCCTCCCAAGCACTTAGTAAAGTTCTCAGCACACAGTAAGTGCTTAATAAATACTAATGATTGACTGAGTGAATTTTTTCAACATGCTCCTGTGATTGTCTTTGGCAGACATGACCTAAGACTTTCCTTGGCAGTTTGAGGGGACACCTTGAAAACTAATTCTTGTTCTGGTGGAAGTAGGAACAACCATTGGATTTAGCGGCAATCTGCACAAATATGGTTTAGCAAATTCTTTAGATGGATTTAAAAGTTATATAACAAGATTCTGAGCAGTTAGTTAAGTAAGGCAGAAAGCAAAAGTCTGCACAAGAACAACCCTTCCAAATGAATGATGTGACTTTGCTTCCTAAATTTACTCCTAAATGCTACGTTTGAATGGACAGAGGAATACTGAAAGAAATTTGCACATCCCAAAGGGGATCTTTCCAATAAGTCTATAGACCGTACTTGTAAATATGATAAATGAATCAGAGAAAATTACTAGGGGAAAGAAAACTCAATAAGGAAATATCCACAGTTACATCAAAAAAGGGTCAAATACTAATTTTGGAGCATGGAACAACAGAATCTGTTTCAGAATTCTGCTCCGTGCTTCCAAAACCTCACATCATCATCTTACAAACTGCAGTAAGTAACTGTAAGATGATGACTTTTTAACTAAATATCTGCAATGCTGCTAAGTCATCACGTACAACTGTATCACTGTTTTCTTGGAAAACACTGTGGAATGTGAAATTGTGTTACATGAATCACTGAGTCAATGGAAAAAAAGGGTTAGTTTTCTTGAGGTCTCAGAGTTTTTTTATAATTAAAACCATAATATTTTGACAAGTGTGTAAGAACTGTCTAAGAATGACTCTCTGTAAAATCTTATATTTTTACTTTCCCAAATAGGGAAAGTAACAATTTATGTAATGTGGGCAGTAAAAAATATTGATTTAATTACATCTGGAAATGACGCAGGGGGTGTCTCAGCTGTGTTTCAGCCGGCTCTCCATGATGATCTCTGACTCCTGACTTTTCCCTACACTCCCTTGCATGAGCTTAAAAACAAATCATAACCCTTGGAAAGGCCTACCTCCACCTCATTCTACTCTGAACCTAGAAAAATAAAAGTCCCTTTAATTAACCTCTTTAACACAACTTTGTAGGTTACATGTCCATTTTGGCTTCTCTGTGACCAAACACACCTATTTTTTTTTTTAACTATTTTGAATGATGCCTTTAACAGGCAGTCAGAATTGGATCTGCTCCACTCTGAATTTTCATAGGCTGGCTGGTTCCAAATTAAAGCTGGTGTCTGCAAGAAGCCAAATGTGTCGATAATACCTCTTAAGAGCAAGTAAATCTGATTCAAAACGAGTCTAGAATCCTCTAGCTCTAAGAGGAGTTTCAAATCTAGATAGCCTTATTACTTCAGATATGAACATCCTATTCCTGAACTTCAGTCATTCAATCATATTTATTAAGCGCTTACTGTGTGCAGAGCACAGTGTTAAGGGCTCAGGAAAGTACAATACAACAATAAACAGAGACAATCCCTACCCACGTCAAGCTCACAGTCTAGAGGGATGAACCCTGTGATGAAGGCTACGTATATAGAATATAGGCAGACAATACAACTCATGTGCGTTTGTCTCATAGAATGACTCTGCCATTCATATCTGCCCACTAAAAGCACTCTGTACACTGTCCAGTGGTTTTAATCTTCTGGTTCCACCTTATCACTCCCTGCCTGAATTGGAATTGATGTTAGAGGAAGAGGTGGACCTGTTATGCAACTATATGTTATTAAAAGAGCCCCTCTACTCACTCCACTTTTGAAGCAATAGCACCAACTAGTTTAGTCCAGAATAGTTTTGGAGTTACACAGGCAACTGTTTGGTTGGATTTTGGGTCCATCTTCTACCTGACCCAAGATTGACAGGCAAATTAATATTCAGGTTTGGGCTTTCCCAGGCCCAAAGTTTAAAAATTTCTGCCATCCCAGCCAGAGTGACTCACATTAATAGGGATGCTGAATGAAGGAAATAGTACCCCAATCTCATCTATCTCACCACCAACCCCTTTCCCACATCCTCCTGCTAGCCTGGAACTCCCTCACCATCCATATACTCCAGACCATCACTCTCTCCACCTTCAAAGCATTACTAAAATCACATCTCCACCAAGAGGCCTTCCCCAATTAAGCCCTTTTTTCCCTGGCTAGCTCTCTCTTCTGCATCCTCTATGCACTTCTATCTATGACCTTTGAACATTTGATGGTTCAAATGTCGTGTGTTCTAATCCCAGCTCTGCCACTTGTCAGCTGTGTAACTTTGGGCAAGTTACTTAACTTCTCTGGGCCTCAGTTACCTCATCTGTAAAATGGGGATTAAGACTGTGAGCCTCACATGGGACAACCTGATGACCTTGTATCTACCCCAGTGCTTAGAACAGTGCTTGGCACATAGTAAGTGCTTAACAAATACCAATATTATTATTATTATTATTTGATATTCACCCCATCCCCAAGCCCACAGCTCTTATGTGCATATCTTTATATTCTATGTTATAAATTACTTATATATTCATATTAATGCATGTCTTCCCCTCTAGGCTGTAAACTTGTTATAATAATAATAATAATAATGATGGCATTTTTTAAGCGTTTACTATGTGCAAAGTACTGTTCTAAGTGCTGGGGAGGATACGAGGTGATCAGGTTGTCCCACGTGGGGCTCACAGTTTTCATCCTCATTTTACAGATGAGGTAACTGAAGCACAGAGATGTTAAGTAACTTGCCCAAAGTCACACAGCTGACAAGCGGCAGAGCCGGGATTTGAACCCACGATCTCTGGCTCTCAAGCCCGTGCTCTTTCCATTGAGCCATGCTGCTACGGTCAGTGAACATGTCTGCTAATTCTGTTGTACTGTACTCTCCCAAGCACTTAGTACAGTGCTCTGCACATAGTAAGCCCTCAATAAATGATTGATTATGAAATATGATTGATTAGTTCCCCACAGCACTTATGTACATATATGTAATTTATTTATTTATATTAATAGCTGGTTCCCCCTGTAGACTGTTAGGTTGGTGTGGGCAGGGAACATATATACCAACTCTGCTATACTGTACTCTCCCAATTGCTTAGTACAGTGTTCTCCACATAGAAAGCACTCAATAAATATGATCGATTGATATTGATGAGACAGCCTGGGGAAAGGAGGTTAAAACCACTTAAGTCCATTGTCTGGCTAATTAATCAGACAAAGGCAGCAGGCAGAGAACCCAAAGAACCCAAAGGCTTTTTGAGCCAGCACAAACTTAACTGGGTCCAGCTCTGTGCCGATCCAACTTGGCACTTTAGGTTTTGAGGTCTAAAGCTTCAGGACAGTTCAAGTACAACCAGTGTACGATTCCAGGGCTATTTTAGACATTCAGAGCACTAAACTCAGAAGTTTAATCATGGCAGGTAGGTGAACATTTTCAGTGGCACCCCAAGCCATATGAATGATCTCTGTAAGTGGAGATTTTTGGGGGAGAGCAAAGTCAGACAATTTGTCTAAGGACGGTGGGGGAGCTTGTTTTGTCACTATGTGGAGATGTGAGGGAATATGTCCTTTGGAAACCATCCTCGTATCTGTCTGAATTTGAAAGGGCTACCCTTAATAACTCCAGCGGACCATCTAGTAGCCTCTTAAACTTTGGACAGTACATCATGATGCAGCCATATACCTCATAAAAAAAACCAATAAAATACCTTCCTAGGTCTGATAGCGACTACTGGATTTTCAGTGGAATTTGATCTCTGTGGCAAGTCTCCTAAATTATTACACACAACAGACTCTTTTTTGGACCTGCGTCCCGAGAAACAGAACAGTTACTTTGAAAGTGGCCAACAGAAATGTATTCTCCTTTTGTTAGTAACTGCTCCCAATGTGCTGCTTTTCAGTATTTTAAGTTTTCAGTGTCAAATCAACAAGTATAAGATTCAAACATTTCGCCTTTGAAGCAGTCTTTGAAAACCTCAACTGAACGGACAGTTTCAGTGTTTAGTCATTCACAGGAGGTAAGAAAAAAACATCCTTGGTGACACTGAAATAGCAAATTTTGGTTTCTTGTGCCACACTCTAATTTAGGAAGGATGCTTGTTAGCTAATTTTTGAAGCCAAACTAGTTGTGCTTACGCTCTTTTGGCAAATGTAATCATGAAACCTGTTTCCAAAAAAGACTCCAAAAAACTAGTGTCCTTAAGAATTAATTGTATTTTTATTACAACAGGTTTATAAAATGCTTAAAGTTTGGATGTACTGCCTCTGTTCCATAATCTGCTGTGTAATCCCATTTTTCATTATCCTAACAAATATCGCAGTCATTACTATTATTATTATTACTGATGATATGGAGAATGTCCTTTACCTTGACCTTCTTTTTGGGATACAAGAAGAAGAAAGGTTTTAGAACCGGAGACCTGGAAAAACAGAAAAGAATGATCATCAGGACAGGTCATAACAAACTATGGGGCCAAAGGCAAAAGTAGGTGAGGGTCTAACTCTGATCCCACCCACTGACTGGTCCTGGCCATCATAATGAGATCCAACCTCTGGCTCTGCTTCACTAATAAACTGGTATGTTTCCTTCCTTCCTACCTAATATGCTTCCCTAAGGAAACAGGCAAACACAGGGGCAGACTCATGAGCATACATAAATGATGGCAGAAGGACAGCATCTTAAATACAAAGGTAGAGATGGATTATACAGAGTAGCACTGCACACACAGTTTACACAGTTAACTGGGGTAAGGTTAGAGAGTGTAGAGGACTTCAGCTAATAAAATGGGACCAACATTGGCAGCTCTGTCCTTGATCCTCCAGACCTAGAAAGGGAGAGGGAGAGCTGACCAAGTTGGTGGACGGAGATCCGGGAATGAAAAGAAGCAAGATTTAATGGAAGAAAGCTGCGATCCAGTCAAGGACCAAAGTTGCCGGAACACCCTAAAGGGAAGAAGTAAAGGCCTAAATTTACTTCTGCTGCCACTACTGCCTTTCAATGATTCCCAAATAATGGGAGGAGAGAGGGACCTTAGAGCAGGTTTGGGCTTTGGCCTTATTTGGGTTAATGAAGGCTTGGGAAGCTAATAATAATCATGTGGTATCATTTGGATATTTATTTTGTGCCAAGCACAGTACTAAGTGCTGAAGTAGATAAAGGATAATCCGTTTGGACCCAGTTTCTGCCCCACACTGCAGCTCACAATCTAAGGGGGAGGGATAACATTTGATACCCATTTTGCAGATCAAGGAACTGAGAAACAGAGAAGTTATGTGACTTGCCCAAGGCCACGCAGCAGGCAAATAGTGGGGCTGGGATTAGGGTACAGGTCCCGATTCCCAGATCCGTGTTCTTTCCACTAGGCCACTAAACTGTATGCTCGTTGTGGGCAAGGAATGTGTCTGTTTATTGTTGTACTGTACTCTCCCAAGCGCTTAGTACAGTGTTCCACATACTCAATATGACAATGGATGAATGAACTAGGCTACTCTGCTTCCTCCTAGCACATAAAGGAGCAGCCAGAGCAGAACACAAACTAATTTCCTACCTTGGACAAGTCAGAAGCAACTTTGTAAGGTTCCCCAAACCACATAACCCAAGACGTTTAACCCTAATGGACCCACAGCAAGACTAGCTCTGGGAATGTAGCAGGAAAGAGCTTGTCCAAAAGCTGTGGAATTTTGAACTTAGAACAGAAGCCTATGCAGAGGCTCTCCCTCACCTCCCACTCCTCTCTGCCCAAAAAGCACTGTTCAATGCCTTCCTTTCAAGTTAAGGGGTAGTACAAAACAAACAGAAGAAAACAGAAGGGACCAAACAAAATTAACACAACAAATCTGGACAAAGAGCTGAGGGAATTGCTGTGGAGAATGGAGGAAGTGAAGAGCTGGGCAGATTTAGACAGATTTGGAGTTGCGCCTCTCCCCTCAACTTCCCTTTCAAAGTGAAACATTAGCAAACACAAAGGAGTTTGCCAGGAGACAGGGAGAGACCAAACAGGAAATTAACACAACACAAGGCCAGTGAGGAATGAAATTCCCCACATCATTTTAGCTGACAGGCAATGATCAGTCATCTAAACATTCAATTATCCAAAGGACCCTTGGTCCCAATTAGTTCCAATTAGTTGAAGACCTCTCCTTTTCAATTAGTTCAGAAAAGTGGAACTTCAGTTCACTGTAATTGCAGTGTAGATGGAAAAGGCCAAGTGATACATTATATGAATTTAAAGTTGCATGGCTACTGTATTAGGTACACAAGCACCATAGGTATACTATTTTGGAGTAACTATGCAATCAAAAGTAATCTTTTGGTTTTCAAAGATGGTTCTGATAATGACAGTGAGAACATCTGTGTGATTGACAACCCCTTCTCCACTGAATTCAGGGCCAATCTAGCCTGGCCCACTGAGGGAGTGTTTTGAGGGGCACGTCAAGTCTAAAGCCTTCACCCATGAGCCTTCGTTCAGAGAAAGGAAGTCCTTATCAGAAGGTGCATCCAGCACCTTTTTCCAGGAGTATTCATCAGAAAGTCGTGTTTCACTCAGTGTTACAATGTTGGCTCTGCATCTGGCTAACTCGTGGTCAATATAGGCAAGTTCCCGTCTAGGCAACTTCTATCCTGATTGTTGCACAGAGCCGGATGTTCTATGGCACAACCAGAGATGAAGCAGTGTGGCCTAATGGAAAGAGCATGGGTCCGGAAGACAGAGGACCTGGGTTCTAATCCCAGCCCTGCCACTTGTCTGCGGTATAGCCTTGGGCAAGCCAGTCTCTGTGCCTTAGTTACTTCATCTGTAAATGGGGATAAAGGCAGGGAGGTCTTTGTGGGACCCGGACTGAATCCAACCTGATTACCTTGGATCTACTTCAGCATTTAGTACAGCGCCTGGCATATAGTAAGCACTTAATAGATACCATTTAAAAAAACAAACAAAAACCCCCGCACTATTTTCTTTGTATTTTGTAAGTTTATGTTTGTTTTTGTACGATAAGATTAAGACCCATCAGATGTGGTTCTCTGCTGGGGCTAATTTCAATGACGCAGGCGATTTAGAGGGATCCCTTTTCAAGCCCCACTTCTTCATTCAGCGGGAGCGATAGATTTCTAAATAAAGTTACTCAGCTGCCTAGGATGATATTGAAGAAAGTGGCTGACTTTTCAGCAACTGAGTCACTACTATCCTAGGTTTCTTGCTTGTATAGCAGTTTTTTAGATTTTCTAACCATCGTTCATTCATTCAATCGTATTTATTGAGGGCTTACTGTGTGCAGAGCACTATACCAAGCGCTTGGAAAGTACAGTTCAGCAATAAAGAGAGACAATCCCTGCCCGCAACGGGCATCAGCAACCACGCACTTGTGTTCATTTAATAGTGATGACGAGTTACATTGAGCCATAGTATCCAGTACCCTGATGGCCAACAACGCATGTTATGAGACAACTGGATGTGATTAAGGATACAGTCGGTGGCAACATATGACAATAGCAGCAGCAGCGGCCTCCACTAGCCCCTTGTTGGGTGTCCCACTTTCATTGAAAAAATTGTGAGATGCCACGATACAATTCAGTTACTTACACTGGGTGGGTATGTCAGGCAACAGATTGATATTGGTGAATTGGGGACTTCAGGAGCTTGAAGAAAATAAATGGGGGCAGTGCATGAGGAATAATTTGTCCTCTTGCCTGTTCCTGAATCAACGCCTATCAACCCTCCCACTCTCTTTTCTAAGGCAAGGGAGTGCCTACTTCATGGCCCACTCCTCCTCCAGAGGACCCATCCCTTCCAGATGGTCAGCCTTTGCCCTGGAAAGGTAGGGTAAACGGCATGTCTACAAAGCCAATAGTGAGGAGGATAAGAGCCTATGGTGATTTATGATGGACACAGGGGAAAAGTTATCCTTCCTACTGGAATCTTTGGGCGAGGAAAAGGTGGGGTTAGAGCAACTGGTCTCTACTGGGGAGCTAAAAGAAATGTTATACTGTACTGTAAAGAATACACCCAGGTCAGTATTCAGAATGTGCCCACTGGAGCTTTGATCACTGGTTCTTTCATTTTTCTCTTACTCTGAGCAGTTTCACAATCCTGATTGACAAAGAAATAGTATTTTAACAAAGTAAGCTCAGCAGACTTACACTGTTGGGCGTCCTCCAACAACTCCAGTCAGGCCAGGTGCTAAAATAAAGGGAAAAACAAACAAGTAAAGCAATCTTCTCTTTATAAACTTGTTGTTTGACAGATCTGTCCCTTCTCCATCCAAATGGCCACCGGCGGGGTTCAAACTTTCATCCTATTATAATTAGATTCTCCCCACTTCAGTTTATACTACACATTGCTGTCTGGCTCCTCTTACTAAAATGCTGCTTGGCACCCATTTCTCCCCATCTCAAAAACCTCCAATGGCTTCCCATTTCCCATCACATCGAACAAAACTTCTTACCATTGGTTTCAAGAGTATTAACCTTTTGTATCTTACATACTGCCCTTCTTCACGCACTACTCACCAGCTCTCACTCCTCTCAAGCATACCTTCTAACTGAATCTCATTCTCAATTTTCCTGTCTCTGAACCTTGCTCAAGCTATTCGCCCTGCCTGGAACAACCTCCTCCTTCCAATCCGCCAGATCACAACTCCCCAATTTTCAACGACTGTGTAGGAATAATATTGCTTATTAAGCATCTACAGTACAGTGCTTTTTCCCAGTACAACTGGAAAAAAAATATACGGCTAAGAATTAGACACAGGCACTGACCCGCAATAGGCTCACAATCCATGAGTAAGGGGAGGATGGTGTTAGTCACGGCTACATAAGGAAAGACAAAAGAAAAACACAAAAACAAACTAAAAGACAAGGCGGTGATAAATGAAATAAGTGAATAAATAATAAATGAAGCACAGTTGCAGACTCCACACAGCTTAGAGTCCAACAGTCACGTCACAGCCTCAGACACGGCCTTCCCAATGTTCTAAATGTTGAGAAAGCCTCATGATGCTGCTGTTTCTTCCCCCTCTCATCTGGAGAAAGGGCCAACGGGATTCCCAGTGGTGTGGGGGTGGGCAGCCTCTCTCAACACAGCAAGTCCTGGTGTAAGTGGACCAGTTTGGTTTTTTTTCTTTAATGCTATTTGTTAAGCACTTACTATGTTCCAGGCACTGTACTAAGTGCTGGGTTAGATACAAGGTAATCAGGTTGGACACAGTCCCTGTCCCACATGGGGCTCACAGCTTAATCTCTATTTTAAAAATGAGGTAACTGAGGAACAGAGAAGTTAAGTAACTTGCCCAGGATCACGCAGCAAACAAGTGGCAGAGCCAGGATTAAAACCCAGGTCCTCTGACTCCCAGACGTGTACTCTTTCCATTAGGCTAAGCTTCTTCCCACAGCAAGCGTTGTGGGCTAATACTGGCGCTCCTCCTAAAGCCCCCTAAAATCCCACTTCCTTCAAGAATCCTTCCTTGATTAATTCCCAACACCTCAAGTTGCAACTACCCAACCGACTTCCTTAGCACTTATGCTTACATACCACTTTCATTACTAATGTACATATGTATACTCAACTGTATATTCAATTATTCATTCCGTTATTTCATTCTTATTCTTGAACTGTAAATACACTCAGTTCTGCTAGAACATGTGTTTTCATCATATGATTTGGGTACAACAGAACAGAATAATTAAGGACCTTTGTTCAGCCCAAAGGTTAGCACAAGTAGATTTGGTATTGGGAGAAAAGGTCATGTGCATGTGTGTCATATCATACAAGGCGTGTGCTGTTACACACCCCAGAGGATCCACGACAGGTTGGTGCATTTTGGGTTGCAAAACATTACTTGGGAGAAATCCTTCAAGATGATATGATCAATGACCGATACATAATGCCTATTGGTCGATCAGTCATCTCATAGTTTTAATTACCATGTCACCCAATCTTTGGAGCAGGGAGCAGCACCAGGGAAGGCCTTTTCATAAAGTTCTGTAGTAGGAAGGGACTCGCACTGTACTGTCATCCCTGCCAGCCACAGTCCTGCTGGAACAGCACGTACAACGTGAAAGTAGGCAGCAGGGGTGCAGAACACTGTGAAATTTTCTGCACCACTGAACCTACTGCACTACTCTAAATGAGTCCCAAATACTGAAACACTGTAACTGTAAGCTCCTTGAGGGCAGGGAACATGTCTATCAATTCTACAAAATTCATTCATTCATACATTCAACTGTGAGAACGGGGATTAAGACTTATCCCTAGATGGGACATGGACTGTGTCCAACTTGATTAGCTTGTACCTACCGCAGTGCTGAGTACAGTGCCTGGCACAGCATAAGCACTTAACAAATACCATTAAAACCCCCCACAAAACAAAACCCTGTGCTCTGCACACAGTAAGAACTCAGTAACTATGACTGATTGATGTTGACAAGAATTCAGCTACAGGCAGGGGAGGCATGCAGGGCAGTAACCTAGAAAACTTGCTACCATGGGACAGGCTACAGTGTTACCCCAAATCCTGTAAGTTCAGGATATTACAGCAAGCAGCAGCTGGAGATGGCGGTGTACTATATCAATCAATCAAATGGCATTTATTGAGTGCTTACTATGTGCAGAGCACTGTACTATGCACTTGAGAGAATACAATACACCAGAATTAGCAGACACATCCCCACCCATAAGGAGCTACAGGGGGCAGGGGGATATCCTCCTGGCCTGGCGAATTCGACAGCCACCTCCATCAGCTCCCTAGGGTTCTGGGGTTAGAGGCCAAGGGCAGTTTTCAGGTGTTCTTTAGGAGTCTCAAGTGTGTATTTTGAGGCTAAGACTATGTATAGGGGTTAATACACACATCAAAGGTTAAGTAACAATGTAAACGGTCACAGTGTGAGAGATCCTAGTGGTGTTTAAAGTTGTTAAATCTTCACTGTAAGTGCCTATCCTTAACCTAGAACCTGGAACTTTGTTTTCTTAATGGTATTTATTTATAATTCAGATAACTAGGCTTTTCCCTTGTGAAAGTTTTGTCGAATTGGAGCTTATGTTCTTATCCCAGTTGACCAAACATTTGTCTTGTCTTATGCTGTCAAGTCGTCTCCTACCCATAGCGACACCACGGACACATCTCTATCAGAATGCCTCACTTCCATCTGCAATCATTCTGGTAGTGTATTGATGGACTTTTCTTGGTAAAAATATGGAAGTGGTTTACCCCTGCCTCCTCCTGAGCAGGAAACCTGAGTCTTCACCCTTGACTCTTTCCCATTCTGCTGCTGCCCAGCACAGGTGAGTTTTGACTTGTAGCCGATTGCCGCCCACTTGCTAGCCACTGCCCAAGCAGGAATGAAATCGATACACCTTTGCTTGACTTCCCCTCCCATAGTCCAAGACTGATCTGAAGTTCAGAGTCTGGGGACCCTCCATGCCAAGGAATGGCTGTGGGGCCTGATTTTTCTCTGGAGCATCAATCAGAAGTAATTAATGAGGGCTTAATGAGTGTACAGAGCATTGTACTAAGCACTCTGGAGTACAACAGAGTTGGTAGACTCCATCCCTGACCTTGGGAGCTCACAAGCTAGTTGGGGGTGGGGGGGGGTCCCTTACAGTCCCTCTAGACTGTATGCTCATCATGGGCAGGGAACGTGTCTACCAACTCTCTTATACTGTTCACTCCCAAGAGCTTAGTAGTGTTCTGCACACAGTAAGTGCTCAGTTGATTGACTCGGGGAGACAGACATTTCAATAAAGTACAAGTAGGAGCGCATGTACTTAACCCTCCCTCCCCTTCTCCTCAACAACCTTGTCTGGCCTAGATCTGGGCTCCAGCATTCAAGATACTATTTTTTAACTACTGGAGCTTGGAAGCCATGGTCCAAAGGTCCAAGGTAGCAGGGGACTGTCTAAAGTGGTCTGGCTCAGCTTCCATGTTTGGATGTCCACAACCAGGCTGAAGCTTGCATTCTCAGAAAGGTCCCACAGCATTCTGGCACTTGTGGTCTGAAACTTCAGAATTCAAGAGGACTTCAAATGGCCACTTCCTCCCTTTTCTCTCTCTAAGAGTTGTCAAGAGGGAAAGGGAAGGCATATATGCATGAGGTGCTACCCCAAAGTCACAGTTATTTTTACAAAACAACAGCTAGTCAAAGATTTTTGTTCAATTTCCTATAATTGTCCTCTAGAGGGTAAGTTTGTTGTGGGCAGGGAACATGCCTACTAATTCTGTTATATAATAATAATAATAATAATGGCATTTATTAAGCACTTACTATGTGCAAAGCACTGTTCTAAGTGCTGGGGAGGTTACAAGGTGGTCAGGCTGCCGCACAGGGGACTCACAGTTTTAATCCCCATTTTACAGATGAGGTAACTGAGGCCCAGAGAAGTTAAGTGACTTGCCCAAAGTCACACAGCTGACAATTGGCAGAGCCGGGATTTGAACTCATGACCTCTGACTCCAAAGCCTGTGCTATTTCCACTGAGCCCCACTGCTTCTCTCAAGTGCTCCCAAGTGCTTAGTATATAGCTTAGTATAGTGCTCTGTACACAGTAAGCGTTCACTAACTATGATTGATTGATGTGGCTCCCAAGTCCATGTTTACTGTCTGCTCACTTAAATAACCATATTTAATACAAAACGTCACAACTTTGGACATTAGACATTATATCAGCCTGCCATTTTTTTATGGTATTTGTTGTGCACTTACTATGTGCCAGGCATGGTACTATGTGCTGGCTGGACACATAGAGCTCACAGTCCTAATCCCCATTTTACAGAAGAGGTAACTGAGACATGGAGAAGTTAGGTAAGGTCACACCCAGCAGAACAGGGATTAGAACCCAGGTCCTTCTGACTACTGGGCCTGTGCTCTATCCATTAGGCTTTGCTGCTTCTCTGAGTATCTAAGTACTTACTAAATAGAACAACTTCTTTTTAGACACCCTGGAGGGAAGGCAGTAGCCTATTTATTCTGTGGACTTTACTTAATTGGCAGGGAGGTGTGCTGGGTAGAAAGATGAATACGATGGTAGAAGGCGGCAAAAATGATGGACTCTCAGGAAAGAAGCAATAGCTAGTGTGACTTATCACAGCTCTGCAGAGTAGGGAAGAGGAGAGAATGAGGTGGTGATGAGTTCTGAAAGGAGTTTGTAAACAATCTTAAACAGTTTGGAGAGCAATGTACTTGACAGTAAATCTTTGAAATACACTAGCCCATAACTTCTTTGAATACTTCTGCATTTCTGCACTCTTACCATTCACCGTTAATGTCTACTCACCACCTAAACACTACTTCCCTAATATAATACTTTCTGATATGACTTTCCTCTAGGAAAGAATAATAGACACTTCAGAATTCCTTGCTTGCCTCATACCTCATCCCTAAAATGTAAACCAAATATTCATGAATATTTTTTCCATTTTAAAGTTAACAATAACTGGTTCGAACTTGTTTTCACATCAGCCTAAATCATCATTCAGAGGCTAAATCTCTTCCCTCTAAATTCCTGTTGGCAGATTTCTCAAATACTTTTATAATAAAAGCTTGCATAAATAGTGAATGTATAACATTTTTATATATTCATAAAAATAGGAATAGTATTACTTCATCCCAATCTACCCTAGCTCCTACAGCCTCCTTCGCACTACTTTATTTTAAAAAATATTTCTACAAGCAATCAATCAGCGGTATTTACTGAGGGCTTACTGTGTGCGAAGCACTATACTAAGTGCTTGGGAGAATACAGAACAACAGAGTTGGTAGAAACGTTCCCTGCCCACAACCTTATACTCTAGAGGGAGAGACAGACTTTAATATTACATAAATAATTTATAGAGACATGTGCATAGGTGCTGTGGGGCTAATATCAAATGCCTGAAGGGCACAACCTTGCCTCTGAACATTTTCTTTCTGGACAACTCTTCTTCCTCTGATCCTACACCATCCTTTGAATAGCTGGTTCTGGAGAACTTCTAATTTTCGCATTTATTCCTCTAATAATCGTTGCTGCTGATGCCTTTACTACCTCATTCCCCTTCATGAACTCACTTTAACACACCACATCTCTCTGACTTCCTGTTTAACATTCATGCTTCCTATTCTCTTTTAACCTACTGTTACCCAGTTTTTCTAATACAAGACTGTCTAGAAGAGTTCAACTAACTCATATTGTTTTGGTCATTATTTAAGAGAAAAATGAAAAATTATCCCAGATGAAATTCTAAAAGATAATGGCATTTATTAAGCATTTACTATGTACTAAGCACTGGGATTGATACAAGGTTGAGTTTGGATACAGTCCTCGTCCCATATGGGACACATGAGCAAGTTTATACCCATTTTACAGATGTGGAAACTGAGACCCAGATATGTTTAAATGACTTGCCCAGAGCCTCAGAGCATGCCAGTGGGGGAGCTGGGATTAGATTTTGAGTCTCCTGACTTCCAATCCCATGCTCTTTCTGCTAAACCACACTGTAATTGAGAACTCATAAAAGATAATACATTTTGGAACACTACAAGAGATCATCAGTCCATTAATGATTCCCACAATGATTTACCTTTGATCTGACATTTCCCACCACATATCCTCAGGCACTGCATAGAGAAATGGAGTAGCTAAAACCAAATTTATCAGTGCATTTTCTACATACTTCGAGAATTGACATTCCATTTCAGAGAGCTGGTCTTGGAACATTATCTATAATGTTATCGTAATATGGGATTCTGACTTCTAGGGCTCTGCACAAAGCAGCAATACATGGTAAAAGAACTACCCAATATTTTACTACAATCTTTGTTTTGTTGAGCTCAATTACATGTTTTCAACTATTTTATCCATTTCCTTTAAAACAAGCAGATAAAACATATTCTGTGATTTTACGTAAAACAGAGAAAACTGTTAAGCCAAGGACCTTTCCTGAAGTGTCTTCCAACACACTTATGAGATCAGTCATAATATTTACATATACTCAAGCACTTTAAAATCTCAAGCTGTATTAACCAGCTGTCATTTTGGTGTCAAACTCCGGTCATTTTAATGTGAAATAAGGGTCAGCGCATGGTTTTTGCTATTAGTCAAGTCTTTCACAGCTACTGAGTCCTTATTAAACTAAAAATGGTAGTGTTTTTCTGTCAGTCTTATCTAAGTTGCATGGATATTTCAGATTGTTCATAAATATATCCTAAAACAATTTGAAAGTTGCAAATGAACATTTTAAAATATCAAACTCAAAAATATCTCAAGTTGTGTATTTCGCTACAGTTATGGGTTTGCAATTGCATTTCTGATGAAAATTAAAAGAGCACAGAACTGGAAGCCAGGAGTCACTGGTGCTTGTCCCAGCTCTGCCACTGGACTGCTTTGTGACCTTTGGCAAGTCATTTAAACTCTCAGGGCCTCAGTTTCCTCCACAGTAAAATGGATAAAATAACTCTGTTCCCTCTTTATTAGATTGTGAGTCCTCTGACTCCCAGTCCTCTGACTCCAAGAGCCTGTGCTCTTTCCACCAAGCCATGCTGCTTCTAAGTTTTAGCATCAGAGTTCTAAGTTTAGCATCTTCAGTAACTTGGAGTGTGGAAGAAGAGAAAACATCATGGCTACGAGACTGACATAAGAGACTCTTGGTAATATTTTAATGAAGTTCCTTTCCCTGTGGATTAAAGGCAGGTGTGCAAAATGCAAACAGTTCAAGAAAGAAACAAAAGGCCTGACTGGCATAATGAGACAGGATCTTGAGAACTTCATTTTCTCAAGAGGAAGCTGTTTGAAGATGATGAATGAGACATGCCTGAACTTCTACCTATGAAATGTGAATATGGATAAAGGTTATTAGCCAACAAAAGGGCAGCTTTTTTTGGCAGAAAATAGCGATTGTCAAGTTTTCTTGATCAATGGTTTAAATCCAAATCTTTTTATATTCCATTGCTTTCTAGTCATACATACATTCTGAGATTGTAAACCTGTTCCCATTTTCAGACACTTATAGTAGTTTTACGAAACGTACCACTCACCACTCATTCAGTATTCTGTTCAAAAAGGAGGAAAAAATGTATATTGCAATATTTATCTCACTAATCCTCTCTGGCTCATCTAGGTGGAAACTGAGGCCAGGAAAAGTTAAGAGAACCATTGAAGCATAAAAGGGAGAAGCCACTTGACAACAGATTAAGATGAGCAGAGCCCTACTTTAGGGAAGATTACAGTGCTTTTAGGGATTCTACCCTGCTTCCATAATGTCTTAAGGCAAGAGCCATTAGGATCCTACTTTAGGACTGGGTAGTGGAACAGTTCCCTTTAGCAGGGGTAGAACTGGAGACAGCTGCAGTGGCAGCTATTATTGCCACCCCTGAAAAGATGAAGGAAGAGTTTCTTGAGTAATGGCAATAACAGCCACCACTGTCATTGCTAAACCAGCCCTTCTAAGGCCATGGAGAGAAACTAGAAGGCATTAGAAGCATGCCCTGAGGTTCAGCCACAACTCCTATCCTATTTATGCGAGTAAAAGCTAGTTTGGGTGAAGGGTGGCTTTACCTTCCACCTGCCTGATGCTGCTGCCTGGTTTGCTGATAGCCACAACATTGCTGCCCTTGCAAAACTTCTCAGTCTAAGCAGCCATAAATGACAGAAGAGGGCACAAGTGGTGGAAGTGTGGAGGTCAAGTCCATCTTCTAATCAACAATCAATCATATTTACTGAACACCTTCCAATCAGTCATATTTATTGAACACTTACTGTGTGCAGAGCACTGTACTAAGTGCTTGGGAGAGTATAATACAACTTATTTGGTGGACATGCTCCCTGCCCATACTGAGCTTACAGTCTAGAGGGGGAGACAGACATTAATATAAATCAATCAATTACAGATATGTACATAACTGCTGTGGGGCTGAGGGAGGGGTGGATAAAGGGTGCAGATCCAAATGCAAAGGCGACACAGTAGGGAGTGGGAAAAGGGGAAATGAGGGCTTAGTTGGGGAAGACTCTAGGAGGAGATGTGCTTTTAATAAGGCTAACTATCCCTATCCTTCCTTAACTATCTCTTCCCCTTTCTCTTTCCTTCTGCATTTTCCTTTCTCCCTTTCTGTCTCCCTTACTTCCTGGCCTCTCTCTGTTCTCTCCCCCAACTTCTGGTCCCATCTCTTTCAAATCTCTCCTCATCCCACTCCAGCAGGCCAGGGTCTTCTCTACTAGCAGGCCTAAGACAAACATAGTTTAGAAAAAAGAATTACAAAAGCACAGTTTAAAACTAAAAGATCAAACAGTGAAACAACCTAGAGCTTCACAGTTTTTTAAATTAAGGGAACTCAGTGGCTTGAATTCAATCAGTCAGTGGTATGTAATGAGGGTTTACTGTGTGAAGAACACTGTGCTAAGCACTTGGGAGTATACGAAAGACTTGGTAAACCTGATCCCAGCCCACAAGGGTTTATAATCTAGTGGGCAAGGCAGGCTGTAAAATAAATCACAGATAGCGGGAGAAATAGAGTATAAGGATATGCACACAGTAAGCGCTCAATAAATACGATTGAATGAATAAATGCTGTGGGGATCAAGGTAAGGTCAAAGTGCTTAAGCGGTGCAGACTCAAATGCATACAGGGTTCCTCAAATCTCTCCACACAGACTTAAATTGAGAGTTTTTTTTCCTTTTTGAAGAATCACTTCAGTTTGGAAGATAATGCTTACTTAAAGGTTGTGACAAATCATCTTTCACACCTAGTGTCCAGATTCTTCAATACATCAAATTAATAAAAGGGAAATGTCAGCTTTCACATTTGTCCTGGATATGTGAATCTCAAAAGCAGATATAGAAATATAAATTGAATGCTTTCTACATTCAATTAGCAGGAAAGCTAATGTACATTCAAAATTATCTGGCAAAGCAGCACTTAGGTTTTATAAGGACATTTCTTTAAAAACACTAGAAGGAATCATTACGAATGTTCTAAGACCCACTTCTCCTAATGGAGGCTATTTTTTTGAAAGGTAATTATTTTAGACAGACCTAACGTGTGGGCTTTTAATAACATTCAAGTAACCACAGGCAGAAATTTGAGGAGAGAATTCCCTCCTCCCACCATCTTTCCTGAGACTGTGTGCTGCCTTATTTCCATAATTATTTAAAATCAGTATGACTACACACTACAACATCTCTCTCTTTTTAATAGAAAACAAAATTACAGGGTGGAAAAAATAACTTTTTTCATTTGCTAAAATATTCTCAAGCCCAACCTGACTTTGGTAAAATGCAAAAAGTTTCAACCAATTCTGTATCTGTCCCATTCTTGGTGTGACTGCATCAATCCTGTATTTCACAATGCTTCTACATAACAAGAACTGTATTTTAGTATATAACTGGCATGGAAGGCACCCAACCAACATTAAAGACTTCAAAAATAATTTTAATGAAAAACATATGAACACAGTAGTTTTGTTCATTGAATCTGATTTAATGAATGGATATCCACACAGCTCATTAAATGGAGTAATGATATGACCTTACAGATGGTTGCCTGGATAAAAATTAGACCCCAATTGCCATTTAATGAAGCTGTTTAAAAAATCTGAAAACACAAATAACACATTTGAAAATGAAGAAGCCATGGAGTTGTTTTAAATCGGCTTTTCCTATCTTTTCCAAGGCTTTGGTTGAAACTTTAGTTGAGGGAGAGGGTAAATTTTAGCAATGGATTAAGTGCAGTATATTGCTTTAAAGGAAGACCAAAAATTGAGTAGTTGAAAATGGGCTGAGCTGTGTAATTATCTTCCAGTGAATATAAACCTTAAACATAAAACCTATTCTGCTCAAAATATAGGCAATTAAAAAGTACCACAATGGAGATATTTTATTTGCTGAAGGGAAAAAGGAGAGTGCTCATTTCAATTACTACTTTTGCAGACTGACATTTTCTAAGAATAAAAGCCTCACTTTCATCCCACAAATGGATTTATCCTGAAATAGAACACATACACTTTATTCTAAATTAACACAAACTTCTGGGGGAAACTAACTTCACAAAAGTGGATTCTCCAGACTGCAATCTCTCTGTGGGCAATGAATGTGTCTAACAACTCTCTCATACTGTATTCCCCCAGGTGGTTAGCATAGTGCTGTGCACAAAGTAAGTGCTCAGGAAATATGACTGCTTGATTGACTGACAGTTCAGGATCATCTTTAGCATCATGGATCTTGGATCCTGGATCATCACCATCATTTTCCTAGATCACAACACACTTTCGGATGCAGAGAAAACTAAGGAAGGGGAAAATGAAGGGATAGTCATTTTAAAAGTAACAAATGGTGGTTTATAATCCTTGCTGCTACATCAAAGGGTTCGACTGCCACAATAGTGATGCAATTAGCACTGAGGTAGCAGGCAGCACTTTTCGGAATTTGGGTACCTTCTTGAAAAGTACAGGCTGGGAAAAAAAGGGGGGGGGGGGCTGAGGTTGAATTAGACTGATTCTTTAACAATTGAGAATTTAAATTTACTCTTCCACTCTTTCACTATCATAGCTTATATACCTAAGCTATGGTATACTTAAGCTAAGGCAGGGCTACATTGGAATAGTGTGGTTATAGCTTTCAAACTTTTAAATATATTCTTTTAAATGCAGTTATCCACAATTTAAAGTACAATAGCATTCCACTACTGCTGTGGTAAACAGGTACGATTTCACTATATTTGTCCGCCACTTTCTTAGTTTAACTTCATGCAAAGTGTGGAAGGGATCTGAATCAAGTTACTTAGCACTCTGTTTACAACGCAATGTTTCCAAACAAGAATTCTCAGATTTAAAGATGTTTAATAGACTATAATTTAGCCACTAGAATATTTTACGTGGCATATAAGTGGATAGAAAAATCAGAGGAAAGAAAAATTGCCCTGCACACATCTCCCCATTCCTCAAAAAATTCTATTGGTTGCCCACCCATCTCTGCATCAAGCAGAAACCCCTCACCACCAGCTTTAAGGCATTCGATCAGCTCTCCCACCTCTTACCTATCCTCAGATCTCTCCCACTACAATCCAACCCATAAAATTCACTCCTCTAACACCAACTTGATAGATCAATAAATACTTAATGATTACTTGAGGATATATCCACACTTAGTACCCAATGCTTAATACAGTGCTTTGCACATAATAAATGCTTAATTAATACTATTATTGCAGCTAGGAGCAGTATGGGCTAGTGGATAGAGCACAGCCCTGGGGGTTAGAAGGAGCTGGGTTCCAATCTTGCCTCGACATTTGTCTGCTTTGTGACCTTGGGCAAGTCACTTCTCTTCTCTGTGCCTCAGTTATCTCATCTGTAAAATGGGGATTAATATTATGAGACCCTTGTGGGACAGGGACTGTGTCCAACCTGATTATCTTGTACCTACCCTAGCGCTTAGAACAGTGCCTGGCACATAGAAAGTTCTTAACAAATAAATACTATACTAAAAAAACTAGTACCCCATTATTGGAAGAAACAATTTGCATGCATGCACATGTATGCTGCACCAGGTAAAGCATACTACAAGTTTTCATAAATGCAGGGATTTGAAAGAAAGCAATCCTAACATTATCAATATTATCTCATCTTCTGTTATAGAAGGGGTATTCAGGAGAACATTAAAGACATGACCCTTATTTCAACTACTGAGGAAGTGTCAGAAAAACTTGGCCCAGTGATGCATCTGTAGAAAAATTTGAGGGAGGATACAATGCTTAAGTATTTACCCAACCATCATCATTGTCAGTGGCATTTACTGAACACTTACTCTGTGCAGAGCACCATAATAAGCACTTGGGAGAAGACAACAGAGTTGACAGATATGTTCCCTGCCAATGAGTCTGCAATCAAGTTTACAGTCTAGAGACCCAAGATTTTCTTCCACACACATTTATCCAAGATTAGAAACAAGGAGATGCCAACACAGAATCTCAAACATGATGCCAACATCATATTCAGAAGAAAGGGATAAGATCAGGTTCCAGTACCTATTGTGGCATCTCATCAACCTTCACTGCCAGAAAGATCCCAGCCAGAGATTTTCTGTACTTTTTGTACTAGATACAAGAACAAAATTTACCAAATGAACCTGGAACAACAGTGTAGCTATAGACCACAGTATGTGGCATGGCTGACATCTACCCAGCTTATCTGATAAAGAAGTGGAGCACCAAAACTTCTACACCACCTTCACAGTCCCAAATCCTTCAACATTATCAGCTGATCTAGGTTCTGGCAATTAATTACATTTATCTCCCCTCAGAAGGTCATCAAGATTCAGAGACTGCCCGGGTAACTAATCATATAAAAATTGAGAGATCTTCTGATTGATCTGATCCATACTGCAATGATGGCAACGTACATCTACGTAGTAGTTCCAGTCTTATTTACTTTTATTCTATACTGTCATGCTGAAGGATGTTAAAGGACCCAGAATGCTCATATTAAAATATATTTCAAATCCTGTGGGAAACGTTTTCATCTCAACAAGCTATAAGCATTCAAGATGTCCCAGGGACAGTTATAATAATAATAATGCTGGTATTTAATTACTTGGGAAGTGCTACATTCAGATGACTACCTCCACAACTACACACTGAAGACGATATGTAGATGACAGTTAACTCACCAGTCAAACCAGCACTATAGGCTGATGCTACCTGAAGAAATCCAAGACAATACATCTCCAGCACCAAGGAAACCTTATTCACAAGTGAAGAGATTCACTGTCGATGTGGAACTGAATGTGCCACCATACACGTCTGTTACCTGGGGACCATATGATCCAAAGATGCAACGAAAGAGAAGGAAGTGGAAAACTGAATCGAGAAGGCCAGTCAGTATTATCTTTTGGGAGATTTATTACAAAGTTGCAGCAGCTTCAAGCTTCACGCACCACTTAAGATCTCCACAGCTCTAGTGCATCACACCTTTTCTATGGTTTTGAGACCCAAACTCATCACTAAAGCTGCATCCAACCCATTGATCGGTTCCACTGGTGTCACCCAGTGAACTGTGCAGTTTGCACCTCCCGTAAATGTGCTAAATTTAATGCCCTTGGGCATATCACTTCCTGTGATTGCAGGTGAGCCAGACTGATAGGCTCCAAGCAAAGACCTAAATGTTGACACACCTGCAGGGGTCTGGGTGAAATGTCTTCTAAGAGCAGAAGACAAGGGAACTGTAATTAGTAGATTAGGGTCATTACCCCGATGAAGCTTGATGTACCAGTCAACAAGCATAGTATATGTGGGGGAGGTGGAGGGAGAATACCTGTTACTGCTGCCCTCGGTGACAACTGAGCAGAAGGAACCTTCAGATGGGGATGCCCGTCCTGGTCTCAGCCGGCAGCTCACTGTCCTCAAAAGAGAAGGTAGGGACATCCCGGGCAGAAGACCTTTTGGCCAACGGAAGCCTGTGCCTAAGAACCTGGACATTGAACGGGCTTCATCATCCCGTGGTAGGAAATTCTCAATGCCCCTGAGTGGAAGGCTTAAATAGTGTCAGAGAGGTTGCGGGCCTAACAGAAGCAGGATGCTTTACTATGAATTTTTTTCTATATGGTAATAAATGTTTTCTTTCTTTGATACTGAATTCTGTGGTTCATTCCGTGGGTAAAGCTGAGTCAGAACCTGCTTGTCCCTAACTGGCTCTATTGGAACGTAACACCCAGTTTTGCTCTCCTCAACCCAGCTTTGCGGGTTTGAGCAAGTGGCTGTCAGCAGGATTAACAAACTACTGCTGTACAGTGAATTGAAATGGCAACCAAAGGTAAGTGGAACTGAGGAAATTATTTAAGAATGCAACAAGGTCCCCGGCAGCACGATGAGGGCGTAGACCTGTGGGCGGTGGGTTGCATCCTGGGTGAACCGCTCAACGGCTCACCTGTTCCCTGGAGAAAATGACATCGAGCAGCTGTGCTGTGTGCTGCACGTCCTGGGCACCCCCAGCCCCAGGGTCTGGCGGGAGATCACAGAGCTGCCCGACTACAAGGAGCAGGCCCCATTGCCCCTGGAGGAAGTGCTGCCCGATGCCGCCCCACAAGCTCTGCAGCTGCTCAGTCGCTTCCTACTCTATCCCCCGCGCCAGTGCATTCAGGCTCCCCAGGCCCTGCTGCACCACTGCTTCTTCACGGCCCCGCTGCCGGCCCACCCTTCGGAGCTGCCGATTCCCCAGTGAGGGGGGCCAGGTCCCAAGGCCCACCAAGGGCCCCCCCCATGTGTGACTTCCACATGGAGCAGCCGTTGAAGGAATCGCTCCTGGACTCCTGGAATGCCCTCCCTCCGAACATACACCAAGCTAGCTCTCTTCCTCCCTTCAAAGCCCTACAGAGAGCTCACCTCCTCCAGGAGGCCTTCCCAGACTGAGCCCCCTCCTTTCTCTCCCCCACCCATCCCCCCAGCCTTACCTCCTTCCCCTCCCCACAGCACCTGTATATATGTATGTACATATCTATTCTATTTATTTTATTCTGTTAGTATGTTTGGTTTTGTTCTGTCTCCCCCTTTAGACTGTGAGCCCACTGTTGGGTAGGGACTGCCTCTATATGTTGCCAATTTGTGCTTTCCAAGCGCTTAGTACAGTTCTCTGCACACAGTAAGCGCTCAATAAATACGATTGATGATGTATATATGTTTGTACATATTTATTACTCTATTTTATTTGTACATATTTATTCTATTTATTTTATTTTGTTAATACGTTTTGTTTTGCTGTCTGTCTCCCCCTTCTAGACTGTGAGCCCACTGCTGGTTAGGGACCGTCTCTATATGTTGTCAACTTGTACTTCCCAAGCGCGTAGTACAGTGCTCTGCACACAGTAAGCGTTCAATAAATATGAATGAATGAATGTACAAGGTGCCCAGCCTTAGACAATGAAGCCCCAGAGCCATCCGCAGCAGGCATACCAGCCCAGAGTGCTGCCATCCAGAAGGAAAAGGCCTATGTGAGTGAAAGCATGGAGAGGGTTGTGAAACGAAGAAGCAAAAACTAAAACAGCAGCAGGAACCCCAAACCATCATCTTTGGGTGTGAATGGTGTTGTTAGTACAGCAGTTCCTTTTTAGCCCACAAGCCTCTCTTGGCAAATTTCACTGTCAATGACATCATCTCTGAACACTAACAACAAGTAATATAATCCTAAAACAGATTATTAAAATTATGCTGCATGAATACACTCACAGTCTCCCCACAAACTCATACTCCCTTGAAAAAAAAATAGGAACAGAAAAGGCAGGTATCCACATATTTATTTTCAGCCCTGTCAGATTTTTCTTTAGCTCTCTGACTCCCTTTAGGCCCATTAGATAGTTTTAAAGCTCTGGTACAAATTCATCTTACAGCCGTACTACACTCGACATTACTCAGACAAATGGCTCTATCCATATTTGAATGAATCAAGGCTCTCACTCATTTTTGTAAATTTGAAGTTTGCAAATAAACAAAATGCAGCTGATGAATGCTTTTCTTCACATATGGAAGGAAAGTGGATTTTGAAATGCTGGGGTATTTGTGAGGATTGCATTGACAAAGCTAGAATATAAATATGACTGAGTTATCTATTAAGTTTTGAATGGTGGAATACAGAATTGTTTCTGATTAGCCAGTGACCACTCATCGACCTTTTCTCTGTAAACAAAACTTTAAATCAACAAACATAACATTAACTGTATCTGCAGGATACTGGAAAATGCTACAAGAAAATTTCCTGTGTGAATGTAGAGGGTAATTATTCAGTGTATTGTGTACTCAAAAGTTTTGTATGCATTGAAAATTCAATCATAAAAGCTATCAGTTACAATGAATACTTGTAAAATAAAATTTTGTTCAGGCAGCCTTCGTGTTAATACGCTTTGAGTTGCAACAACTTAAACACATTTCTTCGTTTACACAGGGTTTCTGTTTAATAACTTTGTTTTGGACCTGACACTGGCCTCCTATATGGCACTAGCTTTAGAGGCAGGATAGGCTGTGGGAAAATGAAGAAACATTTTGAAAAGCTATGATGGGGTTGGGAGAGGGAATGGAAGGACAGTTTAAAGAGGCGGCAGGAAGAGAAGCAGGACAGGTCAGGGTGAGGGGGATTACTTTGATCACCAGGTGGAATTACAAGGAGAGCCCATTTTACTTCTGGTGAAACCAAAGTTGGCTACTCTAACATGGAACCCTCTGACTCAATATAAACACATTAACTAGCTACATTACTTATCCATTAGTGATCGAATAAAAACAATTCTGGATAATTTGGGTACACTTAGGGTGTCCAACCTCGGTTCAGGAAACATTCCCCTATGTACAGCATTGTTCCTAACCAGAAATTTGGTTCCAATTCAATTTTTTAATGGTATTTGTTAAGTGCTTACTATGTGTCAAATACTATTCTAAGCACTGGGATAGGTACAAATTCAGTACGTTGGACACACTGCCTGTCCCACAAGCGACTCACAGTTTAAGTAGCAGAGAGAGAACAGTTGAGGAAACTGAGGCACAGAGAAGTTAAGTGACTTGCCCAGGATCACACAGCAAGCAACTGGTAGATCTGACATTAGGACCCAGGTCCTCTGACTCCCAGGCCTGTTCTCTTTCCATTAGGCCACACTGTTTCTCCTTTTATATAAGGGCTAGTTCTCAGGAACCAACTGTGTCATATACCCAAAGACTTCCTATTCCTAATGAATCCATGAATAATTATCCATTTAAGAAATAAACTCGCATCCTCAGGGGCTAGAAGACGGCAGAGTAGGTGATGCGCCTAAAATAAATTCAGCATTCCTTGCCTTTAACTCTTTTGGTTTTTATGAAAATCTACTTTGGTGGGAGGACTGACTGCAAATAGAGGCTGGCAACTAAAAATGGGAAGGGACAGATAGAAGGACTTGGACTGACAGGTAGAGGATAAGCCCTGGAATATGTAGGGGACTGGGACTCAAGGGACCTGGATTCTAATTCTGGTTCCACCATTTATCTGCTGTGAACTTCTCTGTGCCTCAGTTTCCTCACCTGTAAAATGGGGTCTAAATACCTGTTCTTCTGTTTTAGATTGTGAACCCCATGTGGAACAGGGCCTAGGTCCAACCTGATTATCTTGTGTCTACCCCAGCATTTAATACAGTGGACTAAGCCCACTGTTGGGTAGGGACCGTCTCTATATGTTGCCAACTTGTACTTCCCAAGCACTTGGTACAGTGCTCTGCACACAGTAAGCGCTCAATAAATATGATTGAATGAATGAATGGACTAGCGGCAAGTTGACTAAAAAAAGATGTAAGGGTGATCACTGAAATTACTATAAATATATAGTTCACTTAATTCTGCCACATCTTGGGTTTCACTACATGTTTTGGCTAGAATATTATTAGGGATAGCTTGTCTGACAATATGAGCTTGTTTAGATACACTGAACCACATTATGGAAAAATAAATGGCTTGTGCATACATGTATTCCTCATAGGCAAAGCAGAACAACAGGTAAGTACTATAGCATGAGTTTTTCTCGACGTGAGGTCCTCTCGAAGGAGAACTGGGTGTACAGTTCTAGAGTTAAAAGGTCGGTACCATACTGACATGAGTAAATAGTAGTATAATACATAGGAACGTTCAGGTAATCCCCTGATACTCAGTACTGGTAAGTGCATCACAAGGGTACTGTGACCAATTCTGGACTCAACAACTAAAATTAGAAACTAGATCTAAAACCCCAAGTGCAGGAAAAGATGGGAATATCAGACCTAAAAGTTTATTCCAGATGGACAAAATGAGGCTGGAAATGAATTAATTATGCTCTTTAAGTGTGTTGACCAAGGGAGACAGTTTGGGACAGATGGAGGGGTCAATGGCCCCATTGGAATTATGAGAGGTGGCAAAAGCATTAGTTCTTCCCTACAACTCTTTAGTTGGGGTGGACAGGCATAGCTGGGCCACCTAATTGATCTCTTGAAACTGGGTGAGGGTTTAGTTTGCTAGTCTTGGTTCCCAGGGAAGGAATTTCTGCCCAATACAAGACCTGCTCCTCAGAGCCCTGCCCCTGGAAGCCTGGTTCCGTGGTCACCATTACATTCAAAATGTAAAGTTGGCATTTATGAAGCTAAAGATGTATACACACACTCACACACACACATTATATGAATATCTTACATATTTATATACATGCATGTATACATATATGAGACAAATGCATCTCCTCCAGAAGTTTTTAAAAGAAGATAGAAATTCTCGTAGGTCTTTGATGTTTTAAGCCTGGTCCTATTAGAAGGAAAGGGAATTAAATGGTCTCTTCCAGTCCTGTGGTTTTTTTCCTGTGACACTGATTTCATGCACCCCACACTATTTATGCAAAACTTTCAAAATATATTGCTCAACAAGATTTCAGAAACAAATACAATAGCGTGGCATTTTTGAAAATTATAGATTTCTGCCAGGATTTCTTGAAATTCAGTGTCTCCATTTAACAAGCTGATGTTTCAGATTATCATACCTCTGAGCCACGTAAAAAATTAATACCCTAATGTAGAAGAACAGAAATGATTAATCTTTTAAATCCACTGTATCCTTCCAAATATTTGTGTTGACAAACCATGCTTTAGTACTTAACACAGTATGTCAGAACCTGCAATTAATTCTTCAAGATGAATGGTAGCTTCCCAAGGTGAATGGAAATCAGAAGCTGGTTATCTAAGTAATGCAGGATCATAACCAAAGTGAAGAATTTCACCTTATCCATTTCAAATAACAGCGACTATTTTGAAAGTATGATCTGCAGCTCCCAAATGGAAGTTCTCCACACCCCATCAACAAGAACACATTTCTTAGGGAAAAGGAGTATTTGGATTGCCTAATGTTCTACACATCAATTTTTAAGTTTATTGAATAATGCACTACAAACAATAAGATAGATGCTGGTGATTCAGTAAAAACAAAGGTAAAGTGAGACCCATTAACTACTACACTCCAATACTGCTTTTTGGAGAACACTGTATCTTTCTTAGACATTTTCATTATAAGGAGTGCCTAAGACTGAGCCTGGTTGTGGAAAAAAACAAGATCTAGCCAGGGGTATATGTACTGGAGCTGTAAATTGAATAAAATGTATCTCCTTGGCATCCAGTGTGTTTAAACAAGGTTTATCAACCATACCAAGGTTTTTCAGGTATCTGACCTGATGAATTTCTTAGAAAACATTGCCTTCCAGATGGATTCTGATGGCAGCTAAGGTCGACAGGTACGCTACTGCTAATGCTTCAGAGAACATGAGACAAAACGTTTTCTATGAAAAGCCTGCCTCACTGTTACTCACTGCCTGCCTTATATCACAGGCCCCATTTTTCTGTCTTTGAGGATATGGCTCCAAATCCACCTTTTCAGAAAGGCCATCACCCAACTAATGACTATAGTCCTGCTATTAGCTGTAGCTTTATGATCTACTGGATTTAACTGCAAAATGATACCTGTGGAAATTGAGTGCTTCAGGAAAATTAGTGTAGATAATTAGCATAGATTAAGATGAAGAATAAGGGGTAAATTGAAATGATAGAAAATTACAAAAATAATAGAAGGAGCCTGCTAAAAAATGACTTCTCATACCATTACACAACAGGTTTACAGTCCTTAAAACAAGGGTGGGGACTGTATTTTTAAAGTCTACTATATGTTTGTAGGTACGTAGCACAGTGATTTGCACACATTAGGCTCTCAACAAATGTTGTTAATGCATCAAGTATAGATTTATGTTTTTAAAAGATACCCTTTTTTAATGGAAAATGTTCCAAAATTTCTTTAAAGAGGAATCTCCCCATGGGCCAGGAATTTGAGAAGCACTGTGGTCTAGTGGAAAGAGCATGAGCCTGAGAGTCAGAGGACCTGGGTTCTAATTCCAGCTCTGCCAATTACCCGTTATGTGACCTTGGTCAAGTTACAACTTTTCTGTGCCTCAGTTCCCTCATCTGTACAATGGGGATTTAATATCTGTTCTCTCCTACTTAGCGATGCTTGGAATATAGTGCTTTAAAAAATCATTATTATTATGAATAATATTATTATTCCCAGCCCCATAAAGGACCGGGATTCTTTCCAAGCTCTGCATTCAACCAGGGATTCTGTTTCCCCAGTCCCATGTTGGAGCCTGGGAAAAGGAAACAAAAGTTCTACTCAGGACCGGGAAAAAGTAAATTCCTTCTACTTCAGCTCTATGTGGTGCCAGAGGAAGGGGGACCCCAGTTGCGGAACTCTGTTCCAGCCCAGGGTTGTGGAAAGTAAAAACTCGATCTTAATATACCCCAATGTACCTTAGAGGAGTTTTTTTTTTTTTGACGAAACAAATGGGTACAGCTATCTCAAAAGAAAAAAAGAAATACTTGATTTAAACAGAAAACTAAAGGAAAAAAGACCCAAAGAATCTGATCGGGGAGCAGGAAGGAACCTCAAAAAAAGAGAGATAAATGAAGAACTGGGAGAAATACAATGAGAAGATGAAAGCAATGCCAACACTAAAGAGTTGGGAGGGAAAAGATAATGAACAACGAAAAGTGTTTAATCTGTAAGCATGTGTTGGGGTTTCTGGATCATGGGAATTACTTTGTAAAATCAAATAAATAAGGACTACTTGAATACTAGGATTAAGGAGTCCGTCTGGCATTCTATCTGCCATATTTTCCTGGGAATTTATTTATTCTGGTTTTACTTGTTTATTTTGCCATTTTCAACTTCTTGATTTTTAAATTTGCTACACGTGGTGTAAGTATAATGGTGTAAAACATGAGCTAGGAGAATTTTAAAGAAATTGATATTTGATATGTTTAAGCACACAAGAACATTGAGGGTAGGGCCACAGATATTTTTCTTGTACTTTATAATGCCCAGGGCAGTATCATGCCTATAACATTGAGGCTTTTAATAAATTATTTTTAATGAAAATAATGATGACAAAGTGCAAGAAAATTTCCTCGGGAAAACAAACAAAATATATATTTACCCATTCCTGTCCCTGCTGGCGCAATCTCTCGTGAAAAAATTTCCACGGCTTTTTTCTGTTTGTGATGAACTGCAAGCCAGAGAACAGCTTCTCGGGGGCCCTGTTCACCAATATTAGAAATTACTATGTAAAATATTGCCAGCATAAATTAATTTGCAGGCTGAATCCCACTGAAAGAAAATGTTCACCATAACATGCAAACATTTGTGGTTATATAGGCAATATATAGTATAGTTGTTAAAACAAAGCTACAATAAAAAATCCCAAACATTCCCATTTAGTTACATATTAATGCATTATGTTTTAATAAAATGCAACATGGCTTAACCTCCTTTTGCCAATTAACATTACTTTTGATTATTATCTTTTGCATTAATGTCTTTTTGCATTAATACTTGTTTTTTTGCATTAATACTTCCATGATCATTCTTCAAAAGCTGTCCCTAATTAGCATGTAAGTTTCTATCATTTTATTTACATAAGTTTCACCTGATAGTGGGGATTTAAAGTATGCCACAGTGAGAAGAAAATTTAGGGAAGTATCCTTTATTTAGCCTTTTCACTTGAGTTCACTGAAATCAGCTGCTCTCTCCTAAAACAATCTGTTGCTACTGTTCTCACTTCCAGTGATAATTTTGAAAGTTGCTTGTTTCCTGCAAAAATCAAAAACTTTTCCTCATTCCATTCATTTAGTGGGAATGTTTGAGACCCTGGATCATTTACCCTTTCGGAGATTACCTCAAGCCTAACATATAAACCTGGCAATTGTCAAAAGTCACTAAGTCCAAAAATTGCATTTGATACACAAAATTTGCATTCACCACTACAATGCCTATATGATTCCCTCCCCTCTCCACAACTTTCAGTATGAATAAAGGCAAGTAGAACAAAATTTATTTTCATGGTAGCAGCATATGTTCCACATACTGGTACTGATAATGCAACTACACCCTTCATTCAAAGCTCTATTCTTGTTCAGTAATCATGATTTAATAAATTAATGATTCCAAACAAGGTATACTCAAGGAAAATAAATAAGAGTTTACACAATGTTCTGATATATTTGAACTGGATAAGCAATTTGGCTATTTGAATCAAAAATCTGTCTTTCCTTCTATGGCAGTTTTACTTGCCATTTTAATGACTGCAAATTTCTCCTTCCATTTATGTATATTTGGTTTTAAGATATTTTTTCTTTATCTTTCTGAGAATATGAATTTTACCAGCTGCAATTAAATTATATGTTCTATTGACACCAAGTTCCAGTACACTAATCACTTGTACTAACTTTCCCTAGGCCTTCATTAGGTATGGCTAAGGTACAGGCAGACAGTCAAATAAACTTATTTTTCCTCTTCCAGAGGGTATAAGAACACAACACTATTTTAAAATTATGGCACTGCAGAGGGTCAAGTTAATTTAATGGAAATGAATTTTACATTTACCATTCTAAGAAATCTCTCCTTGAAATCTCTTGTGTGGAAGAGTTGATATTAACATATTAATATATTTGAGTACTGTCTATTTATTCCTCACTAGCAACTAAATCCAAGCTGCATCAGTGGAAGAACAAAGAGTTCTTCTACTTAAAACATCTCAACTCCTGAACTACACAGGAGATTATGCACTACTTCAAATTCCTTAATGGCTACTGGTACAATTTCACTAGTTTGGACAGCCTTGAGAATTTGGGGCACTTAACAGACCTGGTGAGACTACTGGAGGAGATGTGCCACAAAGAAGCCATCAAGGTATCAGAGTACTGTCTAAAGCTGAGAGCAGCAAAAATTGCAGAAGCTCTCAATTAAATCAGAAGTTTGTTGGGCAGCATTTTATTATGGATTTGTAAAATCAATCAACTGTAGCAATGAATTTCAACCAGGTGAAAAGCCATTGACAGTTACATAGAAATCATAAAAATGGGTTCAGATGATAAACTAATACATTGGAACTCTTTTTGGAAACTTATATAAACTTGGGTTCTAAATTAGTACAATATTACACCAGCACAGCTCTGGCAATTACTTTGATCACACTGCTATAAAAAATGTTTTTCTCTACTGCCTTAGTATGGTATGGTACCAAGAATGGGTGACATACCTCCCTTAAAATTCAAATAACCTCTATCATCAATCAATCAATCAATCAATCGTATTTATTGAGCGCTTACTATGTGCAGAGCACTGTACTAAGCGCTTGGGAAGTACAAATTGGCATCACATAGAGACAGTCCCTACCCGATAGTGGGCTCACAGTCTAAAAGGGGGAGACAGAGAACAGAACCAAACATACCAACAAAATAAAATAAGTAGGATAGAAATGTACAAGTAAAATAAATAAATAAATAAACAGAGTAATAAATATGTACAACCATATATACATATATACAGGTGCTGTGGGGAAGGGAAGGAGGTAAGACGGGGATGGAGAGGGGGACGAGGGGGAGAGGAAAGAAGGGGCTCAGTCTGGGAAGGCCTCCTGGAGGAGGTGAGCTCTCAGCAGGGCCTTGAAATCTATCTACTTTATGGAATGAGATCATGGTTCTGGTGAGAAATGGAAGAGATTACTTCCTACTCTATGAAACAATGGTGTAAGCAAAAGAAATTAATCATGACTAAGCTACTTGACCTCAAAAATATCCTTATCCTGTTCGTTTCATCAAAGGTTCTTTGTTTTTGTATCATGAGGAAAAGTTATCATGTGTGTAAGTCTAATTATTTAACCTTTCTCAACCATTTCTTTTTAATTTATTTTCCAAAACTGTACACTTTAATTCCCAGTCAACTGACTGGCTTTGCCTTTGGCCCCTTTCCCCAGCCATTTTGAAATATTGGCTATTTTAAGTTTTTATTAGTAAATAAGACCACCTATACCCGCTTACAGATAGGAATTGAATTTGTGTGTGTGTTTTTAAAGCACCAAGATTACATGGTTCATTTGAAAGTAAATTAATTAGAGTTGTTCAGGTAGCCTATGACACTGTTTTAGTTCTACACTCAGAATTATTTTGATATTAATTAGGACTGCATATTATAAAGCCACAAGAAAATCCTGGAACAAGACTTCCAGAGGGAACTATATTTTATATGCTGTATTTGAGGATTTCAAGGGAAAATAAAAATCAGATGGAAACACTACGAGAAAGAAAATGAGAGCCTCCTCTGAGAGGAGAGATGACACTCGGCTCTTCTCTTGAGATGATGCTAATAATGCTAAAAAATGCTAATAACGATATTGATGACAGTGGTATTTGTTAAGCGCTTACTATTTGCAAAGCAATGCAGTAGGCTCTGGAGTGGATACAGGTAAATCAAGTCAGAGAGAGTCCCTATCTCACATAGGGGAGGGAATCCCCAATTTGCAGATGAGGGAACTGAGGCCCAGAGAAGTTAGTGATTTGCCCAAGGTCACATGGCAGGCAAGTGACAGAGCAGGAATCAGAACCCAGGTCTTCTGACTCCCAGGACTGTGCTCTTTCCAGTAGGTCATGCTACACAACCTGGCAACTAGGAATTTTTCTTTGTTGGGCTGAAACACATCATAATATTTTGCATATAAAACAAGTAATCAATATACTCTAATTAATATCTCTGAAATTCAAGAAAAGCAAGGGCCCTAAGTGTGAATGTTAATTCCTTTTTATGGTACTGGTTAAGGGGCTTATTATGTGCCAGGCACTGTACTAAGTGCTGGGGTAGATACAAGATAATCAGATTGGGCAGAGTCCCTGTTTCCCCTTTAGCTCACAGTTAAGTCAGAGGGTGGAAAAATCCCCGTTGCTCTGTTGAAGTTACTGAGGAACAGAGAATTTAAGTGCCTTGCCCATTGTCACACAGTAGACTCTGCTCTCTCCACTAGGTGATGAAGTTTCCTTTTTGGGGTAATTGTTGGCTTTCTACCATGAGCAGATCGATGAAAATCTGTGGGCTGCCTTAATGAAACCTGTCAGAAGTGATAATCTGCACGATTCAGAAAAAGATACCGTTAAAGGGGGCAAGGAACTGAAAAAGGACAAAAGCTTCATTGACTACAGGATGATAGCTGTTGGGGATGTGGAATAATCTCGGATGTGTTTCATTCTGTGCTTTGAAGCCTTAGACTGTGAGCCCACTGTTGGGTAGGGACTGTCTCTATATGTTGCCAACTTGTACTTCCCAAGCGCTTAGTACAGTGCTCTGCACACAGTAAGTGCTCAATAAATACGATTGATTGATTGATTGATTATCAAGTCAGAAACTAACCCTGGTGCCCCATTATTTTTCGATTAAGGACTGTTTAAAGATCCACTGACTCCCTTTCTCAAAGGAAAGGATAAGTGGGTGAAAATTTGCTCCCCCGAAAATGTAGAGGCATTGTGATGAGAACAAGAATGCTCTTTGGGTCTCCTGAATTGCAGTCAGTGCTTAGAACAGTGCTTTGCACACAGTAAGCACTTAACAAATACCATTAGTAGTAGTAAGGCAGAAATATGGTAAATTGTATTCTGGACAAAAAAAAAATGTAAGCTCATTGTGGGCAGGGAACTTATCTGATGACTACTGTATTGTCCTCTCCCAAGCACTTAGTACAGTGCTCTGCACATAGTAAGCACTCAATAAATACCATTGACTGATTGATTGATTGATTGCGGAGACAGGATTCATATCTAGGTCCCCTGATTCCCAAGCCCTGGCTCTTACACTTTATTCACCCCAACCTCAGGCCCAGAGCACCTATGTACATATGCATAATTTATTTTCATATTTGCTTCCCTTTCTAGACTGTAAACTGCTTGTGAGCACAGAATCTGTCTACAACTCTGTTATACTGCCGTCTCTCTCAAGCACTTAGAACGGGGCTCTGCACACAGTAAGTGCTCAAAAATACAATTCATTCATTTCCACTGGGTCACTCTGCTTCCCACTTTATTTGATGCTACCATATGTCACTAAAAACTACTGAGTCTTTCCAGTTTGAAAAATGCTTATATGCTGATCTAAATCAGTAAGTAATTGCGGTCAAATGATGGGACCATTTCTTTGAATTATAGGTCCAAATTTTCATACAGTCAATTTTTCACCTCTATCATTACATTTTCTATTTGCTTGACCCTGTGTCCACTTGTTAATTAAGCTTCCAGGCTCCAAAAAAGGGTCCCAAGCCACATTTATAAAGTCACCAAGAAATGAATAAACTTCTGTCTTCATCCATCCATTTATAAGGGCTGCTTCTAAACAGAACATTCTCTAGGCTGGCTTTCAAAACTGATTGCTCAATGTATGTTTCACATTCACTAATGTTAAAGTTAGCTTTTGAATATAAATTAAGGCAATTAAATTGCCTGGCAACCAATAGAATGCATATTTCTATGCAAAATAAAATATTTATACTTTTACATCTGGTTCCTGTTTCTGGGTTTTATCAGGCATGCAATATTCCCCATATAATTTTAAATAACCTTAATGTTTACATCCTATCCCTCAGACACTCTTGTCTACAAACTAAAACACAAAAAGCTCTTAGCCTTTTGGGGGCCTTAATCAAGTGGTAAGCATTTTAGAATGTAGAACTACTAGCATGTAGGACCTTTCCCAGTTAGAGTGAGGGAAATTATTTAAATGAAAGATTTTTAAATGAAGGGATTTTAATTCTATTTTTTGAGGAGAGGTGATAATTTCAGAATAGATCAAAAAATGGTGAACAATATGTAATTAAAGGAAGAAAGGGTGTCTTTCAAAATGGCTTGGCTATAAAATCAATACTATTTTCCACTTTTAAGATTTAACCCCTTTATCTCTTTTCAATCTTAATAAAGCCAAAATCATAGGCCTACACAGACTTTAGACTTTTAAAATTCGCACTTCATATTTATTTTGGGATGAAATTTTCCAATAAATTAAAAAACTGAAACGCAAGACCTGGAAGTGTGTGTATACACAGATAATCCAGAATAGTTTACTTCTATCACATGACTACCATAAGTATTGGTATAATTTAAAACATGGTAATTGTCAAGCATTTGATAAAATTCAAAATTAAAAGTGAAAATGCTTTTATTTCTGTGAATCCATTCAATGAAGATTACAAAATATGCTTCTACGTGTTTCAACTATGTGGAAACTATGTGATTTTTACTGACTTCATAATTCCCCCTCTGTAAATACTCTAGCCAAAAACCACACACAAGGAATGTCAAATTTGTTCTTCTTTTGGAAGATAGAAAGAGAAGCAACTGAGAAACACAACTCCTATAAAACGGTTCCAAAATTTCAGTTTTTTGAAACAACTAAGCCTTGGTTGGATGATCTTACTCTGGAAAAACAACTCTATATATTTTATGTTTCTGTGAAAATGGTAAACAAGTGATTATTTACTAATGACTGTTAACACTTGTTGATATAAGCCGTAAATGTAAGAACTGGTTTTTCTTGAATGCATATAGTTGTATATATTTATGTATGTGTAGATGTTTTTGCAACTAATGCCTTATACTTTACTCAAATAATTCATTTTTATTAGGCCCTGCAAAAGGAGTAAATGAAATTTCTTAAGAAACCTGGGTGAAACTAATCTTTTGCAATCCCTTATCTACTGAAGATGGGGGATAGTCATGCTGGAACTATGAGATCTACAACCTGCTACCTACACCTTCCTGATCAGGTTGGGCACTCTATTCCTAAAAACCTATGTAGGAATGGAGGGAAGATTAGAGAAGGGAGGGCAGCACATCAGTTTGGTGATATTTCATCTGGAGATTGGGGGGTCAGTGTGGTGGAGAAAGTTATCACATGGAGGCTAATTTAAGTGGTGCAATTTGAACTGCAAAACATTAAGACTTATTTGGATAATCTCCACACACAACATTTCATTACCTAAATTATCAGTAGGTCTCTTTTCAACACTGACCCAACCCATCTTAATCAGAAACAAACAATTTCTTGGGGAGTTAATTCAGAAATCTCTTGTTTACAGAAGTGCAATCTGCCCATATTTTCCAACAAAAATATTCCACTCACCCCATCTTGTGTTGCTTTGGCATGTGGCCCATACGTGTCTTCTGATCCTAAAACTTGAAGGTTAACGGCACTGTAATCATCTAAGTCAAATTCTTCAAATATAAGCCGAGTTCTGCAGCAAATGGTTTGCAATTAATAAAAACACTTTTAAAATGAGGCTACTACTTACATTAATTTATCTGAACCTGGCTATTGGAAGGGTAGCCATGATAAGTTTCTCAAAGACAGTGGTGACAAGGAGCAAGAGCAAATCCTTAGTGTAAGTGGTGCCAGTGTTAGTGGCAGCAATGAGTTTTGGGGAAGGCAGAAATAATGCCTCATTTCCCTGATGGTCCCTGGTGGAAAATGACTATCTCCTTCCCATCTAGTGCTTTTCACTCTCTTCTGCTCTCTGTCTTCTACATCTCATCATTTCCCTTCCTAATTAATACTCTTCCACTTTAAATTCCCTCAACCCCCTTCCTCTTCATCGTGCTTGTCATCATTATCTTGTTTTATGGTAATTGTTAAGCGCTTATTATGTGACAAACACTGTTGTAAGCACTGGGGCAGATACAAGTTAATCAGGCCCAATACAGTCCTTGTCCCACATGGGGCTCACAGTCGAAGAAGAAGGGAGAACAGGTATTTAGTGCCCATTTTACAGTTGAGGAAACTGAGACATAGAGAAGATAAGTGACTTGCCCAAGGTCACACAGCAAGCAAGTGGAAGATCCAGGACTAGAACACAGGTTTTCTAGCTCCCAGGCCCGTGCTTTTTCCAGTAAACCATACTGCTTCCCTTGCCTGTGTACTCCTCTCAGCACTTTGTCTCCTAACTTAAAGAGAAAGGATAAAGAAATAACACCTACACTTCCCAAACAGAAAAGTGCAAATCACTCATATTTAAATTGTTTGCAAACTTTACACACAAACTGTAGCACAATGGATAAAAAGTAAGTATGATACTGAAATACTTAAAAACAGTATAACATATAGGAACTGATCAGGTAGTTCCCTTACTCTATTCAGCTCTGGCAAAGCCTTTCTCAGAATACTAAAACTACTTTAGGGCTCAAAAATATAAGTGAGATTTGGGAAGAAGACAGCACTGAAAATGCTTTGTAGCATGGGAAACTGACACCATAATGAAAACACTGCATAGATGAAGACACAGAATATGTTTGCTCTGCTGTACTCTCCCAAGTGTGGAGTACAGTGCTTTGCTCTCAGTAGGTACTCAATAAATATCACTGATGGAGGGATTTCCTGAACTGCTACATAAATTTGGATTATTTACTGCAGAAAAGTGCTTAGGACAATGTTCTCCACACAGTTAAACACTTAATAAATGTGATTAATTAAAAAGATGGGCCTGAGGGAAGGTTTAATAATTGCCTTTATGTATTTGAAATGACACTGACAGTGATGAGCAGCTGCTTTCCATTTTCACTGAGGAAAAGCAAATCAATTTGGACTAGGCATTAGGAAGATCTTTCTGATAAATTGTGAAAACACTGTAATAAATATCAACGGGGCTTCACAAGTCTCCTATTCTGGGTATTTTTAAAAACAACAGAATAGACTATATATTATATATCTGAGTCAATTTAAGAGTGAGCATATCTCAGAGCAGTGGCGGCCTCTCAAAGGATTTTCCTACCTTATTCCACTTAAATGAAAAGATGGATTTGAGGCAGTCGATGAAGGAAATCTCTTTTCTGGGTTCCACCCAATCATGTGAACAGCAGAGCCCCCCTCACCCCTGAATGGCAAAAGTCAGAGACCCTCAGGGGCTCTCCCTGACCGTTCTTCCATGTGGGAATGTTTGCCAGTCTTGAATGAATTAGGGGGAAATCAATCCCTCTTGGTTTCATCCAGGCAGACGTTATTCCTAATATTATGTCAGTTTAGCAATTGGTACCCGCCACTTTAATGTTAGCTATAAATGGAAAAAATGAGAGTTATCTTCTCAGCATCAGACACCAACCTTTTCAAAATGCTCTCAGCTATTCGTCGTCCCTTTTCCACCGCTTTTGGTCCTCCTATTGGACAGACGGCAGTTGCTCTGAAACCATCCAGGTATGAGGCATTGACCTGATGGCAGAAATACATTTAAATGGGATTACCTTGCACACAATTATACCAAATTCTAGGGTAATCCTAAATGTTAAACATAAATGATTCCCACAGCAAACAGCTACAAAAGCACGTTCCATTAAACTGAAACTCAGGTTAAAATATTAACTTGTAATCTCTTGAGGGCATGGATCATGTCCACCAACTTTACTGTACTTTACTGTACTCAGTACACTGCTTTGCACACAGGTCATGGGTTCTAATCCCGACTCTTCCACTTGCCTTCTGTGTGACCTTGGGCAAGTCAGTTTACTTCTCTGGGCCTCAGTTGCCTCACCTGTAAAATGGGGATTGAGACTTTGAGCCCCACTTGGGACAGGGACTATGTCCTACCCGATTTGCTTGTATCTACCCAATGCGTAGTATGGTGTCAGGCACAT
The DNA here is from genome assembly GCF_015852505.1 of Tachyglossus aculeatus. Classification (NCBI taxonomy): domain Eukaryota; kingdom Metazoa; phylum Chordata; class Mammalia; order Monotremata; family Tachyglossidae; genus Tachyglossus; species Tachyglossus aculeatus. Next base: position 24,371,632 of record NC_052077.1, on the reverse strand, counting down.
CAATCAATCAATCAATCAATCGTATTTATTGAGCGCTTACTATGTGCAGAGCACTGTACTAAGCGCTTGGGAAGTACAAATTGGCATCACATAGAGACAGTCCCTACCCAACAGTGGGCTCACAGTCTAAAAGGGGGAGACAGAGAACAGAACCAAACATACCAACAAAATAAAATAAGTAGGATAGAAATGTACAAGTAAAATAAATAAATAAATAAATAAATAGAGTAATAAATATAAACATAGAAAGTGCTTAACAAATACCATAATTAGTAGTAGTAGTAGTAAGCACTAAACAATTATTGGTTGACTTATTCAAGTTGCAGATTTATTATCACAAAAATCAGACGAATCGTATTAAAATGAGACAAACAACCCTATCTCTGTGAATGAGATTATTCACTTCTAACATTAGCTTTACAGAGGTAAAAACCTATCTTGGAAGATGCTGAGATAGTTTGTGGTTTAATTATGAAATGGGTTTCAGAGCTATCACAGAATGGGTACCCTCATATGTGTGTCCCTCCAGTTATTCTCTCCCCAGCCTCTAAAGATCCACCTGAATTTCTAAAAATATGAAGAAAACACAGTCTCTGTGTACACTGTGTGCATGAAGCATAGAAATGGTCTTTTCAGCTCACAAAAACAACTTTTATATGCATGAAATATATGTAACTGGCTCTTTTAGCACAATTTAAGACTCCAGTTTTAAACTATATTAATGATTACTTACAATTGCAAAAATGAAGAAATTTATCTCCAATATAATATCCAATTAAATGTACAAAGCCATAACTGGATAGGTTTTCCCACTTTCCCCCACCTGGCATTATTCAATCATATTTATTGAGCACTTACTGTGTGCAGAGCACTGTACTAATCGCTTGGGAAGTACAAGTTGGCAACATATAGAGACGGTCCCTACCCAACAGTGGGCTCACAGTCTAGAAGGTGGGCTCACAGTCTAGAAGGCATTATACACAAGGTCTGAGGCCCTGAGTCATTTTTACCTTCATGGTGCTCAGCAAAAAATGTACTAAAACGCTATCCCAAACAATGATCCATTCTGTCCAATTTTCCTCCAATTGTAGCCATAAAGAATATTTTGAAGTATGAGAGTTTTCCTTCTTAACTGCCATCTGTATAGAGAGATGTACCTTCTCTTCTAATTTTTCCCTTTACCCATCCATTATCTAAATCCTTAATGTGTATTTTCTGTCTTGAACTCTTTAGGAATAATTAATTTCATATACCTACCCCTCATTGTTCAAAGTACTTCTTTCTGTTAGTAATGAACCTACTTCAAGTTTTGCTGTCTATCTCCTAGTTGCAATTCTATGAGATATGTTGTTCACATATTTAAAAATTTTATACACTTCAATCAATGGTATTTATTGAGTGCTTACTGTGTGCAGAGCACTGTACTAAGCGCTTGGGAAAGTACAATACAACAGTAATTTTGGATGCAATGCCTGCCCTCAAAGGGCTTACACTCTACAGGGGGAGACAGACATTAGGAAAAGGGAAATAGTACAAAATGAGAATATTTACAGAAGTACTGTGGGGCTGTGGTTAGTATCATCGTGCTTTAGGGACATATCATAGCCCTTCTTAGCTTAGTACAGTGCTCTGCACACAGTAAGTGCTCAATAAATGATTGAATGAATCAGAAGAATAAAGACTCAAAACACTGTCTTGTTTGTACAAAGAGCTTTCAAGTATTTTACCATCCGTCTAGGATGTGGAAATTGTCATATCTACTGGGGGGATCTGGTGTAAACACGTATGTTAAAAAAAACCCTAACACTTCCCCAAATTAAATGGACTTCATTTGTCCCACAGTTTCTAGTGTTTTGGGTAAATTAGAATGCCAAGTCAAATAACTCCTAAATCAGAACAAAGCAACAACAACAACAACAAAACAACCTTGTAAAATGAGGAAGGAAATGATCCTTTTGCTCCACGAACTTGCACTGCCCCACCTTCAATACCTGGAAAAATTAGAAAAAAAGCCATACTTGTTTCATACAGTATATATATATATATATTGAACAAATAATCATTAATTTATTTCTCTAGAAAGTTAAAAAATTGAAGACACACTAGAAATAACAAGGGGCCCTTGAAAAAACACACACAAAAGAGTTTGACTTAGTTTAGAGGCTCAGATACTATCAATGGCATTCCCAAAAATGAGTTGTTAAATTTCTGGGCACATCCTCTGCACTAGCAAGATCTTCATCTGTTTCGCCAAAAACAATGACAGTGCTGACATAAAATGGACTTTGACAGTCACAAATGATGAAAGGATAAGAAAAGTCAGCGCTTAGAACAGTGCTTTGCACATAGTAAGCGCTTAATAAATGCCATTAAAAAAAAAAAAAAAAAAAAAAAAAAAAAAAACTCCAGTCTGCTAAATTCCACATTCCAGTCTTTTTAATGACATTGTTGAAATACTATTCAATCTATCATTAATGCAATTTAAGGTCAAGTCTCTCCCAGTCCTAAAACGGACCCAGAACACTGCTGGGAATTAATAAAAGTTAAATGATCATTTGCATATAAGACCCAACTCCAGAAAATCTGTAATTTATTGCTACACTATTAGCCACACCACAGACATAGTATAATATTTGCTAAATTCATATTCTAACAAATGATATTTTTCTGGAAAATAAAAGCCAAGTTACTATCACCTTACATTGATAGTTACATTTATATATTGATAAAAGTAATAGAAGCTTTGCTTGACCAATTATGGTGAATAAATTATAACCGATTTATCCAGGTAATTGGTTACTATTTGGGAATAAAATAGAACTTGGAAAAGATCTATTGATACCTTCAGGCTATGGAGGCCATTTAATAAGTTCTGCCAGGCTGGATGGAACATTGTTCTGGCTCAACATTAATGGTCGCAAAGTGCTGATGTGACTTAAAGGGTTTAACTGTCTCCCACAGAGTTTACCCTATTACACCAAAATGAAGGAAACATGAACTTAAGATGATTCCTCTAATACCTGATGCTTCTAATGGAAAAATTAATCTCATTCATCTTTACCCACACCTCCCTATATCTATCATTTATTTCTTCTATTTGTATAGCCCCCTACTTGTCACTCTTTTGTTTAGCTAGAGAAAAATGGAAGCAAAACTTACATCCTATCCAATTCAGTTTTTCAAAATGCATGTTTTCACTATGCATGTTTTCGGTAACTAGGGGACACTTGTTCTGACAACGTGAGCCTATCTGGATAAGAGTTCAATGCACAGTGGTCAAAGCATGCTGACTATTACGTGCGTTTAATGCAGGATCAACAAGAACATAACACCTGACTTTGAGGAGAATTGAGTTATCTTTTTTGTTTTGTTTTCCACAAAAACATAATTGTTACACATGAGGTCTGGCAGCAGCTTCAAGTGAAAAACTCCCTATTGTTGCAGCCACCGTTAGGTAAACATTTCTTTTTTGAAGCCACATCCCTCCGACCCCATCCTGCCAGCCTTCTTCTTTAACTTTAGAGAAGAAGCAGCGTGGCTCAGTGGAAAGAGCATGGACTTTGGAGTCAAGAGGTCGTGGGTTCAAATCCCGGCTCCGCCACTTGTCAGCTGGGTGACTTTGGGAAAGTCACTTAACTTCCCTGGGCCTCAGTTCTCTCATCTGTAAAATGGGGATGAAGACTGTGAGCCCCACGTGGGACAACCTGATTACCTTGTATCTACCCCAGCGCTTAGAACAGTGCTTTGCACATAGTAAGCGCTTAACGAATACCAACATTATTATTATTATTATTATTATTATTAACTTGTCGTTTTTGTACCTCTCCGCCCCCATCTTCATACCTTCCTCTCCCGACTTGCCCCCAATCCCCAGTGATCTTTATTCTCTTCAATCTGATTCCTCCCCATCAATTTTGCCATGCCAATCTTCTTCCTATGCTTTAGTCAATCAATCATATTTATTTAGCACCTACTAAGCGCTTGGGAGAGTACAATATAACAGAATTTGGTAGACATGTTCCCTGTCCATCAGGAGCTTTTTTTTAAAAAAAAAAATGGTATTTATTAAGCACCCACTATGTGCCCAAAACTGTTCTTTACGCTGGAGTAGAGACAATCAGGTTGGACACAGTCCCCGTCCCACACTGGGCTCACTGTCTTAATCCCCATTTTACAGATGAGGTAACTGAGGCATAGAGAAGTGAAGTGACTTTGTCAAGGTCACAGAGCAGACAAGTGGCAGAGCTGGGATTAGGTCCTTTTGACTTCCTTGCCCATTCTCTATCCACTAGGCCCTGCTGCTTACTCTACTGTATCTTTATGGCTTTGAGGGGCCAGGGTAGTGGGGACAGGGGCAGCCAGAAAACTTTAATAAGAAAAAAGGCAGGCCCAGGGGCTACGGGGAGAGCTGGCCAGTTAAAAAAAGAGAGTCAGGTGAAGCAGTTAAAGAAAGACTGCTTAACTGCTCAATAGCTGGCTGCAACTGGGATTTTATTCCTAGCAGTGACAACAATATTCAGTGAGTACCATTTGTTACCAAAGAAGTTATTCAGATCAAAAAATGTACTAGAGTATGTAGGGTTTGGAAAAATTCATGTATAACAAGTTGATAATGAATTACTGGAGGGAAAACTTGAGGATCTTATATGAAAATCATCATTAGGATGGCTATCGAGGAGGGCTATTATCTAAGAAATTCTTGCTACTGCCAGAGACACAATACTGGGTTGGATGGAGACTGGGAGGTCATTGTGGATAGGGAATGTATCCATTATATTGTTATACTGTACTTTCCCAAGCGCTTAGTACTCTGCACACAGTAAGCACTCAATGAATATGATTGACGGACTGACTTTTGGTTTGATCCATTTATATAATTTTTTTAAATGTTTATACAGAAGTAGTGGCTTCAATTTCCAGAGTGTTAATGTGCAATTGCTTAGATTTTTTTGTTTAAGACTCTTTGAAAGTGCTAAGAAATACAAACGAAAAATGTTTTTTGGTTTCAGAGCATTACAGAATATCTAAGGAAATTCTGATTACTTTTAAGGCTTTAAAAGCATTCAATTAATCTGACTTTGAATGGTTTCTCTGATTCAAATCTTTTCCTTTATCAAGATTTTCATATTTACTTTTCAAATATAACAAACAGTTGTACAGGAAGTTCATAAACATTAAATCCCACATTACCAATTGTTTAAACTAAAGTAAAATGAAAGAAAATATTAAAATTATGAAGCAAAAATGTATTCTTTGGGAAATAGCTTCAAGAATAGAAAGCAATATTCTTTCTAATGTGTTAAACAGTTCTGAAATGTTGGCCTGTTTTCTTGACATTGGACAATAGCCATTATTAACATCAAGTTCTTACCAAATTTTACACCAGATTCCTCCTTCTCATCATCAGTTAAAAACCAATCAGACCACCATGGAAAAGAATATAACAAACACCTTTTTCTGCAAATGTATATTGTAACTAAATAGCCTACAGTACAATAAAATTAGCAAAGTAAACAATGAAAATAGATAGCCTGCCCTGTGGTCTCTGGTGAACATGTCAAAGTACTTGCGCCTAAAACTATTTGAGAAATCTGTCTATTTTCCATCTGTTATATTTCTAGGAGGATAACTAAAAGTTCATGTGAAAGTTCATTTTGAGTTCAAATGTGTCGTATCAGGTCATTTACAAGCTAAAAGTTCAGAGAAAGGCTATGCTTCTAGAAAAAGAACTAAAGACAGGCCCCATTAGTCTATTTAACTTTGAATTAACTGCATTTTTAGAACTTGATCATTAGAAATTACTTTAAATAATTTTACAGCTATGATGTGCTATGCTTAGCAGCAATTAACCACTGATATTATCTGTCTTTTAAAAACACTTGTCCTATTAGTTATGTACAGGGTCAAATATTAAAGTTTTTAGATACTATATAACTGGAAACATTCATCAGGTGCCTTTTTGGCATTACTATATTTTGACATTCTTAAAAAAAAAATCACATTTATACCCAAATTCCCAAAACAACTAAAAGACATGTAGAAAGAGGACCCAGGGAAATTAATTTCTACTTCAAGAATGTCTTAAGAAACTCTGCTGATCTTGATGTTTCATGAAAAGAGAACTGACTTAAAAGTATAACTAATGTAATATGAGTGTTACTATTTAGCTTCCTAAAGATTCAGTGATGTGATGCAGTATTTCAATCAATCAATCAATGGCATTTATTAGCACTTACTACGTGCAGAACATGTACTAAGCACTTGGGAGAGTACTATACAACAAAATTAGCAGAAATGTTCCCTGCCCCTAAGAAAAAGTAGTATGGCCTAATGGAAAGCGCACGAGCCTGGGAGTAAGAGGAGCTGGGTTCTAATCCTGTCTTTGCCACTTATTTGCTGTGTGACCTTGGGCAAGTCACTTTACTTCTCCGGGCCACAGTTCCCCCATCTGTGAAGATGGAGGATTAAATCCTACTTCTTTTTACCTAAACTGTGAGCCCCATATGGGACAGAGACTGTGTCCAAATTGATAATCTTGAAATCTACCCCAGTGCTTAGCACAGTGCTTGGCACATTGCAAGCGCTTAACAAATACCATCATTATTATAGGGAGCTTACAGTCAAAAGGAGAATATTAACTTTGAATATTTTGCAAGTGCTGGAGATTCAGTGCCAAGGCCTCTAGGGATGGCTCTCAAGTATACACTCTGACCATCTAGAGCTTGGGTCAGGTCTGGTTTGGTTCTAGACCACCTTAAAGGTGGCCAAAGGGGTTAGTTCTAGTTGGGCAGGCTCCCAGTATAGTAGATAACTTCCTATGGGGGTGGGAGGACAGAGGGGAGGCTGGAGTAATTCCTGTTCAGTGCATCCTCAAAATAAGAGAGGGCTAAAGATATATGCTCTCGGGGGAAAAAAGAGAAGAGAAATATGGAAAACGGGGAAGATGAGGCGGGGAAAAACAGGGCTTCTTTGAGCACTTTCACTCCATGCCCAATCCATGCATATCAAGCCTGGTCTTTAATATTATAATTAATGATACATCTGTTCATTTAATTCAACCAATCATTTCAGTTTTTCTAACTTCCTTATGTAAATATTTTATTTGTTTATCCTAAAAGCCACTAACCCCAGTACTTAGTATGAGACGCTTGTATTAATTTTTTCTTTTCAAACTATGTTAAAGATGACGCCAAACACAAATTTCATAAAATCCCACAAGGTTTCCTTCTCATATGTAATTCCCTCTTTTGTTTGCTAAATAGTTCCCAAACCACGCAATAATGTTTACCTCAAAGTGGTCTAGGCATTTTTATATTGGCTTTGGAAAGAATGGTCGATATCAATTGTCATCTACTAATGAATAGATTTTTTTTAATTAGAAAAGTGTCTACTCACCATATTTACTTACCTGGAATTTCAGTAATGGAAACTTGAGAAAAGTCACAAGTAACATCTGGTAAGAGGTAAAGCTGAGGATTTCCAATTTCATACACTAACTGTTCAGCCACAGTGCCAACTGAGACAAGGCCCCCGGTATCAGGAGGTTTAGATAAGATGAACTGCCCATCAGGGAAACATTCCACGATAGGAAACCCTATGTTATGCCTACAGAGTAAATAAAAAGGTAGGATATAAGGTTTAGAACAAAGAAAAAAAGCTGACATGGAGCATTTTTATATAAGATATTATGTTTTACTGGTAATCTCTTCCAGTACTGCCTTTAATATTTGGACAGTGCCTGAATGAAACATGCTTCTCCACACCAACTTCTTCCCTTCCTAATGTATATCTATAATAAAAGTGTTAAAAGATAAAATAGGATGTGATCACTGCCATGTCATGGGAATGGCAAACATAGAATCTGAAGTATCCAAATCCCCAAGATTAGGGAGGGTGCAAACATGCATGAAAAAGACATGGATTATTAAAGTAATAACATCCCTCTTAACTGTGAGCTTTGGCTGCATCAGATAAAGGTAGGTTAAGGTTAAGTAGGGAAGACATCCATGTTTGTTATACATTTCATTCATTTATTCAATCGTATTTATTGAGCGCTTACTGTGTGCAGACCTCAATAAGCACTTGGGAAGTACAAGTTTGCAACATATAGAGACGGTCCCTACCCAACAGCGGGTTCCCAGTCTAGAAGGGGGAGACAGACAACAAAACAAAACACATAAACCAAATAAAATAAATAGAATAAATATGTACAAGTAAAATAAATAGAGTAATAAATATGTACAAACATATACATATATACAGGTGCTGTGGGGAGGGGAAGGAGGTAAGGCAGGGGGATGGGGAAGGGGAGTAGGGAGAGAGGAAGGAGGGGGCTCAGTCTGGGAAGGCCTCCTGGAGGAGGAGAGCTCTCAGTAGGGCTTTGAAGGGAGGAAGAGAGGCGGAGGGAGGGCATTCCAGACCAGGGGGAGGACGTGGGCTGGGGGTCGACGGCGGGACAGGCGAGAACAAGGCACAGTGAGGAGGTTAGTGGCAGAGGAGCGGAGGGTGCGGGCTGGGCTGTAGAAGGAGAGAAGGGAGGTGAGGTAGGAGGGGGCGAGGTGATGGACAGCCTTGAAGCTGAGGGTGAGGAGTTTTAGTGACCCACTTCTACTGCTTCAGCAGTTTCAAGAAAAACGTGTACAGGGAGAGATAGAGAGAAGAGTGGAAGTTCCAGAACAGGAGTTATGCAAAGATCCAATTTGGTATGTCTGAACTTATTTTTGTTTTCGTGCAGTTGCTGTAGCAATTACGGTTGATGCTTTGCACCTGTAACCGCTTACTAACTGTGAGTAACTAAAACGATCTGGCCTAGTTTTAGGATTTAAAGGATAGGGTGGATGGGTAGCTCTCTCCCAAATTCAGGAGATTCATTCATTCATTCATTCATTCCATTCATTCCATTGCATTTATTGAGCGCTTACTGTGTGCAGAGCACTGTACTAAGCGCTTGGGAAGTACAAGTTGGCAACATATGGAGATGGTCCCTACCCAACAATGGGCTCACAGTCTAGAAGGGGGAGACAGACAACAAAACATATTAACAAAATAAAATAAATAGAATAGTAAATATGTACAAGTAAAATAGAGTAATAAATCTGTACAAACATATATACAGGTGCTATGGGGAGGGGAAGGAGGTATGGCAGTGGGGATGGGGAGGGGGAGTGGAAGGAGGGGGCTCAGTCTGGGAAGGCCTCCTGGAGGAGGTGAGCTCTCAGTAGGGCTTTGAAGGGAGGAAGAGAGTTAGCTTGGCGGATGTGTGGAGGGAGGGCATTCCAGGCCAGGGGGAGGATGTGGGCCGGGGGTCATTTGGAAATGGATTTTAGGTACCTGATTATTTTTAAAATAAGACAAGAGGAATGATCAGAGGGCTTGCAATGCTTCAGAATGCTACATTAACAACTGAAAGATTAGATCACAGATGGGTAACCAAAACAGGCTAACTGGCTTATTTTGTTGCATTTGTTTCAAATAGAAGACTTTCCTTTGCATTTACTTACACAGTTATTTTCCACATTTGGAGATGACCTTACTGATTAAAAATTCCATCAATGTGTGCAGGTACCTCTCAGAAAATGATACATGACCAGTAGTACTTTGTGAACTGAATACTTGCAAAGATTTTCCTTCACTGTGCTTTTTCTGACATTGTTTTGGGATCCTGAATCTTTGTATCATCATCTCTTGGGTGACTGATTCAAGGACTCTGGGTGACACACAGAGTCTTTTGAACTGGGAAATTGGGATACAACAGGTTTTTCTGTTAGGTCTTTAAGCATAATTCATAGAATTGGACATTCTACAATCCTACTTTTCTCTCATGGAATAGAGTATGAAGTTTCACAGCTAACAACTGGACATACCTTCTCAGGGAAGCCTCAGATCACGTTGAGTTTCTTAGGGCAGTCAAACTTTCTTGATAGCTACCAAAACCCAAACCTTCCAATTCATTCATTCATTCATTCATTCAATCGTATTTATTGAGCATTTACTGTGAGAAGAGAGCACTGTACTAAGCATTCGGGAGAGTATAACACTAAACAGATCAAGCACGTAGTACAGTGCTCTGCACACAGTAAGCACTCAATAAATACAATTGAATACATTCTCTGCCCACAACAAACTTATGGTCTATGGTATCAAATGCATTTTGTAAAGTATCGATTGTGTACAGAAGGCTTGTCGTCCCATATACATTGTTCTGCACACAGAAGCACTCAATAAATACCACTAATTGAATGATAAGTACAATGCTTTAGGAGGAACATTACTTCTTTCAGACAACTCAATCTGTGTATATTTTCCTACAACCTTCCCATAAAACAGCATGTACTAAAAGGACTTCTAGTGGTCTGAAAGAGTTAATGTTTTTCCTATAGTACCTAATTCACTTTGAGGGAGTAACCATAGGCCCTAGGAGAATTAAGTTCAATAACTAAACAGCAATTTTCTCATTTATTTTCTGTCATATGGTACTCAGAGATCATAGTCTTTATGAATGATTAACTGCTTTGCTTAGGCTACGTTAAACCACTATTAACAGATGTTATTTGAAAACAGAAGGTTGGTTAAAGTTAAGAGGAACAAAAATGCAAATAACCCAATGCCCCGACCCACCACCTACAGCAAACTTATGGCAAAGAAGAGTGAAAGTATAACCATAAGAGAGGGCAATAAACCATCAGAATGCCAAAGAGAATGTCCAACTGAAGGGGGTGACAAGCATTCCAAAACTCCATGTGAAGTAGTATGTAATAATAATAATAATGATGATGACATTTATTACGCACTTACTAAATGCTAAGCTCTGGGGAGGATACAAGGTAATCAGGTTGTCCCACGGGGAGCTCACAGTCTTAATCCCCAATTTACAGATGAGGGAACTGAGGCCCAGAGAAGTTAAATGACTTGCCCGAAGTCACACAGCTAACAAGAGGTGTTGCCAGGATTTGAACCCATGACCTGACTCCAAAGCCTGGGCTCTTTCCACTTTCCTCTTTCCACTGAGCCACGCTGCTTCTCCAGGACATAGGACTAATGAGTTTTACTGAGTGCAATACACCGTATTAAGTACTTGGAAAAGTATAGCCAAAAGAAGGTGTACATTCCCTGTAGAAAAGGAGTTTTCAGTCTAAGGAGGATGACAAGCATAAAAATATTTTCCAAATAATAGTGGAATAGAAGAGTATAGGATTAAGTTAAGAGATAACAACAGAGTGAAGGCTTTAGATCCATTTAGTCTGAGTACTGTACTATACATAGCAAATCTCATTAAATCGGAGAGAAATATGAAGGTTGGACCGGATACAAAATGTGGAAGCCCACACCTACTGAAAATAATCTACCTGTGAGCCAACCCCCACTCCAACTAGAAGGGAAATAGTTGATCTGTAGCACTGAGCACCTGCTGCTTGACAAAATTATGTTAACAATTTGCTCTTCTTCTAAAGTGGGTCCTACATATAAATGTATGATTGCCACAGTTGTTAATGGGTAGAAAAGCAGTCTGGTTTTTTTTATTTTAATAGATGCTGTGATAATAATAAAAATAACAAATTATATACATGCCCAGTTGATAACTATTACAAAGATATTAAAATAATAGTCCAGGTGATAGTTCATAGCAAAACAGTTAATAGATTAATAGCAAAACAGATACAGAAAGTATTGTTTGAGAGGAAAGTTTAATTAGCAGACACATTTAGAAATTCTTTTAAAAAGTCAGGAAATCCAATCAGCAGGAGATGCAGAATATCAAATGAGTGCAAATTAAACAAATGACCCCCGGATTGTAGCAAAGTAATTGAAATCTTAATATATTGGTAATGATACTTAATCAGGTGATAAATCAACATTTTCCCAAGAAATGGTCAACTAGCCTATTTGACCATAAGTCTTCTCCCATAACCAACTTTGAACTGATAGATTTAATACTACCTTTCTGTGAAACCTGCTCTCGTGCCCTGCGATTTAGACTAAAAAAGGTTAGTGGATATAAAGGAAAACAGCATGATTTTATGATCTACATCACCTACTATTCTGTAATTTCTGTAAACATGAAATGCTGCTGCCTTACCAGTCTGGAATGGTATGCCAATCAGTGAATATTCCTCCGGTACTCTGTGCACCACATTCAATAAGATGGCCTGCAAGACTGTTAAAGCAAACAACAACAATGTTACCAACAGCTATAAAAGAAGTTTTCCAAGTGTACCTGAAGTGAAAAAATTCACCGAAAACAAATATATCTCAGTTAACCAGCCAATAAATTTCAGACAAACAGGTTAGTAAACATGAATTACCACTTTCCAGAAACCGTACAGTTTGAGGTGTTACACAAAACCCTCCACTGTTTCAGGAACTAGCATACACAATACCATTTTTGGAAATCATGCAACTGGCATGATATAGAGTCCAAAGTTTCAAAAGCCCCTTCCCCAGTGTTTTTATTTCTAACAAATGAAACAGAACAGGAAAAAATATATCCTAACAATATATGGTCATTAATCCAAGCCCCTTCACTTCTGAAAGTGACAGACTACTTATGAAATTTTGCTTTCTGTGAAGTATTCCCTTCTTCTGTAAAGACTATGTAATCTTAGTTTTACTTGCCCTCTTCTTTCACCTCTCGGCGGGTCCTTCTCAGGCTCTTTTCACCAGTTCTTCCTCCACTTCTCAACTACCACGCTGGGAGAAGCAGCGTGGCTCAGTGGAAAGAGCACGGGCTTTGGAGTCAGAGATCATGGGTTCAAATCCCAGCTCCACCGTCAGCTGTGTGACTTTAGGAAAGTCACTTAACTTCTCTGTGCCTCAGTTACCTCATCTGTAAAATGGGGATTAAGACTGTGAGCCCCCCGTGGGACAACCTGATCATCTTGTAACCTCCCCAGTGCTTAGAACAGTGCTTTGCACATAGTAAGCACTTAACAAATACCATCATTATTACCAATTCTTTGGAGATGCCTCCCAATCTATCTTGCTAGCACTGACCCCTCACTGCCTCTGAAATTGTGCACTGACACCTTAATCTCAATAAATCGTAAATTGAACACCTCATCTTCCCTCCCCAATTCATATTTAAGGCATTCAATCAACTCTTGCCCCCATTTATCCTCCCTCTTCTTCCACTACACCACATCTTGCTTGCTTAATTCCCCCTCAAACTAACCTATTTACTATGCCTTGTTCTCCTTTCTCTCAACACCCAACTATTGCATTCCCCCTCCCACCTGGCTAGAATTCCCTCACTGCACGACATCCAGACCAGTGTATTCCCCACCTTCAAAGTGTCCTTTTGCAATCTCATCTCTTCCAGGAGATCAACTCTGATGAATTTTTCTTCCCTCTCATCCCATATAGCTCTCTAATTCCCATTTCAAAATTCAGTGTCACCCAAGAACTTGAGTATTCAAACCTTCTCCCTTGACTACATATGTACATAACTTCTATCATTTTTGCCTATCTACAACTTGACTGTCTGTCTCTCCTGATAGATTATAAACTCCTCAAAGGGAAGGATTATGTCTACTTCTTTTACAGTACTCTCCCAAGTGCTCCCTACAATGCACCACAACCAATAAAAGTATTTATGATTTACTGATCCTTTTCTCCACTTAATTTTCCTATCACAGTTGACAGCATCACCATCTTCTCTGTCTAGAAAGCTTGCAACCTTGCTATTACACTTGACTCTTCCTTCTCTTTCAATTCCCACATTCAATCAGCTACTAAATCCTGTCGGGTTTTCCTTCACGTTCCCCAATTCTGATCCCTGCTCTCCATCTACGCAACCATCACCCTGGTCATTAACCTCCTCACTGATCTCTTGGCCATGAATCTCTCCCCTCTCCAGCCTGCATTTCAAACTGCTGCTGAGAGCTCAGGGTCACTTTGCACACATATCTCTCTCCCTGGCTCAAAAACCATTCCTCTCATCATAGGCAGGAAAAAATTCAAACTATTGGCTTTAATGCACTACTAGATCATCCACTCTTACACTCTTAGTTCTTCTCATGTTTGTTTACTCATTGTGCCTCTGACCCCCTTCCTCAGCCCTTCCACCTGTCTGTTACTCCCTTTCCCTTAAAATTTAACACAACCTATCTCACCCCATCTTTAAAGCCTTTCTAAAATCTCATCTCCTCCAAGAGGAATTCTCCTCTCCCCAAGTTATACCCCCCAAATGCCACTTCAGCCCTTCTCCATCACGTTGGCACGTGTGTACTCACAATTTCCCAAAGGACTTCTTTATAATCTCATCTACGTACCTTATTTCTTTAGCACTCATTCACCTCTATACCCACTTTCCCTTCTTCCCCCCTCTGCAAATTGTCTTTCTTTCTGCCTCTCCCACTGGACTCCGTTAGGGCAGGAATTGTGTCTACTAATGATGATGGAATCTCCCATGAGGAATGATGAATGAGCCTCAGTCCTGAGGATCTGCAAACTTTATAAAAGAGCTACGGCTTCTGCAATGCCACTCACATTCCCACTCTCCTGTCAGTTGTGTTCCGGCAAAGAAAAAGTACGTAGGCAGGGGTTCAGCACATAACAAAGTTCATTTGCAATCTCAACCATTGATAGCCAGCTTCAAGTGGAACAGGGCCTAGAACCCAGGTTTCTGGATTCTCAAAGCAGCAGAACCTACTGAAGAGTCTATTATACTCTCCCTAGTGTTTAGTACAGTGCCTGCACAGAGAAGATACTCAATAAATGTAACTGATTGATCATTTTCAATACACTAGCAAAGGTGTTCAAAAAACTTTAATTGCAATTTAAGAATAAAATGAATATATATTTAATCTGATTGATCTGCCTTAAAAGATATAGACATTTTTCATGTACTTCCAAATTTTTTTAACTGGACTCTATTTTTATTGTAATAAAAACAGTAAGAATGGCTAAAGTATTAGATTTACCTTCCAGCTGCTAATAAGTCAAAGTCATTTCTATTCCAACCAAACTATAAGAAAAAACAAAGTTACATGCAAAATAAGACTTTTTACACACACCAAATTTTTCTACATAGAGTGTCTCTTTCTATGCTTAATAATATTTGTGAGAGACCATAGCTCATTAGCCACATAAATGAAAATATAATTTGCTTCAGGATTTCTAATGGAAACAAAACAAAGGAAAGATAAGGCTTAACATAAGCAACTTTATGATAAAAAAATTTACTCAAGCTAATTTTTGCAGCAACTCATGCAAATTAAATGCAAATGGTCTTGATGTTTCATTATCTGAAAACTTCTCTACCTGAGCCAATGAACTTTTTTCTATTTGAAAATTAATTGGATTTGAAATGACTTCCAACATTACATGAGAAACTGGGGCAAGTTTGTTTATTCACATTATAGCTGGTATTCCAATATCTAAACAAACAGGAATTTTCATTATAGCATTTTCAATGACATTTCCTAAAATATTTTCAAGCATTAGAGGAACTAGCCTAAAATAATAAAAACGAGAAAGTTTCATTTAAGAATTAAGCAATGTCAAAGGAGCAATTTCACGTTATTTTTAAACACTTTTGTGGGCATAAGTACACTTAATACGACTTTTTACTATTTAAGGAAATAAGTTACTTTCCAGGAAATAGAGTAATAATAAAAGTTAAAATCCTTAAAAAATCGACACATCCTGTGATACTGTTCCTTGTAACATGACTGAACTGACAAATGTCCCACTAAACCTAAATTATTTTTAAAATGTTAACTCACAGAAAACAGATCAGTACAAGAGCAGAAACTTCTGATTAACACTTTTTCTATGACTAGAACACATGGTGCCACCAAGTGGTAAACTTCTTATTTTATACATTCTTACAGTAGAGTAAAGGGTATTTCACTGGTTCTGCTATTTAAATTAAAAGGATTATTTCACACAAGACTAACATAATAAAAGCAAACCAATTTTAATAATTTTGCTATGCTGTTTGTTATTAATAAAAGAAAATATGTCTAATGGTGGAAAAAATATTTTTACATTTGTGTCTAAGAAAAGGAAATATAGCCCTATTTCTAAGCTTTTAGAGGAAAGGATCATATCTACTAACTCTGTTTTAACTCTGCCAAATAGTTAGCACAGTGCTCTGGCCAGAGTAAGTGCTCAATAAAAACGTTTGATTAATCAAACAACTATTATAAAATTTTGTACTCCTTTCTGGTAGGAAATACAAACTACTAGGCAAACATTCATTCATTAATTCAATTCATTCAATTGTATTTATTGAGCGCTTACTGTGTGCAGAGCACTGTACTAAGGGCTTGGGAAGAACAAGTCGGCAACATATAGAGATGGTTCCTACCCAACAATGGGCTCACAGTCTAGAAGGGGGAGACAAACAATAAAACAAAATAGGTAGACAGGTGTAACCTTTCCAGTATTCCAAGAAGGTGGGTCCATGCGGATAACAAAAGGCAAATGAACATTCTTTGCAAAGTTAGACAGATAGGATTCACTGAACCTCTGTCATTTGGAGCTATTTGATCACCAAATGGAACAAAATAGTTCCATCAGAGGACATTCCAATCAGCAGTGTAGTGCGGATACTATGGTCCAAGTGAAGAAGATTTTCTAAGGCAATTGGATTGACTCTTACAATTACATTTCGGGCCAGGAACCAGTTAAGCAACCTAATTCCATTAAAAATGACTTTTTACAGAAATTACCCTAGGTGAAGGTGATGTCTTTCAATCATTCATTTTAATCATTTTTAAATCCTCACAAAGATATACAGTTAATCAGAGAGTTTGGCTGTCAACACTGAATAATAGGTCTTCAGAAATAAAATCCACTAAAAAGACAAAGTACATTGAAAGGTAAATAAGGTCACTATTAACATAGGGCTACTGAACCCTTAGCCTCTATGCAATATTGTTAGAAAATCATTATTCTCTAGAGTGCTCCTAATTCATCTTCAATAGATAGGCCAATTTATCTTCCCTGGTTTATTCTCTACAGGATATGAATTATTTCCCTTATTAACTCTTTAAATGATTTAATTATTAAAACATTAAATGAAAATATCGACCATTAGAATATTTTACAATGTGAAGAAGTACTAGAGGCCAACAAGTAGGTCAAAGGCAGTTAATATATAACTTCCTTTGCCTCTTTTAATTCAATGTGTTTATACTTACAGAATGAACGAGTGGTCCTAATACAATGGCACTATCCACACATCGACCAGTAAGAACAATATCAGCACCAAGGTCAAGGGCCCTGCTTATTGGTCTTGCTCTAATGAAACAAAAGATGCAATCAATGATGACTTTCTTCTGGGTTCAAATGAAGATCATATTTTCAAACAAGAATCTCTAGAACTTTGAAGCTTTTTGCTCCATTCTTTCATGAAATTCTTTCAGGCAGAGCAGGTGGAACAGAGGAAATTATTATCCATGCAGGGAGCAAGTTCATTGTGTGCAGGGAACATATCTACTGACTCTTAGTGTACTCTCCCAAGTGCTTAGTACTGAGTTCTGCACACAGTAAGTGCTCAATAAATACCATTGGTTATTTCTCTATGGCATTAAGTGTTTACTACGTGCCAGGCACTGAATTAAGTGCTGGAGTAAATAGAACCTAATCAGGTTGGACACAGTTCAGTCCCACATGGGGCTCACAGTCTTAATCCCCATTTTATAGATGAAGGAACTAAAGCACAGAGAAGCTAAGTGACTCGCCCAAAGTCACACAGCAGAAAAGTGGCAAAGCCTGTATTAGAATCCAGGTTCTTCTGACTCCCAGGCCAGTTTGATTGAGCAAGCAGGAACTTGGGAACAGGGCAGCAAACCAGTGAACTTTGAGGAGTTCGGCAGAGGAAAAGAAGAGCAAAGAGATCTGGTTCCATTTCTTTTTGTAAGCTCCTTGGAAGCGGTCTGGGGGATGAAGAGGATTTTAATGAAGTAACTGAACAATTTCTGTTTGTACCAGCGACCTCAGGATCAAGAACCTGTGTGGAAGAATTGACTATCATTGTAGTGGCTTGTGCTAGTGTGGAAATTAAGAATCCAAATGGACCACTTACTAACCCGCCACTCACCCTCACTCCAGACCCTCCAGAGTCACAAATGAGGTGGAGCTAGGAAGAAGTGCAAAAGTGGCAAGTGACCTAGGAAGGACTGAAACACACAGCTGGGGAGAGAGAGGGGAGTCTAAGATGAGAGGGGGGAAAAGCTCTGGTGATTCCATTTATATTTCCTCTGTTCCCTAGACAGAAACTTGGGGGCCATCAGAAAACCTGAGAAAAAGGAGATACTGGCTCTGAAATGCAGGAGGGTACTGCAATGGACACACTGTAGGTGGAGGAAGTGGAGAGACAGTTCCTAGAGATCCTCTCATTGTTTCCAAGGATTAGGCACCTGCAGTATAACAATTGAGTGAAAATATTTACTCATCTAATAAGAGATTCTCATCATCTGTAAAATGGGTGCACTGACCCTGAGTCCCATGTGGGACACGGACTGACTGTATCCAATCTAATTAGACTGTATCTACCCCAGCACTTAGTACAGTGCCTGGCACATAGTAAGCGCTTAACAAATATCATTTAAAAAAATGGAAGTGATAGGGGTCTGTGCTTCAAGAAGTCCACATAGAAAATTCCATCCTGCTGAAATTAATTTAAGGTTTACTTAACATATTGCTAGGAACACAAAGATAATTGGCAAAATCAATCTTCTACGCTTTTCTGCCAGGCTGCAATATGCTTACTAATTTAGCTTAATAATAAAAAAAACTTGTCATTGAAAACCTTCAATCAGATTTAGATATATTTTGATACATTTGATATAAAAACCAAAGGTATTATTCATTCAATCATATTTTTTGAGCACCTGTGTGCAAGGCACTGTACAAAGTGCTTAGGGTATGATGTACTTAACCTTTCAGTCAGCTAAACTTTTGGCCTTATGTGTGCCTCATTCGCTCTGTTTTAAAATATGTGAGTCAGTTGCAAAGACAATAAAATCAAATTTACTTTGGGGTAAAAAACGTTAAGGTGGTATCAATCTAATTGACATACCAATAATGAAGAGACTGTCAGGGAAAAACAGGGAAAGCAAATCATGAGGCAAAATGAAAATAATTTATTTGCATACTTTTCACTTGAATCAATACATCAGTTTAATTTGTAGGGCATCTAGACAGACTCAAAGCCAAGGGTGGGTTTGTCATTTTGCGCCCCACCCCCTGCAACTTTGCTTTTTAAAAACCATATTCACTTTCAGGGGGCCAACGTTTTTTCTGTGTCATCGTGCTTTTACAAGGAAAAATATATATTTTTATATATAAAATATATATATAAATATATAAAATATATTACACCCTACAAAATGTTTACATTGCAAGGGGCTTAGAAAGTTTGTAATCTGGACTCAAAAAAATTAAACGGGTACTTTTTTTTTACTCAAAATAAAGTTTGCCTTGACTTTTTTTCCCCCAGAAGAATTGCCACTCTCTTCTACCCCGACACACTAAATTTGCCACTTTCAGTCAGGACTACAAGAAAATCTGCCTTGTCATAGCCCTGAAAGTGATCTCAAGAACAGCTAATACCAATCTCCCTATAGCCCAGAATGCTTCACCTACTGCTGAATTTATGCTGACATATATTTTCCACAATTGCTCTCAATAATCCATTCTACCGTGCCCTCTGAACTACCCTTTCTGTCATTATTCCCCAACCTCTGTTAAACAACATCTTGTAAGCAATGATCCCTCTAGACTGTAAGCTCCTTGTGAGAAAGGAACTTATCTACCAATTCTGTCATACTGTCCTCTCCCAACCATTTAGTACAGTGCTCTGCACACAATAAGTGCTCAATAAATACCACTGATTGATTGATTTAAAAGGAAAAATAATGGGGAAAAAATACTCTTACCCAAGGTATGCATTCATGCTACTGACTGTGTCTGGAAATTGTCTCCCACTCTCCATATCTGTGACAGTTGATCCTTTTAAGGCATCTTTCTGTTTAAAATATTCAAAAAAAGGACGTTTTTCCAAAGCTGATTTTGAAACTCTAAGACGATTTGAAAATTAAAATCCTTTTGCACACTATTCAAATCACGAAAAATTCTAGCTGGAAAAATAATTATATTTGAAAATTTCCAATGAGATGATTTTTCGCAGGAACTTTCTTTTAAGAGAATAAAAAACTTAAAAAGTTTCATCCCTTTAAAATACGTTAAATCTGAAAAATTCATAAAGAATGGCTACGGCTTATCAGAAATTTACAGGTTTTTCCAAAGGTCCTAAATTCCATGTAATTAAGTAAAAGTTATAGGAACGCATTCAGTAAAGCTTCGGAGCTGGGAATATTTCCAGCAAACACACACTCTACTCTCTCCCCCTCTCTTCTGGTGCCACCATGTGGTTTCAGGCACAATTTTATTCCAACCTTCATGGAGGTTCGCAATTCAATTTACTGAAAAAATGTTTTTTCCAGTCATTTTCAACACTTTGCCTTTTCATATCTTCTCTCTGGCAAAATATAAAGCTTTCCATTTTACAATGGAGAAGCAAAAGAGAAGCAGCGTGGCTCAGTGGAAAGAGCCCGGGCTTTCGAGTCAGAGGTCACGGGTTCAAATCCCGACTCCGCCAATTGTCAGCTGTGTGACTTTGGGCAAGTCACTTCACTTCTCTGTGCCTCAGTTCCCTCATCTGTAAAATGGGGATTAAGACTGTGAGCCCCACATGGGACAACCTGATCACGTTGTATCCCCCCAGTGCTTTGCACATAGTAAGTGCTTAACAAATAATAATAATAATAAAATACATCCAGCTCAAGATGTGGGTTTTGTTCCTTCAAAACCCTGCATTTAGGAAAACAGGTGCTGCTGCTGTATTCAGGGTGGGGCGATGTCAGCTATCACTGCTCTTTGTTCACACACCCGAGCACACCCTATCTAAAACACTCTTATTGTCAAGCACTCTAGCCAAAGTATGTAGTGCAAATATGTGATATGGCCGAACTGAGTGTATAATCAATTACATTTGTTAGAGATGTTAATTCCCAGAATTTCCAGTTAGTTCCCAGAAACTCTTGCACACACCTAGACTTTTTGGACCAATCAAACTTCATTCATTCAATCACATTTACTGAGCGCTTACTGTGTGCAGAGCACTGTACTAAGCGCTTGGAAAGTACAAGTCATCCTATCACCTTCTCCAGCAGGAACAAGTTGAGGGGAAGTCAGGAAGGAGCAGCTCTGGGGAGGGTCCTGGGGGGCCTAGGGAGAGGTCAGCAAAGCCAAATATCCCTTAGTGGGGTCTCTACCCCATCTTTCTTTCACTCTTCCCCCAATTTCCCTGAGCCAACTCTTCCCAGTCACAACTCCCGTTTTCACCTCAGCAGCTCTTTAGAGTAAAATTGAGTGGATTTAAAACAATAACAAATCTTTCTAGATGACATCCCTAAGAATGGACTAATTATAGACCAACAGGTTTAATTTCTCTATAATGCAGTGGACCTTCCCTTCTGTGCCACAAGCACGTGTAACGATTCAGTGCAACAAGTACCTCGTCCATTAGATCATCTCCAGTGATGACTGCTATTTTCAAATCAACATCAGCCTTTTTTGCCACCTTGTGAAGAGCAGCCGCACAAGCCAAGGGATTGGTACCGCCAGCATTACTAACAACACGAACACCTAAGTGGAAACAAATGTCTTTATTCACTACTGTTATAAAAAGCATCAACATCGCTCTCCTTATCAACAAAAGTATGTAACACGGTCTTTGAAACCGTGTGGTCAGTTCATCAGTCTAATCACCAATTTAAATTCAAAGAATACTTCACATTCATTCCCTCTCCATATATGCCTCATTGCAGTGTCATTGCAGTCTCACTGCAGCCTCACTGCAGCATCATTGCACAGATACTGGTATATATGATTTCAATATATTTAAAATTCAGTGGTAAAAGATTCTTAACTAAAAGAGAATGCATTCATTTATATTAATGTCTGCCTCCCCCTCTAGACTGTAAGCTCATCGTGGGCAGGGAATGTGTCTGTTTATTGTTATACTGAACTCTCCAAAGCACTTAGTACAGTGCTCTGCACACGGCAAGCGCTCAATAAATGACAATGAATGAACCTTAGTTTTTTTTAATTTTTGAAATAAAATGAGATGACCATTCTTCCCAACTAATCAACATGCCACCACAAAACTCATCCCTAGCTAGTCTCAATTCCTAACCCAAATTCTGAAAGCCTCTATTGCTGTAGAGCAAACAAATGCTGACATCAGAGTCTTGTCTGCTTTGTGACCTTGGGCAAGCCACTTAACTTCTCTGTGCCTCAGTTACCTCATCTGTAAAATGGGGATTAAGGCTGTGAGCCCCACAAAAGACAACCTGATTACCATGTATCTACTCCAGCACTTAGAACAGTGCTTGGCACATAGTAAGCGCTTAACAAATACCATTCTTATTACCATCATATATTTTTCTGTAGATTTCAAATCAATCAATCAGTGGAATTTAATGATCATTTACTGTGCGCAGAGCATTGTACCAAGTGACTGGGAGAGTATAACACAACAGAGTAGATAGGCACATTCTCTACCCACAGTGAGCTCACAGTCTAGAGGGGACAAGAGACATTTAAATAAACTACAGCTATATACATAAGTGCTGTAGGGCTGAGGGTGGGATGACTATCAAGCACTTAAAGGATGGAGACCTAAGTACATGGGTGATGCAGATGAGAGAGGGAGTAGGGGAAATGAGAGTTTAAGTCAGGGAAGACGTTTTGAAGGAGAGGTGATTGTATTAAGGCATTGCCAGTGGGGAGAGTGGGGGTCTGTCAAATATGAAAGGGGAGAGAGTTCCAGACCAGAGGGAGGGCCTGGCCTCATTAGAGGCAGTGAACCTGTACACCAACTCGGTTATATTATACTCTCCCAGGCACTTAGTACAGTGCTCTGCAGACATAGTAATCCCACTCAGTAAATAAGATTGATTGTTGGTCAAGAAGTAGGTGGCAAAATAGATAAAATCAAGTAGGTTGGCAATAGTAGAACAGACTGGGTTGTAGTAGGAAACCAGCAAGGTAAGATAGGAGGGGGTGAGCTGATTGAGTGCTCACCCAATAGTTCACTCAATAAATGCCACTGATTGATTAGTAAGGAGTTTCTGTTCAATGTGGAGGTGGATGAGCAACCATTGAAGGTTCCTGAGGAGTACAGAGATGGACTGAACTTTTTTTTTGAAAATATGATCCAGGCAGCAGAGTTCAGTATGGACTGGAGTTTGGAGAGACACGAGTCAGGGAGGTCAGTGACGAGGCTGACAATAATCAAGGTGGGATACGCTAAGTGCTTGGATCAGCATGGTAGCCGTTTGGATGGAAAGGACAGATTTTAGCGATGTGGTGAAGGTACATGACAGGATTTGGTGACAGACTGCATATGTGGGTTGAATGAGAAAGATTAGTTGACAGTAATGCCGAGGTTCTGGGCTTGTGAGATAGGGAGGATAATGGTATTGTTACAGCATGGGAAGACTGGGGGAGGCCAGGGTTTGGTAGGGAAGATGAGGAGTTATATTTAGGACATGTTATGCTTGAGGTATCAACAGGGCATCCAAGAGAGATGTCCGAAAGCAGATATACTACCTACATTAACAAATAGAGCACTTTAAGAAGCACAGGTTTGGATCAGAGCTTTGACTACCTCTAACGGTTGGATGACCTTTAAACAAGTTACTTCCTCTTACCAGCCAATTGCCTACTGTGATGGGGAGGGTAATTGGTATTTTATTTAAAATACAAAATGGAGATGCAACATGGTCTACTGGAAAGAGAACGGTGGGGGGGCGGTCACAGGACCTGGGTTCTAATCCCAGTTCTACCACTTGTCTGTTCTGTGGCACTGAGCAAGTCACTTAACTTCTCTGTAAAATAGGAAATAAATCCTACTCTCTTCTAGATGGTGAGTTCCATGTGGGACAGGGACTTTTTTCAATGTAATTATATTGGCTCTACCCCAGAGTCTAGTACAGTGCTTGGTACATAGTGCTTAACAAGTACCACTGAAACAAAAATGGTAGAGAGACTAGGTTAGCATCCTGCCTCTGCAGTTTTCATCCCCATTATGATCGAGAGCTGCAGTGGAGTACTGGACACTTACATAGCTTCTTGCCTCCTTTTCCACTGTGGGAATAAGCAGAGCAAGTTATAGTAAAGGAAGTCAAGTCAAGCGATGTGGGGAGGAATAAGAGGGGCTTGACCAGAGCTGTACTGGGAGGTGGCACAGGTGAAGAAGATGGACCTGGTCAGTTCTCCTTATCGCCCAGCTTCCTGGGTGCTGCTCCTCTGGCTTCTCCCCAGAGGGGAGATAAGGAACCAGCGATACTATGGGGCAAAGAGATGAGGGTGATTAGAGCCAGTCCGTCCCAACCTCCATTTGGTTCAACCCACAGCTCCCAAGTCTGAGAATGGCATAAGATGAAGGCAACTCTCTTATCCTTGCTTCCCACTTCTTCCACTGCAGAAGGGGATGTTTGCCTCTTGGTCACACCCTCTCAAAAGCGACCTTTGAATAACCCTGGCATCTGGAATTACACATACAAGAAGACAATCAATGAGACAGACCTCCACTGAGCCAACAAAAATGTACTTTTCACTGGTTTAAAGGCTATGGCATATAATCTTGGATCTTCTGCATATTGGTAATGTAGACAGAAGCAAAATAAAGCACATTTGCCAGTTTTGCATTCATGAATAAACATCCCCAAAGTGCTATATAAGCACATTCAAGAGGCTTCAAGAATCATTCCCTGTGTGAAAGGGAATCGTAAAGAAAATATATCTCTATTATTCTCTGATTTACTTATGCAACACCCCTAAAATGGCCCAATTGTTATATTGTCATAGTCTGTTCTTCTTACATGGAAACTTCTGCATCTGAGAATTTCACATCACAGCTTTAAACAGGAGACAATAATTTATGAAACAATGAATTTCAATGATTTTTTTATTTTAAAATTTTAAAATGGGAAGATAACTGTAAGCATTTCAGAAAACATACATAAAAAATTGCCCAAATATACATGTTTTCAGTTGCTCTTTGAGGGTAAGGACTATATATATATTATTTTTTAATATGCCTCAAATACCTGATATGGACTTATGTATCCTGCTGAAATACTTAGCTGAAAAATATTTGCATGAAACAGATTTTTCTTTGCATTCTAGAGCAACCTTATTTATTTTTGTTCAATTTACAAGGTTATTTTTTTCCCAGTGGCTCTGTTTTCCTCCCATGTTCTATTTATTTATTTAATAGTATGCACTGTGCACTTACTGTGTGCAAAACACTATGCTAAGCACTTGGGAGGGTACAATACATAGAGTTGGTAGACACAAACTTTGCTCTCAAGGAGCTTCCAATCTAGCGTGGGAGACAGACATTAAAATTAATTACAGACAGGGGAAACAGTCTAGTGTAAGGATATGTACAAAAATGCTCTAGGGATGGGGGTGGGGTGAGTATCAATGTCCTTAAGTGGTACAAATCCAAATGCATAGGTGATGCAGGGAGGGTGAATAGGGTGGGGGAAATAAGAGGCTAGTCAGAGAAGGCTTCTGAGAGAAGATACTAATTTAGTAAATATTTGAATGAATCAATGAGATTTATTGAGTGCTTACTTCCGCTAGACTGTAAGCTCGTTGTGGGCAGGGAACATGTCTACCAACTCAGTTATACTGTACTCTCTCAAGTGCTTAGTACAGTGCTCTGAACCCAGTCGGCATTCAGTAAATGCAATTAATTTGTACAGAGCACTGTACTAAGCACTTAGAGTACAATACAGTTGGCTGCCATGATATCTGCCCTCAAGGAGCTAACAATCTGAAGGGAGAGAGATAGGCTTTCAAATAAATTACAGGTAAGGGAAGCAACCTAGTACAAGGCCATGTACATTAAGTGCTGTGGGCCTGATGGAAGTGCTTGGGGGTGGACTACATGCATGGGATCCAATATATCCAATACACATGAATTTTAGGTGATAAAAAAACAAGCTGTCAACCTGTATACAACAAGGGAGACCCACATTACTTAAACATGAAAAATCACTAAAATAATCTACCCAACACTTTTTAGAATACCTTTTCGGTGAATGTCTTTTATGTAAGGAGCCATTGCAGTCAGCACAAAGTCTGGAGTGTAACCCATATCCTGAAATTCAAAAATGTATATAATAAATACAAATTGTACATGACAAAGACAGCACTGTTCCATTATTAGGCTTCAATGTAACAATTAAGCTCCTGTGGACAGAAAAACAAATACAATTTGAGAAATGGGATTTGGGTTTTCCAAATGAAATCTAAGAATTTGTACTTATACTTATCTGGGACCTGAGAACACATGGTTATAGACACCACATTGCCGTTAGAATACTTAAACTTAAGAAGGATCAGTGGCACAGAGTACAATGGGAAATTGTGCATACATTAGAAATCCCCAAGGAGAAGCAACTGCTACACACTGATTTTTTGAGATGAGTCTAAGACGCCTGATAGGAAATGCATATAAAATATAAAGAAATTATTTAAGGTAATTACCATAGGCAATTGATTCAGGAAGAAAGGTTTTCAATGAATTAACTTTAAAAACATGATTCATTCGAACCACTACAGTTAGATGAAATTATAATCAGGATTCACACTTGTGTTGTTGCTGGCCAGGGGTGCCCAATTTCATTTTGAGTAAATGGGGGAACTTGGAGCAGAGCATCAAAGAGTTGGAGGGGTGAGTGGAGGAAAGGAAAAGAGAGGAAAAAGAAAAAAAGAAGAAGGGAAGATGGAAAAGGAGCAAAAAGAGGAGTGGGTAGTGAAAAGGAGAGGAGGCAAGAAAAAGAAAAGAAGGCATTTTAGACTCAATTGCTTCTATTGAAATCTACTCTAGAGTCTAGTACACAGTTCTGTATACAAGAGGTCCTCAATGAATTTTTTTAATGGCATTTATTAAACGCTTACTATGTGCAAAGCACTGTTCTAAGCGCTGGGGAGGTTACAAGGTGATCAGGTTTTCCCTCATGGGGCTCACAGTCTTAATCCCCATTTTACAGATGAGGTAACTGAGGCCCAGAGAAGTTAACTGACTTGCCCAAAGTCACACAGCTGACAATTGGTGGAGCCGGGATTTGAACCTGTGACCTGACTCCAAAACCCATGCTCTTTCCACTGAGCCATGCTGCTAACACACTCCCCTTGCAGGGTAGTTGCGGTCTTAAGCTCTTCCTCATCAACCCCCACCCCCACTTTCCTCATCCTCACCAGACTATGGGGTGAGGCCAGAGGCCAATCTTTCTCCCAACCTGGAGGAGGGCAAGTTATAGGGAGTTGGTGGATCCCTTCCCTGCCCAGCACGGCCACCATCCAGAAGCAGCAGCATCACCGAAGATAAAGCAGCTGAGAGGAGCCACTGAGGCTCGAGTTTTACTGGGTGGGCAGCTCTGGCTCAGATGGCTCATCCTGGGCATCAACAGCAGTGGGCATGGGGTAGGCAAAGGCTGCAGCCGCTCCTGACGGGTCATCCTTACAGACACGAGGGCCAAGGGTAGCCACTGACCCAGCTCGGTAGCCTGGTGAGGACATCTGGAACCCCACATTCCCGGGGTGCATCCTGGAGGCAGAGGGCAAATGGCAGAGCCACCATTTTGGCTCCACCTCTATCCTATTTCTTTCTCCAAGGGCAAGACTGGACTAGTGATAACTGTTCATTTTGACCAAAAGGACGTGGAAAGAGAGTTGATGGCTTTGGTCTTTCTGTGCCAAGTCCTTGTTGGTGATCACCTCATCCCCAGGGAGTCGGTACCCATGTTACCTGCAATAAAGTATTTCAGGCTGCCTCCTGGGAATGAACTGGGCCTGGAAATTATTTAATAATCACCTGACTCTGATAGACTTCCACTTCTCCTGTCAATTAGCCTCCTGATAAAGGAGTTGAAGTCAAACTGCAGCATTCTTATGATATCATTGAGGAATACAAAACTTCAGGATAAAGGAATCTATGTAAACCAGGGTACCTGTTCCAGAAAGCTGAGATATCACACCCTGCTAGTGTTTTTTCCCCTCTTCTCCCCACAGTGAAAAAGCAGGCTCTCTGGAACAGTTGCTGGAATTACATAAATTCCTTTATCTTAAAGTTCTGAGCGGCAGAAGATGTACATGGGATGTGTCTGTTTATTGCTGTATTGCACTCTCCCAAGCGTTTGGTAAAGTGCTCTGCACACGGAAAGCATTCAATAAATACGGCTCCAACTGCGTTCAGAAAAACAGGGATAGCCCAACCCCTCAGATTATTCCTATAAAGACCCCAAAACCCAAAAGGCAGGAGGAATTCTAGGCCTTGGGACTGTGCTTTGGGAGGAGTTTGGCTACTGTAAGGCTATGGAAGGAGGGTGGAAGTGGTCCCAAAGTCCCTTGGAAGGGGAGTTCCAGGCTGCTATAAAATATAAAATATAGCAGAAGTTGGGTGGCTGTTACAGATTAAATAGCACTGATGTTCACCCTATTGGAATAATCATGTTCAAACACTTTCATACGACTACACAACACAAAATTCTGTTCATTTACGAACTGATGATGCTATTACGTGTTCAAAAGTATAAACTATTTGGGATATCAGTTCAGTAAGAAAATTAGATCATTAAAACAAAAATGAACTTTTCTGGTAATTTTTGACCTCTAATGTAATGTACATATCCAAAATTGTGGCAAAGATGAAAATCACTCTGTTTAGATCTGGCGGTTGTGGTAATAGTATTTATTACGTGTTCACTGTGTCCAGAGCAGCTTCATGATTCTAAAATCTCTCAGAGATATGACTCTCAGAAGCAAAAGGCTTGGAACAAAAAACTAAAGGGTTGGTGGGTGAGAATAAAAGAGTCACTCATTGACTCTAATGAGTTACAGTTTTGGCCATAAACCATTAGTAAAATCTGGGTTGAATTGACAGTGATTCTCAAAAAAATGTTTCACGATTGCTGCTTTAATATACTATGTGGTATTCAGTCAATAAAGTTATCAAATGCAAATTAGTGAGGATGAAAATTACTAGAGATGAGCTTCATGTTTACTCTAAAAAATCTCCAAAAAAGACTTTAGCATAAGTAATATGAATGATGCTTTATTTCAGTGGCATTTTTTGTTGGACTCTATTCTCAATCAATTTCTAAATCTTACATATTAGATGACAACCAACCTGCTACCTCCATTTTAAATGTTTTTAGCTCTCAAGCCATTTTAATTAAAAATTAAAAGGTGCAGCTGATGAAAATCTCTATTTGGTCCATTTTTCCATAACATTTCTCATATCCACTTTCAAATACTTAGAGTGGTTACAAAATTAACTACAAACATGATTTACTTACTGGAGATTTGTTTTTTGCAGCAGTTAGTAGAGACATAGTAATTTCCGAGAGATAATCGAAAACCAGGAAATCCAGTTTTCCTCCATACAGCAGCTGAGGGACTGGAAGGAAAACGAATTATAAGTAGTTAAAAAAAATAATTCTTTGATTTAAGAAGGATTTCCTGAAAAGTTGCAAATTTGTGGCTAATGGAACACTGTACTATAGGGGCATTATTTATGAAAATTTAAATGTAAAACATAACTACCTTCATAACATCTCTAGAATCCATGCTTTCTTCTCCATCCAAACTCTCAGATCCTGCCTTGACTTTTGCATCAGCCTCCTCACTGACCTTCCTGTCTCTCTTCTCTCCAGACCACACTTCACTCTGTTGCCCCAATCATTTTTCTAA
Source organism: Tachyglossus aculeatus (assembly GCF_015852505.1). NCBI lineage: Eukaryota > Metazoa > Chordata > Mammalia > Monotremata > Tachyglossidae > Tachyglossus > Tachyglossus aculeatus. The sequence goes on along the minus strand of NC_052077.1, from coordinate 24,341,848 downwards.
AAAACTGTTCAGTCCTCGTATTTCCAGTCCTCAAAAACCTCCAAAGGTTGCCTATCCACCTCCACAATCAAACAGAAATTTCTTACAGCTGTTTTGAAGGCACTCAATCAGCTCACTCTCTCCCCTACCTCACCTCGCTGATCTAATAATAATAATAATCATAATAATTATGGTATTTGTTAAGGACTTACTATGTGCCAGGCACTGTACTAAGCGCTGGGGTGGAAACAAGCAAATCAGATTGGACACAGCCTTTTGGCCCACACAGGACTCACAGTCTCTATCCTCATTTTACAGATGAGGAAACTGAGGCACAGAGAAGTTAAGTGACTTACCCAAGTTCACATAGCAGACAAGTGGCGGAGCTGGGATTAGAACCCATGACCTTTTGACTCCCAAGCCTGTGCTCTATCTACTATGCCATACTGCTTCTCATTATAACCGAACTCTGCTCCTGTACCTCAGTCTTGTCTATTTCACTGCTGATCCCCATCCACAGTCTGGCCTGGAACTCCCTCATCCTTCACAGCTGACAGACTACCACTCTCCCCACCTTCAAAGCCTTTTCCTAAAATCCCATCTCATCCCACATGTCTTCCCTAAATCCCATATTTCCCTTACCTTCCCTCAATCAATCAATGGTATTTGTTGAGCACTTACCGTGCACAGAGCCCTCTACTAAGCACTTGGGGAGGTAAAATCTACCAAATACGTATCCACCAAATCTCTTATATTGTACTCTCCCAGGAACTTAGTAACGTGCTCTTCCCTCAGTAAACACTCACCTTGACAAAAGCACAATTCAAATATTAAGACTCTGGGCACATATGTTTCTCAAAGAAGCTTACACAGTTTTGAAAAGCTAGCACTATAAAAAAGAAATGGAAAAAGGAGACAGAGGAAGTAGTATGCCTTGAAGCTAAATGAAGAGTCATCCTCCATTTTACTAATTATAACAAATTGCTGAATCACTACCAGTGGCTACAGGGCAAAAAAATATTAACAATTCATCTTAAAAGGGTCAGAAAAATCAGAACAAAGCAGACTTTGCTGTTGATATAGCTTTCATTTGCTGACCACATGCTGGGTCTCCAAAGCAATGTAAAAGTTTTAATAAAACATGAGCTAAAAAAAAATCAACTTACTGAAGCTATTACCTTTTCCACCATGAAAAGTTCCAACCATTCTAAAGGTGACTATACGGCACGTAAATAATCATCATCATAAATGGTATTTATTGAGCACTTACTATGTGATCTTAATAAGGGGATCTGACCTAAATAAGGCTTTGAAGTTGGAGAGAGTGGTGGGTTGGTGTATATGGATGGGGAGGGAGTTCCAGGCCATGGGAAAGGGGTCAGCAGCGAAACGGGTGCAGTAAGCTGGTACTAGAGGAGCAACATGTGTAGGCTGGGCTGTAGTAGGAGAGCAGTGAGGTAAGATAGGAGGGGGCGAGGTGATCGAGTGCTTTAAAGCCAATGCTAGAAAGTTTCGGTTGGATGTAGAGGTGGATGGGTAAATGTTGGAGGTTCAAATGATCCATGAGGCAGAGTGAAATATTGCCTGGAGTGAGGAGAGTCAGGAAGGTCAGCAAGGAGGCAGATGCAGTAGTCAAGGAGTAGTCAAGGAGGAGGGAGTGCTTGGATCAGCACAGTAGCAGATTGGATGGAGAGGAAAGGGCAGATTTTACCAATACTGGGAAGGCCAACCCAACGGGACGTAGTGACAGAATATGTGGGTTGAATGAGAGAGATGAGTTGAGAGCAAAACCAAGGTCACGGGCTTGGCGACAGAGGATAGTAGTGTGTCTACAATGATGGGAAAGACAAGGGAAGGACGGCGTTTGGGTGGAAAGATAAGGAGTTCTGTCTTGGACATGTTTAATCGGAGGTGCTGGAGGAACATCCGGCTAGAGATGTCCTGAAGGCAGGAGGAAATGTAAGACTGTAAAGAAGGAGAAGGGAGTGGTTCACAAGGTAGAAGGAAGCTAAGAGGTAGAGGAGGGTTAGGATAGAGTAGAGGCCATCAGAATTTTGCAAAAAGTTGGTAAATTATATACATAGATAACATTATAATTAAGGAAAAACATCTTGTCCAAATAAACTGTGCAGCTTTGAAAAATAATAAGTAAAACATACCCACAGAGGAAGCAGGCTGTTTTTTCACATTCATTTCCAACCAAAACAGGCAGGGGCTTGACACAGGCAGAAGGGACAGAACACTAGATTGGGAGAGATGCCCAAAAGAATACTGCTGCCTTGTAATGCGTTCCAATGACCCAACTCCTCCCACTATCCTTAGAAGGTGGCAGCAACAGACACAAGGTTAAATACATGTCTCAGATGGGGACTTGCTTTAGACAAAAGTGGCTGCTGAATCTGAAAAGCAATCTTAATTCTCCTGTATCCAGGCTAGATTTTGAAGGACTTCTGCCTTACCCATCATGATGCACATTTGTACGTGATGAGAACTGTGTAGCAGTTTGAAAAAATAAAAACTTAACAGACTTTGAAAGTTTCTTAATAGCACAAATGCCCTGGCCTCATGTTGAAGTTAATAAATGTGTGTTGATGGTAGCAATTCAGTTGCTTCAACCAGCAAATGTTACGCTGAGTTCAGAAACACCAAAATAATAATAATTTTAATAACAATGATAGCGGTACTTATTAAGTTTTTACTATGTGCCCAGCCCCATGACAAACACTGGAATAGATACAATGTCATTGGATCAGACATAGTCCCTGTCCCAGAGGAAAAGGAGGAAGAAGAAGAGGAGGAGAAAGAAGAGGAGGAGAAAGAAGAGGAGGAGGGGGAAGAAGAGGAGGAGAAAGAAGAAGAGGAGGGGGAAGAAGAGGAGGGGAAAAAAGAGGAGGAAGAGGAAAAGGAGGAAGAAGAAGAGGAAGAAGAAGAGGAGGAGGATCAATCAATCAATCAATTGTATTTATTGAGCGCTTACTATGTGCAGAGCACTGTACTAAGCGCTTGGGAAGTACAAATTGGCAACACATAGAGACAGTCCCTACCCAACAGTGGGCTCACAGTCTAAAAGGGGGAGACAGAGAACAGAACCAAACATACCAGCAAAATAAAATAAATAGGATAGAAATGTACAAGTAAAATAAATAAATAAATAAATAAATAAATAAATAAATAGAGTAATAAATATGTACAACCATATATACATATATACAGGTGCTGTGGGAAAGGGAAGGAGGTAAGATGGGGGGATGGAGAGGGGGACGAGGGGGGAGAGGAAGGAAGGGGCTCAGTCTGGGAAGGCCTCCTGGAGGAGGTGAGCTCTCAGTAGGGCCTTGAAGGGAGGAAGAGAGCTAGCTTGGCGGATGGGCGGAGGGAGGGCATTCCAGGCCCGGGGGAGGACGTGGGCCGGGGGTCGATGGCGGGACAGGCGAGAGCGAGGTACGGTGAGGAGATTAGCGGTGGAGGAGCGGAGGGTGCGGGCTGGGCTGGAGAAGGAGAGAAGGGAGGTAAGGTAGGAGGGGGCGAGGGGATGGACAGCCTGGAAGCCCAGGGTGAGGAGTTTCTGCCTGATGCGCAGGTTGATTGGTAGCCACTGGAGATTTTTGAGGAGGGGAGTAATAGGCCCAGAGCGTTTCTGGACAAAGATAATCCGGGCAGCAGCATGAAGTATGGATTGAAGTGGAGAGAGACACGAGGATGGGAGATCAGAGAGAAGGAGAAAGAAGAGGAGGAGGAAGAGGAGGAAGAGAAGAAGAGGAAGAAGAAGAGCAGGAGGAGGAAGAAGGAGAAGAGGGAGGAGGAAGGGAAAGGCGATCGATTTCCCGGGGGGGGAATTGGGCAAGAGGGCCTGGCTGCCAATTCTGCCTGACGAGGAAGTTGGAGGAGCGAGCGGGCGGGGCGGGGCGGGGCGGGGCGGGGCGGGCTCCCCAACTTTTCCCAGCCCCTCCCGCCTGGTTCCTCGCCCGGACCAGGGGCTGGTGGGGGGCTGGCACCTGGCGGGCCGGGCCCGGGAAGGGGTCGGCCGGGCGCCGCTGTTACCTGCCGCGGCGCTGTCTCCCCAGAAGCCGGAGGCGCAGCCCAGCCGCACGGCGCCCGGACCCCCGGACCCAGCGCCGCCGCCAGAGCCGCAGCTCCCGCCCGGGCCCGAGCCCCGGCCCCGGCTCCGGCCCCGGCTCCTCCCGAGCCGAGCGGCGGGTCCGGGCCCTCGCAGCAGCGCGCGGACGCGGCTCATCGTCCCGCCGCCTTTCCCAGCCAACGCTCCAAGGGGCCGGGCAGAGGGCGGAGGGCGGCCGGGAGCCCGAGCCCTGGCCCTCTCCTCCCCGGCCCCGGCCCTGCCCCTCTCCCCACGCCCCCTGCAGGCAGGCAGGCAGGCAGGCAGGCAGGCAGGCAGGCAGGCAGGCCGGCCGGGCCCTCGGTGGGTGGGGCACAGAGCGGGGGCCGCTCACGCAGTCATTCATTCATTCATTCATTCATTCATTCATTCATCCAATCGTATTTATTGAGCGCTTACTGTGCTCAATAAATACTGTGCTCTTACTACTAATAACAACAACGGCATTTTATTAATGTATGTATTCCAGCATTTAGCACAGTGCCTGGCACCTAGTAAGTGCTTAATAAATACCACAATTATTATTATAAGTAAATAATAATAATGGCATTTATTAAGCATGTACTATGTGCAAAGCACTGTTCTAAGCGCTGGGGGATACAAGGTAAGCAGGTTGTCCCACGGGGGGGGCTCACAGGCTTCATCCCCATTTTACAGATGAGGGAACTGAGGCCCAGAGAAGTGAAGTGACTTGCCCAAAGTCGCACAGCTGACAAGTGGCAGAGCTGGGATTCGAACCCATGAGCTCTGACTCCAAAGCCCGTGCTCTTTCCGCTGAGCCACTCTGCTTTTCTACTTACTCTGCTTACTCTTACTCAATACTGTGCTCTTTCTCCTCCTGCTCTTCTTTCTCCTTCTCTTCTTCTTCCTCTTCTTCCTCCTCCTCCTCTTCCTCATCCCGGGAATCGTATTTATTGAGCACTTTTAGACTGTGAGCCCACTGTTGGGTAGGGACAGTCTCTATATGCTGCCAGCTTGTACTTCCCAAGCGCTTAGTCCTGTGTTCTGCACATAGTAGGCACTCAATAAATACGATTGATTGATTGATTGATTACTGTGTGCAGAGCACAGTATTAACCGCTCCAGAAGTACAACTTGGCAACATATAGAGACGGGCCCTACCCAACAACGGTCTCACAGTCTAGAAGCACCTAGCCACTCACTCACTCAATCAATCAATCAATCATATTTATTGAGCACTTACTATGTGCAGAGCACTGTACTAAGCGCTTGGGAAGTACAAGTTGGCGACATACAGAGACAGTCCCTACCCAACAGTGGGCTCACAGTCTAAAAGGGGGAGACAGAGAACAAAACCAAACATACTAACAAAATAAAATAAATAGAATAGATATGTACAAGTAAAATAAAGAAAGAAAGAAATAGAGTAATAAATATGTACAGACCAAAGCACTGTTCTAAGCACTGTGGAGGTCCCAAGGTGATCAGGTTGTCCCACAGGGGGCTCAAAGTTTTAATCCCCATTTTACAGATGAGGTAACTGAGGCACAGGAAAGTGTGTGCAGAGCACTGCACTAACCGCTGAGGAAGTACAAATTGGCAACACATGGAGACGGTCCCGACCCAATAACGGGCTCACAGTCTAGAAGGGACGGACTGTCACTCACTCAGTCATTCATTCACTCAGTCGTTCATTCATTCAATCGTATATTATTAATAATAATAATAATAATAATGATGGTATTTGTTAAGCGCTTACCATGTGCAAAGCACTGTTCTAAGCGCTGAGGAGGTTACAAGGTGATCAGATTGTCCCACGGGGGGCTTATAGTCTGAATCCCCGTTTTACAGATGAGGTAACTGAGGCCCAGAGAAGTGAAGTGACTTGCCCAAAGTCACACAGCTGACAGTTGGCGGAGCAGGGATTTGAGCCCATGACCTATGACTCCAAAGCCCATGTTCTTTCCACTGAGCCACGCTGCTGAGCGCTTACTGTGTGCAGAGCACTGGACTAAGCGCTTGGGAAGTACACTCAGGCATTCATTCATTTAGAGAAGCAGCGTGGCTCACTTCCCAAGCGCTTAGTCCAGTGCTCCACACACATAAGTGCTCAATAAATACGATTGAATGAACGAATGAATGAGCCACAGGTCATGGGTTCTAATTCCGGCTCCGCCGCTTGTCAACTGCGTGACTTTGGGCAAGTCACTTCACTTCTCTGGGCCTCAGTGACCTCATCTGTAAAATGGGGATGAAGACTGTGAGCCCCACATGGGACAATCTGATTACCTTGTATCTACCCCAGCGCTTAGAACAGTGCTTGGCACATAGTAAGTACTTAACAAATGCCATTATTATTATTATTATTATTATTCATTCATTCACTCACTCATTTACTCACTCATTCATTCATGATGATGATGATGGCACTTGTTGTGATGATGGTATTTGTTAAGCGCTTACTATGTGCCAAGCACTGTTCTAAGCGCTGGGGTAGATACAAGGTAATCAGGTTGTCCCACGTGGGGCTCACAGTCTTCATCCCCATTTTACAGATGAGGGAACTGAGGCGCAGAGAAATTAAGCGACTTGCCCGAAGTCACCCAGCTGACAAGTGGCAGAGGTGGGATTAGAACCCACGACCTCTGACTCCCAAGCCCGGGATCTTTCCACTAATAATAATAATAATTTTGGTACTTGTTAAGCGTTTACTATGTGCCAAGCACTGTTCTACAGTGCTTCTACAGGGTAGTCAGGTTGTCCTACAAGGAGCTCACAGTCTTAATCCCACGGCGGTTAATCTTCACGCGGCTTCTCTATAAGCCCTTACTATGTGCCAAGCACCGTTCTAAGAGCTTGGGGAGATACAAGGTAATCAGGTTGTCCCCCCGTGGGGCTTACAGTCTTCATCCCCATTTTACAGTCACACAGCTGACAAGTGGCGGAGCCAGGATTAGAACCCTCGACCTGTGACTCCAAAATCCAGGCTCTTTCCACTAAGCTGCACTACTCATGCTGCATCCATCCATTCATCCATTCATTCAATTGTATTTATTGAGCGCTTACAGGGCACTGTACTAAATGCTTGGAAAATATATACAGCAATAAAGACAGACAATCCCTAGTACAATATGACAATAAAGACAGGCAAGCCCTAGCGCTTGGAAAGTACAGTACAGCAATAGAGAAAATCCCTGCCCACAGTGGGCTCATACTTTATGGGGGGAAAGCAGACAGCAATACAAATAAGCAGGCATCAATATAAATAAATAGAATTATATATATATATATATATATGTATATACATATATATATACATATATATACATATATATACATATATATACATATATACAAATACATATATATATATATATATATATATATATATATATATATATACAGAAGTGCTGTCAGTTGTATTTATTGAGTTCTTATTGTGTTCAGAGCACTGCACTAAGTGCTTGGGAAAGTATAATATGACAATAAACAATGACATTCCCTGCCCACGATGTGCTCACAGGCAGAGGGAGAGAGAAAAACATCGATCCAAATAAATAAAATCACAGATCTATACATAAGTGCTTGGGGGCTAGGAGGGCAGAAGAGCAAAGGGATAAATAAAATCCACTATCTACTAGGCCACACTGCTTCTCTTATGCGCTTCTCTGTGGAACAGGGTCTATGTCCAATCTTAGTACAGTGCCTGGCATATAGTATGCTCTTAATAAATACCATTAAAAGAAAGTTGGAAAAAAATTCTCGGATGAAATAATAGTGTATCCAACATTGGGTAGGTATTATTTTAGATTCTATTGTAAGCATCGATCAGTTATGCAACCTGCCCAACAGCCTTATTGAAGGTACATCTCCTCCAAGAGGCCTTCCCTGACTAAGCCTTCATTTCCTCTTCTCCCACTCCCTTCCGTATTGTCCTTGCACTTATATTTGCAACCTTTATTCACCCCTCCTCCAGTTCCATTATTTATTTATATTAATGGTCTGTCCTGCCCTCTAGGCTACAGGTTCATCGTGGACAGGGAACGTGTCTACCAACTCTGTTATATTGTACTTTCCCAAGTGTTTAGTGCAGGGCTCTGCCCACCATAAGCACTGATTGATTGATTGATTCTGAGAAGTTCTGTAAGCCAATTGTGCTTTGCCTTATTAAAGAGTGGAAGAGGAGTGATAATATTTAACAACAATCTAGAGATGTGATGAATTTAAAATAAATTATATATTATTCTATAAACTATAATAAAATATCCCAGAAAAATTGGGGGGAGTTCAAAATCAGAATCCCTATTCAAAGTTGTAATGGTCTAGAATTATACTTCTATTTATTTTATTAATGATGTGTATATATCTATAATTCTATTAATTTATATTGATGCTATTGATGCCTGTTTACTTATTTTGATGTCTGTCTCCCCATTTCTAGACCGTGAGCCCATTGTGGGCAGGGATTGTCTCTATTTGTTGCTGAATTGTACATCCCAAGCGCTTAGTACAGTGTCCTGCACACAGTAAGTTCTCAAGAAATACTATTGAATGAATGGTCTAAGTAAAAATGTTTTTTCCACTTTTGGTCAGTAAAGGGCCCTATTACATCAACCATTATGATCTTCTCTCTGGAATTTGTGGCTCAGTCAGGGCTAACATCTGACTCCTCTTAGAACCAAAAGTGACTACTAAGCTGGGGAAAGCGCTTGGAGGGGCGAGACATTTAAAAGCATTTGAATCCCAGTGAAGTAAGTGGAATTAATATGTGTTTAAATTATATGAATGACTACATGAGCATCAATTGCTAACAGGTTTGACTCCTGTCAAAAGTTGGTCAAAGGTTGTCAATCCCAGCTCTCTCGAAATACAATAAATCAACGTTTATTTAGTAGGGCTCTCTTATTCAAGTCATTATTGGTATTTCATGTCGCATAGAGAAAACGCTTAAGTTATCTGTTTATAAAGAAATGTATATTACATAGCACAAATAAAACAGAGGACTTGGATGGAGATGGACAAAAAGGGAAAAGATGAAGAGAGAAAGGGGGAATAATAATAACTGTGACGCTTACTATGTGTCAAGTACTGTATTAAGCGCTGGGGTAGATATTAGTTAATCAAGTTGAACATAGTCCCTGTCCCACAAGGGGCTTTAGTAGAAGGTGGGACAGATATTGAATACCCATTTACAGATGAGGAAACTGAGGCACAGAGAAGTCAATCATTGAGCACTTACTATGTGCAGAGCACTGTACTAAGCCCTTGGAGAGTAAAACACAATAATAAAACAGACACATTCCCTGCCCACTGTGAATTTAAAGCCTAGAGGGGGAGACAGACTTTAATTTAAATCAATTAATTACTGGTATGTACATAAATTCTGTGGGGCTAGGGTGGGAGAGAATAAATGGAGCAAGTTAGGGTGATGCAGAAGGGAATGGGAGAAAAGGAAATGAGGTTCAAGGAAGGCCTCTTGGAGGAGATGTGCCATCAATAAGGCTTTGAAGCGAGGGAGAGTAATTTTCTGTTGACTATGAGGAGGGAGGGCATTCCAGGCCAGAGGCAGGATGTGGGCGAGAGGTCAGTGGTGAGAAAGATGAGATCGATGTACAGTGAGATGGTTAGCATTAGAGCAGCAAAGTGTGGGGGCTGGGTTGTGTATTAGGTGAGGTAGGAGGGGGTAAGATAATTGAATGCTTTAAAGCTAATGGTAAGGAGTTTTTGTTCGATGCAGAGGTTCATGGGCAACCATTGGAGGTTCTTGAGGACTGGAGAAACATGGATTGAACATTTTTATAGAAAATGATTCGGATGGCAGAATGAAGTGGGGAGAGACAGAAAGCAGGGAGGTCAGAAAGGAGGCTGATATGGTAATTTTAGGATTAACATGGCACCAGTTTGGATGGAGAGGAAAGGGCGGATTTTAGAATCGTTGTGGAGGTTGAACTGACAGGATTTAGCGATAGATTGAGTATGTAGGTTGAATGTGAGACAGGAGTCAAGGATAATGTCAAGGTTATAGGCTTCTTATACAGGAAGGATGGCGATGCTGTCTACGTGCTGGGAAAGTCAGAGAGAGGATAAGGTTTGGGTGGGAAGATAAGGATTTCTGTTTTGGACGTGTTAAGTTTGAGATGACAGCAGGCTATATAAGGATGGCGATGCTGTCTATGTGCTGGGAAAGTCGGAGAGAGGATAAGGTTTGGGTGGGAAGATAAGGATTTCTGTTTTGGACGTGTTAAGTTTGAGATGACAGCAGGCTATATAAGTGGAGGTCTTGAAGGCAGGAGGAAATATGAGACTGCAGAGAGGGAGAGAAATCAGGGCTGGAGATGTAGATTTGGGAATCATCCTCGAAGAGGTGGTAGTTGAAATCATGTAGGCGATTGAGTTCTCCAAGGAAGTGGATGGGGATGGAGAATAGAAGGGGACCCAGAACTGAACTTTGAGGGACACCCACAGTTGGTGGCAGGGAGAGCCAGAATCAATCAATCAATCGTATTTATTGAGCGCTTACTGTGTGCAGAGCATTGCACTAAGTCCTTGGGAAGTACAAGTTGGCAACATATAGAGACAGTCCCTACCCAACAGTGGGCTCACAGTCTAAAAGCCAGAAGTGACTTGCCCAAGTAACACAATAGGCACGTGGCAGAGCAGGGATTAGAACCCTGATCCTTTGATTCCCAGACCAGTGGTCTTTCCAACAATGTTAAAGGTAACATTGTTACGCACATAAGGAGCAATAGATGGCACTAAGTGATTAAAAATATTACCAACTGGTCTTCCGGAGGGCACACATACCCTGCTCTAGGAACCCTGCTGGAGTTTCAAACAGGCTCTTTCCCCTTTTTTCTTACTTTCCTTTTGAAACAGGATTATGCTTGCTACATTCAGAGAATAAGGACCTCAGTAAAAGTAGTGTAAACCCTAACAAAGACAGCCAGGAACACTTTTTTTTTTTTTGGTGTCATTTGTTAAATGCTTAGTATGTGCCAGGCACCCTTCTAAGAGCTGAGGTAGATGCAAGGTAGACAATTTGGAAACAGTCCCCGTCCCATATGGGTTTACAGTCTTAATCCCCGTTTTACAAATGAGGGAACTGAGGCACAGAGAAGTTCAGTGACTTGCCCTAGGTCACTCAGCAGACAAGTGGCAGAGCTGGGACTAGAAGCCCGGTCCTTCTGACTCCCAAGGCCTGTGTTCTATCCACCAGGCCTGCTTGTCGTTGATAGATAGGTAAGTAAATAGGCAGATTGATAGGTAAAGTAGGGAACAGATTCCCAGGTGTTTGGGGGGTAACCTGAGATGGCTTCAGGGGCTCTCCTTTTCAGGCTGCAGGAACTTTGGGGAATCTGGGTCTGGTTATACATTCTCCCACCATGGGGATCCTCAGGGAAGTCTGAGATGATCCTAAAACCCATATCCAGGGTTTTGACTGACCTTTTCACTGCAGTACCACGGGATTCCAAGGTCACTCCTGTTTCCTGATTCCAGTTACTCCCAAGAAGCCACAAAATTCCATATTCTTGGAAACAATATTCTCCCCTTTTAGAATTAGAAGTCCCTAGTCTCCTAGCATAGCTTGCTGTGACAGAAAAAAGGCTAAATTCACTTTGTCAAATCATTACCCTTTCCTCTAAGGAATTCAGCTTGGATGACAGTGTAACTGGCAGAGAGAGAAAAAAAATCTATCAGTCAACCAACAATATTTATTGAGCACCTTCTGAAAGTAGAGAACCATACTAAGAGCTTGGGAGAGTAAATCAGAAGCAAATTCTAACTAGGAAAACCAGCAGAAAAAAAGTATTTACAAATGGAGGAAAAAGAAGAAAACGAAGGATTTGACCGCACTGATGTACTAACCTAACAGTAATAATAACGATGGTATTTGTTAGGTTAGTTAGACAACAACCTACCTACCAATGAGAAGCAGGACTGCCTAGTGGATAGAGCATGGCCCTGGGAGTCAGAAAGGCCTGAGTTCTAGTCCCGGCTCTGCTACTTGTCTGCTGCGTGACCTAGGGCAAGTCACTTAACTTCTTTGTACCTCAGTTTCCTCATCTGTAAAATAGGAATTACTTCTACACCTTTCTCCTTAGACTGTGAGCCCCATGTGGGACAGGAACTGTGTCCAACCTGATTAACTTGTATCTACCCCAGAACTTGGCAGATAATAAGTGCTTAACAATTATTAAATTAGTAGTAGTAGTAGTAGTACAAGTACATCAGGATGGAAAATCTGAGTAAAAAATTGAATCTACAAGTGACAGTACATGAGTATATAAAAGTAGAGGGTGAGTACGAGGCATAGTGAATAGAGCACTGGCCTGTGAATCAGAAGGTCATGGGTTCTAATCCTGATTTCCACTTGTCTGAAGTACCTTCACTTCTCTGGGCCTCAGTTCCCTCATCCGTGAAATGGGAATTGAGACTGTGAGCCCCACATGGGACAGGGACTGTGTCCAACCCGATTTGCTTGCATCCACCCCAGTGCTTAGTACAATGCCTGGAACACAGTAAGCGCTTACTAAATTCCACAATTATTATTACAAACCCATAAATGCTGAGAGTGCTGTTGGGATGCTCCTTGAGGGGATTGAGAATGATGAATGCTGAGAGACCAATGAAGAGGCTAATTATTTTGCTATAGAGGAACAGTAGGTCTGGGGAAATTTGTGGAGGAAGAACAAGTAGCATTTAGTGTTTTGATTCCAAATGAGAGTTAAAAGACAGTAAGGAGTTGGAAATTGCAGCAAGGTTATGTGGGTTGCTGGAGCAGGAGAGATGGTGGGTTTTGTCAGCCAGTTGAAAAATTGAGGTGGAGAAAGGGGTTTAGGAAGGAAGATGAAAAGTTCAACTTTAGACCTGTTGAGTTGGAAGTGTGAGGACACTATCCAAAGGATATGTCTTGTGGGAAAGAAGAAATATGACTTACAGAAGCAACGTAGTAGCTCCTCTCTGCCCCTTATCCTGTACTGTGTCCACCTTCCAGTAGTGTACATCCTAGAATCCTTACCTTTCACTTTTACACTCCCACTTGTAGGGCACATATGGAAATCTAATGCATGTTCACAAACTTATTTAGTATTCAGGCCATGTAATAATTAGACATACTACATTTAAATATAAAAACCATATTTGTGTATATAAATTTATAATACTTCCATAAATAGATATACATTTAACCCCAAAATACACAGATACACACACCCTCTCCTCCTCAGCCCCTCTCTTCCCCCAGTACCTACAAGTCAGCACTGCAGATCATTCAATCAATGGTATTTATTGAGCGCTTACTATATGCAGAGCACCATACAAAATGCTTGGGAGAGCACAAGAGAGTAAGTAACACAATCCTTGGCAGGGATATCAAGTTACTAAATGCTCCATTAGATTATAAACTGCTTGTGAGAAGAGATCATGACTTCTACTTCTATTATACTCTCCCAAGCCCTTTAGTTCAGTGCTCTGAAACGGTAGGTGTTCTCTTCCTAATGCTTAGCACACTGCTCTGCACACAGTAAGATTTCAATAAATATAACTGATCAATAAATGCCATTGATGATGGTATGTAATAAATAATATTCATGAATTGACTAATGCTTCTTTCAACTTTGTCATATAAAGATTAATAGAAACATTGAGGAAAAAACAAAAATCTTATGCATCTGTTTATTGTAAGGGTCTATCAGCTCACCTCAAAAATTCACTTACTAAGATAAGACTTACCCTTAAATTTTTAAGTTAAACTTTGACATCATGTTTCTAGTACTGACATACCTTCCATTTGTTTAAAGAACTATATCTGCTCTCTAGGAATTGGCATAGAAGACATTTATGGCGATAATTTATGGATGAGGATGGCGATAGAGAAAGAACAATTGAGGCCTACAAAACTAGCTGTTTTGCAGATAGAGATCTGCACACCATAGCTTACCTGGCCTAACCTTAGGTACCCCAGCAAAGATGCAGGTCAGTCCAGGAAAGTAGATATTTTGTGGGTACGGGGAGAGGAATCTTCAAATGGCTAGTATGAGGGTTTGGGGGTCCATATGGAAACTAAATATGGCGATATTAATTGAATGCTCTATTTGGTACAGAACATCACACTAAGCCCTTGGAAGACATAATAATAATAATGGCATTTGTTAGGCGCTTACTATGTGCAAAGCACTGTTCTAAGCGATGGGGGGATACAAGGTGATCAAGTTGTCCCACGTGGGGCTCACAGTCTTAAATCCCATTTTACAGATGAGGTAACTGAGGCTCAGAGAAGTTAAGCGACTTGCCCAAGGTCACACAGCAGACATGTGGTGGAGCCAGGATTTGAACCCATGACCTCTGACTCCAAAGCCCGTGCTCTTTCCACTGAGCCACGCCTAACCTCAAGGAGTCTACAGATCTAATAGGGAAGGTGCAGGTCTATAATTTACAGGGACTACCTGTGTCTAGATTCAGCCCACATTGTGGAGAGAGAGCAGATAAGAATATCGGCTCTCCACCCATCCACTGCTTTCGCTTCCTGGCATTTTCCTTCTACTATCCTTCCCTTTATATGTCTTGTTCACTTACCAGTTACCCACCCCCATCCTAACCACCCTGCTTTCCTGGTTGTTGTTAATGCCTGGACATCGCCTACCCCATCCTCTCTAAAGGTACTCAATATTTGTTCTAGATGCACCTGGGGACCCCTCAAAATTTTTTTGCTAAGAGTAAGAGTTTAGTTACTCATTAGTGGTTACACTCTAAGAAAAGAGATTGTGCTGGTAATGATAATAATAATAGCAGTATTTATTAAGCGCTTACTATGTGCCAAACACTGTTCTAAGCACTGAGGTAGATACAAGGTAATTAGGTTGCCCCACATGGGGCTCACAGTCTTAATCCTCATTTTACAGATGAGGTAAGTGAGGTGCAGAGAAGTTAAGTGGCTGCCCAAGATCACAAAGCAGACAAGTGGTGGAGGCAGCATTAGAACCCACGTCCTCTGATTCCAAAGCCCATGCTCTTGCCACTAAGTCACACTGCAAAACCACATAGTTTCCCAGTGTCATCTGGATGTAAATTGAACTACTGTCAAACAATAGATCTAATGTCACATATGGTGAATATAAGAAAATGATGCATAGGCAATTTTCTCCAAAAGTGAAATCAACTGATAGAGTCACTGGGACTTTGTAACCAAGACAAGCAACTTCTTGGGATCCTTAGAAGTTTCATTGGTTTCACAGAATTAACAGCGCCTTACACAACACATTTCCTGGATCTTTGCTGAGCATGAAAGGAAATTCACTTTCTTAGTGCTTGCTAATCAGGGGTGGTTGAATGTTTCACATTTTCAGCCCTTTTATTCTGCAGGAAGGAAATGTTAGTTCTTGTTTGTTATCCTTTCAGCCGGTTCCTTACTAATCCAATGCAACAATAGAAATGAGCAAATAGTTCAGTTTAGACTCTGGTCTCATCTCCTTGCAAAACATTCAGTAAACATTTGGACTTATTAGTTTATCTGATTTTAGGAATCATATCTTTGTTTACTGAATGGAGTTCACTGTTCTTGCCCTCAAGGTAAAGCATACACTGCAATCTGTGTTTTTAAAGAAAGCTGAAAAATTTAACCTTTTGTGATGAGAAACGATTCCCTGAAATGTGGCCACAAAATTACTAAAGGCTAGTTTTTGCCCAAGGCATAACTTGGACAAAAAGGCATTAAGGATACAATTCAAACTAATCAAAATAAGCTGAGCAAATAAGAAATTTAGCCCCTGATTTGTTACTCAACACATTTTGTCTTGTCCAGGGATTCTAGCATGTAATGCAGTTAATAGGAGATAAAAGTCCCAAAAGAGCACAGAGCAAGCTAAATAAGATAGTAATGAGTATCTCTGGTTGATCTGTCGTCACTTTTCGTTATAGAATTACATAAATATACTACTTGATTTCCACAAATTAACAAAACACAATTGTGTTATTCAGTAAACGCTATGCAAATTAAATACAATTTGTAAGCATGATTAAAAAAGAGCCTTTGCAAATACTATAATTTATTTAGGTCATCACTTAAACGTTTAGTAAAGGAATTTTATCTAAACAAATTAAAACTGTTTATTTCAAAAACTCCTTGGCTATCATTGGTAACTAATATGACTAACCTTTAGGGTAGTCATCCTTGCAGAGCCTAGAAGGAAGGAACATGGAGACCCATGCCACCCACCAATGGCCCATATTGCATAGGCATAAAGTCACCTTTCTATTCACTGCTTCTATGGGTGAAACTTCAGATCTGAACAATTAGCAAAGTGGGCAGTGGGTTTGGAGAGGGTATGAAAACATGGTCCAGAATCAGAGACAGAGTTAGATGTAAGTCCCTGGCAATTCGTTCGTGAGAAGTAGCATGGCTTGGTGGCTAGACCATAGGCCTGGGAGTCAGAAGGTCGTGGGTTCTAATCCTGACTCCGTTATTTGTCCGCTGGGTGACCTTGGACAAGTCACTTCATTTCTCTGGGCCTCAGTTACCTCATTTGTAAAATGGGGATTGAGACTGTGAACCCAATGTGGGAGAGGGACTGTATCCAACACGATTTACATTTATCCACCCCAGAGCTTAGTTCTATGCTTGGTACACAGTCAGTGCTTGACAAATACCACAGTTATTGTTATCATTATTATTATTTTTCATTCATTCATTCAATCATATTTATTGAAAGCTTACTGGGTGCAGAGCACTGTACGAAGTTCTTGGGAAAGTACAATACAACAATAAACAGACACATGCCCAGCCTACATCAAGCTTACAGTCTGAAGGACTTTGTGGATACATAAGCCTCAAAGACAAAGACATTATTCCTCCAATTACATCTCCCAGAAACACCTGTGTGAAAATGAACCTGGTTTTCCCGGTTGTTTCTGGCATTCAATCCCAAGGCAATAATGGCTCATTGGTGTATGACAGGCACCACAAAGCATTTTCATGAAGAATAATCTCTCCACTTTGTGACTCATTCCACTTTCGTTTTTTGTTATCATCATCATCATGAACAACATATATTGGGCACCTACTATATTCAGAGCCCTGTACTAGGCCTTTGACAACATCACTTACTTATATATCATTATATTTATTTTAATGTCTGTCTCCCCCCTTCTCTAGACTGTAAGTTTAATGTAGTCAGGGAATGTGTCTGTTTATTGTTATACTATACTCTCCCAAGTGCTTAGTAAAGTGCTCTGCACATAGTAGGTGCTCAGTAAATTTGACTGACTGAATGACTGACTGATCATTATCATTATCAATGGTATTTATTGAGCACTTACACAGAGCACTGTATTAAGTTCTTGGGGAGAAAAATAGAGTTAGTAGAAATTATCCCTACTCAAGGAGAAGCAGCATAGCATAGTGGAGTCAGATGGTCATAGGTTTTAATCCCGGCTCTGCCACTTTTCTGCTGTGACCTTGGGCAAGTCACTTATCATCTCTGAGCCTCAGTTCCCTCATCTGTAAAATGGGGATTGTGACTGTGAACCCCATGTGGGACAGGGACTGCAACAACCTAATATGCTTGTATTTACCCCAGCACTTAGTACAGTGCCTGGAACATAGTAAGTGATTAACAAATACCATAATAAGTATTAATTATTGTTAGGGAGCTTAAAATGAAGTACAGAAGGCAGTCATTAAAATAAATTTTAGGTAGGGGAAATGTCAGAATATATATGATGCCAATATGTACTTCCCAAGTGCTTAGTACAGTGCTTTGCACACGTAAGCGCTCAATAAATGAAGGGCGTGTACCTAAGTGCTGTAGGGTGAATAACAAGTGCTTAAGGGGTCCAGATCCAGTTGAATAGGTTATGCAGAAGGGAGAGGGAAAGCTTCATGAAGGAGATGTGATTTTACTAGGGTTTTGAAGTACTCAGGTGGGATATGATAAATGCTTGGATCATCGTGGTGGCAGTTTGGCTAGAGAAGAAGGGACAGATTCTGGAGATGTTGTGAGGGAATAACTGACAGGATTTGGAGACAGATTGAATATGTGGGTTGAATGAGAGATGAGTTGAGGATAATGCCAAGGTAACAAACTTGTGAGACAGAGAGGATAGTGGTGTCTACTGTGATGGAAATATCTGGGAGAGGACAAGGTGTAAATAAGAAGATGAGGAGTTCTATTTTGGATATTTTTAGTTTGAGGTGTCAGCAAGTCATCCAAATAGAGATATCCTGAAGGAAGGAAGAAATGTGAGACCGAAGAGAAGGAAAAGGATCAGGGCTCGAGAGGTGGATTTGGGACTCATCCACATAGAGGTGGTAGTAGATGCCATGGGAGCAAATGAATTCTCCAAGGGAATGGGTGCATATGAAGAATAAAATGGGAACCAGAACTGAGCTTTGAGGGACTCCCACAGTTAGAGCATAGGAGGCAGAGTAAGAGTCTGCAAAAGAGACTAGAAAGAGTGACCAGATAAATAGGAGAACTAGGAGAGGACAGTGCCATTGAAGCCAAGGTTAGATCCTGTTTCCAAGAGAGGGGAGTGGTCGATTGTATTGAAAGCAGCAGAAAAGTCGAGGAGGATGAGAGTGGAGTTGAGGATTTGTCAAGAAGGAGGTCACTGGTGATTTAAGAGGGTCGTTTTTATGGAGTAAAGGGAGAAGCCAGATTGAAGGGAGTCAAGGGGAGAGTTGGAGGAGAGGAAATGGAGGGAGGGAGTGAATAAATCCCTCAAGGAGTTTGAAGAGGAATAGTAGGAGGGTGATGGAGCAATAACTGGAGGGTGCCATGAGGTCAAGGGAGGGTTTTTTTCAGGAGAGATATATGGGCATGTTTAAAAGTAGTGGGGAAGGAGCCATTGGAAAGTGAGCAATTGAAAATGGCTGTCAGGGAAGAAGGAAGATAGGGGACAATTGTTTTGATAAGTGGGAGGGGATGGAGTCAAAGGCAAGGGTGGATGGGATAGAATTTGAGAGGAGGAGGGAGATGTCCTCTTGAGATATTTTAGATTCTGTGGTAGTTTCTATTTAAGAGGAATGGCATTGACCATCCCTTTGGAGCAGTAGGAATGGGAAATTCCCGGGGCAAAGTAAAGACTTAACACCATTTCATAATAGCACTGTGTTCATACATGAGGAATGAACATTTTTTTTTCTTCTTGCTTTAAACATGCTATAGAACCCTAAGGGACTTCTTCAGTGCATTTACAAGATTTCTTGTTAGCAAGGAGGGCAGGATTCCGCAAGTGAACTAAACTAATTAAGGGCTTTCTTGTTCCAGGAAAAAAGTGAGTGATCTTCACTTGTTATCCTCTCCTTTATTATCATCATCAGCAGAAGTAGCAACAGCATTATCAGCAGCAGCAGCAGTAGCAGCAGCAGTAACATCATCAACAAATAATAATTCATTTAAGCATTTCCCCATGCATTCATTACCGGCACTAGGACAAAAACTACTAGTCAATACATGTTATCTGGCTTTTATCAAGGTTCTTCAGGTGAGTGTGCAAACTACTACCTCATTATCTTGGGCACTTTGGAAGATGCACTGATATTTACCGACCCCTAATCAATCAATCAATCAGTGGTATTTATTGAGGACTTACTGTGTGCAGAGCAGTGTACTAAGCCCTTGGGAGAGTTCAATACAACAGAGTTGGTAGACACATTCCCGGCCCACAGGAGCTTAGCCATAAGAGCTCATGTAATGGTTTGGAGCAATAATTTACTAAATAAATCCCTCACTTGCATTTACTGAGCATCTATTGCTTGCAAAGCTCTGTGCCATCCACTTGGGAAGGTACAAGAAGCAGCATGGCTTAGTGGAAAGAGCACAGGCTTGGGAGTCAGAGGTCATGGTTTCTAATTCCGGCTCCGCCATTTGTCAGTTGTGTGACTTTGGGCAAGTCACTTAACTTCTCCCTGCCTCAGTTACCTCATCTGTAACATGGGGATTGAGACTGTGAGCCCCACGTGGGACAATCTGATAACCTTGCACCTATCCCAGCACTTAGAACAGTGTTCTGCACATAGTAAGCACTTAACAAATACCGTTATTATTATTATTATTATTATTACAATAAATACGATTGAATGAATGAATGGTATTTATGAGGGCTTGTGGTATACAGAGCATTGTACTAAGCACATAGGAGAATACAATACAGTAAGTAACAGGAGTAAGATATCTTTTTCCTGCCCCCAAAGAGCATACAATCTAATGGGGAAGATAGAGAGGTAGATAACAGCGTGGCTCAGTGGAAAGAGCCCGGGCTTTGGAGTCAGAGGTCATGGGTTCAAATCCCGGCTCCACCAATTGTCAGCTGTGTGACTTTGGGCAAGTCACTTCACTTCTCTGGGCCTCAGTTCCCTCGTCTGTAAAATGGGGATTAAAACTGTAAGCCCCATGTGGGACAACCTGATTACCTTGAATCTACCCCAGTGCTTAGAACAGTGCTTTGCACGTAGTAAGCACTTAATAAAATGCTATTATTATTATAAAACATTTTTACAAATAGTGGGAATAGGTGGAAGAATAAGGATGTAACAGATGGTAAGGAGTATAAGTATCTTAAGATGACATTGTTGAACAAATAATTTGATATGCAAATAAATGTTGTTGAGGATAGAAACAAAATACATAAATACTAGGGTGGCTATTGGGTTGATGTGACTTAGGTGTTGTGAATTAATTAATCAATCAATCATATATACCGAATGCTTACTATGTGCAGAGCACTGTACTAAGCACTTGGGAGAGTGCATTACAAAAAAATTGGAAGGCATGTAGCGTGGCTCAGGGGAAAGAGACTGGGCTTTGGAGTCAGAGGTCATGGGTTCAAATCCCAGCTCCGCCAACTGTCAGCTGTGTGACCTTGGACAAGTCACTTAACTTCTCTGTGCCTCAGTTCCCTTGTCTGTAAAATGGGGATGAAGACTGTGAGCCCCCCGTGGACAACCTGATCACCTTGTAACCTCCCCTGCACTTAGAACAGTGCTTTGCACATAGTAAGTGCTTAATAAATGCCATCATTATTATTATTAACTTACAGTCTACTAGAATTAATCAGGGAGGGCTTTCTGTAGACAGTGAGGTTTGAAAATAGGAAGATCTGTGGTCTAGTGATCTGAAAAACTAAATGTACCTTCCAAATTGTGTTGCTAATATTCAAAGAATAGTTTAGTCATCAAAGAATCTGACCTTAGACATTTTAATAGGCAGGACAAGACATCCTCAAAATAGGGAGGAAAGACTTGCTATTTGTCTTTCATGTAACTTCAAGCTCAGTGTGTTTTGGGACCAAAACAATGTTTGTTGTAACAGAGTCATCTAGAGATAATATCTAACTAGTATTAAGGGTGCTTTAACTCTGTTCTTCCGAGAACTGATGAATGATTAATTAATTTTTGAAATGGAGTCATCATAGGTGTATCTTCACAGAGCATGGAACTACCAATATTTATTTTACAGCTAATTTCTCAGTCCATATATACATTAATAATCCCTAAATCTTCCATCCTAATATTGGGTTAATTCTTCTTTTGTTCCCTTGTTCCTAGTGACCATTTCCAAGGTCTGATTATATCTACCCATTTAGCGGCTCTTCTCCTCCATCACTGCAGTCCAGGTGTCTCCAGCTGTGCCCGTCCACCAGTCACTGCTGCCGGGTACCAGAAATGTTCCCCCTCCTCCCCAACCCACATGCCATTGCTGCTTCCACCAAAATCAAAGCCTCCCCCTGTGTCCCCAATGGATGCATTTTACGGATAGGTGCTGAAATATATTGGTTCCACAACAGTTTGGAGGAATTTGCTCTGCGAAATGTTCATCAGGTGAAATCCTTCAAGATAATCCTATTGCCCAGTATGCAGAGGAGGCGGGGAAATCCCAGTGGGGCAGAAAGCTCAGGGAAGGTTCTTGCTGCCCGAAGCCCACAACCCCACAGGGTGGGTGAATGAGGCAAAATGATAAGACGTGTTTATTTTCTGTTTTTTTAAATGAACAACCGAAAAACAAATCCCCAGCATCCAGCAGCAGTCAGAAGCAGACGTGAGGGGAACTGTGGCCCAGTGGGAAGAGTGCATTGGGTGCTGGCACTGGGCCGACATCAGATTGCATCATAAGACTGGGAGGGGAAGGTGGCACCGTGTTGGATAGTAGTTCAATCCCTTCTCCTCGGGATTGGTAGAATTCATAGGACACTCAGAAGCAGCGTGGTGTATGAGAAATAGCGTGGTGTATGAGAAATAGCGTGGCATATGAAGAGCATGGCATAAACTGTTGGGTAGGGACTGTCTCTATATGTTGCCAATTTGTACTTCCCAAGCGCTTAGTACAGTGCTCTGCACATAGTAAGCGCTCAATAAATACGATTGATGATGATGATGATGATAAGAGAAGCAGCACGGCATAGTGGATAGAACACAGGCCTGGGGGACAGAAGGACCTGAGTTCTAATCCCGGCTCTGCCACTTGCCAGTGGTGTGACCCTGGGCAAGTCACTTCACTTCTCTGTGCCTCAGTTACCTCATCTATACAATGGGGATTAAGACTGTAAACCCCACATGGGACAGGGAACGCATCCAACCTAATAACCTTGTATATATCCCAGTGCTTAGAACAGTGGTTGGCAAATAGTAAGCGCTCAACACATAACACCATGCTTATTATTAGAGAAGCAGCATGGCTCAGTGGAAAGAGCACGGGCTTTGGAGTCAGAGGTCATGGGTTTGAGTCCTGGCTCTGCCAGTTGTCAGCTGTGTGACTTTGGGCAAGTCATTTAACTTCTCTGTGCCTCAGTTACCTCATCTGTAAAATAGGGATTAAGACTATATATGTTTGTACGTATTTATTACTCTATTTTATTTGTACATATTTATTCTATTTATTTTATTTTGTTAATATGTTTTGTTTTGTTGTCTGTCTCCCCTTTCTAGACGGTGAGCCTGCTGTTGGGTAGGGACCGTCTCTATATGTTGCCAACTTGTACTTCCCAAGCGCTTAGTACAGTGCTCTGCACACAGTAAGTGCTCAATAAATATGGTTGAATGAATGAATGAATGTAAGCCCTCTGTGAGACAACCTGATCACCTTGTAACCTCCCCCGTGCTTAGAACAATGCTTTGCACGTAGTAAGTACTTAATAAATGCCATCATTATTTATTTATTTATTTATTATTATTGTTATTATTATTATTAATTTCATAAGCCAATTTATAAGCCTCTTGTACAAATTTCACCCACAGCGCTGATTCCACATTGGTCAGAGGGTCTTGGGAAGCTTACATTGTTTGGTCAGAGGAATTCTATTGCATAAACCAAGAGAGGTTTCTCAGCTCTTTAGAGGATTCTAGGATAGAACAATCATTTTGTGCAATGACATCTCAATCAGTGGAAATTTTTCTGAAGGTGATTCGATGAACAAAGCATTTATAGACTGTAAGCTTGTCTCTAGACTGTAAACTTGTTAGGGGCAGGGAACATGTCTGCCAACTCTGTTGTATTGAATTATCCCAAGCATTTAGTCCAATGTCCTGCACACAGTAGGTGTTTAATAAATACAATTGATTAGTTGATATTGATTACTGATCAGTTTGTCTATATAGTTTAAATGATGAAGTCTCCCAGTCTTTCAACCCGGGGCCAGCACCAGGGAAGAGGAAGGTGTGACTTTCCATGAGGCTCCAGAGGAAGGGACTCAGGCAAAATGCGTTGAACACATGGGTCAGGGTCAGATCTGTAGTGAATTATTTAGGAATTAATTAATAGAAAGTCATCTTATTTCTGATTTGCCTTTCATATATCTCTTAATTCTCTTCCTCCAGAACTGATCCACTACAGTGGGGGCAGGGGAGGTGGTTTGGGGATAAGTGGAGCTGATCGGAGAGTGAACTGGGAAGCACTCCAGGAGGGGCTATGTGGGTGGAGGGGGGCAGAGAGGCCACTTCAGGGGAGGATGGTGGGGAACAGAAAATGAAAATGAAACAGTTTTCTGGGTCATCTCTGTAATGACTACTTTCAGTTTCAAAATGGAAATCAAGGAAAATGAAAGAGCTATCATCCATGAAAAAGACTCCATCTCCTCCTAAGAACTTCTCTTAAAATTTGAAAAACAAGTTACTGAGGACTTTGGGCAAGAAAGAAAAAGATCAGGTTGAGGTAAACTCATGGAGAACTGCTTTCTGAGGCATTCTAAACCGTGATCCCGTTGTTGGGTAGGGACTGTCTCTATAGGTTGCCGACTTGTACTTCCCAAGTGCCTAGTACAGTGCTCTGCACACAGTAAGCACTCAATAAATACAAATGAATGAATGAATTACAGAAAGCAGTGAGGGAGAAGGATAGTGAGGCAAAAGAATGTCCTCTCATCATGGCTTAGTAGAGTACCATCTTTTAGGTCTCAAGCACAAACCCAGGCACACTTTGGGGTGTAGGCTGGGGTAAGTGGGGTAAACAATAGTAGAGAATAAGTGAATATTCTCCCCAGTCACATAGGTGCAGCCTCTGTGCCCTGAAAAGACACCTTCCTACCTATTTGGTTCATTTATTCATTCGTTCAATGGTATTTATTGAGCACTTACTGTGTGTAGAGCACTGTACTAAGCACTTGGAAGAGTACAATATAACAATAAACAGACACATCCCCTACCCACAACAAGCTTACCATCTAGAGGGGAAGACAGACATTAATATAAATAAATACATTACAGTTATGTACATAAGTGCTGTGGGGCTGAGAGGGGGGATGAATAAAGGGAGCAAGTCAGGGTGATGCAGAAGAGCGTGGGAGCAGAGAAAAGGGGGGCTTAGTCGGGGAAGACCTCTTGGAGGAGATGTGTCTATGATAAGGCTTTGAAGGTGGGGGAGAGTAATTGTGCTGAAGACATATAGGAAAGAGTGTTTCTGGTAGCCATCGAAACCCTAAAACTGGGTGAAAACTACCAGCCAGGAGCAATTGTTCCTTGGGAGAATCCAGGAGAGAAGTGAAGAGCTTTCTTCCCCAGACCCAACCCCCAACGCTTTGACGGGTATGTGTGGATTGTGTCCTCCTGAGGCAGATTGGTGAATGGAGCGCATTGATTGCTCACAGCATATTTGGCAACATACAGTTGCCAAATAAATATGATGCTTGATAAATGGTATGATGAAACTTTTTTTTTCCTCTGAGTAGAGTGACTGAATAGAAATTCCAGAGCCAGGGGCCTGGAAGAATAATGAGTTACTTCCAGGCTGTGAGTGATACTCGATTGTCAAGCCTGAGATTCAGTCTGAAGAAGAAGAACATTATTACATCCTTAGCAGCTTCAAGAGTAACACATAAGGTTGTTAAAGCCTATTAAAAGTTTCTAATTTTAGTCAAAAAATTATTTATACACGTGAAAAGGAAGAAGTGTTGCCTCCTGGATTGAAGATCAGCTTGGGAACCAGGGACATCCCAGCTAGGCCACCACATTTTGCACACACATGCACTATGTCCAGGAGTGGATTCAATAGTGTGGTGAAAATGATCCAAATGAATGCCTTCCCAAGAATGGAAGCATTGCACTTGGTTTGCAGCCATATATCTCCAGCATGTACATTACTGCACATTGATCACAGTGTGCTATCTAGCTTTGTTTTCTTTATCTGAAAATCAAGGCTAATTACAGCTTGCCTTAGTGGATAGAGCATGGGCCTCAGAGTCAGAAGGACCCACGTTCTAAGCCAGGCTCTACCACATGCTTGCAGTGTGACCTTGGACAACTCAACTCCTCTGGGCCTCAATTACCTCACCTGTAAAAGGGGGACTAGGAGCATGAGCCCCATGTAAGACACAGACTGTTTCCAACCTGATCATCTTGTATTGACCCCAGTGCTTAGAACAATGCTTGGCACATAGTAAACACTTAACAAGTACTATTATTATTATTATTATTATTATTATTATTGTTGTTGTTGTTGTTATTATTATTATTAGTATAGAGCCGTTTGGAAAGTTAGAGCAAGTGCTAAAAATCTATTGGAAGGTGTCATTAGGTTGTAGGATTCTTGAGGGAAGGGTCTATGCCTTCTACTTCTATTTCCCTCTCCTGCTCCCTCTTCAACTCTCCCATCCTTTCCAGCAGTATCTCATGAGGAGATCTACTGCCTCTTTTTAAATTCTACCCCTTCTACCTGTGCCTCTGACCCCATCCCTTTATATCTTATTAAAACACTTCCCCCTCCCTGACCACCGTCTTCCCCACTGCTTTCACACATGCCCATGTTTTTCCTAGACTAAAAAAAAAAACCCTCCCTTGACCCCGTAGCATCCACAAGGCAACATCTCATCACCTTCCTAACTCGAGTGAGGTATGTATATCTGTTATCTCCATTTTCTCTTCTCAAACTCTCTACTTGTACCTCTGCAATCTGACTTCCACCCCCTGCACTCCACACCAGTGACCTCCTTCTTGCCAAGTCTAATGGCTTCTACTCCATCCTAAACCACCTTTGACACTGTGGACCACTCTTTTCTACCAGAAACATAATCCAACTTTGGCTTCACTGACTATTTCACAGATGAAGAAACTGAAGCACAGAGAAGTTAAGTGACTTGTCCAAGATTACGTAACAGGCAAGTGGCAGAGATAAGATTAGCACCCAGTCCTCTAGTTCCCAGGTCTGTACTCTTTCCACTAGGCCATGATGCTTCTTACTGGCATTTTGTGGGGAGTGGGATATGCTCAGGTTGAGCTCAGATAAAGAGGCCTGTTTTTTCCATAATCTGGTGGCCTTGTACAAGTTTCCTAATTTTCCCACATACCACCCAAAGAAAAGACGAAACTTTAGGTAATGGCAGCTTTGCACTGTCATCCTCACTCTACCTCCAGCCTTCCTAAACTTTGGAAATTCTCTCACATCCCCTGGACTTGAGAGATGGATTGGAGAGTAGAAAAACCTGCAATGCTTCCTGCCTGTCAAGGAGCTGGGCTGTTATTAGGATTCCCAGGGTAGGTAGGATTCCTGGGGTAGGCTTTGCACAGAAGGAAGCAATGTAAACGACTTCTGTATTTTTACCCAGTAAACTTTATGGATATACTACCAGAATGATTGCAGATGGAGTTGAGGTTCTCGGAGAGATGTGTCCAAGGCATCGCTATGGGTCGGAGACGACTCAACAGCAAAAGACAAGACAAGGGTAGAAGTGGTACTAGTGGTATGTAGCCTAAAAACTGCTAATTTCATATTTATTTATCCCCTGCAGAATCAGATGGAGCATGAACAACATTAATTCATTCATACAATCATATTTGTTGAGCTCTTCCTGTGTGCAGAGCACTGTACTAAGCGCTTGGGATGTACAAATTGGCAACATATAGAGACGGTCCCTACCCAACAATGGGGTTCTGTTCCAGTGTTTTATCACAGATAGTCAAGGCATTCTTTCCTAAACTAAATTATCTCTCTCCTTAATTCAAGCCCATTACCTTTGTTTGGTCCTTTAGGCACATGAAGAAACACTGTTTCACTTTCTTTTCATAAATTATCTCCTACATTTAAGGACTGATATTAAGTTTAGTCTTCAGACCAAGCCCTGATTCTTTTAACTTTTCTTCATAAAGCTTATTTTCCATACCTTTAATCATTTTTGTAATTCTTCTCTGGGGATCTCTCCTGTTTCTACAAATAATCTTTAAAGTATCATAACGAAAACTGTAAATAACATTCTAATTAAGTCAATGGGGACTCTTATAAATCATATTTCCATAAATACATCCTAGGATTTTTCTAGCTCTTTAAATGGTCGCACGTCATTACTGACTTGTTCAGGGTGTAACTAATTATGCCCTCCCTAAACCCCAGATATTTTTCTGTAGTATTTGGGTCTAGTGACTCTTTCCTCATAATGAATCTGTGAGGATTCTTTTGTTGCTATTTTGCAGTTTCTCCCAGATGTCCCCGGGGAGAGGTTGGGAATTCAGAGCTGAAATTTTGTTTGGGGAATGAGAATTTCTGTTAATAGTCCAGCAGCTAGGGCACTCTTATGGATGGAAATGGGAATGTAGGGTGGGGGGAAAGAGTGTGTAATGACTCCCCCCAAAATTCAAATGCACTGGGGTGAGAGCCTTGGACCCTTGGACTTGTGGCTTAGTGGAAAGAGCAGGGGTCTTGAAATAAGGAGACCTGAGTTCTAATCCAAGCTCTTCCACTGTCAAGTAGCTTAACATTTTGGGTCCTCAATTTCTTTATCTGTAAAATGACGTTAAAAATGTCTTCTTTCCCAACCTCTTATACTGAAAATACAGTGTGGGACCTGGTCCGTGTCTGATCTGATCGTCTTATGTCTACCCCAGAATGAAGCAGAGAATTTGTAGCGCTTAATAAATATATCTTACATCCACCTGTCAACCAGACCTAGGGGCACAACTCCCAGGTGAATCAGCTCATCCTCTTCCTGACTAGGCCACAGAGAAAATTATGTGTGGGCTGAAGGAAGCTCTTTTCTCCTTCAAGTCCAGGGAAAACCTAACCCTAGCATAGAGGAAAAATCTATCTAAATAATAATCCACTGAACAGCAAGTTTACTGGTCTCTAGAAAACACTGGATATAAAACACTAGAAAACCACTGATACAAGAATATAAGCACTCACAACAGTGCTTGATACATAGTAACCACTAAACATATATGTGTGTGTACATATATGTAAGCCATGCCATTACTGGGTCATCACAGTGGCCACCCAGCCAAGATTCTGTCTTCACCAGTGGCAGCTGGTTGCTTTCAGTCAGTCCATCAGTGGCATTTATCGAGTGCACATGGTGCAGAGCACTGTACTAAGTACTTGGGAAAGTACAATAGAAGGTAGACATAATCCCTCCTCTCAGTGACTTTACAGTCTAACAGGGGAGACAGACATTAAAATGAATTACGGGTAAGGGAAGCAACAGAGTATAAGGATATGTACATAAGTATTATTGGGGTGGAGGTAATGGTAAAGTGCTTAGTGGGTATGGGCTTGAGTTCATATGTGACATAGAAAGGAGGGAAAAGAAAGTGGGGAGATGAGGTTCATCAGGGAAGGCTTCCAGGAAGAGATGTACTGTAACAGCGAGACCCAGAATGGGAGTTCCCCTCACCACACACCAGGTTGGCCACCTGAAAACCACCCTGCCTCCTGCCAACTCCCTCCACCTGGGGAGGGACAAAAGGAGAGAAGAAGGGGAGGGGAAGGGAAAAAGACACAATGGCAGTCTAGAAATTAGGAAACTGGATGATGGTTGCCAATCTGTTCAGCCAACATGCTCTTGATATTACGAAAATCGAAAACAAATACTGGGCTCTTAGCAGGTGGAATAAGTGGAAAACCCATTTCCCCTGCCATCCCCTCCCAGTGGTGCTAAACCTTAGGGGGCATGTCTGACAGAAAGTCAAGGACCTCCAAAGGTATGGGGCTGAAGATAATGTTTTCTCGCTCTCAGCTTTCTCCCCAAGAATGGGAAAAGCACATAAGGAAAACTTGTATTCAAACACCCTGGGCATTCTTGAGGTCATTTTTTTTGTTTGATTCCATCCTAAATTGGATTCCTTTCTTTGTTTGTCCTCTTACAATTGTGTCCCGGAAAGGATTGCTTCATGAGTCTCTTTTCCCCTCCTAGTAGCTAGAGCAAATGGTTCTGTAGCTTTTCAGGGTTCTCTTGCTTCACAGGAGAAAGTCTGCCTAGGAAGGACCAGGAAGGGGAGGAGCAGTGTGCAAAATCTGGAAACCTGTAGGACTGTAGGCGGGGAAGGGGGCAGGGATTGGACCAGGGGTCAGGTCAGAGGCACCTGACCCTTCTGGGAAGCCCGGTGATCAATTACCGTAACTTAAGTGGCTGAAGTGAGGTGCTGCAGACAGAGGTGTTCCCAGAGCTCATAAAGGAGCAGGAGAGGGCTGAGAGGGCAGCAGTCCCCAGCTCTGCAACACAGGCAATAGGAGGGCAGAGCACGCGGGACACGATGAGGTTGTCCTGGCATTTCCAGGGGTTGGTGTATGCCTCACTCCTGCTCTTTTCACCATGCCTGGCAGTAAGTGTGTCTCTTCAACCAAGTTTTCAAAAATGAAAGAGCAGAAACATAGGGTGCAGCTACTGAAATTGCTGTTATTTCTTTCCCCCAGTATGTGGCTACCAAAGACAACTGCTGCATCTTAGATGAACGATTTGTAAGTAACACTGTGCTTCCTGTTCCCAGTTGGAAGCGGAGAGGGGTCTGATTTTTACAAAATACTGCTGTATGTCTTATTTGGGAATATAATCATTGGGTGTATTTAGGTGGGATATTGTTTATGAGTGAAGACTGATTTCAACCATGACTTAACTACCGTAAACTTCAGGTATCTTCTTCGTTACATATGGTAAAGACCTTAGGACACCTTGGTGAACAGAAAAGTAGCTGGAAATACTGATTTTATGGTTTCCTTGCAGGGTAGTTATTGCCCCACTACCTGTGGTATTGCAGACTTCCTGAATACATACCACACTGGGGTAGACAAGGAACTGCAGATTTTGGAAGATATCTTAAAGAAGGTTGCTAACAGCACAGCGGAAGCAAAGCTGCTTATCCAAGAGATCCAAATTGGCGGCCCCGACAGATCAAGGGACCCACGTGAGACCATAAGCAATTGTGAAATTGGAGAATAGATGGAAGGAAATGAATGAATGTTTCCTTTAGTGTTTTCATATTTTAAAATGTGTCATCTTGTTCTGCAGAAAAACGCCAGGGTGTTACTTTAAAGTCCAGAAAAATGATAGATGAATTTCAGAAATATGAGAAGATAATTTTGGATAATGAAGCTGCAATTAGGTAAGTATTTGTGTTTATATTTGTTGTGCAGCAAGGCAGACTGCAATTTTATTAACTTCACTGAAACCTAATCTTTCCAAGGTCTTTTTTACTGTTGCTAAATAACATTGGTAAATGAGTCTGCCTATCTCTAACCTACCTTGGGTATAGTATTGATACAATTGGAAATGTTTTACTTTTAATGATATCTTGTATTATTACAATATGTATTCTATATTATATATATATATATATATATATATATATATATATAATCTCAGCTCCCCCATTTGCCTGCTCTGTGATTTTAGACAAGGCACTTAACTTCTCCAAGGCTCAGTTTCCTCATCTGTAAAATGGGCATTCAATACCTGTTCTCCCTCCCACTTAGACTATGAGCCCCAAGTAGGACAGGGGTTGTGTCCAACCTGATTATATTGTATATAGCCCAGAACTTAGTATAATGCTTGTCATGTAGTAAGGGCTTAACAAATGCCACTATTATTATTATTATTGTTATTATTACATGCCTTAGCAGTAAGAATCAGATTTTACCATTATCACACTGAAATATTTTCAGCTAGACCCACCTCTTGGAGTTTTGATTGAGAAAGAACTGCAGAACCACATCCTCATTCTTGAGTCTATAAACTGGTTCAGAAACTGAGGCGGTTTATCAAATACAGCGTGATGGTTGTTTGTTCAGACATTTTGCACTACTAAGCAATCTGGAAGACTAAGGAAGATGTAGACCCCTTAAGTTATTGGATAATCAAACTTGCTTGTCCCATTAGACAAAAATTTTATTTCCACTAAATTTAATTTTGATAAAATTTTCAGCATAGAATTTACAAGTCACCAGATTGCCTATTTAAAGCTAGGAATTCAATTAATACAGCTTTTGTTTTGTGCCAAATCCATGATTCAAGGAAAGTCTCAGGAAACCAAAAGTAGGCATTTGGTTATCTCAAATTCCTGTAGGAACACTTGAGCAGGACTTCGATTTTCAGGAAAACATCAGAGCCAATTTGAGGGGAAGGGGTGTTTAAGGTAGAAAAGAAGTGAACAGGAAGGCATCTTTGGAGAACTTCAAAAGCATGAACATTCCCAGCAAATGGGACATATCTTTTCTCTAGACAGATTTTCAAAGTGAATTAGTGAATATGAAAGAAAAAATTATGATTGTGGCCAGAGAGACTAGAATTTATCACTGATCACTGTACAAATACTGGCTCAATTTTCCTTTTCCCAACGTGTATAACTGTAAGCTTGTTGAGGGCAGAGAATGTGTATACCAATTGTATATTGTACTCTCCCAAGCACTTAGTACAGTGCTTGCACACAGTAAGTGCTCAGTAAATATGACTGGTTATTAAAAGAGATACAATTGATTGATTCCATTTTGATTACCTAGTTAGTACATTCGAGATACAAAACAGAGACTGTTACAAAGCTGGTTTTCTTGCTTTGCAGTGAAAATAGTGACTTTTATTCCCATGATACAAGATATCTATGTGAGGGGGCAGTGAGTACATCCCAAATAATTGCTTTAGGGCCTGCTGTCTGCCTCTGGGACCAAACTCCCTGGCTTTTCCCTTTAGGCATTGTGGGCTGAGTTATACTCAGAAAATGGGAATTGCAGATTCAAAATGGCCAATTACATGAAAGCATACAAGAGAGCACCAAAAATTATGTAATATCTGTGATTTGGATACACAAATTTTAGTTTATCTCCTTAGCAACTATAGGCATTATAGATTAGGGGATTTTTGTTTTTTCTATCTTTTCTTGATATCACCCGAGGGTGCTGAGATTGTAATGGGGGGAATTTTCTCTAATTTTGCCCTAATGGCATGAATAAAAATGCTAAGGTAGAAGGGGAAAGTTTCAGTAGAATTCAATTCCACAGGGGAACTAGCCTCCTCACATTCTATAGGTTGACGATCCCTGGAATGAGTAGTTTGTCCCTGACTGACTGAAGGGCCAGGAGAGGTTAGTAGAAGAAGAGGGTAAACTGATAGACATGTTATTCATTGAACATTTCTTGCTCCCTCCGTTATTTGGCAGGAATACACATTGTGCAAGAATATTGATTATGTTGATAATCATCACCAGGAGTCCTTTGCTGCCTAAGTGGATTTGGGCTAAAATTGGAAAAAGTTTTGTGCCTATAAGATATATACTTACTGGGTCTTATTCTGTACCTCATATAACATACATTGAATAAAGGTACTTAAAGAAATTAGCAAGGTGTTGGGGTTGCTTTTATCTCTTTCATTACAGACGAGCGGTCAAACACTTAATATAGATACTGTTGACAGATTGATTTCATTTGAAGCCTAGGATTTCAGTCCATTCATTCATTCATTCATTCATTCAATCGTATTTATTGGATGCTTACAGAGCACTGGACTACTTCAGCCCATTTATTTAACATTAAAGATTTTTCCAATGACCTAAAAATTAAAAACTTTTTGAAAAACAAAGGACATACATACTTCAGAAGAAAACCCCCAACTTGTCTTATTTTCCTATTTGTAGTGATTTGCAGAATATCTACCTGACAAACAATAAAAAGATTCTTTATTTGAAAGAAAAGGTAGCCCAGCTGGAAGCGAAATGTCAGGAGCCGTGTCAAGATGATGTGAAAATAAATGATAAAACTGGAAGAGGTATGTGAACATTGGTACCAAGGCAGACACTGCCAACCACATGTGGGTCTATAAAGCCAATGAAAGGTGGGAGGTCAAGTAATTTTCCAGAAATGAAACAAGTAGTGAATCTGAACAGAGTGATGCTATGGTTTGAAAGACAAGACAGTGTTTTACATGAAGTTAAAATGCCGTTACCACTATATCCGATTAATTACTTCAGCTTCTTAAGGGCAGAGAACTTCTTCTACTTTCGTCACTGGACATAGACCAGCCTGGGAAATCAACTGAGAAAGACCTCTTTGAGAATATGTGATTTCAGAAGAGCTCTAAGGATGGGAAAAGCAGTAGTGTGTTAGATGTGAAGGGGGAGAGCGTTCCGGGAAGGGAGGGAGATTGGAGCAAGGTATTGAGAGAGGGAGAGACAAGAATGAGTGGGTTATCTGGAGAGGAATAATGAGTGTAAGCGGGCGTGATGAGAGAAGAGGTGGATAGATAGGATGCCCAGAGATGGTCTGGGACCTTAACCAGTGCCTTAACTTACACAATAGTCAACAGTTTTTGCTTGATGGGAAGAGGAATGAGCAGCAGTTGGAGACTAATGATCAGTAAGAGAGATGGGAATAGAACAATGTTTTAGAAAAATAGTCCATACAACAGAGTGGACTATAAAATGGAAAGAGGAGAAACAGGAGGGAGGGATGAACCATGAGGAGGTTTAAATAGTAGTCAAACCAGGATATGACAAGTGCCTGGACCAGCACGGTGGCCTCTTGGATGGAGAGGAAGAGGCAGATTCAAAGCAAGGTGCACATTCAGAATTGAGTTAAAATATTAACATCAATTGGTTTTTCTACAGATTGTCAAGACATAGCAAACAAGGGTGCCAGAGAAAGTGGTCTTTACTTTGTCAAACCCCTTAAAGCTAAACAACAATTCTTAGTCTATTGTGAGATTGATTCATCTGGAAATGGTTGGACAGTGCTGCAGAAGGTATGTTTCTAATTAATGTGCCCTATAAATAACCCTGTTACATACGCATTGTGCATTAGTAAAATGGATCCATGTCTGTGAGGCACTGGATTCTCCCAGTGGTTAAATCATAGACTGGGAGTAAGCTTCACATATCAGAGTTTCTAGTCAGAAGGGTCATATTCATTCATTCATTCATTCAATCGTATTTATTGAGTGCTTACTGAGTGCAGAGCACTGTACTAAGTGCTTGGGAAGTACAAGTTGGCAACGTATAGAGATGGTCCCTACCCAACAACAGGCTCACAGTCTAGAAGGGGGATACAGACAACAAAACAAAACATGTGGACAGGTGTCAAGTCATCAGAATAAATAGAAATAAAGCTAGATGCACATCATTAACAAAATAAATAGGATAGTAAATATGTACAAGTAAAATAGAGTAATGAATCTGTACAAACATATATACAGGTACTGTGGGGAGGGGAAGGAGGTGTGGGGGGGATGGGGAGAGGGAGAGGAAAAAGGGGGCTCAGTCTGGGAAGGCCTCCTGGAGGAGGTGAGCTCTCAGTAGGGCTTTGAAGGGGGGAAGAGAGTTAGGGAATGCCCATCTGATCAGAAACCATCTGTGATGAGCATGACAAGATCTCCCTACGATCAGAAAGTCTCCCATTTTCTCATTAAAGGGAGAAAGTTTTGATCCAATTAGAGAACCCTTCTGATTGGATGGAGACCATTACTGTCTGATTGGGGTCCATTGCCAATCTCAGCTAATGAAGATGGTCCTTAATGATGATGATGATGGCATTTGTTAAGCGCTTACTATGTGCAAAGCACTGTTCTAAGCGCTGGGACAGAGGCCTCTTCTACCCCAGCTTTTACAAGAGAAAGAGCAATAGAAATACATCACTGGATTTGGACCTTAGTTGCCCTGCCACTTTTTTTTTTAATATTTTCACGGTCTGTTGCTTAACATTTTTGATTGGTGATGTTGAAATTTTACCGTTAGTTGTTTTATTATCACCAACTTCTAGCAGTCATGGAGGGACCTTTTTAAGGTCTCTATTCTAAATAGGTGGTTCCCTTAAAAATCTTTTTAAATGGAGCAATGATGACATTTAATCTTTTTCAATTTACCGTCCCAGCTAACATTCTGGTTAGCTCCTGGTGGGCAGGGAATGTATCTACCACTCTGCACACAATAAGTGCTCAATAAGCATCCATTACTGCTTTCTCAACTCTTACGTACTCATTTCTAAATTCACATATATTTTCTGTTTTTTATATTTTTTCACTTTTCATTTATGTACCTTTGATTTATGATTGTCTCTCTCAAACCCTTTGTCCCGCTGCCATTGAACTGTAAGCTGCATGAGTGAATGGGGCCTTGTTTTGTATTTGTCCTATAATTCCCCTCAGTACCCTGTATAGAGGGTTGGACACAGTAGATTTTCAGTAAATACTGATGATGATGATGAGATGATGAACACTGAGTCTCTTTCCCCCTTTGGGAAATGTGATATTAGAGACTTGATGGGAGCTTGGACTTCAAAAAAAATTGGATTCAGTACAAAGAAGGATTTGGACATCTGTCACCGACTGGTACAACTGAATTTTGGCTGGGAAATGAGAAGATTCACTTGCTAAGTACTCAATCTTCATTTCCGTATGTATTAAGAATACAACTGGAAGACTGGAATGGCAGAACGAGGTATGTTTTAAGGAGATTCCTAAAGAAAAGGCTTCATCTAACCCTGTGTCTCTGAGCAGTATGGTAACATTCTGACCTCAATAATAATAATAAGAAGAATAGTGTTTAAGTGCTTACTTTGTGTCAAACACTGTTCTAAGACTGGGGTAGATACAAGCTAATCAGGTTGGACACAGTCCCTGTCCCACATTGAGCTCACAGTCTTAATCCCCATTTTACAGATGAGATAACTGAGGCACAGAGAAGTTAAGTGACTTGCCCAAGGTCACCCGGCATATGAGTGGTGGAGCTGGAATTAGAACCCAGATCCTGAAGAAAACAAACTAAGGGACAAGAGTCCCCTGTTCCTCACCACCCCTTCCCCTGACCCCCAGCCCTCCCCTCCAGTGGTTAAAACTGTTCAGGTGCAGTTCTGAGGATGTGGGTTGGCCCAGTACTGACCTGGGGATGATTGAGTAGGTCTTGAATCCCCTTGGTGTACTAAAAAGGGGCCAAAATGGGCTCAAATTCCCTTGAGTGGTCCAGTCACCACGCTTGAGGACAGATGATCCAGGATCTTAAAGGAGCTACCCTGTGTCCACCCACCTAGACTGTGAGCCTCATGCAGGACAGGGACTGTGTCCAAACTGTTAAGCCTGCATCAAACTCAGTGCTAAGAACAGTGCTTGGCACATAGTAAGTTCTTAACAATAATAATTAATAATAATAATAATAATTTCTCCAGTTAAATTAAAATGGAGTTAAGTTTTCAGGAGCCTACATTACCACAGAAGAAATCAATTCTCCACTTCAGACCAGATGTCTTAATCATTTTCTACTACTAAGTGGGGCCCAAGAATAATAATAATGATAATAATGGCATTTGTTAAGCGCTTACTATGTACCAAGCATTGTTCTAAGCACTGGGGTAGAAACAAGGTAATCAGGTTGTCCCATGTGGGGCTCACAGTCTTAATCCCCATTTTACAGATGAGGTAACTGAGGTACAGAGAAGATAAGTGACTGGCCCAAAGTCACACAGCTGATAAGTGGCGGGGTCAGGATTAGAACCCATGACCTCTGACTCCCAAGCCCATGCTCTTTCCCCTAAGCCATGCTGCTTCTACCATTCTCAAGCAGAAAGCCTGCCAGCTATCCTTAAAATTTCTGCTTTGCATCCTCATAGGAGGAGCTAGTGTATTGGCCTTGCTCCTCCTCATTTGAGGAAGATGCAAAAGGAGTCCTTCCCTGTTCAAACCTACTGATGCATCAGGTCCTTAAACTGGCTCAAAAACCCATATTTCTTTGGCTAAACATTGGAGATAAGAAGGAAGGACTGATTACATCGTCATAATCGTAATTAATCATCCCTGACTAGCTTTCATTTCCTCTTTTCCCACTTCCTTCTGCATTGCCATGACTTGCTCCATTTATTCAGCCCCCTCCGCCCCCGGCTCCTAGTCCCTTAACATTTACGTACATAATCCGTAATTTATTTATTTATATCAATGCCTGTCTCCCCTACTGGACTGTAAGCTTGTTGTGAGCAGGGAATGTGTCTGTTATATTGTTGTGTCGTAGTCTCCCAAGAGCTTAGTACAGTGCCCTGCATACAGTAAGCACTCACTAAATACAGTTGATTGATTGATCTCAACCTCTAGGAATAAAATTAGCATCTTTCAAAACAATCTCATCTGTAAACTGGTTCTACAGGAGGTCATGGAACACAGATTTTTGATACAGTGACTCTCATTTTGTCCATAGCACTGCAGACTATGCCACATTCAAGGTAGGACCAGAAACAGACAAATATCGGTTGACCTATACCTACTTCCTTGGCGGAGAAGCAGGAGATGCCTTTGATGGTTTTGATTTTGGTGATCATGAAAGTGACAAGTTTTTCACATCCCACAATGGCATTCAGTTCAGTACATGGGATAATGACAATGATAAATTTGAAGGCAACTGTGCTGAGCAGGATGGATCTGGCTGGTGGATGAACAAGTGTCATGCTGGTCACCTTAATGGAAAATATTACCCAGGTACAGAGTTCCCATGGATCTTGGCTTATTTCAAATTCTATTAAAAAGGGTTTTTTTAAAACAAAGGTGATGGCAAGCAATTAGGAAGCATATTGATGTTTATTTTTGATTGCATTCTATTTTAGGCCGGATGTATTAATATATAGCTGCCACTTCATACTCTCCATCTGATTCTCTTTTTATCTCATTTTCCCTCTCCTTCCCTCTTTTGATCTCTAGGCCTCATATGCTCAAAATGCCACTGTGGCTCACAGGTGGCTTGGAGTATTATCAGGTACTAGAAAAGTTGATGCTGGATTTCCGTCCATATTGCCGTTGAGCTACCTGCCTATCTTTGGACTCTCTTTCCCATTAGTTCCATATATAAATTGTTTTGTCCATTAGAACAGAAATTATGGCCTTGTGAGCCTGGAAGTTTCCAGAGTCTTCTAGAAGACTTTCAGACTGTAGGATTAGGAATCTTTAATGTTTTCTAAGATTAATTCTGAATGGGCCAGACTCAGGATTTTTTGTGTCCTGACATCGTGGGACCAAGTTGGGGTGACAAAAAGTAGAAGCTGGCTGTTGGGCTAACTTCAGATGTTCCACCAGTGTCCTGTGACCCCCTATTTTAGGCATTTTCAACTAGCCTGAGGTGTGTTAACAGGCTTTTACCATGACAGGAGTGAGCCTGGGCCAAAATGGTGGTACTATTCCCAGGGGATTCCTATGATTGTGAAACTGTGTGTGGACATAAACATTCCCCATAGTGAGTCCTGAACTACTTCCATTTCTGCCTGAGTTCGCTTTTGGGTTAGCTCAGGCTCAGACTAACCTATGATTTAGAGTGCTGCTCTAGTTGGGCATGAACTGGCGTGAAGGGGGGTGATTTGGACTGGATCTTGAATATCTAGCCCAAGCGGAGTTCTTCAGCCCAGCCATTACTCATGCTGTTGACAGCGTTTATTATTTCAGAAGTGTTTTACTCCTGGAAATTAAGAAGAAAAGTCAAATTCTCACACAACTGGCATTTTGTAGGTGGCGCTTATTCAAAGGAATCGACTCCAAATGGGTATGACAATGGCATTATTTGGGCAACCTGGAAATCTCGGTGGTATTCGATGAAGAAAACAACAATGAAGATCCTTCCACTCAACAGACTCACAATTGGAGAAGGACAGCAGCATCATCTGGGTGGTTCCAAACAGGTTAGATTATTTGCAATAATAACAAATATTGAGCATTTAAATTGTTTAAATAAATGGCTGAGCTATTAATTCCAAATATTGTACGAAGCCCATCTTCCAATGGTCATTTGTGCTTCTGATCACATCATAACTTTGTAAAGCAATATTTTTCTTCACATTCCTTCAACCACCAGGGTTGACATTTTTATTCATAGTGGTAATCAAATGTTATATCTACAAATGCTGGAGGTCAATAT
Source organism: Tachyglossus aculeatus (assembly GCF_015852505.1). Classification (NCBI taxonomy): domain Eukaryota; kingdom Metazoa; phylum Chordata; class Mammalia; order Monotremata; family Tachyglossidae; genus Tachyglossus; species Tachyglossus aculeatus. Next base: position 24,302,249 of record NC_052077.1, on the reverse strand, counting down.
TTAAAATTTTCAAAACCATAAATAACCTGTCCATATTTGTGCTATCTCATATTTTATCTTTCCTATAAAAGAAGAGAATGATTTGTTGTCCTTTTGTTGTTGTTGCAGGTTGGAGATGCATAAAAAAATATTTGAAAGGAGTTGCCTTCCAAAAGACTTTTATCTGAACAGAGAAATATATTCTTTTATCTAAGCGAGCATGGACTTGCATTGCCATTTCACTTTAAACAGTGAAATAATGTCCAATATTGAACTTCCATCAACAATTTTGTGCTTATGAATTTGTCTACATAAGAGCTCAATAAATTTTTCACAATGTGATCAATACAGCATACCACTGTCTTTTACTGAAAACAGAAAGATTTAGAAGTTTTAAAATTTTAATCATTTGATAGCAAGTAACAAAATAATTGTGGTATTTAAATTCTTACTATGTGTCAACCTTAGGGATAAATAGGAGGTAATCAATTCAGACACAGCTCCTGTCCCACATTTAGCACTCAGGTTAATGGGGAGAGAGAACAGTTATTTAATTTCCATTTTACCGATGAGGAAACTGAGGCACAGAGAAGTTAACTGACGTGCCCAAAATCATGCAGCAGCTAAGTGGCAAAGCTAGGATTAGAACCAGCTCTCTTGATTGCTAGGACTATTAACAGTTCAGGCCAGGACTCCAAACCAATGTTCAAAATAAAATTTCCATACTCACAGGATTACCAGTGGCAAATCCATCTCTGGATCCTTTTCACCTCAAACCAAAAGGGGCCTGGAAAGTAGTAAATTAGGTGGTACTATTTTGGGAATGGGCTGAAAGCCATCATGAATGAATGAATGAATGAGTAGTTGCTAATACAAGCCAAAATTAGGGGCTGGGAGAACAGAGCCTGGTAATTATTATTGAGATTAATAAGTACTTAAATACCATAATTACTTTATTACATGCTATCAAATGAGTAAAATTTTAATCTTTCAGAGCCTGAGACTATTTAGGGCTCTGCAGCACGTCCTTCACTCCGCTTCCGGCCTACATGTGGTCTAGGAATTGCCATGAGACTTCCATAAGCAAGAGTGGGATGAAAGGAGAGTCTGGGGCTAGACTAGTGATGTGTGACTCCTACTTCATGCCATCTCTCTGAGTGGTGCTCTCCTCACAGACATAAGGTGAGAAGTCGCATGGCCTTATTGAAAGAGCCCAGGCCTGGGAATCAAAGAACCTGGGTTCTAATCCAAGCTCTGCCACTTTTCTGCTGTGTGACCTTGTGCAAGTCACTTAACTTCTCTGTGCCTCAGCTTTACCTCATCTGTAAATTAGGGATCGACTGTGAGTTCCATGTGGGGTGGATGGTGCCCAACCTCGTTATCTCGTCTCTACTCCAGTGCTTAGCACAGTGCCCTTCACATTATAAATACTTAACAAATACCATTAAGAGAGCCAAAAGTTAATTTCCTCTTTCAGAGCTGAGTTCTAAAAGAAATTAACCTTGCTCTGGGCAAATCTGGCCACTTTATGCAGAGCCCTAGGATCAAGTTGCAAACACAATCCTTGCCTTGAGTAGTTGATAATTTAATGTTATAGATAGGATAAGTCTTGATAATATGAATGAATAGGAAGGATAAAATTTAAAACTGTAAACCTAATGGATCCAATGCAAATAAATACTGAAAGAACGCTGGGAACACTAGTCCCGAGGTAGCAGGTCAAATTAAGGATCCCAACTTCCTAGAGCCTGTCCTGTTTGAGGAAGGTCCTGAGAGTGTGAAAGAAGCTGATAAAGGAGGAGCTAGGATATATGACTAGGAAAAATAGAAACCCCAAAAAGTGAAGAATTCCACTGAGATTGCTATCACCACTGCTGCTTCTCGTGCTGTGACAGTCTCTGATCCACAGGATAATAGTTTTAAGGCAATGCATAACCATAAACTGAATGGACAAATGTAAATGGATACCTAACCAACTGCATCTGTACATATTTGGTCTATGAATTCAAAGATGATATCACTGAGAGCAAATCACTCACTGTGTGTTTGGGGGAGGCTGAAAGAGCCAATGCAGACACTGAAGTGTTGCCCCTTAGAACATGACTGCAGGTATCTGTAGGGCTTGGTGCTGTTTTAGATTCTGGCTCTTTAACTCATAGTTTATTCTAAGCACAGAGAGAGCTACTCTGCTTGCTTACTGCCCACCAGGTTCATCTGTCTGCCACTAATACCCCCGCCCCCCAGCAGCCCACATTGATGCCACGTCATTTGACATACATTATTGTTTCCAAAATTGTTTATTCTAACCAACCTGCTTGCTGTCACTCCACTATACTTGACTATTCACTCATTCAGTTATTCAATCGTTATTTATTGAGTGTTTACTGTGTGCAAAGCACTGTGTTACGTGCTTGGGAGAGCACAATATAACAGCAAACAGACACATTCCTGTCCACAACAAGCTCACAGTCCAGCGGGGGAGACAGACATTAATACAAATAGATAAATGAATAATTGCAAATATATATATATATGTATATATGTATATATATATATGTATATATATATATATTTATATACACTGTGGGGTTGGGAGGGAGGATGAATGAAGGAGCAAGTAAGAGTGGTACAGAAGGGAGTGGGAGAAGAGGAGAGGAGGGCTTAGGAAAGGCTTCTTGGAGGAGATGTGCCTTCAATAAGGTTTTGACTCTTCAGCATTTATTTAGGTATTCACTTTGTTGTCAGCTTTTTATTGGCTCCCCATCATTTTCAATGCTGAGAAACTGGTGATGGTACAAGATTTTATTGGTGGTGATCCTGTCCTGCCATATGGATCATAGGGAATAATAAAACTTCCAATAAACTGGATTGTCTTCAGTGGGAAGTCTTAGTCTCACAAGTATACAGAATGGGCATTATTGTTCTTAGTTGCTGCTGCACATTGTTGGTCTCCTAATGCCCTGAAACAATTAACATACACCTAACATAATAACAGTAGTAGCCACAGTAATATTTATCAAGCATCTTCTGAATGCAAGTCACTGTACTACCGTTCAAGAAGGTGTAACAGAAGCATGAGGCATGTTCCCTACCCACAACGAACTTTCATTCTAACAGGGGACAGAATAATAAAAATATTTACAAGGAAGAAATCAAAATAAACTGAATGTTTAATAAAAATATATACACAAATGCTAAGGATTGTTACAAATAACTGTAGTATTTATTAAACACTATGTGCCAAGGACTGTACTAAGCATTGGAGAAGATACAAAATCTTCAGGTCCCACATGGGACTCACAGTCTAAGTAGGAGGGAGAACAGGTATTGAATCTCCACTTTACAGATGAGGGAACTGAGGCACACAGAAGTTAAGTGATATGCCTAAGGTAACACAGCAGATAAATGGCAGAGTCGGTATTAGAACACAGATCCTCTGACTCCCAGGCCTGTTTCCTTTCCATTAGGCTTCACAGCTGCCTCTGGCACCTATTTTTATTGCGTTGCTACAACTTGTGCTTGGATCATTTGTTGGACAAGTTGTGTGGGAGGAGGTGGGATTTTAGTCGGGTTTTCAAGATGGGAAGGACTGAGATCTACTGGATTTCAGAGGAAAGGAAGCTCCAGTCCTAAGAGAAAAGTGTGAGCAAGGGATTGAAAGCAGGAGAGTTGATAGCAGGAGCCTCTCAAACAACAGGGACTGTGTTTAATTCCTGATTGTGTATTGTCTCCCAGACCTTAGTACAATGTGCTCACGGTAATTACTTAATAAATCCACTACTACTATAAGTGGGCTTGGCAAGAACAAAAAGTACAAACTGAGGGGTAGGAGGTGAGGAGAGCTGGATTAGAGTCTTTGGAACCAAGTAGTAAGGAGTCTCATTCAGTGCAGAAGATGGGCAACAGTTAGAGGGTTTTGAGAAGAGGGGGAGTGACTTAGGAACCTGGGAGAACTGGCTTCTAAATTAAGCTCGACTATGGGTGGATTCCCTATTACCTTGATTGAATAGATGAATATGATTCTTATGTCACAAGATTGTCTCAGACTTTCTCTTAAAATTGCTACACTCTCTTTAGATAGACTTCATGTGAAATCAAGAATTCCTTTTCTGTAAATGCTTGTTGAATAAGTGTTTTTTTCGTTTCATAATCAGTATAATATCTGTGCCATGGCATAACTGAAGTTAAAGTGGAAAGTAACTAAGGTTCAGGTGGTCAATACCGACCTCTAGTTTATCTGAATTTCTCACGCCACCACTGGAATGTGTTTGCATGAAGGACATGATATGCTTTAGGAGATGGGCTAATTTAGGTCTACTCAACACACTGCCAGTAGATTGCACACATGTCGCTAAAGCTTTTTGTCAAAAAAAAATGTCCACTTAGTATTTAGTCCAGGTCAACACTGCCATCTCAGACAGTGGTCAGAGAAGAAAGCTGAATTTCATAAATGTAGGCTGTCAGGCTCAATTAATAAGTAGTATTTATTGAACACCTATTGCATGCAAAACACTGTACTACTCACTTGGGAGAGTACAATAGAGTTAGTACATAAGATTCCTGCCCTCAGAAAGCTTCCAATCTTGCAGGAGATACAAACATGATTATCTTGCATCTTCTCCACTTCTTAATAAAATGTTTGACACATAGCTCTTAAAAAATACCATAATCATGACTTGACATGATGTTAATCATGATTTGACTTGATGTCAAATTATAGAAAAGAAGAATTAATAGAGTATGAAGAGAGGTATATAAGTTCTATGAGAGGTTGTGACTAATTTAAGTACTTTCATGGCATATATATCCAAAAATGGTAGTGGGGGTTGTAAAATGGGGAGATTGGAAATCAAAAGGCGATGGCTTCCTGGAGGTGATGTGATTTCAGAAGGGCTTTGAAGATGGGATGACCAGTGGTCTGCCAAGATGTAAAGGAAGAAGGGGTTCCAGACATGGGAGAGAGCATGAGCAAGAGGTTAGCAGCTGGGATAATGAGAACAGGGCACAGAGAATAGATGAGCTTGAAGGGAATACAAAGTGTGAACTTAGAGAGAGTTGATTGAGTGCCCTCAAAGCCAAAGATGGATGAGGTAAACATTGGAGGGATTTAAGAAGTGGAGAGAGAAGAGCAAAGAACGTCATTTTAGAAAAACATTACAGGCAACAGGGTGAAGTATAGAGGGGAGAGATTGGAATCTCTTCAAGAAATTGATGTAGCAGTCAAAGCAGGATATGACAAGGGTTTGGACCATTGTGGCCGATTAGATGATGAGAAAAGGGTGAGTTCTGGAATGTTGTGGAGAAAGAGTCAACAGTAGTTGGACAAAATTAATATAGGGTTTGAAAGAGAGAGAGGAGTCAAGGATAATGCCAAAGGATAAAGACAAATGTTGCTGGCTTGAGATGAAGGGAGGATGGAGGTATTGCCAACTGTAATGGGAAAGTTAGGTGGCAGAGAGGATTTGATAGTGAAGATGAGCCCAATTTTAATTATGTAGAGTTGAGGTGATAGCAAAACATCAAGGTAGATGTGTCCTGGAGGCAGGAGGAACTATGAGATTGCAGAGGAGAAGGATCAAATTTAGCAAAGTAGATTTGAGAGCCATCTACATAGAGGCAGTTTGAAGCTGTGGAGTGAATAAGCTCCCCAAGGAAGTGAGTGTAAATTGAGAAAAGAAGACATCTTGAAGAAAAACCACAGTTAGGGGATAGGAGGCAAAGAAAGAGTGAGCGAATGAGTGAGAGAGAGAGAGAGAGAGAGAGTCTGAGATTGAGAAGGATAAGCTAGAGTGGTAGTTGGAGAACCAGGAGAGAATTGTGCCGGTCTAGATTGTTGCCAGAAGGTAAGAGTGATCTAGTGTTGGAAGAGAGTTGAAAGGTAGGGAAGGATTAGTATGAAGCACAGTCCATTTGAGTCTAAATACTTAGACTGTGAGCCTCAAGTGGGACAGGGACTGTATCCAACCTGATAAATTTGTATCTACCCCAAAGCATAAACCAGTGCTTGACAATAGTAACTGCTTAACAAATACAATAAAACAAATAATAAACAAAGCAAGAAGGACATCATTGGAGAGAAGAGGGATTGTATAGCATCAAGAAGCGAACTGGGGAGAAGAGGAGGCTGCAGATGCAAACAACCTGTTTAAGGAATTTGGATCGGAATGGAGGGAGGAAACTGGAAGAATAGCTGAATGGTTGAGTGGGATGCTTTATTTCTCTTTAAGATAAGATACATGGACATGTTTGAAGGCTGAGGGCCAGAAGACATTAGAGAATGAGAGGTTGAAGATGGTGGTCAGAGAGGGAAGAAGACTGCGAAAAAGTGTTTTAAGAAGGGGAGAAGGGATTAGGATGGAGGTTTGGGTGGAGGGGATAGATTATGTAAGTAGCAGGAGAGCTGCTTTTGAATGATGGCTGAGAAGTGGATGTAGTGTTGATGTTGGTAAGGGAAGAGAAATGGGTAATGGAGGGGGAGACTTGAGGGACTTCATGACAGATGATTACTATTTTATCATTGAAGTAATTGGTGAGATTATCAAGGACAAGAGAGGGGGCACTGGAGGTGCAGGCCTTGGAGACGTCAGGTCTGAATAAGTGTTGGGGACAATGGTCATAGGAGTCAACGAGGCTGAAGTAATGTTGTCAAGCAGAAGAGAACTTCCTACTAGCATGGTTTTATATAGGTTACGTGATCTTCTCTGGAGGTCTTTAAAAATGGGATTAATTTTCATTTCTCTGGCATCATTTACTTGTGGCTCTTCCTAAAGCTAAGGAAATGGTCCAGATAGCTTCTCTAGATTTCTTCTAGCTAAGTTTCTACGATTAGAAGAAGTACAAAATGGTGGCTCCAAATGAGATCCAACGGGACTTCCCAAATGGCTGTCCAATGCTGAAATGACACAGATGCTATACTAAAAGTTCAATGGCAAGTGAGAGAATCAAAAAGACCCTGCAACAACTGAAGTTTAAAAATCAGAGTTAACAGTAGAATTAAGGAAATTAGTATGAGGCTTGAAAGTGGCATAAAGAAATGATTTTGTGAAATAATTTATATTACTATATTATAAAAATCTTTTTAAGGGAAGAAAAAGAAAGAAGCAAAAATTGGATACTCAGCAAATAAAATATTGCCAGTGTAGGCCCAGCCATAGGGCACTGCTGTTGTAATGAAAATGAACTTTAGGAATTGCTCACCAACATCCGCCGTTGGAACCATCTCACTGGCTTTCTTTTCAGAAGTCCAGGAACATACATGCTGAGAAGCAGCATTGCCTAGTGGATAGAGCACGGGCCTGGAAGTCAGAAGGACCTGGGTTCTAATCCCACCTCCTCCACTTGTCTGCTGTTCGACTTTAGACAAGTCACTTAACTTCTCTGTGCCTAGGTTACCTCATCTGTATAATGGGAAGTAAAACTGTGAAACCCCATGTGGGACATGGAGTATGTACAACTTGATTAGCTTGTAGTTACCCCAGCTCTCAGTAAAGTTCCTGGAACATAATAAGTGCTTAACAAATATCATTTATATATAAGTATATATATATATGTATATATATATATTAATAAAATATATATATATTGACATGTTGAAAATCCCTGTCACTTGCCCAGGGCCCTCATGACTCTTCTAGTATTTATAAACCAAATGGGAATGTATCAGGATGTAGAATTACCAAATTATGACAGATGTTTGGGTTGAAGTCTTAACTGAAAACTGGAGTCACAATTCTTGAAATTCAGTGACCCCGAATTTCACTATACTGCGGAACTGTGTGAGGTCCTATAGTAGACATTCTGTTCATCCAGGATGGTCAATACAAGTATTGGCAGCAGTTGGAAGTGGGGCACCCTAGAGTGTAACACACTCAGCAAACAGAACAACCCAATTCTCGGAAGTGATTGAAAGTGGCCTCTTCCAACCCTCAGGGTCACCATAGTAAAAATTTAACTTTCCAGAGATAACCTCACATTTTAAAATTCCTTTGGTCGGAGATGTTTTCTTCCCTATTTTTTCCCTACTATTACTCTTTAGAGACTTGATTCTGACTAAGATTAGATTGCGGGATGTAATTTCAGCACCATCCTCATATCACTAGTACGACACTAATAGAATGTGTTTGAAGCAAGTTAGCAGCTACCATAAAATGGAGCTTGTTTAAATGAGTCACCTTAAAATATGCTTTTGAAAGCTACATGGAGCCCTACAGATCCCAAGGCCTTATCCCCATAATATCCCTATTAGTCATTAAAGTAGATTACGAATGAACTAGAGGAGAGGGCTGAAGGACTTTTAGAGCTTTAGATTAAATGGTATTAGAGTGAACTTTTAGCCTGTCCTACTAAAGTCTTGAATTATTACATCTGTGTCTAATATACAAGCTTGTTTTATGGAAACAAATAGAATGTCATTTTAAAAAAATTACCATTCATTTGAATGGTAGGTTTATGATAAAGGAACCAATAAGTGTTAATTTCATTACTAATTATTAAAATTCATAGTTGAATTATAAATTGCCTATATAATATAAAGTAAAGGTAATACATATATATATTTAATATATATGTATATATAGGCACATATACACACACACGCACATATATATATATATTACATGTGATAAAATAACCCTATTCAAAATGTCAGATTTTTTTTAACTCAGAGTGAGTTTAAACCTTCCCCACTTGGCTGTACTGAGCTATTAAAGCAATTTGAAATGTAACAGGGGTTAGATGATGATGAGGTGATTCTCCAGGACCCATGGAAATTTGGGCATACCCAGGGGCTCTGTGAAGATTTAACCCTAGCCATCATCTCAGGGTAGATACTAGGGTATAGAGGGCTCTGACTTAGGTGGGTAGATCCAAAGGGTAAAGTGACCACAATCAAACAGGATCATATAGTCTGACCCCTTTCCTGTCTTCCAAAAAATGATCAATGGGGCCTGCAGAGGGTCAGCCACTTTTAGTGGAGAGGCAGAAGGAGCCTTGTTGGATATAATTATGGCAGCTGTGGCAGTGGAAAACCCTTGGCAGAACAGCCAGCAACAGCAGCAGAGGTAAATAAATCAGTCATATTTATTGAGCACTTACTACATGCAGAGCATTTTACTAAGCACTTGGGAGAATGCAATACAACAGAATTAGCAGACACATTCCCTGCCCATAATGAACTTACAAGGAAGAGAGAAGCCAGTGCTACCACCCTCCTGCCTGCAGCCACCAAGGCCGTGCCCAGTATTGCTGTCATGGCTGCTAATCCAGTCACAAGCTTCTCTCTAAAGAATTTGTGCTGTGGTCATTGCTGCTGAAGATCTATTCATTTTTATCAATACTGACTGTAGTGATCATTTCATGTCATCAGTGTCCCAACTCTATAGTATTGTGCTCTCTCAAGCATCCACTATAGTGCTCTGCTTATAGTAAGTGCTCAGTAAATACCTTTGATTATGTCTTTCTCCTGATCTGTCACAGTGACTTTTTCCCTTTCCTGATTTTTTTTCCTCCCCTCTTCTTCTTGCTCTTCACCCACCCATGAAATTTTCACTTCATGGAACTCTGCCACCTGCTGCATCTGCTGCATTTTGAGCTCTAGTCTCTTTATTCTTAGATCTTCACCAACACGTCCTAAGAGATCATATCTGTGAAGGAGAGCCATCCCATAGAGACCCAGAGTGTGGCAGAACTTAACAGTCCTTCAAGGTGGGGCCACATGAAAGCATTCTAAGCTTTCACTGGATATTGAAGTTAATACTTCACCCCGCTTTACAGTCTCATTAAATTATAATATACCCCATCATGCATCATTTCAGATGCTACTAAGCTTTTTGTATGCTTTTACATGTACCTTTTTTCCGTTTATCAAACAAAATCCAGTGGTCCTGGACAAGCACTATAACAATTTTCTGTGTAATTGGAATCCAGATATGAGTCTTCTTACTAAGAAACAGCATGGCCTTGTGGATAGATCAGGGGCTTGGGAGTCAGAGGACCTGGGTTCTTATCCCAGCTCTGCCAGGAACCTGCTGTGTGACCTTGGTCAAGTCACTTAACTTCTCTTTGCCTCAGCCCCCTCATCCACAAAATGGAGATTCATTACCTGTTCTCCCTCCTACTTAGATTGTGAGCCCCATGAGAGATCTGCTGATCTTGTGTTAACCCCTGCAGTTAAAACAGTTCTTGGTTCATAGAAAGCATTTAACAAGTATTATTATTATGTGGGTTCCAGAGAAGTTTATCTGCAATCTTAACCCACCTACAAATGCAGGGTAGCAACAGACATCTGCACATTTGATGGCAGTCAGCAATTTCCACTTTAGCCTCTAGATTTAACAGCACCACAAATGGATAAAGTCTAGTCAGTCACTATTTTTAAATAAATTACATTTGTTCATTCACTCTTCATAATAACACGTCTTCATTTGCCTTCACAATACCCCGGAAAGCAAAAGTATTCACATATTTCAAAAACAAAGTTGACTCATACAGAGACCCACAAAATGAAGTAACTTGCCAAGGTCGCACCAAATAACTTATTTACAGAATACCATGCTGTAACACTAAGCCACTAGCCCTGTAACTATGAGTTCAAGGGAAAACTCAGAGGACCTCAGAACATGTCACCCTGCTCCTCAAAAAACTCTAGGGGTTGCCCATCCACATCAAACAAAAACTCTTCACCTTTGGCTTCAAAGCACTCCACCACCTTGTCCCCTCCTACCTCACCTTGCTTCTCTCCTTCTACAACCCAGCCCACACGCTTTGTTCCTCTCGTGCTAACCTTCTCACTGTCCCTTAATCTGGCCTATTTCACCACCGATCCCTAGCCCATGTTCTGCCTCTGTCCTGGAACGCCTCCCTCCTCAAATCTGACAGACAATTACTCTCCTCCTCCTTTCAAAGCCTTATTGGAGACATATCTCCTCCAAGAGGTCTTCCCAGACCAAGCCCCCCAATTAGCCCTCCAGTAGCCCCCAAGCTATTCCTCCAGCCCCCCTTTGGCACCACTTTTGCAGACCCTGAGCTGGCTGGGAAGTCAGGATTATCCTAAATGGCCTGACCTTATCTTTTGAGTTCATTCATTCATTCAATTATATTTATTGAGCACTTACTGTGTGCAGAGGACTGTACTAAGCACTTGGGAGAGTACAATACAACAATAAACAGACACATTCCCTGCCTGCAATGAGCGTACAGTCTAGAAGAGGGGAGACAAACATTAACACAAGTAAATAAATTGCAGATAAGTACATAGGTGCTGTGGGGGTGGGAGTGGGGAAGAGAAAAGGGAGAAGTCAGGCCATTTAGGATAATCCTGACTTCCCAGCCAGCTCAGGGTCTGCAAAAGTGGTGCCAAAGGAGGGCTGGAGGAATAGTATGATTCTTGTCATCCTCCTTTCATTCCTGTTATGGTTAAAAATGTCCCATCTCACATCCCTTTTCCCCCTCCAATCAATCACTTGACCAGTCGATGTATTTATTGAGCGCTTACTATGTGCAGAGCACTTTTCTAAGCACTTGGGAAGGTACAAAACAACAGAATTAGCAGACAAGTTCCCTGCCCATAATGATCTTACAGTTTAATCTATTATCGAAATCTTGTCTCATTCACGAATTTGTCCAAACGTTTCTTGAAACCATTGATAGGTCCCATTGGTAAATCTGATTTTAAATCATTATTATATATCAGCAGGAAATAAAGTTTTTAGGACAGAAAGCTCAAATTAATTAAACTTCTCAAATAATTTTGAATTTTGGCATTTTCAAACCATGAATTAACATGTCTACCCAGGCCCAGGGAAGGGGGAGCAAGAGAAGCAATACTCAGGGCCTCTTGCCGAGGGGGGACCCGTGCCAGATGTGGTGCCAATTCCCATCAGAGAACAGATGGCGTAATTAATTCTTCCTCTTCAGCACCTTGTGGGTAGGCAGGTCCCAGAAGAGGTAATCTTAGTAGCCAGGATATCTGAATATCACAACTACGTATCTCTTTCTGGAGCTTCCCACCTTCTCGCCATCACTTTCCCCTGGCCTGACAATGATGCCTTTTGCTAGAGGCACTGAAGCAGTGGATTCGAATTTTCCAGCAACCACAGGTTGGTATTAGTGCAGCGGTTGGGAGGAAACATAAGAGAGGACCTTGAAGCAGGGAGATCTAAAATAAATGTCACTTAGACTCTACACCATCCTCAAGGTGACTCTGTTTCTACTTCTGTATAGTTGTGTCTATTACACCTTTCCAACTCAATAGACTATGGGAATTGTTGAAAGTTTTTGAAATAGTTACTTGTAAGCTATGCTGAATTATGGTGACTGTTTACAAGGCACATATACAAAAGACATGTAGATCATCGTGGCTGTCTTCGCAGTCAGCAGAGTGCTGCTGGCTGACAATAAGACTGAAAAACATTTGACAGTACATACTAGCCCACATTGAGGAACAACATTCAACCAAAGATTTTTATCCACAATGCATAACCTAATGCAGTCACTGAATTCTGCTCCCCATGCAGACCATTATCTAGACAGTACATAGATAAATAGAAAACAGAATTTTAAAAAGCCAGAGTGGCTTTGGGGACAGTGATAAGCAGAGTTTGGTGACAAAAAGGGCATCAAATTTCACACTTCAAACAGTATAAGTGGGGTCTGAACTGTGAAACCTGGATGATCTTGGAGATAGACCACTTCTTGAATAGTTTCTCTAGCATCATCTAGGAGCTATTCTCATTAGCAAATGGCAGGGGAAGATTATCTATAATGAGTTTTGAAACACAGTCAACTCACCAATCAATTAATGGTATTTATTGGACACCTACCATGCAAAGAACATTGTATTTAGTACCATCATCAAGGTAACAACCATGGCAACGCTGTTCTACTGGGTAGGACAGATAAGAAGAATAGACAAGAGCAGAATTCTCAAGCAATCGGTGTCTGGCAAACTAAAGGGGACGCCCAGAGCTGAAAGGGTACAACAAAAGTCTTCAAGATACAGTGACGCATCATCCCAAACAATGGGCTATAGCAGTGGAATGATGGAAGGTCGCCATGGCAGGCAGACCAGCCATCAATTAACTAGATGATTTAATCAATTAATGGCATTTATTGAGCACTTACCATATGCAGAGCACTGTACTGAGCACTTGGGAGAGTACAATAGTATAGAATTAGGAAACACGTTCCCTGAGCAAAACAAGCTTACAGTCTAGAGAAGGGTTGTTCTCCCTGAAGGAGGCATGAAGTTTGGGATACCAAAAGGTAACCTCAAAACCAGAGATAGATTCTGCAAGCAGCAAATTTATCAGTGTATCAAGTAACACAGTGTGGAATAGATTGTCAGATCTGGGTCAGCCATATCCACATGCACAGATAGGATTTTGCTATCAAGGTAAACAAAGGAAAACTACATATGTTTAATTTATGATTACACTATCAAGGCAGTCATAGTTCCATGGATTCGTTTAAATATTTGGATGGAGGGCGATTGAATTTTATTTGAGAAATATTTCTAATACAGAGATTTTAAAATAGACCTGTTAATTCTAGAAATATTTTATCATAGCAATTCAATAAATAAAAGAGACATTCAGTAGAGCTGAAATTAAATCAGTTGTTAAAAAGTCAACACTGTTGCAGGAATTGCAAATTGTGAGTGACGCTAGGCAGCAAAGGGCCATCATTACCTGTTGCAGCAAAGGGCCTTCATTACCTGTTAACCAGGTGGAAGGGACTCCACCTGGTAGAAGGATCTTTTCAGCCACACCCCCAAACAGCACAATCATGGACAATAGTGCCATTTTCCAGCAAAGGCTAAACATGGTAGTTTGCTTCAGGAATCTTCTGGTGTTTCCCTATTTCTATTTGTGATGGAAATTTCCCAGTAGGTGGTCAGTAAATCAAAACGTTCACATTAGGAGACATTTCTAACGAAGGAAAGAAAGCGGGGAGTGGGTTTTTGTCTGTTAAAAAATTTTCCTGCCTCCAAGACACTGCTCAGAGCTACTCCATGCCCACCCTGCATTCCCCCTATAACCTCAGTTTTATAGGCACACACCTACACAGGATCTACAACATTAAAGAAAGGAATTTCCTCTTTCCCTTCAAGAATGAATGACCCCAGAAAAAGAAGCACCTCCAAATCATTGTATCAAGTCTCTTTCCAACCTCTAGTCCCATTTCCTCTTCTAGCTTTCAGAAGTGACTGGGGATAGATATTTTCCAATCTTCATACAAGTCCTAACACTTCATAAGCATTTGGTCTAATCACTGCACTTTTTTATGCTTCAGGAACCACATAAAATGAAAATATCCTTCAAACTAGAGAGAACACAGGGCAACCGTCAATGAAAGATGTGGTCATTCCAGGCATTCTATTCAGTAAAATAGCAATCCATGGAATTTTTAAGCTTTCAAATTGGTTTCCAAAGAGTCCTGTTTAAAAAAACTTAAACACAGTTCCCCTCCACCCTAAGGGGGAGGGACAAAATATGACAGAGGCAGGGGAGGAGCAGAAAAGGGGTAAGGAAAGATGTGGGAGGCTTCTCCTATGTCCTGTATAATCTTTGTCTTTCAAAATCACTTCCAGGATACTTTTGACTCATTCTTCCGGGAATGAGTTCCTCCCCCACCTGACTAACATTTGAATTTAATGTTCCAATTGCAACAAAATTTATCAGAGACAAGCAGTCACGGAAAATTAAGCAAGACTTGCCGGGATATCAACCTGCTAGACAAAGAGCATACAGATCACATGTTGACCCTGTAAACAGAAGAGAGAATAATGATTAATCTATCCTCCCTCCAGGGTTTAAATGGGAGTAAAGAAGGATTCTAAAATATCTTTCAGCAGGAGTTCTCTATGCAACTCCATCCCTCACCTTCTCAGGAGATGGTACTCATGAGGATCTCCTGCGTGGTGCTGTGCTTGCTGGGCACAGCTTGGGTATGGTTTCACTTGTTTTCGCTTTTCGTTCTTTCCTAAAATTCTGATTCATGACCCAGCTCTTCCTGAGGAATGCCCCTTCCTCCCAACCCCCTCAGCTTTGAATCATTTATAAGCTATGCTAATGTTGGTCCCCCAAGCTAAATTTAGGGTGTCTATGAAAGGGAACCTTTAATAGCATTTTCCCAGATACACCTGGTCCATTATGGTATAGAGAGCAATTAACACAAGTATAAGAGGAAAGAGGTCTGAGGTGGACCAATGTATATGCATTTCAAGAGAAACTGAAATCTCTTAGCTTGCTCTTCTGTAGCTGATCTTGCCTAAGCCACCAAATGGGGGCTAGGTGCTGTGACTCCTGGCCCAATTATTTGATTTAAAGAGGATTATTATCCAGTCACGAGAGTTCCAGTTCCTAATCTCTGCTCTTTGATAATGCTCACTGGAATAGATGGTTTCTGGTATAGTTGAGCTGTAGGAGTTTTCCTATTACACTTTTAATGAAATAAAGAAGAAAAAACTCTGAAAATACGTTGTAGCAATTTAGGAAAGGTGATTTGGTAAAGTAATGCGGGTTTGGGGAAGTAGCTTCAATCAATCAATCGTATTTATTAAGCGCTTATTGTGTGCAGAGCACTGTACTAAGCACTTGGGAAGTACACTCCAGTGAATGTTCCAGTCACAAAATCAAGTAAGGCAACTCCAAATCTGAAGCTCAGTTGTGGTGAAAATTAAGTAGTATCACTCAGCAGTGACTTTCAAACCCTTTGAGAATTTTGTGTGCCTGCAGTTATGCAGATGCTAGTTATGCCTGCTACTATTTCTCCTTGTCTTTCCTCAGTAGACTGCTTTTTACTAATTGACAGCACCTTTACCTTTGAACAGAGACAAAAGGATGATAAAATCAAACTGGGTAGTTTTATGCCTTTTTGGTTTGGGAGGAGGTTATGGCTATTGGTTAAATGAGGGTTTGTTGTTGTTTTTTCATTATCGGGGATTTCAATATTCTGTGTTTCCCTTTTAAAGAATTTTCAATTTTAAAATTATTATATTTGTAATGTCTTTAAATGATATAGTTGTATTTTCCTTACTAGATGAATGCATTTTCTTGCTTCCAGGAAATAATAATCATGCTCCTTTGGGGGGCTATTCTATTTAAGGGATCATTAGACCAGAGGCCCCATTGCATAACATGAAGGATGACATCTTTAGAGGGAGGAGTCAAAACCTCAATAACAATAATAATATTATTATAAATTAGTCCTAATTGGCTGTTAGCTCCAAAGTTAGAGAGTTTTTTCCTCTGGGGCACGCCATGGACTCTAGATGGTAATAGTAACTGCAATAATAATATAATACAATTGCAATAATAATAATAATGAGAAGCAGCATGATCTAATGGATAGAGCGGGAAGCTGGGAGTCAGAAAGACCAATGTTCTAATCCCCAGTCTGCCACTTGTCTGCTGTGTGACCTTGGGTAAGTCACTTAACTTCTCTGTTCCGTCTGTTACTTCATCTGTAAAATGGGGATTAAGACTGTGACTTCCACGTGGTACATGGACTGTATCCAACCTTCTACTAAGCCCCAGCGCTTAGTATAGTGCCTGGCACATAGTAAACTCTTAACACAAATACCATTAAAAAAATAATGATATTGGTACATTTTTCTCATTACTGATTGCATCCTGTATCACCATAGCTATTTAAAAAATACCTTCATTGTAATTGAGCTACCCCCATACAGATCCCAGACTAATTAGCCTCTAGTTCATTTCTCATTTCAAATAATTCAAATATTCTGTCAATTGGTCCACAAAATTTGCCTAGTATCCAAAGTATTAGTCAAACTAAAAAGTACTTTATGGTGAAATAGCTCCTTGAATATAGGGATTATGTCTGCTTACTTTATTGAACTCTGCCAAGCACTTAGTACATTGCTTTGCAGAGAGTTGGTGCCCAGTAATGCTATTGATTGATTGATAATAGATATTGCCCTTAATTGAACAAATGATTATTTCTATACAGGAATTTCTCCAGCATATTCTGCATATATACAATCTGGATATCATTATATTAGTAATCCCAGGCTACTTCAAAAGAACGCTACTTCAAAAGAAAATATTTGTTACCTGAAAATTCCTCCCCCAAATAATTTTTTTTTACAAATATCTGTTCATAACTCCTCTTTTTCCTGGTTAGCAACAAGAAAAGGAGGAGAATCTATAGTGAACAGGTGGCAGTTTGAATAATAATAATAATAATGATGATGGTTTTTGTTAAGCACTTACTATGTGCCAAGCATTGTTCTTTGCACTGGGGTAGATACAAGGTAACGAGGTTGTCCCAGGTGGGGCTCACAGTCTTAATCCCCATTTTACAGATGAGATAACTGAGGCACAGAGAAGTTAAGTGACTTGCCCAGAGTCGCATAGCTGAAAAGTGGCAAAGCCGGGCTTAGAACCTACGACCTCTGACCCCAAAGCCCGTGCTCTTCCCACTAAGCCACGAACTTATCCAGGAGAAGTGGAAGTACAGAGTCCAGACATTTAGCTGATGAATACAATTGTTATTTCCTCCTTCTACCCTCCCCGCGTCCCCTTATAGTTTTCTGCTGTGATGTTTCTCCCAGAACATTCAAGTATATGAGCTTTCTGCCACCTGTAAAATTAAGCCTAATTTTTCTGCTTTGATTCCTGTAAAGGCTGGCAATGGAAGTGACGTAAGTGAGTTCTCATCATTAGGAGCCACAGGTCGGGGTCCCCGAGTGATGGAGAATGTCCATTCTGACTGCAACAACCAGGATTGGCCCTTCTGTTCTGATGATGATTGGGTAAGACCATAAAGAACATAAAGGTTAAGAGTGACTCGAGGCTTACATTATCGCACTTTTCCAACAGACTTCTGCTCACCAGGTAAAAGGCATAATTCTCCTTTAGAGTTATCTGGTAAATCATTCCTTGTAATCTGAACTCTTCGGAGTGGCAAGATGGGAAGGGGGATCATGGCACTCCAGTAGCACTAGTTTTATCACCCCCTAAATGTATTACGTAGCAGTGGGTTGATTACCAATGTTTATGTTTGGTAAAAGACATTTTCATTTCGATTAATGTAGTTGTTCAATTGGGGTTAGGATTGGGAAGCCCAAAGACTGTGACTTCAAAGTTCAGACAACACTGACTAAATGCAGTTCTTCATTCCAGTGTTTTCCCAAGGATTTCAGTCATTCTGATCACAGGGGAAGATGAAGTATATAATAACTGGGGAAGAACAACACCAACATATTTAAGGAAAACGAACTCTTTGAATAATTTAATCCATTCTTTTTTCCCCTTTTAGCCTGATAAATGCCCCTCCGGCTGCAGAATGAAGGGGCTGATCGATGAAACCGATCAAGATTTTACTAACAGAATCTCCAAACTCAGAAACTTGCTATTTGAATATCAGAGAAGCAATAAAGACTCCAGTTCGGTCACCAGAGAGATGCTAGAACTTATCAGAGGGGACTTGGTCAGTGGCAATGGTGAGCAGTGGGGAATACGTGCTTTGGGTAATAACAGGGATGGTATGGGTGATGACTAATACTTCTTTAGAGTTGTCCTGAAGAGAGCTTTCTCAGATACTTCCTTTTATATTTGTCTAATATCTCCCTAAGCTAGGGAAGAATGGACATTTTTATCCCCATTTAACAGCTAGAAAAATTGAGGCACAAAGAGTTAACATGTCTTAAGGACACCCATAAATCAGTATTCTGTCCCAAGTTACACTGAAAAGGTTGAGGGCAGATAGACTGCTAACATTTAAGGGTATCGTTCTCAAAGCCTTCAATCAAGAAAAAGAAATTATACTAGCCTTTTCATCAGCTCCTCAGGACCCATAGTTCTGGGGATAGAGCCAGAATCTAATTCAAACTTTAACATGCTTGCAGTTCTTATCCCCATACTTCAAACTAAAACTGATCAGAAGTCAGTAAATACAAATGCAAAATGGGGCCAAGATCTTAAGTAATGTTTTAGCACAAGACTGGAAGTCAGGAGACCTAGATTCTCTGTGTGAATGGCCTTGAGCAAGTCACTTAGCTTCTCTGTGCCTCAGTGTTCTCATCTGTAAAATGGGTATTAAATACCTGTTCTTTCATCACCCTAGACAGAGATCCCCAGGTGGGATAGGGACCATGTCTGCTTGAATTGAATCTACCCCAGCACTTAACACAGTGCTTGACACATAGCAAGTGCCTAAAAAAATACTATTATTGATATTATTATTATCATCATTATTTTAAAACTGAAATTGTAGGAAGAAGATAACTAGAACATTTGAGAGCAAATACCTAATAACAAGATCTGCTATTGCTTGCAATATCTGCATTGGGAAACATTAGCAAGCATCTTGATATCATCCAATGGGGACATAGTTCAATCAGATATATAGCTTTACCCTCCCATGCATTTCTGAAAGTCACAAATTGTGATGCTAATTAGCTGTCATCTCAATCAATGATGGCGATTCAGTAAGGGTGGGCTTCCCCATCATCAAAATATGACTATTAAAATAAAAAGTGGGTGTATTTTAGGTTAACTACTCAAAACCAGGAAATACAGGGGATTTTCATAAGTACTGGAGACTTTGCCCTGGCTTGTCTAATACAGATCACTTAACCTCACCAATATCACCAACATTTTCCATTTCAGAAAATGACAATTTATTTGGCCAAGTCTCAGAAGACTTGAGAA
Source organism: Tachyglossus aculeatus (assembly GCF_015852505.1). Lineage (NCBI taxonomy): Eukaryota > Metazoa > Chordata > Mammalia > Monotremata > Tachyglossidae > Tachyglossus > Tachyglossus aculeatus. The sequence continues at coordinate 24,282,594 of NC_052077.1, read as the reverse complement.
GCAGAATTGAGACCCTGAAGCGCAAAGTCAGTGACCAAGCACAGAGAATCATAAACCTGCAAAGCAGTGTTCGAGATCAGCTAGTAGAGATGAAGCGTCTGGAGGTAGGTGACCCTCAAACTAGAGGTTTCTATTTTAAAATCCCAAGTGCAAAAGCAGCTAGGAGAGGTTATCCTTGCCAGCAGCCTTCAGGGGTTCTAGCTATCACCCGACTTGGTGGTGGCTCTTAGCAACTGGTGGAGGGCCCTATTTTTTAATTGGATGAACTGAAACTGCCCTAAAAGATAAGAACACATGTGCACAGCACTCTAACATTGAAGGAGCCTTGGTATTTATATAACGCGATGCCTCCTTCAAGCTCCCCCTACTAAATGGAGAACTTTGGGTGGTTTCTTTCAGTGAGTCTGGGAAGGGGAAGCAATTTCCAGAAAACACTCACCCTCTGTTCTCCCCAAGAAGCATTTATTTATGATCTGCCTTTTCTCTCCTCAATCTGTCTGTCTGTCCCTATCTCGCTCTCTTTCCCTTCCTCTCTTCCTCCTCTAGGTGGATATCGATATTAAGGTCCGATCCTGCAAGGGATCATGTAACAGGGCATATCAGTATGAAGTTGACCTAGAGTTCTACAAACAGCACCAAAAGATGCTTGAAGAACTTTCCAAAATCAACCTGCTCCCCACTAGAGACAGGCAGAACTTACCCATCTTGAAAATGAGACCCACAAAGGATTTCTTGCCAGGGAATTTCAAAAGTCAGCTTCAGAAAGCCCCCGCAGAGTGGGCTGCTCTGGAGAGCATGAAGCAGGTGGAAATGGTTTTGGAGAATCCAGGAAGAGAGAGGGGTTCCTCTCCGGACTCTTCATCTTACGGAACAGGAACGGGGGCTGCAAGTTCAGGGCATCCGAGCGCCAGACCGGATAGCTCAAGGTACCCAGATGTAGAACCCTGGGATTCCAAGCCTGGAAATCCTAGTTGGGGACACACCAGGTGGGAGGGCTCATCTAGAGAAACAGCAGGAAGTACGAGTTTTGGATCAGGGTCAACCCACAGTAGCAAACTTTTCACTTCTGGATCGGGGAAAGAGTTCCCAGTTGGCAGCAAGGACACTCCTGGCCTCTTCACCACCAAACGCCGTTCCTGTTCCAAAACCGTCACCAAGACCATAGTTAACGGACCCGATGGCCCCAAAGAAGTTACCAAAGAAGTGTTGACCTCAGATGATGGCTCTGACTGTTCTGACATGCCAGATGTAGGGTTCGATTTAGGCGGGGGGAGCATCTTCAGTTCAAGAGGGACCTCTGATGGTGCCTTTGAGGGACGAGGTGACGTTAATACCAGGCTAACTGATGGACTGAGTTTCTTTGATCCTGGTGCAACTGGAACCAGATATCAAGGCCCAAGCACAGGCAGAGGGGATTCCAAATTTGGCACCCAGCACTCGTTTTCTCAGAAATCAGAATCAGACACATTCATGGAACACGGTGATGACGAGACTGAAGATTTCAGCCATTTTGGCACACCCGACTTCACTCCCTCCAAGACCCAGGGAGTTACCTCCACCAAAACAGTCGTGTCCAGTAGCTCTACTTTCAGCAGAGATGGCTCCACTTTTGAAACAAAGTCGTACAAAGAAGCTGAAGTTGAGGGAGGCAGAAAGACCACGTCGGAGAGCTTGAACGTAAGAAGCAGCAAAACCTTGCGCCAATCCAGAGGTATCTCCCAACCCCTCTGAAACTAGACTTTGAGTTAACTGAGCCAGTGGTTACCAACATTTAAAAAAGGGTACACTGGCCCAGGGGCGGCCCATTTCATTGATCAGATTAAAGCGTGTGTCTCAGTTGACATTGAGGGCAGGGAGGATAAAAGTTTCCTAAAACAGTAACAATAAATGATACTTCGATCTAATTGAAGAGTTGCCCAAGGGATGGAGCTGTTCATTCCAAATTACTAATTGTAACTTGCAAGGAAGTGGGAAGACCTACTGCAGTTTGGAGGTGGAAAATGCCCTCTTCTGCATAGTCTTTGCCCCATCATAAGCATCTTTGTCCCATCATAAGCACCCCACCCCGACAAAGCAAAGAAGGCCAGGCTAGGTAGCCAGAATCCACCTTATTGCTATCTGAATTGGGTCCGGGCCTGCCTGACTCTCCTTTGTAAAGTTGACTGCGATTAACTTCTGCCAACCAGCTCAAATTTTTTTTTTAGACTGCGATGATGTCCTACAAACACACCCTGCGGGGGCCCAAAGTGGCATTTTCAGTATCAAGCCAGCGGGATCCAGTAAGGTTTTTTCTGTTTATTGCGACCAAGAGACCGGTTTGGGAGGATGGCTCTTGATCCAACAGAGATTGGATGGATCGGTGAATTTTAACCGGACCTGGCAGGACTACAAGGAAGGTTTCGGCAGCCTGGATGCCAAAGGGGAAGGAGAGTTCTGGCTAGGCAACGAACACCTTCACTTGCTGACCCAGCGGGACACGGTCCTTCGGGTCGAATTAGAGGACTGGTCAGGCAACGAGGCCTACGCAGAGTATAACGTCCACGTAGGTTCCGAGGCGGAAGGGTACATCCTCCGGGTGTCCGCCTTCGAGGGCACGGCAGGCGATGCCCTGCTCCTGGGCTCCTTGGAGGAAGGGACAGAGTACACCTCTCACGCCAACATGCAGTTCAGCACCTTCGACAGGGATGCAGACCAGTGGGAAGAGAACTGTGCTGAAGTGTATGGGGGCGGTTGGTGGTATAACAACTGTCAAGGGGCTAATCTCAATGGCATCTATTATCCCGGGGGCCAGTACGACCCACGGAACAATAGTCCGTATGAGATTGAGAATGGGGTGGTCTGGATCCCATTCCGGGGGTCTGACTACTCCCTCAGGACTGTCCGAATGAAAATCAGGCCCCTAGAAACCCAGCTGGCAGAAGTGGGAAATGGAGGGATTTTTTAGTGGAGAGGGAGGAGAGAGTGTTTGAGGACAAAGCAGGGGTAGAAGTGGTGGGGTGGAGGGTTCTTCCAACTCAACGACAAATTTATGGTGCTGTTTTCATTATCCTTTGTACTGTAACTGAATGTAACTGAGACATAGCTGTGTTTTGAAAAATAAAAATTGTGTGAATGATTTCATCTGAAAAATGGCTTTGGGAGGATTTATTACAAGAGCCCATGTGCTTCGGAGGTCCTGTTATCTATCACTTTCAAAGATGGTAACTCATGATACTATTGACATGACTTGTAGCAACGTGGCTTCGTGAAAAGAACAAAACCCTGGGAGTAAAAGGACCTGGGTTCTAATCCTGACTCTGCCACTTGCCTGCTGTGGGACTCAACTTTTGTGTGCCTCAGTTGCCTCATCTGTAAAATGGAGACTAAATACCTGGTCTCTTTCATTCATTCAGTCAGTCAGTCGTATTTACTGAGCACTTACTTTGTGCAGAGCACTGTACTAAGTGCTTGGGAAGCACAATTCAGCAACAAATAGAGACAATCCCTGACCATAACAGGCTCACAGTCTAGAAGGGGGGAGACAGACATCAAAACAAGTAAACAGGCATCAGTAGCATCATTATAAATAAATAGAATTACAGATAGATATGCATCATTAGTAAAAATATAATTATAATTATAAATATGTACATATCTACACAAGTGCTACAGGGTGGGGAGGGGGGCAGAGCAAAGGGAGCAAGTCAGGGCGTTGAGGAGGGGAGGGAAGGTGGAGCAGTATTAGGGTAATATGGTATAATTGGCATAATGGTATAATTATGGTATTTAAGTGCTTAGTAAGTGGTCTTTCCCACTTAATAATAACAATAATGACATTTATTAAGCGCTTACTCTGTGCAAAGCACTGTTCTAAGCGCTGGGGAGGTTACAAGGTGAGCAGGTTGTCCCATGGGGGCCTTACAGTTTCAATCCCCATTTTACAGATGAGGTAACTGAGGCACAGAGAAGTTAAGTAACTTGCCCAAAGTCACAGAGCTGACAGTTGCTGGAGCCGGGATTTGAACCCAATGACCTCTGACTCAAATGCCCGTGCTCTTTCAACTGAGCCACGCTGCTTCTCAAGACTGTGAGCCTAATGTGATACAGGGACTGTGTCCAACCTAATTATCTAGTATCTACCCTAGAGCTTAGTACAGTGCTTGAACATAGTAAGCACTTATATGCAACATTTATTATTATAGCAGAGTTTTAAAGAAGTCATCAGGTAATCCAGTACATAACATTCAGCCTCAGGATTGGAAAGATTGCAGACAAGTCATTACATCATATTCAACTTGAATATCATACAACCATCCAAAAAAGAGAATGATAATAGTGGTAAATGTTAAGCCCTTTTTTATGCCAGGCACCGTACTACACGCTGGGGTGAATACAAGCAAATCGGGTTGGACAGTCTCTGTTCCACATGGAGCTCACAGTCTTCCCATTTTACATTTTCCCATTCCCATTTTACAGATGAGGTAACTGAGGCATGGAGAAGTGAAGTGACTTTCCCAAGGTTACCCATCAGACAAGTGGCAGAGCCAGGATTAGAACCCAGGTCCTCCTGACCCCCAGGCCCACGTCCTAACCACTAGATCATACAGCTTCTTGTGGATGCGAAGCCTGAAAGGGTCCTTGAGAGACCACTGGGTTCAGTGTTTTCCAGAAATGCTATTCCAGTTCCAGGACCTGTTAGTCAGGTGACCCAGCTGTCAGGGGGTTTCTTGGGCCCACTGCTGCTTTTTGCCTGAGCGGCACCCAGGCCAGCTCTTTCTCCTTGTCTTCCCTCCCAAACCTTGTCCTCTCCCTGACTTTCCCATCTCTGTTGACGGCACTACCATCCTTCCCGTCTCACAAGCCTGCAACCTTGGTGTCATCCTCGACTCCGCTCTCTCATTCACCCCTCACATCCAAGCCGTCACCAAAACCTGCCGGTCTCAGCTCCGCAACATTGCCAAGATCCGCCCTTTCCTCTCCATCCAAACCGCTACCCTGCTCATTCAAGCTCTCATCCTATCCCGTCTGGACTACTGCACCAGCCTTCTCTCTGATCTCCCATCCTCGTGTCTCTCTCCACTTCAATCCATACTTCATGCTGCTGCCCGGATTATCTTTGTCCAGAAACGCTCTGGGCATATTACTCCCCTCCTCAAAAATCTCCAGTGGCTACCAATCAATCTGCGCATCAGGCAGAAACTCCTCACCCTGGGCTTCAAGGCTGTCCATCACCTCGCCCCCTCCTACCTCACCTCCCTTCTCTCCTTCTACTGCCCAGCCCGCAACCTCCGCTCCTCCACCGCTAATCTCCTCACCGTACCTCGTTCTCGCCTGTCCCGCCGTCGACCCCCGGCCCACGTCATCCCCCGGGCCTGGAATGCCCTCCCTCTGCCCATCCGCCAAGCTAGCTCTCTTCCTCCCTTCAAGGCCCTGCTGAGAGCTCACCTCCTCCAGGAGGCCTTCCCAGACTGAGCCCCTTCCTTCCTCTCCCCCTCGTCCCCCTCTCCATCCCCCCATCTTACCTCCTTCCCTTCCCCACAGCACCTGTATATATGTATATATGGTTGTACATATTTATTACTCTTTTATTTATTTATTTATTTATCTTACTTGTACATTTCTATCCTATTTATTTTATTTTGTTGGTATGTTTGGTTCTGTTCTCTGTCTCCCCCTTTTAGACTGTGAGCCCACTGTTGGGTAGGGACTGTCTCTAGGTGTTGCCAATTTGTACTTCCCAAGCGCTTAGTACAGTGCTCTGCACATAGTAAGCTCTCAATAAATACGATTGATTGATTGATTGATTGATTGATTTCTCAGGCCATCTGCCACTCCTTGTCGGGAAGTCAACAGGACTGATGCCGAATGGTCAGAAATTTCTAGTGCAGGAGCCTGGGTTTCAGCCAACCAACGTCTTTGCTGAACTATTATATCCATGAGTTGGTTTTTCTTCCAGTAAGTTACAGGGATCAGTCCTTTACCTGTTTCATGAAGGCATATCATCGTTTGGAACTACTACCGATTTGTCTGGCAAAGTCCTTCAAGATGACTTGATAAGTGAGTGCCCTTCTTATCTTGCCACTTCACCCGTGGTCTAAGTGGTTTAAACTAAGTCGTTGCCGGTCTAACAACAAGGCGGTGGAGCCGGGGAAGGGGGAGGTGGGACAATTTTGTGATCCAGGCTTCTACCCTCCCACAGCTGCAAAGATTTAGAGACAGGGGGGATCCTGTGGAGGCCTGGCCCAAAGGACTCACTGAAGGGATGCCAGCATTCCCCATTTGAGTTGGGGGTGGGAGGTGGGGGGAAGGCACTGACCTCTCAGCAGCAGGGGCCTGCCACCCTCAGGACCTCACGGCAGGGCTTTGACACTCCTGGAGTACCCTGTTCCCTCACAGGGTCTCTTGATCCAGGGCATAGTTTGCTTGTGAATCATAAATCAACCCCTCACCTAGTTGATGGATGATCAGATAGAGACGCCCAATCATGCCCATTATCCAATCAAATACCCCTTAGGTGATTTGTGCCCATATCAGATACGCACCCCCTTAACCCCACAAGACTAAAAATGGCATTGAATATCTGAAAAATTGTATTCTTGCTAAATTCATTGCAAATGTTACTTCAGTGATAACTGACCTGCTTATATTTAATGCATTTCAAGAGTCATCTGGGTAGCATTTTAGAGTGTTTGAAGGTTATCTTAGGGCAAGGTATGTAAGATGGGCCTCATTTCATGCAATTAAGTTTTAAATGGGTCCGTTTTGGTGAGGGACCTAGGAAAAGTCTGCAGGAGAAACTTCCGCCAATCTGAACCAGTACATCTTAACCAGGACTCTGAAGCTGCCTTGGTGGGCTCTACCTCATTTCCTCTTTCCTTTCCTCTCCCTGCCCTCCTATTCCTTCCTCTGCTTTCTTGTTTCTCTTCCCTTCTACCTCCTCCCTGTTCTTTCCTCTTTTTCACTCCTTTCTTACTCCTTCCTTCCCTTCCCCCATCCATTCCCTTTCTTTTTCCTATACTCTTTTCTCAGGAAAAGACCCTAAACTAGTTCAAAGGCTATCTATTCCCTTAGTTGTAAGATGGAGGAAACTATTTCAAATCAGATCCAGTTCTGATAGGACTTGACTACTTCCTCATTAGACTGTAGCCCTATGTGGGACAAGGACTATGTCCAACCTATTTATCTTGTATCCACCCCAGTCCATAATAAAGTGCTTAGTACATAAGAAGTGCTTAGCAAATGCCACTATTATTGTTGTTATTGTTTTTATGGTATTTGTTAAGCACTTGATATAGTCACTTATTCATTCAATCATTTACTGAGCATTTACTTGTGCAGAGCACTGTACTAAGTGCTTGGGAGAGCACAATATAACAAAAAAACAGACACAGTCCTTGCCCAATGTGCCAGGCACTGTACAAAGTTCTGGGGGTAGATACAAGCTAATTAGGTTGGATACAGTCCCTGTCCCACGTGGGGATCACAGTCTTAATCCCTTTTGACAGATGAGGTAACTGTTACACAAAGAAGTTGAGTGACTTGCCCAGGGTCACACAACAGACAAGCAGCAGCAAGGGGATTAGAACCCAGGTCCTTCTGACTCGCAGGTCCTTGCTCTATCCATTAGGGCATACTGCTTCTCATTCTTAATATTATTATTACTACAGTTATATTATTATTGAAATTATATTATTATTACAATTACTATTGCCATGTAGAGTCCATGGGGTGTTATAGAGGACAAAACCCTTTTAGTTTAGAGCTAACACAGCCAATTAGGACTAACTATCTGGAATCAGAAGCCAGAAGATCCACAAAACAAGAGGAGCCCGGTTATGTCAGTATCCGAAGAGCAATTAGCAGGGGCAAACACAAGCAGGATCGTTAAGCAAGCGTGCTCTGCACACATTAAGTGCTCAGTAAATACGACTGAATGAGTAAATGAAAGGATCAGTTAGTGGGAAGAGCAAGACATGGGGTAACCCAAGGGAAAAAGAATACATGGGAAGAGCAGAGGTTGTGGATAAAGGTATTACCTCCCTGAACCTTGGAACTGGGGAGATAGTTATATGAGAGAAAACAAAATGACTCATTCTTCCCTTGTCAATATAGTTAATTGCTGAGCGGTTGGTTGCTGAATGACCAATACGAAGTTTGGGGAGGAGTGTCAGGCAAGTAGTCAATCCTGGACTTTTTAGAGCCTTCAGAAAAATATTAAATTGAATGATGACTGGGGCAACTCTAATATGAGGATGATGACGATTATTATCATCGATATTCATGTGTAAAGTACATTACAAGCATGCATTTTCTCTGTCTCTTGTTAGAATGCTCCTCGCTTAAATGCTTTAATCACTGACCTTGTATACTACAAAACCAGAAAGCATTTATTTATTGCAACAAGAGCTGTTTAATGAACATCTCCGGAAAACTTTCTGTAAATGCCATACAAATAAATATAATTTGTAAAATGGGATTTTTAAGTAAACTTTTAGTTCAATTAAGATTTTGGCCAAACAAATTCAAAGTTTGCTTTTTATTTTGCTGGAACAGATATTGTAACCATTTATTCTGAACTCATACCAGACTTTTCAGCACCTTCTTGGTGAGTAATACGATGAAAGCACTGGAGAAAATTACAGGCTGTTTTGTCACCTTATTTCCTGTATAATTTTTCTGATTCATGTTGCCCACACAGACTTTGGTTCTTATGTGTTAAGGCAAATCCAAAAAACATCACATACAAAAAGGAGGTGTCTATGTAAGAAGAGAAAAATATCTGCAGTTGCTTATTAGGTCGTAATTTTCGTAAGCATTACTGTGGAAAGTATGGTCTAATTTTCATGCTTATCTTTTTCATTGAATACCATGAACCCTTCCAATTCATCCATACTACTCCATCATCAGTACCGTGTTTTGCCATATCCCGGCTATATGCCCCACCCCAGTAGTATCTGCCATTTGGATTGGCTGCGTGACATCTGTTGTACCACCATCCGCCCCCGTCTTCCTTAGAGCACTGTTTTCTTGGATCTGCATGCAACCTGAAATGAAAATGAACATGTGTGATAGGCGATAGGTGAACTGCGCAAATATTATGGCAATGGACCATTTTTAAACAAGTCTGGGGAGGAGAAATAAGAGTTCCATATTCAGTGGTAAACATATAGTCTAACTGATTCCAGTTAACTTCCAAGTCTTTTGTACAGAGCTAAGCTAAACCAAACATGGTCATGATGACTTTACTGCAAGAAACATCATTCTAGTATCATTCAGCAATGCACTGATAGGCACTGTGCTGCTACTCCCAGATAGATCCCAGTTTCGAATGTGAGGTGAGGTGACAATTCTCCCCTTTTCATTAAGGCCCTGTCCAGACCAGTGGCTTTGGGGGCAGTGGTGGCATTTGGGGGAGATCCAGGGATAGTCCACACTCCCGTGTAATGCTAGAATGGCTCCTTAGAGACTGAGGTCAAAAAATCCTTTCAGAGAAAGTGGTGAGAATTAATGAGATTCTGAAATTGAGTCTTCCCTTCATACTCAGGAGACCATTAAGGAAGAACTCCCTTCACCCCAATCCTTAATCTTTTCTCTGTCAAGGTTTACTCCAGTCTAGTAGGGAGAAAAATCCCACAGACCTTGAATGAGATCACACTGAGTAGGGAAGGGATTGAATAACTCATATCTCCTCAGTACTTAGAACAGTGCTTGACACATAGTAAATGCTTAAAAAATACCATTAGAAGAGGGACTGGTTAAATAAAGTTGGTCGGTCAGGTGGCCTATTCCAACCAATCCTCTTTCCCATTTCCCCCAGTTTAAAAGTACCTTAGAAAGTTAAGTGCCCCTCTCCCCCGACAGTGGGGAAATGAAGGGGAATGAATTTGACTGCTTGAGTTTGATGGTCCTACTGAACAGTTAGTAAAAGATCATTATTACTCCAAAAGGAAAATGGATGTTTCAGTGCAGTCATTAGACTTCAAGAGATAGATGAAGAACGTTGGCCTAGACATTCAATAGATGGAGGGCATCTTTTTAAGTATTCTTAATGGAAATAAATAAATGGCCATCTACATTCCTAAACTAGGGATTCAGTGTTAGTGACTGAAAGATGATATAGTTAGTGATGAGTTTTAGGAAGGAACATATGCAAGTACATACCATCCATCATTGTCTTTGTCATATGTGCTGAAGTACATGCCATTGTGAATAGTCATAGTCCTGTTCTCTCCAACTAGCTGAGATGCTCCTTCTATGAGAGCGTTGCCAGCAGTTCCTTTGTATTTACTAAGTGAGACTTGGTATTTGTTGAGCTCATTCTGAACTGTGAATCCTCCATAATGTGCTTTAACCTTAGCACCACTCCAGTCTTCCATTTCAATCAAAAGTTCAGTGGGTCCCATTTTGGTAAACTGATTGATTTTATCATTTCCAAGCCAATATTCCCCTAAAAATGTGAAAAAAAATACTGAGAAACTACCACCAATATGCTTGTCAATCGCCTTCCTATCTAGTCCCATTTTATGTTATTTCCCTAATACCTCAATTTTCCCCAAATTTATCGCACACCTGACCACAAATGTGTTTTTCTACAGCTTGGTCATTTTTGCTCAAGACTGATATGTCCACTTGGGGCAGTTGATAATTTCAGTCAGCCTTCATTGTATATACTAAGTTCCCCAAAAGGGCAACAAAATGAAACAAATTATGCTGAACTGAAATTTCACTGATACTGAGCAAACAGTGAAATGACTGACGACATAGGGAAGACAGCCCTTAATTTTCTTAACCACATATATACAAAAGGACATAAAAAGTAGCAACTGGAAAGATTACTTGTCCTAATTGAAGAGGGTTTGATGAACAGAACGTTAACTATTAGCCTTGGTTTCCCTGCTTACATCTAAGGAGGTATAACCTGTCATCAGCATTCGTTGAGCTCCTTTGGTATGCAGACCATGTATTCTGTTCTTGAGAACATACTATATAGTCTCCAGGAGTTTACAACACCAACTCCCTCCCTTCTAGAAACAGATGAAAGAAACATTCCCTTCATGTGCCTTCTATTATCCCTGGCAAAGGGTTTTCTACCCCAATCTAGCCATCTGAACTTCCTGTTGGGTTCATCAGTCATAGAAAAGCCAACTTCAGACTCCTTTTGTGTACTGAGGACAAAACCTCCTATAGGAACACAGGGATTCTGAGAATGCGCCCTGGAAAATCTCTTTGCTCAATCTGTTTTTCAGCTAAGGGGTCATTTGAGTGGAGTGCCCTTAAACATCAGCACTGCACTTGATCGTAGAATGATGATGGGGACAGGTACTGAGGATGGCCTGGTATTTACAGAGGGGAGTTGGAGTTATTTTTAAGAAACAAACATACATTCGTAAAAATGAAAATAATATTTTAAGGTAATGTCTTCAAAGATGTTTTACCTGGTACACCACAATATTTTTTATCTTTTTCATTGGTAGCAACATTTCCAAATCCTTTTTTATATGCATCCCACTTCCTACCAAAATCAACACTACCGTCTTGACGGTTCTGAATAACTGTCCATCCTAGATGAATGAGAAAGTACAAATTGAATATGAATCAAACATTACATACAAATTCTTCTTCATGTGATTTCCTGAATCCTTGAGCTTGTATCTACTTGAGGATCTGAATATATGGTAGTCCTTAAAAAAGATCAACTATACTAATTCAATTAGTGCTAATAAAATACTACAGGACATTTGAACCGCAAAAGTCCAAAGACGTCCAATTAATAGTATCACATTGGAAGTCATTTCATTACATTTTTGTCTCACACCCCAAAAAATCTTAGATTTGGAGTTTCAATCCAAGTTTTAAATTCCTGGTTCATGTACTCCTAGAAGAAAATGAATTGCTTTATTGATTTATTTGTACTTTAAGCCAAGGTATATTATAGAAATTGTAAACCCATAGGATGAGGTCATGTCTTCTCTTTGATTTATGCAGTCCTTAGTATGACTTAGCTATAATTATATGCTAAAAATATGGATTGTCAACCTTTCAAAGTGGTTTGAAAAAAATTCCCAGTTTTTACAAACAGAAAACACTTTACCATCCTGTCCCTTGCTTACCAGAGACAGATCAATGATGTTTCTGAGAAAAATGAAATCACATTTTTAATTTTTATTAAAGCCTTTATAATCTAAGATAGATTTCTTTTAGGTTGACCTAATGTTTTTCAAGACATGTGCCTGTAGGTCCAATTAATTTAAATGTTCTAATTACCCTTTATTGAAATCCAATATAAATTCACAAAATATAATGTCTAAAAGTACCACTTAGAAAGATAATGTTAAGGGATATTTTAACTCAAATATTGGTAAATATAATTGAGTATAATCAAGGATTTCAAAGGGCTCTATTCACTAAGCAAAACACTTCTGACATTATTATAATTACATAAAAGCACCCCTAACACAGGGCAGGTGACAGAGAATCTTGCCTTAAGGCATACTTCATGTAAATTCAAAGGAACAGAGATAAAATAAGATTATTGATGCAAATGTACTCTGGTCTTCAATTACTTCAAAAGCTTTCATAAAAGCCTGGTATATCACTTTACGCTTACCTCCATTTTCTGTGGTCATATCACAGTAAACTTTATATGGTTTGCCTGTGCTATCAGGTTGGATGAGATACATTTCAGATGTGTCCCCTCCGTTCCTGATGATATCTTCACATTCTGGAATCATAAGATTAAACTTGTTATTCAGAGAACTATGAAATCCAGCTTGAACATCATATGAAGAAGAGCCATATTACAAAAAGAGAGGAATTAAGTCCCTTATCCACATTCTCCATTCCGTCCTGCCACACTTTACTGACAATGAAATGTGAGGTTTTACTAAACCTCCATAGCTTCGTAAGTATGAGACTTTTACCTTTGCCGGAAACCACTGGAATATTGCAGCTGACGGTGCACGGTTTGAAGCAGTAATCTGTCTGAAATGTCACTACACTTTCCAACTTCTGTATTTTGTTCCTTAAGTGTTCCAGAACTGTACGGAGCACTTGGATATTAGTTGGGAAGCCATTTTCTACAACCTCCTTGATGTAACTCTGATGATGTTCCACCGCATCTGAGAACTCATTTATAATATTTTCATTGTCTGGAAAAAGCCAAGTGGCAGAAAAGTTTTCAGTTTTCACCACACTTAAAAATACCTTATCTCAGAGCCTACAAAGACCAAATTACAATGACCAGGAGGTATTTATCCAGATTTTCCTTCTCCATTTGCAAGGAAAAAGGTAGAAAGAAGGGACTGGATCTCTTCCCTCAGAATTTCATCACTTGCAGAAGGAAAAGCCTGCTCTATTACTCCCTCCTGCACAATTATGTACATAAATGGGATAGCTAGCTTGGCTGGGAATGATTATGGGTGGCTGGGAGTAGGAAGGAATTTCAATCAATAAGTTAAGCATTGGTATTTACCAAGTTCTTACTGTGTGTTAACCACTGAACTAGGTGCTTGGAAAAGAACAATGCAGTAGGGTTGGTAGACACATTCCCTGCCCACAAGGAGCTTACAGTGTAGAGTAGGCTTCTGCAAAAATCACCAAGGCTGACTCCACACAGTGCACCCCTGAATTGGGTAGATGGACACATGGCAGCAACTGAGGGAGAGAGGTACGTGGCAATTCCTAAGATGAAAATTTGGTAGTAATAATAGTAGTAACGGTAGTAGTAGTAAAGGTATTTATTGCACACCCTCTGGGTGCAATGTACTGTATTAAGCACTTGGGAAAGTACAACAGAGGCATGAGATACATTGGCTGCCCACAAATAATTTAAATTCTATTGGGGAGACAGTCATAGAAATATATGCAAATAGCGTGAGCAGAATAAATAAATGGAAGGCACCTGCCAAATAATGTTGATGTTAATAATTACCTTTTACTTGCTTCTCCCTCTTATTCCACGCATCTTTTAGGATTCTCATGTAATTAAAGGAAGTAGAAGAGGCTTCGGAAAGTGGCTCAATGCTGTTGCTTAAGTCTTGAACGGCACTTCTGACAGTTCTTTCTTGTTTTACTAAATTATCTTGCAACACACAGCCAGTAGGACAGAGCACTCCCTAAAAACAAAGAAAGTCCAAATATAGGGAACCTTCAAATGTATTTAGACAAGAGATCTAACACCAGGGCTTTTTCAAATAGACATGTAATGGAAGTTCACTGCTAACTCAATCAATCTTAAAAAGAGGCTAATTTAATATTTCTTAAGAAGGTCAATTTTATGACCTTAAGGAGGCTAAAATTTTCTTTGAACTGCAAACCTGTATGTAAAAATCACCTAAAAAAAGAACCAGCTTAAGTAAACTGCCACAGTTTTTCTCCTTATGGACTTAATCTCCTTATATGACATCATTTAGAGGTCTCACTGGTTCTGTATTCTGAACATTAAATTTACTTGAGGATCTATTTTGCCTCTAATCCCTACTGGGAGGAACTCTATTTAGTGAGTGGCTTCATAGGAGTTACAGTGTATGTGATCTTCCAACTTAGTGAAAGGCACAAGGCAATTGGGAGTGAAGGCTCCCCAAAGAAGCATTAAACCTTGGCGGTGATTTCAAAATTGACAGCATCTTAAGGGTACTCCAGAATGGACCAGATTTAAGATTAGACCAGACTTTCCAAGCTGTTCCAAGACATATTTATTCCCTACATTACCCGTTCCCACCCACAAGTCCTGTAAATGAACCCCAATTTCCTGCTTGGGAACTGAACGAGTCACCTGGGATGAAGTGGGGGAGTGTTCTTTGCCCTGGGGATCCTTGAATATTTACCCCTTTGCAGCTGCTTGAAAATGGCATATTTGTGCCCTGGGCAGAGTGCTGAACTGCCAGATATTCCTGTTGTCCCCATCCTAAAATGTCATTATTCTCAGTAAAATACAAATGGAGAGGGCGTGAAAGAGGCAACATCCAAGGGTGAACCGGAAACTGTGAAATTTCATTTTTCTTCTCTAAAAGCTGTTACAATGGAGACCCTTTCAGCATTTTGGAAGCAGTGATTTGAACCACCCTTCTTCATGGAGCAGTGGGGTAATCACTACACCTGACCAGCTCTCTCCTGCACCAAATGCACTTACTAGATCAGGGTCAGCATGCCTGCAGCCTCCAGCATCCGGGGGGATTCTCTCCACTTTCTTTTGGCCAGCAGGAGTGTTTGTTACTGGGCGAGCCCTGTAGCCACCTTCACTGATGGGGGGAGAAACTGATCTTGAAGGTAGACCGTATTCCCGTGTCCTATCCAATGGACGATGACCCCGAGCATCCACATTAGGCTGTTTGAAACCCAAGAGAAAAAAAATCCAGTTGGACCTGGTAACACTGGTAAACCTTCATTGTTTGATCTGTTCCCACTGACATGTCTCCACTGCTTTCAACCTTCTCATGGAAAGCCGCTGTACCTAAGCTGTGCACTGCAACTCAAAAGAAATACATGTGTATTAAAAGGAAGCCTACTATTTATTAATAGACCAAAATATTACATTTATAAATGTGAAGAGGAGTGTATTAAAATCTAATTTGAATGCTGCTAATAATCATTATTATCATGGCATTGTGATTTTTGTCACTATCTCGATGACAAATGGGAAAAACTGATTTTAGAATTCTTATAATTTATCAACAGAAAAATCATGCTCAGGGAAACCTTATCTGGTGTTTTCTGAAGGCTTTTCTCATTTTTTTAAATCTATTATCATTATTCTCAAAATTATTTTTAAATAGATGGGGTTAGATAACAGTGGAGGAGAAGAAAGGAATAGTTGTATCGATTAGTTGTATCGAGAAGCAGTGTGGTTTAGTGGCCAGAGCAGGGGAGTCAGAAGGACCTGGGTTCTAATCCCGGCTCCACCACATGTCTGCTATGTGACCTTGGGCAAGTCACTTCACTTCTCTGGGCCTCAGTTCCTTCATCTGCAAAATGAGGATTAAGAGTTTGAGCTCCAAGTAGGACAGGGATTGTGTCCAACCTATTAACTTATATCTACCCCAGCACTTAAAACAGTGTGTCATACATAGTAAGCACTTAACAAGTACCATTGATTATTGTTATCAATATTGCCATGCATTTCTTTGTGGATCATTCTTGTCTTCTGAGGGAATAGTAATAGAGGGCTATGTACCAGCAGAGGCAAGATCTGGAAAACAAGACTTCTGGTTTCAAAATCAATCTTATTTTGTACCTTTTTATTCTAGATGGGTTGAATCAGGAATGCCATGAAAAAAAATTATTACTGCTCAGATGATAAAAAAATGTATCCTATTTGACCTAGGATAAAAAGCTATTGTTTAGGTGCAGAATATCTTGGAAGAGTCAATAAGGCCTAATGAGGTCTCTGCCACTGACCTGCCTTGTAATTTGGGATTAACTTCTCTGGGTCTCAGTTTCCTTATCTGCAAAATGAGGACGGATTATAGCTTTAGATGGTATAGCCCAGTGAGACAGGTGCTATGTCCGATGTGATTAACTTGTAGCTACGCTGGCACTTAGCACAGTGTTTCATCATATAGCAAGAACTTAGTACCTTAATTATACTCATTATTATTTTTATTATTATAGGCTTGAGATTTAAGAAATTTGGGCTTCGCCACTAAGTCAGTGAAAAATTGGGACCAGCTCATTCACTTCTGTTGGGGTAGTAAAAGTGACTTCCTACTTTCTTCAAATCATTTTGAAGATTAATATAATAAAATTTATTTGAGCTAAATCATTTAATCAATTCTCTTTCATCAGGCATTTTTCTGAATTTTAATTCTGATATTCCTGAATTTTGAACACTTAAAAAACACAACTAAAATGAATATAGAAAAGTATGAAGAAAAATTATGCATATACATGAGTCTGACATATGACCCACTAGAATAATAGTTAATGCAGCCCTAACTTTTATTTATAATATTCTCTCCCTTATTTTCTAATTATTATGCATTTCCCTTCAATCCAGAATATTTAGAGTCTAAATAGAAGAACAATCCCACCATTTTTCATTTCTCTTCATCAAGCTTGCATGATTTTCATAATTTCTTTTACTAGCTAATAAAACTATGTTGATATTAGTAAATTAAAATATCAAAATATAATAAAACAAGTGAGAAAAACATGTTTTACCTTTAATGATCTTTCTTCCTCCTACAGGGAAAACAAACACATGAGAAAAATCAGAAATCAAGAAAAAAGTTAACTTCCTTCTATAAAGAGGAATGAATGAATCACAAAGACATTTCAATAAACATCTTCCTAAGGTTATTTAACAAATTAAACTAACTTGCAATTTGATTACTGACAAGAATCTTGCACTTTATAATATTATGCTCTATTATTACACAGTATTAGTTATCATTATCAATAATATCTTTATAGATACAACCTCCCCGTTATATCCTAAGCTGCCGTGGGATTTAACTATGAGAACACAAAGCAGTAGGAACAACAGCCGCTTCATGGTGGTGGATTTCAGAAAACTCCAAATAACGATCCTTTGCTAACGGATTTAGCTGAGAGTAAAATCTTCATGCCTGTATATATACACACTGGGGGGTCTGATTCAGCAGACTTTAGAACTAACATCACTCAGTTAATATTTAATCATTGTGTTCACTCTTCCCTTGAGCAACATCTTCCCAGCAAATCTTATCTATTTGTCATGCCACTGTGCTTCTTGGTTGGCCTAGTTCAAATGTGAGAGGTCTCCAATTTATTTCTTATTTGGACAGTTGAAGGGAAATCAGGATCTTCCTAAAAATGCTGGGTACCTCCTTCCGGTTACCTTAATCTGTGTCATCAATTTGCTCAAAGAAGAATTAGGCAATTGAGTATAAACATGTTCTAGTTAGAGAGCAGCATGGCTCAGTGGAAAGAGCATGGGCTTTGGAGTCAGAAGGCATGGGTTCAAATCCCAGCTCCACCATTTGTCAGCTGTGTGACTTCGGGCAAGTCACTTAACTTCTCTGTGCCTCAGTTCCCTCATCTGTAAAATGGGGATTAAGACTGTGAGCCCCAAGTGGGACAACCTGATCACCTTGTAACCTCCCCAGTGCTTAGAACAGTGCTTTTCACATAGTAAGCACTTAATAAATGCCATTATTATTATTATTATTATTATTATTATGTTCTAAAGTTTCAAGAATCCATAAACAAAGTTTGAATTGGTCATTTGGTACTCATTTAGATGGGAAACTCTCTGAACAGCATCTATTTCCACCTCTGTACTTTTTGTAGACTCACTGAGTCAGTGCACAATAAATATTTATTTTCAAGAGCTCCATTTATTTCAACTAAAATTGGAGTCCGCGTTATTATATATATTATGTAGATATACTCACATACACATTATAAACTCAGCTTATCTTCTCTTGCAACACTGGTATTTAAAGCAATCTTAGAAGAAAGCTGACTTCATATTGTGAGGCAAATTTTCCAGAGTAAAAATTGTATGACATTTGTATTTAGCATTCTAATTAACCCGTTTTGTTCTTAGTTGTTCCTCGGCATTATCCTCAATTCATCTTTCTAATTCAACCCACGTACTCATTCATTCATTCAATCATATTTATTGAGCACTTACTCTTTGCAAAGCACTGTGCTAAGCGCTTGGGAAGTACAAATTGGCAACATATAGAGACAGTCCCTACCCAACAATGGGCTCACAGTCTAGAAGGGGGAGACAGACAACAAAACAAAACATGTGCACAGGTGTCAAGTCGTCAGAACAAATTCAAGCTGTCACTAGATCCTGTTGGTTCAACCTTCACAACATCACTAAAATCTGGCCTTCCTTCTCCATCTAAACTGCTATCACGTTAATCCAAGCATTATCTTATCCTGCCTTGATTACTGTATCAGCCTCCTTGCTGACCTCCCAGCCTCCCTTCTCTCCGCACTTCACTCTGGTGCCTGGATTATTTTGCCACCAAAATGTTCAGTTCATGTTTCCCCACTCCTCAAGAACCTCTAGTGGTTGCCCATCCACCTTCACATCAGACAGAAATTCCTTACCATCGGTTTTGAAGCAGTCAATCACCTTGCCCCCTTCTACCTTACCTCCCTGATTTTTGACTATAACCCAGCCTGCACACTTCTCTTCTTTAATGCCAATCTACTCACTGGACCTTGTCTATCTTGCTGCCGACCTCTTGCCCATGTCCTGCCTCTGATCTGGAATGCCCTCCCTCTTCGTATCTGACAATCACTCTCCCCACCTTCAAAGTTCACATCTCCTCCAAGAGACCTTCCTTGACTAAGCCCTCATTGCCTCTTCTTCCACTACCTTCTGAGTTGCCCTTGCACTTGGTTTTGCTCCTTTTATTTACCCCTCCCTCAGCCTCACAGCACTTATGTAAATATCTGTAATCTTTTTATTTATATTAATGTCTGTATCCCCTCAAGACTGTAAGCTCACTGTGGACAGAGAATGTCTCTACCAACTCTCATATATTGTACTCACCCAAATGCTTAGTACAGTGCTCTGCATGCAGTAAGCCCTCAATAAATACAATTATTTCCACCCAAACCTGTCCTCCCCATGACTTTCCCAATTTAGTTGCTAGAACCACCAAGCACTGCCATCCTCTAGGTCTCACAACCCCGTAACCTTGACATTAGCCTCTCAACTCATCTCTCTCATTCAATCCACACATTCAATCTATTACCAAATCCTTTTGGTTCTACCTTCACCCACATGTCTAGAATCCTCCCTTTCCTCTCCATCCAGACTGCTACCATGCTGGTCCTAGCACTCATCATTTCCCACCTTGACTACTGGAGCAACCTTCTCACTGACCTCCCTGCATCCTACCTCTCCCTTGCCTGGATCATTTTTCTGAAATACTGTTCAGACCCTATCTCCACACTCCTACAATGGTCATCCATCTACCTCTGCATCAAACAGAAACTCCATGCTGTCGGCTTTAAGGCACTCAGTCAGCTCTCTCCCTCAGTACCTAACGTGACTGATCTCCTACTACAACACAAACTGCACACTCCGCTCCTCTAATGCCAACTTTTTCTTTGTACCTCGATCTAGTCTAACCCTCCTTGGGCCACTGATCTCTTGTCCACATTCTCCCTTAGGTCTGGAATTCCTTCCCCCTTCATATCTGACAGTCCACCATTACCCATCTACAAAACCTTCTAAAATCACAAGTCCTCTAAGAGGCCTTCTCAAACTAAGCCCTTTATTTCCCCTGCCTGACCTCCCCTCTGCATCTGTTATGAATTTAGATGTGTACTCCTTCAGCACTTTGATAAATACCCCCCAACTTATTGATATTTATGTAAATATTCTTATACTCCCCTATTTTTCCTATCCCTAATCCTTTAATATCTCCTCCCCCTGTAGACTGTAAGCTCCTTGTGGGCGGGATTGTGTCTACTGACTCTTGTATTGTTCTTTCCCAAACACTTATTACAGTGCTCTGCCCCCAGGAAGCACTCAATGAATACCACTGATTGATAGCTGTAAGCGCTTAACAAATACCATCATTATTATTATAACTTTCATTGACTAGTTATCTATTTGGAAAATGTCCACCAAAAGAAGTAAAATTACAAAAGCTGTGGGGTGCATCTAAGTAAATGAATTAGCATTTTATTAAATTGAATTTTTATTATATTCATTTTCCGAATTAACATTGGTATATGCTCTGCAGATACATAGCGGCAGATACATACAGAAAAGCAGTGTGGCTCAGTGGAAAGAGCATAGGCTTGGGAGTCAGAGGTCATGGGTTTGAATCCCGGCTCTGTCACTTGTCAGCTGTGTGACCTTGGGCAAGCCACTTATCTTCTCTGTGCCTCATTCACCTCATCTGTAAAATGGGGATTAACACTGTGAGCCCCACGTAGGACAACCGGAT
Source organism: Tachyglossus aculeatus (assembly GCF_015852505.1). Lineage (NCBI taxonomy): Eukaryota > Metazoa > Chordata > Mammalia > Monotremata > Tachyglossidae > Tachyglossus > Tachyglossus aculeatus. Next base: position 24,261,712 of record NC_052077.1, on the reverse strand, counting down.
CATCTTGTATCCCCCCAGCACTTAGAAAAGTGCTTTGCACACAGTAAGCACTTAACAAATAATAATAATGATGGCATTTATTAAGCACTTACTATGTGCAAAGCACTGTTCTAAACACTGGGGAGGTTACAAGGTGATCCGATTGTCCCACGGGGGGCTCACAGTCTTAATCACCATTTTACAGATGAGGTAACAGACACAGAGAAGTTAAGTGACTTGCCCAAAGTCACACAGCTGGCAATTGGTGGAGCTCATCATCATAGCTGTTAACTGATGTTCCACATGAAAAATAAAAATTTCATGGTAGGATTAGATGTAGGTTAAAAAAACATTTCATTTGATCATATTTATTGAGTGCTTACTGTAGCCAGAGCACTGAACAAAGTCCTAGCACTTGGGAGAGTAAGCTCTTGCCCAGGAACTTACAGGCTAGCAGAGATAGACAAGAAAATAAAATTACATATATGGGAAGCAACAGAGTATAAGGAAATGTACATAAGCGCCCTATGAGACGGAGGTGAAGTGAATATCAATGTGCTTAAGAGGTATGGATGCTAGTGTATAGGTGACACAGAAGGGTGGAACTATAGGAGTAGGGAGATGAGATGTTAGTAAGGGAATACTTTCTGTGGGGAGAAAAAATTCTAGTAGGGCTTTGAAGATGGAAAGAGTGTTATTCTGCGGGATATGAAGGGGAGTTCCAGGCAGGAGGAATGAGTGAGCAAGAGATTGATGGAGAGAAAGAGGAGATCAAGGAACATTAAATAGTCTGGCATTAGAGGAGCAAAGTATGAGGACCGGGTTGTAGTGATGCAATTAAGACAAATCACAGATCGGTAGGAAAATGATCAACTATCAAAACCCCCAAATGTCAAACTGAATGGAGGTGTGTTTTGCCCTATTAATTAGGCCACACTGGATCTGTTTTGTGGGGAAAAGAAAAAGGTCCATTAAGGATGTAAAACAAAAATGACTTTGAGTTTGAATTTTGTCAGGTACAAGGATATAGGTGAAATTTGCCCTTTCCATTTTGAGAATCTGGAGTTGTGCTTTCTACTAGAGTTTTTAATGATGGTACCACAACTGTAGCAGAATCCTCCCTCTTCATATTACCGTAAGAGCCATTTCCCATATCCTTTCCCTTAAATATATTGAAAAATGGAACTGGAAAGATATCAGCTATGAGATCATATAGGCCCCATTAAAATAATTTGTCATTGTCATTTTCTGACATGGCCACAGCTCCTTTGCTTTCTGTATCCACTTGGGACAGGGCATGCTCAAAGCCTCCATTACTTTTGTTTCAACTGTGTGTCACTGATCTTCATGGAATTCTTGGAAATTACAAATTTCCAGTTATTCAGTCAATCAATCAATCAATCAGTGATATTATTTAGCACCTACTGTGTGTGGCACAATCAGTCATATTTATTGGAGTGCTTACTGTGGGCAGACCACTGGATTAAGTGGAGAAGCAGCGTGGCTCAGTGGAAAGAGCAAGGGCTTTGGAGTCAGAGTTCATGGGTTCGAATCCCAGCTCTGCCACACGTCTGCTATGTGACCATGGGCAAGTCACTTAACTTCTCTGAGCCTCAGTTACCTCATCTGTAAAATGGGGATTAAGACCGTGAGCCGCATGTGGGACAACCTGATCACTTTGTATCCCCCCAAGAGCTTAGAACAGGGCTTTGCACATAGTAAGCACTTAACAAATGCCAACATTATTATTATTATTATTATTATTATTATTAAGTGCCTGGGAGAGTACAATAGAATCGGTAGAGACATTTCTGTCCACAACAAGCTTAGAGTCTAGAGGGGGAGACAGACATTAAGATAAATAAACCATTTGTAATACATAATTTATGGCTATGTACATATAGATTCAAGAGTACTGATTGACTTGAATCCAAACTAAGATGAGCATCATTTACCATTATATGATTACACTATAAGATTATTGTCACATTCTGAAACACATGCATTTCATCAGATTTGTCTCTATGGTGCCTTATATCATTAAGGTAACTAGCTGTACTAGTGCATTAGCCACCTACCAATCTAGAATCACCATTTTATCTCCATACTATGTATGTTTTCTGTATTTTGCTATGATTTTTTTCAAGTTCAGATAACTCATTCTTACAGTTTTCCCTCTTTAGTTCTTGGAGAAGCAGCGTGGCCAGAAGAAAAAGCACAGGCCTGGAAGTCAGAGGATTTGGGTTCTAGTCCCAACTCGTCCACTTATCTGCTGTGTGACCTTGGGCAAGGCACTTAACTTCTCTGTGCTTCAGTTCCCCCATCTGCAACAAGAGGATTTTGATACTTGTTCTCCCTTCTACTTAGACTGTGAGCCCCATGTGGAACCTGATCATCTTGTATTTTAGCCGTTAGTACCGTACTTGGCACATAGTAAATACTTCATAAATACCACAATTAATAGGCTGTAACTCCAGGAGCATATGAGAACACCCGCGTTCTCATCACTAGCCCATGTTTCTTCCCCAGTTTTTCAGAGGTATAAGTGACCTAAAACGAAATCATTTGATCAGTTTTAAGATCTATGTTCTTCCTACAGTCAGAGATGGTCGTCTTCACAGCTAGATTTCCACTATCATGACGTCTAGACCCAAATATCGGGAATGTAAAACCGTCTACCTTGTGGGGCTGCAAAAAAAGGAACATTTACCTGAAATAGAATTCATTGAACTAGTTAAAAAAAAATCAAAAACCCGCCACCTACGTCTTTTTTGGGGAATGGGCGTATTGTTTGTTCGGCTGTGTTTTCTGATGTTCAGGTCAGTGTCCGTTGCACTGAACCCTCTCAGTCACACAAGTCAAGGGCGGTAAATTGTAAATCAGTGACAGTGAAAGCAAAGACAGAGAGACTCCTGTGTGACTAACAACTCAGAATGGGAGGGAGATGGTTTCCTTAAATATCTGATAAGCAAATTGCTTTTTGTTATTTCTTTTTAAATTGATGTTTGGTCAGACTTTTTCAGCATTAAAATAGGACGTTGGCCAATTATTAGGTGAAACTAGGAGTCATGCACATCAATAAATCAGTGGCATTTATTGAGAGCTTACCGTGCGCAAAGCACTGTACTGAGTGCTTGGGAGAGTACAATTCAACAGAGTTCCCTGCCCACAATTACCATACAGAGGGGAAGAAGGCAATAAATTTACATTTATTAATGTAAATAAATACATTAAGCAGATGTGAAGAGTGCTATGGGATGAATATCAAGTGCTTAAAGGGTACAGATCCAAGCTCACAGATGACAGAGAAGGGAGAGGGAATAGGATAAATGAGGGCTTAGTCGAAGATGCTCCTTGGAGGAACTGTGATTTCAATAAGGTTTTAAAGGGGGGGAAAGTGATGGTCTGTCTCATATGAAAGGGGAGGGAGTCCCAGGCCAGAAGGAGGATGTGGGAAAGGGGTGGGCAGCGAAATAGATCAGATTGAGGTACAATGAGTAGGTTGGCATTAGAGTGAGTGTGCTGGCTGTTCTAATAAGAAATCAGTAAGGTAAAATAGAGAGGGTGAATTGCTTGAATCCTTTAAAGCCGACGGTAAAGGTGTAGCTGGGCAAGTACTGCAGGTTCTTCAAGACTGTGAGCCTGTTGTTGGGTAGGAATCATCTCTATCTGTTACCAAATTGTACTTTCCAAGTGCTTAGTACAGTACTCTGCACACAGTAAGCGCTCAATAAATATGATTGCATGAATGAGCTCTGGACTATGTTGGGTTTTTTTAGAAAAATCATCCGGGAAGCGGAGTGGAGTGTGGCTTGGGGTGGGAAGAGACAGGAAGCAGGGAGGTCACAACCAGGCTGATGCAATGATCAACATGAGATATTATACGTGCTTGGATCAGTGTAGCAGCTATTTGGATGGAGAGGAAAGGGCAGGTTTTAGGCATGTTGTGAAGGTAGAACCAACAGGATTTGGTGACTAATGCCTGTCTCCCCCTCTAGACTGAAAGCACATTATGGGCAGGGATTGCAACTGCTAATTCTGTTGTATTGTACTCCCC